>NC_090439.1:1047320054-1048570054 GCF_031143425.1 Pleurodeles waltl | reverse complement strand
GTTGTTATCTTGTGACGTCTGTGACTCATATGTGTTTGTGGTATTGTGTGGGATCCTAGGCTTCTGGGATGTTCTTTCTGCATTGGGTTGTTTGACTAGCAAAATTTGTGTTTGGCTGATTGACATGATATCTGTGGTATATTTAAAAACTTGCAGTTCAGTGTGTATCTCCCATGTGTTATGTAGTGAGAAAGAAGTGTCCTTGGGCATTTACTGGAAGTGACATGATACTTCCACACACACAATAGTTTCAACTGTGGTGGTAACATGGTTGCGCTATATGGCCTGAACATCCCATCCAATTAAACATATGTAATTGCAGGTGAAATACAACAGTGAGGCCTCTATACCTTGGCAGCACTGAAGGGTTCACTATTGGCAATGCACAATCATCCCATGTGTGACTAGATCTATGCAAACCTATTTTTGTCCCCTCACCCAGTTGGCTCATGTGCAGCCGTGCACCTATACTACTGAACTTGCTCCAGGTGAGCTGGCTAACCTGGTTGTGGGGGGTGAAGGATTTAGTGTAGGAAGGTCCATCTCCCTGTACATCTGTTATGTACATGGGGAATTGTCTCAATCAGTATGTGTAGCAGTGTGCACTTTGCATTAGTGTCACATCAACATGATTTCATAGCACAGTCCACTTCCTGATTGCTATCTGGCAATGTCACCCCAGGAGTGTTGTGAGATGTTGGTACTGCCTCAATAATTCCATGTCACCTTGATTTGAGTCAGCGTCATCATGCTATGTGTCTCATGGTCTTTGACTTGCAGCAACACACAATACACACTCCTTACACAGTATGTATTGCTTGGAAGTGTGTGGGATTGACTGTAGCCATATGTGGTATTAAAAGGTCCAAGTTGTACTGCCAGTTAAGGCTGTGTCATTGTCACTGTGTGGTTTTAAATTGGTCCCGTGTGGCTCTAGAGTGCCATCTATTGTTATTTGCATCCATCATTTGTCCATAGGTGTATATCCCATTGGGTCAGGATATCAAACATGACGACCAGTGTCACACCTCAGTGTCTTCCTGGCCGCGTGTCAATGTAGTGGTGTATATGTTGGGTGTCCTACAGGGTTGCTGTGCTGTGTGTAAATTACTAGGTTTCTGTATTTACCAACAAGTAGGCCATTACCATTTAGTCCATCCTGGAAGTGCCGATTGATGGTGCTATGGTGGAAGATGAATGAATCACGTATACTCCCAGGTACTTTGCCATGATGTTGGTGAACAATCCCTGGTGATCCACAATGGCCTGCACATTGACAGAGTGTGAGTGATTCCTGTTGCAGTATAGGTGCTTGGTTGCAGCAAACGGCACAATCCAGACATGTGTGCAGTCAATGGCACCAAGCATATGCGGGAATCCATTAAGTTGATAAAACCCCTCTTTGGTCTCCTGCTGCTTCTGCTGTGTGTTGGGGAAGCTGATGTGGCAGGGTGTGAGGGAGATGACGGCATCAAGTACCTTGGGAAGGAAGGCAGAGAATGAGGGCTGTGAGATCCCGGCAACCAGGGCACCAGTAGTTTGAAATGAGACACTTGCCAACATGTGCAGGACAGCTAGCAGCTTGGTCTCCGGTGGAATGATGTGGGGTGTCTGCAAGTTGGCTGCCAACTGTGGCTCAATGTGGAGCAGCAGCTGCTGTATGGCTTGCCAGTTTAGTCTGTACCTCTTGATGATATCATGTTCCCTGATGCCCTGAAGGGTTGTCCTGGTACTGAATATCCTCTCCTGCCTTCTGCGTTGCCTTTGGGGTCCATGTTGGTGTGGTGGTAGCTGCTGCTGTTGGTCCTGTGCTCTGTGTCTTCGAGCATGCTGCATGAGTAGCACCTCCATGTCTTCCTTCTTGAGCAATGATGTTGCTTGTGTGAGTCTTCCTTAAGTAGTGGTGTGATTGCCCCATTTTAACTCCTGCCCTGACCCAGGCATTAAAATTTGGTGCAAATCAGGATTTTTGTGATTTTCCGGCTCTGCCTCCCAGCCGTGCGACAGTTTTTCCCAGATGGATAAATATGGCCCACAGGTGTTTAAGTCATTTTTTGGACGGGAACGCCTACCTTGCATCTCCTTCACGGAAGGCAGTTACACGCATCCAGAAAATGACGCACACTCAGATATTTTGATGTTAGACGGGTCTACCATCAAAATATAAATATGGTGTTAAGTTTGCGCCGGATTAGCGTAAAAAAAAAAAAATGACGCTAATCCAGCGCAAAGGGAGTATAAATACGGGCCTAAGTGTGCAAGTGTGTTTGGCTGGCCATTTCAGGCCAGCCAAACACACATGTGCACTTAAGTTTCTCCAACCCGACTGTATACACAGCCGGGCTGCAGAAACAGCACAGACACCAGGCTGGTGTCTGAATGGCAGTCACTGCCACTCAGGCCAATCCTAACACTGCTTACATACAATGTTTTGCATGTAAGCAGCACCAGGAGTACTGGGGAGCCTGTGATGGAGTCCCAGTGAATGCTGGGACACCACAAAACGAGCGAGGCAGCAGGAGACAGCAATGGGCGACAGGTGGCGCAAGGTAAGTGGTTCCTTTTAAAAAAAACAATGTTTCCCCTGTCGTTTGTCACCCTCCCTCCACCACCGCCCCTCTCCATGACATATGGGGTGGCTTCCATTGAGAATGATTAGGCATAATATCATTGTCCAGTGCAGATTGTGCGACCGGCACACTGGCCCCCATAAATCTGATAGCCTACAATAATCACCTGTTGTAAAATGCCCCCCTTTTCACCTACCCAGATTTCTAGATGCTTGTCCGCATTAACAGTACTTTGTTAGAGCTGGAAACCCACTAATCAACCAGGTGTGTGTTGCTGCCCCACAGAACAAATACCTCAAAGTTGATTCCTATGTCACATATTTGAAAAAGTTTGTAACCTGCTTTTCCTTCACTCATCGATTAAAATATTACTATTTCCAAACGCGCATTTGGTAAATTTTTAGTGTTCTTAAAATGTTAATAGTGCATAGGACCCTGCAATCCCGCTATAAAAGCCAGTCTCTAATTTCCTAAATGGAGGTGGCTTGTGACTCCCCGAGTCACCTGTAATGAAGAAATGTACCACTCAACTGTAACTGTTTATTACAGTTGAGCTTTGATGCCACAATGCCTGCTGGTATGATTAAAGTTACACTTTAAAACACAAAAACAAACTGTTGGTTTTTAATTTTCTGTCTATATTTCTAGCTGAATAGTGATAATGATAAAGGAAATATTCATGGGGCAAAACATGTATTTGTTTATGATTATGTTATTACAGGAAAGAGAGAATATCTCTGTATGTCTCTACACATTCCCTGGTACAGTGTTTTAAAATCTTACTTGTCTAATATCTTTTTCAACAATTATCTAACTGATTTTTGGTGTGTTTAACGTTGAACTAGAGTCTACGTTTGTCCTTCATGTCTGCAAATACTCTGTGTTGTTTATATGAAAGAGCACTACATCAAGGTTTAAAGTAGTTTGTGGAAATGATGATGGTGTGAACATGCATTATAAAGATAAAGTACTCTCTATAGTACATCATCAGTCCTGCCAACTTGCTCAGCATCACTGTGTGTCACACATTATCAGTTTTTTTCACACTGTAACTCGGTGAGGAGCTGATACCACACCGTGGTTGTAGACAATGTGGCCCATATTTATACTTTTTGACGCTAAACTGCGCTGACGCAGTTTAGCGTCAAAAAATTTAGCGCCGTCTAACACCATTCTGAAGCGCCATGCGGGCGCCGTATTTATGGAATGGCGTTAGCCGGCGCTAGCAGACCGGCGCTGCCTGGTGTGCGTGGAAAAAAACCACGTAGACCAGGCAGCGCCGGCGTAGGGGGAAAATGGCGTTAAGGCGTCTTAAAATGGGGCAAGTCAGGTTGAGGCAAAAAAATCGCCTCAACCCGATTTGCGCCATTTTTTTCGACGCCCAGACGCCATTTATATGACTCCTGTCTTAGTAAAGACAGGAGTCATGCCCCCTTGCCCAATGGCCATGCCCAGGGGACTTATGTCCCCTGGGCATGGTCATTGGGCATAGTGGCATGTAGGGGGGCACAAATAAGGCCCCCCTATGCCACCCAAAATTTTTTTACAAAATAAAAAATTATACTTACCTGAACTTACCTGAATGTCCCTGGGGTGGGTCCCTCCATCCTTGGGGGTCCTCCTGGGGTGGGCAAGGGTGGCAGGGGGGTCCCTGGGGGCAGGGGAGGGCACCTGTGGGCTCATTTTGAGCCCACAGGCCCCTTAACGCCTACCCTGACCCAGGCGTTAAAAAGTGGCGCAAATGTGGGTTTTTTTGACCCGCCAACTCCCGGGCGTGATTTTTGCCCGGGAGTATAAATACGACGCATTTGCGTCGCCGTCATTTTTTTAGACGGGAACGCCTTCCTTGCATCTCATTAACGCAAGGAAGGCGTTCACGCAAAAAAATGACGCTATTTGCCCATACTTTGGCGCTAGACGCGTCTAACGCCAAAGTATAAATATGGCGTTAGTTTTGCGCCGAATTTGCGTCGAAAAAAACGACGCTAATTCGGCGCAAACGGAGTATAAATACGGGCCTGTGTGTTTAAAATCCCTTCAAAGTGTGTTTCCAGCTAACACTGTATGGAGGCTGAGCACAACAAATGCCCGCCTTGGTTTTGCAACCCTCCAGGACAAGAGCAGCTGCTTTGAAGTGTTGCTTTGTTATTTAGGAGGAGTAGAATGGCTCACCAACAGTGACCTGCATAAAGCACCACCCCCTCTCAATAGCCACAACTCTTAGAAACACTTTCTTGTAAAGGGAGGAAATTACCTCAAGGCTCCACCCCTCCTAGTTATCTCCTCTCTTACAGTAATAATTTTTTGGGGGGAGGGGTGGTGCCGTTCTTTATTGTACGGGTAACCTTGGAATTCCATGACCTTATAAAGGAACTGAGCCTTCTGCCTTACTCCTCTGTATGATGATTGAACTGCTCGATGACTTGTGATATCCATGTAATATATGGCAAGGGGCACTTGATTATGTATATATATATATATATATATATATATATATGCCAGCAAGAAGTTATAGTTAGCTCTGCTTTTCCATAGATGGAGAGTTTTTGATGTGCTAACACCTTTTGCCCCGTCTGACAAATCTTCACAAAACTTTCCAAAAAAATGTTCACCACCTCAACTCCTTCCTGCAAAGTTTCAGGGTGATCCGACAAACAGGGTCAGAGAAAAAAGGGGGTCCCAACACATAAAATCTCTATGCATTTTCCATAGACTTCTTTAGACATGGCTCCACAAAAATTGCTAAATGAAAGGACAACAAATTTGGCAGGGAGCTAGCTTTTGGTCCACATATTCTGCTTTTTGTGATTTGGTGTAATTCTATTGAGTGGCCTTTAAGAAAGTAAGAGTAAAAAATAATTGTAAATTTGGATGGCTGGGCTCGCAAGAGTCCCACAAGCCTCCTGTGTGAGCGCAAGTTTAAAAATGTAGGCCTGTGATTGGTCGAGAGGTCAGTTATTCCCATTAGCCTTCCTTCTCTTGTGGAAGCGAGAGCGAGTGCTCTGATTGGCTGGCTGTAGGAATGTTAGAAATGAAATGGTGATCATTACTGTTTACTGTGAACAATTCAAGGTGTTGTGGAAATGAATTAAAAAAGCAGGAGAAAGGCATGCTGGTCAGGAGAAAGGCATGCAAAAGGCACCGGGCAGGAGAAAGGCATGCTGGTCCACTCAAATTAGAGAGGCGGTGTCTAAGGGTTACTTTCTGTGATAAAAATAAATGTATAATATTTATAGCTAATTTTTACAATCTAGCAGTACTCTTGTGGCATTGTAAATAGTAAAAAGGGGTTGATGAGTTCTGAATACACTCCATTAGTAGGAATGCATATTGTTGTCCTTGTTTTTGAGAGGAAGTATGATAGAGATGAGCACTGTGATGAGTAGATGGTTGATTCTCATTTTAAAAACGGTGCAATCTAGCAGGATTGTAAACAGTAGAAAAGAACAAGTGATCTTTGGTACACTGTAGTATGTACATCAGCTACTGTAGGATGGAGTATGTCTGGAGATGGTGTTTGTCTGAATGTACTATTTATGGTATTGGCTTTGTAAGAGTTGTGAGTAGAGTATAATATCTTCTGACACCCTACTATGCATACTAATTATCAGATAGAAGGATGTTTGCAGAGTAAACAGTCCCTCAACAGAGCATTCTTTGCATACCGGTCATCCAAGAGAGAGGTCTCAGCAGAGAGGCCAGTTTATTTTGGCACCCCTTACTATGCACATCCATAATCTGAGACAGAGTTGTAGCAGATGAAGCCAGTCTATGTACATAGCCTAATATGCACACCTGTCAGCTGAGCGACAGGCCTGACAGGAGAGGCTAGGCTATATATAAACCCTACTATGCACAGCCATCTTCTGAGACTGAGGTCTGACAGAAGAGGCTGGTCCATGTACACACCTTATTATGCACACCCTTCATCTGAGACAGTGTTCTTACTGGAGAGGCCAGTCTTTCTCCACAATCCTATTACGCACACCCTTCATATGGGAGAAGAGGCCACTACATGTACAAACTCTACTACATCTGTGTTTATGTGTTCGCAGAGACATCCATCATTTCAGAGAGACATCTCTGTGGAGCTGGCACTACCTTCCCAAGCCTACTCTGCACAGCTATCATTCAAGAGAGGGCTGTTGGCAGAGAGAGCAGCCCTATCCTACAACCTACTATGCACACCTGTGATGCAACAGAGAGATGTCATTGGAGAGAGCAATCCCTCTCTACACTTTTCTATGCACATCCATCATTCATGAAAGAGGTCTCAGTAAGAGGCCAGTTTCTTCCTATGCCCTATTACATAACCTTTTCATCCAAGAGAGAGTTGTTAGTGTAGAGACCAGTCCTTCTGCACATCATGCTGGAGATCCTTGGTGTTCTGGTGAGAGTTCTCAGTGGAGAGGCATTCTCTACTATACCCTACTTTGAGGACTGGTTATCCCTTGGTGAGATGTTATTGAAGAGGCCAGTCTCTTCTCACTCCCTACCCAAGAGTACTGCCTTACTGTGGAAAGGTGTGGCTGAAGAGGGCACTTTTTGCTTAAACCCTAGGAGAAGGAAGTATAAAATCTTTCAGTAAAAAAACCTCTTCAATCTTACCAGAGTCTGGTGAGATGATGAAAAATTAGGGAGTGGTAAAAGTGGTTGTAGAGAAAGCTGTCAGTGCATAGGAATGTGTATTTTTATGCTCTACTTTCCACACTAAAGGATACATAGCTGTTGTCCAAGAGAAATACAACAACTATTGGAGCTCGCAAGGCTCTAGCGAGATACGGAGAAATGCACAGCTGCAAGGAGGCGTTTGGGTGCTTCCACACTTGGAGAATCTCAAGGGATCATATAAATAAATAGTGGAAAGAGGTTTCAGTGCGCAGTGTTGTGAGTGTCCAGACTTCAGTATTGACACTCTATCATGCATATCTTTTATCCATGGAATATATGTTAAATGCTTGAGCTTGCAAGCCTCCTGCGAGAGTCAGCGAAATATATGAGTGTCAGAAAGTCTTTGGGTGCTCCCGCACTTGCGATACTCTTGCGATTGTCAGTATTTCCAAGAAAGCTGGAGTTGGAACATGAAAGTATCACATTATATAAGAATAGCGTGTCTCTGACAAGTTCCATTGTGCTTATATAACATTTGTTGATGTTATTGAGGAAGGTTCCTTTCTTCATTAAAGTGCACTCCATCTCCCCTATGGACACCTGGTATATCAAACCAGATGTAGTTGTGAAATATAAAGCCCACGTTATGGTCACAAAGAAATGCCAAAACTATTTTATTGACATGTTTCCAGGACTTCTCAATTGTAGGATAAAACTCTTTTGCCCATTGCCATTTCTGCCTTTGACATATATTAGAATATTCAAAGGCAGTTTGAGGAAAGAGAGACATCAATTGAGGAAAGGTCTCCTTCATTTGGATTTTAAGAGCAACACCTGTGATTTTTCCCAGGGCATTGCCACCACAGTGCTTTATCATCAGGTCTGGGTGCTCACTATACAAAATGATCTCAACCACTGGGAACAACTGATGCCACTTCAAACCTCTATGGCCACTCTATGTTAAGTCCAAATTTGCAAATACAAGATTCTTGTCAATATCACAAATAATGGCATATTCTCTAGCCCAGTAGATGAAGCTGTGTCCCAAAATCCAGAGACGAACCATGGTGCAGTATGGAGATCTGAGTCACAAGAGAAGTGCTCAGCAGAATGAGTAATGTGCAAAAGCAATATGAGGGCATATTTATACTCTGATTGCGCTGAATTATCGTTGTTTTTTTTCTACGCAAATTCAGCGCAAACTTAACTCCCTTTTTATATTTTGAGACTAGACCCATCTAGCGTCAAAATATTGGAGTTAAAGTCATTTTTTGGATGTGTGAAACCACCTTGCATCAATGAGATACAAGGTAGGCATTCCCCTCCAAAAAATGACTCAAAGCCCCTAGTGCTTTATTTATCCTCCCGTCCAAAAAAATTGGACAGGTAGGAGGCAGGCCTAAATAATGGTGCTAAACCTGCTTAGTGCCATTATTTAACACCTGGGTCAGAGCAGGCATTAGGGGACCTCTGGACCCATTTGCATGGTCAACTACCATGGAAAGGGCCCACAGGTGCCCACCCCAAGCCCCGGAACACACCAACCACACCAGAGGGACACCAGAGGATGGGGACCCAATCGCAGGTAAGTAGGGTAAGTATATGTAAGTATTTAAAAACATGTTGTAAGTGCCACAGGAGGCCCTGAACTGCTCCCCCCCTTACTGGGTGCAATGGCTCTGCCCAGGGGACACTGGTCCCCTGTGCTATCCATTGGGGTAGTGGGCATGACTCCTGTCTTTCATAAGACACGAGTCATGTGGTATGGATGGTAATGTGTCAGCAAAAGACACTAGGCTGGTTAACTGCAAAAAGAACAAATGATGGACTGAATGCTGAACAATGTCAAACATTTACCCCCAGTACAAAGATCTAGGCCTAAACCCATTGTTTTTTTGCTACCTATGCCATTCCAGTTTGGACGCAGCCATCTGCAAATCAGTCTTGATCTTGTTCCCCAAGGGAACAGTCCAGCCGGAGCTGCTAGGCCAGGTATTCCCTGAACTGGAAACAAGCATCCTAGGGCCGGTTTCGGGGTATCACCCCTTCTCAGCCAGGATGGCTTTAATCCAGTGGCATGGGGAGCACGGAGACCACGTCTGGGCATACTCTTCCCACTTAGGGCAACAGATGCAAAAAGAACAAGTGATGGACAGAATGCTGAACAATGTCAAACATTCACCCCACTGGGGTGGCATGGTGAGCAAAAGAACACTGGATTAAACTTAGATCTGTGACTGGGGGTGAGTGGTTCAAAAGTTTCAGTACTCCATCCATCATCCTTTTGTGTTGCTAGGGTGGTGTGTTTTGCTAGGGTGGTTAACAGCATTATTTTTGCCTCTAACCAGCCTAGTTTCATTTTATGAGGCAAAACTCCCTTCCCCCGTACCGCCACCCCCACCCAGCTAGCGCCATTTTACCAGACGCTAGCCCACCCTTAGCGCCGGCTTGCAGGATTCCATAAATTTGGTGCCCGGCTGGCGCTCTGGAATGATGCAAGCCGGTGCTATACTTTTTGACACAAAACTGAAGTTGCGCAGTTTTGAGTTAAAAAGTATAAAAATGGGCCATGGAGTTATATGAAGACAGAAACAGCAGGGGTGGCAAAATAATAATTGTAATTGGTAGTTTGTTGGCAGTTACTAAAGTAAGGAAGGTTGTGACCAATTGCTGTCTTTATGGTGCACAGTTACTTGATAAACCGTATGAGATTTTCTATTGGATGACTTTCAAATATTAATACATTCCCACAAGATTCTGCAGATGAGCTTGATGAAGGGGTCCTGCTATGATCCTACGAGATAGATTCTTGCGAGAGTCGCATGGAACTTGACAGAGTGACCTTGGTATGAGGTCTTTCTTTTGATCCTGCAAGTCAGATTGTACAAGGAGAGAAAAGAGTGTGTATTAACACAGTATCAGTGCCATCAACTGGTTAAAACAACCATAAAGAAATAGCAGTAAAGCACAGGTAGTCAAGATGAATTATAAAACAAAAAAAAGGTTACACAAGCTATTACAGGGTATTATGGTACATGTAGTGCATGTACTATAAAACAAATATATTTCTTCTGTGAAGGATCCATGAGTGAGGTTATATGAGGGTCAACCAATAGTTGATGTTTCCTCTTCAAAATTCAAAAAAACACTTCATTGTGACTGGCTGGAGGGATTGATGGTTCATATACTTATATGTGTTGCATAATCTCAGATACTCAGCCCTTGGTGATGATTTGGAGGTGAAGCAAGTGTAATCTCTTTCACTTGTGCTCAGCAGAGGTCATTTGACCTTTGATTAAAAGTGATTGTTGAATTCAGCTACCACCTAAAAACACAGCTTTATTTTCAGGTAAGTAAAGAAATCCTATAATTGAATTATGAAGACTAAATATTACAATAAAATAATATATTTAGAAACAAGTTTTAATGTATTTGTTCATTGTGCCAGTTCTAGTCATTTGGATTTTTAAAATGCTAACTAGAAATGTAAGGTGCTTATTTATGAACCTCATCTGGTTGTATTTTTAAGATATTATTCAGTTCATAGCTGTCTTTTGAGATAGTTTCAATTTAAAATCTCGATGTTTCTCAAGCATGCTTGATGCATATTTATAACTTCTATACTTACTGTATATATTCCTGGACACCAGATATCCTAAATGTTGAAACATGGATCATTGGTAAGGGCAGGTTGGTACCTGCACTTAGCAGTAGGCCACTAACCCCCACTAGGTCCAGTTAGGTCTCTATTAATTAACCCCAGCTCAACCCTTGGTAGCTACACAATGAGTGGCAATGCTTAACTTAGGAGACAGGTGTGTAAAGCATTTAAAGTCACAAAACAGTAAATAAGTAAAACACAAAACAATAATAATCCACCACCAATGTATAAACATAGATTATATTTGTGCCTCTAAAATGACAGCAAAATTATTAACTTGGATAAGGGGAACAGAAGACATGAATTTTTAAAGAATTAATGTTTTCTAGCGCGTAGAAACTGAAAGTGCCAATCTGGTCAACTGGTCACACTCGACCGGGGCAAAGTCAAAATTTGAGGCCAACCATGATGGAGTCCTGCTCGGCTATAGCAAGAGGGAGGAATATGTCAAAAGTTTACCTTTGGACATAGGCCCTCTTTATGACATTGGCGGTAAGTACCGCTTACCGCCATGCTGACTGTTGCCAACATACTGCTGCTGCTGCAGCGGATTACCGCTACCCATATTATGACACACACATAGCAATCCCTCACAATACAGCCACACACACAAGTCCGCCAGCCCAAAGGTCAGTGATAAACTGGCAGTAGCAAAACCCACACCGTTACGCCATCAAAACTACACACACAGCATTATGACCCATGAATCAAAATCCACACACACTAACAAAACAACACTACATAGGACACTTTGAATAACACACACCTGACACCCATACACACACCACACCCACACACCCACACCACTATAAAACACACACACATATTACCCACAACCCTTTACGACTAAATACAATTGCCCCAAGGGAGATAGCAAGACCACACACAAGACCACAGCCACACACAACCATTACCTATACACCATCCATGCACCTTACATCACACACCCCAACACATCACCTCCACACACCCTCACCCACAACACTCACACTACACCCATGGCACCACAACAATGAGGTTCTCAGAGGAGGAGCTAAGGGTCATGGAGGAGGAAATCATCCGGCTAGAGCCACAGCTATTTGGATCACAGGTGCAGCAGACATCCATTGCTAGGAAGATGGAGCTATGGCGGAGAATCATGGAAAGGGTAGACGCCGTGGGACAGCACCCCAGAACAAGGGATGATATCAGGAAGAGGTGGAACGGCCTACGGGGGAAGGTGCGTTCTGTGGCAGCAAGACACCAACTAGCTGTACAGAGGACTGCCAGTGGACACCCACCTCCTCCCCCACAACTAAAAACATGAGAGGAGCAAGTCTTGGAAATCATGCATCCTGAGGGCCTGGCAGGAGTAGGAGGAGGACTGTACTCTGGTTTGTCCAATCTCTATTACTATCACCCCACATACCTGCATGCCATCACCTACCCACACCCTCACTCCCATCACTCCACCACCTCACACACACTCCAACATCACAACCCACCCCTCCCAATACCAAGCCCTGCATATAACCCCAATGCACAGACCCCTGTCACAGACCTGCATGGACAGCCATCATTAAAGCGTGCACACTAGAGAAAATCACCTAGCCCACCAAATAACTACTCACTCAAGGCAAAGCTGCCAGGGCAATAACGATCATAGAGGGCAACACACCCATGCCCAAGATGTCATACGCAGAGACAATAACACTGCATTTACATCACTACGGATCCCCCACTCAACATCTCCAGAGAGGAGGTGCCAGCAACATCCAGCCCCCCCCAGAAGATGCCCACAGTGATGACAGCAGCACTGGACGCCAGGATCTGGATGACTAACTTGGCCCATCAGGGACCTCTGGACAGTCGATTACCAGACACAGGTCACAGCCGACCTTGCAGTGTAGGTCCACCCCTGTTTAAGGTCAGGTAGCAAGTGAGTGAACAGAAAAGAAATGGCGGTCACGTCCGCAGCGGTGTGTACCGTTGCTGCTGGCGTACATCACCATTGGCTCCTTGACCTATAGGGCCCAATGATACCCATTGCGAAGATGCACGGCGGTCGTCAATCGCCTACCGCGACAGCGCCCAATGCCAGCGGAATGACCTCATTTCCACTTCTCTCTCCTCACAGGTCAGGCAGCTGCCATTTCAGGGGGGAACAGGCCATTGCACCTAACTGAATTGTGTCACAGCAGACATTGGCACATCAACTGACTTTCGGATTCACTTACTGGTTCTGTAAATGAAAAGATGCATCATTGTTGCAATTGATGTGTGAATATGACCCTCTGCTCACTTTTTAACTCCCTAGGCTTCAACCGCTGAGGATGAATATAAGATGGAGACATCCTCCAGTGTACAGACCCCTGGTGGACCTTGGAACAATGGAGGACAGACACATTATCCTAACATACAGACTTGATCGGGCCACATTCCAAGAACTAGTGCAGATCCTGTCAGTGCTCAATTTCCTGGCAAGTGGTTCCTTCCAAACAACAGTGGCCATGGCATCAGGGACGTCTCAGCCATTGTTCTCCAAAGTGTTGACCAGAGTGTTGTCTGCCCTGCTGAAACACATGCGCAGCTACATCGTACTCCCCAGGTGGAGGATTTGGCCACAGTGAAAGCTGACTTTTATGCCCTGGGACATATCCCCAACATCATTGGTGCCATTGATGGTACACATGTAGCATTTGTCCCCCCTTGGAGAAATGAACAGGTATTCAGGAATAGAAAAAGCTATCACTCTATAAATGTGCAGATGGTGTGTTTGGCTGACCAGTACATCTCCCATGTGAATGCCAAGTATCATGGCTCTGTGCATGACGCCTTTATCTTGAGGAATAGCAGCATCCCATATGTGATGGCTCAACTCCAGAGGCACGGGGTGTGGTAAATAGGTGAGCCCAAGGTCCCCACCCAGTATACCTTGGTGTCTGGGTATTAGCTTGTCCCTAAGCGTTAGTGTGTGTCTAACAGTTGTCCCTTGATATATGAAGGTGACTCCGGTTACCTCAACCTCTCATGGCTAATGACCCCAGTGAGGAATCCCAGGGGGGCAGGAGCCCACTAAACCCCAGATGAAGATGCAAATGACTGCCTTCAGGTGGAAGAAGCTGAAGATTCTGCAACAACAGAAGATGCCAGGAACTGCTCCTTTGCACAGAAGATGTGTTACGGCGTGCTGGAGGATGCAGAGTTGTTTCCATGCAGAAAGACCACAAACAAGCATTGTTAGCTGCAAAGGTCGTGGTTGAAGAAAATGGGTTCTGCCCGGGCCCAGGAAGGACCAGGAGATCGCCCCTTGGAAGAGGAGACAGAGGGGGCACTCTGCAACACAGAGAGCCTATGCAGAAGCAGGCAGCACCCGCAGAAGCACTTGAACATGGGTTCAAGAGAACTGAGCACGGCAGTCATCTCAACACTACAAAGGAGGGTCCCACAAAGCCGGTGGTCAACTGAGCGAGTTGAGCAATGCAGGACGGAGTGCTGGGGACCTGGGCTACGCTGTGCATGAAGGATTCCTTGCAAAAGTGCACAGATGCCCTAGCAGCTGCAGTTCATGCAGTAAACAGGATTACAGTCTGGCGTGGGGAGGCAAGGACTTACCTCCACCAAAGTTGGACAGTTGGACCAATGGACTGCTGGGGTCACTTGGATCCAGCTCCTGTGTTCCAGGGACCACTCTCGTCATGATGAGAGGGGACCCAGAGGACCAGTGAAGCAGAAGTTTGGTGCCTGCGTTAGCATGGTGAAGATTCCGTCATCCCACTGGAGATTTCTTCTTGGATTCCAGTGCAGGGTGAAGGCAGACAGCCCCCAGAGCATGCACCACCAGCAAACAGTCGAGAAAGCTGGCAGGATTAGGCGCTACAATGACGCTGGTAGTCTTCTTACTACTTTGTCGCAGTTTTGCAGGTGTCCTGGAGCAGTCAGCGGTCGATCCTTGGCAGAAGTCGAAGAGGGAGATGCAGAGGAACTCTGGTGAGCTCTTGCATTTGTTATCTGAAGAGAAGCCCACAGGAGAGACCCTAAATAGCCCTCAGAGGAGGATTGGCCAACTAGTCAGGTAAGCACCTATCAGGAGGGGTCTCTGATGTCACCTGCTGGCACTGGCCACTCAGAGGCCTCCATTGTACCCACACACCTCTGCATTCAAGATTGCTCTGGGCACCACCCCTGGGCTGGTGATGGACAGGGGAGTGGTCACTCCGCCTCTGATTTGTTCATTCTCACACCAGAACAGGGGCTGGGGGATCCCTGAGCCACTGTAGACTAGCTTATGCAATGAGTGCACCATCTGTGCCCTTCAAAGCATTTCCAGAGGCTGGGGGAGGCTACTCCTCCCCAGCCCTTAACACCTAATTCCAAAAGGAGAGGGTGTAACACCCTCTCTCAGAGGAAATCCTTTGTTTTGCCTTCCTGGGACTGGGCTGCCAGCACCCCAGGAGGGGAGAAGCCTGTCTGTGGGTTGGCAGCAGTGATAGCTGCAGTGAAAACCCCAGAGAGCTGGTTTGGCAGTACCCGGGGTCCATGCTGGAGCCCCGGGGATGCATGGGATTGGCATGGGGGGACCATTCCATGATCTTTGACATGTTACAAGGCCATATTCGGAGTTACCATTGTAAAGCTATAGGTATTGACCTATATGTAGTGCACGCGTGTAATGGGGTCCCCGCACTCACAAAGTCCGGGGAAATTGCCCTGAACTATGTGGGGACACCTTGGCTAGTGCCAGGGTGCCCTCACACTTAGTAACTATGCACCTAACCTTCACCAAGTGAGGGTTGACATATAGCTGACTTATCAGTTAGTTAAGTGCAGTGCAAAATGGCTGTGAAATAACGTGGACGTTATTTCACTCAGGCTGCAGTGGCAGTCCTGTGTAAGAATTGTCTGAGCTCCCTATGGGTGGCAAAATAAATGCTGCAGCCCATAGGGATCTCCTGGAACCTCAATACCCTGGGTACCTAGGTACCATATACTAGGGAATTATAAGGGTGTTCCAGTGTGCCAATCAGAATTGGTAAAAATGGTCACTAGCCTGCAGTGACAATTTTAAAGACAGAGAGAGCATAAGCACTGAGATTCTGATTAGCAGAGCCTCAGTGACACAGTTAGGCACCACACAGGGAACACATTCAGGCAACAAACTATGAGCACTGGTGTCCTGGCTAGCAGGATCCCAATGAGACAGGCAAAAACAAACTTACATACATGTGAAAAATGGGGGTAACATGCCAGGCAATATGGTACTTTCCTATATAACCCCCCCAAATGACGGACAATAAGGCTAACCTTGCCCAGATGAGTCTTCATTGTCTAAGTGGAAATATCTGGAGAGTCCATCTGCATTGGAATGGGTACTCCCAGGTCTATGTTCCACTGTATAGTCCATTCCCTGTAGGGAGATGGACCACCTCAACAATTTAGGGTTTTCATCTTTCATTTGTTTAAGCCATAATAGAGGTTTGTGGTCTGCCTGAACAATACAATGAGTACCAAACATATATGGCCTCAACTTTTTCAGTGCCCAGACCACAGCAAAGGCCTCTCTCTCTATGGCAGACCAACGCTTTTCTCTAGGGGTCAACATCCTGCTGATGAAAGCAACAGGTTGATCCTGGCCCTCAGTGTTAAGCTCTGATAGCACTGCCCCTACCCCTAATTCAGAAGCATCAGTCTGGACTATGAACGTCTTGGAGTAACAAGGGCTTTTTTACAACACATAGCCTGTTTTAGCTCATAAAAAGCCTTTTGACAGCTAGCTGTCCACAATACCCCTTTATGCATCTTTTGACTAGTGAGGTCATTAAGAGGAGCTGCAATGGAGCCATAGTTCTTAATGAACCTCCTATAGTACCCTGTGAGGCCTAGAAAGGCTCTCACCTGGGTTTGAGTTGTAGGGGGAGCCCATTCCATAATGGTCTGGATCTTCCCCTGCAGTGGTACAATCTGTTCCCCACCTACCAGGTGGCCTAGATAAACCACTTTCCCCTGCCCTATCTAGCACTTTGAAGCCTTGATAGTGAGGCCTGCCTTTTGCAGGGCCTCCACAACATTCCATAGGTGGACCAGGTGCTCATCTGGGTGGAGCTAAAGACAGCTATTTCATCTAGATATGCTGCACTAAAAGCTTCCAAACCTTGCAGGACTGTATTCACCAACCTCTGAAAAGTGGCAGGTGCATTCTTCAAACCAAAGGGCATCACAGTGAATTGAAAGTGCCCTCCAATGGTGGAAAGTTCAGTTTTAGGTTTAGCATCTTCTGATAATTTAATCTGCCAATACCCTGCAGTTAAATCAAAAGTGCTTAGATACTTGGCAGAAGCCAGTGTATCAATTAGCTCATCTGCCCTGGGTATAGGGTGAGCATCAGTTTTGGTTACTTGATTGAGTCCACTGTAGTCATCACAAAACCTAATTTCTCTTTTATCATCCTTACTGTGAGGTTTTGGGACAAGCACCACTGGGCTAGCCCATGGGCTTTCTGAAGGCTCAATCACTCCTAAGTCCAGCGTTTTCTGTACCTCTTGTTTCATGCAATCTCTGACATGGCCAGGATGCCAATAAACTTACTTTTGACAGGTAAACTGTCTCCAGTATTTATTGTGTGCTCACAGCAGGTAGTGTTACCTGGTATCAGTGAGAAGAGTTCAGAAAATTGGCCTAGGATATTTGTCCTCAGCAGTAAGGCAATCTGCAAGCACCACTCCCTCCACTAAGCCATCAGCTTCAGTGTTGGAGAAGAGGTCAGGGAGAGGGTCACTCTCTTCCTACTGTCCCTCATCAGTTGCCATGAGTAGGGTTAAGTCAGCCCTGTCATAGTAAGGTTTCAGGTGATTGACATGGAGCACCCTAAGGGGACTCCTGGCAATGCCCAGCTCTACCAAATAGGTACCCTCACCCTTCTTTTCAACAATGAGATGGGGTCCACTCCATTTGTCCTGGAGTGTTCTTGGGACCACAGGCTCTAATACCCACACCTTTTGTCCTGGGTGGTACTGGGTCTGGACAGCCTTCTGGTCATGCCATTGCTTTTGGAGCTCTTGGCTGGCCTGAAGGTTTTTCGTGTACTCAGCCATTCTGGATCTTAGGCCAAGTACATAGTCCACAATGTCTTGCTTTGGAGCTTTTAAAGGTTGTTCCCAACCCTCCTTCACAAGTGCAAGGGGACCTCCTTCAGGGTGCCCAAAGAGGAGTTCAAAGGGGCGAAAGCCCACTCCTTTTGAGGTACCTCCCTGTAAGCAAAAAGGAGGCATGGCAACAGGATATCCCATCTCCTTCTGTGTTTTTCAGGGAGTCCCATAATCATACCTTTGAGAGACCATTTGTTTGTAGATGATAAGGAGTAGTGAACTTATAAGTTACACCACACTCCTTCCACAGAGCTTTGAGGCATGCAGACATGAAGTTACTATCTCTGTCTGACACCACTTCCTTAGGGAAGCCCACTCTGGAAAAGATTCCCAGGAGGGCCTTTGCCACTGCAGGAGCTGTAGTGGCCCTTAAGGGAATTGCTTCAGGATACCTAGTGGCATTGTCCACTACCACCACGATAAACCTATTGCCTGAAGCTGTTGGAGGGTCAATGGGGCCAACTATGTCAACCCCTACCCTTTCAAAGGGCACCCCAACCACAGGAAGTGGAATTAAGGGGGCCTTAGGTGTGCCACCAGTCTTGCCACTGGCTTGGCAGATCAAACAGGAGTGACAAAACTCCTTAGTGTCCTGTGACATGTGAGGCCAGTGAAACAATGGAACAAGTCTGTCCCAGGTTTTGTTCTGGCCCAAATGCCCAGCCAAAGGAATATCATGTGCCAAGGTCAGAAGAAACACCCTATACTACAAAGGGATAACCAATCTCCTGGCAGCTCCAGGTTTAGGGTCCCTTGACTCAGTATAAAGGAGGTTGTCTTCCCAATAGACCTTATGGCTATCAGTGACATCCCCATTCTGCTGTTTGACAGCTCGCTGTCTTAAACCCTATAGTGTCCGAAAGGTCTGCTGTGCCACACTCAGCTCTTCCCTAGCAGGCCCCCCTGCACCCAAAAGCTCAGCAGTGTCTGCTGCCAGCTCATCTGGTGTAGGTTCCACACAGGGAGAGGATTCCTCTTTCTCAAAAGGGGAATCTTCTAGAGATGGAGGGATAGTGGGCAAGGATTTACCCTTTCTACCCCTAGCTTTTGGGAGCACGTGGTCCATTGTTCCAGAATCCAAGCTTCCTTGTCCTCTTTGCTTCTTGGCCTGAGCCCTTGTCAAGGCAAAGATATGCCCAGGAATGCCCAGCATTGCTGCATGAGCCTCCAACTCCACTTCACCCCAAGCTGATGTCTCCAAATCATTGCCTGGTAAGTAGTCTACAGGTAAATCAGTGGCTACCACAACTTTCTTTGGACCAGTAACCCTCCCAGTTGAGATTCACAACAGCCATGGGGTGGCTAAGAGTGTTGTTATGAGCATCAGTCACTTAGTAGTGCTGACCAAGTAGGTGTTGATCAGGGTGAACCAGTTTCTCAATAACCATAGTGACACTGGCTCCTGTATCCCTGTAGGCATCAACCTCAACACCATTTATTAGGGGTAGTTGTTTGTACTTACCCATATTAAGGGGACAAGCAACCAAGGTTGCGAAGTCAATACCACCATCAGAGATTAAAACAGCCTCTGTGGTCTCCCTAACAAGACCAACCCCAACTACACTACCAATGGTGTGCCCAGCTACACCCTTTGATTGGCTATTTGTAGTAGACTTCCCACCACCACAGCTATTACTAGGAGCACTAGATGACACAGTTGGGGTTGTGGTAGTGGGAGTCTAGATGTTTTTCTTTGGGCAGGTGGAATCACTTGCCCAATGGCCTTTACTTTTACATAAATAACACCATGGCTTCTTTTGATTGTTGGAAGAGAATTTGGACCCACCACCCCCAGAGGATTTTTGTGGGCCTGATTAATGTTTTTTATCTTTGTCCCCACCCTTGTCAGAAGACTTACCATCCTTCTTCTTGCCATCCTTGTCACCACCTGCATGAATTTTTCAGTTCACTCTTGTTCTGACCCATTTGTCTGCCTTCTTTCCCAATTCTTGGGAGAGGTCAGATCTGGCTCTACCAAGTACTGATGCAACAAGTCAGACACACACTTATTCAAAAGATGCTCTCTCAGGATTAGATTATACAGGTGTTCATAGTCAGTCACCCTACTGCCATGTAACCAACCCTCCAAGGCCTTCACTGGACAGTCTACAAAGTCTGTCCAGTCTTGAGAGGACTCTTTTCTAGTATCTCTGAAATTTATCCTGTATTGTTCAGTGGTTAAGCCAAATTCATCTAAGAGTGCATCTTTCAAAACTTTGTAGTTGTTGACATCACTTTCTCTGACAGTAAGAAGCCTATCCCTACCCTTACCAGTGAAAGATAGCCACAAGATAGCAGCCCACTGCCTTTTAGGGACCAACTGTACGATAAAGGTCCTCTCAAGTGCAGCAAACCACTTGTTAATGTCATCCCCCTCCTTGTAAGGGGGGACTATCTTATGCAGGTTTCTAGAATCTTGTTCTCTTACAGGATTACTATCAAAAACACTGCTGCTGCCACTATGGGGAACTAACCCCAACATCTGCCTTTCCCTCTCTACATCTAGAGATTCCCTGTCTAAAGCCAACTGTTGCTGTCTTAGCTTCAGTCTGGCCTCTTCCAACCTCAGCTTTCTGAGTTCCCTTTCCATGGTGTTATCCTCAGGGTGGGAGACTTGGGAATTCTGAGACACAGAGGAAATGTGGGAATTGGCAGAATGGGACCTGGCTCTAACTGGCTGGACTCTAGTAACCTGGCCTTTTAGAGTGAAAGGTGCTCTAATAGTGTGAGACCCCCTCCCACTCCCAGTGTCACTAGGAGACCTGTAGCAGGGAGGTCCTTGGATGAACCCTCCCCAGAGTCCTCAGGGCTCTCCCCTGATTCTTGCTGGGTACCCCCCTCCTCTACCTCCTGATCCTTGGATGGGCCAGACTGGTTCTGGTCACTTTCTATGAGAAGGCTAAGGAGAAGATCATTGGTAGGGTTCTTACCAATACTTAAACCTCTTTCTATGCAGAGACCCCTCAAACTTTTAAAGTTTAAACTACCATAGGCTGCCTGGACAACTGTAGGAGTAAGTGCTACTGCAGACATGTTTAGAAATTGTTTAGGACAGAGATAAAATGGTTTTATGAAACTTTGAAAGAAGAGAGAAAAACTTTTCAAACTTTTGAAAACTTTTAAAAACTTTTCAGAAACTTTTTAGAAAGAATTTTAAACTGTTTAGGATAACTGTGTATATTTGTAAGTATATGGTATATGTTTTTCGTATGAAAAGAACCAATGACAAAGTGGTAAAGAAGTTACAAGTACTTATCCCACCGCTGCACCACCAATGTAGGAGGCTGGCTTGGCTTATAGTGGGTACCTGATGGTATTTACACCTTGTGCCAGGTCCAGTTATCCCTTATTAGTAGATTAGTAGTGTTCTAGCAGCTTAGGCTGATAGAGGTAGCTATTGTAGAGCAGCTTAGGCTGATCTAGGAAACATGCAAAGCTCCTACTATACCACTTATATCATATAGCACTATATCATAAGAATCACAATATTCAGAGTTACTAAAAATAAAGGTACTTTATTTTAGTGACAATGTGCCAAAAATATCTCAGAGGATATACTCCCTTAGGAGGTAAGTAAAATACACAAAATATACACACAAACCAAAATCAGGTAAGTAAACAGTTAGAAAAAGTAGTGCAAATACTGTAGAATACAAAAGGATGCAATAGGCCTAGGGGCAACACAAACCATATACTAAGAAAGTGGAATGCGAACCACTTAGGGACCCCAGGCCTAGTGTAGTGTGTAGAGGGTCACTGGGAGTGTTATAAAACACTAAGGGTGTCCAAGATACCCCACCCCAAGACCCTGAAAAGTAGGAGTAAAGTTACCCTACTTCCCCAGCAACATGTCATGATAGGACCACCTGCGCAGTTTTGCATCAAAAATATTACCGCCGGCTAACGCCATTTTGGTGCGCCGTGCGGCCGTCATATTTGAACTTTGACGCACGGCGGCGCAAACAACAGGTGGGAGTCATTATTTTTGATGCACACTGCAGCGTCAAGTCGTAAAGGAAAATGACGTTAACGCGGCGGAAATGACTGTGGGTCGATTTACGACACCGCAAACCGGATATGCGCAGTTTTTTTTTTACGCAATAGCGTCAAAAAAACCAGCGAACACAGGCATTTCACCAGAAGAGAGCCAAAATGGATCCCAGATGCCACTACAGACCCCAAGGAGATGACAGCAGACCAGGAACCAGCCAGGAGGACCCACACAAGAACCAGGACACTTTTAAGAAGAAAAGAAAGTGCTGCTTTAGTGCAGAGGAGCAGGAAATTCTGGTTAAAGAGGTGACGGAACACCAGCACCAACTGTTTGTCACATCAAAGTTGCCAATCAGTAGGAGAGAGGCCATATGGCAACAAATTGTCGACAAGATTAAGAGTGTGGCTGAAGTATGCAGAACAGTCATCAAGTGCAAGAAACGCTGGCATGACTGCAACCGCAGGACCAAGGAAAAGATGGCCAGGAACAGGAAGGCAGCACTGCAGACTGGAGGTAGGAGTCCAGCACACCAGGAGGCCCTGGACCACATGGAGGAGATGGTCGCAGCCGTCATCCCTGAGGAGATCATCACAGGGATTCAAGGACAGCACAGACTACCACGAGACAACGCACATGCAGGGTAAGTCGCGTGGGGAATTAAAATGCAATAATGTCATCTACAACCGGGGGGGGATACCGACCACTAAATGCATGGAAGTCATCTAATACATGGAGTGGCATGGGTAAAGGGGCACGGCAGGGGGGCATGCCCGTTCTGAGAAGACCTGGGGCACACCATTACACAACACCAACAACAGTCCCATGTGGGCATGCTGTCATGCCAACGATGGAGCAAAGTGAAAGCCACGCAAGGAGGGAAGGCCACTATGTCAAACTGACATCCTGGCACGCGTCAGCCAACATACACCCTACATTAACTAGGGCCCTATTAGCAATCCTCTAGCCATACCGACAACTGGAATGTAACTGTGACAACAGTTGCCACTACCACCTCTGCTCTGTGTGCAGCTCAAGTAGCCAATGGCAGTAACCTCCCCATGGATCATACACACCTAAATTAGGGGGTGAGGATGACAACTGCAACAATCCCCAGAAACAAGACAAAGGCCCCAGTACTCTCAAATGTCAATGCCCATAGTTGTCGCAAACATCAGCCAATGTAAACAACAATAGGAACTACACAGCACTAAGGACACACCCATGCTGCATATGCCAGGGTCCATCCTGTGCCTGGGTAACAAGGCAACATCCCAAATGTCATACTGCTCAGACAACAGCATTGAGGAGGGGACACATGTAACTGGTCACTGAAATACACCTGCACAGTCAGAGGATGAAATAGGACACTGATACGACTATCAGGGCAATCCAATATAACACACATTCCCCAACATCAGCAGGACACATTAACAATGTCAACATCCATATCGGATCATAACATTGCCATGCATAGGATATGCCACATGTCAATGACATTTAAGTGGATGTGAATGATCAGAGATTGGGGCAGTTCCAGATTGTTAAGTGAGCTGCCAGGGCCATTAGTACACCCACAGCCAGTGAAAGGTCTCACCCTGAGAATGGATGTACATGGAGGGTCGAGTAGGAAAAGAAGGTGGCAATTCTCTATTTGGCATAAATCAACACCTAGAGGTGATGAGGCTGACAAGTCTGATAACTCAATAACATACATGTGACACGCAGGTGGGCCATAGGCCTGGAAGAATGCCCATCTGAAGGACTTGAGAAATTAACACAAAACAAGATCACAAAGTGAATTCATCAAAAGGCAGGCACGTCACATCAAAATTGCCACAACACAGACACACTAATTGTACCCTGTTTCATTGCAGAGGAAGATGGATCTCCTGCCGGTATGCCTGTCCCAGATTTCCGTGATGACATGGATGACGAGCCGATAAACATTCCTCAGGAGACTATCCAAAAGGTCCTTGAAACCCTCCAGACCCCACCTTCAGTCACAAGGAGGAGCACAGAACAAGCAGCCATCACAGAGGATCCACCCACCACCCCAATTGTAAGACCTGCCAGCTCCAATACAGCTGAGGACTCAGACGACACTGGCACCAGCTTTGAGAGAACTGTAGTTGGAGTACAGCGGGAGCTGGCCAAGGAGGTGCGGGTGGGGATGCAAACTATGGCAGCCAGCCTTGAGGGGGTGCGTTCGTGGATGATGTCATCTGCAGATCAGGCAGCAGCTATGTAAGCCCTAACATCTGTACTGCAAGAACTACAAGAAACTGTCAAGGAATTCACCACTGCAGTAAGGGAGTTGACACAACACCTCGCACCCCAAACCTTCCACTGCATGCACGAATGCAATCATTACTCCCTCAGGGCCGACCTGGCTGCCTACCATTGTGATGTGGCTGCTATTCTCAAGAACCAGCAGACCCTCCTTGCTGCAGTACTGCCCTTAAGACCTTCACAGGGAGCAGCGACCAGGATGTCTGACTCCACGTCTTCTAACACTGAGGTGTGTGTTGCCCCTTCACAACCAACAACAACAAGCACAAAGCAGGCAACACACACATCAGAAGAAGAAGACGTGGAACAGATCAAATTCACAAGGAAAATGACCCGGAAGCACTGGTCCCTGCCACATGGCCCACATTTACCAAGGTCCTGCGCTTTGTAACTTGTCAGTCTTGCAACAACTTTACTCGAGCACTGTTCTGCAAACCACTGTATATCTTGTCACCCAGCCCAGTGATTGTCTCTCTCCTACTCATTGCCAAATCCTGTCCCTCTGCACTGTCTGAAACATCAACCCCAGAATGTCAAAAGCATTTCCTTAACCCCTTGTGTTGGATCCCAATTTAAAATGTCACTATAATGGACTCACAATCATGGACAATGTACAGATAGCACTACAGCACTTTTCAATAAATAGCACTTACACAACAAATCTGTCTCTGGGTAATGTGACATATCAACTGTGAAGTAGATAACTGAAATGTGCCTACTGTCAAATTACGTAGCTTGTCAATCCAACTGTCCTGATAATATGTAGTCAGAGAATTCTGCACAGTGCCCATGATTGCATCATGCTCTGCCCTTCCTGAGGGACATATCGGATGAAGTGAGAAACCTAATACCACCATGCTGTGTTGGACAGAAGAATGCTTCCTCAGGGGATAACTAAGTCATCAAATAGTGGTCGCAAAATGTTGTAAACATGCAAAAATAAGACAATAAACATGCCTCACTAATCTAAGTAAACACTAAAAAAACTGCACAAATGAAGGTGTCGGAGTTAACATACAAATAGGTAATCATGCCGAACTGTGTCACAAATGATGTATGAGGGTCATGAAGACAAGAATACAAGATTGCCAATGAGAACTCATCTTATAAGGGTGTGCATGATCATCACACTGCAGTCAGACCTAAAACTGTTTCCCCAATATCAAGTCTGGAAGCACTGTTAGTGACTTTGAAAACACACTTATCAACAGAAACACATTGGGATCCATATTAACTGTAATTGGTGGTTGCAACAAAGGGTCGACACTTTGCAAGGTAGCTCTGGGCTAACTGCCAATCGTACAGCTCAGTAGGGATTTGTTTGTAGCATAGGACACAGATGTTATAGTACCAAATTGATGTACACTGAATCCAAACCCAGGATCAAGTACCATTCAACACATACTATTAAGGGGTAACCAAATATTTATTAAATGCTAACCACAGATGAGGAAACTGAGGGAAAAATCTTACCTACCCTAATCTACCCTGACTACTCATTACCCACAACTGCCCCTAACTAACCCAAGCTACACTTACTTATCACATGTAACCAAACATTCTAAACATCTACCCCCACCCCCCTTATGAGATGGGACACATGGAGGACAACACATACTAACCTAAACACATACTATACTATCCTAAACAAATATATATTTTTTTGGTATTTTTCTTTTTAATTTTTTGTATTTTGTTTTTGTATTTTTTTTTTAACACACAAGAACCCCAACATAGTCCCCCACCCACCCACCCACACACTTAATAAGTAAAAATATAAAGAATGAGAACCCCCCAACCCCACCCACTAACACTAACTAAACTAACAGCCTATACTAACCTAACACTAAGCCCCCTAAGCCCACTAACTATAAGAACAAGGAAAGAGGAGGGCGGGGAGGGAATCATGTCCATCAAAAAAAGTGTCTAGAGGTTGGCCCTCCGGAGGGTCCTCTTAATGTCCTTGACCCGCCGCTTAATGTGCTGCACGTCCCGGCTCAGGTGGTTCAACTTGCGCAGCACTTTGTCCATCTTATGTTGTATTCTGTTGAATGCTGCAGGGTCAACAGATGGAGCAGTGGCAGTCTGGGTACCGGTGGAGGAGGTCTGTTTTGGTGTGGTGCCAGGCCTAGTGGGCTGTCCTGCACCAGTGGCAATGCTGGGGCCAGGAAGTCCAGCAGATGTTGGACCAACAGTGGCAGCTGTGGGTGGGGCCACCTGGCTCTGATTGGTGGTTGTGCTGGTGGTGGCTCTGGTGGGCAAAGTAGGCCCACCCTGTGGGAAGGCTCACCATGCCCCGGAGGCCCGTTCATGGCGATATCGCCGGGCCATCCTCCGGAACCCCGACTCCACCAGCAGGATGTGCTGATACCGCATGGCCCAGCGCTGAAATTCACGGACCTGGTTTGGAGTCATGTTAGCAGCTGTGAAGACAAATGCAGTAACTGTAACATTGTGTGAAATGCACAGCAAGTTAATCAGACATTACATCTACTGTACTTGTAACAGCTCATATCACAATACAGAGCATTGAATGTCCCTGAGGAAGTATATGGCAGGCCAGACTACAAAGGTCACATCACACAAAGCACATCCATAACCTACAAGATGGGTAATAACTGGCTTTGACTTGCAATCTGAGTTCTGACAGTTATTATCTAAGAATCATGCTGCATATCCTCCGCCAAGACCTGGGCTACAAATGTCAGTGTACGGAAAGCAAAACTAAAGCCACATGGTCTGCAAATTGTAACTGGACTTGCCAGTATAGTACCAAGTGCCAAACCTGAGTGTGTATACTAGTATGCAACCAAACCGTCACTTATTCACATGTATGTGTAACATACTGGTAGCATCAGTACTAGGTACCCCATTCACAAACCAATGGCCGTGTTTGAGGGGGGGCGGTGGATACACAACTATAATTTGCCAACAACATGTACACCGAGGAGTGTATAGGAAACTCCACACATGTTTGTCTCTACAGACACACCACAGGTAAGGTCTATCTACAATTAGGAGTCAGCAAACCCTAGAGCACTCACAGGGTCAGACATGTCAGGAAATGCAGAACTTAGTACACAACATATACTTCCAGTGAGGCCTGACTTACATCAGACACAGTTGCTAGAACACCCATGATCATGAATTGCATGCACACCTAGGCCACTGCAATCAGTTTCCACAGACTTGTTGCACTACATGTGGAAGTACATGCTGCTAGGAGGTTCTACCTACTGTTTCAAAATAACGTAGGTAAATAGGGAAGCAGATGTCTATTGGAAAGCTATTAGCTCTACCAATCTTAGAGAATGTGGGTCTGACAGGCTGACTAAATTGGGGCTGACTTCCATTGCGACTCTTGGTGATACAAGTGTCATACACATGACTATCCCCTGTACTCACAGTGGGGCCTACAGGGATGTCCTACAATCCCTACATGATACCATTGGATACGCACTGGCAAACTCAAAACATGTGAGAACTGCATTCCCACTCATGGAACAAGAGAAAAGCTTGCCCAGCACATCACACCTTGCTATGCGTCCAACCCACACGAGTCCATAACCAGCAAACACAACACATAACAGACATATCAACACTTACTGGAGTGGTCGGGGTCCTCAAATGTCGCCACCTCTCCCACAGTGTAGGGTGCCGTTCCACCTGTAAGGTATGGAAGGAAGAAATGTGCTCAAAATCTGTGCACAGTGCAACAATTTCATAAACATTTACAATCTGTAGGCTTAATAATGAAATGGCAGCCATTCAGACATGATGGTACTGGATCTGATATATCAAGGCCAACTTGTACATAGCATGGGTCTCCTGTGACAGTTACACACATATCTGCACACATACATTGGCCCTAACTATCATGTGGTTGCAAACATGCCCCATAATTGGTGAGCACTAAAAAATATGGAGTGTAATCATCTCATCATGTGCATCCAAGAGAGACATCCAAAGCCTGGTTACTTGAGGACTGCATTACCAGTCAAACATGCCTTGTGGCCATTACACATTTATTGCACATAGGCCCAATGAACAGAGGGAGGGGCAGGGACTTTTGTAAGCCATCCTGTTGTTACAGTATAGACAATTGATGTGGCCCAGCTATGGTGATTTGCACCAACCATGGAGATGTGAGGCCATGTGCATACACTTGGACTTCCATCCATATTTGGATTGTGGCTCAACTAATTCCAACAAATATCTTAAGATGTTAGCTGAGGGCACCTTACACCTTTTCACGATGTTTTCAAATCAAGAACTGACATGTATCCAAAAAGATCAAGGAACACAATAATCCCACACATTCATAGTACTTCTGTGAACGTTTTTCTTCCACACTCACCAGACTCACATGAGACATATGTCTGAGCTACTTTGTTATTATCAATTGACGTGAAGGCAGCACTCATTTTCAGCATCATGTAGTGATTATAAAGTCAGTCTAGCAATTGCGTCAACATAGTTGGCCTAAATGTTGGTACATCTGTACTTCTCTGTCAATAGTACCCTATATAGACATGATTGGCTCCTATTTTGTTAGCTGTTCTGACAAAAAGGCCGCACCAATTCCCTTCATGGAAAAGTAACCTGTAAGTTTGCTGAGCACGTGCTACCTGACAGCTAGCAATTGTGATCCTTGCCATAGTGCATCAATGATCCCCTTATATTTCCCCTGCATTACACACAGTCAGCAAGTTAGGTGGCAGACATTGCAATAATCCCCTGATGTCACTACAGAGCATTTAATTGTGAACATTAACATGATTCGTACTCACCAACAGGGCCACCAATCATGATTCCCAGGTGGTCCAAGAGATCCTGCTCCCTGGTGATGAGGTCAGCCCACCGGTGCTTCAGCTGGTGGTCACTCCTCTGGCTGGCATACACACGCTGCAGGTGATGCAGCACCTTTCCCAACCGGATTCTGCGCGCCTCTGTCGGATACCCCTGTATCACCCTGCCCCCTGCCTGGATCATGAGCGGCAAGAAATGCATCACCAGACAGATGAAGCCCCCCAACTCCTCTTCCCCCATCCTGCCAAGACGTGGCCTACCAGACATACTTATAAGTGATGATAAGGAATAGGGGTAAAAGAAATAGAAAGGGGAAAAGGGTGAAAGTAGGGGTACAAAGACAGAAAAAAAGTAAACCTAAACACTAAAATAGCCCAACTATCCCCAAACTAACACTACCCACAACAGACTCCCACAAACAAGAAAAACACAAGATAAATGGGCAAATGTAGACAAAACACAGTACTACAGTACACACAAACAATATTTATTTCACAAATGGACTTTACAGATAGCACACAGGACAAAAACAGCACAAAATCTCAGGACAACACTCTCTACACAGCCAC
Source organism: Pleurodeles waltl (assembly GCF_031143425.1). NCBI lineage: Eukaryota > Metazoa > Chordata > Amphibia > Caudata > Salamandridae > Pleurodeles > Pleurodeles waltl. The sequence continues at coordinate 1,048,540,427 of NC_090439.1, read as the reverse complement.
ACAGTCTAGAAGGATCATAGACTGCAAAGTGAAAGTGAAAGTACACCCACTGTACATGATCTGTAAACAGGATATCCTATTACATCACTTCCTGTATGAAAAGTACCGCCTTTTTCGCGTTATGCGTAATTTTTTGTTTCCCAAAAGTGTATTTGCGTCATTTTGTTTGACGCACAGACGTGAATATTAACCTGCATCCACATAATGATACATGGACTGTACAAATATCTGGATGCGGGCTAAATTTCACTCCTGTGCGTCAAAAAAAATGACGCAAATACAGTTTTGGTTGTCAAAAAATGACGCACACCGCTAGGGACATCAAAATTACAGTGCATTAACTGGTTTGGGGCATTTTTACTTGTTTTTTGGTTATTTTACATTTGGAACACATCAGAGATTGGCTAATTGAAGACAGTATGGTGTTAATGGTGTATGTTCACATGTGTGATATCATACTACAGCGGAACATCATCCACTACACCCTTCACAGTATTTTTACAGTTGGCTGACGCAATAGATGGTCATAAGTGTGGCCTACATATATGTGTTGCACAAATAGTGCATGTTTGGCATAAGGAGAGGATAGCAATGTGACGCACATATGTACAATACCTAAATGCCTTTGGCTCAAAGTGTGTGCTTTGACAACTAATGTGTTGGTTGACCAAGTGTATGTGTATCACATGAAGCATAATTGTACATATGCTTGTATGAATGTGACGTCCATGTGTACAATCCAAGATGCAAGTCAAATTGAAAATGAGCAAGGGCATGTGTTAGTCATACATGTAACAACACCCGTAAAGTGTACTTCCAAGTTTTAGGGTCACATAGAGACCACATGTGACATAGCATGCACCAGATGGATGGCAGACGCTTGTTCATGTCAATGGTCCACATTTTCTACATCCTATGTCCTAGAGTATTGGTAAGAGCTTCCTAGGCACTACTTGGAGAATCCCACAGTGAGTCATACACATGCATTGAGGAAGTGGGTACCATGCTGTTTGCACAGACAGACAAGGGTGAATCTCATATGTATGATGACACCACAGTTGAGGCCATAGAAGTGAGCCCCAACTATCAAGTGGCTGTGGTGGACCAGCATACAAGACAGCACGTGTCCACATATTTCCAGTGATCAATTGCACATAGGTGTCTTGTTCATGTGTGTGGTCCAATGATGCTCCTGTGATTGTTTGGGGTGTAATTTGTCACAGTTCGGTCCAGGACTCATCATGAGTCAGTGGCAGCTATGCCTATATCTACTGAGTATCCTTGGTTGATCAATGTGAGTAAAGTAGATGTGGACATGTGAACCAATATGTGGATGGTCCCACCCTGTCACTAAAGACGTGTAATAAGACAGTCAACAGGGCAACCTTGGTGTGCTGAGTGAGATAATGTCTCAGGTGTCATGTTCCGGCAGGTGTCATTACAACATTTGTACACAGGTTGGACTCTGCACTTCCCACTGCATCTGGGAACATCATAGCCTCTGTGCTGATTATTCTTGCAGCTATTCACCACACACAGCTCATCACTATGTTGTGCGCACTGTAATGCTGTGTGTGAACTGTCATGGTCCTGACATTTGTGTATTATTCATGGACATTATCAGAGGTTGCTGGTTGTGCTGAAAGCCCAGTACCCAATCCCTGCCTACGGCCCTGGGACACTGTCACACTTTGTCATTCATGCATAAATGCAACCCAGACAAGGGATGGGCCATGAATTTTGCTTTTCCAAGAGGATGTAACTCAAATGGTACAGTTAAAAGGCAGATGATGCTATACAAAGTATTTGGGTACGCATGGAAGAAGCCCAATGCCCAATGCCCCCTGATGAATGGGAGGTTTTCTAACGCAAGCGTGTTACATATGTAGACACAAGGATACTTTAGTGTGACGCACAGACAGTTGCTAGTCAGGCTGACAGAATGCAAGGTGATTCAGGATCCAGTTACTTGACAAGTTACGTAATCAGTGGTCTGACTGAGACTGTTTTGAGGACAAAGTAGACAGGTGACATGTCAAACTGTGTACGTCCTGTGTTTTTGAAGGTGACAAATGAACCCAATGGCTTTGTTACACGGCTTAATTAGTAACAATGGTTGACAGTGTATTTGACATAATGGCAACTCCTATGCTGTTCCAGGCATCATCAGGGGCAGTGCTTTTTGAAATGGGCGGTGTGCATGGAGGTGATCATAGGTGTGGGCTGCATCTGTTTCTCACCAGTCCTGTAGGTGAGACTTGCATTCTAAGGGCCAGCAGACATTTTCACAAGGGGAAGCAATCTACATGTGCTAACAGGGCTTTGAAAGTAGAAGACAGTGTATAAATTGATCTGACGTCCTTGCAGTCAGAAGTTCTATGACAATGGCATACCATAGGAAAGGGTGTAGCACACTGGTTTGCTAATGTTGGTCTGTGTGTGTAGAGGAGGTATTATCAGGGTACACATCTTAGAATTCCAGGGACCTCTTCCGACAGGTGGGTTGTGACCAGGTGCATGGGTGTGTAATGAGTTAGGAAATGGCCTGACATGTACATGGAATGTCATGTGCGCAATGCATGTCATATGTGTGGCACTTGTGCTGTCTATGTTCTGCTTCTATGGAACTCTAGTCACAGATAGTCCTTGCAGATATTGGATGCAGTTGGACAAACTGCTGTCAAGGGTCTGGTCAGGCATTCCTGTTACTAATGCAAAAGCACATTGACTGCCTCATGTATGAGGCTTGTTTTCCCCTTATTGAGTGATGGTGTCTTAGTTGTGTGCCATATGCTGCGTTGGACCTTGCTTTTAACATGTATATGTGAAATAGTTGTGGTCCTCTGCTATTGGCCTTCAAAGGAGATATGTACATGGTATATGTCATTAAGAGTGTGTGTGTATGTGACCATTGTATGTTAGGCATCACATTAGCTCTGGGATGTTCCGTGTCCTACTCAGTATCTCAGCAATGCTCCATGAGGCAACACTCTTATTCTGATAAGTAGAGATGAAGGTGTGGAAAAAGGAATAGCCAGACCATGATGTGAATAGAATAGGTGTTTATTTAAATTCGTTAACTAAAGTGGTGAAGGTGATCATATTCAGAAGAAATTATTTCCAATATGTTGCCGCCTGCGTATACCAGCAGCTGTGTTCTGTAGTTCTCCCTCCTGTTACAGGCCAGCATCCTCCTCTTCCTCCTCTTCAGGCATGTCTGGTTCCAGGAGGGGAATGTTTCTTTTGATACAAATGTTGTGCAATATTGCACATGTGAGGATGATCCTACAGACCATCTCGGGGGAATATAGGAGGCTACCACCAGTGATGTCGAGGCACCTGAATCTCGACTTGAAGATGCCGAAGGTCTGCTCGACAATTCAGCGTGTCCTCCTATGGGCGTCGTTGTATGCACGCTCTGCAGCAGTACTCGGGTTGCCAAATGGTGTCATAATCCATGGCTGGATGCCATACCCCTGATCAGCTGCAAGAGAAAATGAATGGGATCATGTTGATGTAGCTGGCACTATTTAAAAGACCTTTCATGGCAGTAGTTGTCTTGTGTTGTCTGTGACTCTTTTGTGTACTAATGTGGCATCCTATGCTTGTAGGCTGTACCATCTGCATTGTGTTGTTTCCTTGGCTGAATGAGTGTTTGTCTGCTAACCGTTTGTCAGCAGTATGTTTTGGGATTTGCAGTACAGTGTGCCCTCCCTAGCATTGTGACTTGTGATACAGGTGTCCGTGTGTCTTCACTGGGGGTGAGATGATAGTTCCATGCACAGTTAAAATTGAATGTGTTGTTAACACGTTCATATCAAAGTACCCTGGACATCCCATACCTTGAAACTTATGCAATGGATTAATGTAAAGGTCATTGGGACACAATTTGCAAGGTGACATTTAGGCAACCACACTCATTGACATCTTAACATTAGGCTGTACAGTAATTTCCGATGTGTGACAGGCTCAATGGTGACTTAAGAAACATGGCTAGCGATGTCACGACCTCAGTGTGTTCCTGTTGACATGTTGCTGTTGTGGTGTATGTGTTGTGTGTCCTAGAGGGTTGCTATGCAGTGTGCATATAAGTAGGTTTTTATACTTACCAACAAGTAGTCCATTGCCATACCGTCCATCCTGGAAGTGTTCATTGATGATGCAGTGACGGAAGATGTATGAGTCATGTACACTCCGAGGATATTTAGCCACGATGTTGGTGATCAATCCCTGGTGATCAACTATGGCCTGCACGTTGATGGAATGTGTGTGCTTCCTGTTGCGGTAGAGGTGTTCAGTTGCAGCAGGTGGCACAAGGCGTACATGTGTGCAGTCGATTGCACCAAGGACGTGTGGGATGCCACTGATGAGGTAGAACCCCTGTTTTGTTTCCTGCTGCTTCTGCAGTGTGTTAGGGAAGGAGATGTGGCAGGGTGGCAGTCGAATGATGGCATCCAGTACTTTGGGCAAAAAGGCGGAGAATGATGGTTGTGATATTCCACCAACCAGGGCACCAGTTGTTTGGAAAGAGCCACTTGCCAGCATATGAAGTACGGCAAGCAGCTTTGTTTCTGTTGGGATGGTGCGGGGTGTCACCAAAGTGGGGGCCAACTGCTGTTCAATGTTGCGCAGCAGCTGCTGAATGGCCTACCAGTTCAATCGGTACCTCTGGATGATGTCATTTTCCCTGAGGCCCTGAAGGGTGGTTCTTGGGCGGAATATCCTCTCCTGCCTTCTGCGCTGCCTTTGGGGTCCCTGCTGGTGTTGTTGTAGCTGCTTTTGTTGCTGCTGGGCTCTGCGTGCACGCTGGATTAGTATCACCTCCATGGCTCCCTGTTGCTGCTCTGCTGTTTGTTCTGTGTGTTCTGATGAAATACAGGTGTGTTTGCCCCATTTTAACGCCTGCCCTGACCCAGGCGTTATTTTTTTACGCAAATCGGGCTGTGCGTCATTTTCTGGCTACGCCTCCCGGCCGTGCGTCATTTTTGCCCGAAAGCATAAATACGACGCACAGCCGTTTAAGCCATTTTTTGGACGGGAACGCCTACCTTGCATATAATTAACACAAGGCGGGTTGCCTCATCCAAAAAATGACGCACACAGCGGAATTTTGTCATCCGCAGGCTCGGGAGTCAAAGTTTAAATACAGAGCAACGTTTGCGCTGATAGTGCGTCAAAGTTTTTGCCGCACAATCAGCGCAGACGGAGTATAAATATGCCCCTTAGTGTTTTCTTACACTCCCAGCGACCCTCTACACACTGTACTAGGCCAGGGGTCTCTAAGTTGTTCGCATTCCACTTTCTTAGTATATGGTTTGTGTTACCCCCAGGCCTATTGCACCCTATTGTATTCTACAGTGTTTGCACTACTTTTCTAACTGTTTTCTTACCTGATTTTGGTTTGTGTGTATATTTTGTGTACTTCACTTACCTCATAAGAGAATATATCCTCTGAGATATTTTTGGTACATTGTCACTAAAATAAAGTACCTTTATTTTTAGTAACTCTGAGTATTGTGTTTCTTATGATATAGTGCTATATGATATAAGTGGTATAGTAGGATCTTTGCATGTCGCCTAGTTCAGCCTCAGCTGCTCTGCTATAGCTACCTCTATCAGACTAAGCTGCTAGAACACTACTAATCTACTAATAAGGGATAACTGGACCTGGCACAAGGTGTAAGTACAATCCGGTACCCACTATAAGCCAGACCAGCCTCCTACAAGTACTTCCAATGACACACAGGTAAGACACTGTAACTTTTCTTTTCAGTTTTCTGTTGGACATTTGTACATGGCAGCATGATTTCCCTATGTCTATGGTCACTCACTGTACCATTTGGCATCTCTATTTTCAGATCTCTGTGCCCCTCTCTGGCTCCTGGTATGTTTAATGCTGTCCACTACAGGTCACACCAATGTATAAATTAGTGTTCATAAGATTTGCAATGTTTTCAGAATGTTGTACTAATACATATTTCAATCAATTGATAGACTCCAGAATTGTATTTGTTCCAAGGGTGTTTATTTAAGTGCTAATAAGTAGAGGGGGATGTGCAATGGGCTGGGCTGATGGTGAAGGAAAGTCCAGGGTAGAGTCCAGTCTCTTGGTTTCACAGGTGCATTGTCCAATGGAGCATAGGAAGGGGAGCAATGGAAGTTCAAGGTGGACAGGGTGACAGAGTGGGACAGAAGGGTGACAATCAGGATAGTTTTATTTCCTGGCTGGGGTCTTCGCAATGTCTGGATCGCAGGGACCGTTTACGTGGTGGTTCTCCTTCTGCAGGGGGTGGGGTGCTGGTGACCTGTTCTTCCAGTGGCGGGCCTCCTGTCTAATAGCGCTGGTGAAGGTGGAGGGCTGTTCATCGGTGTGGCTAGTGTCAGGGGCCCGTTGTTGTGCCACTGCCTCCCTCATGGTGTTGGCCATGTCAGCCAGCACCCCTGCAATGGTGACCAGGATGGTGTGGATATCTTTGAGGTCCTCCGTGATCCCCAGGTACTGTCCCTCCTGCAGCCGCTGGGTCTCCTGCAACTTGGCCAGTATCTGGCCCATTGTCTCCTGGGAATGGTGGTATGCTCCCAGGATGTTGGTGAGTGCCTTGTGGAGAGTGGATTCCCTGGGCCTGTCCTCCCCCTGGTGCACAGCAGCCCTCCCAGTTTCCCTGTTGTCCTGTGCCTCTGTCCCCTGAACCGTGTGCCCACTGCCACTGACCCCATGTCCCTAATTGTCTTGGGTTTGTGGGGTTGCCTGGGGTCCCTGTAGTGGTGGACACACTGCTGACTGATGTGTCCTGGGGACAGAGGTATGGGCCTGCTGGCTGGGTGCTGTGGTGGTGTTTCCTGGGGGGGGAGGCTCTGTGGTGGTATGGGACTGTGGCTGTGTAACCAACTGTCCAGAGGTCCCTAATGGGCCAGGTTGGTCATCGTGATCCAGGCGTGCAGAGCTGCTGTCATCACTGTGTGCCTCTTCTGTGGGGGGACTGGATGTTGGTAGCGTTGAGTGGGGGTCCTGTGGGGTTGTAGATGCAGTGTTATTGTATCTGCGTGTGCCATCTTGTGCATGGGTGTGTTTCCCTGTGTGGTTGTCATAGCCCGGTCAGCTTTGCCTTGTATGCGTGGTGATTTTGTGGGCTAGGTGATTCTCTCTAATGGGCATGCTTTAGTGATGGGTGTCCATGCATTGGTGTTGCATGCAGGGCTTGGTATTGGGATAGGTGGGTTGTGATAGTGGGGTATTTGTTAGTTGGTGGAGTGACAGGGTGAGGGTAGGAGTTTGTGATGGCATGCAGGTAGGGTGGGGGATATAGTAGTAAAGATTTGACTTACCAGAGTCCAGACCTACTGCTACTCCTGCGAGGCCCTCAGGATGCATTATTGCCAAGACAGCTCCTCCCATGTTGTTAGTTGTGGGGGATGAGGTATGGGTCCACTGGCAGTCCTCTGTATGGCTACCTGATGTCTTGCAACCACGGAACGCACCTTCCGCCATAGGTCGTTCCACCTCTTCCTGATGTCATCCCTTGTTCTTGGGTGCTGTCCCACGGCGTTGACTCTGTCCACTATTCTCCGCCATAGCTCCATCTTCCTTGCAATTGACGTCTGCTGCACCTGTGATCCAAATAGCTGTGGCTCTACCCAGATAATTTTCTCCACCATGACCCTTACTTCCTCCTCTGAAAACCTGGGGTATCTTTGGGGGTGCCATAGATGGGGGTGTGAGTGGTATGTGTGAGGATGTGTGGGCTGATGTGTGGGGTGATGTGTTGTGGTATGTGCTGTGAGGTGCGTGGATGGTGTATGGGTGATGGTGTTCTGTGGCTCAGATTTAGTGGGTGCCCTTGGCTTGTCTCTATCACTGTTGGCAATCTTTTTTTTTTATTGAAAGGGTTGTGGGTAATGTGGGTGTGTGTTTTATAGTGTTGTGGGTGTGGTGTGTGTATGTGTATCAGGTGTGTGTATTTTGAATTGTCCAATGTGGTGTAGTTTTGTAAGTGTGTGTGAATTTTGATTGCAGCAGTGTGTACCACCAATGGTATACCGCGGTTGAAAGACCGCCGCAGTGATTCGTGGGTCCTAATACTGTGGGCGTATTCCTGTTGCTGTAACGGTGTGGGTTTTGGTACTGCCATTTTATCACTGACCTTTGGTCTGGCGGACTTGTGTGTGTGTCTGTATAATGGCAAATTTCTCTGTGTAGGTCATAATAACCGTAGCGGTATACCGCCGTGGTCACGGTATGTTGACGGCCGCCAGCACGGCTGTAGACGGCGTTTACCGCCAAGGTTGTAACGAGGGCCACAGTGTCTTGCCTGTGTGTCATTGGAAGTATTGTCATATTATTGCACTTCTGTTGTCCTGATCCTCATCCTCTGTCTCCTCATCTTCCCTGTCCACAGAGCCCACTGCTGCCACACGGCCATCTCCAGCCTCATCCTCCTGCAGAAAAGGCACCTGGTGATATAAGGCAAGGTTGTGCAACATACAGCATGCCATGATGACCTGGCAGACCTTCTTAGGTGAGAAGTACAGGAATCCACCTGTTAGATGGAGGCAACAAAACCTGGCCTTCAGGAGGCTGAATGACCTCTCTATGATTCTTCTAGTTCGCCCATGTGCCTCATTGTAACGTTCCTCTGCCCTTGTCCTGGGATTCCACACAGGGGTCAGTAGCCATGAGAGTTTGGGGTAACCAGAGTCACCTGAAAATATCAAGGGACAACTGTTAGCCACACACTAACCCTTTAGGCCCACACCATACCCATACACCAACACCAACTGGGTGGGAACCACAGCTCACCTATTAGCCACACCGAGTGCCTCTGGAATTGAGCCATCACATATGGGATACTGCTATTCCTCAGGATAAAGGCATCATGCACAGACCCAGGATACTTTGCATTGACATGGGAGATTCTCTGGTCTGCCAGGCACACCATCTGCACATTCATGGAGTGAAAGCTCTTTCGATTTCTGAACACCTGTTCATTTCTCCGGGGGGGGGGGGCAAGTACAATATGTGTACCATCAATAGCCCCAATAATGTTGGGGATATGTCCCATTGCATAGAAATCAGCTTTCACTGTGGCCGAATCCTCCACCTGGGGGAAAACGATGTAGCTGCACATGTGTTTAATTAGGGCAGACAACACTCTGGTCAGCACTACTGAGAACATTGGCTAAGACATCCTGCTGCCAAGCCCACTGTCACTTGGAAGGAGCCAGTTGCCAGGAAATTGAGCACAGATAGGACGTGCACAAGAGAGGGGATCCCGGTGGGCTGACGGATAGCAGAGATTAGGTCAGGCTCCAATTGGGCACACAGCTTTGTGATTGTGTCCCTGTCAAGTCTATAGGTGAGGATAATGTGCCTGTCCTCCATTGTTGCCAAGTCCACCAGGGGCCTGTACACTGGGGGATGTCTCCATCTCCTATTCATCCTCAGCGGTTGCAATCTAGGGGGCAAAACGGTGAGCAACTGGTCAGTAGTCCATATTTACAAACACTACACTGCATTGCATGTTGTGACTGTAACAGTATATTGTTGGATAGGCCCAAATGGTGCCTTTGTGTACTGTGACATAGTTAGGTGCCATGGCTTGTCCTCCCCCTGAAATGGCGTCTACCTGTCCTTTATGGAGGGACATGTGGAAATGAGGTAATTCCGCTGACATTGTGCACCACTGCGGGAGGCGGGCGAGAACCGCCATGCAACACCTCATTCGATACCATTGGGCCCTATGGGTTATAGTGGCCAATGGTGATGTACGCCAGCGGTGACGGTACGCACCGCCGCGGACGTGACCGTCATTTTCTATTTGTTCACTCACTTGCTACCTGACCTTCAACAGAAGAGGACCTGTCCTGCAAGTACTGCTGTGACCTGCGTCTGGAACCGACCATGGCTCGTGTCACTGGGGAAAGGGTCCCTGCCTTCACCGCTGCGGAGTTGGAGAGACTGGTGGAAGGGGTCCTACCCCAGTACCGAATGCTGTATGGGCCCCCAGATCAACAGGTGGGTACACTGTGAGCACGATGCATGGGGCATGAATGCATGGAGTGCTGTGTGTGAGGGCCATGTGTAGGGGGTGTTGGTAGAATGGTCCTGGGCAGCGTGCTGCCTGTATGGTGGGCAATGTCTGTGCATAAGGGGATGTGAGGGCTATGGTGGGCCATGATTCTAACAGGCAGGACGGTCTGACTGATACTTTTTCCTATGTGTATTTCACTGCAGGTCACCGCCCATCAAACAAAGGGTATAAAGCGTGCCATCACCAAGGGCGTGCGGACCCTGGGGGTCTACAGCAGGTGGAGCACACACTGTCGGAAACGGTGGGAGGACCTGAGACGCTGGGCATGGAAGACAGCGGAGGCCCAGATGGGAATGGCCTCCCAACGAGGAAGGGGTGCACGTCGAACCCTGACCCCTCTGAGGGCCTGCATACTGGCAGTGGCCTATCCAGAGCTGGATGGGTGCTTGTGGGCATCACAGCACCCACAAGGGGGTGAGTACGGTGCCCCCAATATACTACTTGCACGTGGTGGGGTGGCATCCGGGTGGGGGATGTGGGCCTGTGGGGACCCCTAGGCCAGGCTGGACATTGCAGGGTAGGTCCCATGTTGGGCAGGGTCTGATGTAAATCTCCTCCAACCAAGGTAATAGGCGTACTCTACTGGGCAGGGGTCTGTGGGTATCAGGTATGCAGCCATTGGCGTTAGGTATCTCTGTCCATGGGCTGGTGACTAGCATTGTGACTGGTAGTGCATTGTCTAGTGGCCGGGGCTGTTCCCTGTGTGTGTGTCATGTACGCCAACGGTGGTGATGTTGCCGCCATTGACCAAGGGTATTCTTTGTCTCTCCCCCTCTTTTTGTTTTGTCACCCTGTCCTTATGTGCACTAGCATCATCTGGCGGAGGAGCAGAGGCATCAGCGATGGGGAGAGCTACATCCCACAGAGCCCAGGAGGTCAAATCCACTGACGGTGAGGGCACCAGTGGGACGGAGGACGAAGGGAGCATCACGGCAGAGACTGGAGGGGAAAGTTCTGACAGTGATACCTCCTCCGATGGAAGTTCCCTGGTGGTGGCGGACACCTCTGTGCCCACCCCAACTACAGGTACAGCCGCCACCCCCCGTACCAGCACCGTCCTCCTAGCAGCCCCTCAGCATGTTTCCAGTGCCCGCTCACCCAGGAGGGTGGGCAACTCATTTGCCCCAGGCACCCCAGGCTCTGCCCCAGTTACCCCTGCTGCCCTGAGTGTGGAGGCTATTGACCTCCTGTGACCCATCTCTGTTGGGCAGGCAACCATTGTGAATGCCATCCAGGGGCTGGCAGCCCATTTGCAACAAACAAAATCATTCCTGGAGGGCATTCACTCTGGCATGGCGGCCCAACTGAGATTAATCCGGCTCTGCCCTCCTATGGCTGCCATTGTCATTGCCATTGCCCCTGTTTCTAGCCTCCCCCCTCCAACTTCCTCTACCCAATCTCATTCCCCTCAACCCCAACCGATCCCAAGCACATAGGCAGACCACCATGTACACAAGACAACACAAAGGAGTGGTTCAGGCAAACACAAGCACCACACATCATCACACAGGCACTCACACAAACACCATCCAGATGCAGACATACCAACATCCACTGCCTCCACTGTGTTCCCCTCCTCCTCCTCGTCCACCTCCCTCCCAGTTGCATCTACACTCACACCTGCATGCACTACATCCTCATCCACTACCACCATCATGCCTATCACTACACGCCCCTCACTGGCAGTCACCACCCTCACATCCATGCACACATCCCCTGTGTCCTCTCCCACTGTGTCGGTGCCTCCTCCTCCCAAAGTTCAGAAACACAAGCACTCAGACACCCAACAGCCATCCACCTCACAACAGCATCCAGCCCATGCACCTGCACCCAAAATCAGCAGAAAGGCACCTCCTACAACCGCTTCTTCTTCCTCCACTCCCAAACCTTCACCCTCTTCCTGTCCAAATGTCCCTAAGAAGCTTTTCCTGTCCACTGTTGACCTCTTCCCTACCACTTCCCCCCTGTCCTTCACGTCAGGCCAGGGTGGTCAGAACCCAGGCAAGCACCTCAGCCACCAAGTCCACGGCCACAGTAGTGTCGACAGCTACTGCAGGTGGAAGAGGATTCCGGGCACCAGTCAGCAAAACTGAAAGGGTGCCTGCAATGGCAGCATCTAGGAAGGGCAAGGAGGCACCACCAGCTGCGACAGGGAAGGGCAAGGAGAAATCCCCGGCTGCTGACAGGAAGGGCAAGAGGCCTGCACCAGCAAGCAAGAAGGACAGGAGGCCTGGTGTTGGGACTCATTCAGAGTCCCCACTACCAACTATGGTGGTTCAGCCATCCGAGGCTGCAAAGGAAGGGCTGGAGCCTCCCACCACCACTGCCAGCACCACCACCAGCACAGCCGCCAGCCCAGCCACCAGCACCACCACCAGCACCACTGCCAGCAGGACCAGCCACAGTGGGCAGCCATCTGGGGCTGCAGGGGATGGGCTGGAGCCACCCCCACCACTGCCAGCACCTCTACCAGCACCACTGCCAACAGCAGCAGCCCCAGTGGGCAGCCGTCCGAGGCTGCAGGGGAGGTGCTGGAGCCTCCCCCCCACCACTACCAGCATCACTGCCTGCAGCCCCAGTGAGCAGCCGTCCGAGGCTGCAGGGGATGGGCTGGAGCCCCCCACCACTGCCAGCACCACCACCAGCACCACAGACAGCAGCAGCAGCCCCAGTGGGCAGCCGTCTGAGGCTGCAGGGGATGGGCTGGGGTCTCGCCCCACCACTGCCAGCACCACCACCAGCACCGCCGCCAGCACCGCCGCCAGCACTGCCACCAGCACCACTGCCAGCAGCAGCAACCCCAGTGGGCAGCCATCCAATGCTGCAGGAGATGGCCTGGAGCCTCCCCCCACCACTGCCAGCCCCAACACCATCACCGCCACTGCCACCGCTAAGCAGCTGTCACCGCTGGTGGACAATGTGTAGTCCTGCATCCATGGGCTGTTGTGCGTCCTTGCCCCTGCAATCCCTGTGGGTCTAACACCCAGGTGAGAGACTGTGACCTTGCACCCCCCAAGATCTGCGTCACAGGGCACAATGCCCCCTCCAGAACCAGTAGAAGCCATCCACTCACCCCATCCTTCCCACGATGAAGCACACTGGGCACAATGCCCCCTCCAGAACCAGTGGAAGAAGCCATCCACTTACCCCATCCTTCCCAGGATGAAGCACCCTGGGGACAACCCCCCCTCCAGAACCAGTGGAAGAAGCCATCCACTAGAGAGACTGTGGCCTTGCACCCCCCAGGACCAAGCACTGGGCAAACCACTCACTTTAGAGACTGTGGCCTTGCACTCACCAGGTCCAAGCAGTGGGCAAACCACCCACTTGAGAGACTGTGGCCTTGCATACCCCAGGACCAAGCAGTGGGTAAACCACCCACTAGAGAGACTGTGGCCTTGCACTCCCCAGGACCAAGGAGTGGGTAAACCACCCACTAGAGAGACTGTGGCCTTGCACTCCCCAGGACCAAGCAGTGGGCAAACCACCCACTTGAGAGACTGTGGCCTTGCATTCCCCAGGACCAAGCAGTGGGCAAACCACCCACTAGAGAGACTGTGGCCTTGCACTCCCCAGGACCAAGCACAGGGCATGCTGACCCCTCCAGGGGCAGTGGGCAAATCACCCACTTGAGAGACTGTGGCCTTGCACTACCCAGGGCCAAGCACAGGGCATGTTGCCCCCTTCAGGACCAGTAGTGTTGTACCATATTCCGGCTGAGGTGCCCCACATTCCCTGTCCCCCTGAGGTGCCTGTGTATTTTCCACTTGATGCCCCTGCAGTGTTCTCTAAGTGTTGTTGCAGGAGTGAGGTGGGGCCTTGGTCTATGTGTTGTGGCCCTGTGGACCCCGGACATTGCCCTCCATTTCTAAATATGTATATACGTTTGTATTTTGATGCACTTATTAATGTTATTTTATCGTATTACACTCACTTTCTTCAAATAATTTTGTCCTTGCATTACTCCTGAGGAGTACAGGGGAAATATGTAATGTTACTGCATCTGGTTGTGTGTTTGGTGTTGGGGGTGTTGCGTGTGGTTGTCACTCTCTTTTTTCCTCCCCCCTCCCTTGTGTACTAGGCGGCAGTACTCACTGTGGTCGTCTTTGCTGTTCATAATGCAGCAGAAGGTAGACGAGCATCGGAAATATGTGCAGCTTGGGCTCCATGGTGTCGTGGATGTTCCCTGAGTCTCCACAGGTGAGTCTTTTGACTTCTGAGCTCTTTTTCTGTCATGCTTTTGATGTCGTTGGTACCACCCCAGAAAAGGTGGCGGATTGGACTGTCTTAATACAGTGGGCGGTACATTGTCTTTCACCTGGCTGTTGGTGTTTACCGCTGTGGTGCTTGTTGATTCCGCCTTGGCGGTTGGAGTGTTAAAGTCGCTGTCTGTATGAGCAGTGTACGCCAGGGTCATAATTCCATTTTGGTTACTGCCGGCCTGTTGGCGGTATTACCACCGCTTTATCACCGACCGCAAGGGTTGTAATGAGGGCCTTAGTCTTTTTCTTGAAGATTTTTCTCACTGGGATGAAGTCACCGTTCCGATCTAACCTCCCTGGAGGCCTCTTTAGATTCGCGTCGCAGGAGACCTCGGTGAAAAATTCTAACTTCGGACTTAGATGATTTTTCAGGATGGACATTTTCGTCCGGGTCAAAGTTGAAATTGGATCCAACGTCCCTGGATCCCTCCTCAAATACGCTATGTGGGAAGTCCCAGTCAACTTTTTAGGTTCGGACTTTGTCACTTTTTTGGAGTTTTTTCCTTCCGACAGCGGTCGACCCTCCCCAGCAAGCTGATTTCGAGGTGAGGTTGTGGGATTGCCTTTCCAGGAGCCCCCGGTGAAATCCTGGAAGTCTGGGCTCTGGAGCTATGTTTCACCTGTAGCAAACAGGGAGTCCCTACTTAAACCAGCTGAAGCCAGGCAAAGTCATTTTTGTGGTGAAGCCCACGTGTGCAACTGGTGCATTCCTTCAGAGTGCAGTGCCCAGGTGCACGTCAGGTGTCCAGCAGGGCAGTCCTTCTTTTTGTGTCATTATTCCCTGCAGGTATCTGAGGTGTGGGTGCAGCTCTGAAAGATTTATCCTTGCTGTTGGGGTGGAAAGCAGGAGGGGGCAAAAGTCCAATCACTGGCAGGCCACCACCCTTTTGGATGATCACTTCCTGGGAAGTGTGGCAAAAACCAATCCCAGGGATCAACATTCCTTAAAAATCCAAGATGGCACAATCTAAATTTTGGAGGTAGGTCTGTCTGAGTCCACCCACTGGTATAGTAAAATTCCTTAACACACCCTTTCCTGCCCTCTCCTAATCTAATTAAGGGGCACCGGGTTGTCTGGGTTTGCAGAAAATGGGGGAGGTTCTGAGCTGCTACAAATGTCCTTCCCTTCTTTGAAGACAAGTTTGACTGCTTTCCCCCCATTCTGTTTTATCATCTGCTAAGGCAGATTTTCTCCCCCATGGACTTCCTTTGTCTCAGCCCAGGCCACCTCACACCTCATTAAGGAAGCCTGGCCAAGCTGCAAGAGGCTGGCCAATCAGAGGATGTCACTACATATGCTAGGGACTTATAGGTGTGTTGATACTGCCAATTATTATTAGCCTAATTTGCATACTAATTTTACTCAGAACACAGGCCCTGGGAATGGTTAGCAGTGCCCAGGGTACCATCATTCAGGAAAACAGCAGCAAAAGGTGAAAAATGGGGGCAAAAAATTAGGGGGCTTCTGCAGTCATCCCAGTTTTCTCAAACTAAATACAATTAAATATATACTAGATTGTATTTGTACTAAAAAGTGCTTTGAGCCAGAGATTCAGGTCACTCGAAAAAAGTATGCTTTGATAATGAATGAATTGGTTTCCAAAGTGTTTACCACTGAGATTTCACTCTGTGCAAAAGTATTTTGTACAGAGCATATGTTAACATTAAAGTGAAGGGCTCATACACTATAGCTCATACACCATAATGTTGGATACTGTTTCGTAAAGCACTTATACATGCAGGTGTCTGACAGAAAACATTTTTATAGAGGGGTGGGTTTATAACACTGTTTTACAGCTAGTATTTAAAATGTTGAGAGGTTTCAGTATGGAGGCCCTTTTGTTAGAACAGTGTTTGGTTTTGTTATAAATTATAGAGGAGTATTTTGCATGCTGTATTCAAAATGCACTGAGGTGTCTGCAGAGAGGTTTGTTAGTAAAGTGTTTTACTGTTATGAGGTAATGTATTTAGACTATATAAGAAAAGGAGCTTTTCTCTCCTGAAAATGAACTATATATAATCTGAGTCTTGTTAAGGTTTGATAATAGAAGTGTCATTTTCCATAGACCCTTCAATATGCATCTCATTTCTTCCTCAGAATTGTCTTTCACACTGAGGTGATCATTACGAGTCTAGCAGTCTGTGGACTGCCATGGAGGAAGTGGCGGTCGTTCCGCAGCACCCCCGGTGGTGTGGTCCGCTACATAATGACCATGAGAATAGAACTTACAGAACACAGCCAAGTCGTTACCTGAACTGCCACTGCAAACGGACCGCCGCGCCCGGAGACTGGCATATACAGGCCGGCAGTGAGGCAGTTTCCCACTACCCTATTATGGGGCTGCACACTGCCAGGATTTCCGGGGTGGTCGCACCGCCATGAAAAGCCTTGCAGAAATGAATCACTCAAAAGGGAACACTCTCCTTCAGGAACACAGCACGTCCACAGACGCCATGTTATGCGAATTGCACGTCTTCCCAATGCTCCTGCTGGCTATTGAAGTCCAGGACCAGCAACGACGGCGACAAAGACACTAACTGTAAGTACACCCACCTAGCCTGGAGAGAAGGTAATTAGTATGCACACAACACACCCACAGCATGCAAGCCCCGCCCACAAACACACAAGCAAACATCCGTACCAACATACACAAACTCACACATATCAAATTGCATATTTAACACACATACATGTGGAAAGCCAGAACAAGGTTGTTACCATCTACACCAACGGTGCAGTGATATATATATATATATATATATATATATATATATATATATATATATATATATATATATATGTACACACATACATATATATATATAATATATATATATATATAGATAGATAGATATCTATCTATCCATATATATATATATATATATATATATATATATATATATATAAACATTAAAAGCAACATCATAAACAATGTACAATGGTGCCCAAGGCCCAGTTCATAAAGTCTATAGTGCCCCTTGCACACTGGGTGCACAATGAGGGTCCAACTTGACTCCTGCCACTCCCAAAATGTGGGATATTAGGGGGCTCAAGGTTCGACAGGCACCCTTCCCTCATTGGGAGAACATCCCCAGCTGGGCCTTTGCTGTCTTCCGGGCCCAGCATCTCAGGTCCTCCCACCTCTTTCTGCAGTGGGTGCTCTGCCGGGCATGGACCACCAGGGTCCGCATTTGCTTGGAGATGACCTGCCAAATCCTCTTCATCTGATGGGCGATGACCTGCATGGGTGGCACAGACATAAGGAGAATGTCATGTAGAGTGGTGTCACAGGGACAGCAGTGGACAGCACACATCTCACACATCTCATGGCCACACTCAGATGCCTGCACGCCACTAGCGGTCAGACTCTTCACCCATCTCCATGCATCCAGTCTATTTGCCACTGTCCCACTGCCTTACATCCACATACACATCACCATCAGACAGGATGGTGACATTAACTCACCTGATGCTCTGGTGCCCCATACAACTGTCCATACAGGGCTAGGACCCCGTCCACAAGCTTCTTAAGTTCCTCCTGGGAGAAGGCTTGGGCCCTATCACCTACAGGATGTGGCATCTTGTCTACCAGAGTAAGAACACAGCAGCACACGCAGTGGAGGTCTTGTGTGCAGGAGAGTCAGGAGTCAAGTGAGCATTGCCACATGAAATGGTTGCCATGTCTGCCACGGACATCAACGTCACCGCTGACTGCAATCATCATTGGCTCCAGTCTCCCATAGACAACCATGTTATCCAATGATGACTTGCACAGCGCTTGCTACCGCCTACCGCCTACCGCCATGACATCTAACGCTGGCAGTATTAGCTTACTTCCATCTGTCCTGTACATACAGGACAGGCGGCTGCCATTTTATGTGTATGTTGTGACTAGGGGCTGACTCTTAGCTGACAATTGTAACTTTTGCTCAGCTTTACTGTGTCCACACGTTCAATGCAGCATTTTCTGACTTCTCCCCCTCCTATTTCCAGGTTTGGTGGAATGTTGAGGATGAGACATGCTCCTGTGTACTGGCCCCTAGTCGAACATGCCAGCCTGGAAGAGCGACGCAACATTCAGACATATCGCCTGAACCGTCAGACCATCATTTAGCTGGTGACCCAGTTTGAGCCTGATCTGTTGTCTGCCATCCATCATTCTAATTCCATCCTTCCCACAGTACAGGTGTTGTCAGTCCTCCACTTTCTTGCCACAGGGTCATTCCAGATGACAGTGGGCTTGGCAGCAGGGATGTCACAACCAATATTCAGTAATGTTTTGAGGGATGTACTGTGTGCCCTGCTAAGACAACTGCCCTGCTATATCAGGTTCCCTCAATGTGCTGATTTAATCACTGTCAAAGGTGCCATTCTGTGATTTGGCACATGTCCCTCATGTGATAGGGGCCATATATGGCACACACATTGCCTTAGTGTCACCTAGGAGAAATGAACAAGTTTTCAGGGTCCGTAAGAATTACTATTCAATCAATGTGCAGGTGGTGTGTCAAGTGACAGCCGAGTTCCCTGGTTCTGTGCATGACTTCTACATTCTGTGGAACATGAACTTCCCACACATGATGGCACCACTACAGAGGGACTGGGCCTGGCTCATCGGTATGTATCCAATAGTATGTGTGCCCTTGTACACTCAACTCTCTACACACACTGCCCTATATCTCTCCAGGTCTTGACATGGTTCCTACCTCTGTACACACAGGTGACTGGCTATCCCAACCTTTCCTGGCTTCCGACACCTGTGAGACATCCGATTACAGATACTGAAAACGGTTTCAATGAGGCCCACAGTAGGACAAGTGTGCGATTGAAAGAACCTTTGAGCTACTGAAGGCCAGACACTGGTGTCTAGACATCTCTGGAGGTGCCCTACTCTACAAACCACTGAAGTGTGTCAGATCATGACTCATTTGCATATGGCTGGGTCCAAACTGGAATTGCATGGGCAGCAAAAAAACAATGGATTAAACCCAGATCTGTGACTGGGGGTGAGTGTTTGCATTGTCAGCACTCCGTCCATCATCCTTTTTGTGTTGCTAATGTCACCCTAAGTGGGAAGGGTATGCCCGGACGTGGGTCCCGTGCTTCCCATGCCACTGGATTCAAGCTAGCCTGGCTGATGAGGGGTGAAATCCCGAAACCGGTCCCAAGATGCTTGTTTCCAGTCCAGGGAAGACCTGGCCTAGCAGTTCAGGCTGGACTGTTCCCATGGGGAACAGGGTCAAGACTGATTTGCATATGGCTGGGTCCAAACTGGAATGGTATGGGCAGCAAAAAAACAATGGATTAAACCCAGATCTGTTACTGGGGGTGAGTGTTTGCATTGTCAGCACTCCGTCCATCATCTTTTTTGTGTTGCTACGATCATGGTTACCTGCTGCATGCTACACAATCTGGCCCTGATACTTCACATCCCTGTGCTAGATGCAGAGAAGGAGGAAGCTAGACCAGTGGCTGATGAAGGGGACATGGGAAGTGAAGAGGATGAAGATGATGAGGATGTGGCTGACTCCACAGCAGAGTTGCTACGGCAATACTTCCACTCAGCTGCAGGTATGTGTCAGATGTATGTTATGTGACCTGTACTCCTGGCTGCCTTGTGACATAGATCCTCCTGGTGTCTGTTAGCACTGGTGGAATTGGATTCAGCTCTGGGTAGGTTTGGGGGGGTCACATTTCACCATCAGTGGGGTTGTTACTGTGCATATTTCAGTTAATTTCTTTGCTGTTATGTTGCTTCACCTATGACATGTTTGTGCTTTTCCATTGTTCCTTGTACTGAAACTTCATATGCAATACGTGTGCTATACATTGTGGTGTCAACAATATTGCTACCTCTCCTAAGAGTCCACATTGGGAGGCAGTGCAATATTACTGTATTGACTGTGGAACATGCCTTAAGTTTAGCTTTGTCTGCTGTGATGGAGGGACCATTGGAGATGGTTGTCTTGGAAATGTGGGTATGACATGGAGATATGGCCACAGCTGACACTTGCCAACTCACCCTTGGGATTTTGTAATTGTGGTGCATGTGTGTTGTGTGGGCATTTTACCTCCTATAGTAAATGTTGTTCCTGTCTTGTTCTATTTGCAAGGCATTTGTGTGGTCCTGCAACACCTGTTGTCTCCCTTGACACGTGTCCAGCCTCGGCCTGCTTTACAATCATTTATGCTCCATATTGCTCCCCCGTCTGTCACTTACACAAACTTTGGCAGGACAATGGGTTGACAGTTAAACATGTAATGCCACAGTAAATCATACTTCTTACAATAACGCACGTAGACAGTAGCTGTGTTCAATAGTGTTTATTTGTGACTGACACATGCAAGGGGTGATGGGTGGGGTCATGGTGGGTGAATTTTACAAAGTAGTCTGCCCAGTTGTATGTAGTCCGGGTCCAGTAGAGGGGGCCATGGGAGAATGGAGAAAGAACAGTGGACAATGAACTGAGTGTGTCGGTGGCACACAAGGAAGAATGTTCAGGAGAGGGTCACTTTCTGGCAGTGATGTTGATCTTGGCATCAGTACCTGCAGGATGTCTGGTTGGATGTCCTCGCTTGTGTGGGGGTCCCTCACCTACAG
Source organism: Pleurodeles waltl (assembly GCF_031143425.1). NCBI lineage: Eukaryota > Metazoa > Chordata > Amphibia > Caudata > Salamandridae > Pleurodeles > Pleurodeles waltl. The sequence continues at coordinate 1,048,519,475 of NC_090439.1, read as the reverse complement.
GAGGAGGGGTGCTGATGGTCTGCTGGTCCTCAGGCAGGGCCTCTATTCTACAATATGCCACTGTAGTGGAGGGCTCTGTTGGGATGTGGCTAGTAGAAAGGGTTTGCTGGTGGGTGGAAGACTCACGTAGGATGCTGGTCAGTTCCTGAAAACACCCAAGTTATGGTGACCATGGTGGCATTGAGGGCCTGCCACTGCTGCATGGCCTCCTGATAGTGTTCCACCTGCAGCCTCTGGTTCTCCTGCACGGTTGTGAGTATCGGGCCCATCATGTCCTGGGTTCAGTGGTATGCACTCAGATCCTGGGGGAGTGCTTCCTGGGCAGTCTGTTGTTGTGCCTGCCCCATCCCTTGGGCCACAGGTCTCCCCCAACTACCCCTGGCCCCATGTGCCCCTGGCAAAGTGTGCCTACTCCCAGCAGCACTAGGACCTTCATTGTCTTGAGTGTGTGCCCTTGTCTCTGGCCCCTGTACTGTGGGGCACACTTCTGATTGACCCATCCCTGGGGCACTGGTTTGGGGAGGAAAGGCTGGCTTAGGTGTGGCTGCCACATAGGAGGAGGAGTCCAGTGTGTCCAGGGTGGAGCTGCTGGGTATGGACCGACCAGTCACCTCTGATGGGCCAGGAAAGTCCTCACTGTCCAGACATCCACTGGGACATTCTTCCTGGGGAGGGGTGTCTGACCCTGGCATCTGCCGGTGGGTGCCAGTGGCAGCGGGACCTCTGGATGCAAAGGGTTCAATTTTGCAGATGTCTTTGTTGGCCACTTTGTGTCATGCATGGTGTAGCCTGACTTGCTTCCCAGTGATGGCAATGGCAGCTGCAGTGGTGCAGACATTGTTTGGGGGATGTGGATTGTGCCATTGAGGGTTGAGGATAGTGGATAACATTGCTGTCTTTGCCATGTGTTGGAACGCAGTCGAGGCTGCCAGTTGGTGTGGCATGTGGTTTGGTTTTCCATGCAGGTGTTCCACTGTGAAGTGGGACTGTGATCCTCTGATGTATAGGGGTTGTTGCATTGTGGGAGTTGTGGTGCTTGGCATTGTGGTTGGTAACCGTGCATTGGGGGGAGTGTGTGGGGAAGGTGGCAGTGGGGTGGTGTGGCATTCAGGGGAGGGGTGTGGGGTGCCTGGGGAGTGCAGAAGTGTGGGATGGGTGTGGATTGTGGTGTGGTGGGTGGTGGGGACACATGCAGTGCAGGTGTGGCTGATGCCTGGGGGGTGTGTTGACTTACAAGAGTTGATCCCTTTGATGATTCCAGTCAGGCCCTCACGATGCATAATGTCCAAGACCTTTTCCTCCCAGGATGTTAGCTCAAGGGGCGGAGGTGGGGGGGCCCACTGCCAGTCTTGTTCAGGGCAATCTGGTTTCTGGACACCATGAAACGCACCTGCCCACATAGGTCGGTCCACCTCTTCCTGATGTCCTCCATTGTGCGTGGATGTGTGCCCACTGAGTTGACCCTTTCAACGATCCTCTGCCATAACTCCATTTTCCTTGCCATCGATGTTTGCTGGATCTGGGTTCCGAAAAGGTGTGGCTCTACCCTGACGATTTCATCTACCATGACCCTTAACTCCTTGTCAGTGAAATGTGGGTGCTTTTGACATGACATTTTGGTGGGGTGGGGGTGTTTGGTTGTGGGTGCAGGTGGGTTGTGGTGTTGGTGTGTAAATGTGATGTGTGCCTAGTGCACAACGTGCTGTTATGTGATGTGGTGTGTGCTGAGTGTGCAGTGTGAATATGCCTGTGGTGTATGGGATCAGTGTAAATGCTATGCGTGCTGTTCGTAGGATTCGCAAGGGATTGTGGGTATGTGTGAGGAGCTGTTTTATAGTGCAGTGAGCAGCTGTGTGTGGTTTGTGAATGTGTTTCTGGTGTGGGGTCCTCAAACTGTCCAATGTGGTGTTGCCTACTATTGGCAATACCTTTTGGAACCGCGGTGATGTGCACCGCCAATCGTGTTCTGCCTGCATGGACTGTTGGGCAGGGAACTGACACGTGATACGGCGGACAGAATGGTGTTGCCGTGGCAGGGCTGGTGGTCAGACAGTCATTCTTTCGCTGTGGGTTGGCCTGGCCGTGTTGCATATATAGCTGTTTTTGGGTAGTTTTCAGTTTGTGACTCGTAATCCGGCAGTCACTGTACCACCATCACTGATGGTATGGTGGCGGTAATCTGCAAGGCTGTCCTGCCTGGAAACTGCCAAAGTCGCAATGAGGCCTTAAGTGTCTAACTTGTACAGGGCTATTAGGAGACATGGGCCCTCATTCTGACCTTGGCGGGCGGCGGAGGCCGCCCGCCAAAGTCCCGCCGTCAGGTTACCGTTCCGCGGTCGAAAGACCGCGGCGGTAATTCTGACTTTCCCGCTGGGCTGGCGGGCGGTCGCCTTCAGACCGCCAGCCAGCCCAGCGGGAAAGAGGCTTCCACGATGAAGCCGGCTCGGAATCGAGCCGGCGGAGTGGAAGCTGTGCGACGGGTGCAGTTGCACCCGTCGCGTATTTCACTGTCTGCGCAGCAGACAGTGAAATACATGTAGGGGCCCTCTTACGGGGGCCCCTGCAATGCCCATGCCAGTGGCATGGGCACTGCAGGGGCCCCCAGGGGCCCCGCGACCCCCCCTACCGCCATCCGGATCTCGGCGGTCCGACCGCCGGGATCTGGATGGCTGTAGGGGGGGTCGGAATCCCCGCGGCGGTGCAGCAAGCTGCGCCGCCGCGGAGGATTCAATGGGGCCGCGGTACACTGGCGGGACCCCGCCAGTGGTGCCGGTCCGACCGCGGCTTTACCGCCGCGGTCGGAATCCCCATTGGAGCACCGCCGGCCTGTCGCGGTGCTCCCGCGGTCCTCCGCCCTGGCGGTCAAAGACCGCCAGGGTCAGAATGACCACCATGGTGTGCTGTTTTAAATGCAAACCATTCACTCTGTATGGGCTTGTATAAGAGTTTGTTAGTCTTTCATGAAACAGTACTTCAACCAAAGTGAACCCTGTTTACATCTGGTAGCATAGGGCCTAGTACTTACCTAAAACCCTATCTATACTAACTCTTTACTCTGAGGTAGCAGTGGAGACCTTGCTGTCTGTAAAGCCATTCATACACCATATTCTGCTAGCAGAGATGCCTTTGTGCAGGGGTCAATTACTTTTTAAACCCTTTTACCCCCAATCTATAACCTTAATACAGCTAGTAGTAGAGATTGAATGTTCTTTGAAAACTGAGCCATTTACTCTGTGTACAAGTGTAGTACAAAGTTATCATTTTAAATCAAACTTAACCATCCCTCATCTCCCCTCTTGCAAAATGTATGTATTAGTACAGGAGCCTTTTACAGACACCATTTACTCTGTTCACAAATATGCTTGCTATTTCAAAAGCCATGTAACACAGAAGGTACTAGCTCTATAAGGTCTTCTATACAAAACATGAACTCTCTGTAAAGCTCTCACTTAGAGAGGCTGTAGTTACAGGATAGTATGAGATGGGATCACTGTTTGATCAAACTGCACAATGTAGAACGTATAGATTGCTGAAATATAGTCAAGGCCTACTTGTTCTATTAATGCACATACAGAGACTATCTGTTCTGCTCAGAGGAATTATTAGAGAGTGTGATGTGACTGTATTGAACTAAACACACTGTTCACTCAGACAAAACATCTTTAGAGAGGGATGACTTTCTCAGTAATTCTTTTCACAGGCAGCCCTCACCATAAAGAGATGTCTCAACAGAGAGGCTGTATTGTCATAGAGGTATTTAGCCTGTAGTGAGTTACAGAAAAAGAAGATGTTCTCTCTTGAAATTGGACGATAAAGAATGTGTGGATTGGCCTCATCTTCCCTCTGGTAAAAAATTATAAATACAGGCTGTATGTCTAAGGTTTCTAAAAGACACTGTTTAACTCTGTTCACAAATATGAGTACATTGCTTCCTGTTTCTAAACCCACATAACACAGGAGGTACCAGCTCTCAAAGGCCTTCTACACAACACATTAGCTCTCTGTAGAGCTCTCACTTAAAGAGGCTGTTGTTGCACGGTAACATTAGATGGGATCACGGGTTGATCAAACTGCACTATGCAGGAATATATAGCTTGCTGTAATATGCTTTCTGCAGGCTACTTGTTCTGCTAATGCTTTTGCAAAGACTATCTACTCTGCTCAGAGGAATAAGAGAGGGTGATATTACTCGACTGGACTAAACACCCTATTTACTCAGACCAGAAGCATCCCTAGAGAGGGATGACTTTCTCAGTAAATCCTTTCACAGACAGCTGTCACAATGAACATATGTCTCAAAAGAGAGGCTATGTTGTCATAAAAAAGAAACAAGCATTCAGTTGTACACTTCCCAAGTGTCGGTTCACAAATTGGCCTCTTTCTCCTGAACAAAACAATGTTCACCATTCGCTCTGTATGGGTTGTATATGAGAGAGAGTTACTCTTTCATAAAAAAATACCACAGCCAAAGAGTACTGTGTTCAAATCTGGTAGAGGGGACCTAGTGCCTGTCTAAAACCTTCTACAGTAACCCTTTACCCTCTTTAGAGGGTTCAGTAGAGGTCTTCAGGTCTGTAAACCTATCCATACACCATGGGGCCTAGTGCCTCCTTGTGCCACATTAGCAACATTTTTTATTGATAATGTGGCCCAAAGAGGCCAATATAGGGCGCCAAATTCACAAAGTGGTGCAATGCATGGATTGCGCGACTTTGTAACCCTTTGCGCTACATTATGCATACCAGTTCCCCCTGTACGGGGGGGGGCAAAAAATGACGTAAAGAAATCTAAGATTTTTCTGTGCACCATCTATACGCCACTTTTAACGCCTGATCAGAGCAGGCGTTAAAAGGGGACACACCATTGTTTACAATGGGCCCCTATGTACTGTTCAGGGTTGACGATAACCCTAAACAGTACATCAATAGTGTAAAAATTCTGATGTTATTGACCCCTACCTTGCGCCATGGTGCGCCGTATTTTTAAATACGCTGCACACACAGTGGTGGTGGGGGGGGCACTAAGGGGTGCAAGGAAAGTGGCGCTGCACTGGGTGCAGCACCACTTTTCTTAAATCTGTCCCCATGTTCTCTCACAAAAGTTACCTTTGTGCACAGGTGAATTGTTCAGTAAACTATTTTACATCCAACCTAAAACCTCTGTAGACCTATTAGTAGAGAGATGGAATGTTCTGATACAAAATAGGTAATCACTTTCTATAAAATGACATTACTAAGCTTCGGTTTTATATACATTTTTATTGTCCCTGATGTACCATCTGGTAGAATGTAGTAACACAGAGGTTAGTGCTTGTCTGAGGCCTTTTAGACATAACCTTTATTGTGGTCAGAGATATTGGTAGACACCCTGCTGTTTCTAAAACCAACCATGTAGTATGGGAGGTACTAGCTATCAAAGGCCTTCTACAATAAGCAGTCGATGTGTGTTGAGTTTAACCTTAGAGAGACTGCTGTTACACGGTATAAGATAGGATCAGTGTTTGATGAAACTGGACCATGGAGAATAAGTAACATGCTGAAACGTTGTACCACTAAGCGTACCTTTAATAGTAAGTACTCCTTAAATGTAGAAATAAATAATATGTGTTGTTTATTCAGACACACCAGGATATTGTGGGCTAGACAATAACATTTTGCGGCACAATAATGAATTTGTAGTGCCATTTGTATGCCACTTTATTTAATTACCATTAACTAGTTTTGCAGAGTTCTGTTTTGGATAATACGTTTAAAGCATGAATCCCCTTATAAGAATATTTATTCATTTACAAATACAAATACATGTACATATATGCCCATGTCATCCTTTGTAATAAAGACTGATGTGCATCTTCACTTGCCAACTGACTACATTATGTGTGAGCATATAAAATACACATAAATGTGATCATATAAAATACAAGCACTTTGCAATAGGTGGTCCTATGACCTAAAAGCACTTTTTTAATCCAGTTGGAAGTGTGCACTGTTCTTTATTACAAAGAATGCTGCAGGCATATTGAATTGGGCAGCTGTCCAGCATCAGCCTCGATGTAGCAAATGTGTTGCCTTTAGGACCATGTTTCCAAATAAAATGCATTTTTTGACTGGCTATATTTTTGACAAATCTTCACAAAATGATTAAAAAGAGTGCCCTGGTGATTCTAGTTGCACACAGAAGGTTTTGGGGTGATCCGTCAAGCGAGGCCGATAGAAAGGGGGTCTAAAAAAAAAGTTGTGTTTCCTATGTTAATTCCCATAGGACCTTTGAACAAAGTTATAGCCAGAACCGCCGGACAGATTTATACCAAATTTGGCAGAAAGGTAACTTTCGATAGTGGTGTAAGTCGATTCAGTAGTTATTAAGAAATTTAAGGAAATCTGAATTTGAATATCTGTGGCTGCAATCTGCAGAGCACTGATTGACTGCCAACAATTCAACTGGGAAGTGTTGGCAGCCATCTTGGGGCTCGGCTTCAGTCCCAGAAAATAAGATAAAAAATGAGGGACACCCTGACCCCTGCACAGGGCCCCTCCCTTAGGCCTTCTATTTACCCTGGGGACCACCACCTCCACGGAGCAATCAGAAAGCAAAATGTGGGGGCGCATGTGCCCCCCCACAGCCCCGGGACCACACCTCCCTGGGGCAAAACAATGTTTTAATGTGGGTGAGGCCCTATGGGGCAAATATTGGACAAATATTTAATATTAATTGAATGCAGGGTGCCACGTGGTCCCCCTGTGGCCTAAGGAACCACCACCTCCCTGGAGTGAAGGGGGTCCATTACAGACCACCGACCCTGGGGACCACCAGCCCCAGGGGCAAATACAACATTGGTGGTGGCCCCCCCTCGTGAAGCCACACATTGCCCTGGGAACCGCCACCCCTAGGGCCAACTCCTGCAATGTTCCGGAGTGCCCACCCCAAGAACATGGCTGTTTGCTGATAGCTCCCACCAAGCAAAAGCAAACATAACTCTACCTTCTGCAAGCGGGAGCTGTTAAACAGTGCCACTATTTCAAGCAGCTTCCTGCTTGTGGGAGCAATGCCAGCTCCCCCAGGACTTGGGAAGCAGGCTAGGACTGCGGGGTCCTTGAGGTTTCCCCTGCAATCCTGTCACTCTCTCTCGCTCTCTTCCATCCTAAAAAGGAAAAGAGAGAGAGATAATCTTATTGCAATGGTCTCTCCAAGCAATAACTTCAAAGTGTCACACTGGCAACATGTTTGGTTCAAATGGTATAGTTAAGTTGTGATGAACAACAGACCAGGGACACTTCTGATCTAATAGTAAAACTCTTGGACTGTTACCCAGTAGGTTGTAATTTCAAATGCTAGTATCTCATGGCAGTATGTCTGTTTATTTTCAAGTGTTTTGACTGATAAACATTGTTAGTAATGGAACATTGAAGTCTTTGTCATCAAAATCTGTGGGTTGAATATCATAGGTAAGTCTGGAGAAAGTGCAGTAAGCAGTTATTTCTAGCCTACTGGTTAAGGGTTCAGACCCTCACATTGAAGAATGAGGGTTTCAGTCTAGGTGAGTCTGTGTTCATTTCACTGCCCTAGTTTTCTTGAACTTAAAATATTCATGGTACGTACTGAAAGGTAATCTAACTCTTTTTAAATGACAAATATATTTTTATTTTCAATTTGTCCAGAAATCTTTCATTATATGTACATCATTCATCAAAGCCTAAAAAACTATCTCACTCTCTCCATCTCCCTATCTTTCTATCAATTTCTCTCTTTCTATCTCTTTCTCTAAACCACTGTCTCTCTCTCTCTCAATCTCTCTCTTTCCCCCTCTCTCTCTGTCTCTTTTCCATCCCACAATGGCATAGAAGAGAGATAGAGAAAGATTGTTATTGCACTTCAAAGTTTCAAACTAGCAAGATTTTTTGGTCAAATGCCATGGTTATCTTTTGATAAAGAGTAGACCAGGATCCCTTCTGGCCTAATGGTAAATCTTTTTGACTGTCATTCAGTAGGTTGAGGTTCAAATTCTAGTATCTCATGGAACTATGTCTGTTTATTTTCTAGTGTTTTGACTATTAAGCATTCCTAGTGATGGAACTTTGATGTTTTTCCCCCATCAAAATGTTTGGGTTGAGTGGTATAGCTAAATTTGGACACAATACAGTGAGAAGTCATCTCTGGCCTAGTGGTTAAGAGCTCAGACCCACACACTCATGGTTGAGGGTTCCAGTCTAGGTGACTCAGTGGTTACTTTCACACTATTCTTTTCCACTACAAATATTTAAGGTGCATACTGAAAGGTGGTCTCACTCGTTTTAATTGACAAATGTATTTGTTTTCAATTTGTCCAGAAATATCTCATTCTAAGTAGGGGGTTGGCCGTATGACCTGGCTTGTGGCCAGGCCCTGCAACCAACCCCTGCTGCACATGGCGCAGGGTTGGGTGGTTATAGGGCTTGGCTGCAGGCTCTGCAGTCAACCTCCACTGAGCAAGGCCAAAAGCCATGGGTAGCGGTGGTTGGATTAATGTATAATACTTAAAAATATTTTATGTTATAAAAACCATAGACTTTCACTTAAAAAACAAAGGATACCTATAGTTTGGTTCTGAGTTTACTCACACAAAACCAGAGACATTCAGCAGTTATAGTTTGGGTTATTTCAAGAACTGTAACTCACCCCCCAAGGCAACTATAACCCATGCCCTCGCAATGCACTGCTAGTTACCGCAAAAATTACAGCACACATGATATCTTTGATAACGTTATTGATAATGTCCCTGTAACATCTGTAGTAAAATTATTGATCAGATAATTGTGCATGACAGAGCACGAGGTATAGTTACATTAGGGCACAAGTTATAGTTACTTGAAATAACTCTAACTGCTGAATTCCTCTATTTTTTTTACGAGTAAATGCAGAACCGAACTATGCATTCCTGTAACCGTTTTGTTTTTTAAGTGGTGTATATATATATATATATATATATATATGGGTAGTAGTTATAGTTAGGACCATGTTTCCATTGAAAAAAGAGTTTTTTGACTTGCCTATATCTTTGGCACTGTTTGATGAATCTTCGTGAAATTTTCCTCAAAAAGTGGCCCCTGATTCTTGTTGTGCACTGGAAGTTTCAGGGTGATCCGTCAAGCGGGGGCCGAGAAAAAGGGGACTTTTGCGTTTCCCATGTTAATTCCCATACGACCTGTCAACGCGTCTACAGCCCGAACCACTGGATGGAATTACATCAAATTTGGCAGAAAGCTAACTGCCAGTACGCAGATTGTGCATTGTGTTATTTGGTGTAAATTTGTTCAGTAGGTTAGGAGATATTTAAGGGCAACCAAATTTGTATCTCTGGCTGTGAATATTTCATGCAAGTCACAAATTTTCGCGAATACACATGTGAAAAGAAGTGTTGCAATTGGCTGACTGCAACCTGACTAGGAAGTTGCAACCACCATTTTATTTCATGGGACATAGACCTACAGGGTGAAAATTCAAATTGAAAGTAGCATAAAGTGTCAGAGTAGGGGTACCCTGAACCTAGGGGTGTGATATAGGTGTGTTTTAGGAGAAAATTATAGGTTTAATATGATTTTGCATCACAGCATGCAATATTCATGAAATCTAGTGAATTTTCACAAATTTCCATGAATTATTCACAAAATATTCAAGATTATGGAAATATGTGACTGAAAAACCACAGACTCATTCATACACTAATTCATTCACTCATGCATGGATTCAGAGACTCGGGCACCGACTCACACACCCACTCACACACTCATGCACCCACTCAGACCCACTCGTAGACTCACACACCCACTTTCAGACCCACTCACACACTCACACACCCACTCACAGATCCACTGACAGAGACAGGCCCTGTGGCCAACCTGCACTGCACATGGCCAAAGGCCATGCATGGTGCGGGGTTTGGGTGCTATAAGGGCTTGGGGCAAGGCCTGGCTGTAAGTCCAGGCCTTGCGACCAACTCTTCAGCTGTGCATGGTGGGGGTTGGAATAATGTATAGTAATTTAAATTACTTTGCGTTAAAAAAACATAGACATTCACTGAAAAAAACAAGTTAGAGTTCTTTCCTATAACCATACCTCGAGCCCTAAGGTAGCTATAACTTGTGCTTTCGCCATGCACAGCTAATTACTCCACATATTATGTCATTGATGAGATCTAGTTTGGCATCTCTGATATCACTGCAACGTTTGCAATAACTTTATTGATAGGAAAACTGTGCATGGCAAGGGCCTGAGTTATAGTTACCTTAGGTCGCAAGTTATATTTACTTGAAGGAACTCTAGAACTACCAGAGGCTTTGTTCACAACTGGCATTCTTGCTCCAAAGCAATTGCAGGAATGAGGAGCGGGGAAAGGTCGCCTTTCTGCTGCTCTTCTAATAGGCTCTGAGGCAGTGATTTACAGCTCCTACGGCAGGAGGCTGCCTCAGTAATAAACAATATGACGTTTTATTGTAGCAGACATGTTAAACATAGCGTGCATCACCTGCCTCCTCAAATTTCACAGGAAAGTTGGGATTCACAAAATAGCAAAAAGCTGGAGTGTCTGTTTATTGTTTCTATGGGGTTTCCAGTCAGATCAAGATGCCAGCAAAGCAACAGAAGAGAAAGAAGACTAAACAACATTACTACAAAAAACTCACCAAACATGAAGCAGACACTGAGAAAGGAATGGATGGCAAAGTACAATTCAAATCTAGTAAGAGTACCAAATGTTTTTTTTAAAAGATCAATAACATATTGTAAACGTTTTCACACAGATGTGAGTAGAATGCAAAATGTTTCAACATCTAATTAAACAATTGTATTATTCTTCAAAAACTGGTTATGCCACAAAAATAAACACAGGTGGATAGGTTTAAGGAAAAGAAATGTAAAGAACTTTGTCAGAAGTTCTTTAATTGGAGTGTAGAATGTAATATTATTAGGTGCATGAAAACAGTTAAAAGCAAAAGAGCTTTGAAAAACCAGAACATTTTTGTTGAATGTCTAGTTTACAAGGCTTTTCTATCAAAATAAAACTCTGGGCCAAACTTAAGAAAAGTGGCGCTGCATTACATGTGGCGCCCAGCCGGATTTGTATCATTTTATAACGCCTGGGTCAGGGCAGGCGTTAAGGGACCTCTGGGCTAATTTCCATGGAAGCAGTCCACAGGTGCCCTTCCCTGCACCCAGGGACACCCCCTGCCACCCTAGCCCACCCCTGGAGGACGCCCATAGATGGGGTACCCTTCCATGGTGAGTGCAGGTAAGTGCAGGTAAGTATTTAAAAAAAAAAAAAGTTGTGACATAGGGGGGCCTAACTTGCCCCCCCCCCCCTACATGCCACTGTGCCCAATGGCCATGCCCAGGGGACAGAAGTCCCATTGGGCAGGGGGCATGAATCCCGTCTAAGACAGGAGTCATTTCAATGGGGGTTTTGCATCAAAAAATTGCGTTAGTCAGGTTAGAGACAATGGTGGTCATTACAACCCTGGCGGACGGTGTTAAAGCGGCGGTAAAAGCGCCAACAGGCCGGTGGTAAAAAAAATTGAATTATGACCGTGGAGGAAACCGCCAACAAAGACAGCCACTTTAACACTCAGCCTGCCACGGTGGTACAGACAAACAGCGCAGCGGTCACCGCCAACAGACAGGCGGAGGACAATGTACCGCCCACAGTATCACAACCTACCAATCAGCCACCTTTTCCGGGACGGATTCACCGTGGATAAAAACACGGCAGAAACAGCCATTTCAAAGGGAAAACGCTCACCTCTACACACTCCACAAGGAACGAGGGCACCATGGAGCTGGAACTCCATATACTCCCTGCGATAGTCTTCCTGCTCCTATACGAGGATCATCAACCCCCACCCTCACCCACTACAACACACACAGCAATGCATATCTATACATTACAGTAACAACCCCCAAACCCCCCCCCCCGGAAGAATGCAAAGACAGAAGGAAATGAGTTGAACCATTGTAATATATCAAAATACAGTAAGCAAATATATACATATATATATATACACATTAAACAAAATATACACCACGATTACTAGTGCAGGTATTGCACCATTCATTGTCCGTGGACCACTGGGCCCAAAATGCATGGGCGAGGCCCACACAAGATACCCGATCAAAACGGAGAGAACACTGCAGGGGCATCAGATAGAAATACAACAGGCACCTCAGGGGTAAGGGAAGGGGGGGGGAACCTCAGCCGGATGAGTGCACAACGCCAGATCCACGAGGGGGCTCCATGCCCATTGATGTATCCTGGGGAGTGCAGATACACAGTCTCTCAAGTCTCTGCAGTGGGTGGGTTACCCACTGTACCATCCTGGGGAGTGCAAAGCCACAGTCTCTCAAGTCTCTGCAGTGGGTGGGTTGCCCACTGTACCATCCTGGGGAGTGCAAAGCCACAGTCTCTCAAGTCTCTGCAGTGGGTGGGTTGCCCATTGTACCATCCTGGGGAGTGCAAAGCCACAGTATCTCAAGTGGATAACAGTCTCCACTGGTTCTGGAGGGGGCTTTGTGCCCAGAGTGCTTCATCCTGCCAAGGACTAAGGTAGTGGATGCAAGTCTCCACTGGTTCTGGAGGGGGCTTTGTGCCCAGAGTGCGTCATCCGGTGCAGGACAGATGGAGTGGATGCAAGTCTCCACTAGTTCTGGAGGGGGCTTTGTGCCCAGAGTGCTTCATCCTGTGCAGGACAGACGGAGTGGATGCAAGTCTCCACTGGTTCTGGAGGGGGACTGGTGCCCAGAGTGCAGCACACACCCTGTGACGGTCCCAGTTGCTTCACTGTCCCTGCTGCAAATGGGCTAGCGGTGCATTCCATGGTGGTCTTTGCCCTGTTCAGCGGTCCCTGGCCTGTTCAGCGGTGCTTGAGTTGCCAGTGTCAGACCTGTTCAGCGGTGCATTCCATGGCGGTCTTTGCCCTGTTCAGCGGTCCCTGGCCTGTTCAGAGGTGCTTGCCAAGTCCTTCATTGCCCAACAGGGCTGTGGCTGGCTGTCCTTCATGGGTCAGCTGGGCTGTGGCTTGCGGGGCCCTCCTGGCCAGCTGGGCTGTGGCTGGCGGTGGCCTCCTGGCCAGTGACGATGGGGCTGGCCTCCTGGGCAGTGACTCTGGCGGTGGCCTCCTGGCCAGTGACAATGGGGATGGCCTCCTGGGTAGTGACTTTGGCGGTGGCCTCCTGGCCAGTGACGATGGGGCTGGCGTTGGCCTCCTGGGCAGCGGGGATGATGGCGGTCTTCTCCGCCGAGCTGCTCCTCCCAGACTTTTGAGATTTCTTATGCCCCTTCCCCACCTTGGGAGGAGTCACAGCTGAGTCCACACTCCCCCCGGGACCCTTGTGAGCGGCTTTGCTGGCTGGAGTCTTCCCCCTCTCCCGCCGGGCACTGTCCAACTTCTGGTGCTTCACAGGGGGTGGACTGGCTTTGCTGTGGCTCCGTGCCACACTGGCTGTCCTGGGGGCCGGTGCACTCCACATACCTGTAACAACAGGCACCACTGGTCCCGGAGATTTTTTGGCTGAGGATTCTAGTACGGGACCTATGAGTTGGAAGGGGGGGGTGGTGGGAAATAGGTTAAGGGTGGCCAGGAAAAGTTGTTTGGAGACACTGGTACGGGTAGATGGAGGGGGTTTGGGAGTGGAGGAAGAGGTGGTGGTTGTAGGAGGTGTAACTTTTGTCGATTTGGGTGCAGGTGCATGGGCTGGAGGCTGTCGTGAGGTGAATGGCTGTTGGGTGGGTGTGTGCCTGCGTTTGTGTATCTTCGGAGGGGGGTGTCACAGACACACTGGGAGAGGACACAGGAGACGTGTAAATGGTAGTGGGGGTGGTGAGTGCACGTGAGCGGGGTGTGGTGGTGGGTGTGCTGGTGTGGGACGTTGTGGCTGTAGTGGTAGTGCATGCAGGTGTGAGTGTAGATGACACTGGACGGGAGGAGGGAGACGAGGAGGAGGGGGACACAGTGGAGGCAGTGGATGTTGGTGTGTCTGTATGTGTGTGATGCTTGAGTGAGTGCCTGTGGGATGTGTGGTGCTTATGTTTGCCTGAGCTTCCCTTGTGTGGTGAGGTGTGTGCAGGCTGGTCTGATGGTGTGCTTGGGATAGGCTGGGGTACAGGGTCTTGGGTCTTGGGTCTGGGTGGAGGAAGTTGGAGGGGGGAGGCTAGATACAGGGACAATGGCTGCCATCAGTGCTGAGGCCAGAGTTTGCAGGGTTCGATGAAGGGCAGCCTGACCAGAATGAATGCCCTCCAGGAATGCATTTGTGTGTTGCAATTCCCTTTCTACACCCTGGATGGCATTCAAAATGGTAGACTGCCCAACAGTGAGGGACCTGAGTAGGTCAATCGCCTCCTCACTGAGGGCAGCAGAGGTGACTGGGGCAGGGGCTGAGGTGCCTGGGGCGAAGGTGATGCCCACCCTCCTGGGTGAGCGGGCACGGGGCACACGCTGAGGGGCTGCTGGAAGGGCGGTGCTGGTAGGGGGGGTGGCGGCTGTACCTGTAGAAGTGGGGGGCACAGATTTTGCCGCCACCACAAGGGAGCTCCCATCGGAGGACGAGTCCGTGTCGCTGGTTGCAGATCCGGTGGCCGCCGTGGTGCTCCCCTCGCCCTCCGTCCCACTGGTGTATTCTGAGTCCGTGGTGTGGCCCTCCATGGCCATGTGGGATGCAGCTCCCTCGTGCTCCGGTGCCACTGTACCTCCGCCTTATGATGCTGATGCACACAAGAACAGGGAGACCACAAAAAGGGGGGGATGACAGAAGAAAGACAGGTTGAGTGCATGGCTTACCGCTACCGTTGGCGGACAATACAGACACAGCAGCTCCATGCACTATGTTGCGCTGTTGGGCTCTACAGATGCATTTCCTGGGATATGGCCTACATGGCTATGGATGACATCTGCACACATAGATGACACAGGAGCATGAATACCTGTACTTGGCACTCTACAGAGGTGGGGTGGGGTGCCACATGGCCTGCATTACGGAAGGGCCTAGCCTACGGAACTCGCCCTGGCCTAGGGAAACCCACAGCCCTCCTCCCCCACCCAGACACCTTCACTGCACACAAAGTCTGCTGAATGATGTTGTATTCACCCCCTTGTGTCTGCTGTGATGCCCTCAAGCACCCATCCAACTCAGGGTAGGCCACCGCCAGGATCCGGAACATCAGGGGGGTCATGGTTCGACGGGCACCCCTCCCACGTTGGGAGGCCATCCCTAGCTGAGCCTCCACCGTCTTCTTGCTCCAGTGGTGAATGTCCTCCCATCTTTTCTGGCAGTGGGTACTCCGTCTGTGGTGGACCCCCAGGGTCCGGACGTCCTTGGCGATGGCACGCCAAATATCCTTCTTCTGGTGGGCGCTGACCTACATGACATGTACAGGGTAAGAAGAGAAGTAATTACCAACTGCACTGTCTAAGTGAGTGGCCCACATCCCTACCCTTGCCATGTGGCACATGCATTCACAGTCCTTCATGCACGCAGAACGGTGCCCCCTTCATTCTTACAACCAGCCCTCTCCACACAGGCATAACCCATACAACGTGCTCCCTGTGTACTTACCTGTTGGTCTGGAGGACCGTAGAGTAGAGTGTACTGGGGGAGGACCCCGTCCACGAGCTTCTCCAACTCCTCTGCAGTGAAGGCAGGGGCCCTTTCCCCAGACGCACGAGCCATTGTCTCTTCCAGACTGTTCAAACTACAGTGGCCATGGCATCAGGGATGTCCCAGCCTATGTTTTCCAACGTGTTGTCCAGAGTGTTGTCTGCCCTGCTGAAACACATGCGGAGCTACATCGCTTTCCATCAGGTGGAGGATTTGCCTACAGTTAAAGGTGACTTCTATGCCCTTGGACATATCCCCAACATCATAGGTGCCATTGATGGGACCCATGTGGCTCTGGTCCCCCCCCACAGGAGTGAACAGGTGTACAGGAACCAGAAGAGTTATCATTCCATGAATGTATAGATGGTATGTTTGGCAGACCAGTACATCTCCCAGGTAAATGCTATGTTCCCTGGCTCTCTGCATGACGCCTACATCCTGCGGAATAGCAGTATCCCTTATGTGATGGGTCAACTCCAGAGGCACCGTGTGTGGCTATTAGGGGACTCTGGTTACCCCAACCTGTCATGGCTACTGACCCCAGTGAGGAATCCCAGGACCAGGGCAGAGGAACGCTACAATGAGGCCCATGGGCGGACTAGGAGGGTGATCGAATGCACCTTTGGCCTCCTGAAGGCCAAGTTCAGGTGCCGCCATATGACAGGTGGTTTCCTATTCTACTCACCAAAGAAGGTGTGCCAGATCACCGTGGCCTTCTGTATGCTTCACAACTTGGCTTTGCGATGACAGGTGCCTTTTCAGTAGGAAGATGGTCCAGATGACAATGTTGTGGCAGCTGTGGAGCCTGTGGACAGTGATGAAGAGGAAGCAGAGGAAGAAGATATTGACAACAGGGACTCAGTTATCCAGCAATATTTCCAGTGACACACAGGTGAGAAAACATTCCTGCCTACTACAAGTACTTTCACACTTCTACCTCTATCCTGTCTGTCGATTTCAACCTGTATATGGTCACTGAGTTGTACATTTCCCTTACGATTTCACAGGTGTGGTTTCCAACGTGTGTCATCTGCTTAGATTCCTCATGGACTTAAGATGTGTGACATATGTATGTTGACATTACATTTGAAAATGTATTTTGTCACTGTCATTGCTAATACACATTATCAAAATCACAGACTGACTCCAGATTGTTTTGTGCTTCAAGAGTGTTTATTGAAGTGCTAAATATTGGAGGGGGTTGTAAAATGGTGAGGGGTGATGGTGGAGGAATGTCCATGGCAGAGTCCAGTCAAATAGTCTCACGGGTGCATTGCCCCTATGGGCATAGGAAGTGGAGCTGGGGCAGTTCCAATATGGACAGGGTTACAAAGTGGGACAGTAGGATAACAATCAGGGTTGTCTCATTTCTTGGCGGGGGTCTTGGCATTGTGCTCTGTCTTGTTCCTGGATCTCAGGAACCGCTTGCGGGGTGGTTCTCCCTCTGCAGGGGGTGGGGTGCTGGTGTGGTGGTCCTGTGGCGGTGCCTCCTGTCCACTAGCGCCGGCGGAGGTGGTGGGCAGTTCATCGTCCATGCTAGTGTCAGGGGCCCCTTGGAGTGCCACTGTGTTCCTCCTGGTATTAAGTATTTCCTTCAGCACCCCTACGATGGTGCCCAGGGCGGAGCTGATGGTTCTGAGTTCCTCCCTGAGCCCCAAATACTGTTCCTCCTGCATGCGCTGGGTCTCCTGAAACTTGGCCAGGACCGTTGCCATCGTCTCTTGGGAATGGCGGTTTGCTCCCATGATGGGAGAGTGGGTTCCCTTGGCCTGTCCGCCCCCTGTCACACAGCAGCCCTCCCAGTTCCCCTATGTTCCTGGTCCCCTGGACCGTGTGCCCACTGCCACTGCCCCCAGGTCCCTGTTGTTGTTGGGGTGGTGGGTTATCCTGGGTTCCCTGTAGTGGTGGACACACAGCTGATTGACGTGTCCTGGGCAGGGAGGTATGGGCCCGCTGGGGGGGTGCTGTGCTGGTGTTACCAGAGGGTGTAAGGTCTGTGGTGGGCTGTGCCTGTGTGAGGGGAACCGACTGTCCCGAGGCCCACTATGGTCCGGGCTGGTCATCTGGATCCAGTTGGACAGAGCTGCTGTCATCACTGTGGGCCTCTTCTGTGGGTGGGGTGGAGATGTCTGGATCCTCCTGTCTGGTGACGTTGGGTAGTGGTCCAGCAGGGGTGTAAAAGCATGATTATTGCATCTGTGTGTGTCATGGTGTGCAATGGGTGGGTGAACGTGTACCCCAGTGCTAGCATTCCTGTGTGGGGGCTTGTGTGATGATGTTTGAGGGGGTTGTTATGGGTATGTGCAGTGGGCATGCTTTAATGATGGGTGTCCATGCTTTGTTTTGTCATGCAGGGCTTGGTGTTGGGATGTGTGGTTTGTGTTACCTGTGATAGCATGCAGTTAGGGTGGGGGTTTGATAGTTAAGATTTGACTTACCAGAGTCCATTCCTCCACCGACTCCTGCGAGGCCCTCCGGATGCAGAATCGCCAAGACATGCTCCTCCCATGTTGTTAGTTGTGGGTGAGGAGGTGGGGGTCCACCGCCAGTCCGCTGTACTGCGATGTGGAGTCTTGAGACCACGGAACGCACCTTCCCCCGTAGGTCGTTCCACCTCTTCCTGATGTCGCCCCGATTTCTTGGGTGCTGTCCCACTGTGTTGACCCTGTCCACTATTCTTCGCCATAGCTCCATCTTCCTAGCTATGGAGGTGTGCTGCACCTGTGATCCAAATAGCTGTGGCTCTACCCGGACGATTTCCTCCACCATGACCCTGAGCTCCTCCTCTGAGAACCTGGAGTGTCTTTGCCATGCCATGGGGTGGTGTAGGTGATGTGTGGGGTGGTGTGTATGGTGGTAAGTGTGGTGATATGTAGTGGTGTGTGGTGTTTTGTGCGTGGCAGTTGTGTGGGTGATGGTGTTGAGTGCCTGTGGCTGCTAGTTTGTTGATGGTGGTGTCTCTCTCTGGCCTTCTCTCTGTAATGGTGGTCGTAGGGGTTTGTGGGTGATGTGGGTGTGTGTTTTATATTGTATTGGGTGTGTGGGAGTGGTGTGTATATGTGTATCAGGTGTGTGTATTTCACATTGTCCAATGTGGTGGTGTTTTGGAGATGTGTGTATATTTTGAGCGCAGCGGTGTGTACCGCCAATGGAATACCGCAGTTGAAATACCGCCGCGTGGATTCGTGGGTCGTGATAGCATGGGCGTATTTCTGTTGGTGTGACTGTGGAGGTTTTGTTTTCGCCAGTTTATACTGACCTTTGGTGTGGCAGACTTGTGTGGGTGTCTGAATTTTGTCGGATTTCGAGATGTGGGTCGTAATAGCTATGGTGGAATTCCGCGGCCGCGGCGGTGTGTTGGCGGTCTTCTGCACGGCGGTAAGCGGCTTTTACCGCCAATGTTGTAATGACTCCCAATATTTTTTACTCTAACCTGACTTGCACCATTTTTTGACTCACAACCGCCAGTCTTCACTACTCCTCCGCTGCCCGGTCTGCATCATTTCTTTTGACACTGACCAGGCCGCAGCGCCGGCTACCGTCATTCCTTAAATATGACGCCCATCTGGCGCGTCGGAATGGCGGTAGCCGACGTTAATATTTTTGATCCAAACCTCCGCGGGTGCAGGTTTGCATCAAAAAGTATAAATATGGGCCTAAATGATATGCTTTTATCAGGTACTCATTATCAAGTCAGTTCTGTAATAGTCAACATTCATATGCAATTCTTTGTGCCTGAAAGGCCAAGTGAAGAGATTAAGATGGTTGATTTGAACAACAGTGAGAATTCTAATATTAGCACAGATAATTTTAAAAACAAAATTGAGGCATCTGGAAGAAGAACTGCAGAAATTCTAGACAAGTTGTGTGTTTGTTGTAGGCGAACTCACTGCAAATCACAAGTCAAATAAATACTAAAAACAAAAGACAGCGATCTAGTATGGTGGTCAAAATTTGCTCTTTATTTGATCACTGAAGATAGATTTGACTTGTGAGTAAGCCAGTGTGTCTATAAATACTGTGCCTGCTAGAGGAATTCATAACAACGTGGATTTTTTTTCCAATTTCTCCTCATCTTCAAAACCCAAATATGTATAAGACTATTCTCATACAAACAGTACATCTATTTCAAGCGGATGACAGACCTATGGCCTTATTTACATCTTGGCACATGAGTTACTCTCTCACAATGGTGACAGATATCCGATCTGCTAAGCTATAAATCCTATAGGATTTAATGAGGTGTATACTACAGCGGATGGGCTATCCATCGCCATGGTAGCGGAGTAACTGGTCCGCCAAGATGTAAATTAAGCCCTTAATTCTTCCAACGTATATGGTGTTGGACCTGGCCCTTTCTGCAGAGTCATCCCCAAACTTTTTGCTTTCCTCCTCCTCCTTTGCTGAATTTGTTTTTGTTGGATTTAGGACTCTGGACACTTTACCACTGCTGACCAGTGCTAAAGTGTGTGCAATCTCTCCCTAAAACATGATAACATTGGATTATCCACAACTGACACATTTAATTCTTGTAGGGAAGTGCCTCTTTGTGTATGGACAACCCTCTCTTTTTGCCCCCAATGCTGATGGTTATGACTCTGCTAGTGCATTGGATCCTGCTGTCTAGGTTCAGTGCTCATGGTCTCTCCCACAACTAATTTGTAAAGTCTGCAATTCTCTAAGGATTATGGTTCAGCCCGTCATTACAACAGCCAACATGTTTCTGGGTAGCAGCCACTGGTTAGGGAAAGGGACGCAGCTTCTTGTAGTCACACATTCATCAAAGGGACCTCATTCAAGAGCACCTGCATAGGATTGGCAAAATCCAGGTGGTCCAGTGTATTCTGGTAGTTGTAGGCTCACCTGCCCCATAATTTCAGGCTGCTACATCACTCCCCTGGACCCTGAAGTTCCCAATGTTTTTCTTCATGTTTACCACTGCCAAGGCTTGTTGGGTGCCAGCCCGGTAACTGACCTCTGCACTTCACACTGCAGCTGTAGGACATACTGTGAAGCCTGCATCTGACATCAACAACCCAGCCCCTGTTGTGTTTTTCATCTTGTTTGTGGCAGCACAGAGTAAGAGGTAAAATCAGCACCACCGTGAGTCCTGCTAAGCACCCCAGACAGCCAGAGCAACTCTGCACCCGGACTCCACAGGCCAGGTAAAATTAAACTGACCATCGTGGCCTGTCCTGAGGCCTTCTCCACCATACACTTACAAGAGCTCCACATAAATCGACTTCGAAGTAGCCGATTGTCACTAGTGATTTTTATCATTGACCACAGTGTTAAGTTTTCAATGTGCATTTTTGCTATGATTGAATATTGCTTTCAAAATCTATAACTCCAGTAGAGTAGTAGCTCGACTTTTGTAAATTGGTGTCAGATTTCTTTGGAGTCATGCAAATTACATATTGTCCATGTTAGTGCTCTGAAATGCTTAACACATTCTCCACTAATAAAGTGTGACTACTCGTTGCCACACTGGCAGGACTAAGATAAGGATTTATTAGTGGGAATGCAAGGATCATCTGTGGGGTATTGTGAGAGTATTGCATGGTGAGAACTAAGCCCCACATCTCATAATGCTCCACTTTCCTACAGTGGTTTTACAGCGGTGAGATCCTGAAATGGTGTTTCGCAGTACCACTTGGTCATAAGTGATTTTTGCACAGCAAATCCATTAAATTGATTTTAGCATCTAAAATTATTTTTTCAAAATTATTCTAATTGGTTTGTAAGGGCTCTGTGTAGACCCCCATTATAGTAGACATTCAAAAAGGCTTAGTAAATTAGGGAAAAGGTTTAAAAACAAATTCAAAATTTTTAATAAGGTCCCAAGATTTAATGGCACAATGGATGCTGATAAAAGTCTTGACTTATTCATCCTTCCAGCCCATAGAATCAGTGACCTAAGAGCCTTGTGCAAAGGTCGAGGCATTGTCCATAGAGCTACAGCCAAAAAGGTGGACCGCAAGAAAGCCCTCAGCCTCTACGAACAAGACAGAGAAGAAAAGGACATTTCGGCCCTCATTATGACCCTGGCGATGGGTGATAAGATGGCGGTAATACAGCCAACAGGATGGCGGTAACTACTGCCAAATTATGACCATGGCGGTGATATCTATCCTAAAGACAGCCAATGTACCACACCGACTGCCAGGGCAGAAACAACCGGCACCACAGCTGTAGCCGCCTACAGCCAGGCAGAAGACAAAGTTCCTCCCACCATATTATGACATAGCAAACCGCCACCTTTTCTGGGACGGTACCAACACCATCAAGAGCCTGGCGGAAACAGAACACAAAAGTCAAAGGACTCACCATTAGAGACACAGGGACAAAACACGCCACCATGGATCCCCCATTTTTCGCACTCCCTCCTGTTCTTTTAACAGTGAGGTTGAGTCTGCCCAGGTGGCACTGTCCTACCTGGGTGGGGCTAGGTGGTCATATGATGAAGCATGATACTATATAGTGGGTGAGACCACCTAGTCCGTAAAGGAAACCCCCCCACCACCACCACGCAACCCCCCACAGCATCCAACACAACAACTCATAGAGTGAGTTCAAGGAGCCCCAGGCAAAACCCATGTCAGCGGCTCCTCAATATAAGTGAACCCATACCCTTTGTGTTTTTGATTGTAATAAGATAACCATAAAAAATGATAAGTCACTGTGTCAATGCAACAGATATGTACAAATGTACAACAAAAGGACACTGCCCAGTCCATAGTTCACAGGGGCCACATGGCCACACACGATTCCTGCACCAATACGGAGAGAACACTGCAGGGGCATCAGTTGGCAAACAGGCAGGCACCTCAGGGGGTGGGGAGGCACCTCAGCCAGATGCGTAACAAGACCATTGGTTCTGGAGGGGTCAACATTCCTGGTGCTTGGTCCTGGGGAGTGCAAGGCCATAGTCTCTCGAGTGGGCCAATACCCCACTGGCTCTGTAGGGGGCAAATTGCCCTGTGCCTGGTCCTGGGGAGTGAAAGGCCACAGTCTCTCAAATGGGGGGCTTGCCCACTGGTTCTGGAGTGGGCAACATGCCCTGTGCTTGGTCCTGGGGAGTGCAAGGCCACAGACTCTCGAGTGGGTGAATACCACACTGGTTCTGGTGGGGGCAGGCCGCACAGCAGCCCATGAAGGCTGGACTATATGGCGTCTGCCGGCAGTGACAGCAGCACTGTGGTGGTGGTTGTGGGATGCTCCTGCTCAGCACCTGCTCCACCGATGGCTGCACTGTGGTGGTGGTTGTGGGAGGCTCCTGCACCCTCTGATGGCTTCACTGTTGTGGTGGTTGTGGGAGGTTCATTCTCAGCCCCTTCATTCTCTGATGGCTGCACAACCACAGCTGGCGGAGGGGGGTCTGTGACAGCTGCTGGTGCAGGCTCCTTCCCCTTCTTGGTGGCTGCTGAAGGCTCCTTCCCCTTCCTGGTGGCTGGTGCAGACTCCTTCCCCTTCTTGGTGGCTGGTTCAGGCTCCTTCCCCTTCTCGGTGGCTGCTGCAGGCTCCTTCCCATTCAGTATTTGTGGCCTGAAATCATCTCCACCACGAGGAGGTGCTGTTGAAACTGGGCCCGTGAACTGTTTGGCTGAGGTGCTTGGCTGGGTCCTTGATATCCTGCCCATACATGCAGGACGGGAGGGAGGGGTAGGGAAGAGGTCAATCTGGGAAAGGAAAAGCTTTTTTGGGACATTGGGAAGGGAAGAGGGAGAAGTAATGGGAGTGGAGGATGAGGGAGTGGTTGTTGAAAGTGTTTGTCTCATGGATTTGGGTGCAGGTGCATGGGTTGTTGTTGTGAGGTGGATGGCTGTTGGGTGTCTGAGTGCTTGCGTTTGTGTCCATTAAGAGTGGGGTGGACAGACACGGTCGGAGAGGACACAGCGGACGTGTGCCTGGATGTTGTGGAGGTATCTGCCAGTGAGGTGTGTGTTCAGCTTGGTGTGCTGATGATGCAGGTAGGGGTTGATGATGTAGTGCATGCAAGTGTGAGTGTGGACGTAACTGGGTGGGAGGTGGAGGAGGAGGAGGGGGAGACAGTGAATATAGTGGATGCTGTTGTGTCTGCAAATGGATGGTGTTTGAGTGCCTCTGGGATGTGGTGCATGTGTTTGCCTGTGACACTCTTGGGTGTTGTCTTGTGTGCATGCTCCTCTGGCTGTGTGTTTGGGATGGGTTGGGGTTGAGGAGAATGGGACGGGGACGGGGAAGAGGTAGTTGGAGGGGGGGACAGTAGAGATAGGGGCAATGTCTGGCATCAGAGAGGAGGCAAGAGCCTAGATCGATCCCTGTTGGGCCACCAATCCACTGTGAATGCCCTCCAGGAATGCATTAGATTGCAGTATCTGGGCTTCCAGTCCCTGGATAGCATTTACAATGGTTGATTGCCCTACAAAGATGGATCTCAGGAGGTCACTCAGGGCAGCAGGGCTCACTGGCGCAGGGCCTGAGGTGCCTGGGGCGAAGGAGATGCCCACCCTCCTGGGTGAGCCGGCATGGGCAACTCGCTGAGGGGCTACTGGGGGGGCGGTGCCGGTACTGGGGGTGGCGGCTCTACCTGTAGCTGGAGTGGTCACAGAGGTGTCCACCACCACAAGGGAGCTCCTATCGGAGGAGGTATCAGAGTCTATGTTGTCCCCTCCAGTCTCCTTTGTGGGTCTCCCCTCACCCTCTGTCCCACTGGTGCCCTCAGCGTCTGTGGACTCAGCCTCCAGGGTCGTATGGGATGCAGCTCCCCCTGTCACTGGTGTCTCTGCTCCTCCGCCAGCTGATGCTAATGCACATAAGGACAGGATGACAAAACAAGAAAGGGGGTTAGAGAGACAAAGGATACACTGGGTCAATGACTGCACCAACCCCACCGTTGGTGTACACAGTACCCTCAGATGCAGGGAACAGGCCCATGCACTATGCATTGCACTACCAGTGATATTGCTAGCCACCAAGGCATGAGGAGGAGCACACACCGCAAACTGAAGCACACCTGGGAACCACGCAGCCCTGACCAGTAGTGGATGCCACAAAGCTTGGTAGGCAGTATTCCCCCTTCATACACTTAGCCACCAGAGAACCTATGCTGCTATGTCTGGCCTGGCCTTGGGGCACACACTGACACACAACCACAACCCAGATACCACCCTTCCAGCTGTGAGCTTCAATAATGGCCACTGTACTCACCCCCTTGTGGCTGCTGTGATGCCCTCAAGCGCCCATCCAGCTCTGGATAGACCACCGTCAGTATGCGGGCCGTCAGGGAGGTCAGGGTCCGATGGGCACCTCTTCCTTGTTGGGAGGCCATCCCCAGCTGGGCCGCTGTAGTCTTCCATGCCCAGAGTCTCAGGTCCTCCCACCGTTTCCGACAGTGGGTGCTGTGCCTGACATAGACCCCCAGATTCCGCACCTCCTTGGCGAAGGCATGCCATGTACCCTTCTTTTGATGGGCGCAGACTTGCAGAAGCAATGCAGATAGGAGAACACCATTAGACAAACAGTCCAGCCAGTAACACCAATGGCCCACCATACCTGTTTCCATCACCATTGGTACACACATAGCCCAGCAGACAACGTGTACCCAGCCAAGAGGACAACCCTCCCCTTTACACAATGCCTTCACACACAACTCCATGCATTCATGCCACATGCATCGTGTCCACAGTGTACTCACCTGTTGGTCTGGAGGCCCATACAGCAGTCCGTACTGGGGTAGGACCCAATCCACCAGTCGCTCCAATTCCTCAGAAGTGAAGGCTGGGGCCCTTTGACCGGTCACACGGGCCAAGGTAGGTTTCACACTTAGGTCACAGCAGCACATGCAGTGTTGGTCCTCTCCTATGGAAAGTCAGAAAACAAGTGAGGAATCTGATAGAAAATGTCAGTCACATCTGTGCGGTGCATACCGTCACCGACAGTGTAGATCACCATTGGCCACTGTACCCCATAGGGCCCAATTATAAATAATGAGGAGTTGCACAGCGGTTCCCCACCACCTGCCGCCACGGCGCACGTCAGTGGCATTACCTTACTTTCACCTGTCCCTCCTCACAGGACAGACAGATGCCATTTCAGGGGGGGGCAGGCCTATGGAATAATGCTGCGTCACAGGATAATTTGGCACATACTTGACGAATTACATTGTCCCATAACATGTGTACAGATTTCGGACTACTGTTGTGGCCCCATTGTTCCGTTTGTGACAGCCTCCTCACTATTTTGTCCTTTAGATACCTACCGCTATGGATGAATAGGAGATGGAGACATACCACCGTGTAAAGACCCCTGGTGGACTTGGTTACACTGGAGGACAGGCACATTATCCTCACCTATAGACTGGACAGGACCACAATCACAGAACTGTGTGCCCAATAGGAGCTTGACCTGATATCTGCCATCTGTCATCCTACTGGGATTCCCCCTCTTGTGCAAGTGCTGCCAGTGCTCCATTTCTTGGAAATGGTTCTTCCCAAGTGACAGTAGGCTTGGCAGCAGGAATGTCACAGCCAATGTTCTCAATAGTGCTGACAATGGTGTTGTCTGCCCTGATAAAACACGTGCAGCTACATTGCATCCCCCCAGTTTGAGGATTTGGCCACTGTGAAGGCCAGGTTTAATGCAATGGGACATATCCCCAATATAATTGGGGCGATTGATGGAACACATATTACATTTTCCCCCTGCCAGAATGAACAGGTGTTAAGGGATCGTAGGAGTTTCCACTCCATGAATGTGCAGATGGTGTGCTTTGTGGACCAGTACATCTCCCACGTCATTGCTAAGTATCCTGGGTCGGTGCATGATGCATTTGTCCTAAGGAATAGCAGCATCCCAAATGTGATGGCTCAACTACAGAGGCACAGGGTGTGGCTAATAGGTGAGCCCTGGTTCCCACCCAGTATATGTTGTTGTATGCTATCGTGAGGACCATGTAGGATAGTGTGTGGCTAAATGTTGTCCCTCAATATTTGCAGGTGACTCTAGTTACCCAAACATTTCATGGCTGCTGACCCCTATGAGGAATGCCAGTACAAGGGCAGAAGAAAGTTATAATGAGGCACATGGGTGAACCAGAAGGATCAATGAAAGGACCTTTGGCCTCCTGAAGGCCAGGTTCCAGTGACTCCATTTAACAGGTGGATCCCTGTGCTACTCACCCAAGAAGGTCTGCCAGATAGTGGTGGCATGATGCATGTTGCATAAGTGGGCCCTCAGACGGCATGCCCCATTCCTACAGGAGGAGGAAGCTGGAGTAGACCCC
Source organism: Pleurodeles waltl (assembly GCF_031143425.1). Taxonomy (NCBI): domain Eukaryota; kingdom Metazoa; phylum Chordata; class Amphibia; order Caudata; family Salamandridae; genus Pleurodeles; species Pleurodeles waltl. Next base: position 1,048,492,591 of record NC_090439.1, on the reverse strand, counting down.
GTGGACAGTGAGGATGAGGAGGGAGAGGATGAGGATGAGGACAACAGAACATAGGTGATCTGACAATACTTCCAATGACACACAGACAGGGCAGTGTTACTTCACATTGTAATGACTTTTGTTTTAATTTGTGTGGAAATGGCATGCTGATATTTTCAACTTCTATGCCCACTTATTGTTCCTACTGGCAATTCATTTTGCAGATGTTGGTGACCTGGCATATACTCCTGGTGTGATCACTACAGCCATCTATAGGTCATTAATCTACACTCATTCTCTGTACAGTTGATTTGCAATGTTTGTACCTGTTACAATGAATGCATATTTTGATATACATGACATACTCCAAAATGTTTTTTTAATGGGTGTTTCTTGAAGTGCTAATATATAGAGTGGCAAGTGCAATGGGATGGGGTGATGATGGAGGAATCTCCAGGGTATTGTCCCAGTCTATTTGTAGCACAGGTGTATTGTCCAAGGGCACATAGGAAGGGGAGCAATGGCAGTTCAAGGTGAACAGGGTGACTGAGTGGAACACAAGGGTGACAATCAGGAGAGTCTCTCTCATTCCCTGGCAGTGGTCTTGGCAATTGTCTCTGGCTTTTGTCTGGATCGCAGGGAATGTTTGCAGGGTGGTTCACCTTCTGCCTGGGGGGGTGCTGGTGGCCTGTGAGTCCTGTGGCAGGCCCTCCTTGGCCACTAGCGTCAGCGAAGGTGGAAGGCTGTTCAGATGTCTGGTTAGTGGCAGGGGCCCACTGGTGTGACACTACCTCCCTTATAATTTTGCCCATGTCTGCCAGCACCCCTGCTATGGAGATCAGGGTGTTGTTAATGGCCTGCAAGTCCTCCCTGATCCCCAGGTACTGTACCTCCTGCAGCCTCCTGTTCTCCTGCACATTGTCCAGGATCTCTCCCATCGTGTCCTGGGAATGTTGATAGGCTCCAAGGATCTCGACGAGTGCCTCCTGGACCTGTCCTCTCCCTGGCACATAGCAGTCCTCCCAGTGTCCCTGTTGGCCTGTGCCTCTGTCTCTGAAACATGTGCCCAATGCCACTGACCCCAGGTCCCTGATTGTTTGGGGGTGAGGAGGCCCTCTTTGTCCCTGAAGAGGTGGACACACTACTGATTGACGTGTTCTGGGGACAGAGGTATGGTTAGCCTGGGTGGGTGCTGTGGTGGTGTTTCCTGATGGGGGAGGCTCTGTGGTGGTGTGTGACTGGGCCTGGGTAACTGGCTGTCCAGTGGTCCCTGATGGGCCAGGTAGGTCATCCAGATCCTGAAGAAAGGAGTTGGTGTCATCACTGTGGGCCTTTTCAGTTGGGGGACTGGATAGTGCTGGCACCTCCTCTCTGCTGACAGGGAAAACGGGCTGCATATTAAAAAAAACATATTGCTTTATTGAAAAGCAATCACAGACATGGTGGTCTGCTGAGCCCAGCAGGCCACCATCCATGTGATTGTAGCCATTGGCAATGGCTCGCAAATTGCGACCTACCTCATGAATATTAATGAGGTAGTTCCATTTGTGAGCCCTTGCAAATCGCAGTATGAAACTCCTGGCGTTTCAAACATTACAATAGCTATTACTAGTGATTCTCTAAAAATCACAATTAAGTAATCGCTATTGTGAAGAATGATACATCTGGCCCCAAGTGCATGTCATACCAGAAAAATATTCGCCATTTACATTCATGCCCTTTCAACTATATGACAAAGCAGTGAAAGGGTCATGCAGCAATTTATGTCAATACTAGTAGCAGCAGCAGCACGGCTGTTCCTAGGTAACCAGATGTCAGATGTGCAAGAGAGAGCAGAGCATGACAAGATGAGTGCCAGTGTTGGCTAGGAAGGCGTGTTTGTCAAAATGGAGTTTCCATGGTGTTGCATCTTTTCCTTTCAGGCTGAAAGTTGTTTTCTTCATTACATACCATTGATTTAAATTAATTGAAAAGAAACTTAAAAATTTAACAGGGCAGCTATAAACAGTGTGAATTGCTTTTATCATATAACCAAACGTATATGAATTAGAGGCTGTAAGAATCAAAGAAAACATAGTTTACTACATGGTGTTTACAATGTAAAAATGCTCAACCTTGGAATTAAACTAGGATTATGCCCTCATTAAAGGTGTTACAGTAATCAAAGTTCAGCCTCAAACTTGTGAAAAATGCTTGTCAAATGAGCATTAGGAAAAAGTGCCCGGAAAGAGGGAGGCATATGTAGAAATCAGTGTTCATATTCCTGTTTCCATGGTAATGTCCTATTCTGAAGACTAAGGGCTAGATTTACAAGGCCCTACTGCCTCTTTGCGCAACATCACCTTCATTTTTTATGCTAATGTGGCTCAAGGAGGTAATTTTTGCCATGCCATATTTACAAAGTGGGACAATGCATGCATTGCCCCACTTTGCAACCCCTTTCTCCTTGTAGCGGGTTTTTGGCGCTGCCTCAGGTTTACGAATCCTCATAAATCTGGGGCTGCATCAAAATGCAATGTGTGTTGCAGTGGAACTCCCACAGCGACACCTATTGCACAGCCCTCTGCTACAGAAAGAGGATCAGGGGGCCCACTTTGACATTGCAAAGAACATAGAGCATTCAATGATTTCAATGACAGCAGTCCATAAAGAAATGCTGTAGGAGAGGATTTGACTGACACTGACACTGTTAATGTGGTAAATGTAAGCAAAGTTGGTAAGCAACCTTTTAAAAAGGGAAACCTAAGTTGTTTTAGATGTGGTTTGCCCCACAATCAGGTCCTTAACTCTTGCAAAAGTCAAAGACAGCTCATCAGACCATGCAAACTTTGCCTCCATCCTCAACAGAGTACATAAGAACTCCACCATTTGTGCATAGCCATGCACAAACTGGGCATAGTACTCTGCTAGACCCAAGAATGAGCACAGAGTATCTCTGTCTTTAGGAGAAGCTGCTTCTCGAATGGCTTTGATCAAAGAAATTTTAGGTTTTGATGCTTTCTGGTGAGAATATGGCCCTCATTACAACCCTGGTGATAAAGTGCCAGTAATACCGCCAACAGGCTGGCGGTAATTACTGCCAAATTGTGACCATAGACAGCCAATGTACCACACCAACCGCCACGGAGGAAACAACAGCCACCACCGGGGTAGCCGCCAACAGCCAGGTGGAAGACAAAGTACCGCCCACCATATTTTGACACAGGAAACCGCCACCTTTTACGGGGCAGTACCAACGCCAACAAAAGCCTGGCGGAAACATAGTTCAGAAGTGAAAGGACTCATCATTGGAGAAACCGGAGAGATCCACGCCGCCATGGAACCCTAACTGCATGTTTTCCTGATGATCTTCTACATTATGCTCCACCTGGAACACCAACACCGACAAATACAACAACGGTGAGTACAGCCACCTAGTGCACAGTGCACTAGGGAGGGTGGGAGGGAAAGGACAGTGACACACACACACCACACACCTGATACACACATCATACACACAACCAGCTGCACAAGAAAAACAATTATTTCCCTGAAAAATGGCAGAATAATGCAAGGACAGCAGGAATTGACTAAAGTGATTGTAATCAGATCAACACAAAAATTAATAATTCGACTTGTCAATGAAACAGATATGTACACATGTACACAAAGGAACACTGCCCAGTCCAATGTTCAAAGGGCCCACATGGTCACAGGGCACAGTCTAAGACCCAACTTGAATCCTGACCACATCCGGGTAGAACACTGTGGGGAATCTGTTTGCAAATAGGCAGCTACCTCTGGGGGAGAGTGGGCACCTCAGCCGGATGTGGGAACAAGCCCACTGGTTATGGAAGGGGCAACATGCCATTGCTTTGTCCTGGTGAGTGCAAGGTCACAGTCTCTGGTGGTGGTTGGAGGAGGCTGCTGGGCAGCCCCTGCATTCACTGATGGCTGCATGGTTGTGGTTGTTGGAAGAGGCTCCTGGGCAGACCCTGCACTCACTGATGCCTGCACATCTACAGCTAGTGGTGGGGGCCCCATGACAGCTGGTGGTGGTGTTAGCTTGACAGCTTCCGCTGGCGTAGAGTGCCTCGTCTCCTCCTGTGCATGGGTTGGGGATCCCTTACCCTTCCTGGCAGGGGTGGATGGGCTCTTCCCCTCTCTGCCTGGTGCCTTCCCCTTCCTCACAGCTGGTGCAGGCTCCTTCCCTTTCTTTACAGCTGGGGCAGGCTCCTTCCCCTTCTTTACAGCTGGTGCAGGCTCCTTCCTTTTCCTCACAGCTCGTGCAGGCTCCTCCCCCTTCCTCACAGCTGGTGCAGGCCCCTTCCCCTTCCTCACAGCTAGCGCAGGACTCTTCCTTTTCATCCCTGGTGGTGCTGGCTCCTTCCTCTTCAGTGTCATAGGTCTGCTATCCTTACCACAATGAGTAGGTTATGCTACCACTGTCCCTGTGGACTGTTTGGCTGAGGTGCTGGACTGTGTCCTTGGTGTCCTGTCCATACGTGCAAGACGGGGGAGGGAGGGGTAGGGAGGAGGTCAAATTTGAAAAGAAAACATTTTTTAGGGACGGTGGGGCAGGAAGAGGGAGGAGTAATCGGACTGGAGGATGAGGGAGTGGTTGTTGGAGGTATTTGTCTGCTGGATTTGGGTGCAGGTGCATGGGCTGTATGATGATGTGAGGTGAATAGCTGTTGGGTGTCTGAGTGCTTGCGTTTGTGTCTGTTAGGAGGGAGGACAGACACAGTGGGAGAGGACTCAGGGGACGCGGGCATGGATGTTGTGGTGTGTGTTCTTCTTGGTGTGGTGATGCTGATAGTGGATGTAGATGTAGTGCATGCAGTTGTAAGTGTAGACGTAACTGGGAGGGAGGTGGAAGAGGAGGAGGAGAAGGAGACAGTGGAGGCTGTGGATGTTGTCGTGTCTGCAACAGTATGTTGTCTGTGTGAGTGCCTGTGGGATGAAGTCTGGTGCTTGTGTTTGCCTGTGCCACTCTTGTGTGTTGCCTTGAGTGCATGCTCGTCTGTTGGTGTGCTTGTGATGGGTTGGGGTTGAGGAAAACGGGACTGGGAAGTGGTAGTTGGAGGGGGGACAGTATAAACAGGGACAATAGCTGCCAGCAGAGAGGTTGCCAGAGCCCAAATCAATCTCTGTTGGGCTCCCAAACCACCATGAATGCCCTCCAGGAATGCATTGCATCGCTGCATCTGGGATGGCATTCACAATGGTTGACTGCCCTACAGAGATGGATGTCAGGAGGTCAATAGACTCCTCACTCTGGGCAGCAGGGCTCACAGGGGCAGGGCCTGAAGTGCCTGGGGCGAAGGAGATGTCCACCCTCCTGGGTGAGCGGGCACAGGCAAATCGCTGAGGGGCTACTGGGAGAATCGGAGCTGGTACAGGGGGTGTCCGCTACCACCACGGAGCTTCCATCGGAGGAGGTATCAGAGTCTGTGTGACCCCTCCAGTCTCCGCCGTGGTGCTCCCCTCGCCCTCCATCCCACTTGTTCCCTCGGCATCGGAGGACTCTGCCTCCAGGGTCATGTGGGATGTAGCTCCCTCTGTGGCCAGTGCCTCTGTTCCTCCGCCAGATGATGCTAATGCTAATGCACACAAGGACAGGATGACAAAACAAGAAAGGGGGGAGAGAGACATATGATACACTGGGTCAATGACTGCACCAACACCACCTTTGGCATACACAGCACTCTCACACACAGGGAACAGGCCTACGCACTATGCATTGCACTACCAGTGAAATGGCATGAGGAGGAGCACACACCGCCAACTACAGCACACCTGGGACCCACGGAACCATGCCTAGAACTGAATACTAACAAGCTAGGTTACCTGTATTTGCCATGCAACCATTACCCTTCAGAGGACCTACGCTGCTATGTCTGGCCTGGCCTGAGGGCACCCAGTAACACACAACCACCATCCGGATACCCCCCACCAGCCATAAGTTGTAATGATACCCACTGTACTCACCCCTTTGTGGCTGCTGTGATTCCCTCAAGCGCCCAAACAGCTCAGGGAATGCCACTGCCAGTATGCAGGCCATTGGGGGGTCAGGGTCCGACAGGCACCCCTTCCTTATTGGGAGACCATCCCCAGCTGGACCTCCACTGTCTTCCGTGCCCAGCGTCTCAGGTCCTCCCACCGTTTCCGACAGTGGGTGCTCCACCTTCTATAGACCTCCAGGGTCCGCAAGTCCTTGCTGATGCAACACCATAATCCCTTCTTTTGATGGGCACTGACCTGCAGAGGTAATACATACAGAAGAACTCCATTAAACAAACAGTCCAGCCTGTCACACACATGGCCCACCATACCCGATCCCATCACGATTGGCACACACATAGGCCAGCTCACAACATGTAAACCCCCAACAGACAAAACACGATGCCTTCACACACATCTCCATGCATTCATGCCACATGCATCGTGCCCACAGTGTACTCACCTGTTGGTCTGGAGACCCATACAGCAGTCCGTATTGGGGTAGGACCCCATCCACCAGTCACTCCAACTCCTCTGAAGTGAAGGCTGGGTCCCTTTCCCCGATCACACAGAGCCATGGTAGGTTCCAGACACAGGTCACAGTAGCACATGCATTGTAGGTCTTCTCCTGTGGAAGGTCAGAAAACAAGTGAGGATTGAGATAGAAAATAGCGGTCACATCCACGGCGGTGTACACCGTCACCGCTGGCGTAGATCCCCATTGGCAACTGTACCCCATAGGGCCCTATATTATCGAATAAGGAGTTGCACGGCAGTTCACCACTGCCTACCGCCACGGCACACAACGTTGTCGGAATTACCTCACTTCCACCTGTCCTTCCACACAGGACAGGCGGTCGCCATTTCAGGGGGGAGTGAACAGGCCTATCCATAATTGCTACATCACAGAATAAATAGGCACATACTTTTACATTACACTGTCTCAAAACATGATTGCATGATGTGGACTGCTGTTAAGGTATAGTTGTTCAAATTGTGACAGCCTACTCACTCTTAAGACCCTTAGATACCTACTGTTGAGTATGAATAGGAGATGGAGACATACCCCCATGTACATACCCCTGGTGGACTTAGATACACTGGAGGACAGGCACATTATGCTCACCTATAGACTGGACAGGGCCTCAATCACTGAGCTGTGTGCCCAGTTGGAGCCTGACCTGATCTCAGCTATCCGTCATCCCACTGGAATCCCCCCTTGTGTGGAGGTTCTATCAGTGCTCCATTTCCTGGCAACTGGTTCTTTCCAAGTGACAGTAGGCTTGGCAGCAGGAATGTCACAGCCAATGTTCTCAATCGTGCGAGTCTTGTCCGCCTTGGTAAAACACATGTGCAGCTACATTGCTTTCCCCCAGGTGGAAGATTTGGCCAATGTGAAGGCCGGATTTTATGCAATGGGACGTATCCCCAATACTATTGGGGTGATTGACGGTAAACATATTGTATTTTTACCCCCACCCCCGGCAGAATGAACAGGTGTACAAGAATCTTAAGAGTTTCCACTCCATGAATGTGCAGATTGTATGCCTGGTGGACCAGCACATCTCCGATGTCAATGATAAATATTCAGGATCATGCATGATGCCTTTCTCCTGAGGAATAGCAGCATCCCAAATGTGATGACCCAACTACAGATGCACAGAGTGTGGCTTATAGGAGAGCCTTGGCCCCCACCCAGTGTATGTTGGTGTATGCCTCTGCTGTTATCCAAATAGGATAGTGTGTGGCTAAATGTTGTCCCTCAATACTTGCAGGTGACTCTGGCTATCCAAACCTATCATGGGTGCTGACCCCTGTGAGGAATGCCAGGATAAGGGCTGAAGAATGCTATAATGAGGCACATGGGCGAACCAGAAGGATACTTGGGAGGACCTTCGGCCTCCTGAAGGCCAGGTTCAGGTGCCTCCATCTGACAGGTGGATCCCTGTGCTACTCACATGAGAAGGTCTGCCATATAGTAGTGGCATGCTGCATGTTGCCCAACCTGGCCCTCAGTCATCATGTACCTTTTCTGCAGGATAAGGAGACTGAAGATGCCCCTGTGGCAGCAGTGGAGCCTGAGGACAGTAAGGATGAGGAGGCAGAGGATGAGGATATGGACAACAGAACATTAGTGTTCCGTCAGTACTTCCAATGACACACAGGTGAGACAATGCAACTTCACATTTCTATGACTATTGTTGTATTCTGTGTGGCATTGGCATGCTGGCATTACCCACTTGTTTCTTCTACTTACTGTCACCTATGGATTATCATTTTGCAGATGTTGGTGATAGGACAACAAAGTTGTGATGTGATCACAACAGCCAGCAACAGGTCATACATTCTATGCTCTCACTATGTACAGTTCATTTGCAATGGATGTAGCTGTTTCAATCAATACACATTTGCAATACATGAAATACTAGTAGTCGAGTTTTCTCCAAGGGTGTTTATTGTAGTGCTAAGAAATAGAGGGGAAAGTGCAATGGAATGGGGTGATAATGAGGGAAAGTCCAGGGTATTGTTCCAGTCTGTTTGTAGCACAGGTTTGGTGTTCAAGGGGACATAGGAAGGGGAGCAATGGCAGTTCAAGGTGGACAATCAGGAGAGTTTCATTTCCAGGCAGTGGTCTTGGCAATTGTCTCTGGCTTCTGTATGGGTCACAGGGAACGTTTGTGGGGTGGTTCACCTTTTGCAGGAGGAAGGATGCTGGTGGCCCCTGGGTCCTGTGGTGGGGCCTCCTAGCCACTAGTGGCAGAAAAAGTGGCGGGCTGTTCAGTTGACTGACTAGTGGTAGGGTCCCACTGGTTTGCTGTTTCCTCCCTCATGTTGTTTGCCTTGTCTGCCAGCACCCCTGCAATGGAGATCAGGGAGGTGTTAATGTCCTGCAAGTCCTCTCTGATTCCCTGATACTGTCCCTCCTGCAGCCACCTGTTCTCCTGCACGTTGTCAAGGACCTTACCCATTGTGTCCTGGGAATGTTGGTAGGCTCCCAGGATCTCAGAGAGTGCCTCCTGTAGAGTCGGTTCCCTGTTCCTGTTCTCCCCCTGGTGCACAGCAGTCCTCCCAGTGTGCCTGTTGTCCTGTGCCTCTGTCCGCTGACCCGTGTGCCCACTGCCACTGACCCCAGGTCCCTGATTGTCTTGTGTGCGAGGTGTGGCCTGGGCTCCCTGTACATGTGGGCACACTGCTGATTGACATGACCTGGTGACAGAGATGTGGGTACGTTGGGTGGGTGCTGTTATGTTGGTTCCTGATGGGGGAGGCTCTGTGGTGGTCTGTGAGTGGGCTTGGGTGACCGGCTGTCCAGTAGTCTCTGATGAACCAGGTAAGTCCTCCAGATCCTGAAGTCCAGAGTTACTGTCATCACTGGGGCCTCTTCTGTTGGGGAACTGAATGGTGGTGGCACCTCCTCTCCACTGACATTGGCTGGGGTACCTGTGGGGATGTAAATGATGTATAATGCTTCAAGTGTATGGCATTTGTACTTCCGTAGCTTTCCCTCTATGGTTGGTGTTGCCCTGCCAGCTTTTGCTTGTGTATGGTGATGTATTGTGGTTATATTAGTTCCCCTATGCTGTGCATGCTTTAGTGATGGGTGTCCATGCAGGGCTGGGAGGGCTGTCCATGCATTGGTATTGAATGCAGGGCTTGGCACTGTGGTTAGTCCTATGTGTAGGTACAGTGTGTGGGATGGTGTGGAGTGATGGTAGTGAGGGGAGGGGGGTGTGATGGCATGCAGGTATGAGGGTGAAGTGTTAAATGTTCACTTACCTTGTCCAGTCCTCTGGCTCCTCCAGGGAGTCCCTCAGGATGCAGCATTGGCAGTACCTGCTCCTCCCATGCTGTGAGCTGTGGGGGAGGAGGTGGGGGTCCAACGGCAGTCCTCTGTATGGCGAGCTGGTGCCTTGCTGCTACGGAACGTACCTTCCCCCGTAGGCCGCTCTAACTCTTCCTGATGTTGTACTTTGTTCTTGGGTGCTGTCCCACAGCGTTGATTCTGTCCATGATTCTCCGCCATAGCTCCATCTTCCTTGCTATAGATATCTGCTGTACCTGTGCTCCAAAGAGCTGTGGCTCTACCCTGACAATTTCCTCCACCATGACTCCTAACTCCTCCTCAGTGAAATGGGGGTGCCTTTGTGGTGTCATGGGTGTTGTGTGATGTATGTTGGTGAGGGTGTGTTGGGTAGTGTGGTGGGGTGTGTGATGTGGAGTGGATGAGGGGTGTATGGGTGTATGTGGTGTGTGTGTCTAGTTGTCTCTGTGCTCTTCTTCTCAGTCTCCAGGCAGTAATTGTTGTTTGTAAAGGGTTGTGGGTACTGTGGGTGTGTGTTTTATAGTGCTGTGGTGTGTTTATGGTTGCCAGGTGTGTTTTTTTCATATTGGCCAATGTAGTGTCATTTGTATGTGATTGTCCATTCTGAGCACAGCGGTATGTACCGCCAGTGGTTTACTGCCGTTGAATGTCCTCCCTTGTGATTTGTGGGTCATAATTTGATGGGCGTTTTTTTTGGGCATAACGTTATGAGTTTTGGGACCGCCACTTATGCACTGACCTTTGGTCTGGCGGATTTGTGTATGTGGCTGAAATCTGTTGGATTGGTGTCTGTGTGTCATAATATGTGGAATGGATATCCACCACCGCGGCGGTAAGTTGGCGGCTGTCAGTGTGGCGGTAAGCAGGATTTACCGCCAGTGTCATAATGAGGGCCTATGTGTCCCAATTACTCCAGTTGTTGTGTACCAAAGCTGCACTTGTCTTTCCGTATTTGCAATTGGATAAGATTTAACTCAGTTTTTTTTCTTTTTACTTTTGTTTATTTATTATCATCCAGTCTGGCAATGCCCTGGGACATAAATGTTTGTTCTTCCCAAAACCATGCCAGGATATAGCAGTGTGTCTCACAGCTCTGTATGTGATGCACAGGTTGCAAAGATGGAGCTGGCATAAACAGTCAGCCAGTGTATGTTTGCCATCTTAGGAGAGATTTGGCTTACCGTATTTTCTGGAGTATAAGACGACTTTTTAACCCCTGAAAATCTCCTCAAAAGTCGGGAGTCGTCTTATACGCCGGTATACGGCGTGCTGAAACTTCAGGGACAGGCGCCCTGTAGCCACCGTGCGCTGCATTTGGAAATCGATTCCAAGCGTACGATGGGTTCCGCATCCCACAAGATTCAGTTACTTGTGGACACGGAGCTGATCGGTCGCGCGTGAGTTGAGCTGTTCTTACCGTGTGCCACAATCCTTCGCTGGCAGTTGCCTGGACACGCGCGTTTTCCTGCGCGTGCCCCAGGCTATTCCACTTGCACTGTTTTATGTTTACATGTTTGATGACATACAGCCTTATGTTTATAAGTGACAGTTTTCCTACTGCATTTCATAAGCATTTGAATTAAAATTACCATATTAAAATCAAATCTGATGTTTTTTAATTTTTATTTGGTGTGCGTTGGAAGAGGGGTAGTCTTATACGGCGAGTATAGCTTAAACCCTATATTTTAACAGGAAAAGTAGGGGGTAGTCTTATACGCCCAGTCGTCTTATACGCTGGAAAATACGGTATTTTATTCAGTCCTTTGAAGAGACCTGCTGAATCATGGTACTCACTCAACAGTGGTGTCAGTGTGAGCTGTGAATGCCACCATCCATTCAAGGAGATGCACAGGCATGGACTGATGGTTCCAGGAGTCTGGTTGTATATGATTCTGGTTCATTCCTAATTCATCACTAAATGCTCTAAGCACTTTTATCTTGTTAGCACTATTATCTCCCATATTCGTGGATTCTTTTGAATGTAAAAAAATAAATACATGTTTAGGCTGGTTCAATAATTCACAGAGGAAGCAGCAGTCATTCAAAGTATTTCAAGTCAACTTTCATAAAATCAGTTAACAATTATTCCTTGATTTTTTATTTACATACCTGGAATACTTATTATATGTGTACCCATAAAACTAGAATGGAATTTCTCCCTTTAGGGAATTAGGGCCACATGTACTAAATTTTGAAATTGTGAGTTCCTAATTGTGATTTCATGCGAATCCCAATTGGGAAATCCAAATTTCAAATGTATGAAACTCTTTTTAGTTTCTTTTGCAATTCCCAGAGGATCGCAAAATGACTACCACATGAATATTAATGAGGTAGGTCACCATTTGCGACCCATTAGGAATTGCAGCCATCAAAGGGATGGTGGGCTGCTGGGCCCAGCAGACTACCCTCTCTGTGACTGTTTTAAACTAAGCAATTTTTTTTTTTTTTAAACACAGCCCTTTTTTCCTTAAAGGAAAACGGGATGCGTGTAATAATGAAAAATTGAGCATTTAAGTTTCATTTTTTTAAGAGTAGGCAGTGGTTTGTGGTACCACTGTCTGCTCTTAAAACATATTTTCCCCACCATTCTCAAAAGGAAAGGGGTCCCCTAGGGACCCCTTCTTATTTGCGAATGGGTTACCACCAACTTTATATCGGTGGTAAACTGCGAATGTTTTGCAACCGTATTCCAGTTGCAAAACATTCGTACATACCTTCCCCATTTGGTATTTGGAAGGGATGTCCTCAACATGCCCTTTCCAAATGGCAAAACCAAACTGCGATTCAGTAACGTTACCGAATTGCAATTTGAGCTTTGAGGATCCAAAAAGCATTTTCATAGTTGCAAATTGGTCGATTCTGCAAATTGGCCTGTTTGCCATTAGAAAAATGGTTTGTACATGGGGCCTCAAATTCCTATTGCATTCAAGTTGTAGGAGCCACATGTATCATTATAACAGATCGCGATTACCTAATCACACTTCTCTCCGAATTGCAATTCAGTAATCGCTATTCGCTATTTGAATGTATGAAACTCCATTAGGAAACACAAAAATGACAGAGATGGTAGCCTGATGGGCTCGATACGCCGCCATGTCTGTGATTGCTTTTAAATAAAGCAATTTGTTTTAATGCAGCCCGTTTTTCTTAAGGGATGCATCTGAAAAACAAAAGTTAAAAGTTTTCTTTTCATTTATTAAGAGTAGGCAGCAGTCCCTGGAACCACTGCCCTCTCTTTAAAACTTCTTTGCTACCATTCACAAGTCAGAAGGGGTCCCTCGGGGACCCCTTCCTATTTACGAATTGGTTACCACCTACTTAAAGTAGGTGGTAAAATGCAAATGTTTTGCGACCGCATTTCAGTCACAAAACATTCCCACATACCACTGCGATTCGGTATTAGGAAGGGATACCTTTGCACATCCCTCTCTCATACCGAATCAGTATGTATGCGCTATTCCAAATTGTGATTTAGTAACTTGTTACCAAATCACAATTTGGAATTCATACATATCAAACTGCATTTTTGCAGTCACAAACAACCCGATCAGGCCGCTTGCAATTACAAAAATGTATGATACATGTGGCCCTTAGGGCCTCATTTACGAATAACATAGGTTTCCTGATACTGAACAGGTGTCCCTAAATTTTCTGGGAGAAGCAGGCAAACACACATTGGTCCCTTATGTATATGGCAGTATGTGCTTTAAAACTTATTTGTAGATGATAAAATCCTCAAGGCCAAAATGTACTCTTCTACACTCTCATCTGCTTGTTATATCATAGAGAAATGATACCTTTCAAGCACAATACTCGGCTCCTCTGTATACTGTTTACTCATGCACACTAACGCTTCTTTGTAGCAGTTCCAATCATCCCCATCACAAGAGTGCACTTGTGGTGGCAGAATAGACAGACTATTCTTAAATACTAGGGGCGATATTTATACTTTTTGACGCACAACTGCGCCAACGCAGTTGTGCGTCAAAAGATTTAACGCCGGCTAACGCCATTCCGAAGCGCCATGCGGGCGCCTTATTTATGGAATGACGTTAGCCGGCGCAGCTGACCGGTGTGCGTAAAAAAAAATGACCCACACCAGGCAGCACCGGCGTAGGGGAAAATGGAGCTTGGGCGTCAAAAAATGGGGCAAGTCGGTCTGAGGCAAAAAATCTGCCTCAACCCGATTTGCGCCATTTTTTTTTACTCCCAACCCCCATTGAAATGACTCCTGTCTTAGCACAGACAAGAGTCATGCCCCCTTGCCCAATGGCCAAGCCCAGGGGACTTATGTCCCCTGGGCATGGTCATTGGGCATAGTGGCATGTAGGGGGGCACAAATCAGGCCCCCCTATGCCACAATTTTTTTTAAAAAAATTACTTACCTGAACTTACCTTAAGTTCTTTGGGATGGGTTCCTCCATCCTTGGGCGTCCTCCTGGGGTGGGCAAGGGTGGCAGGGGGTGTCCCTGGGGGCATGGGAGGGCACCTCTGGGCTCCTTCCGAGCCCACAGGTCCCTTAACGCCTGCCCTGACCAGGCGTTAAAAAATTACACAAAAGCGACTGGACGTCATTTTTTTTGACCCGCCCACTCCCGTGCGTCATTTTTGTACGGGAGTTTAAATAAGGAGCACATGCCTTGGAGTCATTTTTTAGACGGGAACGCCTACCTTGCATATCATTAACGCAAGGTAGGTGTCCACGCTAAAAAATGACGCAAACTCCAAGATCTTTGGTGCTAGACAGGTCTAACGCCAAAGTATAAATATGGAGTTAGCTTTGCGTCAGATTTGCGTAAAAAAAAACGACGCAATTCCGGCGCAAAGAGAGTATAAATATGCCCCTAGCTGTGTCCCAAGGCCAATGCAACCATACAATATTGCCACTTTACGTTCAGGTGAGTACTAAACTGCATCTATGGCTACCAGGTAGTTTGCAAAAATGTTTAGCCACTGATGCCACTTGATACTGCGTTTACCTGGCTGTTGAAGAAAGGGATGTGCAAAATACTGTGCAGTGTCCATAACACCTGTACTAAATTCTATTATGAACAAAGAGTCACAGATGTGCCTCTTACCCTGTGTGCAGGCAATGATAATGAAGTCTTACTTGCACTTTGTTGCAGGGCAGCTGTGTGTTGTGTGCTTTTAACAGCACTGCCTCATAAGCAATGTTGACGTTGTGGGCATTTCCAACTGCTAAATTCAAGACGCCGATGAGCAGTGTGATGAGGTTCCCTTGAAACAGTATGTTGGGCCTAAGCAAGTGATCAAACAAAGATGGCCACCAGGGCGTCACTTGCATGATGACATAATTCTGCACTGCATGCTGACTAGAATTTGTTAGAAGGTTGTGCACGTTGCTCCAAAGTACACCAAACACCCGTGGGTCTTGTGCCTTGCCCAGTAACACCGCTCACTGCACAATTATCAAGTTTGCAGCTTTAAAATTACTCACGACCCGGTCTATGTCATATGATAATGCGGCCCACCTGCTTGAACTTGCCAGGACTTGTGAAAAGGAAGAGGTTTACACAAAAAAAAAAAAAACCTGACCTGGGTAAGGAAACATATAGAGGTACAAAATTGGTCACAAGGCCGGGAAAAAATACTCAATGTTCTAACAAGAGAAGTGATAAATACTTTCTCCGTAAAATAATTTCTTTGTTATATTTATTCATATATATTTGTGCAGGACGAAGGGAAACAAGCATAAAAACCAATTATATCAATTACGCCAAATTATAATATCACGAATAACACTTACACAACGTAACCAATTATACAATATGTGAGAATATACAAAACAATCACTACATGTGGTCAAAAATAACAAGAAATAAACAAAGTGTATCAAATGAGAAATTGTCCCAACTAATTCTCCTCTGTTAGAGGTGATGGTACATAAAATACCTAAAAGACGTTATCCACTCAAACGTGATGGTTGTGGTAAATTCTAGCAACAGATGCTGTGCCCAGACCAAATTACTTCCTGGGATTCTTTGCACTTGTATGATGTACTTCTGGAGAATAAAAATATGTTTTCCACCCAACTTGCCAGGACATCACACAGCTCAAGGACCCTTCAGAAGACCACGACAAAACGAAAAGTGTGGTTGGTGAGTGTGTAGCGTGAATGAACTTTGCACATCACCAAGATGTAATGAGGGACTCTGGAGACACGTGGGTACTATTTGAAGTTTATGAGTATTATCACGCCCACAACCATGAGTGTCCGGCATCTGCAAGGTATGTCCAGCAACTGACTCAATGTTGCAACCAACCCTGCAGATCCCATTCGATTTCTGAACATAGAATGCACCGTAAACACAAACACAGCATACACAACATCCTCGTGCAGAGAGTTACCGTGGGGATGCTCAATATTACATTGAATCAGTGCCCTCTCCTGGTGTAAACATTGAATGGGTCTGGCGAGAACAATTATTTATGTCCCACCCAGACAGAATGTTGATAAATGAACATAAGTAAAAAAAAGTTAAATTTTCTCCAATTACAAATATAGAAATTGCAGTTCAGAATAGAGCTCGAGTCACATCGCTTCGAGAAGCAAATCCTCATTGATCATAACGGAGCCACCACACTCCTACCACCTGTAATAGACTACTACTACTTATTAACCCTGCTTAATGTACTCAGTTGCAAACCCTCAGGTGCTTGTCACAGTAGAAGATCCAGATGGTTGCACCTGGCTTTTCTGTATTTGGTCCTTTAAACAAAGAAGTCAGATGAAAAAACATTAGCTCGTCTTAGTCTTAGATTTCTACGAAACCATTGGCCACAATTTATTTTTGCACAACATGTTTTGCTTTTGCACATTTAAACAGGTAACACACATTCTATGTATGTCAGGCACCTCTCATATTACAATTCAAATCACTGTACCATCATCTAATGTGTCCAAAACACTTTAGGGCATATTTATGTGCAGGTATGCATCACGTTTGCACCACACAGCATGGTACATGTATGATGCATACCTTAAATGCGATTTATGAAGCCATGTAAGGCCACTTTGCATGGCCTTGAGTGGCTCCATAAATCTGGAGTAAGGCAATGGAGCGCAAAATGCTGCGTTGCCTTACTCTGCCCTGGGAAGGCATTCCAGGGGAGTTGCATAGGTGTTTTTATGCAACTTCCATGGATTTTGACCCATTGCCAAATTTACAAGAACTGTTAAACCTGTGAATGTGCCAAAATGCTGTGCCTTCCCAGGGCATGGTTAGCAAAGAGAAATATCTTTATTTCTCCTTGTTATTTCCCCTTTCTGGAGAAATATGCCTCAAGGTATTGCACAAAAACAATCCTGCATGCAGCACAGGAACCATTTCACAATGTTGCTATGGTGCCTGCGTTGGTGCTAGGGTGCCAAAAGGGCACCAGTGCAGGGAAAAGTCAGGAATGTTCCACTTTGACGTAAGTACAGCTCATTCGTGCTCTTTCCCTGTCAGGCAGTGCTGTGCAGCAAAGTGACTTGCTGTGTGAAAGAGTCATATATATATACCTCCTTATGTACCTGTAATGTATATACCAGCACTTGTGGGAGTCCACTCTGATTTGTTTGGCATTTCCTGAGTCTCTTTGTTGTATATATGGACCTGAGGTAAAAACAATTTGTAGCTGTAATGCCTGCAAATACCCAAAATAATGACCTTGTAACCACAAGGGCATGTGAAAGAGACACACTCTTCTACTTCGAGTCACAATGACATGTATTATGTTTTGCAACCATTCATTGTTAAGAAGCTCCAAATAAACTGAAAGTGGCTGGCTTATTTAGTGTCCTCCTCAGCCTCAGTACGTGTAAATGATTATGCCACTCACGGAGCTTGATATTATACGTCTTTATTCGTCAGCATGTAACTGCAAACTCAACATTCTAAATCATGAATTCTATTCACCACGCAGAACACTTAAGTCACAGTTCTACAATGTCTGTTAGGAACCAACTCTTCAATAAGTCATTATCGAGCTAGAATTAATCGTCCAGTATGTGTCCTTTGAGGCCTTACAGAGATATGATAGGTGTCCGTGACAGGCACTGGTAATACAGAGACTGGTGTATTCAGTGGGCCCTTGAAAGTCTCAGCTGAAAAAGGCTCATTTCTGACATCTGGAATTGGTTAATGATGAGGCAGATGCTTGAAATGTGAAGAATCTCGCTTAATGGATGTTCCAACACAGTGAGTTGTCACCATGTGCCCTTTACTAGTCACAACCGTGAAGGGTCCAGCATCAAATTGAACATCAGACTTGAGATTTCTCCTTTGTTCTACTAGGACTTGACCTCCTTCTGTAAACACAGTGTTTTTAGCACGTGGGCGTTTGTTTGCATACATTTTCATACTGTGCTTGTGCCACAAATTTGCGTGACTAAGTTTACCATAATTTGTTGATCTTTCATTGATCCATTGTGACAACTTGGTCGTCATGGTTCTCCTGAACATAAAAGTGGAAGACCTTTCACCTGTCATTAAATGAGGAATCAGCTGATAGGCATAAGTAGAATGAAGAGCTGATTTGATGTCAAGCTTCTCCTGTACAGCAAGCTGAACAGGTTTGATATTGTGATCATGTATCAAATGGTGTGATCCTTTGTTTACCCCACCCCTTATGGTTTAGTCTACAGATACAGGATTTTGATATAGAAGGTATTATTTGAATTGATTAAGAGTTGGACAGAGATTGGAGAAGAGTTCTACTGGTGGCTGGAGTTTCCTACTTGTGAAATAAACTTTTAAGTTTATCTTGATACTGTGACTACAGAGCTTGACTTTACATTTGGCAATGATAAGGCATACTCTGAACAACCTTTGACACCTATGATTACCTTCTATCAGACTCCTAACTATGCTTGTTAAGGTACTGCTGCGTCAGCACATTAATGTGTCTCTTGTCTGATATCTACAAATGCTTTTCTTCAGTGAGCTTAATATTTATTGTTTGGACTATTTCCATATCTTGTTTTACCTATCAGACTTGTTGGGTGTTTTTATGCTTGCACTCCCTCAACTCTTTGGTCTTCAAGTCTACCCTCTCAAGCCTACATTCCTTGAGCCTAAAAGGCATGACAAGTATTTTTGCTCTGGCCCACTCTCTTCTGTTCAGTGTTTCTATCCTTGAGCCAACATTGTCGAGTCCATATACTCAAGCCTGCAACACACTGTGCTGCACAACCTGCCTCACATTTTCTTGTGTAGCTAGGAAACATTCTTTGCGTGGACAGCAGTAAATCACAGAACTCTGCCATGCGCTGTCTCTCCCACTTGGATCTCAGCCCTATTATGACCTGCAGCGTCTTCAACATTTGATTAATACCCAGAGTTGAGCAAGCATTCTGCCTCAGATAACCATCACTCCCTGGATTCTTCAGCTTCCACTGACAT
Source organism: Pleurodeles waltl (assembly GCF_031143425.1). NCBI lineage: Eukaryota > Metazoa > Chordata > Amphibia > Caudata > Salamandridae > Pleurodeles > Pleurodeles waltl. Next base: position 1,048,473,400 of record NC_090439.1, on the reverse strand, counting down.
TGACTCTTAGTCACTTCCTGCTGTGCATCTCTTTCTGCATCTACATAGAAGACTTTACTGGAATTTGAAGAATCACAATGTCATTCTTTCTTATTTTAGTTTTTTTGCTCCTTTGGTGGGTCTCCGGCACATTAGTCTCTACTGGTGACTGGGTATCTTTTAGTATTGTCTTCTTTTTTAATTTTATTTACTTTTTATGTTGCTCATTTTTCTCCATTTTCTTTCCTATTTCTTCTAGTCTTTTACTTTTATTCCTCTCACTTCTTCCTTCATTTGATTCTGTTTGTGTAACACGCACAATATTTCTCCACCTTCTTTTTTTCTGCCTTCACCAGGTGACCCTACTCTTCCATGACAAAAATTGGAGAAGGTTTTTATAAATTACTTAAAAGTTTGTGGTGGTATTTCTCACCAGAAAAAAAGCTCTAGGCTGGTACATTTCTTAGGTGCGGAAGGTCAGGACTTGTTTGACAATCTTCCAGAATTTGAAATTGATGAGGAGGATGAGGATGCTTTGAAATCATTGAATGACTTTGTCTCAACAATTACAAGGTGAGGCAATCATTTTCTACCCAAAATTCTGTAATTCTGCAATATTACTATTATGTTAAGAGGAAATAAGGAGAGAGAGAATCAGTAGAAGACTTTGTGCCTGCCTTACACAAATTGGCCTCCTTGTGCAGTTTCAGGGAGAATACTCAGTTAAGGATTGGGGACCAATTTATGTTGGGATGCAGATGCTATAAGAGTAGAGAGGAATTGTGAGTCAAAAATGATCCTCAGTGAAGTCTTAGTCAGTAAAAGAAAAGTAGAACACGCTATGTTATGTATACAAGAATTGCGTAAAGATAAAGATTTTATTTAAATACATTTGGTAGTTTTCAAACAAATAAAACCATCTCCCTTTTTGGATAAAAAGAAGCTACTGTGCTTTATGTGTGGGAATCCCAACCATCTAGCAAACTCAAACAATTGTCTCGCTACAAAAACCATTTGTAAGTTGTGTCGTAAAAAGCATAATTTTGCAAAATGTTGTAAGTCCACCAAGAAGGTGAATGAAGTGGGGATCAATTATACTGATATTGTTTTATAGATTATAAATGATGTAAATTGTGTATTAAGTTCTTATTATGAGCATCCTTCTGATGTTGTAAGTTGGAATGGCATAAAAGTGTCCATGATGATAGAATCAGGGGACCGACTTGCATTTTTCTCTGATAGTGATTATGTTAGGCATTTCATGGGAAAGCATGATCCTGACAAACCCATTGAGCTAGTAGGCTACTTTGATGCTAACATTGAATTTCAATTCAGTGTGACTTTAGAAAAAATGTATGTTCCTTAAAGGGTGACACCTTTCTAAGCTGGCAACACCAGAAATTCCTATGCATTTTTGTCTTGACCCACAACTCTAGGCCACAAAAACAAGTTTGAAAAATGGACACTACTTCAGATGTAATATTCTCCAAGAAACACAGCAGCAGGCTACAAATCAACCCACCTAACCCAAAAGTCCCTAAGATATAGAAAAAAGTTATATTTATCTGTCCTTCTTGTGTGCACTCAAACCAACACCTGCTGCTAAGGTGTACTCCTTCAAACTAAAGGGAAAGTACAGTTTAGACCAAAGGTAGTGCACCACTACCAATCATATAAAATGTCCAATTCTTTTGTTTGAAATTATACAAGTCTTCTTTTAATTTATTTTTTCTTATTCAATAGTAATTCATAGCAGCAACAGGCAATGCGATTCAAGATTGTCAGGTAGACCGTACAGCCAAAGATTATTCCTTATGTTTCTATTTTCAAGATCTTCAGCGTGGATTTTAAGTTTTTGAATTTCTTGCTCAAGAATAGAGATCTTAAAACCTCATCTTGAAGATCACAAACTTGTTTCTCCATCTCAAACATCTAATTTCCATAGTAATCCAACGGTCCTCAATTTGTTGTTATTTTTTAATGGTTGCAGAAATAAAAGATTTAAGGCCCCTCACGTCATCCAGTATGGTATCCAGAACAGGGTTATGAGAGGACATGTTGGGTGATGGGGGGTCGTTTTTGGCCCTTTTAGATTTCGCTCCAGATGAAGAAGATTTCGAAGAAGCGATGAGATCACTGACCATTGCGACGGATTGCAGGAAACGCTTTGAAACCTTCTGAAGAAGCCTGGTTCTGCCCATATACTATGTAATAATATGAATGTGAAAATCATGAAATATCACCAAAATAAAGCAGTACCTGAGTAGATGTCTGGTTCACAACAGCACATAAGTATAATGTCAGACTGGTATGTCAAGCGAAGTGCAGTAGTAATAAAAACTATTTTTTTTAAAGTGCACATGAGAAGAATACAAAATGGTGGCCATTTGCATCTGACAGGAATTCACTGCTGATTTTCCATTGTGAAAGCAGACTCAGAAAAGCCTTCCAGTGTAGTCAAAATGAGCTTTTAAAATAAAACAAAAGGTCCACGTTGATACAGAGCTCAGCGGTACGCCACCATCATGATCAGCGCAGAAGCCACACCCCCTTCAAGACGTTTTTAACAGGAAAGGTCTGGAATTTGTTTCAGGAAGAATTTGTAAGGGGATGATGGCTCTGCAAGATTTTGATTTTGTAGTGCTGTATATTCCTGGTGTTAACAATAACGTGGTTGACTGCTTATCTACGCTGGTCGCTCACAGTGATTCAGTGAAGGAGGATGATGATTCATGGTGGGTAGAAAATGTGATTCGAGTATGTACTGTTTCTGATGGTTGCATATCTGAGAATGAATGGCTGTGTACAACTGAGAAACATATTCTCAAAACAGTGAGATATCTTATTGTTGCTGCTGTTAAGGACCTGACTGCAGATCCCAATCATGAGAGTTTTCAGAGAGTTTGGGAAGAGTTGTACATTAGCAATGATTAGCTTTTGAGAGATCAAAAGTTGATTCTGCCATGTGGGGTGAGAGGTGGATTGATTGAACTTAATCATGTCGGTCACATGAGTAATTGCAAATCTAAAGAAAGTTTAAGAATGATTTACTGGTGGCCTGGTATGGATACATGTATTGGGAGAAAGGTGAGAGATTGTTACCAGTGAAAGGTGGGACATAAGTCTGAAAAGATCAGGACGTCACCCATGCTTTGTCATTATGTACCAACTGAAGTATGGTAAGATATAACTTTTGATGTTGTTGTGCCTTTGAATTTTAGGGGAGCTTTTAAGTATCTGTTAAATCTTATAGATATTCAGTCAAGTTGGCCTGAAGTGTGGGTCGTCCAAAAAATCACTACTGCAGCAGTGGTGAGGTTTTCATCCGATATATTTTCCAGAGAAGTATCCCAAAAGTATCCTTACAGGTAATGGAGTGCTATTCACCTCAATCGCATGCTGAAGGAACTGATACAGATTGCCTGTGCTAGCAGAGAAGATTGGATTGGAGTTGTGAGGAAAAGGGTGAAGGAGTACAGGTTTATGCCTCACAATACTACAGGAAGTTGCCCTTTAGGGCTCTTCAAGAAAAGAAAACCCTATAAATTGGTATGTCCTCCTCAGACAAGTCTGTATTGTTCTAGTGCCTTTGATGTAGAGAAACATATTAAAGAGGGAAGAAGGAAAGAACTCTCTTTGCAAGAAAAGAGGCAAAAACTCTATGATTCGCACAAAGCTGTGAAACCTCTGCAGGTCAAAATTAGTGATTTAGTGAAAATCAGAAGGTCTAAAAGCTTGAATAGTTTGTATTTTTCTGATTTTCAATGTGTAGAAAAAAGTGTTTAAAGGGGCCGTGAAGCTGGATAATGGGGGCATTTGGAATTTCAACAGTGTTCTTGTTAATAACTGAAATGTCTGTTATTAGTTTCAACAGGGTTGTTAATAATTGAAATGATTATTATTATTCTCAACAGGGTTGTTGTTAATAATTGAAATGTCTACTATTTTTGCATTTGTATCTTTTTTGGGGGGGTGGGTCAGTCAAATTCTGTATATTTGATTTCATTAGCTAATAGCTAACCCCGGTATGACAATTCTTGAACCTTGTAAAACAATACCTTTCTGAGTAAATGACAGTTCATCTTTCAGATTTGTGACTTTCTGATGTTCACTGTAATTTGTAAGAGGTTTTGTGTGCCCTATATCAACATGTCACTATCTCTGGTCAATGCACAATAGTGTAGTCATATTCTTTTAATTGCAAACACCAACGTTCAATGCAAGGTGGCATCTTGGCTTTAGGATTGACACAGATGCTAAGCAATGCTTGATGGTCTGTGACAAGAGTGAAATGCTTTCCATGTAAAAATACTTGGAAATGTTCATAAGCCCACACCACTACTAAACTTTCTTTTTTAGGTTGTGAATAGGCACGCTCAGTCTATGACAAATGTCTGCTAGCATATGCTACAATATGCCTTTGAGCATTTGGGTGTCTCTGTATTGGGTAAGAATCATACCTAACCTGGCCATGCTTGCATCAACAGCACCCTCTATATGAAGCTCCGGATCAAAGTAGGTAATTTCAGTGGCATTCTCAATAGCTTGTTTGATTTTCTTGAAGCTTTATTCACACTGGTGTGGCCAGTGAAATGAGGCATTTCGTTTCAGTAAGTCTCTTAAGGGAGCACTTACTGTGGCAAAGTCAAGTATGTACCTAACACAATAACAGTCCAAGACAAGAACATAACATGGTAACACCTTGTGGCAAATAGGTGGCTGGCAACTCTTGTACTTTAGCTGGATCAGAGAAAACCCACCTGCCAATGTCTAAATCAGTCCTTAAGTGTTTCTCTCAACATGCGTTGTCTGTTTGAAGCTGACAAACAGCCATCTATAACTCTGAGACATATGGCTTCTACATCATCACATTCATTTAACTTACAATGTTTAATAAGTGTATGAAATCTTACAACAAATGTGTTGATCGTTTCACCAGCTCGAGGTTTTTCCTGGTTGAAAATATATCTTTTGTAATCAACATTCGGCATTGGACTGAACTTGATATTCACAATTCTTTGATTTGACGGTATGAGACTTCATCAGCATATGATATTTTCTTTATTACTTCTTACCTTCACCTCCAAGATTCTGAGGATATTTGATAATCTTTTTGTCATCTGCTTCGTCCAGTGCATCAATAAAATCATCAAAAGTTGATATACAGGCAGCCCATCTGGCACCCATATTCTGCTTCTTGGCAGTATAGAATGGAAGTGGTGGTTTCAAGAAAGCAGCAGCTGTGTATTTCACGCCTCCTTCTACAGTATGTGCTGTTCAGGCAGCACTTGATGTGTACCTGACTCCTCACCTTTTGGAGGTACCAGCTCAGTTTTTGAACTCAGGTCATTGGGCCCACTAACCAGCATTGGTACTTGTAAATGACGTATACAACACAAATTTCCATTTTCATCTAAAGTGCAGCATATTTGTGTCTGACTAACTACACATTTAGGGGCATATTTGTTAAACAGTTGTGTCGCCTGTGTGGCTTGATAAATCTAGAGTAACACAACGCAGCACAAATCACTGCATTGCGTTACTCTGCCATGGGAATGAGTTACATAGGTGGAGCATGGGTGTTCCCATGCATCCAACCATGGATTTTGGCGCATTCCCAGATTTACCATTACTGGTAGACTTGGGAATGCTTCAAAGTGCTATGCCCCCCAGGTGAGGCATAGCAAGTAAAAATATCTGTCTGTCTCCTCATTACTTCCTCATTCTGCAGCACACACAGAAATAGGAAAATGCCCAAGAGGATTGTTTTGTGCAGGAAGGTGTCCTTACCTGCAAAAAACAATTCTGCTTACAGCAAGACACCCTTGCACCAGCAAGGGTCCCATTGTTGCTGCTAGGCAGCACATTGTGCGCCAGCACAAGCAAAAGACAGGAATATGTTGTATAGTGTTAAATACGGCGCATTCCTGCCCTTTCCCTATCATGCAGCACAGCACAGCAAGATGGCTTGCTGTGCTACGTGATTTTTTTAATTAAAATGTCTCTTAGCCACCACAGATACTGAGACTAATCTGTGAGGTGAAGTTCTGAATGCAAACAATTGCATTGGAAAATGCCATAACTGAATTTAATATGATAATGTGAATGTCAAACTTATACAATAGTGAAATGATATGATGAAATGGTATACTTGTAGGAGTCACACGAGTGGGAGTGTCCTCTGTGTGGGTTGCACAGACTGAGGCCCAGATATATATTCTGTTTGAGCTGAATTAGCATAATTTTATGTACGCTAATCCAGTGCAAACTTAACTCCATATTTATATTTTGATGCTTGACTAGTTTAACGTCAAAATATTGAGTTAAAGTCAATTTTTTGATGCGTGAACCCATCTAGCGTCAATGAGATGTAGGGTGGGCGTTCCCATCCAAAAAAATGACTCCAAAGCCCTAGAGCCTTATTTATCCTCCTGTGCAAAAATGGTGCACGGGAGGGAGGCGGGCATAAGTAATGGTGCTAAGCCTGCTTAGCGCCATTATTACACGCCTGGGTCAGGGCAGGCTTTAGGGGACCTGTGGACCCATGTCCATGGTCATACACCATGGAAAAAGCCCACAGGTGCCCTCCCGAAGCCCCAGGAACACCCCCACCCACACAAGAGGGGCACAAGAGGATGGGGGGCCCCATCCCAGGTAAGTAGAGATAAGTATTTTAATTTTTATTTCAAAGTGCCATTAGGGGCCCTGAAATGAGCCCCCCTATATGTCACAGGGTTCAATGGCAATGCCCATTCCCCGGTGTCCCCTGTGCTGGCCATTGGGGTGGTGGGCATGACTCCTGTCTTTTATAGGACAGGAGTCATGTGGTATGGATGGTTTTGCATCAACGCTAGGCTGGTTAGAGTAATTTTTCTTACTCTAACCAGTCTAACGGCATTTTTTGGTGCAAAACCCCCTTCTCCCATACCACCACCCCCACCCGGCTAATGTCATTTTTTTTAACGCTAACCCACCCTTTGCGGGGATTGCGCCATTCCGTTATTATGCCACCCGGCTTGCATCCTGCAATGGCGCAAGCCAGCGCAATACTTTTTGACGCAAAACTGTGCAAAAGCAGTTTTGCGTCAAAAAGTATAAATATGGGGCTGAGTGAGTCAGCCCTAATGTTAAAACAATATACACTAAAGTGAAGCGTGTTCTAAATCTTACATATGATACTTTCTGCAAATGCTTCTGTTCCTGAATATTTTTGTATTGTATGAAAAGTGATTAAAAAGCCTGTTCCTGTCACCTGAAAGATGCAAGTACAATAAAAAATGCTTTAAAAAATGCAATTGCTTTCACAAACCACTAATCAAATACCAATACCTGACATGTGAATGGTATCTGATGTACAAAAGGGAAGGTGTCCACCTGGGACAGCTAAGTCTTCTGGGACTATCTTGTGGCCTCGTAAGGGAGTAGACAGTGGCCCAGGGGACGACTGCATGCTCTTTCGGATGTCATCACTAAAAAGAAAACTTTTATTATTAGAAGCAGGTGCCTTTCTCTTTAAGGGAAATCGTTTATTTTTCAAGCGTCACCTGTGTTTTTAAGGGACCCACACAGCTATTGAAAAAACAGAAGACTTTCATGTCAGGAATAAGAATTCAGGAACGGATGCCTGCTCCTTGCATGTTTGTATTCCTGTATTCACAGGCAATAGGAGGGGCTCTCAAAATGCCTACTGCCTAATAAAACTAATTAGGTAAGTGATTTTGTAACATTATGTGAATCCACATGTTGTGATGCATCTGATTAGTACACCAAAAAAAGCAAAAAAAAGCAAAAAACGGATGAATGGAATGCTTGAATTAATCTAAGCCAATGCTAATTATTTGGACTGCATTCCAGTCCATCTTTTCGGTGCCCACTGCCCACTGTCCCCATCACTGTATCATTCTTTTAAGTGATTATCACATTAGTCACATTGCCAGGTGCTAGGCAGATCAGAAAAACACTGTGTGTTATTTGTTTCCATTATTTGTGACTGTACTGCCATTGCAATTCTCGGACTGTGACTAATTTACATCTGTAGAAAAGTGGATTATTAGTAGTTGGTGTTATTCACTCTCAGCTAGTAATAAAGCCACAATCAGTAATAGGCCCTGTTATGTCTCAATATATTATTCCTTGCTCACTCCTTGTTAGTTTAGCAAACAAACAGTCAGGCTTAATTTAGGAGACATGTATGTGTAAAGTATTTAACACCCCCAAAGCAGTAAATAAATAAAAGACACCACACAATAAAAATCCAACACCAATTTGGAAAATGTTTTATCTTCAAAATACCACCACAATTACAAAAGTCCTATGTAGGGCACTGGAGATATGAATTTTTAAAGATTAAGGCCCTCATTATGATATTGGTGGTAAAAACCTCCTACCGCCCCGGCGACGGCCACCAAAAAACAGTCGCCGAGGCTAGCAGCCGTCCGCCGTATTAGGACCAAAGCCAAATTTCCAAAGGATGGCGTAAATCTGGGTGTGGCCATGCCGGCAGATGGCGGTAAGGTGGCACTGCTGCTGGCCAGTAGACTGCCGTCAGCCGTATTATGAGAAATAATATGGCCTGGCGGTGTTCTGCCGGTGGACGCTGCTGTTGGCAGCAGCGCCCCGTCCCGTCTCCTGCCGGAAGTGGGTGCTCAGACAGGGGATGGGGGTGGAGGGGTTGTGCCTGTATGAGGGTGTGTGTTCCATGTCAAATGTGTGTGCATGTATGGATGTGTGAGTGCGTGCATGTTGTGTTCTGTGAATTCGTGTCTGCATGTATGTATGAAAGTGTGTGTGAATGGATGTATGCATGCATGGATGAATGTGGGAATGGGTGGGTGTGTACATGTGTGTGTGTGTGAAGGGAGGGGCATGAATGAAGGGAGATTTGGAGAGGAAGGGGGAATCTGGGGACGGGGGTGGGGTTAGGGAAGACCTCTATCAGTGACAGGGAAAGGATTCCCTGTCACTGATAGTGTCTACTGCAATGGTTTTCGTGGCTGTAAGGAAGCCACGAAAACCATGGCGGTAGGCGGGGTCATTATCCCGCAGGCAGTACAGTGATGGCCTCCGGGCTGGAAAGTGATATCTCCAGCCTGGCAGCAATTACCGCTGTGGCGGTCAGTGTGGTACATTGGGGGTTTGGCCTCAGCCAAACCACCAATGTCATAATATGGTGGAAAGTACCGCCAGCCTGTTGGCAGTACTTTCCACCATATTATCGCCGACTGCCAGGGTCATAATGAGGGCCTAAATCTTAAATTGTGCATTATAGCTCCAAAAGGCTTAAAATGCCACTTGTGGCTATCTGGTTGCACTGGACCGGTACAAAGTAAATGTTTTAGGCTTATCATGGCGGAGAGCTGTTCATATAGGCTAAGGACTAGGTCCCGGTCAAAAGTTTATCTTCGGATTCAGGGCCTGATTTAGAGTTTTGCAGACAGGTTACTCTGTCACAAACGTGACGGATATCCTGCCCACTTTATTATGATGTCCATAGGATATAATGGAATCGTATTTCAGCAGACAGGATAGCTGTCACATTTTTGACAGAGTAACCACATCTGCCAAACTCTAAATCTGGCCCTTAGTCTTTTTCTTGGAGCTTTTCTCTTGACGACAATTCCTCTGGTTACTCGGATTCTGAGTTCAATTTGATGACGGTGACCAGTTGCAGCACTATACCTTGGTAAGTCTCTGGAAGCCTTTTTCCTCAATGTTGATGGTGAGAAGCTCTGGAGCTTTCAGCAGGACAAACCAACATGGTCAGTCCAATGTGCGAGTCAACGAGGTTGGCTTGACTCTCGAAGTCGAGCCAGGATCCTCCTGGAGCTTTTTTGCAAATGTTTGCAGAAAGCTTCTTTTTCCACAGATCTTACTTGTGGAAGGTTCCATGGGGAAAGTTAAGGGCCCATTAGCTCTAGCCAAGTGTTCACAGACTCTGGATTGTCTCTGGGGGCTAGGACCCAATTTCCATTAATGTGACCATGCTGTCTAGGAAAATTCAGTTGCAACTGGTCAGCTGGGATAGTCATCTCTTTGACTATGGCAGGCGATTTCTTCCAGCACTTTTTTACCAGATGCTGATCAGGGAGTCCATTCCTTTTCCTTTGAGGCAGGCACAGTCCTTTCCTAGTGGAGACTTGTGAGTGCAGTCATTGCAGTCTTTCAGAGTGCAGTTCTTCTGTGGTGCAGTCCAAGGGTCCAGCAGGGCAGTCGTTCTTCTTCTGATGTTTCGGGCAGTGATCTGAGGAGCTCATGTGGCTTTGCCATATTTAGCCTCCATTCTGGGTTTGCAGAGGGGGCAACAGATGGGAATAAAGCTGTCTCCTTCTGCTTTGACCCCTAATCCAAGGAGAGAAATGTGAAAGTAATGATGAAAAGTAAGGATAGAAGCAATTTGGGGAACTAGCAAGAACTATGGGTATTTCTTTAAAAGGAAGAATCATTTAATTAGTGTAACAGAAAACGGGCCATTAGTTGTGTTGCTAGCTCCACATTTGTCCTCCCCTTTGAATAAAACACCCCACTGTAGTGTTTGACTCTCTCTAGGTAGCAAAGCAGAGCCATCCAAGATCTACTCAAGGGAGCTTGTGTGGGTTAGTAATCACCATTCGCTGGCACGCTGTAATCACACTCAAGAAATGATTGTCCAGTCTGTGCTTTTAAAAAAGGAAAGTACTTTTGTAACACACACACACACTATTGAATACTATGCAATTATTTACAAATATACATAAGGCTGATGGAAGTACTCTTAGATGACATTACGTAATCACTTCTGATCCAGGTCAACTAACCGTTGTTAGAGCGACCCTTGACCCTCGGGTAGGTCGCTTCCCCGCCGCAGCAGCTCCGCCTGCCCAGGCCACTGCCAGGTACTCCTTGCATTTTTCCTTTGCACTCTCCTCCTTTTGCCGTTCCTCACTTTGTTTACTTTCCATTCTTTTGCGCTCGTTTCCCGCTGCTGCCACCCTTGCGGCCCCACCCCCCCGCTCCCATTTGCTCTCCTTCCCTCCCACCTCCCAGCTGACCCCTCCTCCCCCCTCCCTTCTTATGGCGGCCGCTGAGCGGCAGAGACAGCGACCCTTGACCCTCGGGTAGGTCGCTTCCCCGCCGCTGCAGCTCCGCCTGCCCAGGCCACTGCCAGGTACTCCTTGCATTTTTCCTTTGCACTCTCCTCCTTTTGCTGTTCCTCACTTTGTTTACTTTCCATTCTTTCACACTCGTTTCCCGCCACTGCTACCCTGCTCCCATTTGCTCTCCCTTCTTATGGCGGCCGCTCCTACGCCGACGACACCCAGCTGATACTCTCCCTCACCAAAGACCCAACCACCGCCAAAACCAACCTACAGGAAGGAATGAAAGACGTCGCGGAATGGATGAAGCTCAGCCGCCTAAAACTAAACTCAGACAAGACGGAGGTCCTCATCCTCGGACAATCCCCATCCGCCAGGGACGACTCCTGGTGGCCCACGGCGCTGGGCACCGCTCCAACCCCCTCGGATCACGCACGCAACCTCGGATTCACCCTGGACCCCCTCCTCACAATGTCCAAGCAAGTCAACGCCGTCTCGTCATCATGCTTCAACACCCTACGCATGCTCCAAAAAATCTTCCGATGAATCCCCGCCGAAACCAGAAAGACAGTTACCCATGCCCTTGTCACAAGCCGTCTGGACTACGGAAACACCCTATACGCAGGTACCACTGCAAAGCTTCAGAAACATCTACAACGCATACAGAACGCCTCTGCATGCCTCATCCTCGACATCCCTCGCCACAGTCACATATCCGCCCACCTGAAACACCTGCACTGGCTCCCTGTCAACAAGAGGATCACCCTCACCCACGCACACAAAGCACTCCACAACATGGGCCCCGAATACCTCAACAGCCGCCTCTCGTTCTACACGCCCACCCGTCATCTCCGCTCAGCCAGCCTCGCCCTCGCCACCGTCCCACGGATCTGCAGAACCACCACAGGAGGAAGATCATTCACCTACCTCGCAGCTAAAGCATGGAACTTCCTCCCCACACACCTAAGAACCACCCAGGACCATCTTGACTTCAGGAAACTCCTCAAGACATGGCTTTTCGAGCAGCAGTAACTCCCCCCCCCTCTCCAGCGCCTTGAGACCCTCTCGGGTGAGTAGCGCGCTCTACAAATGTTATGATTGATTGACCATAGTCAACACATTTTCTTGTATTTAAACATAATAATTGAATATAACCATGAATTAGTGCACTTAATCCCGGCAGTAAAGCATAAACTGATCACAATTAGCTGTCAACATTATTATTTTAATAAAACTGTTACAAAATAATGTATTTGCATGTCTCAGTTGCTTGTGTACTCATAATAAACTGTCCACATGGAAAATTGCAAACAAAGCCTACAGAGGGCCTCACATTTTGATCACAACACCTGACTTCGCCCCTAGAGGGCACTCCATAACATGTATACTTTTTAACATCCTTAAGGCCACAGTAAATGTTGCCATAGACATTGCTCCTAGAAGGTGCTGCACTGCCAGCTGAACAGCACATGCTCCAGCCTGGGGAGTGCTTGAATTCCAGGGGAAACCCTGTTTTGGTCAGTTTTCTTGAGTCTCATCAAACTTCAGATCAGGACATCTTCAATATTTTTGGGAGGAAGGCTGCATTCCTTCTGCTGCTCCCTCTGCACTTTTTAAGTTCATTGATGGTGACCCTGCCATCCTCGGTTCACCTCAGACGGGAAATACTAGATAGAATTGTAGGGCCCTGCAGGGCATTATGGCGCATTCCTTGCAAGCGCATACATATTTTTTATGATGCCTCTCCCATCTGTCTCAGTGAGAGCAGCTGCCTTTTGTTGTCTTTGTTTTTCTGCTGTGAAGTATGGTGCAACACAGCCCTTTTCTTTGTTAGGAGTATCCGGTCACAGCGCGGCACCCTGCATTGTGTTTTTTGAGGGAGCAGCTGAGGGAGCCCACCCCTGGATGCCCCCACCGGCTACCCACACAGAATTCCTCTGTGCTGCGGAGGGAGCTGGCAGGTTCCTTCTGCCCTGCCCATTTCTGTGAGAGGGGAGAGGAAACTTGTGGTGGCCTCCCACTCCCCAGCCATGGGCACAGGCACAGGGAGCAGAGCAGGGCAGCCATGTCTGGGGTGAGAGTAGCAGAGATGTCCGGTAGATGGGTTCCTGGGACTCCCAGATTATTGCAGTGGCCTGGAGGATGAGGTCCCCAGACCCCCTGTAACGCTGAAGGTGGCCCATTCATGCCCTTTATCAGCCTGGATTCAATAATTCTTCTTGCAGCTACCCCTGGGCCCTGGCAGCTGTGTTCCACTTGTTCTGGGCCTTGCTAGAGTGGAGGTCAAATGTAAAACTATCAGCAGGCTCCTACCTCGGGCCATGTTGGATGTTTTTCTTGATCTTGGACTTGTTTTGCTTCTTTTTCAAATCCTAGCCACCAGGAGCTTCCTGGTCTCAAAGGCGATGAATATTGCAGGGACCTGCACAAGCCTTTCTCCTTGTTTTCCTCTAGACCTCTCTCCTCCCTGTGCAGAAGCCCAGTCTTTCCCTCCAACTAACCCTCAAGGATTTTTGGGGACCAGCTTCCCTGATCCTGGTCAGAGCCTCACTTGTCGTAGGGCAACTGAAGCCATAAGCCTTAGTCCAGATGGCCATCAGGTTGTTCTTCCTTTCAATTCTCCATGGTGACTGCCTCCAATCCCAGTATCCAGCAGAAAGTCACAACCAAGACAGAGCTCTCCCACATGCGGAAGACCTTTTAAGTGAGGGCAGGAGGTTCCACTTGGGATGCACATCTAGCCTATCCTGGGGTGCCACATCACCTCTTTGCCCCTGTTCCAACCTTCCTGTACAGCCTACTGGGACATTTCAAAATGGCATCACACAGGAGTCATTTGCTAAATCTGCTCTGGGAGTCTTAGCTCTGCACCCCACTGACATCACTGGCAGGACCTTTCCCAGTAAATCTGCAAAGGGAGCCCCTCTCTGAGTTGCCTCCAGAAGTCTTGCTTCCTGCTTTGTTTAGTAGGCTTGGGCAGGCCCATCCCTGGCACAGCCTACACCAGGTCAATACCTAGCCCTCCAGAGTCCCCTCTGCGCCAGACTCCAGTTTTTGGGATCCGCATGACAGATATTCCACACTCAACTCTCACATTGGTGCACATGTGTGTGCACATGTGCTCATGTCTAATTAGCCAAGTGCCTCTTACTCTTGTTATGTTCTAGTGGCCTTATCTTAAAAGTTGAACAATGGCGGTAACCATGCAGTTCATTAACCACAAGTTTACCACAGGTACGTCCCAGGTTTGGAGGCTCCCTCACAGTAAAAGATAAAAAAACAAGTGAACAAAAAGTAAAAAAATCTGGGCAGATTAGATGGGCAGAACCCACCTTCTCACAATTATATTGTATGGTCCGTGAAAGAATAGTGCATGTTTGCAATGTATTTTACAATAGGCAGGGAAATGGAAGAATTGTAGTAACAGAAGAACCTAGTTGATCTACTCCATGTTTCATTTCCATATTAATGCTTCTAATGGTGTTTGTTCTTGTGAGAAAGTGGACTATGAAGTGGATGGTAGTCCCCCACAAGTAATATTGTCAATGTTTTTGTTAGGTCCAATAAAGGTTTCAGTAATGTAAACGTGAGTTCAATCCCAGGTAGCTGTGTGACAGACCAGACAGGCTAAACGTAAGAAAATATGCAACATGCTTTGAAGTACCAAAACCTTTAAAAAATTGAAACCACAACACAGTAAAAATTCCATTCCAATTAATAAAAATAGAAAATATTCTAATGTGAAACCAAAACTACAAATTGAATGGAGGTTCCGCAATTGGACATGCGGCTGCCAACTCCTGTCTCCGTTAATCACATATAAACCTTTGCTTCTGAAAGTTGACTGTTGTCTGTGTTTCTGGTATTGAGGTTCTACACAATCACATGTTTTTTTTATGATGCCTTAAAAGCTCAAGCAGAAAGTTTCAGAGAATCAATAGCAGTTGACCTCCAGGATAGCCCAAGGTGGAGAAGCTATATCATTAGGCCTACCATATCATTACATAAGCTCCTTCCCAGACAGGAGTTAGACAGTTTCTTATTGAATTTTGAGAGAGCAGCACATGCAAGTGCTTAGCATATTGAGACATGGCCCTTCTGTTTAGCTCCTTTATTAACCGGCAAGGCTCCTCCTGTGTATCTATCTGGCAATGCTAGTGAAGATACTCTGGGCCGTATTTATACTTTTTGGCGCACAACTGCGCCAACGCAGTTGTGCGTCAAAAAATTTTAACGCCGGCTAACGCCATTCCAAAGCGCCATGCGGGCGCCTTATTTATGGAATGACGTTAGCCGGCGGACCTGACTGATGTGCGTAAAAAAAAATGACCCACACCAGGCAGCGCCGGCGTAGGGGAAAATGGAGCTTGGGCGTCAAAGAATGGGGCAAGTCGGTCTGACGCAAAAAATATGCCTCAACCCGATTTGCGCCATTTGTTTTTTACTCCCACCCTCCATTGACATGACTCCTGTCTTAGCAAAGACAGGAGTCATGCCCCCTTGCCCAATGGCCATGCCCAGGGGACTTCTGTCCCCTGGGCATGGTCATTGGGCATAGTGGCATGTAGGGGGGCACAAATCAGGCCCCCCTATGCCACTAAAAAAAAAAAAAAAAAAACTTACCTGAACTTACCTTAAGTTCCCTGGGATGGGTCCCTCCATCCTTGGGCGACCTCCTGGGGTGGGCAAGGGTGGCAGGGGGTGTCCCTGGGGGCATGGGAGTGCACCTCTGGGCTCCTTCTGAGCCCACAGGTCCCTTAACGCCTGCCCTGACCAGGCGCTAAAAATGACGCTAAAGCGGCTGGACGTCATTTTTTTTGACCCGCCCACTCCCGGGCGTCATTTTTGCCCAGGAGTATAAATAGGGCGCACATGCCTCGGAGTCATTTTTTAGACGGGAACGCCTACCTTGCATATCATTAACGCAAGGAAGGTGTCCACGCTAAAAAATGACGCAAACTCCAAGATCTTTGGCTCTAGACGGGTCTAACGCCAAAGTATAAATATGGAGTTAGTTTTGCGTCAGATTTGCGTCAATAAAAACTACGCAATTCCGGCGCAAACAGAGTATAAATATGCCCCTCTGTACGATGATATTAAGAAAATCATCCTTGACAGATTAGGAGTGGACAAAGGAACCTATAGGATCCGGTTTAGGAAAAAAAGAAGAACACAGGAAGACACTCCAAAGGCTCTATTATTCAAATTAAAAATGAAGGCCCTGATTTATACTTTTTGGCACAAAACTGCACTAATGCAGTTTTGCACCAAAATGTTTAGCACTGGCTTGCACCATTTCGGAGCACCAGACAGGCACCATATTTATGGAATGGTACAAGCCGGTGCAAAGGGTAGGCTAGTGTAAAAAAATGTTATCCGGGTGGGGCTGGCGGTATGGAAGAAGGGGGTTTTGCACCACAAAATGACATTAGGCAGGTTAGAGTAAAAACATATGACTCTAACCAGCCTAGCATCATTTTCTGATGCAAAACCATCCATACCACATGACTCCTGTCTTAGAAAAGACAGGAGTCATGCCCACCACCCCAATGGCCAGCACAGGGGACCAGTATCCCCTGGGCACTGCCATTACACCCAGTGCCATGTAGGGGGGCCCATTTCAGGGCCCCCAATGGCACTTTAAAAAATAAATAAAATACCTACCTGTACTTACCTATACTTCCATGGAATGGGGTCCCCCATCCACTGCTGTCCCTCTGGTGTGGGTGAGGGTGTTCCTGGGGCCTGGGGAGGGCACCTGTGGGTTTATTCCATGGTGCTTAACCATGGCAATAGGCCCACAGGTCCACTAATGCCTGTACTGATCCAAGCTTTGCACCATTATTTGACCCCTCCTGCCCTCTATGGCTGATTTTAGCATGGGGGGATAAATATGGCGCTAAGGCCATATGGTCATTTTTTGCACAGAAACGTCTACTTTGCATCTCATTGATGCAAAGTAGGTTTCCACCTCCAAAAAATGAATTTAACTCTATAAATGTGGTGCTAGACAGGTCTAGTGCCAAAGTATAAATATCGAGTTCATTTTGCACCGAATTTGCTTCAAAACAATTATGCAAATGTGGCGCAAAATAAGTATGAATATGCCCCTAAGTCTGACAAGTAACTAAAACCCCAAGAAACCAGTAATGAAAAGATTATGAACTAATTATATTTGGAGCAGTATCAAGAGGCTCTACCCATACACACCTAGAAATGACTCCGCCAACATTCCGGGTTAACTGTAGTACAGAATGGCGACAGCTTTTTCAAGGTCACAAAAGCAGGTCCAGCAGCTGTATAATGGAAATGGGCACAAATTCACCTCCAGAGGTTTGCACACTAGAAATTATAAAAAGCCTCATATGAACTTGATTGAAGTACAGAAGCCCTGCCCAATGAAGGCAGAGATGCATACAAATAGCATGTTTTGGATGCAGTAGTGGGGTCACATTGCTAGATTATGCAAAAATAAGAAAAAGGAAGAAGAACTGATGGAAGTGAACTATGTTCCCCAGTCCATTCTCTTTATCCAGGAGATGGGAACATACTATTATGTGAGTCTGAGGATAAATCAGAAATGGGTGACCACTCTGTTAGATTCAGGCTGTAGACAATAGGTGGTTGAAGGGAAGTTAGTACCTCCTTATCTAATTATTCATTATTCTGGGGAGATATATGGGTATTAGATATGTCTGTGCCGATGCTAAAACATATCCTGTGGCCCAGGTTGAGGTGACTAATACCAAGGGGCAAAGATATTTATTGATATAGGGGGGTCTTAGGAATCTACCCAAAGACATTATCTTAGGAACTGATAAGCCCCAATTTCTAGAGCCGTTTTTAGAATCCATAGGAGAAAAAAGGGATCTAAGAAGAGATAGCCAGGAACGTTCTACAAAGAATTCCACAATAACTCAGAATGCCCTACTAACCCCTAAGCTTTGGGCTATGTACTGTAATTTTAGGATGGCCCAAATAAATTACTCCACATTGCAGAATGCATGGCAAAGTGGCAGAAAATGTGAAGAGAAGCCCTAAAACACCTATCCCCACTCTCAGAATAAGAAGGGTCTTTTATATTGGATAGCTGGAGCAAACAAGTCACCCCAGACACTGGTTCCCCAAGAGTTCAGAGAACAAATATTGTTCTATGCCATTCTCCTTGTTGTCCATACTGCTGTGAGAATACCACCGGGGCTATATTACAACATTTCTATTGGCCTGGAATAATGGTGTAAATGAAGAAATACTGGCAGGGCTTGAAATCTGCCAGCAAAATAATCTATCATTCTCTACCAGTTCCCTTACAACCTATGCCAATCCCTTTGAAGGAGTGGAAATGGATATAATTGGGCCTTCATCCATATATCCTTGAAAGGGCATCAATACATTCTGGTGATGGTAGAACCATAGCACAACATTTGATCTATATTTATTCTTGTATGGAGTTTCCTAAGGAAAGCCTAACAGACCAGGGTATTCCGTTTGTATCCCAATTAATTAAACAAATATGCAAGCACTTATATATCAAACACATTAAACCCTCTGTTTATCATCCCCAGCCTGACGGTTTGGTCGAGAGGTACTGTTGGACTTTTTTCCTTATGCAGGGTCATCCCCAATCTTTTTGTCTCCTGCATCCAATTTTTTCTGACCTGTTCTAGTTGGCTTTAGAACTCTGAGCACTTTACCACTGCTAACCAGTGCTAAAGTGCATATGCTCTCTGTGTAAATTGTATTGTTGATTGGTTTATCCATGATTGGCATATTTGTTTTACTGGTGAGTCCCTTGTACAGTGCACTAGAGGTGCCCAGGGCCTGTAAATCAAATGCTACTGGTGGACCTGCACCACTGGTTGTGCCACCCACATTACTAGCTCTGTAAACATGGCTCAGACCTGCCACTGCAGTGTCTGTGTGTGCAGTTTTAAACTGCCAATTGGACTTGGCAAGTGTACCCACTTGCCTGGCCTAAACCTTTCCTTTTCTTACATGTAAGACAACCCTAAGGTAGGCCCTAGGTAGCCTCATGGACAGGGTGCAGTGTATGTCTAAGGTCGGACATATACTAATGTGTTTTATATTTCCTAACAGTGAAATACTGCCAAATTCAGTTTTCACTGTTGCAAGGCCAATCCCTCTCGTAGGTTAACATGGGGGCTGCCTTTGAATATGATTAAAGCGTAGATTCCCTTTGGGAGCGGACAGACATGTGGAATTTGAGGTCTCTGAGCTCACAATTTACAAATACATCTTTTAATAAAGTTGATTTTAAGATTGTGTGTTTGTAAATGCTACTTTTAGAAAGTGAACATTTTCTTGCGTAAACCATTCTGTGATTCTGCCTGTTTGTGAATTCCCTATCTGGGACAGTTGGGCTGTTTGGGCTGTTTGCACTGCTCTCTAGACAGTGACACAAAGGGAGCTGGGGTGTAGCCTGCATATCCTGATGAGCCATCTATGCTAAGAGGGAGAGGAGGAGTGGTCACGTACACCTGAAAGCGCTGTGCCTGCCCTCACACAAAGCAGTCTCCAACCTCCTGGTGTGCGTCTGTGCCTGGCCTGGGCAAGGGAGCGTTTCACAAACAAGAGAGACTTTCCTTTGAGGTAAGCCTACTTCATAGGCCAAAATGGGTATAAGAAGGGCACCCAAAGCCACAGACTTTAGATCACTTCTGGACATCAAGAGGAACCTCTGCCTGGAGAAGAGCTGAAGAGCTGAGGAGAAGTGCTTCCCTGCCTGTGCTTTGTGGAGCTATCCTGCAGTTGCTGCTTCTGCCTGTGCAAGGGGACAAAGACTGGACCTTGTTGTGTATTCCTGCTTGTGAAGAAATCTTCAAGGGCTTGCCCTGAGCTTGCCTCCTGTTGTTGAATTCTCAGGGTCATCAAAGACTTCTCCTGCCAGCACGTGGACTCTCTGCTGGGACTCCTGCCCTGCCAATTGGTGCCCTATCCAGTTCCTGGGGACTTGGAATGTGAAGCTGGCAGACCAAGATTGAAAATCCACGCACAGACCCATGTGTGGGGGAAAATATCAACGGTAACAGTCTTTTTACTGTTTACTAAAGGATTAAAGACTCTTTTGCTTTTAAAATTAATAACTTGATATATGTATGTTGGAGTTTTGTCATTTTGGTCTTGTGTTTAGATAAATATTTTCTATTTTTCTAAACCTGTGTTGTGTCATTTTGTAATGTTTTCCCTGAGTTACTGTGTGTGTTGGTATAAATACTTTACACCTAAACTCTGAAGTTAAGCCTACTGCTTGTGCCAAGCTACCAAGGGGGTGAGCGGGGGTTAGCTGAGGGTGATTCTCCTTTACCCTGACTAGAGTGAAGGTCCTTGCTTGGACAGGCGGTAACCTGACTGCCAACCAAAGACCCAATTTCTAACAGGTAGAATGGCTCTCTTAAACTCACCCTTAAAAAGATGCTATTAGGGGATATGAGAAAGTGGGATTCATTATTACATCTAGCCTTGTTTGTCTTGAGAGGACAAGAACAAAGCAGTCTGGGTTATTCATGCTTTGAAATGCTTTTTGGGTAAAAAACATATACACTGTTAGAGATTACAAAGGAAGTTTGAAAAAGGATAATGAAGAGAAGGCAGGCAGTCTATTGGAATACACTCCAACCAAGATCTTGAATAGGAAAATTAAATGAACACATTCATGGCACCTTAGAGAAAAGCTAGATACATCAGAAGTACATCTATGATAAAGGAAAGAAATGGAGAGAATACCAAGTTGGGAACTGAAAATTAATTTTTCTTCCCAGGTTTGAGAAAAAAATGAAAGCTACGTGGCAGGGTCCTTTCAAAAGAACTCAAAGGGCTGGCAAATTAAGCTATAACTTGTGTTTATTCCTGAATAAGGAACAGATCTATCATGTTAACCTATTAAAGAAATAGGTAGTCCCAGTCCTAAAGGCAATTTATGCTATTATCCATGCTATTAAACACATGAAGACTTATTTTCTAAATATTCTCAAATATTCCAGGTAGGACACACCTGGTGATTCATTCCATTCCCAGTAAAGAGGGAGTAATGATGAAACAAAAGTCCTACCGAATCCATGCTGCCAGGAGATAGGCAATCCAGAAGGAAATAGAATTACTGCTAAAACTGGGAGTTATCAACCCATCTACAAGTAATTGTGGGTCACCCATTGTACTTTTTTCCAAACCAGTAGGAAGTATCCAATTCTGTATAGATTTCAGAGTACTTATCAACATATCAAAGTTTGATGGATACCCATTACCCTGAATAGATTAGTTATTTGAGAAACTAGAGGAAGGTCAGTTTATAACTACCATAGATCTTACGAAGAGCTACTGGCAGGTACTACTCAAACTAAAGAGATGAGAGAAAAGGGACTTTTCCACCTCCATGGTCTATATCAGTTCACTGTTCTCCATTTTGGGTTGCATGGGGCACCCGCAACCTTCCAGAGATTAATGAATCTCCTTCAAAAGAGTCACCAACCATACTCTTTGGCTTATTTTGATGATATGGTCATGTTCAGCAAAACATGGGAAGAACATTTAGTTCACCTGCAAGCTTTGTTAGGTGCGTTAGCCAAAGCAAAACTACATAATAATAAAAAGTCGAAAGTCACCTACAGTAAGGTCAAATATTTAGCATGTGTACTGGGAAACAGATTAATTGAACCTCAAACAGAAAAGGTTAAGGCTATTACGGTGACTCACTTCCCTAGAAAAATGAGAGAAGATACTATGACAGATTTATTCCACATTATTCCAAGATAGGAAGTAACCATGAGTTCAGACAGCCATTTCCTAAAACCCTTGAGGCCTTCTTCCAGGTAAAACGAGTCATTACTATTAATCCTGTACTGTTATCCTCTAGCTTTGAGAAACTATTTACCCTCCAAACAGACTACTTTAAATTAGGCTTAGTCACTGTCCTTTCTCAAACCAACGTCAAGGCAGATGAGTGATCAGTTTTATTTATTAGCAGAAAAATCTTTCCCAGAGAGCAAGCTTATCCTGTCATTGATAAAGAATGTCTCGCCATCAAGTGGGCCATTGAGAAACTCAAGTACGACTTAGAGGGACTGGTGGACTTTTTTCCTTACGCAGGGTGATCCCCAGACTCTTTGCCTCCTTCCTCCTATTTGTTCTTACCTCTCGCTGTTGGCTCTATGACTCTGAGCACTTTATCACTGCTGACCAGTGCTAAAGTGCAGGTGCTCTCACATCTAAAGTTGGTATGATTGGCTTATACCTAATTGGCATATTTAATTTACCTATAAGTCCCTTGTACAGTGGTTTCTCTATACCCAGGGCCTGTAAATTAAATACTACTAGTGGGCCTGCAGCGCTGCTTGCGCCACCCACTGAAACAATGACATCACTCCCTCGCAAGACCTCTGCGACTCCCTCGCAGCCTTCTTCCACGACAAGATCGCCAACATTCACAACAGCTTCGGCCCACCAACCACAAACCCCACCACCGAACCGATGCCCCCCACCGCCACCCTCCGCACCTGGACCCCAGTCAGCACCGAAGACACAACACGCACAATGAACACCATCCACTCCGGATCCCCTACGGACCCCTGCCCACACCACATCTTCAACACGGCCGACCACATCATCGCACCCCACCTCCGTGACATCGTCAACGCCTCCTTCAACACTGCCACCTTCCCGGAGAGCTGGAAACACGCCGAGATCAGTGCCCTGCTGAAGAAACCAACTGCAGACCCCTCCGACCTCAAGAACTACCGCCCCATCTCGCTCCTCCCGTTTCCTGCCAAAGTCATCGAGAAGACCGTCAACAGACAGCTAGCTGCCTTCCTCGAGACCAACGGATCCCTCGACCACTCGCAATCCGGCTTCCGAGCCAACCACAGCACGGAGACCGCCCTCATCGCAGCCACAGACGACATCAGATCCCTAATGGACAATGGGGAAACTGCGGCCCTCATCCTCCTGGACCTCTCCGCAGCGTTCGACACTGTCTGCCACCGCACCCTGGTACAGCGCCTGAACAACACCGGCATCCAGGAGAAGGCCCTGGAGTGGATCACCTCATTCCTCGCCAGAAGAACCCAGAGAGTCCGCCTCCCCCCGTTCCGGTCAGCGGCCACCGAAGTCATCTGCGGAGATCCACAAGGGTCATCGCTCAGCCCCACCCTCTTCAACGTCTATATGAGCCCCCTCGCAACCATCGCACGTCAACACAACCTCAAGATCATCACCTACGCCGACGACACCCAGCTGATCCTCTCCCTCACCAGCGACCCGGACGCTGCCAGAGCCAGCCTACACGAAGGGATGAAAGACGTCGCCGAATGGATGAAGAACAGCCGCCTGAAACTGACGGAGGTCCTCATCCTGGGATCATCACCATCCGCCTGGGACGACTCCTGGTGGCCCCCCGCCCTGGGAGCCACCCCCAAGCCAACGGACCACGCTCGCAACCTAGGCTTCATCCTGGACTCCTCCCTCTCGATGACCAGACAAGTCAACGCCGTCTCATCTTCATGCTTCAACACCCTGCGCATGCTTCGAAAGATCTTCCGGTGGATCCCCACCGAGACCAGGAAGACGGTCACCCAGGCCCTCGTCACCAGTCGGCTGGACTACGGGAACGCCCTCTACGCCGGCACCGCCGCCAAACTCCAGAAAAAACTCCAGCGGATCCAGAACGCCTCAGCACGACTCATCCTGGACATCCCCCGACACAGCCACATCTCCGAACACCTGAGAGACCTGCACTGGCTCCCCGTCAACAAAAGAATCACGTTCCGACTCCTCACCCATGCACACAAGGCCCTCCACGACCTGGGCCCCAAGTTCCTCAACAGCCGCCTGACCTTCCACAAGCCCACCCGCCAGCTCCGCTCCGCCAGCCTCGCTCTCGCCACCGTCCCCCGCATCCGCAGAGCCACCGCCGGAGGAAGATCCTTCTCCTACCTGGCAGCCAAGACATGGAACTCCCTCCCCATCCACCTCCGGACAACGCAAGACCATCTCGCCTTCAGGAAGCAACTCAAGACCTGGCTGTTCGAGCAGTAGCGTTCCCCTAACCCCAGCGCCTTGAGACCCTCCGGGTGAGCAGTGCGCTATACAAATGCCTTTGATTGATTGATTGATTGAAGTAGACTTTCAAACCTGTCTCAGGCCTGCTAGCGCAGGGCCTGGGTGCGCGGTTTCCTGCCACAGGGTCCTGGCATCTAAATTTACCTATGGGCAGGGTGCCATGTATGTAGAAGGCAGGACATGTGCCAGGTTGCGTGGCCTGTCCTGGACAAAGTGAGTGCTGCCTTCTCATAGGATTGCATTAGAAATGCCCTGCCTTATGTGTAGGGGTATTGTCTGATTTATGAGGGGTAGCGTAGGCGTGTTTGTAATGTTTGTGATGGTGATAATAAATGCTGCTTACCGGTATAGTGGATTTTTTATTACTATCACAGAAATGCCACTTCTAGAAAGTATGCATTTATCTATGCTTATTACTCTGGTGTTTTGCAGCTTGACTCCAATCCACGTCTGGGAAGAGTATCAGTTGGGGCTTTGTGCATACTTTTCAGACAGCCTGTACACAGGGAGGGTGGAGGTGTCACAGAGGTGCACCTGCATACTGAATAGTCTTCCTGGGCTGAGAGAAGGGAGAGGTGGGGCACACCTGCATCTGTAAAGGCTTTGCCCTGGCCTCACACAATAGTGTTGTTTACCCCCACTGATGTTTGGAGCGTGTGCTAAAGGAGAGAGGGGGCACTCCCAGAACCAGCTGTAACTGGCTGGAACCTCCTCTCCCTACCATTGCAAAACATTGTAAGAACTGAGTATAAGTACAGGGGAATTTTCCCCACAATTTGGAGACTCCTTGAACTTATCTGGAACTGAACACAGTCTGCTGGAAGAACTCAACAGGAACCACCATGGACAACTGCTGCTGTGCTGACCTGTGACCTGCTTGGTCACTAAAGGAGACTTGCTACTTGCTACATACTTTTGCTCCCCAGTGGCAGGGTGCTGTGGCCCCTGGTCCCTGCATTTCACCCTGAAGCAAGAGGGGTGCTTCACCTTGCTGAAAAGCTTAGAGCTTGGGAAAGCGCTCTGGAGGGGATTTCCTTAATGCTGGAACGCGCTTCCACGTGCTGGTGTTTTGCGCTGTGAAAAGTGCTATTCCTTTTCTGTGTTGGGCTGAAGAAATCACCGCCGCAGCCGGGCCTTTAGATCACTCGAGCGCGTAGGAGCACGCTGTATTTTAACCCCAGGGCACTCCAGGAGAAGGAGGGGAGCCGTCGCGCTCCTCTCAGTGCCCCTGGGGACCTGACGATTCAAGTAGTGCCTCCGGGGAACACACCGGTTCCCCTGTTGTCAAGGGGATCACCGCGACCCAGGAGGCACAGGATCGGCTCTGGAGAGAAGCCCAGCACGTGAGGGTGAGAGGTGGCCTCTTCCTGCTCTGCACCGGCAGCCGTCATCTTCAACCAAGAAGGGAGACCTCAACAGAGGCCCCCTTCTGTTCGCCCCTGATTGTGGTTGGACCTCGCCTGGCACCTACCCCGAGGACAGGGTGTGGGGAGGCCAAGGCAGGCCCCCAACTAACTTGCGGGTCCCTGGAGGGGACTCTCCTGCAAGAAGAGGGTGCCTACTGCCGCTCTCCCTCAGGAGAACCATGTGGCCCCCTGTGGTGAGTGCAGAAGTGCCGGGCCCCCCTCATGCTCTCCGAGGCACTAGAGGTGCCTGCATCATCAAAACCAAGTATTTCCTAGGGAAATAAGATACCTTCTAAGTTCTTTGCACAGACTGGAGTTATATATTACCTACCTGTTTGATGATGTTTTTATATACAAGTGCAAATGTTCATTTTATGTGCATGATTTGCAGATATGTATGTTTATGGCTTGCCATATGTTTTCTAATGTTCCTACTATGAGTATTTTATGATATACTTATGACAAGTGTTGTGGTGTAATAACGTGTTTCCTAACTACTGCTTATGTTGCAGAATACTGAGTAACCTGTGTGTTATCTGTGACTACTGCTAGTTTGCAGAGTAACTAATGTGTAACGTTCTGACAACTGCTAAGGTAGCAGGACAGTACTGATATGTGATGTTTGGTCTATTAATTGTGTTGTGTACAATACAGAATATTTTCATATAATCTGGTGTTGTGTTTCCTTTGTGGTGGGGATATTGCGTCACCTGTGTTGTGTGTGTTGTGCAAACGCTTTACACATTGCCTCTGGGATAGGCCTGACTGCTCGTGCCAAGCTACCAAGGGGGTGAGCAGGGTTATCTTGGACGTGTAACTCCCTTACCCTGACTAGAGTGGGTAGGTTCTGCCTGGCTGAGGTGCATACCCTAGCCAACCAAAAACCCCATTTCTAACAGGGACGAACTTTTATTGTCTTTGCTGATCATGCTCCTCTTGCTTAGAGGAGCACGAACAAGGGCCACAACTCTCTAGTTCCTTTCCCTTCAGCTCTTCCAATTTGAGATAAGACACTGAAAAGGAAGGGACCAATGTAATGCTGAAAACGGTAAAACCTGGGGAGAGGGATGTGACAGGAGGAAGAGCATGATTATGGGGAGGACTAACCTGATATCTGTTGCTGAGCCACTTTGAACAACCTACCTGCAAAAAAAAGAGACAAAACACTTTTACTTTTTTAGTACAAGATTCACAAAGTCTAGGAAAGAGGAAAAGGGCAAGCCCAGGTGGTGGTAATAAGTGCTGAGGCAAGTGAAAGCGAGGGCAGACTAGAGCCCCAAGAAAGAGAGTGGAGGCTGAATCCGACAGAAACAGATCCAACCCCAGGGAAGACACTGAAGCTATGGTGAAAGAGAGTAGCGTCATCGAGGAACCTGTTGACAGGGGAGAGGAGCCGCATGAACCCGTTGCAAGAGTCTGCTGGCCTTGTGGGGTAATCCCCTGTCTGGCAATATACATATTGAATGAGCAGCTTTCTGCCACATTCTGGCTAGTATATGCAGCCTTGCACCTCATTGTTTTAATTTTTTTTGTGGGTCCGGTCCCACCTGGATCCTTCTTTTTCAGTGGAGGCCACTGGGGGAACCCCTACGGCACCAGAGGCCTCAGCTGGCTCCATGCACACATGCTGTGAGAACTGGAAAATCTCTTTCTACTCTTCTGACCTCTAGGTCTCTAGTATGGGTGGGGGCAGGCTGTTGTGTGGTTCCCTCTGTAGGAACTGTTTTTCTGATTTGCCCACCCCAGACATGGGCATGGGACTGAGGCCCAACACATGTTCCCTCCTCCTAAGGGAGAAGGAGAAAGTTTGGCTGACCCTCCCTCTCTGGCAATACTACCCAATAAACCCCCAATGTTCCAGGCCATATTTCGGGCGCTATATGGTCAAACCTGACATTCCTGGGCTCACTTTGCTCCGGATTACCAGCCTTAGACACTAGAGAATGTTATTCAAGACATGATTTGCTGGGAGCTGAGTTTCCTGTCCTCTGCCTGGCTCCTGAATTCTTCTCCTGTTTGTGGGGGGCCTTCTTGCGCAGACCCTAAACAACTAAAAAACAGCCCTTCCCACCAGCCACACTCCCTAGGTCCTACAGCTCCTGTTACATGCAGGGGACCTATGTGTCAGCAGAGTCAAGGGACAGTTACTGAGTTCCAGGGGAACCACCCTGGGTCCACCAGCAGGTTCATTTCTTTAACTGTTCCTTAGGGCAAATAGGATGACCAGTGCCACTGGCCGTGGAGAGACCCATCCTAGTCCTGGGGGTCAACTGGAATCAAAGTCCCAAGAACCATCCTAGCAGGGGCATCAAGTGGCTTTTCCTTCTAGATGTCTTCTCATCACTCTCTCACTTGTGCAATAATTTTTTATGCAAATTTCCTCCACGCCCCCTTCCTTTTCAGGTACTGAGTCAAGCACTGTTAATGGCTCTAATCTGTGTAGAGGTCTTTTGTCCTCCGGCTGGAGAGTACAGAAATTAGCATGGTCCAGTAGCGGGGTCCAAAGGCCTTGAATCAAAATATGTGCTGAGCCAGATAACATGACAGTTCTTAAAATGTCATAAATGAGTAAGGGACTACACTTGGGTACATGCTTTCCTCTAGATTGCACCTCCCTGGACCATGTTGGCCTATTTGGGGTGAAACTGTACTTTGGTGCAGATTTTGTCTCTAATGTGTAATTCACTTGTGAGAAAACAGGGCTGATTGCAGAGGCCCCATAACTTTTTGCCCCCATTTTCCACTTTTTGCTGGTGTTTTCCTGACTTTAAAGGTGCCCTGGGTACTGCTAACCAGTCCCAGGGCCTGTGCTCTGTGTAAAATGGATATGCAAATTAGGTTAATTATAAGTGGCTAAGTTAACCTACCTATAAGTCCCTAGTATATGGTAGGGCATGTAGGTTTAGGGACCACAGCATAGGTGGTGCACACCTAGGTGCATTGC
The DNA here is from genome assembly GCF_031143425.1 of Pleurodeles waltl. Classification (NCBI taxonomy): domain Eukaryota; kingdom Metazoa; phylum Chordata; class Amphibia; order Caudata; family Salamandridae; genus Pleurodeles; species Pleurodeles waltl. The sequence continues at coordinate 1,048,444,928 of NC_090439.1, read as the reverse complement.
TGAGGTGCCCAGTGTCATTTTAAAAGCAAGCCTGCCTTGCTGGCTGCTTTTAAATTAAAGTTATATGCAAATTCGACTTTGGAATTAAAGGTACTTCCAAAGTCTTAAACTACCTTATTTTTACATATACGTCACCCCTAAGGTGTGCCTAGGGCTGGGTGCCATGTAACTATAAGCAGGGACTTTATAAAAATAGATTTATAAGCCCTCGTGAGGTAAAAACAGCCAAATTCGTTTTTCCCTCATTGAAGTAAATGGCCTTCATAGGCTAGAATGGGCAGACTTTATTTTAAATTTTAAAGTCTCCTTAAATGTTGCATACCAAGAATTTGGTATCAAATTAATTGTTGTAATAAATCCTACAACTTCCAGTTGTTGGATTTAATATAACTAGTTCAGGTAAAAAGTTTAGACTTTACCTAAAAAGTTGCCAATTTCAGCTCTGCATTGTTTTTGCTGCTGTGCTCTGATTTGCCAGCCTGCAGCAGCTTCTGCCAGGCTGCCTTGATGAGGTGTGAAGTGGCCAGACTTCACACAAAGGAATGTGCTTGGGGGAGAGAATCTCCACTCAGCAGATGGTGAGGCAGGAAGGGGGAGGGCTGCCAAACTGGTCTTCAAAGGCAGAGAAGGACATTTGCAGCACCCAGCAACACCCCCACATCCTGCAACCCCAGACAGCTAGGTGCCCCCTTGATTAGATTAGGATAGGGCAGGAGAGGGGTGTGTTTATGATTTTTAGCCACACCAGTGGGTGGGCTCAGCCAGATGTAACCTCCAAAAATCAGATTCATCCATGTTGGATTTTTAGAGACTGTTGCCTTCTGGGATGGATTTTTCCCACACTTCCCAGGAAGTGGTCATCACAGGGGGACGACCCTGTCCCTGATTGGAGAACCAGGCCCCCCCTGCTTTTCACCCAGGAGCAAGGATAAAACTGGCAGACCTGCACCCACACCTCAGATCCCCTCCAGAATTCAACAAGAAAGGAACTAAGGAAGAAGAAGGACTGCCCTGCTGGACCCCTGGCCTGCACCTGGACCCTGCACTCAGAAGGACTGCACCAGTTGCACACTTGGGCTTCACCACAAGAAGGACTTTGCCTGGCTTCAACTGGTTCAAGGAGGGACTCCCTGTTTGCTACAGGTGAAAAATTGCTAACCAGAGTCCCCTGCACCAACTCCTGAAAGAAGCGACCAGCTGACCACTGCCCAGTGGCCAAAAAGGAGTTTGCACCAGGTGCATTCTGGGAGTTGAAGTCTGCACCCCCAAGGACCATCACAGAACTTCTGGACCCTTGGGGTGAGCTGTGGACCCCAAAAGAACCTTAAAAGAACATCTGGGTGAAGCCCCAGAAGTTTGTAAAAGATTTGAGAATTTTTGGAAAAAAGCTCCAGAGAGGGACCGACCCGCCGCGGAAATTCTAGCCGGCTTGCCTCAACCGCGACCCGGCCTGACTTCATGGTTCGTCCCGGTAAAGAAAAACATCCAAAAAAGAGACTAAGTCCGAACGTAAAAAGTTGACCGGGACCTCCCAGCCATCGTATCCGAGAAGGGCTCCATGGACGTTGGATCAAGATCCAGGTTTACCCCGGTCGAAGGATTTTCATCTCGAAAAAACGACTAAGTCCGAAGGTAAAAGACTCCACCGAGGAAACCCACATCGCGTATCCGGACAAGAGCTCCAGGAGGTCGGATTCAACTGGCAGGTTCGTCCCGGTGAAGAAAAACTTCAAAATAAAGACTAAGGGCCTCATTACGACCCTGGCGGGCGGCGGAGGCCCCCCGCCAGGATGCCGCCCTCCATAATACCGCTCCACGGTCAGAAGACCGCGGAGGGTATTATGAGTTTTTCCCTGGGCTGGCGGGCGGTCTCCGAAAGACCGCCCGCCAGCCCAGGGAAAAACTCCCTTCCCACGAGGATGCCGGCTCGTAATCGAGCCGGCGGATTGGGAAGGTGCGACGGGTGCTACTGCACCCGTCGCGTATTTCACTGTCTGCCAAGCAGACAGTGAAATACTTTTAGGGGCCCTCTTACGGGGGCCCCTGCAGTGCCCATGCCATTGGCATGGGCACATCAGGGGCCCCCAGGGGCCCCACGACAATCCCTACCGCCATCCTGTTCCTGGCGGGCAAGCCGCCAGGAACAGGATGACGGTATGGATTGTCAGAATCCCCTCGGCAGCGCAGCTCGCTGCGCCGCCTTGGAGGATTCTAAGGGGCAGTGGAAAACCGGCGGGAGACCGCCGGTTTTCCCTTTCTGACCGCGGCCAAAGCACCGCGGTCAGAATGCCCCGCGGGGCACCGCCAGTCTGTCGGCGGTGCTCCCGCCTACAGCGGCCCTGGCGGTGTTACACCGCCAGGGTCGTAATGAGGGCCTAAGTCAGAAGGTAACTTTTTAACCGAGGCCTCCCGCGACCTGTAGCCGAGCAGGGCTCCATCGCGGTCGGCCTGAAAGTTTGACTTTGCCCCGGTCGAGGTGCAACCAGATGACCCGATTGGCGCTTTTTGTTTCTAAGCGCTAGAAAAGTAATAATTCTTGAAAAATTCATATCTCCGGTTCCCCTGAACCGATTTTAATCGTTTTTGTGTCATTTTAAAGATAAAAATATAAACTATTTTTATAAATTGGTTTTGGATTTTTAAACTGTTTCCTGTGTTTTATTTAATTACTGTTTTGTGATATTTGAATGCTTTACACTTTGTCTCCTAAGTTAAGCCTTGACGCTCGTTGCCAAGCTACCAAGGATTGAGCTGGGATTAATTTACTGAGACCTAACTGTACCTATGTGGAGGTTAGTGGCTTGTTGCTAGGTGTAGGTACCTACCTGCCCTACCAATAACCCATTTTCCAACATAATTGGAAGCAGCGACGGGATCCTGTACTTGTGTTCAATATCACGTTACAGTTTTAGGTAAAACAAATTAAAAATCCTTTAAATTGTCCTAGTGCAAAAATTGTTTTTAATTTTTAATTTGGATTAATTTCAATTATTGAATTTTTGTAATTTTTCTAAATTCTTGTTTCCAATTTTTGCAAAAAGTTTTTGTTGACACAAAACTAGGGAACCATGGCGCTTGATCTGGCAAGCCTACCCACACTGACAGTAGTCCAGCTTAGGGGGTTGTGTATTGAAAGAGGGTTGCCTGCAACCACTGATCTCAGGAAGCAAATCCTGATCACATCCCTGACAGCATGGGCTGAGGCCCAAGAGGTAGAGTCAGAAGAAGCTCCAGAGGAGGGAGAAAGAAGGGAGGATGCAAGCTCTAACCACTCAGGGGAGGGAAGGCATCTGAGCCCAAGTGAGGATGAGGAAGAACGGTCCTCAGTAAATACAGTCACTAGGGGCAGATCCAAAGCTAGTGGTGGGAAGGGGGTCCTTTCAGGAGGAGAGAACCCATCCATCAGAGAAAGAGAGCTGGAGGCCCAGCTAGCATACATAGCTTTGGAAGCAGAGAAGCTGGCCCTAGAAAAGAAAAAGTGGGCATACAAAGAGAAAAGAGATGGAAGCAGCGATAAAGAAGCTGAGGTGTCCATGGGTGGGGGAGTTTGCCCCAGATTACCCAAGGGGGTAGTTCCTGCTTATGTAGAGGGGGATGACATAGATAAGTGGCTCGGGGCCTTTGAGAGGGCACTCCAAATGAGAAGGGTTAGGCCTCAATACTGGGGTTCTCTTTTGTGGGAGTTGGTCCCCAACTCAGGGAGGGATAGGCTTCTGACCTTAAGGGGGGAGGAGGCAGATTCATACCCTAGTATGAAGAGCTGCTTAACCAAGAAGTTTGGTCTGACCCCAGAGCAATATAGAATGAAGTTCAGGGACACCCAGAAGGTCAGTACCCAGTCTTGGGTTGACTTTGTGGACATTTCACTAAAGGCACTAGAGGGCTGGATTATTGGTAACAAAGTAGATACTTATGAGGGGTTATACAATCTGATCATGAGAGAAAGGTTACGCCAGCATCTAGTGGACTCTAAGCAGACCAACCCTAGAGAGCTAGGGGAGGCAGCTGATGAGTGGTTGAGAACCAGGGTGGTTGTCAAGTCCCAGGGGGGAGACTCCAAGAAGGGGGGGACAGGTCCCCAAAAACCTAAGGAGGGAGGTGGTAAGCCCACCACAGAGACTCCCTCTGTACCCCAGAACCCTAAGAAGGAGGAGAGTAAATCCCACTCCCACTCTGACAAGCAGAGACAGGGAGACCCAGGGTTAAAAAAACTCTTGGACAGTAGGGCTTGCTTTGACTGTCAGCAGACAGGTCACTTCAGAGGAGATGCAGCCTGTCCAAGGAAGGTGGTTAGCACTGGGCTGTCCAGTGTAGCCATAGAGGAGGATTCCTCAGATGATGAAGTCCTCCTAGCATTGTGCTGGGAGACAGGACCAGATGGTAAGCTGGTGATCCCTGAGGGTGGGAGTAGGCACTTCCACCACATTCAAGTGAATGGGATCCCTACCACTGGCCTGAGGGACACCTGTGCCAGTCACACTATAGTGAGTGACCGGTTAGTGACGCCAGACATGTATGTCCCAGGAAAGACAAAGAAAGTCAGGATAGCCACAGGGGAGGTCACCTCCAAACCTGTAGCCATAGTGCCCCTAGAGAGGGAGGGTATCCTTGACTGGATTAGGGTGTTAGTCAGTGCTGACCTCCCCCTAGATTGTATCCTGGGCAATGACCTCCCAGAGGTGAGCCTGGTCACAGATGGGGTGGTCGCCCAGGGCGCCCCCCCAACCCAAAGTCCTGGGGAGTCAGTCCCTACAGTTAAGAGACAGGGGTCCCCAAGAAAAGGAAAGAAGAAAAGGAAGGGTAGGCCACTCTTAAAGAGAGTTCCTGGGAGCCAAGGGCCTTCTGCCCCAGTAGGGGGGGAGCCCAGAGTTGGCACTGGTGAGGCCTCACCTGACCCCAAGGAAGTCCTGAGTAGTCAGGCAGCTGTCCAGATGCAAGGTGTTGCCCCTGCACTGACAGAAGGGAGAGTGGAAGGAGGGTGTCTGCCACAGGAGGTGGTAGCCCCCCACTCTAGACAGCAAGAGGGGTGCCAGGACCCCAAAGATGCCCCTAAAGCAGCTCAGCCACCTGTCAGTGGAGAGCTTAGGGTGTGGTTCTGGGTACTGACAGCTGTCAGTAGCCTCTGCTGGGTGCTAGCCTTCCTGGCAGCACTGTACTTGGCCTGGGAGGCAGACCCCAGGGCCAATAGCAAAGTAGGCCCCCTGACTCTATTGGTCATGGTGGGGTTGCTCAAGTGTTGGGTGACCTCTTTGGGTAAGCTAGGTGTTGCCCTAGCAAAGTTTGGAGTAGGGGAGGTGGGCACCTCACTACCCAAGTTGGCAGAGAGAAAGGAGGAAGACCCCCTAGAGGAAAGTTTCAGTTTGTGTTGGGTCCTTTTACTGTTGGGATGGCTTCACTACCCATAGGGAGTGACCCTGACAGGAGGATATAAGGCAGAGTAGGCCCTGCAAAGGGACAGCCAGTTTTCTTCACTGTCTTCCTCGCCTAACAAGCCAGGAAGACTCTCCCAGGGTTGGGCTGAGTCTCCTGGGCGTGTGGGCTAGGGGGGGGGGGGTTGTGTGAGAAAACAGGGCTGATTGCAGAGGCCCCATAACTTTTTGCCCCCATTTTCCACTTTTTGCTAGTGTTTTCCTGACTTTAAAGGTGCCCTGGGTACTGCTAACCAGTCCCAGGGCCTGTGCTCTGTGTAAAATGGATATGCAAATTAGGCTAATTATAAGTGGCTAAGTTAACCTACCTATAAGTCCCTAGTATATGGTAGGGCATGTAGGTTTAGGGACCACAGCATAGGTGGTGCACACCTAGGTGCATTGCTGAGGTGCCCAGTGTCATTTTAAAAGCAAGCCTGCCTTGCTGGCTGCTTTTAAATTAAAGTTATATGCAAATTCGACTTTGGAATTAAAGGTACTTCCAAAGTCTTAAACTACCTTATTTTTACATATACGTCACCCCTAAGGTGTGCCTAGGGCTGGGTGCCATGTAACTATAAGCAGGGACTTTATAAAAATAGATTTATAAGCCCTCGTGAGGTAAAAACAGCCAAATTCGTTTTTCCCTCATTGAAGTAAATGGCCTTCATAGGCTAGAATGGGCAGACTTTATTTTAAATTTTAAAGTCTCCTTAAATGTTGCATACCAAGAATTTGGTATCAAATTAATTGTTGTAATAAATCCTACAACTTCCAGTTGTTGGATTTAATATAACTAGTTCAGGTAAAAAGTTTAGACTTTACCTAAAAAGTTGCCAATTTCAGCTCTGCATTGTTTTTGCTGCTGTGCTCTGATTTGCCAGCCTGCAGCAGCTTCTGCCAGGCTGCCTTGATGAGGTGTGAAGTGGCCAGACTTCACACAAAGGAATGTGCTTGGGGGAGAGAATCTCCACTCAGCAGATGGTGAGGCAGGAAGGGGGAGGGCTGCCAAACTGGTCTTCAAAGGCAGAGAAGGACATTTGCAGCACCCAGCAACACCCCCACATCCTGCAACCCCAGACAGCTAGGTGCCCCCTTGATTAGATTAGGATAGGGCAGGAGAGGGGTGTGTTTATGATTTTTAGCCACACCAGTGGGTGGGCTCAGCCAGATGTAACCTCCAAAAATCAGATTCATCCATGTTGGATTTTTAGAGACTGTTGCCTTCTGGGATGGATTTTTCCCACACTTCCCAGGAAGTGGTCATCACAGGGGGACGACCCTGTCCCTGATTGGAGAACCAGGGCCCCCCTGCTTTTCACCCAGGAGCAAGGATAAAACTGGCAGACCTGCACCCACACCTCAGATCCCCTCCAGAATTCAACAAGAAAGGAACTAAGGAAGAAGAAGGACTGCCCTGCTGGACCCCTGGCCTGCACCTGGACCCTGCACTCAGAAGGACTGCACCAGTTGCACACTTGGGCTTCACCACAAGAAGGACTTTGCCTGGCTTCAACTGGTTCAAGGAGGGACTCCCTGTTTGCTACAGGTGAAAAATTGCTAACCAGAGTCCCCTGCACCAACTCCTGAAAGAAGCGACCAGCTGACCACTGCCCAGTGGCCAAAAAGGAGTTTGCGCCAGGTGCATTCTGGGAGTTGAAGTCTGCACCCCCAAGGACCATCACAGAACTTCTGGACCCTTGGGGTGAGCTGTGGACCCCAAAAGAACCTTAAAAGAACATCTGGGTGAAGCCCCAGAAGTTTGGAAAAGATTTGAGAATTTTTGGAAAAAAGCTCCAGAGAGGGACCGACCCGCCGCGGAAATTCTAGCCGGCTTGCCTCAACCGCGACCCGGCCTGACTTCATGGTTCGTCCCGGTAAAGAAAAACATCCAAAAAAGAGACTAAGTCCGAACGTAAAAAGTTGACCGGGACCTCCCAGCCATCGTATCCGAGAAGGGCTCCATGGACGTTGGATCAAGATCCAGGTTTACCCCGGTCGAAGGATTTTCATCTCGAAAAAACGACTAAGTCCGAAGGTAAAAGACTCCACCGAGGAAACCCACATCGCGTATCCGGACAAGAGCTCCAGGAGGTCGGATTCAACTGGCAGGTTCGTCCCGGTGAAGAAAAACTTCAAAATAAAGACTAAGGGCCTCATTACGACCCTGGCGGGCGGCGGAGGCCCCCCGCCAGGATGCCGCCCTCCATAATACCGCTCCACGGTCAGAAGACCGCGGAGGGTATTATGAGTTTTTCCCTGGGCTGGCGGGCGGTCTCCGAAAGACCGCCCGCCAGCCCAGGGAAAAACTCCCTTCCCACGAGGATGCCGGCTCGTAATCGAGCCGGCGGAGTGGGAAGGTGCGACGGGTGCTACTGCACCCGTCGCGTATTTCACTGTCTGCCAAGCAGACAGTGAAATACTTTTAGGGGCCCTCTTACGGGGGCCCCTGCAGTGCCCATGCCATTGGCATGGGCACATCAGGGGCCCCCAGGGGCCCCACGACAATCCCTACCGCCATCCTGTTCCTGGCGGGCAAGCCGCCAGGAACAGGATGACGGTATGGATTGTCAGAATCCCCTCGGCAGCACAGCTCGCTGCGCCGCCTTGGAGGATTCTAAGGGGCAGTGGAAAACCGGCGGGAGACCGCCGGTTTTCCCTTTCTGACCGCGGCCAAAGCGCCGCGGTCAGAATGCCCCGCGGGGCACCGCCAGGCTGTCGGCGGTGCTCCCGCCTACAGCGGCCCTGGCGGTGTTACACCGCCAGGGTCGTAATGAGGGCCTAAGTCAGAAGGTAACTTTTTAACCGAGGCCTCCCGCGACCTGTAGCTGAGCAGGGCTCCATCGCGGTCGGCCTGAAAGTTTGACTTTGCCCCGGTCGAGGTGCAACCAGATGACCCGATTGGCGCTTTTTGTTTCTAAGCGCTAGAAAAGTAATAATTCTTGAAAAATTCATATCTCCGGTTCCGCTGAACCGATTTTAATCGTTTTTGTGTCATTTTAAAGATAAAAATATAAACTATTTTTATAAATTGGTTTTGGATTTTTAAACTGTTTCCTGTGTTTTATTTAATTACTGTTTTGTGATATTTGAATGCTTTACACTTTGTCTCCTAAGTTAAGCCTTGACGCTCGTTGCCAAGCTACCAAGGATTGAGCTGGGATTAATTTACTGAGACCTAACTGTACCTATGTGGAGGTTAGTGGCTTGTTGCTAGGTGTAGGTACCTACCTGCCCTACCAATAACCCATTTTCCAACATAATTGGAAGCAGCGACGGGATCCTGTACTTGTGTTCAATATCACGTTACAGTTTTAGGTAAAACAAATTAAAAATCCTTTAAATTGTCCTAGTGCAAAAATTGTTTTTAATTTTTAATTTGGATTAATTTCAATTATTGAATTTTTGTAATTTTTCTAAATTCTTGTTTCCAATTTTTGCAAAAAGTTTTGGTTGACACAAAACTAGGGAACCATGGCGCTTGATCTGGCAAGCCTACCCACACTGACAGTAGTCCAGCTTAGGGGGTTGTGTATTGAAAGAGGGTTGCCTGCAACCACTGATCTCAGGAAGCAAATCCTGATCACATCCCTGACAGCATGGGCTGAGGCCCAAGAGGTAGAGTCAGAAGAAGCTCCAGAGGAGGGAGAAAGAAGGGAGGATGCAAGCTCTAACCACTCAGGGGAGGGAAGGCATCTGAGCCCAAGTGAGGATGAGGAAGAACGGTCCTCAGTAAATACAGTCACTAGGGGCAGATCCAAAGCTAGTGGTGGGAAGGGGGTCCTTTCAGGAGGAGAGAACCCATCCATCAGAGAAAGAGAGCTGGAGGCCCAGCTAGCATACATAGCTTTGGAAGCAGAGAAGCTGGCCCTAGAAAAGAAAAAGTGGGCATACAAAGAGAAAAGAGATGGAAGCAGCGATAAAGAAGCTGAGGTGTCCATGGGTGGGGGAGTTTGCCCCAGATTACCCAAGGGGGTAGTTCCTGCTTATGTAGAGGGGGATGACATAGATAAGTGGCTCGGGGCCTTTGAGAGGGCACTCCAAATGAGAAGGGTTAGGCCTCAATACTGGGGTTCTCTTTTGTGGGAGTTGGTCCCCAACTCAGGGAGGGATAGGCTTCTGACCTTAAGGGGGGAGGAGGCAGATTCATACCCTAGTATGAAGAGCTGCTTAACCAAGAAGTTTGGTCTGACCCCAGAGCAATATAGAATGAAGTTCAGGGACACCCAGAAGGTCAGTACCCAGTCTTGGGTTGACTTTGTGGACATTTCACTAAAGGCACTAGAGGGCTGGATTATTGGTAACAAAGTAGATACTTATGAGGGGTTATACAATCTGATCATGAGAGAAAGGTTACGCCAGCATCTAGTGGACTCTAAGCAGACCAACCCTAGAGAGCTAGGGGAGGCAGCTGATGAGTGGTTGAGAACCAGGGTGGTTGTCAAGTCCCAGGGGGGAGACTCCAAGAAGGGGGGGACAGGTCCCCAAAAACCTAAGGAGGGAGGTGGTAAGCCCACCACAGAGACTCCCTCTGTACCCCAGAACCCTAAGAAGGAGGAGAGTAAATCCCACTCCCACTCTGACAAGCAGAGACAGGGAGACCCAGGGTTAAAAAGACTCTTGGACTGTAGGGCTTGCTTTGACTGTCAGCAGACAGGTCACTTCAGAGGAGATGCAGCCTGTCCAAGGAAGGTGGTTAGCACTGGGCTGTCCAGTGTAGCCATAGAGGAGGATTCCTCAGATGATGAAGTCCTCCTAGCATTGTGCTGGGAGACAGGACCAGATGGTAAGCTGGTGATCCCTGAGGGTGGGAGTAGGCACTTCCACCACATTCAAGTGAATGGGATCCCTACCACTGGCCTGAGGGACACCTGTGCCAGTCACACTATAGTGAGTGACCGGTTAGTGACGCCAGACATGTATGTCCCAGGAAAGACAAAGAAAGTCAGGATAGCCACAGGGGAGGTCACCTCCAAACCTGTAGCCATAGTGCCCCTAGAGAGGGAGGGTATCCTTGACTGGATTAGGGTGTTAGTCAGTGCTGACCTCCCCCTAGATTGTATCCTGGGCAATGACCTCCCAGAGGTGAGCCTGGTCACAGATGGGGTGGTCGCCCAGGGCGCCCCCCCAACCCAAAGTCCTGGGGAGTCAGTCCCTACAGTTAAGAGACAGGGGTCCCCAAGAAAAGGAAAGAAGAAAAGGAAGGGTAGGCCACTCTTAAAGAGAGTTCCTGGGAGCCAAGGGCCTTCTGCCCCAGTAGGGGGGGAGCCCAGAGTTGGCACTGGTGAGGCCTCACCTGACCCCAAGGAAGTCCTGAGTAGTCAGGCAGCTGTCCAGATGCAAGGTGTTGCCCCTGCACTGACAGAAGGGAGAGTGGAAGGAGGGTGTCTGCCACAGGAGGTGGTAGCCCCCCACTCTAGACAGCAAGAGGGGTGCCAGGACCCCAAAGATGCCCCTAAAGCAGCTCAGCCACCTGTCAGTGGAGAGCTTAGGGTGTGGTTCTGGGTACTGACAGCTGTCAGTAGCCTCTGCTGGGTGCTAGCCTTCCTGGCAGCACTGTACTTGGCCTGGGAGGCAGACCCCAGGGCCAATAGCAAAGTAGGCCCCCTGACTCTATTGGTCATGGTGGGGTTGCTCAAGTGTTGGGTGACCTCTTTGGGTAAGCTAGGTGTTGCCATAGCAAAGTTTGGAGTAGGGGAGGTGGGCACCTCACTACCCAAGTTGGCAGAGAGAAAGGAGGAAGACCCCCCTAGAGGAAAGTTTCAGTTTGTGTTGGGTCCTTTTACTGTTGGGATGGCTTCACTACCCATAGGGAGTGACCCTGACAGGAGGATATAAGGCAGAGTAGGCCCTGCAAAGGGACAGCCAGTTTTCTTCACTGTCTTCCTCGCCTAACAAGCCAGGAAGACTCTCCCAGGGTTGGGCTGAGTCTCCTGGGCGTGTGGGCTAGGGGGGGGGGGTTGTGTGAGAAAACAGGGCTGATTGCAGAGGCCCCATAACTTTTTGCCCCCATTTTCCACTTTTTGTTAGTGTTTTCCTGACTTTAAAGGTGCCCTGGGTACTGCTAACCAGTCCCAGGGCCTGTGCTCTGTGTAAAATGGATATGCAAATTAGGCTAATTATAAGTGGCTAAGTTAACCTACCTATAAGTCCCTAGTATATGGTAGGGCATGTAGGTTTAGGGACCACAGCATAGGTGGTGCACACCTAGGTGCATTGCTGAGGTGCCCAGTGTCATTTTAAAAGCAAGCCTGCCTTGCTGGCTGCTTTTAAATTAAAGTTATATGCAAATTCGACTTTGGAATTAAAGGTACTTCCAAAGTCTTAAACTACCTTATTTTTACATCTAAGTCACCCCTAAGGTGTGCCCTATGTGCCCCTAGGGCTGGGTGCCATGTAACTATAAGCAGGGACTTTATAAAAATAGATTTATAAGCCCTCGTGAGGTAAAAACAGCCAAATTCGTTTTTCCCTCATTGAAGTAAATGGCCTTCATAGGCTAGAATGGGCAGACTTTATTTTAAATTTTAAAGTCTCCTTAAATGTTGCATACCAAGAATTTGGTATCAAATTAATTGTTGTAATAAATCCTACAACTTCCAGTTGTTGGATTTAATATAACTAGTTCAGGTAAAAAGTTTAGACTTTACCTAAAAAGTTGCCAATTTCAGCTCTGCATTGTTTTTGCTGCTGTGCTCTGATTGGCCAGCCTGCAGCAGCTTCTGCCAGGCTGCCTTGATGAGGTGTGAAGTGGCCAGACTTCACACAAAGGAATGTGCTTGGGGGAGAGAATCTCCCCTCAGCAGATGGTGAGGCAGGAAGGGGGAGGGCTGCCAAACTGGTTTTCAAAGGCAGAGAAGGACATTTGCAGCACCCAGCAACACCCCCACATCCTGCAACCCCAGACAGCTAGGTGCCCCCTTGATTAGATTAGGAGAGGGCAGGAGAGGGGTGTGTTTATGATTTGTAGCCACACCAGTGGGTGGGCTCAGCCAGATGTAACCTCCAAAAATCAGATTCATCCATGTTGGATTTTTAGAGACTGTTGCCTTCTGGGATGGATTTTTGCCACATTTCCCAGGAAGTGGTCATCACAGGGGGACGACCCTGTCCCTGATTGGAGAACCAGGACCCCCCTGCTTTTCACCCAGGAGCAAGGATAAAACTGGCAGACCTGCACCCACACCTCATATCCCCTCCAGAATTCAACAAGAAAGGAACTAAGGAAGAAGAAGGACTGCCCTGCTGGACCCCTGGCCTGCACCTGGACCCTGCACTCAGAAGGACTGCACCAGCTGCACACTTGGGCTTCACCACAAGAAGGACTTTGCCTGGCTTCAACTGGTTCAAGGAGGGACTCCCTGTTTGCTACAGGTGAAAAATTGCTAACAAGAGTCCCCTGCACCAACTCCTGAAAGAAGCGACCAGCTGACCACTGCCCAGTGGCCAAAAAGGAGTTTGTGCCAGGTGCATTCTGGGAGTTGAAGTCCGCACCCCCAAGGACCATCACAGAACTTCTGGACCCTTGGGGTGATCTGTGGACCCCAAAAGAACCTTAAAAGAACATCTGGGTGAAGCCCCAGAAGTTTGGAAAAGATTTGAGAATTTTTGGAAAAAAGCTCCAGAGAGGGACCGACCCGCCGCGGAAATTCTAGCCGGCTTGCCTCAACCGCGACCCGGCCTGACTTCGTGGTTCGTCCCGGTAAAGAAAAACATCCAAAAAAGAGACTAAGTCAGAACGTAAAAAGTTGACCGGGACCTCCCAGCCATCGTATCCGAGAAGGGCTCCATGGACGTCGGATCAAGATCCAGGTTTACCCCGGTCGAAGGATTTTCATCTCAAAAAAACGACTAAGTCCGAAGGTAAAAGTCTCCACCGAGGAAACCCACATCGTGTATCCGGACAAGGGCTCCAGGAGGTCGGATTCAACTGGCAGGTTCGTCCCGGTGAAGAAAAACTTCAAAATAAAGACTAAGTCAGAAGGTAACTTTTTAACCGAGGTCTCCCGCGACCTGTAGCCGAGCAGGGCTCCATCGCGGTCGGCCTGAAAGTTTGACTTTGCCCCGGTCGAGGTGCAACCAGATGACCCGATTGGCGCTTTTTGTTTCTAAGCGCTAGAAAAGTAATAATTCTTGAAAAATTCATATCTCCGGTTCCCCTGAACCGATTTTAATCGTTTTTGTGTCATTTTAAAGATAAAAATATAAACTATTTTTATAAATTGGCTTTGGATTTTTAAACTGTTTCCTGTGTTTTATTTAATTACTGTTTTGTGATATTTGAATGCTTTACACTTTGTCTCCTAAGTTAAGCCTTGACGCTCGTTGCCAAGCTACCAAGGGTTGAGCTGGGATTAATTTACTGAGACCTAACTGTACCTATGTGGAGGTTAGTGGCTTGTTGCTAGGTGTAGGTACCTACCTGCCCTACCAATAACCCATTTTCCAACATCACTTAAGAACCACAGAGTTTCAGTAAGCACTACAGACCTACTCTATGTATGCCCACTCATTTTATACGATGTACCAGAGGCCAGCACCAATCCTTGAAGGGTCCTGTCTGCAACAGGCTACCTAGACACGAATATCAGGTTTCACAAAATGATAGTCTCCACTGTACAGCCTGTTGGCAATCCAAAAGGGGGATTAAGGGCCAGATGTAGCAAAGTTTTGCGAGTCGCAAATGGCCCGAATCGCTATTTGCGACTGTGCAAAATCGGAAATGGGATGCAAAAATCCCATTTCCGACTCGCAAAAAGCTATGCGAGCCGTTACCGACTCGCAAAAATTGCAACCCCATTTTGCGACCCGCAAATAGGAAGTCGCAATTTGCGAGTCGCAAACCATATGCAATTGCAACTCGCAAATTGCGACTAGTCGCAAAAAGGCCAGTTTGCATGTCCCATTTTCCACTAACTCAGAGCAGGTGGTAACCATTACCAAAGTATAAAAGGAGATCCAGAAGGCATCTGGGTTACTCAAGATGGTGGAGATGTACCTGATAGCAGTGAGGAGGAGAGCCCACGCCACACAGCAGAGGAGGAGGAGGAGCCAGAGACAGGAGAAGATTTACAAAACAAGGCAGACTCTTTTTCAGCAAACTGAGGAAGAGCTATATGACAAATACCGCCTTAGCAGCGCATCCATACTAGAATTAATTGAATTACTAAAACCACAGCTAGAACGCCAGACTCTGTGCGGCTGCGCCATCCCTACGCATGTGCAAGTGCTATGCTCACTGCACCTCTTGGCCTCGGGGAGCTATCAGGGGGTCATTGCTGTGGCAGGTGGGGTATCTCAAAGTGCACTATCAAGGTTCCTCAGGGCATTCCTCGATGCCATACTATCACACATGTCTCACTTCATATACCTACCCAGGAATGAGGCAGAAATTAACAGCACCAAGTTGGAATTTTACCGGATTGCCAACTTTCCCCATGTCATAGGGTGTGTAGATGGGACACATATTCAAATATGCCCCCCTGCTAACCTGGAATATCTGTTCCGCAACAGAAAGTGTACCCACTCACTGAATATTCAGGTTGTTTGTGACGCTCATTATGTCATCACTGACATTGTTGCAAAATTTCCAGGCAGTACCCATGACTCATACATTTTTAGGCACAGTGGGATACACCAACGCCTGGAACATGGGGAGTTTGGAGACGGATACCTCCTAGGTAGAGCTGCATACACCTCTTAGACATACACACAGACCAACCTGCACACCAACCAGGACTTTCTAACATTGTAATGTTTGTGCCCAACAGGTGACAGTGCATATGCACTACGGCCATGGATAATGACTCCATTCTTAACACCCAGCAATGATTCAGAGAGGCGATACAACAGTGCACATAAGAGGGCCAGGAACATGATAGAACGCACCTTCGGATTGCTGAAAGCAAGGTTCAGATGCCTCCACCGCAGTGGAGGTGCCCTCCAGTATACCCCCATTACAGCATTCAAAATTGTTGTCGCATGTGCCATCCTGCACAATATTGTCACCCGACGTGGGCTACCTCTCACCTATTGACCAAAAACTCCATTTGTTAAGTGGAACAAAAAACTATTTAATATCTGCAGAAATTGAACTATTTACAATGACTAACTGTTCATGTACATCAAAAAGCAAACCATGCACGGGGCACATTGCTGTCATGTGCCCCAACATCAGGGACAGGGTTTTGTCTATGACCTACGGCGGCCTCTGCCAGCCTGGCTGGTCCCAGGTTGTTCTGCAGTGCTCTGCCTGGCACTCCCACTCCGGAGCACCCTAGTGTCACTGGCAGAGACACTGCTCACAGTGGAGCCCTCTTCGCTTTCCTGGGGGGTGTCCCCTGTCCCCCTGGACACATGCCGTGCCTCCATTAAATCGATCACATGTGTGATCCGGCCCAGGCCTCTTGCCACATCCCCTGCAAAGTGGCCCATTTCCACTTGGAGGCCAACTGTCCTTCTTGACAGGCCAGTGGTGTTGACTGCCAGTCTGCCAATTGATGAGGCCATCCTGTCCAGCCTCTGGAGCAGCTGCCGGTCCCTGCGCCGCCCACCCTCGCTCTGTGACAGTAGTCCTGCCACCAGTTCCCTGTATGGACAGGGCTAGGTCCCCAGTGTTTGTGCCAATGATGTCCAATTGGGCATGGAACTGCTGCATGCTGGCCTCATTGCTTCTCACAAAGCGGTGCAGAACCCCACTAATTCTCCCTAACATATTGTTCTGCAGGCGCTGACCATGGAGCAGTTGTGCCTCGGTGATGGTGGTCGATGGACGCCCGGACTCAGCCTGCAGACCTGCTCTCCTCAACCTGCGTCACCTGCGCAGCGGTGGATGCCCTGTGAGCTGTACCGTGGCAGTACTGGCTGTTGCTGGCGCAGCCTCCAGAACCACTGTTGCAGCAGGTGTTGTCGTCAAGGGGATGGTGTTGCAGGTGGGAGTGGTGGCAGCTCCTGTGCTTTCCTCATGGGGCTGGCTGCTGTGGCTTGTGGTGGTGTCTTGTGGGAGACCTGTGGGACATGGGGAACAGACTGTCAGTGTCTACTATCTGTTGCACACGTCCTAATAAACATTTGCCTATTGACTGCCTACTTGACTACATTGCCCATAATGCATCATTCTGGTGTTTGCTACCCTGAAATGGAGCTATCTTGGTTGTGCATGCCCCTGTGTACATGGTGGGTGGGGGTATGGTATTGATGGGGGTACAGGCATATCACATGGTACTCACCGGTTGATGTAGTAAGCTCAGAGGTGTCCAGATCTCCAAATCCTGTCACTGCCTCCTGCTCCAGGGTCTCCTCCACCCTTTCCTCCAGGGGTGTGGGTGGTGGTACGGATGATGGTCCCCCTCCTGTGCCTCTCATCTCCCGGAGCCTTTCTGCCACCCTCTCCTTGGTCCAGGAGCGGAGGTCATACCACCTCTTTTTGATCTCATCCACACTCCTGTGGCTGACCCCCAGGGAGATCACCTTTTCCTGTATTTCAAGCCAGAGTTGTTTTTTTGTTGAGTCTGGCACATTGAGTGCTGCCTTTCCAAACAGATCATCATAGTGCTGACAGCATTCTTCTGTCAGAACCTCCAGCTCCTTCTCAGAAAATTTAAGTTTTCTCTTTCTGGGTGTGTCTGCCATTGTAGCTGCTGTTCCTCCTGTTGGCTGTTCAGCAGTTTAAAATGGGTGTGGTCCTTCCTTCTCCTAGGTGTATTAGTAAACTTCCTGGCTGTGATGTCATCATCATGTGCCAGGAAGTGTTTCCAGAGTGTTCTGGAGTGGTTTCTGGAGTGTTCTGCAGCACCTGCAATCAATTTACATGGTACTCGCAATTTGCGACACCCACTCGCAAATTGCGAGTCCGTTTTTTGCGCGGTCGCAAACAGCGACCTCGCAGACAGCAGACTCGCTATCTGCGTTGCGACTCTGGGTGCGAGTCGCAATTTGTACACGGACATTGTACCTGCATTCCTATTAGCGACACGCAATTTGCGAGTCGCACATACTCGCAAATTGCGAGTCGATAAATTTTTTGTACCTACATCTGGCCCTAAATGTGTGCCACTAATTTCCTACAATGTATATCCACATTTGAATTAACTTGTTTTAAAACACTATTTCTACCCCATCCTTTAGACATTTCTTCCTTTTTTTACCACGGTTTATTTAATTTGGGGATGAGCAAAGTTATTACTTTGCTATCAGAATAATGAAACAGGGCTACCTCCTCATCACATCACAGTTGTAATGTTATGAACATATTTACAAGTTACTTAATTTGGCACAGGATTTCCACACAAAAATACGTGATAAGGAAGCTGCAAATTGTTCAGAACGCTGCAGCTAGGCTCCTTACGGACTGCCCGAGACCTTTATCTGCCAAGCCGGCTCTTGTGGCTCTCCACTGGCTGCCGGTCAAAATCGCATACATTTTAAATCCATGTGCATCACTCACAGAGCCTTACATAACAAAGGACCTTCTTTTTTTAGAAAACACATTTATATTCACGCCCCTCGAAGACACCTTAGATCTTCTTTAGCCCGGAAGATTCATATACCCCGTGTCTATAGAGCATGGGGTGGAAACTCTTTTACTATCAAGGCTGCCCATCTTTGGAATGCCTTACCTTCTGAGCTTCGCCATGAACCTTCTGAATCCTTTTTTAGGAACAAACTGAAAACCATTCTTTTTAGTCATTAGTTGTGTCTTTTGATGTGTCTTGGATTTCTCTGTACCTTTAGCGCTGGGATGCCCTAGGGTAGCTATGCGCTTTATAAAAATGTATAAACTAAACTAAACTAAAACACAAAAAACCATGATGTGAGAAAATGTAATTTATTTGTTAGAAAATGTGAACCATCTTAGCTGAGCTTGAAGCACTGTCATGGATTTCCTACACTATTATCTATTATGCATAAGGAACTACACAGGAATGGCCCAATCTACCTTTAAACCCTGTCCACCACTTATGGGTCCTCAAGGAACTTAGGATCATCTAGTCTATCTTAGACCCTTCCACGAAACCTCACCAGACCTAAACATGAAGGGAAACCCATAGCACTCCTGGATCCTTGCTTCTGGAATTACCTTGAGCTTCCCTTAGGAGGCCAAGAGAACTTTCTCCAAATTAGTAAGGACTTAAAGCCCTTCTTTTCAAAGACACCTGCATCACAACTCAATGTTCGAGGATAACCCCTTTCAAAGGACATGCCTAGGGCCTCCTTTCTTTAGGTTGACATTAAGAATCATGCCCACCATTACCCCTTCATTCTACACCCGCTGCTGATCTGGTTTTAACATGACAAGGTACTCACTTTAAAGCAGAAAGCTGCCTGGGTGCAAACTGTCATAAATCAGTGAAGCCATTTTAGGGTAAGGTTATCAAGGCTAACATTCTTCAAGCTGAAAAGCAACAGTGATTGTTCAGTGATATTAAAGATTGTGAAAGTGTTCAAGAGGATCACAGGCCCTTCTAAACAATGGTCACTGGCTTCCAGAGATCAATAAGTGGGAACGTAAGCACTTGGTCTGTGCTATGACAAAATCCTAAGCCTGCTTGAAGGTGATGAAAATCGTTATGTCTTGCTAATGGTATATTTCTAATGTAAATAGGACTTTTCCTAAATGATTCCCAATATATGAAAAGAGGAATATTGGACAGAAGTTGCTAGGGTCTTCTCCTGAGACTTTTTAACAAAGGTTTGACCATAGCTGCCTATCACTATAACTGGACCTGATTTAGGGAGTAATTAAACAGACTATACATGAAATGAGGAGTGGACACAGAGTTGTAGTACAGAATCTGGCCAGATATTAGCCAGAAACACTGAGAATGTAGCAGGGAGCATAATCTTGACTACTTGCATAGCTGTAGTTTTTGCAAATCGGGTGAATATGTTTTGATTTTGCCCTGAGATAGGGGATACTGAAAAAGTGGTACTAAGCAGGGTTTGCTGCTCAATATGGGAACATATAGTATTGGTATTTAGCCAAACAAATGTGTTGTTTGTATGAGGCTTTTGCTATGATATAAAGTTGTTTCGCCTTTCTACTCTTGTGGCTTTAAGTTAACAGGTGTGTAACTCAGGTATAAACTAATGCTGCTCTTGTGAGAAATGTTTTGGGTGTATTCACCAGACTCAATGAGTAATGCGTCATGGATGTCATTTGTAAAGATTTAGATTAAAGTGGCTAAAGAACAATTTAGTTAATCTGTATAAACCGTAATGGGGTTTGCGGTAAAGGCGGTTGTAATTAATTCAGTTGCTCCAATCCATAGAGATCTCCAAACTCTGTCCAATATAATGTCCATTACAGCCTTACTGCTGTTGGTTTTTATGGTTTTGAGTGTTTCGAGAGTAAAAGGGACTCTGGAGGTCTGTCAATGGTAAGAATACACAAGGTTCTTTGATACACTATAGATCAAAGCCGGCAAAAATTGCATCTACATGTCCTGAAAGCGGGTGGGTTCACGGTTAGATAACATTCAATTGCAAATCTTGAGCTCTTTTAAAATGCAACGGTCTACCTCAACCAGGCATTCTAGATGACAGCCTCCCACAACGATCATTAGCATCAGAAATAATATAATATGGAAAAAACATGTGTAATTCATCGGCACTATAGATAGGAGAGTGAACATCACCATCAGGATTCCTGAACCAATACAACTTGGTTGGTTTTGCAACATCTCAGCTGGTGAGGGGGTGAGAATGGTAAAATTCTGCTCTCCTCACTGAAACAAGGTAAAAAAATGCTTGATTGAGCTTTTCACAAAAATAAATAGTAAGTACTAAAGGCAAAAAATAATACCTAACCACAAACCACTTTTCGGCCACAATCAGATGGTGGACTTGTAATCAACCTAATTTGTTCCATTCTTTACCAATTCAGTTTCACAACAGGTAGGTGTCTAAACAGACTGGGGCACCAGAGCTGTGACTAAAGTGTCATTACTCACTGGACACATTGAGGGCTAGAGCATGACACAATGAGTGCTGAACACAATACCCAATATGACCGGCATAAATGAGAACTTACCACAAATCACTTTTATGACAAGCAGAGCAGCAACTCATCACCCACCAAATCCTTTGACCCTTTACAACTTTGATTTCACATTGGCCAGGTGTCTAAACGGACTGTTGCACTATGGTCGTGACTAACTAGTCACAGCAGACTTGACACATTGGGAGGAAGAGTGTGATACAAGTGTGAAAGCATGCACCTAATATGGCCAGTATAGGGGGAAATGGGACGACTCTCTGCAGTATGGGGAAATCAGCACCGACATCCTGAGAGGACAGATAAAACATGCATTTTGCCCATTCCTCTGTTATACTTCATGGCCCATCCATGCTCCGGCATGGCCAGTCTAGGGCCAGAATCCTGGAACAGAGCCTGCTTGTGGAATCGGAACATAAACACTTGACACCCGTTATACTACTGTAAAAGGCCACTTATTTGGACAGGCTTACTCATCATACCATCACATTAACATAACTGGAACTTTGATTAAACGCTTTCCTCTTTTACCTTTTGAACTCCCCTGTCTTCCATTCTCACTTCATTCCCCACTTTTTCTTTGTTCACCCAGCATCCCCTTCCATTCTCCCATGCATCACCTTTTTGCATTTGTCTACTGCCTGAATCAGGCATTCCTCACTCTGTCATCCTTCAGATGCTTCTTTTTCCCCGCTGGAAGGGTGGCCAGGCCCGCATCTGACCCTCCACCCTCCCCCATCTACTACCACTCAGCATAAACCCTTTAGACGTTTTGCCGCCCAACCTGCGAACCCACTGCAACTTCAAGAACTCAAAGAGGCTCACTCCGCTACAGATCCATTCCCCACAAATAAGTCAGCAAAAAACTCAGTTCTAACACGTAATGCGCCAGAATGAGTGAGTTCCAAAATTACCCGCCTGCCTCCCAATACACCTCAAAGCCATCCTCAACACAGCCAACAACTGGAAAGCCATAAGCTTCTTACCATTCTTATGACAGAAAACACACCCTCCGTGCTCAGCTCTGTGCTTCCTGAAAGAGTCCCATTCTTGTACCGGACATGCTTCCCCCTCCTCACCTCTGTCCGACCATATCCACTTCCCTCTTCCCAACTGATCTGTTTTTGACCACCTCAACCAGATGCCCAAGCACCCCCCCCCTGCCTCCGCATCTCCCCCTTTCGTATTCCACAATCTTTTCCCACACCTAAGAACTCAGACACTCGGAAACCCCCGTAAAAATCCATATCATACGCAAATGAAAAAGTGCCACCTCGTATGCATCCACACACCAAACAGGCAAAACATGCAAAAGCTGTACGAGCAGGTCAAATGCAATAGCCTTACGCACCACCCTACCTGACCCTGATTATGCCCTACCCCAACCTTTCAACATTTTCCCCAAAATGTCATGCTTCACAGGGTCCCTGCCAAAAAACAACTTCCCATAGAAAGACACACCCGCCAACTTGCCCCCAATCATGGCTGGCGACAAACCCTTGTGAATCAGAAATATCACAAAACGCACCACTTGCACTTTAAGCAAACCCTGCCCCTGCCCCTGCCACCAGAAACACCCTACAACCACCTCAAAGTCCTGAAATTCCAACCATGCTAGACGATAACTCCTTACAGTGGATTCCGCTAGCGACATTTCCACCAGTCTCATGACCATCACATCCCCCACTCCGGGTCCATGTCCCACCACGGTTTATTCAGGATTAACACTCACTCTGGCCCTGAACTCCTCATCATAGCTCCACCATGCAAAACCTCTGAAATGCATATGGACCTTGCGAATAATGTCCATGTACTTAAACATGGCAATGGCTCTGTCTGCATATTTTTTGCAGGAAATACTAGCATATATCAGAAATGCTGAGGTCCAATTATCCATAGTAATGGGGACCCTAGGCCTACACTCCAGTTCCCAATCCTCCTCCATAGGGCCATTTTTGGCCTGAATATCTCTATGCAGGAGTACATCAACACACTCATGCTTCCATATCCGTGCTTTTGTCTTGTCTGCCATGTGAGACCCCAGTGGCATCGCTAACCCCATATTATGGCTATCCCCATCCTTAATGTCACTTTTCTTGTCCCCACTCACCACAGTCTCCCCCATTACTCCCTTTGGCATCACAACCTTCTCTGCCTCCTGGTCCTTGTCACTTGCAGAAACCGCACTTGTACAGTAGGCCATGTACTGAGTCATCCCCCACCCCAATAGACTTTTATTGGGCTGCACCAGCCTTGCCTCTCCACTCGACACACGGTGACCACCAGTCTCCCTTACATTGTACTCCGTGAACCCGAGTGGTCACCTCTGACAAAGCCTTGGGCCCACAGCTTCCCGTGCACGACATCTCCTGCACTCATGTGCCAGTCTTTGATGCCTGCAAAACAGGAAAAGAAGAGGGGGTTGCGCCGCTCCTGTGCTCTGTTCCTATCCAATGGTCCCCGCTCATTTCCTTGTCACGTATCTCCCCTTCTTCCCATTCCTCCAGATCTTCTTCATAGTCCAGCTCAACCACATTCTCCTCATCCATCCCCCATTCATCATTCTCACCTTCAGCATCCACCGCGTCATGCTCAAAGTCCGTCCCGTGGCCACCATGGCATATGCCATATGCGTGCTTCGTGTGGTCCAGCGGTGTAGAGAAGGCCACCGAAGACCCCTCAATTGCTCCGGACCAACATCCAGGGGCCGTGATGCACCCCCTTGGCTTCACCACCTTTCTGCCAACCTCTGTTGCTGGCTTTTACTCCCCGTGCCGCACCTCGCCATATGCGCCATGTGCACCCGTCGCACTGCCTGCCCCATCGGCTGCACCAGCCTCCTGCTCCTTGCCTTGCTCCTCAGCCGTTACCCATACCCAATTTCCTCACCCGAAACTACAACCCCTGGGTACCTAACTGACACCTGCCGACTTGCGCTTGGCCTGCCTGTATCTCCCGTTCGCCTCACCCCTTTCTCTGCATAGCAGCGCCTACCGCTCCTCTGTCTCCACCACTAGCTTCCTCTGCTCCTGGATCCTGGCCTCAATGTTCCCTGCACCCCAGTCAGTGGTTGACTGCTGCCTGGTCAACTCCCCACCCTGACCAACAACACCTGTCTCCAGATATTCTACAGTGTGCCCCAGCTGTGGCTCCCTCCCACTACTGTCAAAAATCACTCCATACCACCCTCTGAAGTCTGTGCCTTCTTGCCTTTTCCTTTTCCTTTGCCTCCACCCTGCCCCCCAGCTGTGCCCTTCTTTCCAGCCTTGGCAGGCTGGCCAGCCACTGAAAGGTCCAGGGGCTGCTCCAAGCCCCAAGGCCCCCCGGGCCTCTGTCCCTCTTCTGGCATGTCATTCCCTGCAGGCAGGCCCTGTGCACCAGGCAGTGTCTCCCCACCAGTTGCAGCTTCCATCTGCCCTTCCCCCACCTTCTTCTCCACTATATCAGCGCCCCAGCGGCTATTTTGTGCACCGGAAGTGGACGCATTGTGTCCCTGCCCCCTCGGACCTTCTTCTCCCACCCCTAGTTTGTGAGTGGCAGGAGGCAACCGTCACTACTACGCCGTGTTTAGCAGCCTGCGTCGCACGCTGCATTCCCACCCAGGCCTGGTCGAGTACACCAGGCCTGAGGAGGTCGCGGCTTCCCCTATGACATGAAGCGCGACTCGTACGGCCGTCGAGTCATGTGCTGCGCCCATTAATAACTTTTCCTACCTCTACTCTCATGCCCCCGGGGATCGACAAACTCAGTGCAGCGCAACAGTGTGCACAGAAGAGGCCGATCCCCGCCCCCACCCCTCCCTATAAACTATCTTCAACCCCTCCCCTCCCCTTCCTATCCCTTTCCCGGCCGCCTCCTTCCGGCCCCAAAGGTTTCTGTGGAGAGACTGGACTGCGTCCATCTATCCACAGGGCTCTACATTCTCAGTGCCTGGAGTACACCTGCTGAGGCGAACCATGGTGTCAATAAGGAGAACAGGAACGCATTTGTGAGTGCATCTGTAAATGAGCATAAGGGTTTTACTTACAAATGTCTCAACAAGCCCGCCCCTTTCTTGTGCAACCCTTATGTTTGGAACTGTCATGCACTGTAGAATTTATGAATGTATGAGTGACACCGATCAATTTCAGATAGTTCAAACTGCACTACTTTTACCCATATGTGCAGAATACTCATTTGTGCACGAGCATCACACTTTCCGAAGAATTTAAAACGCTGATTCTTATGAAAGCAATCATCCCTGTGACTGCATTATAGAGAGAATCTTTGCAGCTGGTGCTGTTAACATCATTATTTACTTTTTACTTGTCCCTTCTTGGTATCTTCATTGCTAAAGCAGTTTAGAAATATGCGCACTCCAAATCATGTTGCTACGTTAGTAATTAGATATTAACTCTCATATTCTAATTATTTTGGAGGGTCTGCATAGGAACATATTTTTGACAAGTCTTCAGCACACACAGCGAAGTCGTAGCTGGGCAGTGCTTATGCGAGAGACGGACACTAGTTGCTAGTGGTGCAGATACCCTTACAGAGATGAATTAGGTTTGTATGGGCACTTTTTTGCTGTAGATGTACGAAAATAGGAATAGCGTTTTTTTTATGAGTAGCAATTAGGAAGTCAATATTTATTCCTTTTGTATGAAACTCATAGAGTTTCCTTCAAAGATTCAGGGCGATTGTTTGTGTATCGCAATTAGAAAGTCACTATTCCTTTTGCATGAAACACATAGAGTTTCATATAGAGATTCAGTGACAGGTGTAAGACTGTTTTTAGCGGTCACAAATGTAAATTCGGCCCATTTGTGACTGTTAAAATGGCCTTTGGCATTTACAAACCCTACTTTGCGAGTAGATAACCTATTACTGACTGACAAAATAGGGTTTCCGAGTTGTTATTAGGAAGAAGTGTGCCAAGGGCGTCCTTTCCTAATAGCACGTCACTGGGATGGAGGTTTGTTTTGTCACAGAATGCAGTCGCAAAACAATTGCAGTCTACCGCCTACTTCAATTAGGTAGTATGCCAGTAGCAAATGGAAAGCGGTCCCCAAGGGTCCCCTTCCCCTTTGTGAATGGTAGCAAAAATGATTTTTATGAGCAGGCAGTGGTCCCACGGACTAATGCCTACCCTAAAAAAATGGAATAGAAGCGTTTTATTTTTCTATTTGAAATGCATTGCGCTTTCCTTTAAGGAAAATGGTCCGCATTTTTTAAAAGGTTTTTGCTTTATTTAAAAGCAAACACAGACATGATGGTCTTCTGTCACTTCTGTCCCCAACGGGCCATCATCCCAGTTGCATTGTCCATTCCCTATGGGTCGCAAATTGCGACCTGCCTCATCAATATTGATGAGGCATGTCAATTGTGACCTCATTGGGAATCGTTAAATGTGTTTGTGACATAAAAGGTGCACTAACTGGTGAAACTGTATTCTGCACATCTGTGCTGCTAACAAGAGAGGGCATGTGTGGAAGCACAGGTGAAAAATATAAATTATAGAAATGTGACCAAACAGTGAAGTAAAATCTATTTTTCACAGGTGCACGTTCCATCTGTACCACTGAGTAAAATCAAATCAAGAGATTTGGAAAACGCATGGCTGTGTCCCAGCACTAACAGGACAGTAAAATGTGAACTTTCATGGAGGAAAGTAAAAACACTCCAATAAAAAGCCAACTTTATAATACCACGGGGCTTGAATGGCGCAGAGATACAGGGGCAAAGAGTTCTAACCTCTGGTAGCCATAGCAGAGAAGGAAGAATCACCCCATCTTTTCTTCTTAGTCTTGGGCACAACTGTCAGTAGTGCCTCCATAGAGCACAGAGTTCTGGTGGGCTGGTAATGCAGGTGCCTCTTAGACAAATAATGAGGTCCCAGGCCATAGAAGGTTTGGTGGGCTAACGTCAATCCCTTGAATTTCACTCTTGCCTTAACAGGTAGCCAGTGCAATTCTTTAAGACAGATGTGCACAGAGCTACTCCACTCCTAGGCATCTTAAGCAGCAGCCGAGCAGCTGCGTTCTGCACCACCTGTAATCTTTTTAACAAGTACTCTGGGAGGCCTTAGTAAAGTGTATTTGCATAGTCTAGCCAGGATGTGATCAAAGAATCGACCACCATCCTCTGGGAAGAGGAGGGAAGCATAAACAAAAAAAATGTCCTCTTTATCCTGAGGAGGCCAAAGCGTGTACCACCCTTGCTCTCAAGCTGTGACTTGAAGGAGAGATTATTATCAGATTTTACTCCAAAATTCCTCACAACAGTGGAAGGAGTCAGAGAGAGGAGGATGTGTTGAGCCAGATCTCTCCTCCCCACAGCAGAAGGGAAACAAAAAAACAAAACCTATGTCTTGCTAGTTGTTGAAAACAGCACTTTTTGCAGGATTATCCCCAAACTTTTGCCTCTGATCTCCTGTTTTTGACTGTGCTATATTTCGTTTTTGTTCGCTCTAGGGATCTGGGCACTCTACCACTGCTTACCAGTGCTAGAGTGCAAGTGCTCCCTGTTCTAATTTGTATTGGTGATTGGTTCATCCATGTTTGGCCTATTTAATATTTTAGTAAGTCCCTAGTAAAGTGCCTTATGTGTGCCCAGGACCTGTAAATCGAACAGTACTAGTGAGCCTGCAGCCACTGCAGTATCTGTGTGTGCAGTTTTAAACTGTTATTTCGATCGCATAACTGCACCCACTTGCCAGGCCCACGACTTCCCTTTTACTGCATGTCAGTCACCCCTAAAGTAGGCCCAAGCCAGCTCCATGGGCGGGTGCAGTGTATTTAAAAGTTGGGACATGTACTGGCGTGCTTTACATGTCCTGATAGTGAAATACTGCTAAATTTGTTTTTCACTATTGAAAGGCCTGTGTTTCCATGAGTAACTTGGTTATTGCCTTAAAAATATCTTTCAAGTGTGATTTCCCATTGGGAGCAGATAGATACATGGTATTTGAGGTTTCTGAACTCACAATTTAAAAGTACATCTTTTGGTGAAGTTGGTTTTTGAACTGTGAGTTTGAAAATGCCACTTTCAGAGAAAGTGGGTATTTTCTTGCTTAATCATTCTGTGCCTCTGTCTTTCTGCTGAATATATGTCTGGTTCAGGATGGCAGATGGGTTGTTTGTGCATTCACTCTAGACAGTCACACAAAGGGAGCTGAGGTGTGCCCTGCATATCCTGATAGTCTATCACCAGGCTGATGGGTATTCCTGAGCTCGAGTGGTGGGAGGAGTTCACACTTTCACCTGAAAAGGGCTGTCTTTTCTCCCACAAAGCAGTCTCCAACCCCCTGGAGTATACCTGGGGCCAGGTCAGGGAAAGGCAGGGTTGTGTGCACTACTAGGTTTGCCTATTTCAAAGACAGAAATGGATATAAATACTGTCTGACACCACAAAGTTAAAATCCTTCTGGACTGAGGATATTCTGCCAGACAGAAGAGCTGTATGTTGTAGGAGGGGCTGTCACTCCATCTGTTGCTTTGTTGTGTTGGCCTACTGCTTGCTGCTGCTGTCCTGGGAGTGAAAGAACTGGACTTGGCTTTCTATATTCCAGGTTCTCCAAGGGGTTGGACTGAGCATGCCTCCAATTAAGAAGTCTCCTGTAAAGAAGTCTCAGTGCCTGAGTTCTTCAGCTGAGAGTTCTAACTTGCCAAGTGGTGTTAACTCCAGTCCCGGGGCCCTTGGAAGTGCAAGCTGGTGATTTGAAGGAGAGAATCCATTCATCAAGGGGTTGTGCCCGAAGAATAAATGTAGCACCTGTCTCACAGCTGAAGAATTGACTCAACGCCAGCCTTGCAGCTGGAGAATAGATGCAGCACATCTCTTGCAGCTGCAGAATCGATGCAGCACCTGTTTCAAAGCCAGCCTATCAACACAGGAAGTCTGGATTTTCCATGCATCGTCCCTGGGTGCCAATTCTTCATCTATCCTGCAACGGAATAAGGAACTGAGGCAGTGTGCCCAGAAATCGATGCATTGCATTTCCTGCAAGGGAATAATTGACTCCGTACCTCCCCTGTCAGTAAGGAACAGACGCATCGTCTTACCTGCGAGGCAAGAATTGACGCATCACCTCCCCTGCACAGGAAGGAACCAATGCATCGCTTAGTTTTTCCAGCACTTCACTTTCCCTGTGGCCTACATCAGCTTTGTTTTTGATGCATCCCAGGTACTTTGTGCTAAAGAGATGCATCCATTGATTCCTGTGGATTAAGACTTGCTTGAACATTTAAGAAGAGATATTCGGGCTTGTGTATGTTGGAGTTTTGTAGTTTTTGTCTTGTTTTACTCAGATAAACATTGGCTATGATTCTAAGCTGCTGTTGAGTCATTTTGTTCTGTTTTGACTGTGTTACTGTATTTGTACAGATACTTTACACATTGCTTCCGTGATAAGCCCTACTGCTCGTGCCAATCTACCAAGGGAGTGAGCTGGGGTTTTCTCAGCTGTATGACTCCCTTACCATGACTTAAACGAGGGTCCTCACTTGGACAGGGTTCAAACCACTGCCAACTAGAAACCCCTTTTCTAATACTAGTATTGCATTTAAGACTATTCTGGGACATCTAAGTAAACACTGCAGAAAGACATGACTTAACTTTTTCCTGGACACTTGAAACATTTCCATCCAACGTTAGCACTAACTGTGTGTTGTCAGCAAAGGAAATATTCTGCACCCCATAAAGACTACCCCAGGGCTGCCAATGGAGAAAGACAAGACAGATATTAAACAACATCGGACTCAGCATCGAGCCCTGGGGGACTCCAAACTCCAGAAACCTGGGATCATATGCAAACAGTGGCATCCACACCGACTGGGACCTACCCAATAAGAAAAAAAGTAGCCACAACAGAGCGGTCCCACCCATCTCAATACCCTACAAATGTTGCAGCAGGACAGGGTGAGAAACGGAATCAGGTGTCACAGACAGGCCAGCAACAGTAAGGCCAGCTTTTATCCACTGTCCACGGCAAGCTTCATAACATCAGAGACTTCAATTAAGGTAAATTCTGTGCTAAATCGCAGGTGGAAACCCGGCTGTGAAGATGAAGCAGCTGATTGACCACAGGGTAACTGGAAAGCTGAGAATTGACCAGTTTTTCAATAATGTTTTTTACAAAACCAGCAGCAGAGAAATTGACCAATAATTGTCCAAGACTGTCTTTTCCTCTGACGGTTTCTTCAACTGTGGGATCAGTTTAGCTCCCTTCAGGACAATAACCTGTCGCAAGGACTCATTTAATAATAAATTTAGGACAGGATTGATGAGCTCCGGGTGACTAGCCAGAATCTGAAGAGGGCACAAACCCTCAGGAGAACCTGATTTACAGACTTTATGGGCTTCCATTGAGTCTTCTAAGGAAAAGGAGGATA
Source organism: Pleurodeles waltl (assembly GCF_031143425.1). NCBI lineage: Eukaryota > Metazoa > Chordata > Amphibia > Caudata > Salamandridae > Pleurodeles > Pleurodeles waltl. The sequence goes on along the minus strand of NC_090439.1, from coordinate 1,048,415,154 downwards.
ACTCCACCAGAGAGCACATGAGGGTGGAGCTAACAGGAGATGGTCTCCCACCCAATTCAACATTTTAATATTGTTGTCTATGCAATCATCTTGCCTGAGGAGTTAGTTATGTCCTCTGAACCTGTACCACTCAGTGACTTCACAATATTACGGATCTTGTTCTAAAAAAAATCACATAGTTGAAAACAGGGCCTAGATGAAGCTTCTAAAGTCTGACAGGTTAGTCATTTTTTTGTGATTTTAAAAACCTATCTAGGTTTATTATTAGATGTCAAGCTCTCACTGGCCATATAATTTGCTTGCACTTTTTTTTATTCCTTTATGACAAGAGGAAAGTTCTATTTTATAGCACTCTTTATCCACTGGTCAATAATGTTTACACCAGGTTGTTTCAAGCTGTTTGCACTGTTGCCGCAAGGCTCTAAGTTCACCGTCAGACCAGGGAGATGAAGGTCTTCTTTGGTCGCTTGAGCTTATTCGATAAGGTTGTACTTGGTCAGTCATATTGGTTAGCTAGGCATTGAGTGTCAGTGCATCATTTTCGATACTACTGGGACACTCCAGGGTACTGTTATTAAGGATCATAGCTATTTCCTCAGTCCTAGTCGTGGACCAGTTGCAATGTGGAAGGGAGGGATTAAGCCCTCTATCACTATGACATTGCTCCAACAGCCAACAAAAGTACACTGTTGATTGGTCAGACCACACATCACTCAGGACCTCACCCACCTCAATATGACTATTGGAAAAAAAAGGGTAAAAAAGATGACCTTCCAAGTGAGGTTTGTCCACTAGTTCAATCATATGCCAAGAGGACATTATGTCCAGCAGATGAGAGGCATGATCATCCTCGGACTTACTGAAAGATCTCCCAGTACAGTAAAGTTAAAATACTTTAACATGAAGCGGGATAATCCTTCCTCCAGTGATGACAGGAAGTTAGAGGCCAGGCCAGAATGGTGATAATTTAACAACCCTGACAATGGTTTTTTTGAGTATGGGGAAAAACAGAAGCCCAATGATTCTGCTCCAATAATTCAGGACTTGTAAAGGAACTCAGTTTCAGAGAGAGTTTAAAAATAATGGTGACACCACTGGTGCAGCGTTTTGGCCTTCTAACGCCACATTAGTGTCAAAATAATGATGCTAATTTGTTGTTAGAATGGTGTTAGGCCCTCCTAAATATGAGCCTTAGTCTTCCAAAGGCATTTCTGCAAATGTGAAGACCTTGGGCCTGATTCACAAGGCAAACATACAGTTTTGGGTAAGGAAGTTTTTGCTCTTTTTCTGTGTTCACAAACTACAATTAATAGCACCTTTACAACTGTGAAGACTCAGCAGTCAGGGTGGAGAACTCCACACATAAAAAGACAGTACTGGCCTATTTTGTTATGTGCAGAGCTGTCCGCCCGAGTCTCTGCAGTCATAAACTCACTATTAATTTATAGTTTGTGAATACCGAAAAAGAGTAAACTTACCCAAAAGTGTACGCTTACCTTTGTGTGTGAATTAGACCTTTGGTTATGGAACGGATGCCTGATTTAACAATGGTATCCTGGACAGGAGCTGCTCCGCAGGGGACTCTTCTATGGTGCACAGTTACTATTGTGCCATTATTTTTCTATGAATCACACATCATAAGCTTAGTTGGCACATTATTACATTTCAAGTTTGACGGGTAATCCAGGTTGCAGGTGGCACAGACTGCAACTATGCAGTTGATTAGTTTGTTAATGTCACCATGTGGAATGGATTTCATTCCACATGGATAATTAAAATAAAAAAATATTTAGCTCGGTCAAGCAGCAACAATGAGGCGAAATTAGGTTCATGTCAAGATCTCAGTGTTAAACTTTCACCCTCAACCAAACAATTAATGTGGTATCTACATCTGATCTGATCATATCAGAGCTCAAAACATCAGATCAACAAGGTAGGGAAAGAGAGGGGTGGTGTGGGAGTCAAAAATGGTCTGCTGTTTCTCTAACTTAGCTGTGAGCAGTGGTACTGGAGCAATTTTAGGATTGTTGTGACTTCCGTCAGTGTTATGCCAACTAAGTCATAGGGGTTGTGAAAAATGCAAGTGTTACACAAAGTGTAGTAAATTAGAATAGTGTTTGACTAATGGTAAGTTTTGGAGTACATTGCCCTAAATAAATGAATAAAGCATGAGGTGTAATAGTACCTACTTTTATGTAGATCACACTTCCCACTGAAATGCCCACTAAATTTGAATCAGTCATGCAGCTTTATGGCTAAACCTATGTATTGCACAAACATTAACATGCAGAAAGTAGATTTCTGTGCATATTAATCATTTGTGCATTGACAAGTAAAGTGTATTGGTATTATAATATTTGTTTCCATACCTCAGAGTTATAAAAAAGTGCCACATTTGAAGGTTTCTTGGTGTTGATATACAATTAAATATTTGTAAAGTTCATTTACACGTATTTAACTTTGTTGTGTGTTAGAAAGCATTTAACATCATTTTCTTTCATACTTCTTGTACTCCTGCAAGACTGCCAGCTCCTAAGTACAAAGTTCCCTCACTTTACATCAAAGGAGAGGAAAAAAAACAATCTTCACATAATATGAGCAGGAGTTCATCAGAAGACATTGTATGGTACTTGACCTCAGTTCTCAAACTCACAGCAAATGTGACAAAATAAAAACTAAACTTAAAAGTCTCTTTATTGCTCATTCCCTCTTCTGAACTTCTGCATGGTTATCATGGGTGCTGCAGGGTCCCCCCCATTGAGCCCACTTCCAGCATCCCTAGCTGCGAGGAGTTCTGGGAGCAGTTATTTATAGACAGAGAAGCCACAGTTGACGGGACGACCGTTGGTCATGTCGGCTCTGACTTAGGCATTGTTTGACTGGACAGAAGTGCTCTGCCTGACCTATGGGGTTGGCAGGTAGTTGTGACTTCAATCAGACACCAAGGGGTCAGAGCTTAATTTGAGCTAGTGGTTTCCGGTGCAGGGCTCCTGCACCTATTTTTGAGGGCTGGCAATTGTCTGTCTCAAGCATTTACTGTGAGCAAAAGACACATTTGAAAGATGGAGAAAGAGAAAAACGAAAAAGCGTCAGAAAGGGAGAAAGCAGAAAGCTGCAAGAGTGAGCGGGAGGGTCAGGGAGTGCCTGTAAATGGATTAAAGAGGCCAGAGATGGATTCAGGATTACACTGTCCCAATACTCTATGCTCGCACATTTAATTGTAGCAGTAGCATGTTTCAGAGGAGAGCTTTGGGCACCGGCACATTTTTATTTACAAATGAAACACTGCAATGGGTGCTTCCCTAGAAAATACTTTTAAGCGTAGGGGATTGCCAGTGAAGTTATGAGTGGCTAAGAGGTGAATATCTGACTGGCTTTGAACTCTTCTGTGGGAAAGGTAACAGACAGACACTATCTGTTAAGTGTAATGGATAGCAAAGAAACAAAAGGCTACATAGCCTATAAACTGGGGTACAAGCTGAAGGCCGGGTGGGTTAAAACTGGAGAATCATAGACTATGTGCATGTGATACAGACTCAATCATATAGTGTAGGAGGCTGGCCTGGCTTATAGAGGGTACCTTGTAGTACTTACACCTTGTGCCAGGTCCAGTTATCCCTTATTAGTAGATTAGAAATATTCTAGCAGCTTAGGCTGATAGAGGTAGCTATAGCAGAGCAGCTTAGGCTGAACTAGGAGACATGCAAAGCTCCTACTATACCACTTATATCACTTAGCACTATATCATGGGAAAACACAATACTCAGAGTTACTAAAAAATAAAGGTACTTTACTTTAGTGACATTATGCCAAAAGTATCTCAGAGGATATACTCCCTTAGGAGGTAAGTAATATACACAAAATATACACACACAAACCAAATCAGGTAAGTAAACAATTAGAAAAGTAGTGCAAACACTGTAGAATACAATAGAATGCACCAGGGAGAAATAGGCCTAGGGGCAACACAAACCATATGCTCCAAAAGTGGAATGTGAACCACGAATGGACCCCAGGCCTAGTGTAGTGTGTAGAGGGTCGCTGGGAGTGTAAGAAAACACTAAGCGTGTCCAAGATACCCCACCCCAAGACCCTGAAAAGTGGGAGTAAAGTCACCCTACTACCCCAGAAAGACAGTAAAGTTGAGATAGGGGATTCTGCAAGGACAACAACGGACTGCAAAGCACTGAAGACGGATTCCTGGACCTGAGGACCCGTAAAGGAAGGGGACCAAGTCCAAGAGTCACGCAAGTAAACCCCGGATGAAGGTGCAAAAGGGCTGCCTCCAGGTGGAAGAAGACAAAGATTCTGCAACAACAGAAGGTGCCAGGAACTTCTCCTTTGGTCAGAAGATGTCCCACAGCGTGCTGGAGGATGCAGAGTTGTTTCCACGCAGAAAGACCACAGACAAGCCTTGCTAGCTGCAAGAGTCACGGTTGAAGGTTTTGGGTGCTGCCCAGGCACAGGAAGGACCAGGAGGTCGCCCCTTGGAGGAGGAGACAGAGGGGTCTCTCAGCCACACGGAGAGCCCATGCGGAAGCAGGCAGCACCCGCAGAAGCACCAGAACAGGCATTCAGAAGATCTGAGCATGACGGTCGACTCAGCACAACAAAAGAGGGTCCCACGCAGTCGGGGTCCAACTCAGTGAGTTGGGCAATGCAGGACAGAGTGCTGGGGACCTGGGCTAGGCTGTGCACGAAGGAAGTCTTGCAAAAGTGCACAGAAGCCCGAGCAGCTGCAGTTCACGCAGTACACAGGATTACTGTCTGGCGTGGGGAGGCAAAGACTTACCTCCACCAAATTTGGACAGAAGGGCCACTGGACTGTCGGGGACACTTGGATCCAGCTCCTGTGTTACAGGGACCATGCTCGTCAAGATGAGAGGGGACCCAGAGGACCGGTGATGCAGAGGTTTGGTGCCTGCGTTGGCAGGGGGAAGATTCCGTCGACCCACGGGAGATTTCTTCTTGGCTTCCAGTGCAGGGTGAAGGCAGACAGCCCTCAGAGCATGCACCACCAGGAAACAGTCGAGAAAGCCAGCAGGATGAGGCGCTGCAATGTTGCTGGTAGTCTTCTTGCTACTTTGTTGCAGTTTTGCAGGCATCCTGGAGCAGTCAACGGTCGACCCTTGGCAGAAGTCGAAGAGGGAAGTGCAGAGGAACTCTGGTGAGCTCTTGTATTCGTTATCTGGTGAGATACCCACAGGAGAGACCCTAAATAGCCCACAGAGGATGATTGGCTACAGAGAAAGGTAAGCACCTATCAGGAGGGGTCTCTGATGTCACCTGCTGGCACTGGCCACTCAGAGCTGTCCATTGTGCCCTCACACCTCTGCATCCAAGATGGCAGAGGTCTGGGACACAGTGGAGGAGCTCTGGGCACCTCCCTTTGGAGGTGCTGGTCAGGGGAGTGGTCACTCCCCTTTCCTTTGTCCAGTTTCCCGCCACAGCAGGGCTGGGGGGATCCCTGAACCGGTGTAGACTGGCTTATGCAAGGAGGGCACCATCTGTGCCCTTCAAAGCATTTCCGGAGTCCAGGAGAGGCTACTCCTCCCAGGCCCTTCACACCTATTTCCAAAGGGAGAGGGTGTAACACCCTCTCTCAGAGGAAATCCTTTGTTCTGCCTTCCTGGGATCAGGCTGCCCAGGCCCCAGGGGTGCAGAAACCTGCCTGAGTGTTGTCAGCAGCGGTAGCTGCAGAGAAAACCCCGGGATGTTAGTTTGGCAGTACCCGGGCTCTATGCTGGAGACCCAGGGATGCATGGAATTGCCCCCCCAATACCAGAATGGTATTGGGGTGACAATTCCATGATCCTAGACATGTTACATGGCCATGTTCGGAGTTACCATTGTGACGCTACATATAGGTATTGACCTATATGTAGTGCACGCGTGTAATGGTGTCCCTGCACTCACAAAGTCCGGGGAATTTGCCCTGAACAATGTGGGGACACCTTGGCTAGTGCCAGGGTGCCCACACACTAAGTAACTTTGTACCTAACCTTCACCAAGTGAGGGTTAGACATATAGGTGACTTATAAGTTACTTAAGTGCAATGTAAAATGGCTGTGAAATAACGTGGACGTTTTTTCACTCAGGCTGCAGTGGCAGTCCTGTGTAAGAATTGTCTGGCCTCCCTATGGGTGGCAAAAGAAATGTTGCAGCCCATAGGGATCTCCTGGAACCCCAATAAATATAGCGTAGTGGAGTTTACCAGAGCCCACCCCTACTTTATTCTCAATCTGTCATCATTCTAATGATGCTAAAAAGGATTCCTTTGGGCAGTGCATTTTTATTTGCATTTTGTTTTATATCCTGAGTATGGAGGGGCACGGTTATTCAAACTGTACACTGAATTACCATCACAAATGTAACTAAAACCTGGCGCAAAGTATTACTTTGGGATTTACTTCCATTGCAAATCCTTATATGTGCTGTGAAGTAGCCATAAAGTCATGTGAAGTAGCAGTATGCTCTACTTTGTGCTACTTTGTATCCAGGGAAAATACCATGAGTGGTATATGCACGTTCCCATGCAACCACCTATGGATTTTTTATACTAATGCTCATCTACTATCGGTAGAAAGTCACTTGTATCAAAAAATTACAACTCCTTGAAGCAGGCGTAACTGTTCAGCACACATACAACGTGGAAAAGTGTTAAATCTTATCAAAACATATAACTGAATTCTACAAGGGTACCCTTCCAGTACAAAACCTATGCTTGACAGCACTATTGTGCAAGGGTGTAGACATTGGTGCAGGGCAGTCTAAGGTAAGCTAGCACACCAGGAAGAGGAACGCGCCAAATCTTAGTGGAAATGGTGCTGTTGTGCTTTCTTCTTTTCACACAACACAGCGCAGCAACTTTGATTACTGTGCTGTGTTGCATGAAATATAGGTATTGGCGTACCAGGAAAAGCACTATTTTTCTCTAAAGCCAAGCTGTCCATTGCTGATTTCGAAAAAATTGTCTTGTATTAGTTATAGATTGGGTTAATTAATCATTTTTTACCAAAGTTAACTGCCTTGCTGTGCTTTGACATTTTGAATCCTGCTCTTTGATTTTTGTGAATGCAATGATGTGATACACATTTCTTAAATTCATCTCAAACTGGCTGTGCTTCATACACACATTGCAGCCGAAGGAAAAGGCCTGGAGCTGGAAACCACTGTGGCATGTGAAAGTCTCACCCCAAATTTGAGCCATTCACACATGCACTTACTTGTGAGAGGTGCCATGAATCTTGAGTCAATGGCTGCATATGGACACTACGGGGCATATTTACAAACCCCGTGACACAGGGAAGCGCAACAAGTGACCTTGCTGTGCTGCCTTGCACCAAGGGCAGAAATACATCATATTTATAAGATGTGTTGTATGTCTGTCCTTTCCCCCTGAGCGGGTGCACAAATTGTTGCCATAGTGGAAGGGTGTCTGTATTGTCAGCAAGATAGTTTTTTTACTCTTTCTATGTGTGCTGATCAACCACCGCAACACCCATGGTAAACCTGCCTAACGCAGTGTAAGGTAACACAGTGATTTGCTCTACGTTACCTTAGACCATGGGGCTTATTTACAATATTTTGGTGCAGGGTAGCACCGCCAGGCTTCCTGCTGCACTGCGCTGTGTCAAAAGAAAAGGGCAGGAATGTGCCATATCTATGAAATACGGTGCACTCCTGTCCTCTTCCACTGTGCTGGTGCACAATTGGTTGCCATGCGCCAATGCAGGCACCCTTGCACCATGGTGCAAGTGTGACTGCTCTGTAGGAGTGATTGTTTTTGTGCAGAAAGGGACACTTTTCTGCACAAAAACAATCAATGGGAGCTTTTTCCTCCATATGCAGCACACATAAAAAGAGGAAAAAGGGAGAAATAAAGTTATTTCTCCTCGGTACGCCTCCCCTGTGGAGGCGTAGGCTTTTGATGCATTTCCAGGTTTACAAATCCTTGTAAAACTGGGAATGTGTCATAAGTCATGGGTGTTTAATGGGAACACCCACCACAACACCCATGGAACACCTCTTTGATGCAGAGTAAGGCAAAGCAGCGACTTGCACTGTGTTGCCTTACTCTGTATCTACAAGGCCATGAAAGGTCACGCAAAGTGGCTTTGTGTGGCCTTGCACATATGGTTCTGCAGCCTGTGCATCACAAAAAGTGAGGCACTGGTGGCACAAGCATATTGTATATACGCCCCTATATCTAAAAGGCAATGAAAAGCCTTGCAAAGTGGCTTTGCGTGGCCTTGTAATTATGGGCCTGCAATATGCGCTACTGAGGCGCACAGGGCTTGTAAATATGCCCCTACATGCGTATTATAAAAGAGTGCAACGTTTAGATAGCGGAGCCACCTCCGGATAACTCAAAGGAAGAAGAAATAGGCTTTGTGTTTACAAGGCTGCCTGACCTTTTTCCCTCTGTTTGTGTCATTTTCAACCATGCCAGCTGGTTCAATGTCAGTCAGTGCTCATCCACTCCCAGCCACAAATGTGCTTACTTCTAAATCCGCGGATTATAAACAAATAAAAAACACAGCCCGGACAGTCAGATAGTGATGTTGTTCTGTTATCCTTCGGATTAGCGCTCACATTTGGAGCCCAAACTCCTGCGATCAGCTGTTTCTCATCCGGTGCATCACTGGGTGGAAATCCAGGCAGCAGCTGCAACACGATCAGCCAGCAGCTCCCAAATCCCAGGCGAGATTACTTCCGGTAGCAGCAAAGGAATTTGGACATTAGCAGAGATTGCGTAAATGAGGGTGGGGTGATTTCAGGGGCTTGGGAGGGATCAACAAACCCGTTACATTAAAGGTCGCCACGTTTCCTGGGAGCCCCGTCCCCCTTTGCCACTGAAAATCAGCTGCAGACAATGCTTTCCCGAGCACCGCATTACTTTTAGTAAAGTTAAAAAGAAAAATATCGGAAAACTAATAATTTAGGTAATAATAACAAAAACATAAAACCCTTATTAACATATGCTTTGTATTGTGGAAATTAAAAACATATATTTTCAGTGAAATTATTTATTCGAGTGAAGAATTCCGGTAATTCAATTTACCTGATTACTCAAAACAGTTTTTTAAATCAAAACCGTTCTGCATCTAACCAGATGATGAAAGTTGTACATTTTGCTAACATTAGGTAGTCAACAAGATCCTTTTCACTTGGAACTGAAAATTATGTTTTGAGCAACAAGGGATTTGCACAGCTGGTAGTTCACCAGCTAGGGAAATATTCATTTGTTTTTCTTGATGAAACAAAACTGTGCTCCTACTGCGCCATAAAACACTGCATTACATGTAAGAAAATGCTGGCTGCCGCTGTGCATAGCAAGGCTGCCTATTCTGATAGCATCCTAGAAATGTCATAACCACACAAGAGGAGTTCGGGTTTAGCGACTAGCTCAATAAACAACAGGTAGCTAAAGCTGTTTGAGCTTCTTTCTTTGTTGATGATAACTAGCCTGTTTCTTATCATTGGAAGGAAACTATTTTCACATAAAAACAATAGACGATTGAATCACAAGTTTTGTTATCAGTGTGCTATTCGAATCAGTATGTTGAGCCAAAGTGAGAGAGTATGCAGTCATGATGATATTCAATAGGAGTGTCAATTTATTTTAAAAGATGAAGGGCCATATTTATACTCCGTTTGCGCCGAAATTGCGTCGTTTTTTTTGACGCAATTTCGACGCAAAACTAACGCCAACTAACGCCATATTTATACTATGGCGTTAGAGGCGAATAGCGCCAAAGTTCCCGGAATGTGCGTCATTTTTTAGCGTGAACCCCTTCCTTGCGTTAATGATATGCAAGGGAGGCGTTCCCGTCTAAAAAATGACTCCCAGGCCTTTACGTGGTATTTATACTCCCGGGCAAAAGAGACGCCCGGGAGTGGGCGTGGCTAAAAACGGCGCATTTGCGCCGCTTTTTAACGCCTGGGTCAGGCATGGCGTTAAGGGACAAGTAGGCTCAAAATGAGCCCAGAGTGCCCTCCCCTGCCCCCAGGGACCCCCCCTGCCACCCTTGCCCACCCCAGGAGGACACCCAAGGCTGGAGGGACCCACCCCAGGGACATTCAGGTAAGTATTTTTTTTATTTTTTTTAAATAATTTTTTGTGGCATAGGGGGGCCTGATTTGTGCCCCCCTACATGCCACTATGCCCAATGACCATGCCCAGGGGACAGAAGTCCCCTGGGCATGGCCATTGGGCAAGGGGGCATGACTCCTATCTTTACAATGATAGGAGTCATGTTGATGGGGGATGGGCGTCGAAAATAAATGGCGCAAGTCGGGTTACGACGATTTTTTCGACGTAACCTGACTTGCCCCATTTTAAGACGCCCATGCGCCATTTTCCCCCTACGCCGGCGCTGCCTGGTGTACGTGGTTTTTCTCGCGCACACCAGGCAGCGCCGGTCTGCTTGCGCCGGCTAACGCCATTCCATAAATACGGCGCCCGCATGGCGCTTCAGAATGGCGTTAGCCGGCGCAAAACTTTTTGACGCTAAACTGCGTTAGCGCAGTTTAGCGTCAAAAAGTATAAATATGGGCCGAAGTGTTGTCCACGCTGGCAACTAGGACCCAGCTATTTATTCAACAGTTAGAATATTCAGGTAAAAGGTGGAGGTTGGTCCAGCTGAAAGTTTTTACATTCGTGCTTTGAAACATTTCTGATTTTCAAAAATGAGAACGGTCTATTCACAAAGGCATTTCGGAGTTGAATGGAACCCAACACTTTTAAAACAGGAATTAAATAGGAATAGTCAAACCGCGTTCCTGTATCCGACCAGTGCTCCACTGCGGTTGGCCTTAATCAGCGCCTAGGTACCAGTAAAGTGCAACTAAATGAGTCCCGTTGAAAAATAACACTTTTTGCCACTATTTTGAACCTTAAACATCAAAATTCCCACCTCTGGATCTCTTATCGAATATTTGCGGTCTTGTGCAATTTTATTTATTAAGGGGTTTTTCTTGTGTTGTGTTTTGACTTTATCATAGTTTTGGTACTGTATAAATACTTTACACATTGCCTCTAAATGAAGCCTGTCTGCTTTGTGCCATAGATACCAGGGTGATGAGCTCAGGTTAATTTAGTGACTGTAACAGTTCACCCTGACAACGATTGTCGTTATTAATTATGGTGTATACTCACTCCGTCATCTAATACCCCAATTTCTTACAATACTTATGCGCTGGTGACTTTAGCAGCCAATCTTCCAGTGGCGGCTCCTCCGCTATGGCAGTGGAGCGTCGCCCCCACCACCCGCAGCATCAGTTTATTATTGTTTTGTTGTTAAAGGGGAGGAGCCAGGGGGTGACGGGTACATGGGGAGTGCACTGTGCACTCCCCTCAATGCACATGTGTGTTTGGCCGGTGGTCTCAGGCCGGACAAACACATGCGCCCATCTCGGGCCAGCCAAACGCATGCACACTGTGCTCTCTCCAGCCTGGCACTGTGTTGCCAGTTTGGACAGAAATGGCACAGGCTGCTAGTCTGCCTTGGAGTGCCCTGGCTGGGTGCTCCAGCCAATCCTAATACTTCTTTGAGAAGCAACAGCATTGGTCGCAGGGCAGGCTGGAAGCTTGAGCCTGGTGAGGGCACACAGATGCAGCACAGCACGCAGGTACATTTTTCTATTTTTCACTATTTTTATTTTATTATAATTCCCCCGCCACACGCTGCCCCGGCCCTTTTAAGCCCAGCGAGCCGTGACTACAATCTTCTTATCAGATGGCTACCAGACCTGATGTCCTGCTACAATCCTGCTGGAAATGTTCCATGAGATGTCAGATAAGAAGCTATCACTGAAGAAAAATGGCACTTGTAGGCAATCCTACAGAAGAGAGCTGGCTGGAACAGTGACTGACAGACCAGCTGTCTGGAGACATATGCAGCTGTGCAGGAAGGAATTAAACCAGAACCAATGTTGTGAGTGATATGTCAAGACTGAGTGATGCAAAGCAGTTCAAACTGATCTTTGCACTGAGAAAAGGACAACTTTCAAGTGCAAAAGGCCTTTTTTAACCACATAGTAAACATCACCCATCACTTTGTGCAGCTTTGTACCACTTTACATCACTGTAAAAGTCTGGCTCCATATTTCCAAAACCAAGAAAATGGAAGACAATGCTAAAAAGTGTATTCCTTTACATTCCCCCACATTAAAACTCCATTTAGACACATCCCAAAATCGCATGAGTTCCCATCACCCAAAGACCATAAAGTCCATGTCCTGCATTTAACTAACCAACTTTAACAGTTTAGGATCCCTCACACACACACACGTATTAATGACAGCAGAGGTTTTTGCACTGTTTGATTTATGATCCCAGTAAGCTAAGGTCACAGCTTAGTTATCAATCACGAGACCAAATAGGCCTCCTTTCTCATGGTGATACAACACTGTATCATTGAGAACAAACATAATAATGTAAGCTACAGATTGCTATTGCCTATTCTCATTCAGCTGCAACAGAAATCCTCTTATAGTATTCTCTAAAGGTTTTGTCTGGTATAAATCTAATATTTTTCCCATGTTAGGATGTGCTCAGCACAGTGCGTTTTTCCAAGTGTTTTTAGTGGCTTGGTTGTCCTGAACGTTAATTCAGTCAAGGATGTAATACCGATCTTGTGCCTGTTTATGAACCTTCAGCAATACCAGGTAGAGTCTTGTAAGACCTTTACCTGGGTCTGGGTGTTGAAGTGGCCCGAGGGTACAAAAATCCTAGATCCTTGTCTGGAGATGATGTGTGTGACTCCCACCACCCTGGTGGCTAGTCTAAATCATAAACCTCTCCTCTATGTAGTACATAGAACATACATATGGAGCTATATAGAAATCTATAGAACATATAGGGCCTGATTACAACTTTGGAGGACGGTGGTAATCCGTCCCAAATGTGACGGATCTACCACCTACGGTATTACGAGTCCATTATATCCTATGGAACTCGTAATACGGTAGGTGGTATATCCGTCACATTTGGGACGGATTAACACCGTCCTCCAAAGTTGTAATCAGGCCCATAGTCATACCTGCTAACGGCGGTATTAAGAATATGCATTTTCCTTGTTTGCCTGTATCTATACCCGGGCGAGGGAACAGAGGCAAAAAGAATCCCTCATTTGCATGGGGCCATGCCCGATGCAAATGAGGAAATGCCTTCTGATAATAGCACTGGTGCTACATGTGCACCACATTATCTGTACTACAGAAGGGGCTGCACACGTGTCTGCGGCCACTGCTGTATTACCATAGTGCCCCTGGGGCGCACAAAGCTGGTGCAAACGCCTGTTGCACACCAGGGGCACTTTGTGTAATACGGAAACAGGTGTAGATCCTGAATCATTTCTCTGAGATTTATCCAGCTAGAATTTTACACAACAAAGTAATCCAGGTAGGCAACACTTTATTTGCACTTTATTTCACAACAATGTAATCCAAGTAGGCAACACTTTATTTACACTTTTCAGAGGAGAGAGGGATCCCCTTGCAGGTGCCTGCAAGAAGATGTCTGTAGGGTCCGTAGGACCCCATTGATCACATTCAGAGGGCAACTGCAGGGGGTGCACTGACAGTGCACTACATTTTTGTGTCCATAAAACAGAACGGCCATGAGAATGAGGAAATGCCTTCTAATGATAGCGCTGGTGCTACATGTGTGCCAACACTATCTGTATTACAGTAGGTCTGCAAAAGTGTCTTTGGCCCCTGCTGTAATACCAACGTGCCCCTGGTGCCTGCAAAGTGGGTGCAAATGCCTTTTGCACTCCAGGAGCATTTGTGTAATACAGCCCCAGGTGTTGATCCTGAATAATTTTGCTAGAGCTTAACACAACAATGTAATCCAGGAAGGAAACACTTTATTTAAATGTCATGGGCAAGACTGAGCTGACAGGCCTCTGACAGGCAGCAGGAATTATTTTTAATCGAAAGGACATCACTTTAAATTTTAAATTGACCCTCCAGACTACCGAATGCTGACCTCTCCTTTTGTGCCCTCATTTAGGGTGAGCTGCCAGTGCCATGAAGTCAAATAAATGATGTTTACAAACTTAATTTTAACTTTTTTCTAGATCTCATCAGCTCAAGGTATGGAGGAGCAAGTTCAGCTCACTACAGTTCACATAGGACCTAATTTCTGTGGCAGCACTGGTAGCATGACGTTTGATATCGGAACCACAGAATATTTGTTACAAATTGAATTGTTGGTCGAGAAACCACCACAATCCCTTGCAAGGTGAACCACAAAAAGTTGCTAAATTAACCTGTGCTTAACCCTGGGCAGCTTGGCACAAAAAGCAGTCATGCTTAACTTAGAGGCAATATGTACAGATGAATCGCAGAGCAGGTCTTGATGCAAATGGGCCCATTTGCAGTCGAAAAGAGACAACATTTTTATTTCAGCTCAGTGAGCCACATCAAGGGTCCAGGACCTGAGGGGCATTACTTGGGGGTCAGGAACACACTCCAGATGTGTCCAGGAGCTGGTGCAGTATGTTGGGAAGTCTTTTATGCCCCTAAGGTTCAGATCAGGATGCCAGAACACTAGGCTGTGGTAACCCTGGGTTCAAGATGAGGTTGCAGGTCCAATGCTCCCTCCTCAGGCAAGAAGGCAACAGGCAGCAGGTCAGCACAGCAGGACAGCAGTTCCTCCAGAGCAGCGGTCCAGCTGAGTGGCAGTCCTTTCAGCAGCACAGCAGCCTTTCTTACTGGCAGACTATTCACAGGTGAAAATTAAAAAATGCTGTGCATACAAGTGATCGTCAAGTGAAATTTAAGTAATTACTTTAATCAATGTATGTGTGCCCAGAAATGAACTGAGAAGTTAGTGTCTTTTTATACCCTGGGGCCCTGGTTCTAAAAGGTAGGAGCAGCGTCTAGACCAGTGGTTCACAACCTTTTGACTTCGGTGGACCCCCACTTTATCAATACTGGAAGCTTGGGACCCCCACTGAATAATTTTTAGGAACCTGGGGAGCCCTCAATCAGTCATTACTGAAAGGTGGGGATCTAATCTGTTATTATTATTACATTTTCTAAGCAGCTGGGGACCCCCTGAGGAGGCTTAGCGGACCCACAGGGGTCCCTGGACCACAGGTTGGGAACCACTGGTCTAGACAGATGGGCAGAAGTCAATTTATTTATGATTCAGTGTAGGGAGCACAAGGAATTTAGAACTGGTTAGTAGTGGTGAAGTGCACAGAGTATTAAGGCCAACAAAAATAATTTTACCGAAATGGAGCAGGAGAAGCAAAACGTTTAGGGGAAGACTAGGCTTGCAGTTCTAACAGTACTGAAGGGCTAAATAATCCTCATGCTGAGCATATAGCATAGTTCCTAATCATGCTGTTTTTCCTGTTTTTCACAGTCTACATATTTTTTTTTTGTTTTACTGGCATACTGTTATTAGTATTTATGTCACCACTTGACAACTAGTTTATCCAAGCATCAAAGAAAACAGTTCAGAAAACGTGTCCAGCAAATGGTGGCAATGCCTTTAATGCTCATCTTTTACACTAGGAAAAAGGTCCACTCCTTTCCCTCCACTGTCCCATCATTCTTGTTATAGGAAAGGAGGCCAGGGAGGGGCTCATTCTCATCTTTGTTTACTTCACCTGTCACGTGAGCATTACTATGTTATCCTCATCGAAATGGGGTTGACTTGTAAAACACTGCACAGCAGCTCATGTTTTCAAGGTCTACAGTAAAGTTTATCTTGGTGATGATTTCCTGCATGGTGTCCAACAGGAGGGGTGCACATCAAAACACTCACTAAACATGCAACAATATGCATTGCAATATATCAACTTGTGCAATATTGGCAAGCTAGGATTTACTATTTTGACTCCTCCTCTCCTTAACTTGACACCAGTGGACAAGTCAATATCATGGAGTATACATAGTTTCAGGTTATTGTTTGAGAGTGATATCTTGGTATCACACACCAATCCATTTTATGTTTTAGGAGCTGCCAGGAACAAGCTTTTCTTCTTTACTACTTGCCATATGTTGGACTTTTTTGCTTATGCAGGGTTATCCCCAATCTTTTTGCCTCCTGCCTCCTATGTTTTCTGACCTGTTGCTGTTGGCTTTTGAACTCTGAGCACTTTACCATTGCTAACCAGTGCTAAAGTGCATATGCTCTCTGTGTAAATTGTATTGTTGATTGGTTTATCCATGACTGGCATATTTGATTTACTAGTAAGTCCCTACTAAAGTGCACTAGAGGTGCCCAGGGCCTGTACATCAAATGCTACTAGTGGGTCTGCAGCACTGGTTTGTGCCACCCACATAAGAAGCTATGTAATCATGTCTCAGACCTGCCACTGCAGTGTCTGTGTGTGCAGTTGTTAACTGTAAATTCGACTTGGCAAGTGTACCTACTTACCAGGCCTAAACCTTCCCTTTTCTTACATGTCAGACACCCCTAAGGTAGGCCCTAGGTAGCCCCAAGGGCACGGTGCAGTGTATGGTTAAGGTAGGACATATAGGGGGTCATTACAACACTGGCGGTAAAAGCCGCTTACTGCGTGCAGAAGACCGCCAACACGTCGCTGCGGCCGCGGAATTCCGCCACGGTCATTATGACCCACAGCTCGGAATCCGCCAAAATCCAGACACCAACACAAGTCCGCCACACCAAAGGTCAGTGATAAACTGGCGATAACAAAACCGACACCATCACGCCAACAGGAATACGCCCACACTATCACGTCCCACGAATGCACGCGGCAGTCTTTCAACCGCGGTATTCCATTGGCGGTACACACCGCTTCGCTCAAAATACACACACACTTACAAAACACTACCACATTGGACAATTCCAGATACACACACCTGATACACATACACACACCACTCCCACACACCAAATACAATATAAAACACACACCCACATCACCCACAAACCCTTATGTCAACAATTGCGACTGAAGGCCAGAGAGAGACACCACCTGTAGGAAAGTACCATCTTGCCTGGCATGTTACCCCCATTTTTTCACTGTATATATGTTGTTTTAGTTGTATGTGTCACTGGGACCCTGCTAGTCAGGGCCCCAGTGCTCATAAGTGTGCCTGAATGTGTTACCTGTGTTATGACTAACTGTCTCACTGAGGCTCTGCTAATCAGAACCTCAGTGGTTATGCTCTCTCATTTCTTTCAAATTGTCACTAACAGGCTAGTGACCAATTTTACCAATTTACATTGGCTTACTGGAACACCCTTATTATTCCCTAGTATATGGTACTGAGGTACCCAGGGTATTGGGGTTCCAGGAGATCCCTATGGGCTGCAGCATTTCTTTTGCAACCCATAGGGAGCTCTGACAATTCTTACACAGGCCTGCCACTGCAGCCTGAGTGAAATAACGTCCACGTTATTTCACAGCCATTTTACACTGCACTTAAGTAACTTATAAGTCACCTATATGTCTAACCTTTACCTGGTAAAGGTTAGGTGCAAAGTTACTTAGTGTGAGGGCACCCTGGCACTAGCCAAGGTGCCCCCACATTGTTCAGGGCCAATTCCCCGGACTTTGTGAGTGCGGGGACACCATTACACGTGTGCACTACATATAGGTCACTACCTATATGTAGCTTCACAATGGTAACTCCGAATATGGCCATGTAACATGTCTATGATCATGGAATTGCCCCCTCTATACCATCCTGGCATAGTTGGCACAATCCCATGATCCCAGTGGTCTGTAGCACAGACCCTGGTACTGCCAAACTGCCTTTCCCGGGGTTTCACTGCAGCTGCTGCTGCTGCCAACCCCTCAGACAGGCTTCTGCCCTCCTGGGGTCCAGCCAGGCCTGGCCCAGGATGGCAGAACAAAGAACTTCCTCTGAGAGAGGGTGTTACACCCTCTCCCTTTGGAAAATGGTGTGAAGGCAGGGGAGGAGTAGCCTCCCCCAGCCTCTGGAAATGCTTTCATGGGCACACATGGTGCCCATTTCTGCATAAGCCAGTCTACACCGGTTCAGGGACCCCTCAGCCCTGCTCTGGCGCGAAACTGGACAAAGGAAAGGGGAGTGACCACTCCCCTGACCTGCACCTCCCCTGGGAGGTGCCCAGAGCTCCTCCAGTGTGCTCCAGACCTCTGCCATCTTGGAAACAGAGGTGCTGCTGGCACACTGGACTGCTCTGAGTGGCCAGTGCCAGCAGGTGACGTCAGAGACTCCTTCTGATAGGCTCCTTCAGGTGTTGCTAGCCTATCTTCTCTCCTAAGTAGCCAAACCCTCTTTTCTGGCTATTTAGGGTCTCTGTCTCTTGGGATTCCTTAGATAACGAATGCAAGAGCTCATCCGAGTTCCTCTGCATCTCTCTCTTCTCCTTCTGCCAAGGAATCGACTGCTGACCGCGCTGGAAGCCTGCAAAACTGCAACAAAGTAGCAAAGACGACTACTGCAACTCTGTAACGCTGATCCTACCGCCTTCTCGACTGCTTTCCTGGTGGTGCATGCTGTGGGGGTAGTCTGCCTCCTCTCTGCACTAGAAGCTCCGAAGAAATCTCCCATGGGTCGACGGAATCGTCCCCCTGCAATCGCAGGCACCAAAGAACTGCATCACCGGTACCCTGGGTCTCCTCTCAGCACGACGAGCGAGGTCCCTTGAATCCAGCAACTCACTCCAAGTGACTCCCACAGTCCAGTAACTCTTCAGTCCAAGTTTGGTGGAGGTAAGTCCTTTCCTCCCCACACCAGACTGCATTGCTGGGAACCGCGACTTTTGCAGCTACTCCGGCCTCCGTGCACTTCTGGCAGAAATCCTTTGTGCACAGTCCAGCCTGGGTCCACGGCACTCTAACCTGCATTGCACGACCTCCTAAGTTGTCCTCCGGCGACGTGGGACTCCTTTGTGCGACTTTGGGTCAGCACTGTTTCACGCATCTTCGTAGTGCCTGTTTCAGGCACTTCTGCGGGTGCTGCCTGCTGCTGAGAGGGCTCCTTGTCTTGCTTGATGCCCCCTCTGTCCCCAGACGCAATTGGCGACATCCTGGTCCCCCCTGGGCCACAGCAGCATCCAAAAACCCTAACCGCACGATTTGCAGCTAGCAAGGCTTGTTGGTGGTCTTTCTTCAGGAAAACACATCTGCACGACTCTCCACGGCGTGAGGGATCCGTCCTCCAAAGGGGAAGTTCCTAGCCTTTGTCGTTCCTGCAGAAACCTCAGCTTCTACTGTCCAATAGCAGCTTCTTTGCACCCACAGCTGGCATTTCCTGGGCATCTGCCCATCTCCGACTTGCTTGTGAATTTTGGACTTGGTCCCCTTGTTCCACAGGTACCCTCGACTGGAAATCCATCGTTGTTGCATTGCTGGTTTGTGTCTTTCCTGCAGAATTCCCCTATCACGACTTCTATGTCCTTTGGGGGACTTTAGTGCATTTTGCACTCACTTTTCAGGGTCTTGGGGTGGGCTATTTTTCTAACCCTTACTATTTTCTAATAGTCCCAGCGACCCTCTACAAGGTCACATAGGTTTGGGGTCCATTCGTGGTTCGCCTTCCACTTTTGGAGTATATGGTTTGTGTTGCCCCTATCCCTATGTGTCCCCATTGCTCCTATTGTAACTATACATTGTTTGCACTGTTTTCTAATACTATTACTGCAAATTTTGGTATTGTGTACATATATCTTGTGTATATTTGCTATCCTCATACTGAGGGTACTCACTGAGATACTTTTGGCATATTGTCATAAAAATAAAGTACCTTTATCTTTAGTATATCTGTGTATTGTGTTTTCTTATGATATTGTGCATATGACACTAGTGGTACTGTAAGAGCTTCACTCGTCTCCTAGTTCAGCCTAAGTTGCTCTGCTAAGCTACCATTATCTATCAGCCTAAGCTGCTAGACACCCTATACACTAATAAGAGATAACTGGGCCTGGTGCAAGGTGCAAGTACCCCTAGGTACTCACTACAAGTCAGTCCAGCCTCCTACACCACCATCTACAAACTAGCATCCACAGGCACTCAACACCATCACTCACACAACATCCAAGCACCTCACACAACACACCTCTAAATATCACCCCACACATCCCAACACACACCACCCCACACATCACCCACACCACCCCATGGACCCGCAAAGACACCCCAGGTTCTCTGAGGAGGAGCTCAGGGTCATGGTGGAGGAAATAATCCGGGTAGAGCCACAGCTATTCGGATCACAGGTGCAGCACACCACCATAGCTAGGAAGATGGAGCTATGGCGAAGAATCGTGGACAGGGTCAACGCAGTGGGACAGCACCCAAGAACACGGGATGACATCAGGAAGAGGTGGAACGACCTACGGGGGAAGGTGCTTTCCGTGGTCTCAAGACACCACCTTGCGGTTCAGAGGACTGGCGGCGGACCCCCACCTCCTCCCCCAGAACTCAATACATGGGAGGAGCAGGTCTTGGCTATACTGCATCCTGAGGGCCTCGCAGGAGTAGCTGGAGGAACGGACTTTGGTAAGTCCAATCTTTAACTACTTCATCCCCCACCCTACCTGCATGCTATCACATACCCCCACCCTCGCCCTCACCCCCATCACTCCAACTCCTCACGTATGTCCCAATATCACAAACCACACATTCCAAACCCAAGCCCTGCATGTAACACCAAAGCATGGACACCCATCACCAAAGCATGGCCACTTCACATACCCATACACCCCCCTAAACCATTATCACACAATGTCCTACATAGGAATGCAAGCACTGGGGTACACGGTCACCCACCCATTGCACACAATGGCACACACAGATGCAATAATCATGCCTTTACACCCCTGTAGGACCCCTACCCAACGTCACCGGACTGGAGGGTCCAGATATGTCCACTCCTCCCACAGAAGAGAGGCCCACAGTGATGACAGCAGCTCTGTCCAACTGGATCAAGATGACCAGCCGGGCCCATCTGGCAACTTGGGACAGTCAGTTCCCCTCACACTAGCACAGGCCACTACAGAGCTTCCCCCCTCTGGAAACACCAGCACAGCACCCACCCAGCGGGCTCATCCCTCTGTCCCCAGGACACGTCAATCAGCAGTGTGTCCACCACTACAGGGAACCCAGGCTAACCCACCACCCCAACAAGACCAGGGACCTGGGGGCAGTGGTAGTGGGCACACAGTTCAGGGGACAGAGGCCCAGGAACACATGGGAACTGGGAGGGCTGATGTGCGACAGGGGGACCACCACACCAGCACCCCACTCCCAGCAGATGGAGAACCACCCCGCAATCAGTCCCTGAGATCCAGGACAAAGACAGAGAACGATGCCAAGACCCCTGCCAAGAAATGAGACCATCCTGATTGTCATCCTTCTGTCCCACTTTGTCACCCTGTCCATACTTAAACTGCCCTAGCTCCCCTTCCTATGCCCCTTTGGACAATGCACCTGTGAGACTAATAGACTGGACTCTGCCATGAACATTCCTCCACCATCACCCCTGACCATTTTACAACCCCCTCCACTATTGAGCACTTAAACTTAAATCACAAAACAATCCAGAGTCTGTCTGTGCTTTCGAAAATGTGTACTAGCAATAACAGTGGCAAAATGCTATATCAAATGTAATGTCAACATACCTATGTCACACAGCTCTAGTACATGTGGAAACAAAGCAGATGTCACACAGTGGGACCCACATCTGTGAAATCGGAAGGGAAAGTGACAACTCAGTGACCATACACTGGGTGAAAATGACAGACAGATGAGAGGTAGTAGAATTAAATCAGATGTAGCAGGCAGTGTTGTCTTCTTATCTGTGTCTCACTGGAAGTATTGCAGGATCACTGTGTTCCTGTTGTCTATGTCCTCTTCTTCTGTTTCCTCGTCTTCACTGTCCACAGGCTCCACAGCTGCCACAATACCTCCATCTGGACCTTCCTCCTACGGAAAAGGCACCTGTTGTCGCAAACCCAAGTTGTGAAGCATACAGCATGCCACGATAAACTGGCACACCTTCTTTGGTGAATAGAATAGGGAACCACCTGTCATATGGAGGCACCGGAACCTGGCCTTCAGGAGGCCGAAGGTCCGCTCTATACCCTCCTAGTTCGCCCATGGGCCTCATTGTAGCGTTCCTCTGCCCTTTTCCTGGGGTCAGTATCCATGACAGGTTGGGGTAACCAGAGTCAACTGCAAATGTCGAGGGACAACTGTTAGACGCACACTACATCATAGGGACACCCCTAGACACAGACACTTAGTCACACTGTATTGGGTCC
Organism: Pleurodeles waltl; assembly: GCF_031143425.1. NCBI lineage: Eukaryota > Metazoa > Chordata > Amphibia > Caudata > Salamandridae > Pleurodeles > Pleurodeles waltl. Next base: position 1,048,392,911 of record NC_090439.1, on the reverse strand, counting down.
ATGTCCTCACCTAATAGCCACACACGGTGCCTCCGGAGTTGCCCCCATCACATAAGGGATGCTGCTATTCCATAGAATATAAGCGTCATGCACTGAGCCAGGAAATTTGGCATTCACATGGGAGATGTACTGGTCTGCCAAACACACGATCTGCACATTCATCAAATGGTAACTCTTCCGGTTTCTGTACATCTGTTCACTCCTGCAGGGGGGACAAAGGCCACATGTGTCCCATCAATTGCACCTATGATGTTGAGGATATGTCCCAGGGCATAGAAATCACCTTTCACTGTAGGCAAATCCTCCACCTGAGGGAAAATGATGTAGCTCTGCATGTGTTTCAGCAGGGCAAACAACACTCTGGACAACATGATGGAAAACATAGGCTGGGTCATCCCTGATGCTATGGCCACTGTAATTTGAAAATACCCACTTGCTAGGAAATGGAGTACTGTCAGCACCTGCACTTGAGGGGGTATTCCTGTGGGATGGCGGATAGCTGACATCAGGTCTGGCTCCAACTGGGCACACAGTTCCAGGATTGTGGTACGATCAAGTCTGTAGGTGATGATCACATGTCGCTCCTCCATTGTCGACATGTCCACCAGTGGTCTGTACACCGGAGGATGCCGCCATCTCCTCACAAGCCCCAGCGGATGGTGCATATGGAGGAGAACAGCGAGCAGAGAGTCAATCAACTCTGAGGTACGTAAACACAGCTTAATCAGAAAATATTAGCAAATCGACATATGCCTGTATTAGTGTTTAAACAAGGCCAAGATATGTGTGACGCAGTCCAAAATAATGCCATGTGGGCCCATGAAATGGCGGCTGCCTGACCTGTAAAGTGGGACAAGGGGATATGAGGTAACTGCGCTGGCGTTGTACACCGTCGCAGTAGGCGGTCGAAGACCGCGGCGCTATCCTGCATTGGTTAACATTGGACCCTATGGGTCCCAGGAGCCAATGACGCTGTACGCCGGCGGGGACGGTATGCACCGCCGCGGACATGATCGCTATTTTGTCTCTGTTCAATCACTTGATACCTGATCTTCGACAGGAGAGGACCTACACTGCAAGTGCTGCTGTGACCTTAGTCTGGAAGAGAAAATGGCTCGTGTGTCTGGGGAAAGGGCAACTGCCTTCAGCATGGAGAAGTTGGAGAAACTAGTGGATGGGGTCCTCCCCCATTACACGCTACTCTACGGTCCTCCAGACAAACAGGTAAGTAAAATGTGAGCATGCTGTATGGGCAATGCCTGTGTGGAGTGGTGTGGATGAAAGATAGGGGGGGGGTGAGAATGAGGCGTGTATGAAACGACGGTGAGTGCATGTGCATCATGGCAAGGGTAGGGATGCAGGCCAATGACTATGACGGTACGGACAGTAATATCTTCTCCTCATCCCCTGTACTATTCCTGTAGGTCAGCGCCCACCAGAAGAAGGACATTTGGCGTGCCATCGCCAAGGAAGCCCGGACCCTGGGGGTCTACTGCCGGAAAAGATGGGAGGACATTCGCCGCTAGAGCAAGAAGACGGCAGAGGCCCAGCTGGGGATGGCCTCCCAACGTGGGAGGGGTGCCCGTCGCACCATGACCCCCCTGATGTTCAGGATCCTGGCAGTGGCGTACCCGGAGTTGGATGGGCGGTTGAGGGCATCACAGCTGCCACAAGGGTGTGAGTACACTCTCCTTCTGCTGGTTCAGCGAGCATTGTAGGTGTCTGGGTGGGGAGGTGGGCTGTGGGTTCCCCTAGGCCAGGGCGAGTTTAGTAGGCAAGGTCCCTTAAGGCAGCCCCTGTGGCACCCCACCCCACCTGTGTATAGTGCCAACTACACCTAGTCAGGCTCCTGTGACATCCACGTGTGCAGCAATCGGGCATAGCCTTGTAACCCATGTCCCTGGGATTGATTAGGGAACTCCAAGTGCATGGCGTAGTGCAAGGGGCTTCTGTGTCTGTAGTGTCCGCCAACGGTAGCAGTATTGCATGCACTCAACATGTCTTTCTTCTGTCCCCCCCCATTTTTGTGGTCTCCCTGTTCTTGTGTGCATTAGCATCATCAGGCAGAGGAGCTGTGGCAGCGGAGCAGGAGGGAGCTGCATCCCACATGGCCCTGGAGGGCGACACAACGGAGTCTGAATTCACCAGGGGAGCTCCACAGCGGGGACAGGAGCTGAGACCAGCGATGCGGACTCCTCCTCTGATGAGAGCTCCCCTGCGGTGGCGGGCCCATCTGTGCCCCCCGCATCTACAGGTACAGCTGCCACCCCCCCTACCAGCACCGCCCTCCCAGCAGCCCCTCAGTGTGTGTCCCGTGCCCGCTCACCCAGGAGGGTGGGCATCTCCTTCGCCCCAGGCACCTCAGCCCCTGCCCCTGTCACCCCTGCTGCCCTCAGTGAGGAGTCCATTGACCTCCTCAGGTCCCTCACTGTTGGGCAGTCTACCATTTTGAATGTCATCCAGGGTGTAGAGAGGCAGTTGCAACAAACCAATGCATACCTGGAGGGCATTCATTCTGGTCAGGCAGCCCATCAGCGAGCTTTTCAGACTCTGGCCTCAGCACTGATGGCAGCCATTATCCCTGTCTCTAGCCTCCCCCCTCCAACTTCCTCCACCCAGACCCAAACCCCTGTACCTCAGCCTATCCCAAGCACACCATCAGACCAGCATGCACACACCTCAACACACAAGGGAAGCTCTGGCAAACATAAGCACCACATATCCTACAGGCACTCATGCAAGCATCATACACATGCAGACACACCAACATCCGCTGCCTCCATTGTGTCCCCCTCCTCCTCGCCTCCCTCCTCCCTCTCTGTCTCATCTCCACTCACACCTGCATGCACTACATCCTCAGCCACTACGTTCATCACAGCACACCCACCACCACACCCCGCTCACGTGCAGTCACCAACCCCACTACCATTCACACATCCCCTGTGTCCTCTACCAGTGTGTCTGTGAGCCCACCTCCTAAGGTACACAAACGCAGCCACACACCCACCCAACAGCCATCCACCTCACGACAGCCTCCAGCCCATGCACCTTCACCCAAAGTCACCAAATGTTCATCACTTACAACCACTACCTCTTCCTCCACTCCCAAACCCCCTCCATCTACCCGTCCCAGTGTTCCCAAAAAACTTTTCCTGTCCAACCTTGACCTCTTCCCCTCACCTTCCCCTCCCCTTCAGTCTACTAGGGCCCACCTCTCCAGGTCCCAACCCAGCACCTCAGACACAACATCTGCGGGACCACTGGTGCCAGTAGTAACCGGCTTCTAACCGGCTTCTGGAGTGCACCAGGCAGCAAGGCAGCCAGTGTGGCATGGAGCACGGACAGTCCCCCACCTGTAAGGCACAAAAAGTTGGCCAGTGCCCGGCGGGAGAGAGGAAAGAAATCAGCCACCAAAGCCGCTCCCAGGGGTACAGTTGGGAGTGTGGAGACAGCTGCTCCACCATCCAAGGTGGGGAAGGAGAACAGTAAAACTGGCAAGTCTGGGAAAATCTGCACGGCGGACAAGACCGCCACCAGCCCCGCTGCCCAGGACACCGCCGCCACCAGCACCGCTACCCAGGACACCGCCGCAACAAGCACCGCTGGCAAGGACACCGCCGCAACAAGCACCGCAGGCCAGTGAGCGCCAAAGACTCTGACGCTACTGAGACCGCCATGAGCAGGGTGAAGCACTCTGGGCACAAAGCCCCCTCCAGAACCAGTGGAGTATCCCATCCACTACCTCTGTCCTTGGCAGGATGAATCACTCTGAGCACAAAGCCCCCTCCAGAACCAGTGGAGAAAGGCATCCACTACCTCTGTCCTTGGCAGGATGAAGCACTCTGGGCACAAAGCCCCCTCCAGAACCAGTGGAGTATCCCATCCACTAGCTCAGTCCAAGGCAGGATGAAGCACTCTGGGCACAAAGGCCCCTACAGAACCAGTGGAGAATGTTATCCACTTGAGAGACTGTGGCTTTTCACTCCCCAAGATTGAACAGTGGGCAAACCACCCACTGTAGAGACTTGAGAGACTGTGGCTTTGCACTCCCCAGGATTGAACAGTGGGCATGGAGCCCCCTCGTGGATCTGGCGTTGTGCACTCAACCGGCTTCCCTTCCCCCTGAGGTCCCTGTTTTGTTTCTATCTGATGCCCCAGCAGTATTCTCTTCATCTTGTTCGGGTATCTTGTGTGGGCCTCGCCCATGCCTTTTGGGCCCAGTGGTCCACGGACTATGATAGTGGATACCTTGGACTTGTATTCTTGGTGTATATATTTGTTTATAGTGTACATATCTTTATATATGTATATATTTTTGATTACTGTATTTGAATATATTACAATCATTTGACTCATTTCCTTTTGTCCTTGCATTCTTCCAGGGGCTTTGGGGGTGTAACTGTAATGTATCATGATGTATTAGTGTGTGTGTTGTTGTGGGTGAGGGTGGGGGTGGGGGTTTTGCGTGTTGCGTGTGTGTGTCACTGTTATTTCCCTCCCCTGTGTCTTAGGTGCAGTACTCACCGTGGTCTTCGCCGCCGGAATTCGTGCTCCTGGTAGAGGAGCAGGAAGATAAAGGCTGGAAGAATCTGGAGCTCGGGTTCCATGGCGTCCTGGTTCCTCGTGGGGTGTGTAGAGGTGAGCGTTTCCCCTTCCAAGTCCTGTTTCTGCCGTGTTTTTGTTTGCGGTGCATCTGCCCCGGAAAAGGTGGCGGATTTGACTGTTGTAATTCTGTGGGCGGTACATTGTCCTCCGCCTGTCTCTTGGCAGTTACCGCCGCAGTGTTTGTTTGTACCGCCTTGGCGGTCAGAGTGTTAAAGTGGGTGTCTATGTTGCCGGTTTCCACCACGGTCGTAATTCCATTTTTTTTCCGCTGCCCTGTTGGCAGTTTTACCGCCGCTTTAACACCGACCGCCAGGGTTGTAATAACCCCCATAGTGATGTGTTTTATATGTCCTGACAGTGAAATATTGCTAAATTCATTTTTCACTGTTGTAAGGCTTGGCCCTCTCATAGGTTAGTATGAGGGCTACCTTTAAATCTGATTAAATTGTAGATTCCCTTTGGGAGCGGATGGACATGTAGAGTTTGGAGTCATTGAGCTCACAATTTCAAAATACATCTTTTAGTAAAGTAGATTTTAAGATTGTGTGTTTGAAAATGCCACTTTTAGAAAGTGAGCATTTTCTTGCTTATACCATTTCTGTGACTCTGCCTGTTTGTGGATTCCCTGTCTGGGTCAGTTTGACAGTTGGGCTGGTTGCACCTCACACTAGACAGTGACACAAAGGGAGCTGGGGTGTAGTCTGCATTTCCTGATGAGCCATCTGTGCTAGGAGGGAGGGGAAGATTGGTCACTTATACCTGAAAGGGCTGTGTCTGTCCTCACACAATGCTGTCTCCGACCCTCTGGTGAGTGTCTGGGGCCTGGCCCGGGCAAGGCAGGATTTCACATTCAAAAGAGACATTACTTTGAAGTAGGCCTACTTCAAAGGAGAAATTGGGTATAAGAAGGGCACCCAAAACCACAGACTTTAGAAACATTTCTGAGAACAAGAGGAACCTCTGCCTGGAGAAGAGCTGAGGAAGAAGAGCTGCCCTGCCTGTGACTGTGCTTTGTGGAGCTATCCTGCAGTTGCTGCTTCTGCCAGAGTAAGAGGGTAAAGACTGGACTTTGTGTGCCTTCCATCTTGAGAAGAAATCTCCAAGGGCTTGATTTAGAGCTTGCCTCCTGTTGTTTTCAGTCTCAGGGACAGCAAAGACTTCGCTCTGCCAGCACCTGGCGTCTCGGGAGAGACTCCTACTCTGTCCTGTGGTGTCCATCCAGTTCCTGGGACCCTGAAAGGAGAAGCAGGCAGCCTAAGAGGAAGAAATCCACTCACAGAGAGCTGTGCAGAGAAAACATTGATGCAACTATGATCTGCGACTGAAGAAATGACACGCCGCCAGTTCCGGTGGCTGAAATTTGACGCTTGCTGGAAACGCGACCGAAGAATCAACGCACGGAGCAGGAGAAATGACGTGCAGCATCGCTGATGGAGGATGGGAAATCGCAACCCGCGGTGGGGTTTTTGGATCCTCTTGCAGCTGGATTTCTGACGCGAACCATCATGTGCATGCAAAAACGATGCAAGGCTGTCTGGACCCGTGTGCGGACCGAAATGAAGCATCGCTCTCCTGCAGAGAGAAGTACCGACACACGCCGACTCGACAGAAGGGGGAAACGACGCAAGGTCTCTCTCATGAGTGATGTCGATGCATCGCAAGCCCTTTTTGATGCACACCAGCCCATGCTGGGTATTTTTGACACGCACCAGGTAAATTTTCACGCTAGCAGCGCTAGCATGTGTTTTTAAACTACTTAAAGACTCTTTGATTTTTATTTGATAACTTGACTTGTGTATTGTGGATTTTTGTCGTTTTGGTCTTGTTTTGTTTAGATAAATATTTCCTATTTTTCTAAACCTGTGTTGTGTCATTTTGTTGTGTTTTCATTAAGTTACTGTGTGTGTTGGTACAATACGTTACACCTAGCACTCTGAAGTTAAGCCTACTGCTCTGCTAAGCTACCAAGGGGGTAAGCAGGAGTTAGCTGAGGGTGATTCTCTTTTACCCTGACTAGAGTGAGGGTCCTTGCTTGAACAGGGGTAACCTGACTGTCAACCAAAGACCCCATTTCTAACATTGGGGATCAGCGGTTGGGATTTGGACTTGTATTTGTACTTGACATACAGAAATTAAGTATACACTACTGCTTGAGTTCAGACTACTACCTGACCACATACTACTTGTCTGGTGATTTTTTTATTTTTATTTTGGGACTCCTTTTTGTTCTACTTTCATATTTTTGGTGACCTCTTTGTTGATTTTGGAACTTTGCACTTGTTGCCATCATGTCTTAATCTGAAGATGCAACAGCTGGAGCTGTGTTTGAATTAGGGAAACTGAAGAGGTACTCAGTTGCTCAATTGAAACAGTTCTGTAAAGATCTTGCCTTTCCCATTGAAGAGCTCTGCCAGGAAGGGGGAGCTGCAAAAGGTACTGATGGCCTGGGTGACAGTCAAGGAGGCTGGGGCCACAACGAGGATGAGGCTGAGGAAGTGCAGAATCTACAAAGTGGTGTAGTGGAAGTGCCTGTCACACCTGCGGGGAGGGTCTCCAGGATAGGTAGCAGTATCTCATCTAAAGGTCTGACTCCTGAAGAATTGCAGGACAGATAGGCAGAGAGGGAGCACCAGAGGGAGTTGGAGAAAATGAGGATGGCCTTTGAGGTAAAAAAGATGATTTTGGCTTATGAGCTAAAACTGAAAGAGCTGGAAGTCATAAGGACTGAGTCCAGATGGAATGGTGGCAGCAACAATTTTATATCCAGTGCTGCTGAAGAAGTGCACATGCCCAGAGATGTGGTGCCCTACTTTAAGGAGGGAGTTAACACACATCAGGAGGTTCAGGGGTATGAGGTAGCTCCAGTGGTGCACAGGGTCCCTGAGGTGGATTGGGGAACTGGCATTTGGAGTCATATTCCTAGTGATGGGAGGGACACTCTACTGACTCTAGATGAGAGTGACAGGGAGAGGGCTTCCCCCAGGTAGAAATCCTGGTTATGGAGTGTGAAGACATCCCAGAAGAATGTGGGTTGATTGTCAGGGACAGTCAGGTACTGTCTCAGGAGGGTGATGTGGGATGCTTTTTCAAAGCAGAGTCACTGGATAGTTGGGTGAAGGGTACTTTGGTTAATTCATGTGAGGGGCTGAGTGATGTAATTGCTTTAGAGCATATGTCTAGTGCTTATTTTCCAGAGCTACGCCAACACGAGGTGAAGTGTGAGTTCTCTGACCCCAGGGAACTTACACTGGAGGCAGACCTTTGGGTGAGTACCAGAGAGTCTGAAAAGGCATTTGGGGGTACTCCTGAGGGGAGTGGTCTAGGTATTTCCCAACCAGGTGAGGTCGGGAAGGATTGCAGTGTCCCAGGTGGGTCCCAGTGTAGTGGGATGGGTGAGGGACCCTATGTCCAGTCTCAGAGGAGAGGGAATGGGGATGGGCTGAGGCCCAAGGTGCCCGAGATCCGGTCCCAGGTCCTGGAGGGTTCCATGAGGGAACACTAGGAGGGGAGCATAGCCTGTACCATAGGGCCATCTGTTGAGATAGACCCACCGTGTCAGGAGAACTTGGAGGGGCGGCTGTAGCCAGCGTCCCACCAATTCTGGTGTCTGGCAGTACCACTCCTAGTGAGGGGATGCAGAAGTCCAGTCAGAGGGTTGAGAGGGGTTTGCGGACCCCAGTGGAGAACCTGGAGTGTCAGGGGTGAGCTCTGAGAGCAGAGCCCCCCAGGAATTACCTTGGTGAGACCATTTCTGGGTTGGGGGGAATCCAGACTCTGTCAGATGGGCAGAGGACAGGAGGCCTGTGCCAGCCAGACTCTTATGTGGCCCTTGGGGACCGCGTGTCCCTTGAGGGGGGTAAATGGGCCCCCCTGGAAGTCCTGGTGAGCCAAGCAGTGGTTCAACTGCAGGGTGGTGACTCTGGGTTGGATGACCAGGTTCAGAGGGTAAACTCTGACCTGGTGGGGGTATGTATGCCCCCCAGGAAGTCCTGGGTTGCCAGGCGTTGGTCCAGTCTGTGGGTACAGACCCTGGACTGGAGAATCAGGTGCAGGGGGTAAACCCTGACCTGAAGGGGGGGCGGTTTGCCCAATCAACCCCCCGGTGTGATTTCAAGGGGTGCTCCCCCTGAGGGGGTTTGCAGAACCGTGAGAGTAGGGGCAGGGAAGAGAGAGACTCACCCCTGACTTCAGTGCAATTTAAGAGTACAGACCCTGGATTGGAAGGCCAGGTTCAGGGTGTCCCCCCAGACCTGGAGGAAGGGGCTACTGCTAACAGTGACCCTACCATGGTGTCTTCTGGGGGGCACTCCTAGTTGGGGGGTGCAGGACCCCAGAAAGGAGACCAGGAGAGGGAAGCCTCACCCCTGGCCCAGGACCAACCTGAAGGCACAGAACCCTGGTCGGAGGACCAGTTGCAGGTTAACATCCCTGCAATGGTGGGAGAATTGTGCAGGACTGCTTCTACAAGCACGCTGACCATTTTTGACTCAGGGGGTGCTGCTCCAGGAGGGAGGGTACAGAGGCCCAGAGGGGAGGACCAGGGTCATGTTGTCATCACTGACCTGGTGGAAGGGAGAGTGGTCAAAGGGTGCCAGGCACCTGGGGCTACCGCCCCCGCTCTCCACACTCACAGTGGTTGGAGAGGCCTGAGGCTGGGCTCTCATCCCTGACAGTTGTCAGGGGTCACTATGACTTGCTGTCCTGCTGGACAGAGTTGCCCCTGGGGGAGGGGGGCGAGAGTCACACCCCAAGGATGGAATGGGCAACACCACTGTGTTGGCCCTGGTGGTACTATCTGCCCATAGGGATACATCTGTGAGCAAAGTAAAGTTAGGTGCTACACAGATGGTATCTGCAGATGTGGAGAAGGGTGCCCCATGGGTTAGCTTAGTGGGCCCTGAGATTATGGACAGAGGCAAACAACTGGAGTCAGGAAGGCGTAGAACTGGAACATGCCCCTGCTGTTGAGGGCCTGGGTCCCTGTTCTATCGCCCCAATCAGGGAAGTACACAAAGGTATTGATTGTTCTCCCCTGGCTTTAGGCTGGTAGGGGGTCGTGTTGGAATTTTTTGCTTATGCAGGGTCATCCTCAATCTTTTTGCCTCCTGCCTCCTATTTTTTCTGACCTGTTGCTGTTGGCTTTTGAACTCTGAGCACTTTACCACTGTTGACCAGTGCTAAAGTGCATATGCTCACTGTGTAAATTGTATTGTTGATTGGTTTATCCATGATTGGCATATTTGATTTACTAGTAAGTCCCTAGTAAAGTGCACTAGCGGTGCCCAGGGCCTGTAAATCAAATGCTACTAGTGGGCCTGCAACACTGGTTGTGCCACCCACATAAGTAGCTCTGTAATCATGTCTCAGGCCTGCCACTGCAGTGTCAGTGTGTGCAGTTTTTAACTGTAAATTCGACTTGTCAAGTGTACCCACTTGCCAGGCCTAACCCTTCCCTTTTCTTATATGTCAGACACCCTTAAGGTAGGCCCTAGGTAGCCCCAAGGGCAGGGTGCAGTGTATGGTCAAGGTAGGACATTGTGACGGGCCGGTCGGAGACGGCCCGTGCACAATCGTAACTGGTGCCGACCCTGCCCCTGGTACTCCGGAACGACCTGGGGAAGGACCCAATTAGGACTCGTCAACAGCGGTGACGTGGAGGGGCCGAGGCGGAAACAGATCATCGAGGGAGGTGAAAACTCCAATGCCCGAGGACGAAGAGAGGTCCGGCAAAGAGGAGGAGGAAGACGTAGATGTCGAGGACCCGTGCCTGCCCCGGAAGACTGAAGAAGAAGACGAGGTAGCAGCCGAAGAACAGAGCACCGAGGAGACTCCGGGAGGCAGAGCGAAGGATCCCACCACACTTCTGGAGAAGCGTGGCACTACCAGGTGTGTGTCTCCGCCCCACTAAGAAAACCCAGGGGTACGGGAGGATGGGCAGAACGAGGACACAAAATAAGGGGGAGTGGGTGGAGGCAAACAAACTCAAAATGGGAGGGAAACCGGGGACCTCACAAGCACTTCTGCACGGTATAAAGGGCACAGAGGTACAATATCCACTAAAGCTTGAAGACTTTAATGTAGGGTCATCACTGGCAGAAAGGGTGTTTGCCAGGAAACTACTGAAGGCACTGACATAGAAGAGGAAAGCGCAAAAGAAGAAGGAACCCCAGAAAGGACAGGAAAACGAGCAGAAAAAGCTACAGGCAGAAAGGGCAAACCACAAAGAAGAGACAGGAACAGAAGGACAGAGGCACAGAGTCTTAGAGAAGACAGAAACCAGAGAGAGAGAGAAAGAAGCCAGTAATCTCCAAAATAGAGAGGAGAAAGAAGAAAGAGAGCAAGACGGGCGTGAGACAGAGGAGTAAGGAAAAGAAGAGGTAGAAAGGAATAGAGACAGGTAAAAGCATAGAACTACTTTCCGATACTGTTCTTGTTCTTCTCCCCCCATGTGCCTCCTGGGAGTCCTGAAAGAGAAGAAAAACAACAAAGAAGTAAGGAACCAGGGAGAAGAGTCTGAAGTCGTCCAAGGAAAACAGTACAAGAAACCCAGAGAAAAGCATAGTTTATCACCTATTTTCTTCAATAAATCACATTCGAACTATACACCCAGCCCTCGTGTCATCCTTGAATCCAACCCATCACAGACATATAGGCTCTCATTACAACCCTGGCAGTCGGTGTTAAAGCGGCGGTAAGACCGCCAACAGGCCGGAGGAAAAAAATATGTAATCACAACCATGGTGGAAACCGCCAACATACACAGCCACTTTAACACTCCGACCACCACGGTGGTACAAACAAACAGCACGGCGGTCACCGGCAACAGGCCAGCGCAAACAAAATGGAATCACGACCATGGCGGAAACCGCCGACATAGACAGCCACTTTAACACTCCGACCGCCACGGTGGTACAAACAAACAGCGCGGCGGTCACCGCCAACAGACAGGCGGAAGACAATGTACCGCCCACCCTATCACAACACGGCAATCCGGCACCTTTTCCGTGGCGGAACCAACGCGATCAAAAAAACGGCAGAAACAGGACTTGGAAGGGAAAATACTCACCTCACCACACCCCACGAGGAACCAGGACGCCATGGAGCCAGAACTCCAGATACTCCCTGAGATAGTCTTCCTGCTCCTCTATCAGGAGCACCAAAGACGGCGGTGACGACCACGGTGAGTACTGCAACTACAACACAGGGGAGGAGGGAGGGAAAAGAGAGTGACACACACACGAAACACCCCCACCCCCACAACACCATACACACAAATACATGCTGCAACATTACATATACACCTCCCCACCCCCTGGAAGAAAGCAAGGACAAAAGGAAATTATTTGAACAATTGTAATCAATAAAAATCCAGTACTCAAAAATCTAAATACAGTATATACACTTATGTACAACAAATACCCAAGTCCGGGTAGTGCACCAATTATTGTCCGTGGACCACTGGGCCCAAAATGCATGGGCGAGGCCCACACATGACACCAGACTTCAAATGGAGAGAACACTGCAGGGGCATCAGATCGAAATGAAACAGGCACCTCAGGGGGAGGGGGGCACCTCAGCCAGATGAATGCATGATGCCATTGCTCCACGAGGGGGCTCCATGCCCATTGATGTATCCTGGGGAGTGCAAAGCCACAGTCGCTCAAGTCTTTCCAGTAGTGGGTTGCCCACTGCTTTATCCTGGGGAGTGAAAAGCCACAGTCTCTCAAGTCTCTCCAGTGGGTGGTTTGCCCACTGCTTTATCCTGGGGAGTGCAAAGCCACAGTCTCTTAAGTCTTTCCAGTGGTTGGTTTTCCCACTGCTTTATCCTGGGGAGTGCAAAGCCACAGTCTCTCAAGTCTCTCCAGTGGGTGGTTTGCCCACTGCTTTATCCTGGGGAGTGCAAAGCCACAGTCTCTCCAGTGGGTGGTTTGCCCACTGCTTTATCCTGGGGAGTGTAAAGCCACAGTCTCTCAAGTCTTTCCAGTGCATGGTTTGCCCACTGCTTTATCCTGGGGAGTGCTAAGCCACAGTCTCTCAAGTGGATGCCTTTCTCCACTGGTTCTGGAGGGGGCTTTGTGCCCAGAGTGCTTCATCCTGCCAAGGACAGAGGTAGTGGATGCCTTTCTCCACTGGTTCTGAAGGGGGCATGGTGCCCAGAGTGCTTCATCCTGCCAAGGACAGAGGTAGTGGATGCCTTTCTCCACAGAAAGTCGTGCATCATGGAAGCTGCCCAGGCACCTGGAACTGACCACCAGCCTCGGACGACTGACCACTGGGGATGGCAGCCATGTCTGCAGTGGTGCTACTGGCTCAGGATGTCGCGGACCCGCTGGCGGTGCTTGTGGCGGGGTATTTCGCAGCGGTGCTGGCGGCGGCCTCTGTGGCATCAGTGCTGGTGGCGGCCTCTGTGGCGGCAGTGCTGGTGGCGGCCTCTGTGGCATCGGTGCTTGCGGCAGCCTATTTGGCATTGGTGCTGGCGGCGGCCTCTGTGGCGGCGGTGGCCTCTGTGGCATCGGTGCTGGCGGCGGGCTCTGTGGCGGCAGTGCTTGCGGCGGGCTCAGTGACTGTGGTGCTGGTGGCGGGCTCAGTGACTACGTTGCTGGTGGCGGCTTCAATGACAGCGGTGCTGGTGGCGGTGCAGGTGGTGGTGCAGGTGGCCTTCTCCACCGTACAGGTTGGCGTCGGCGTGGACTGAAGGTGTGACACTGGTACAGTTGTCGGTGCCACCATGCCCTCTCCTGCCCCGCCCTTTATTTTCTGGCCCTTCCCCACCTTGGATGGTGGCGCAGCTGTCTTGCCACCATCCCCTTTTGTTTTCCCTTAGCCCTTGGTGGCAGCTATTTTATGCTTCTCCCTCCGGGATATGGGCAACGTTTTGACTTTTGCAGGTGGCAGAATGTCCTTTCCCTTGCTCCGTGGCACACTGGCAGCCCTGTTGGTTGGCACACTCCAATAGCCCGCAGTTGCTGGCACCACTGTGCCTGGTGATGTGGTGGCTGAGGTGCTGGCTTGGGACCTGGAAAGCCTGGCCCTAGGGGAAGGACGGGGGGAGGGGTAGGGAAGAGGACAATATTAGCCAGGAAAAATGTTTTAGACGGGTAGATGGAGGGGGTTTGGGAGTAGAGGAAGAGGCAGTGGTCGTAGGAGGTGTAAGTTTGCTGAAATTAGGTGAAGGTGCATGGGCTGGAGGCTGTTGTGAGGTGGATGGCTGTTGGGTGGGTGTGTGCCTGCATTTGTGTACTTTGGGAGGAGGGCTCACAGACACACAGGGAGAGGACACTGGGGATGTGTGAATGGTAGTTGGGGTGGTGAGTGCACGTGAGCGGTGTGTGGTGATGGGCGTGCTGGTGATCGAGGTAGTGGCTGAAGATGTAGTGCATGCAGGTGTGAGTGGAGACGAGACAGGAAGGTAGGAGGAGGACGTGGAGGAGGGGGACACAGTGGAGGCAGTGGATGTTGGTATGTCTGCATGGGTATGATGCTTGTGTGAGTGCCTGTGGGATGTGTGGTTCTTATGTTTGGCTGAGCCACCCTTGTGTGTTAAGGTGTGTGCATACTGATCTGATGATCTGCTTGGAATAGGTTGAGGTACAGGGGATTGGGTCTGGGTGGAGGAGGTTGGAGGAGGGAGGCTGGACACAGGGACAATGGCTGCATCAGTGCTGAGGCCAGAGCCTGAAATGCTCTCTGTTGGGCTCCCACACCAGAATGAATGCCCTCCAGGTATGCATTTGTTTGTTGCAAATGCCTCTCGACACCCTGGATGGCATTCAGAATGGATGATTGCCCAACAGTGAGGGATCTCAGGAGGTCAATAGCCTCCTCACTGAGGGCAGCAGGGCTGACTGGGGCAGGGCCTGAGGTACCTGGGGCGAAGGAGATGCCCACCCTCCTGGGTGAGCGGCCACAGGACACACGCTGAGGGGCTGCTGGGAGGGCGGTGCTGGTGGGGGGTTGGCGGCTGTACCTGTTGATGCGGGGAGCACAGAGGGGCCCGCCACTGCAAGGGAGCTCCCATCAGAGGAGGACTCGCTGTCGGTGCCGTCACCTCCTGTCCCCGCCGTGGAGCTCCCCTCGCCCTCCGTCCCACTGGTGGCTTCTGACTCCGTTGTCTCGCCCTCCAGGGCCAAGTGGGATGCAGCTCCCTCCTGCTCCGGTGCCACTGCTCCTCCGTCTGATGATGCTATTGCACACAAGAACATGGAGACCACAAAAAGGGGGGGGAAGACAGAAGAAAGGCATGTTCAGTGCATGCAATACCACTACTGTTGGAGGACACTACAGCCGCAGCAGAGCTCTGCACTACGCCATGCACTTAGAGTTCTTAGATTATTCACAGGGCCATGGGGTACAAGGCCTATGTCCAATTGCTGCACATATGGAAGTCACAGGAGCCTGACCAGGTGTAGGTTGGGGTGCCACATAGCCTGCCTCACAAAGGGACCTTGCCTACAAAGCTCGCCCTGGCCTAAGGTAACCCACTGCCCAACTCTCCCACCCAGACACCTCGTAATGCACGCAGAGTCAGATGGATGTGACTGTACTCATCCCCTTGTTGCTGCTGTGATGCCCTCAAGCGCCCATCCAACTCTGGATATGCCACCGCCAGGATCCGGTACATCAGGGGGGACATGGTGTGACGGGCACCCCTCCCACTTTAGGAGGCCATCCCCAGCTGGGCCTCCGCCGTCTTCCTGCTCCAGCAGCGAATGTCCTCCCATCTTTTCTGGCAGTGGGTGCTCTGTCTGTGGTGGACCCCCAGGGTACGGACACTCTTGGCAATGGCACGCCAAATATCCTTCTTCTGGTGCGTGCTGACCTACAGGAATAGTACAGGGGAAAAGGAAAATCTTTAACCGTCTGGACCGGCACATTCATTGGCCCACATTCCCACCCTTGCCCTGACGCACATACACTCACCATCCGCTCATGCAGGGCTCAATCCCCCCCCTCTATCTTCCATCCTCACCACTCCAAACAGGCATTGCCCATACAGCATGCTCACAGTGTACTCACCTGTTTGTCTAGAGGACCATAGAGTAGCGTGTACTGGGGGAGTACCCCATCCACTAACTTCTCCAACTCCTCCGAAGTGAAGGCAGGGGCCCTTTCCCCAGACACATGAGCCATCGTAGCTTCCAGACTGAGGTCACAGCAGCACTTGCAGTGTAGGTCCTCTCCTGTCAAAGGTCAGGTATCAAGCGAGTGAACAGACAGAAAATGGCGGTCACGTCCGCGGCGGTTGCATACCGTCACCGCCGGCGTACATAGTCATTGGCTCCTGGAACCCATAGGGTCCAATGTTAACCAATGCAGGATTGCGCCGCAGTCTTCGACCACCTACTGCGACGATGTACAACGCCAGCGCAGTTACCTCATATCCCCTTGTCCCACCTTACAGGTCAGGCAGCCGCCATTTCATGTGGCCACATCGCATTAATAATAACTGCGTCACACCTATCTAGGCCTTGCATACACACAGTGACAGGCACATTGCGGATTAACAAATGTGTGCAAATTAAATTTTTGTAATACCTCAGTGTTGGCTGACTCTCTGCTTGCTGTTCTCGTCCATAGGGCACGTCCGCTGGGGCAGGTGATGAGATGGTGGCATCATCCGGTGTACAGACCGCTGGTAGACCTGTCGACAATGGAAGAGAGACACGTATAGTCACCTACAGACTTGATTGTGCAACAATCCGGGAACTGTGTGCCCAGTTGGAGCCAGACCTGATGTCATCAATCCGCCATCCCACAGGGATCCCCCGTCTAGTGCAGGTCCTGTCAGTACTCCATTTCCTGGCAAGTGGGTCTTTTCAAACTACAGTGGCTAATGCATCAGGGATGTCCCAGCCTATGTTCTCAATCGTGTTGTCCAGAGTGTTGTCTGCCCTGCTGAAATACATGCGCAGCTACATCGTGTTCCCCCAGGTGGAGGATTTGCCTACAGTGAAAGGTGACTTCTATGTCCTGGGACATATCCCCAACATCATAGGTGCCATTGATGGGACACATGGGGCCTTGGTACCCCCCGCAGGAGTGAACAGGTGCACAGAAACCGGAAGATCTATCATTCCATGAATGTGCAGATGGTGTGTTTGGCCGACCAGTACATCTCTCACGTGAATGGCAAGTTTTCTGGATCAGTGCATGACGCTTACATTCTGAGGAATAGCAGCATCCCTTATCTGATGGGGCAACTCCTCAGGCACCGTGTGTGGCTAATAGGTGAGGACAAGGACCCTATACCCTGTGAATAGTTGTCTGGGTTGTCCCTAAGGGTTAGTGTGTGTCTAACAGTTGTCCCACGACATTTGCAGGTGACTCTGGGTACCCCAACCTGTCATGGCTACTAACCCCAGTGAGAAATCCCAGGACAAGGGCAGAGGAACGCTACAATGAGGCACATGGGCTAACTAGGAGAGTGATTGAAAGGACCTTTGGCTCCTGAAGGCCAGGTTCTGGTGCCTCCATATGACAGGTGATTCTCGTCTACTACTCACCAAAGAAGGTGTGCCAGATCATCGTGGCCTGCTGTATACTGCACAACCTGGCTTTTCGACGACAGGAGCCTTTTCTGCAGGAGGATGGTTCAGCTGGAGGTCTTGTGGCAGCTGTGGAGCCTGTGGACAGTGAAGAAGAGGAGGCAGAAGAAGAGGATATCGACAACAGAAACAACGTTATCCAGCAATACTTCCAGTGAGACACAGGTAAGAAGATGTCACTGCCTCACACATCTCATACTATTGTTTGAGCTAGCATGAGTCTGTCAGTTTCACCCAGTGTATGGACCCTGACTTGTCACTTTACCTTTCCATTTTACAGATGTGGGTCCCACTGTGTGACCTCTGCTATCTTACCTCATGGAATAGAGCTGTGTTACATTGGTATGTTGACAATACAATTGACATTGCTACATTCCATAGTTATTGCAAATACACATTTGTGAAAGCACAGACTGACTCCAGAATGTTTTGTGATTCAAGGGTGTTTATTTCTGTGCAAATAAATGGAGGGGGTTGTAAAATGGTCAGGGGTGATGGTGGAGGAATGTCCATGGCAGAGTCCAGTCTATTTCTTTCACAGGTGCATTGTCCAAAGGGGCATAGGAAGTGGAGCTAGGGCAGTTGATGGATGGACAAGGTGACAAAGTGGGACAGAAGGATGACATTCAGGGGGGTCTCATTTCCTGGCGGGGGTCTTGGCATTGTTCTCTGTCTTTGTCCTGGATCTCAGGGACCGTTTGCCGGGTGGTTCTCCATCTGCAGGGGGTGGGGTGCTGGTGTTGTGGCGGTGCCTCCTGCCCACTAGCGCCGGCAGAGGTGGTGGGCTGTTCAGCATCCAGGCTAGTGTCAGGGGCACCTTGTTGTGCCACAGTGTCCCTCCTGGTGTTACCAAGGTCCTTCAGCACCCCTACAATGGTGACCGGGGTGGTGTTGATGGACTTAAGTTCCTCCCTGGTCCCCAGATACTGTTCCTTTTTGATTTTTAATTGATAACTTGACTTGTGTATTGTGGATTTTTATCATTTTGGTCTTGTTTTGTCTAGATAAATATTTCCTATTTTTCTAAACCTGTGTTGTGTAATTTTGTACTGTTTTCATTAAGTTACTGTGTGTGTTGGTACAAATACTTTACACCTAGCACTCTGAAGTTAAGCCTACTGCTCTGCCAAGCTACCAAGGGCGTAATTAGGGGTTAGCTGAGGGTGATTCTCTTTTACCATGATTAGAGTGAGGGTCTTTGCTTGAACAGGGGGTAACCTGACTATCAACCAAAGACCCCATTTCTAACACCATATATATTACTAATACAGCAGTGCAGAAAGTTATTGGAATGCAGTTTGGATATAACACTGGTCATCCATTTCCTTCTCTTCTGCTTGCCACATAAACTCACTATGAAGCTGAATAGGGGCTGTCTATAGACAGTTGCCTTATCAGAGAGACAAGTTCTGGCAAGTTAGAAACAAATAACGTTGACCCTTTAAGCAAAGCACATATGTTTAAGGTGAAGTTAATTGGCCACCACTACAGCAAACAGGAGCGTGACAGATTTCCAAAGCAAAATATGTGAGGTCAACATATTTTCATTGATTGTAAATACACATTGGGTATGCACAGTGTGCTGCAATAGATGCAGTTGTGTAAATCACAACCAGGTGTTCACATTTCAGTTATCTATTCAAGCACAGATCATTCTATATGCATGCAAAAACATATCCCAAATAGAGTCAATTCTGCATTTGTAAATGCACATGTTATTAAAAAGTATTTGAGTTTAGCATAGAGTTACCAGTGGCAAGAGAGGAATGGAAGAGTGAAACAGAAAGGAAAATAGAAGGAATCCACTTCCGAGAAGGTGATGTGGTGGGGTACACATCACTTCCGATGGGATTTGGATGTTAAAGTTAGTGGGTTAGTCTGTTCCAGCAAGAATCAACATTTCACATCCACAAGTGAGGAAGGTAGTAAACAATTAAAGAAACCTTAGAACTATTGCTAGTCCTGTACTATTCAAATCTCAGGTGAGAAACAGGTGGGTATAGCTATTGAAACATCACCCAATAGAATGCCTAAGGTGCAGCACACATACCCTGATATTACTCCACTCAAGTAACTTAATAAAAAAACAGCCTCAGGACTGTATGTATGTCCAGTGTAGGGATATACATAAAACTGTGAAATCATCAAGCCAGTATTAGTATGTTCATTGTATCACTCCTTTTTTAAGAAATGAAATGCAGTACTGACTATAAACATCTATATATAGCTTTGCTCTTTTGTGGCTTTGTTAACCAATGTGTGAAAGTAAACACCAGACTTCTGCTAGAACAGTAAGTACTGCATTTTCTATGTGGCACACAGCTATCAGATTGCTACTTTCTAATAAGTATATTCTTGAAAAATGTACTGTTGGCAAATGCAGCACACTCGAGCAACTCCTGAGTTACAAATGTATCCCTGACCAATGTGAGAAAGCCTGTAGGAAAAGCAGTTCCTCCAGCATCCCTCAGTCTTTTGACAATTTTTCAGAGACAGGCTACATTACCATGCCTATGACTTTAGGGAGCAGAGCGTGAGCAGGCAAAGAGTTCACAGACAATGCATCACATTTTTTGGTATGGCTGATGAAGATGTGTTTCAAGCTGAACTCACATACACTGCTGCCTGCTCCCATGCCATCACTGACTTTTTCAGGGTACTCAGGGTTCACTCTCTTGTTCATTGGAACTTGCAGAAGATCAGCTGCATCTCAACTGTGGCAAAGTTGTGGATATCTGATTTTTCTGTCAGGTAGTGAAGTAAAAGCACGCATTGTGGAACCTTAAACAAACACCACTCCACCTTTCGGCTGGGTGGCCTCCATAACTTTCTAGTGTATTTTGCAACAAATTATGAGCCCAATTTACAAAGGGCCTCTGCACTTTAGAGGAGGCCCTGCAGTTGTGGTAGGGGGTACACCCGTAGCGGGGGCTGGCACTCATGGTGGGACCCCTGCAACTAGAAACTGCAGAGCTGAAGTCCCGCCACGAGTGCAGAGGTCCCACCATGAGTGCAGAGGTCCCTTGTGATTCAGGCCCTAGGTTCTTACAGATTCCTTAATGACCTGGATCTGTGTAGAACTGTGATCTGAAACTATTATAACATATGAAAATGGTAGTACATTTTGAATTTGTTTGCTTGTCAAAGTGGATTTAAGATTTCAGTGTGATAATCACAAAATATTCCCCATGCTTAAAATTAGACTGAGAAATTGGTATCCAAGCAATCCAATGATGGGGATTTTTCTCTCATGAGAACTAAGAACTTTTTTGTTCATATTGAAGTTATCACTTCTGTATTTCACATTTAACTGAGTATGATTCCTTAAACTGCCCAATCCTGACCAAGAAATATCTTGGAATAACATAAGGATAGGCAATTCGTTTTCAAATCACTTGTGCGTTTATGAGTGTTCCAGAGCCAAGTTAAAATGTGTGGTGTGCATCCATTCAGATTTCATAAAGTTTAGTTTGCTAGCTTCAGATCGCTGTCTAATCCTGATAAGAATAATCAGATGCTTGAACACGTGCTACATCTTGGGGTACAGTACAAACAAATATGAACACTGATCAATCAATTCAGAAATCAGCATGAAAGCTGCAGTTTAAAGGTTGCACTGGCAGATAGCTCAGTGGGTTAATGAACCTATTGTGGGGATATCTACACTTCAATAGGTTTAATGGGCAGGTCAGTGGATGATCACTTCTTGAAAACATCTGAGTTAACTGTAGGTTGCAATTTAAACTCTAACAAAGTTCAAAATTGGGGCTTATTCTTCAACCAATACAACCTCATGTTATATCTGGCATCCTTGGCATTGTTTTCTCCCTAACATTTTGCTTCCAACCCTCTCATTTTGCTGACTTCATTTTGTAGGCTTTAGGACTCTGCACATTTTCCCACTGCGAACCTGTGCTAAAGTGTTTGTGCTCTCTCCTTAAAACATGGTAGAATTGGCATAATTAATTTACTTGGAAGTCCCTAACAAAATTGCACTGCCTGTGCTCTGGGCCTGTACATCAAATGCTACTAGTTGACCTGCAGCAGTGATTGTGCCATCCACAAAAGTAGCTCTTTAAACATATCTCAGGTCTGCCATTGCAGCATGTGTGTGCAGTTATTAAACTGCCATTTAGACCTGGCAAAAAAAAAAAAAAGTTTGCCAGGACCAAACCTTCCTTTTTTATAACATATGTCACCCCTAACATATGCCCTAGACTGCCAGAGAGCAGGGTGCAGTGTATTTACAAAATTGAACATATAGGGCCTGATTCTAACTTTGGAGGACGGTGTTAAACCGTCCCAAAAGTGGCGGATATACCACCTACCGTATTACGAGTCCATTATATCCTATGGAACTCGTAATACGGTAGGTGGTATATCCGCCACTTTTGGGACGGTTTAACACCGTCCTCCAAAGTTAGAATCAGGCCCATACTCTTTTGTTTTGTATGTCCTGGTAGTGAAAATTGCTTATATTTATTTTTCACTACTACAAGAGCTGACTCTCCCATATGGTAACATTGAAGTTCCCTAACTACATTTAATACGTGATAATTTCTAAATGAGAGCAGTTAACTAGTTAATGTGGGGTGTTTTTGGGATTGTAATGAAAAAAAACCTTGAAAATCATTTTGAAAATGGCACATTTAGAAAGTGTGCGTTTTCTTGAGTTAGCCATTTAAAGCCTGTAGCCTGTCTCTGGGTCTCTTGACTGGTTGTAGCTGACAGTGGGGCTTTGTATAGTCTTTCTAGACAGCCACACACAATACAGAGTTTAGGTGTGCCTGGAATGGCCATTACAAGCAGGATGGGAGGGCGGAGTTGGGCACTGCCCTACATGTACTTGAATAGGCTGTGTTCTACCTCTACATAAAGGGGCATATTTATACTCCGTATGCGCTGAAAGTGTGTAAAAAATGTTGACGCACATTCAGTGCAAACCTTGCCCCATATTTAAACTTTGAAACCCGAGCCCGCGGATGTCAAAATCCCGCCGTGTGCGTCATTTTTTGGATGCGGCAACCTGCCTTGCGTTAATCATATACAAGGTAGGCGTTCCCATCCAAAAAATGACTTAAACGGCCGTGTGTTGTATTTATGCTTTTGGGCAAAAATGACGCACGGCCGGGAGGCGTAGGCGGAAAATGACGCACAGCCCGATTTGCGTCAAAATTTAACACCTGGGTCAGGGCAGGCGTTAAAATGGGGCAAACACACCTGTAATTAATCAGAACACACAGAAGCAACAGCAGAGCAGCAAAAGGGAGACATGGAGGTGCTTCTCATCCAGCGTGCACACAGACACAGAGCCCAGCAGCAACAACAGCAGCTACCACAACACCAGCAGGGACCCCAAAGGCAGCGCAGAAGGCAGGAGAGAATATTCCGCACCAGAACAACCCTTCATGGCCTCAGGGAACATAACATCATGCAGAGGTGCAGGTTGAACTGGCAGGCCATTCAGCAGCTGCTGCGAAACATTGAGCCACAGTTGGCACCCACCTTGCTGACACCCCGCACCATCCCACCAGAAGCCAAGCTGCTTGCTGTACTTCACATGCTGGCAAGTGGCTCTTTTCAAACAACTGGTGCCCTGATTGCTGGAATATCACAGCCATCATTCTCTGCCTTTTTGCCCAAAGTACTGGATGCCATCATTGGACTCACACCCCGCCACATCTGCTTCCCTAACACACTGCAGAAGCAGCAGGAAACAAAACAGGGGTTCTACCTCATTCGTGGCTTCCCACACGTCCTTGGTGCAATCAACTGCACACATGTACGCCTTGTGCCACTTGCTGCAACTGAACACCTCTACCGCAACAGGAAGCACACATATTCCATCAATGTGCAGGCCATTGTCGATCACCAAGGATTGATCACCAACATCGTGGCAAAATATCCTGGGAGTGTACATGACTCATTCATCTTCCGTCACAGCACCATCAATCAACACTTCCAGGATGGACGGTATGGCAATGGACTACTTGTTGGTATGTAAAAAAAACTACTTATATACACACTGCACAGCAACCCTCTAGGACACACAACACATACACCACAATAGCAACATGTCGACAGGAACACACTGAGGTTGTGACATTGCTAGCCATGTTTCATAGGTCACCATTGAACCTGTCACACATCTGAAATTACTGTACAGCCTAATGTTAAGACGTCAATGATCACAACGTTTGGAGTGTGTTGCCTGAATGTCACCTTGCAAATTGTAAGCGTCTCAATTATGTTTACATTAATCCATTGCATAAGTCTAAAGGTATGGGATGTCCAGGGTACATTGATATGAACGTGTTAACAACACTGTCAATTTTAACCTGTGTATGGACCTATCATCTCACCCCCAGTGAAAACACAGGGACACCTGTATCACAAGTCACAATGCTAGGGAGGGCACACTGTACTACAAATCGCAAAACATACTGCTGACAACCAGTCAGCAGCCAAACACTTGTTCAGCCAAGGAAACAACACAATCCAGATGGTACATCCTACAAGCCTAGGATGCAACACAATAACACAAAAGAGTCACAGACAACACAAGACAACTACTGCCATGCAAGCTGATATAAATGGGTCAAGCTACATCAACATGATCCCATTAATTTTCTCTTTCAGCTGATCAGGGGTATGGGATCCAGCCATGGATTATGACACCTATTGGCAACCCAAGTACTGCAGCAGAGCGTGCCTACAATGACGCACATAGGAGGACACGCAGCATAGTCGAGAGGACCTTCGGCATCTTCAAGTCGAGATTCAGGTGCCTCGACATCACTGGTGGTAGCCTCCTATATTCCCCTGAAATGGTCTGTAAGATCATTCTAACATGTGCCATCCTGCACAACATTTGCATAAGAAGGACCATTCCCCTCCTGGAACCAGAGGCACACATGCCTGAAGAGGAGGAAGAGGAGGATGGTGGCCTGCAACATGAGGGGGAACAACAAAATACGGCCGTTGGATTGCGTAACAATTTATTTTGAATATAATCACCATCACCACTTTATGAACTAATGTAAATAAACACCGATAATAATCACCATATCATGGTCTGGCTAATCATTTATGCTCACCTTCATCTCTAACTATCAGAATAAGAGTGTTGCCTCATGGAGCATTGCTGATATACTGATCATGACACAGAAAATCCCAGAGCAATTGTGATGCGTATCATACAACGGTCACATACACACACACTGTAAATGACATAGATCCTGTACATTTCACCTTTGAAGGGCAATAGCAGAGGACCACACCAATTTCACACATACATGTTGGAAACATGGTTCATCACAGCATATGGCACACTACTAAGCCACCATCACTCAATAAGGGGAAAACAAGCCTCATACATGAGGCAGTTGATGTGGTTTTGCATCAGTAACAGGAATGTATGACCAGACCCTTGACAGCAGTAAGTCCAACTGGATCCAATCTTTGCAAGGAATATCTGTGACTAGAGTTCTATATAAGCAGAACATAGACAGCACAAGTGCCACACATATGACAAGCATTGCACACATGTCGTTCCATGTACATGTCAGCCCATTTCCTAACTCCTGACAGACCCATGCACCTGGTCACAACCCACCTGTATGAAGATGTCCCTGGAATAGTAATATGTGTACCCCGATATTCCATCCTCTACACACACATACTAACAATAGTAATCCAGTGCATCCACTACCTAGAGAACTGCATAAATGATTCTCCGAAACTAGGTGGGAAAAAAATCCCCTGCCTGCTATATGCAGATGATACGATCCTACTATCAAAATCGCCAATGGGAATTCAACACCTAATTAACCAGTTCTGTGCTTACTGTAGTGATTATGGTTTAGCTGTAAACATTAAGAAAACTAAATTTATGATATTCACTACCTCTAAAAAACGATTGCGTACTAATATTGAGATGAATTCGACCCCATTGGAGAAAGTTGAAGAGTTTGATTATTTGGGTTTCAGATTATCTACATCAGGCAAATGGAAGGCAGCTATTGACAAAGGGGCTCTGATCATAAGCCAAAGAGGTGGGGCCTTAGTCCGCAGATCTAGAAAGGCTCCGAGCCCCCCTCTGAACATTCTTGCGGAGATTTATAATGTTCAAATCAGAGCAGCAGCCCTATATGGAGCGGAACTTTGGGGGTCCCATAAAAACCTGGACATTCTGCAAACTAAGGAAAATATCTTCCTTAGGCAGGTGTGCAGGCTAGGTACGGGCACTCCAATGACCCCTTTAAGGCTTGACCTTGGTTTAAATGGCATTAAAACCATAGCGGCCTTAAGACCCCTTTCCTACTGGATTCGTCTATGGAAATCTGCTGAACTAGAACCATATAGGCTGGCTATAAGAGAGTTGATAGCCGCCCCCAAGGCATTGGAGAGAATCCCTTGGCTGAAAGAGATGAAAATTGCCTGGGACAAAATGGGTCTTTCCCATTATTGGAATCACCCGGATCAAATCCCTGATAAGGCTAGGAGATTTGTTACGAGCAGATATTGGGAGAAAGTTAACGAAGATTCCCTGCACCAAAAGAGGGCGGGTAGGTAAACAATGGATTTTCTTCAAATTAAGCATGAACCCTGGGCTGAGAATTTCCTGAACCTCCCTATCCCTCTGTATGCCCGTGCTCTATACCTGCAGTTAAGATATGGTACATTGCCTACCAATGGTTTCACGGCCCATTGGCCATCTAACATCGCTACAAATGATAGGTGTACCTTCTGTCAACATTGTAAAGAAACATCAGAGCATGTATTATTCTTCTGCCCTTTGTATAAGATACCAAGAAAGAGGTGGATTATTCCCCTCTGTAAAAACATGTCATTTCAGGACAGAGTAACAGCCGTTAGAATCTGTACGCATGATTTTTCTCCCAGGGTTGCCATTCCAGTTACCAAATATTTATCGGAGGCCTGGTACATCCGTCGCAAGTTCATTGCACCTAAAGGCTCCTGAGTCATTTCTATACTAGTCTTCAGAAGGATTTTAATCTTCTCTTTTATCCTTTTTGTATTGTTTTTAGTAGGAAATTTCTATTACGAATTTGTTGCCTTCTTGATGACTATTTTCTGTCTTTTTTGTCTTCTGGTTGTGCATACTGGTCCTCCAGACAAAAGTTCTATATTTTAGTTTTTAGCTCTGTCCCCTTTTTTACTATATCTATTTATGGTTTATTTTATTGTATTTATATATATGATGAAATGCTTTGTCCTGTTGTTCTTATTGTTACATTGTTTTGACGTCTATTGGTTTTATATTGTTACCATGTTTTTATCACATTCTTTTTTTTAAGTATGATTGTTATTATTATCTTAAATGGACTAGATTTCTAGACCGAATGAACTTAATAAATAATAGTAATCCAGTGTGCTACACCCTTTCCTATGGTATACCATTGTCATAGTACATCTGACTGCATGGACGTCAGGACAATTAATACACTGGCTTGTAGTTTCTAAGCCCTGTTATCACCTGTAGATTGCTTCCCGTGTGAAAGGTACTGTTGGCCATTTGAATGCAAATCTCACCTACAGGACTTGTGAGAAACTGATGCAGCCCACACCTGTGATCACCTCCATGCACACCACCCATTTCAACATGCACTGCCCCTGCTGATGCCTGGAACAGCATAGAAGTTGCCATTTTGTCAAATGAACCGTTTTGCATTGCTAGTAATGAAGCCGTGTAACACAGCCCTTGGGTTCACGTGTCACCTTCAAAAACACAGGACATACACAGTTTTACATGTCAACTGTCTAGTTCTTCCTCCGACCAGTCTTAGTCAGACCACTGATTATGTAACTTGTGAAACTGTTGGATGCTGATTGACCCTGTATCCTGTCAGCCTGACTGGCACCTGTCTGTGCTTCATCCTAAAGATTCCCTGTGTCTACATATGTACCACACTTGCTTTACCAAACCTCTCATTCCTCAGAGGGTATTTTGTCATGTTCTTCATCAATGCATGCCCAAATACATTGTATAGCATCATCTGCCTTTTAATTGTACCATATTTGTTAAATTGTCTTTGAATACCAAAATCATGGCCCATCCCTTGTCTGGGTCTCATTTATGCATGAACGACAAAGTGTGACAGTGTCCCAGGGCCATATGCAGGGATTGGGTACGGTGCCTCCAGCAGAACCAGCAACCTCTGATAGTGTCCATGAAAAGTCCACAGATGTTAGGACCCTGACAGTTCACACGCTGAATTACATTGCTCACAACATATTGATGGGCCGTGTGTGGTGAATAGCTACGAAAATAATCAGCACAGAGGCTATGATGTTCCCAGATGCAGTGGGAATTTCAGAGGCCAACCTGTGTACAAATGTTGTAATGACACCTGCCGGAACATGACACCTGAGACATGATCTCACTCAGCACACCAAGGTTGCCCTGTTGACAGTCTCATTACACGTCTTCAGTGACAGGGTGAGACCATCCCCATGTAGGTTCTCATATCCTCATTGACTTTACTCACATTGATCTCTGAAGGATACTCAGTAGATACAGGAATAGCTGCCACTGACTCATGATGAGACCTGGACGTAACTGTGACAACATACACCCCTAAACATATACAGGATCAACACTGGACCACACACATGAACAAGACAACTCTGTGCAACTGATCACTGGAAATATGCGGACACGTGCTGCCTCATATGCTGGTCCACCACAGCCACTGGAGAGTTGTGGCTCAGTTATATTACCTCAACTGTGGCGTCATAATACATTTGTGGTTCACCTTTGGCTGTCTGGGCCAATTACATGGTACCCACTTCGTCAATGCATTGGCCTGACTCACTGTGGGATTCACCAACAAGTGCCTAGGAAGCAGTTACCAAAAATCTAGGACATGGGATGGTGAAATTGTGGACCATTGACATGAACAAGCATCTGCCATCTATCTGGTGCATGCTTTGTCATTTGTGGTGTCTACATTACCCTAAATCTTGGAAGTGCACACAACGGATGTTGCTACATGTATGACTAACACATGTCCTCTCTCATTTCCACAATGACTTGCATCTAAGGTTTGGACACATTGACTTCACATTCATACAAGTACATTTTCAGCAATGCATCTTGTGATGCACACACACTGGGTCAACAACTACATTAGTTGCCACTGCACAGACATTGAGCCATAGGCATTGAGGTATTGTACTTATGTACGTCACCTTGCTATCCTCTCCTGATGCCAAACATGCCCAAATTGTGCAAAACATATATGTAGGCCACACATATGGCCATCTAGTGCGTCAGCCAACCGTCAAAATCCTGTTAAGGAAGTAGCGGGTCATGGTCCGCTGCACTATGATGTTTCACATGTGAACATACACCATCAACACCAAAGTGGGTGCAATCAGCCTATCTCAGTTGTGTCCCAAATGTAACATAACATAAAAATAGAAAAAATCCCCAAAACCAGTTCATGCACTGAAATTTTGACGTTTTTAGCGTTATGCGTAATTTTTTTCCACCATTACAGATTGTGCGCCATATTTTTTGACGCACAGGAGTGAAAATTAGGCTGCATCCAAATAATTGTAAAGACAATTTACTATAATTTGGATGTGGCCTAAAATATGACGCACATTCTGTATGCGTGAAAAAATATGACGCATAGCGATAAAAATGGTGGCCATTTTATGCAGGATGTGATGCAATAGGATATCCTGTTTACAGATTATGTACAGTGGGTGTACTTTCACTTTGTACTTTGCAGTCTGTGAATCTTTTAGACTGTGTGGCTGTGTTCAGAGTGTTGTCCAGTGATTTTGTGCTTTGGTGTCCTGTGTGCTATCTTACTTGTTAATTTGTAAAATAAATATTGTTGTTGTACACTGTCTGAGTGTGTTTTGTTTACAGTTGTCCAGTACTGTAGTTTATTTGTTGTTTATGGGAGTCTGTTGTGGTTAGTTACTTCTTGTGCTATTTCACACAATGCAGTTCCTAATGTAAATTGTTTGCCTTTGTCTTCACAGCTGCGAACATGACACCCATCCAGGTCCGTGAGTTCCAGAGGCGGGCCATGAGATACCAACATATCCTGCTGGTAGAGTCGGGGTTCAGGAGGATGGCCCTTAGATACCGGAATGAACAGGCCTCCGGAGCATGGAGGACTTTCCCACAGGGTGGCCCTACTTTGCCCACCACAGCCACCACCAGCACAACCACCAGTTCCACCCAGGTGGCACCACCCACAGCTGGGGCTGTTGTCCCAACGTCTGCAGTTGTTCCAGGCCCCAGCAGTGCAACACCTTCAGGGCAGCCCACAGGCATTGGCTCTATATGCCCACAAACCTCCTTCGTCGGTACCAGACTGCCCCAGCTGCTACAGTTGACCCTGCAGCTTTCCAGGCAATGGGGGGTTGATGTTTAGAACGTTTCGTTACATGTGATAAGTAAGTTTAGGTTAGGTTAATTAGGGACAGTTGTGGGTAATGAGTAGTCAGGGTAGATTAGGGTAGGTAAGACTTTTCCCTCAGCTTCCTCTTCTGTGAATACCATTTAATAAATATATAGTGAACCCTTTACAGTATGTGTTAAATGCTTGTTCATGGCCTTGGCATTAGTGTACATGAATTTTGTACTATAACATTTGTGTCCTATGCTACGAACAAATCCCAATTGAGCTGTAAGATTGGCAGCTACCCCAGAGCTACCTTGCAAAGATTCCACCATTCGTTGCAACCACCAATCACAGTTAATATGGATTTTTGTCAAAAAAGTATGTTTTCTAAGTCACAAACAGTGCTTCCAGATTTGGTATTGGGGGAACAGTTTTAGGTCTGACTGCAGTGTGATGTTCAAGGACACCCTTATAAGATGAGTTGTCATAAGCACTCTTGTAGTATCGTCTTCATGACTCACATAGATCATTTGTGACACTGTTCAGCATGATTACCTATTTGGATGTAAACTCAGACACCTTCATTCATGCAGTTTTTGGAGTGTTTGCTTAGATTTGTGTGCACTGTTATATGTGTTAGTATTGCATGGTGACAACATTTTGCTGCCACTATTTGATGACATAGATATCCCTTGAGGAAGCATTATTCTGTCCATCACAGCATTATGGTGTATGGTTTCTCACTTCATCAGATATTACCCTCAGGAAGGGCAGAGTATGATGCAATCCTGGCCACAGTGCAGATTTATATGACTACATAATTTCAGGACAGTTGTATTGACAAGCTTTGTTATTTGACAGGAGGCACATTTCAGTTATCTACTGCACAGTTGATGTGTCACATTACCCAGAGACAGATTTGTTGTGTAAGTGCTATTTATTGAAAAGTGCTGTAGTGCTATATGTACATTGTCCATGATTGTGAGTCCATTATAGTGACATCTTCCATTGTGATCCTACACAAGGGGTAAAGGAAAATGCTTTTGACATGCTGGGGTGATGTTTCAGACAGTGCAGAGGGACAGGATTTGCCAATGAGTAAGAGAGAGAGACAAGCACTGGGCAGGCTGACAAGATATACAGTGGTTAGCAGAACAGTCATTGAGTACAGTCGTTGTAAGACTGGCATGTTACAAAACGCAGGACCTTGGTAATAGTTGGCCATGTGGCAGGGGCAAGTGCTTCCGGGTACTTTTCCGTGTGAATGTGATCTGTTCCATGTCTTCTTCTTCTGATGTGTGTGTTACCTCCTCTGTCCTTGGTGGTGGTGGTTGTGAAGGGGCAACACACACATCAGTGTTAGAAGACGTGGAGTCAGACATCCCGGTCACTGCTACCTGTGAAGGTCTTAAGGGCAGTACTGCAGCAAGGAGGATCTGCTGATTCTTAAGAATAGCAGCCACATCACGATGGTAGGCAGCCAGGTCGGCCCTGAGGGGTTCATGATTGCATTTGTGCATGCAGTGGAAGGTTTGGGGTGCGAGGTTTTGTGGCAACTCCCTTACTGCAGTAGTGAATTCCTTGACACTTTCTTGTAGTCCTTGCAGGATGGATGTTAGGGCTTGCATGGCTGCTGCCTGATCTACAGATTACATCATGCACGAACGCACCCCCTCTAGGCTGGCTGCCATAGTTTGCATCCCCTCCCGCACCTCATTGGCCAGCTCCCGCTGTACCCCAACTACAGTTCTCTTAAATCTGGTGCCTGTGTCGTCTGAGTCCTCAGCTGTATTGGAGCTGGCAGGTCTTACAATTGGAGTTGTGCGTGGATCCTCTGCGATGGCTGCTTGTTCTGTGCTCCTCCTTGTGACTGAAGGTGGGGTCTGGAGGGTTCCAAGGATATCTTGGATGGTCTGCTGGGGAATGTTTGTCAGCTCGTCATCCATGTCATCAGGGTATTCTGGGACAGGCATATCCACAGGAGATCCATTGTCCTCTGAAATTAAATGGGGTACAATTAGTGTGTGTGTGTTGTGGCTTTTGTGATGTGACATGCCTGCCTTGTGATGATTTCACATTGTGATCTTGTTTCCTGTTCATTGCTCCAGTCTTTCAGATGGGCATTCTCCCAGGCCTAAGCCCCACCTGCATGTCACATGTATTGTGGTAAGTTATTAGACTTGTCGGCATCATCTCCTCTAGGAGTTGGTTTTGGCCAAATAGTGATTTGCCACCTTCTTGTCCTACTCAACCCTCCTTCTACATCCATTGTCACGGTGAGACCTTTCACTGGCTGTGGGTGCTCTGATGGCACTATCAGCACACTTAACAATCTGGACCTGCCCCAGTCTCTGATTTTTCACATCCACTTATATGTAGTTGACATGTAGTGTATCCTATGCATAGCATTGTTATGGCACCATATGGATGTTGGCATTGGTAATGTGTACAGCTGATGTTAGGGAATGTGTGGTACATTGGATTGCCCTGATAGTCGTAGCAGTGTCCTATTTCCTCCTCTGACTGTGCAGGTGTATTTCAGTGACCAGTTACATGTGTCCTCCCCCTCAATGCTGTTGTCTGAGCAGTATGCCATTTGGGATGTTACATTGTGACCCAGGCACAGGATGGACCCTGACATATGCAGCATGGGTGTGACCTTAGTGCTGTGTAGCTCCTAATGTTGATGACATTGGCTGATCTTTGCGACAACTATGGACATTGACATTTGATAGGACTGGAGCCTTTGTCTTGTTTCAGGGGATTATTGGAGTTGTCATCCTCAACCCTCTAATTTAGATGTGTATGGTCCATGGGGAAGTTACTGCCATTGGCTACTTGAGCTGCACACAGAGCGGAGGTGGTAGTGGCACCTGGTGTCACTGTTACATTCCAGATGTCAGTATGACTAGAGGTTGTTAATTGGGCCCTGGTTAATGTAGGGGGTATAGTGGCTGACGTGTGCCAGGATGTCAGTTTGACATTGTGCCCTTCCCTCCTGGCGTGGCTTTACCTTTGCTCCATCATTGGCATGGCAGCATGCCCCCATGGGACTGTTGTTGGTGTAGTGTTATGGTGTGCCCCAGCTTCTCTCTGTGTAGGCCATGCCTCCATGCCATACCCCTTTACCCATGCCACTCCATGTATATGATGACTTCCATGCATTTTGTGGTCGGTATCCCCCCTGCTTACAGTTGACATTAGTGCATTATAATTCCCCATGCGACTTACACTGCATGTGCGTTGTCTCCTGGTAGTCTGCGCTGTCCTGTCCTTGAATCCCTGTGACAATCTCCTCAGGGATGACAGCTTCGACCATCTCCTCCACGTGGTCCAGGGCCTCCTTGTGTGCTGGACTCCCACCTCCAGTCTGCAGTGCTGCCTTCCTGTTACTGGCCATCTTTTCCTTGGTCCTTCGCTTGCAGTCATTTCTTGCACTCGATGACTGTTCTGCGTACTTCTGCCACACTGTTGATCTTGTCAACAATTTGTTGCCATATTGCCTCTCTCCTACTGATTGGCAACTTTGAGGTGACAAACAGTTGGTGCTGGTGTTCCGTCACCTCCTTAACCAGGATTTCCTGTTCCTCTGCACTGAAGAGACACTTTCTTTTCTTCTTAAAAGTGTCCTGGTTCTTGTGTGGGTCCTCCTGGCTGGTTCCTGGTCTGTTGTCATCTTCCTGGGGTCTGTACAGGCATCTGGGATCCATTTTGTCTCTCCTCTGCTGAAATGGCAGTGTTCGCTGG
This sequence comes from Pleurodeles waltl, assembly GCF_031143425.1. Lineage (NCBI taxonomy): Eukaryota > Metazoa > Chordata > Amphibia > Caudata > Salamandridae > Pleurodeles > Pleurodeles waltl. Next base: position 1,048,359,625 of record NC_090439.1, on the reverse strand, counting down.
GAATTTTGACGCTACTGCGTCAAAAAACGCCGCATATCCGGTGTGCGGTGTTGTAAATCAACCCACAGTCATTTCTGCCGCGTTAACGTCGTTTTGCTTTACGACTTGACGCTGCGGTGTGTGTAAAAAAAAAGACTTACACCTGTGGTTTGCGCTGCTGGGCGTCAAAGAATAAATTTGACGCCCGCACGGCGCACCAAAATGGCGTTAGCCGGCGGTAATATGTTTGAGGCAAAACTGCACCAGTGCAGTTTTGCAGCAAAAAGCATAAATATGGGCCAAAGTTCTTTATATCCTCTATAGTTAGACTGGAGGCAGGAGAGGGAAGGTAGAATGCCTATTGTCTTCAAGGGAAACCTCCAGAGGCTTCCCCCACTTACAAGGAAGCCCCAGGTAGAAGTAGTGGAGCTCAGACATCAATTCCTCAGTACACTTCTGGACCTGTGGATACTCTGCCAGGAAGAAGGACACCTGTGGTGCAGAAAGGACTGCCGCTCTGGTGAACATATGCCCTGCTGCCCTGCTGCCCTGCTGCCCTGTTGGACTACTGTTTAAGTTGACTGCTGCCTTGCTGTGCTTACCTGCTGCCCTCATGCCTGAATGAGAAGGAATAGACCTGCATCAGTTGAACCCAGGATCTTAAAATGACCCCAAGGACTAGTTCGATGGCCTCATGACTCGAGCATCAGGGACAGAGGCCACCAACAACATTGAACCCAGTACCTGGACTCTGCCATCTGTGAGCCCTACCCTGTTGAGTGGTGCCACCCCATTCCTGGTCCTTGAACTTTGCCAGACCATCTGTAGATTCAGCAGAGCTGATGCATCACCTCAGCGGTGAGGGTTCTCTAAGCACACGGAATCCACGTTGACCTTGCAGCCCACATCAGAACCACCACTGTGTGAAGCTTGGACCCTCTTATTGCAAATCTCCCACTGACAGCCACCTCAACGACGCTGTAGGTTCTAGCATCACAGCCTCGCACCTCTATTGAACCGACATATCGCCATGACTGCGCAATGCATTCCTTACACCTGACACATTGCAAGCCCTCATTGACAGGATCCTCGATAACAAATGTGGACCTTTCATCACAGCTTGCAGCCCTCGGGACTGGCACATCATCTTGACTGCACAATGCATCATTGATGCAGGGCTTCACAACCCTCCAGAAACAGGGCTTAAGGTACTCTTGTTCAGCAGACATAAGTGGGTCCCTGTAGCCGGCCCATGCTCCACCGTGGTTGGCCTGAACTTGTGACTTTGTCCCAGTCCGGTGTGACCAGATATCCACAGTTGGAACTTTGTGCTTTTTGGAGCTATATTTACTGAACTCTTTATACCTGCATATCTCCAGGACTATTGATTAGGTTTTTGTCATTTTGGTCTTGTTTTATTTAATAAAAAGTACTCTATTTTTCTGGATTGGTGTGAGATTTGACTTGTGGTATGTTTTTACTTTATTACTGTTCACTTTGTTACGGTACTAAGTGCTGTATAAATAATTTCCACACTGCTTCTAAGTTAAACCTGACTGCCCTGTATGCTCTGTACTAAGCTACCACAGGTGAATTTGGAGTTTGCTTGTGCCTCACCCTGACAAGGATTGTTGTGGCTGTTTGAGTAGAGTTTCACCCCCTTTATCCAGGAACCAAATTTCTTACATCTCTGATGTACTGGAATATCACCAGAGCCAACAATGCCTTGCATGTAAAAATCAGAGCTTAAATTTATTCAGTGCCTGGGATTCTTTTATTTGTGAGGTCAACGTGCCCCAAAGCTAAACACGAACCAGATAAACAATTTACATTCCAGTGTGATTCTCATAAACTATGGTACTGGCAAAATCCCTAAGTATGACAGCTTCACCACTTTGTTAACAACATACCATTCAAGCTGCTGGGACAGAAAAGTCCTCTGCATAGTAAGGATGTGTACCCCTGCCCTGAATGCCTAACTGTACTGTTGTCTGAATGCTGATTATTTTGTCATTGATAAACATTGATCATGCATGTGCACCATGACATAGGCCTGTCTCATGGATTGTGGTCTCGTTGGACCAGGGTGAGTGCCCAAACTGCTAACCTCATAGTGGTGGAACCATACCTCCATCATCAGGAGTTAAGCAGGATGAGCGGATGAGGCAGCATACTGTGTAGTGATCGGTAGTAGTGAACAGTACCTTTTAACCCTGTGTCCTTGGAGTGAGGCCCACAGGCTCACTAACCTTTTTAAAAGTTCTTCTGCTGTGTGTTTAACTCATCCTTGGCCTACATCAAGTAGAATTGGAGTGCTGCATAACACACGAAGAGGGACTTTGCATTAATTGCATGTGTGCCTGGGAAGGGTACAATACAAAGGTGTAGCAGTACTGTGCAGTAAATGTGTGCTTAGTACAAGTAGTGCTGTGCAGTGCATGTGCAGGAAGAGCATGCTTGAAGTACAGAGGGCCATATTTATACTTTTTGACGCAAAACTGCGCCAACGCAGTTTTGCGCCAAAAATATTAGCGCCGGCTAACGCCATTCTGAAGTGCCATGCGGGCGCCGTATTTATTCAATGACGTTAGCCAGCGTTAGCCGCCGGCGCTGTCTGGTGTGTGTTGAAAAAAACGACGTACACCAGGCAGCGCCGGCGTAGGGGGAAAATGGCGTATGGGCGTCCACAAATGGTGCAAGTCAGGCTGAGGCAAAAAAATCGCCACAACCCGATTTGCGCCATTTTTTTACAACGCCCATCCCCCATTGAAATGACTCCTGTCTTAGCAAAGACAGGAGTCATGCCCCCTTGCCCAATGGCCATGCCCAGGGGACTTCTGTCCCCTGGGCATGGTCATTGGGCATAGTGGCATGTAGGGGGGCACAAATCAGGCCCCCCCTATGCCACAAAAAAAAATAAAAAAAAATACTTTCCTGGACTTACCTTAATGTCCCTGGGGTGGGTCCCTCCATCCTTGGGTGTCCTCCTGGGGTGGGCAAGGGTGGCAGGGGGTGTCCCTGGGGGCAGGGGAGGGCACCTCTGGGCTCATTCTGAGCCCACACGTCCCTTAACGCCTGCCCTGACCCAGGCGCTAAATTCCGGCGCTAATGCAGGTTTTTTAGACCCGCCCACTCCCGGGCGTCATTTTTGCCCGGGAGTATAAATACGACGCATATGCATCGGAGTCATTTTTTAAGACGGGAACGCCTACCTTGCATATCATTAACGCAAGGAAGGTGTTCACGCAAAAAAATGACGCTAACTCCATAAACTTTGGCGCTAGACGCGTCTAACGCCAAAGTATAAATATGGAGTTAGGGTTGCGTTGAATTTGCGTCGAAAAAAACGACGCAAATTCGGCGCAAATGGAGTATAAATATGCCCCAGAGTTTGCACATAGTGGGTGTGTGTGCTGGCAGTAAGTGTGGTGTGAAATAATACACCTTGGATAAAGATAGAAAACTTCAGTGCTGAACAGTGCACACAGACTGAGTGTGTGTGCTAAATGCATGTGTACATGCAAGGGTACAACACATAGAGGTATTATTGATGAACAGAAAATGTGCTCTGAACATACACTGAATGAGTGTGCCTGCAATGATTCATTGTATGGAAGACCCTGAGTTCCATTTTGGGAAACCAGGGCCTGCCTGGTAAAGACATGAGTAGGAGAGAAATTGCCCCAGACAGACTATGTATTGCTGCATTCCTGTGAGCTGGGTGGGGACACACCGGTGGGAAGAGGAAGAGACTCCCTTTACATTTCCAAAGACTGCTCTTTGAGTAAGTGATAGATCACAAGCAAGGGGGCTGGACACATCTCAGGAAGGGAGATGGGGCTGATAAGAAAATGCTAAAGAATAAGGCTAGGGTTCAGAGATTAACCTTTTGATGCACATATCACTGTGGCTTACATCCAGGTGTGAACTCTGGTCACTCCCACGAATTGTGCTGTGAGCAATCGGCTTTCTAGTTGTGTCTTCTGTGGCAGACCTTGTTCATGAAGGAAGATGAATAGGACAAGTGCCCACTTCAAAAGAAGCAGAACCCTAAAAAAAAAAGCCAGACCCAATAATACATTTGGTGTCTGGAAAAGGACTAATAGAAGTGAGGATTGAATACCCAAAACTTTGTTATCTGCCAAGATGAGAAGGGGAAGCTCTGCCAGACATCTGCCTATAACCATTGCTGGGGGTCAAGGTCTGTTAGTCTCCCTGCTGGGTGAAGGGACATCACTTAGGGAAACTGTTACAAACTGGGTCTCTAGTTGGTAGAGGTATACACCCTTGTCCAAATAGGGCCCACAATCCTAGTCAGGGTAATTCACAACACAATCCAAATTATCATGTGTCCACCCTCTGGTAGCTTGGCACTCATCTCCTCCTCTGCGGTGTCGGTGCATGTATTTTTGACTCATACCAGGTACTTTGTGCACACAAGACACAGTTGTTGCCTTTTAAAGACTTAAGGCTCTTCTTATCATTGCAAAAGTGATATTTTAGTGTGTGCTTATCAAATCTTGATGGTTTTGACCTTAATTTACTCAGATAAATATCTTATATTTTTATAAACCTGTGTGGTGTATTTTTGTGGTGTTTTTACTATGTTGTTGCATGATTTATTGCACAAATACTTTACACATTGCCTTCTAAGTTCATCCTAACTGCTCAGTGCCAAGCTACCAGAGGGTGGGCACAGGATAATTTGGATTGTGTGTGACTTACCCTGACTAGGATTGTGGTCCCTACTTGGACAAGGGTGTGTACCTATGCCTACTAGAGACCCCATTTCTAACAACTGTCCTAAGACACTTTCGCAGCATGGTTTGGAGCACTCTCTAGTGCCCTGTACACCATATCTGCTCCAAATTTTAACACCATACTATAAATTAATCAGTGTAATCAAATGTAGTTCACAGCCCACAAACACATGTACAGTAAGTCTGATACCTCGAGCAATTTTCCATACACCTAATTTATTCAGAACATTAGAGGGGTACCCTCTCACGGGCCCCAAAATCTGGACTGTATGATTTAAACACCCCAATCACCCACCTACTGTGCACAACTTGTGCCCCTGACACTCTGCACAGGACTTCCACTTAACATGCATGTGTGGGACTCACCTAGCATGCCTGCAGAACCTCATGCACTAAAGATACAGATTTCTTCCCTTAGGGACATCAGTTGTGCATTTCACATAGTTCACACAAAATTGAAATGCACCTTCTGCACCAGGCATCACTGAGAGTCCCCCACTCTCAGTGATGCTGCCATCCTAAACATGCAATCCTATTACCAAAATGGGAACTGCATAACAGGATCTGCATTTCTTCATTCCAGTACCCAGAGTGAATCTAAGGGGTAGTTGGCTGCCCTCCTGATATGAAGACTCAGGTAGAGAAAAGACTTCTGACCACATTACACCTGAGCCTGGTGTCTTCTCACTGTGAGTCTGCCCTGATAAGTGGTGCCATCTAGTCCTGGATCCTTGAAAGTGGGCCTGAGGCGCTTTGCGCCAGTGGACCAACGCATCCTCTGCTGCAGAAGCAGAACCGATGCATCACCACTGGTGCGTAGAGAAAATCAATGCATCACCTCTACTACATGGGTTGGAACTAGCACAATCAGAATCGCATTGCCCCTGTACCTCCTGTCTCAAAACCAGCAAATCACCTTCAAAACATCAACATTGTGGCATCTTTCTCTGTGCAAGGTCCTCGCATCCCTGTTGATGGCAGCCTCAATGACAACAACGCAACTCTGCATTGAAGACTCTGTACTCATCAGAACTGACACTGACTCAACTGCCCACTGCATTCTTGGCATATCGGGAACTCGCAGCACAGCCTCACCACATCGCCGGAATGGTTGCATCGCCACTTTTGCATAGAGAAAAGTGACACACATTCCCTCTATTGCATGGTTCTGAACTGATGCATCACTCTGCATCTCTGGATTGAGGTACTTTGGTTGAGCGGGCCCAACTGACTCCCTGTAGCCAGCCTGTGCTCCATCTTGATCGGCCTGAACTTTTGACTTTGTCCCAGTCCGGTGCAACCAGATATCCATGGCTGGCGGTTTTTGCTTGCAAGTGCTATTTTACTGTTTAATCTTTATAAACTCATACCTCAACTTCTACCAATTGGATTTTTGTAATTTCGATCTTGATTTATTAATTAAAATAAGTTCTATTTTTCTAACTTGGTATGGGATCTTTTTATGTGGTGTTTCACTGTTTTACTGTTTGATGTATTGCACAAATACTTTACACAGTGCCTCCAATTTAAACCTGAATGCCTGTGCAAGGCTACCAGGGGGTTGTGCAAATTTTAATTTGGGGTTTGCTTGTGCCTTACTCCCACTAGGACTGTGGTTGCTGCATGACCAAAGCCCACACCCCAGTCAATTAACAACCCAATTTCTAACAGTCACCCTTGAGCCTAATGGAAAGGCTGCTACTGTGGCTGAGTTGCAGGGCGCTTCGGTGGTGGCGATTTGTAGAGCTGCTACTTGGCTGTCTCCATCTACTTTTGTGAAACACTACCATGATGCTGAATTGGGGTGTTTGGAGGTGGTTTTGGGACACAGGGTTTTTTCCTCTATGAAGGAATGGGGTTTCTCAGTGTATGACCTGGTTGTGATTAAACATGTTTTTTTGTGCATTGCAACTTGGTTGTCTGTCTCCTGTTTTTCTTGCTATATCTCATTGGTTGTTAAGGAAGGCGAGGGAGGGATGGGAGGTAATGCGTCCATTACTTACCATTAATGGCACAGTTCCCTCCCTTCCTCCCGGTACAGGACAACTGAGTTTCCGTTGGCTTGTTTATATTCAGGAGTAGGCGGGCGGGGGTCTCTTTTAAGAAGAGAGGGATGGTTCTTGGTGAGGGAATGGAGCCTCAACATGTAGAGTACACCACTGGAATGAATGAATGGATGGCTAGACTTATAGAGCTCAACAGCTGTTCCAAGAGGAGTGTTCTGGCACTAACTAGAAAGACAAATCCATAAAAATAACCTCATTTTAAAGAGGTTTCTAAGCAGGTTGTGAGTACCACAAGGCTCAACTGGAGAAAGGTCCAGGTTTTAGTGGGAAACACAGAAAATGAGCAACCTCCCTTTCCAGAGCATCTTAACCTGGGAATTTGTGCCTACAGAGCATCGGATGATCATAAAGTTCTAGAAGAGTGTAATGAAGGAAACTATCAGATAGCCATTTAGGCCAGAGTTGTAGAAGGCTTGATGAGCCAACAGAAGAACTGTTTCCATAATTATTGATTTTTATTAATAGCTGCTTTACGAGACATCACCAGCAGAAATGTATGGAATTTATTTATGAATTTGAGTAACACAAAACAAATTGTGACCACTAGAAGAACTTGAAGATGAAAAGGAAGGAAGACAGTGAAGAAAACTGGCTGTCCCTTTGCAGGGCCTACTCTGCCTTACATCCTCCTGCCATGGTCACTCCCTCTGGGTAGTGAAACCATTCCAACAGTGAAAGGACCCATCTCAAACTGAAACTTCCCTCTAGGAGGGTCTTCCTCCTCTCTCTCTGCCAACTTGGGTAGTGAGGTGCCCACCTCCCCTGCTCCTAACTTTGCTAGGGCAACACCTAGCTTACCCAAAGAGGTCACCCAACACTTGAACAACCCCACCATGACCAACAGGGTCTGGGGGCCTACTTTGCTATTGGCCCTGGGGTCTGCCTCCCAGGCCAAGTACAGTGCTGCCAGTAAGGCTAGCACCCAGCAGAGACTACTGACAGCTGTCAGTACCCAGAACCACACCCTAAGCTCTCCACTGACAGGTGGCTGAGCTGCTTTAGGGGCAACTGTGGGGTCCTGGCACCCCTCTTGCTTTCTAGAGTGGGAGCTACCACCTCCTGTGGCAGACACCCTCCTTCCACTCTCCCTTCTGTCAGTGCAGGGGCAACACCTTGCATCTGGACAGCTGCCTGACTACTCAGGACTTCCTTGGGGTCAGGTGAGGCCTCGCCAATGCCAACTCTGGGCTCCCCCCCTACTGGGGCAGAAGGCCTTTGGCTCCCTGGAACTCTCTTTAAGAGTGGCCCACCCTTCCTTTTATTCTTTCCTTTTCTGGGGGACCCCTGTCTCCTAACTGGGGGGACTGACTCCCCAGGAATTTGGTTTGGGGGGCGCCCTGGGCAACCAGCCCATCTGGGACCAGACTCACCTCTGGGAGGTCATTGCCCAGGATACAATCTAGGGGGAGGTCAGCAGTGACTACCACCCTAAACCAGTCAAGGATACCCTCCCTGTCTAGGGGCACTATGGCTAAGGTTTGGAGGGGACCTCCCCTGTGGCTAACCTGACTTTCCTGGTCTCTCCTGAGACCTACATGTCTGGGGTCACTAACCGGTCACTCACTATAGTGTGACTGGCACAGTTGTCTCTCAGGCCAGTGGTAGTTATCCCATTCACCTGAATGGGGTGGAAGTGCCTACTTCCACCCTCAGGGATCACCAGCTTACCATCTGGTCCTGTCTCCCAGCTCAATGCTAGGAGGACTTCATCATCTGTGGAGTCCTCCTCCATGGCTACACTGGACAGCCCAGTGCTAACCACCTTCTTTGGACAGGCTGCATCTCCTCTGAAATGACCTGTCTGCTGACAGTCAAAGCAAGCCTTACTGTCCAAGAGCTTTTTTAACTCTGGGTCTCCCTGTCTCTGCTTGTCAGAGTGGGAGTGGGATTTACTCTCCTCCTTCTTAGGGCACTGGGGTACAGAGGGAGTTTCTGTGGTGGGCTTACCACCTCCCTCTTTAGGTTTTTGGGGACCTGACCGCCCCTTATCTTTAAAATGACACAAAAACGAGTAAAATCGGATAAGGGGAACCGGAGATATGAATTTTTAAAGAATTATAGTTTTTTTAGCGCCTAAAAAAAAAAGCGCCAATCGGGTCATCTGGTTGCATCTCGACCGGGGCAAAGTAAAAGTTTAAGGCTGACCGCGATGGAGCCCTACTCGGCTACAGGCCGCGGGAGGCCTCGGTTAAAAGTTTACCTTCACACTTAGCCTCTTTTTCAAAGATTTTCTTCAGCGGGATGAACCTGCCAGTCCAATCCGACCTCTTGGAGCCCTTCTCCGGATACGCGTCGCGGGAATCCTCGGTGGAGATTTTTACCTTCGGACTTAGTCGTTTTTTCGAGGTGAAAATCCTTCGACCGGGGTAAACCTGGATCTTTATCCGACGTCCCTGGAGCCCTCCTCGTATATGCTGGCTGGGAGGTCCCGGTCAACTTTTTACCTTCGGACATAGTCTCTTTTTCGGAGATTTTCTTAACCGGGACGAACCAGCAAATCAGACCGGGTCGCGGTTGAGTTGCCGCGGCGGGTCGGTCCCTCTATGGAGCTTTTTTTCAAAAGTTGTCCAATCTTCTCCAAACTTCTGGGGCTTCTCCCAGATGTCCTTTTAAGGTTCTTTTGAGGTCCACAGCTCACTCCAAGGGTCCAGAAGTTCTGAGATGGTCCTTGGGGGTGCAGACTACAACTCCCAGAATGCACCTGGCACAAACTCCTTTTTGGCCACTGGGAAGTGGTCAGCTGGTTGCTTTCTTCAGGAGAGGGTGCAGGGGACTCTGGTTAGCAATTTTTCACCTGTAGCAAACAGGGAGTCCCTCCTTGAACCAGTTGAAGCCAGGCAAAGTCCTTCTTGTGGTGAAGCCCAGGTGTGCAGCTGGTGCAGTCCTTCTGAGTGCAGGTTTGAGGTGCAGGCCAGGGGTCCAGCAGGGCAGTCCTTCTTCTTCTGTAGTTCTTCCTTTTTGGATGTGGTAGGGAACTGAGGTGTGGGTGCAGGTCTGCCAGTTTTATCCTTGCTCCTGGGTGAAAAGCAGGGGGGTCCTGGTTCTCCAATCAGGTGCAGGGTCCTTCCCCCTGTGATGACCACTTCCTGGGAAGTGTGGCAAAAATCAATCCCAGGAGGCAACATTCTCCAAAAATCCATCATGGCTGAATCTGATTTTTAGAGGTTACATCTGGCTGAGCCCACCCACTGGTGTGGCTACAAATCATAAACACACCCCTCTCCTGCCCTCTCCTAATCTAATCAAGGGGACACCTAGTTGTCTGGGGTTGCAGGATGTGGGGGTGTTGCTGGTTGCTCCAAATGTCCTTCTCTGCCTTTGAAGACCAGTTTGGCAGCACTCCCCCTTCCTGCCTCACCATCTGCTGAAGGGAGATTCCCTCCTACAGGCACATTCCTTTGTGTGAAGCCAGGCCACTTCACACCTCATCAAGCAGCCTGGCCAGGCTGCTAGAGGCTGGCCAATCAGAGCAGAGCAGCAAAAACAATGAAGGGCTGAAATTGGCAACTTTTCAGGTAAAGTTTAAAACTCTTTACCTGAACAATTAAATCCCACAACTGGAAGTTGTGGGATTTACTATAACAATTAATTTGATACCAAAATCTTGGTATCCATCATTTAAGGGAACTTTAAAAATTAAAATAAAGTCTCCCCATTCTAGCCTATGAAAGCCATTTACTACAATGAGGGAAAAACGAATTTGGCTGTTTTTACCTCACCAGGACTTATAAAACTATTTTTATAAGGTCCCTGCTTATAGTTACATGGCACCCAGCCCTAGGGGCACATAGGGAACACCTTAGGGGTGACTTATATGTAAAAATAAGGTCGTTTAAGACTTTGGAACTACTTTTAATTCCAAAGTCGAATTTGCATATACGTTTAATTTAAAAGCAGCCAGCAAGGCAGGCCTGCCTTTAAAATGACACTGGGCACCTCAGCAGTGCACCTATGGGTGCACTACCTATGCTGTGGTCCCTAAACCTACATGCCATACCATATACTAGGGACTTATAGGTAGGTTAATTTAGCCAATTATAATTAGCCTAATTTGCAGATTGATTTTACACAGAGCACAGGCCCTGGGCTGGTTAGCAGTACCCAGGGCACCATCAGAGTCAGGAAAACACCAGCAAAAAGTGAAAAATGGGGGCAAAAAGTTTAGGGGCCTCTGCAATCAGCCCTGTTTTCTCCCAAAGTAATATTTCCATTTTCTTGGAATTTAATTTGAGGTGACTCTGTCTCATCTAATCATGGAACACAGACAAGAAAGTTTTGAATGTGTCTTGAATCATGATTGGCAAGGTGTCAGTAGAGAAAATCAGCAGCATATCATACGCCTAAGAAACAGTGTTAAAATCAAAGGACTCAATCAGGGAAGCCAAAGTGGTCACATAGATGTGAAACAAAAATGAGTTAAATATGCGCCCTACGGTACTCCATTGTGCAAAGGTTTGCTTCCTGTAGAATACAGAGCAATCCACACAGCCTTCTCTGTGCCCTCAAGGATGGGCACAGATACTAGCCTTGCCTTTGTTGTTTGGTATTCCAAGCCTTGACCAAACAACAAAAGCACCACCACTTTTAAAGTACCCCACATAAACAGAAACCTCTTGCCCAACACCTCTTGCCCATATCAGGACTCACCCACAGTGGCAGGGTGATGTCCCCTACGATAGTGGTTCTGCCTTCTGTGTGCACTTACCCAGACACCCGTCTTTAATTCTTATTGAATGCCTTGATTTTTTTAATTTTATAAATGAATGATGTGCCTTCCAGTAGGCATAGAGCACAGCAATTACTCGCTCCCTGCAATTATGGAACAATTGCCATATCACTTTATATAGTACATTAGTGTTAGACCTGACACCCTTAGGGTGGTCACCCCTAACCTTTTGCCTGCCTCCCTCCACTTTTTGGACACTGTTGCTGGCTTTTAGACTCTGCGCACTTTACCACTGCTAACCAGTGCTAAAGTGCATATGCTCTCTCCCTTTAAACATGGTAACCTTGGATCACACCAAATTGGACTATTTGATTTACTTGTAAGTCCCTAGTAGAGTGCACTATATGTGCCCAGGGCATGTAGATTAAATGCTACTAGTGGGCCTGCAGCACTGGTTGTGCCACCCACTTTAGTAGCCCATTTACCTTGTCTCAGGCCTACCATTGCAAGGCCTGTGTGTGCAGTTTCACTGTCACTTCAACTTGGCATTTAAAAGTACTTGCCAAGCCTAAGACTCCCCTTTTTCTACATATAAGTCACCCCTAATGTGTGCCCTAGGTAACCCCTAGAGCAGGGTGCTGTGTGGGTAAAAGGTAGGACATGTACCTGTGTAGTTTACATGTCCTGGTAGTGTAAAACTCCTAAATTCGTTTTTACACTACTGTGAGGCCTGCTCCCTTCATAGGCTAACATTGGGGCTGCCCTCATACATTTTTGGAGTGGTAGCTGCTGATCTCAAAGGAGTAGGAAGGTTATATTTAGTATGACCAGAATGGTAATACAAAATCCTGCTGACTGGTGAAGTTGGATTTAATATTACTATTTTAGAAATGCCACTTTTAGAAAGTGAGCATTTCTCTGCACTTAAATCTTTCTGTGCCTTACAATCCACGTCTGGCTGGGTTTAGTTGACAGCTCCTTGTGCATTCACTCAGACACACCCCAAACACAGGGTACTCAGCCTCACTTGCATGCATCTGCATTTTGAATGGGTCTTCCTGGGCTGGGAGGGTGGAGGGCCTGCCCTCACACAAAGGACTGCCACACCCCCTACTGGGACCCTGGCAGACAGGATTGAACTGAAAGGGGACCTGGTACACTTCTAAGCCACTCTTTGAAGTCTCCCCCACTTCAAAGGCACATTTGGGTATAAAACAGGGCCTCTGCCCTACCACCTCAGACACTTCCTGGAGAGGAAACCTGAACCAGAACATGCACCCTGACAAGAAGAACTGCCTGACTGCCTAAAGGACTCATCTGACTGCTTTCTACAAAGGACTGCTGCCTTGCTGTTGCCCTGCTGTCTTGCTGCTCTCTTGCTTTGCTGCAGAGGTGCTCTCCAAGGGCTTGGATTGAGCTTGCCTCCTTTTCCCTGAAGTCTCAGGACCAAAAAGACTTCTCTCTTGCAACTGGACTCCTTGTGCGGCGAAAAATTCGACGCACAGCTTGCTCCACTGTGAAAAATTCACTGCAAGCCGAACCGGAAAGACGGGCTCAACTTCGCGAGGAAAAGATTGACGCGGCGCCTGCCGTGCAACCGGAACTTCGACGCATGGCCCACCTGGACAACACCACCCAACTTCCAGAGGGGAAATGGACGCAGCGCCTGCTGTGAGGGAGAAAATTCCACACACAGCCCACCGGAACGACGCACAGCCGGACAACAAGCCCAGGATTCCACGCACAGACCCCGGGCGTCTAAAAACCCCGCAACCCACAGAGGAGACCTGTCCGCGCACCAGAAATCGATGCAACATCTTCCCCGCAGGAAAAATAATGACGCAAGTCCGTGTGTGAATGGGCGAAACCGACGCACACACCATTTTCCACACATCTCCTCCTCTGTGGCCCTTTGCGGAGATTTTTCACTCCAAACCAGGTACTTTGTGCTTGAAAGAGACTTTGTTTACTTTTTAAAGACTTAAGACACTTTGAGGGTCATTCTGACCCCGGCCGGCGGCAGAAGCCGCCGGCCTGGCTGGGACTGCCAGAATACCGCTGCGCGGTCAAAAGACCGCCGCGGGTATTCTGGGTTTCCCGCTGGGCTGGCGGGTGAAGGCCGCCCGCCAGCCCAGCGGGAAACACCCTTCCATGAGGATGCCGGCTCCGAATGGAGCCGGCGGAGTGGAAGGGGTGCGACGGGTGCAGTTGCACCCGTCGCGATTTTCAGTGTCTGCATGGCAGACACTGAAAATCTTTGTGGGGCCCTGTTACGGGGGCCCCTGCAGTGCCCATGCCATTGGCATGGGCACTGCAGGGGCCCCCAGGGGCCCCACGACACCCCATACCGCCATTCTGTTCCTGGCAGCCAAAACCGCCAGGAACAGGATGGCGGTATGGGGGTCGGAATCCCCATGGCGGCGCAGCAAGCTGCGCCGCCATGGAGGATTCCCCAGGGCAGCGGGAAACCGGCGGTACACCGCCGGTTTTCCGTTTCTGACCGCGGCTGTACCGCCGCAGTCAGAATGCCCATGGGAGCACCGCCAGCCTGTTGGCGGTGCTCCCGCGGTCGTTGGCCCTGGCGGATTTTACCGCCAGGGTCAGAATGACCCCCTTTATATCACTTTCCAGTGAAATCTTTACATTTTCATATTGCATCTTTTATCGTTTTGACCTGCAAATATCCAGATAAATATTACAGATTTTTCTAAACACTGTGTGGTGTATTTTTGTGGTGCTATATGGTGTTATTGTATGATTTATTGCACAAATACTTTACACATTGACTTCTAAGTTAAGCCTGACTGCTCAGTGCCAAGCTACCAGAGGTTGGGAACAGGATAATTTGGATTGTGTGTGACTTACCCTGACATACTTAGGGTCCTTGCTTGGACAGGGGGTAAACTGACTGCCAACCAAAGACCCCATTTCTAACATTGGTGACAGCAGTGGGATGCTATTGAAAGAGAAGCTTTTGCTGTGGTCTGGGCACTGAAGAAGCTGAGACCATACCTGTTTGTGACTCACTTCCGGGTTCAGACAGACCACAGGGCCCTCAGATGGCTCATGCAGATGAGGGGTGAGAATCCAAAACTCTTGAGGTGGTCCATTTCCCTACAGGGGATGGACTTCACAGTGGAGCATCGTCCAGGGGTTGACCACGCCAATGCTGATGGTCTCTCCAGATACTTCCGCCTTAGCGATGAGAGCTCCCAGGAGGTTGGGTAGCTCTCCCCACTTTCAGCTGGGGGGGACACATGTTAGACCTGACAGCCTTAGGGTGGTCACCCCTAACTTTTTGCCTGCCTCCCTCCACTTTTTGGACACTGTTTTTGCTGGCTTTTAGACTCTGCACACTTTACCACTGCTAACGAGTGCTAAAGTGCATATTTTCTCTCCCTTCAAACATGGTAACCTTGGATCACACCAAATTGGACAATTTGATTTACCTGTAAGTCCCTAGTAGAGTGCACTATATGTGCCCAGGGCCTGTAGATTAAATGCTACTAGTGGGCCTGCAGCACTGGTTGTGCCACCCACTTTAGTAGCCCCTTTACCTTGTCTCAGGCCTGCCATTGCAAGGCCTGTGTGTGCAGTTTCACTGTCACTTCGACTTGGCATTTAAAAGTACTTGCCAAGCCTAAAACTCCCCTTTTTCTACATATAAGTCACCCCTAATGTGTGCCCTAGGTAACCCCTAGAGCAGGGTGCTGTGTGGGTAAAATGCAGGACTTGTACCTGTGTAGTTTACATGTCCTGGTAGTGTAAAACTCCTAAATTCGTTTTCACACTACTGTGAGGCCTGCTCCCTTCATAGGCTAACATTGGGGCTGCCCTCATACATTGTTGAAGTGGTAGCTGCTGATCTGAAAGGAGTAGGAAGATCATATTTAGGATGGCCAGAATGGTAATACCAAATCCTGCTGACTGGTGAAGTTGGATTTAATATTACTATTTTAGAAATGCCACTTTTAGAAAGTGAGCATTTCTCTGCACTTAAATCTTTCTGTGCCTTACAATCCACGTCTGGATGGGTTTAGTTGACAGCTACTTGTGCATTCACTCAGACACACCCCAAACACAGGGTACTCAGCCTCACTTGCATACATCTGCATTTTGAATGGGTCTTCCTGGGCTGGGAGGATGGAGGGCCTGCCCTCACACAAAGGACTGCGACACTCCTACTGGGACCCTGGCAGACAGGATTGAACTAAAAGGGGGCCTGGTGCACTTCTAAGCCACTCCTCGAAGTCTCCCCCACTTCAAAGGCACATCTGGGTATAAAACAGGGCCTCTGCCCTACCACCTCAGACACTTCCTGGAGAAGAAACCTGAACCAGAACCTGCCCCCTGACAAGAAGAACTGCCTGGCTGCCTAAAGGACTCACCTGACTGCTTTCTACAAAGTACTGCTGCCTTGCTGTTGCCCTGCTGTCTTGCTGCTCTCTTGCTTTGCTGCAGAAGTACTCTCCAAGGGCTTGGCTAAAGCTTGCCTCCTGTTCCCTGAAGTCTAAGGACCAAAAAGACTTCTCTCTTGCAACTGGACTCCTTGTGGGTCAAAAAAGTTGACGCACAGGTTGCTCCGCAGTGAAAAAATCACCACACGCCGAACCGGAAAGACGCCGCTCGACTTCGCGAAGAAAAGTTCGATGCGGCGCCTACGGTGCGACCAGAACTTCGATGCACGGCCCGCCTGGACAACGCCGCCCGACTTCCAGAGGGGAAATCGACGCAGCGCCTGCCGTGAGGGAGAAAATTCCACTCACAGCCCACCGAACGACGCGCAGCCGGACAACAAGCCCAGGATTCCACGCACAGACCCCGGGGCATCTAAAAACCCATGACCCACAGAGGAGACCTGTCCCCGTGCCGTAAATCAACGCAACGTCTTCCCCGCGTGAAAAATAATGACGCAAGTCCGTGCGTGAAGGGGCAAAACCGACGCACACACCATTTTCCATGCATCTCCTCTGCGGCCCTTTGCGGAGTTTTTTCACTCCAAACCTGGTACTTTGTGCTTGAAAGAGACTTTGCTTTTTAAAGACTTAAGACACTTTATATCACTTTCCAGTGATATCTTTACATTTTCATATTGCATCTTTTATCGTTTTGACCTGCAAATATCCAGATAAATATTATATATTTTTCTAAACACTGTGTGGTGTATTTTTGTGGTGCTATATGGTGTTATTGTATGATTTATTGCACAAATACTTTACACATTGCCTTCTAAGTTAAGCCTGACTGCTCAGTGCCAACCTACCAGAGGGTGGGCACAGGATCATTTGGATTGTGTGTGACTTACCCTGACTAGAGTGATGGTCCTTGCTTGGACAGGGGTAACCTGACTGCCAACCAAAGACCCCATTTCTAACAATTAGGAAGCAAGTTCTGCTTCTACAGTATTAATTGCCACTCTCTCTCATGTCATCAACAGCATATTTAAAATTTTCTGTTGGATAATGCATCTGATGCTTTGTTCCTCCATTTTGCTGGTGGATCTAAATATTAATTCGGAAGATCACATGTGCATCTCAGGCCAGGCTATTATAGAGGACCGTATCACATCGAACCTTGATTTAATTATTTCTTCTTCTGCATGTAAGGCTGGTCATCTCCTAGACCCCATTTTCTCGAACATTAAAGGCCTCACCATGGACTCTCCCCTGCTGCTACTTGGTCGGACCACTTTTCAGTGCCTTTATCCATTCCAACTCACAAAACACCCTGTTTGTCGGCAGATGGACCTCAAGTTATGTTCAGGAACTTGTCCAAATTAAATACCCCAACTCTAAATACCCTAGGACAGAAACAAATACTGACCCTGATGCAGAAGGCAGATTTAGAATAACCCAAGGTTGAAGAATGGATCCATGATTATTGGGATGAACTCGTGCCAGCTGAACTCATTTCCTCTGCCAGACTCCACCACTCCTGCCCCGTGGTTCAACAAGACTCTACTTGAAGAGAAAAAGTGGTGGAAGGGCCTGGAGAAATTCCTATGATGAAATTAAATAACTTCAGTATATAGAAACACTAAAAAACTATCATGCGCTCTGCAGAGCTGGCCGGGCTACATTTTATTCTGAGAAACATTCAGCAGCCAAAAAGTGCTCCAAAATAAATTTCTCACACTAATAACATATCTCTGCCCCTTTACTGTCCCAGTCTCAATGTAAGGAGCTTGCAGATTTTTTTCTCAAAAAAGTAACACTTTCTTACGACAGCACGGACAGGCAAATCTCAGTCTGATGATAGCATTCCAAATACCAGCCCATGGATGCAACTTCTAACTGGTAAAGCAAATCTTTAGGACCCTGGTCAAATTTCTCAAAAAATGAATTCACTGGCCCCTTTCAACACCTCCATTCTCTGACCCTGTTGAGGTCTATAAAGTCCAGCTAGCCACAAGATCCTCTCCCTCTGGACAGAGAGAGCACACTTATCCCAGACATTATACAACTATTAGTAGGATTCCTGATATCTACCCTACAGGAGGGACATATCATCAAGAATGGAAACATGCCATGGTCTTACCCCTACTAAAATAAAAAAATTTAGACCCCTCTAATTTGTCTAATTTTAGACCAATTTCAATGCTCCCCATTCTCTATAAAAAGTCTTGAAGAAACATGTCTACACACAATTGGCTGTACTTGTGGAGTCCCAAAATGCTGTGCATCCTTCACAGGCAGGCTTCAGAGCAGAACATAGTACGGAATCCACCCTTCTAGGGGTCACAAAACATCTGAGACAGCTTATGGATAAGGGCAGAATGCCTACACTGATCCTACTTGTTGGATATATGTTGGAATATTGGGTATGTAATTTTGCTGGGCAACATAGTGGGAGGGAATGTTGAGACGCTTCTATCCTGGCAGTTGTCCTTTGTATCTGCCAGGGTTGGTAACATCTACTTGACTGAAATAAAGCTTTGGAAAAAGTAGCGCTGGTGGCATCTTTTTACTACTCGACCTCAGCATGGCCTTCAGTTCTGTGTCACCATTGATCCTTCTGGAAATACTGTTAAACTTGGGTCTCCAAGGGACAGCCGTTTCGTGGATGACCTCCTTTCAGGAAGCACACACCTTACCTATCTTCACAGCTAACATGATATCCAGTCCACATGCTGTGACCTCAGGGATCAGTCCTAAGTCCTATATTATTTAATATCTATGTCCATCCATTAGCAGACTTGGGCGAAGGCCTTTTCCTTTTCGCCTATGCAGATGACACTCACATTGTCTTCTTTTGGTCATCTGCTCAGGACCACAACTATGGAGCCCTGAACTCCTGACTGAGTCTGATCTCTATCTTGATGAACACCAACTAATTGAAACTTCATGGTGACAACACTGAAGTAATGGTGCTCGGTAAGAACCCCCTGCTTTGGGGCCCATAGCACTGGCCTAAGATCTTAGGTGCTCTTCCTCAACTGGCCTACAACACAAAGAATTTAAATTTGGGGCAGGATATCAATCTGTTGATGAAACCTCAGGTTGTTAAAGTAGTGTCAACTTGCTTTGCCATCCTGAAATATTTGGAAAAGAGTGTTAGAAAAGGGGTCTCTAGTTGGCAGTGGTCTGCACCCTGTCCAAGTAAGGACCCTCACTCGAGTCAGGGTAAGGGAGCCACACAGCTAAGATGATCCCTAGTCACCCCCCTTGGTATCTGCGCTCAATCAGTTAGGCTTATCTCAGAGGCAATGTGTAAAGTACTTGTACACACACATTAACACTGTAAAAACACCACTAATGTACTCCACACCAGTTTAGAAAATAACCAATGTTTATCTGAGTAAAAGAAGACCAGAATGACAAAAATCCCTAATATACACAAGTAAAGGTACAAATTTTCATAGATTAAATCTTAGGATAGCGCACACAGTAGCTTCCGCAGGGGCTATCACAACGTCTTGACAGAGTCCTTTCCAACAGTCTGATGGCATTTGCAAGGGTGTGAAGGCCGGTCACGGAGTTGCACTGACCCCAGGTTCAGTACCTTGGAAAATGATGAGGAAACAAAGATGCTGCAGAATCAGGGAGGTGAGGCATCGTTGGAGCCATTGCAGAGTTGTTTCCTTAATGCCACCGGGGAGGTGAGGAGTTGGTTCCTTGCTGCTAGGCAGGAGAGGTGAGGTGTCTGTTCCTTACGAGTGCAGGGGAGGTGATGGGGCGTTGGTGGCGAGGCACCAGTTCCTCACAACAAGGAAAGGTCAATGGATCCAGCAGGTCAAGGTGCAAGGTATTGACTTTGCTGTGTTACAATCACACCACAGGGCCACAGGTACCGCTCGGACCACAGGTGCTCCAGCGAAGTTGGGTGTCACGGACGTCAGTGACACGGTATTCTGCACTCATGCTGTGGCTGGACTTCAGAAGCACTGTGGATGCATCAGGACTGGGTTGCAGCTTATGTTTGTTGCACTCAGCGGGGACCACAGTTTCAGTGCAGGCAGTGGTGTGAAGTCAGACAGCGGCACCAAATCCGAAGTCGCCCTGGAGTTGATACAATTAGTTTCTTTTTGGTTGCACCAGAGCTCACTTTCAAGGGCCCAGGAACTGGATTTGACACCACTTGCCAAGTCAGGACTCTCAGCAAGAGAGCCAAGGTGCTGGCAGTTGAAGTCTTTAATGGCCCTGAGACTTCTTAACAGGTGGCAAGCTAAGTGCAAGCCTAGGCAAACCTTGACTTTGAGAAAGCCAAGTCCAGTCCTTTCACTACAAGGACAGAAGCAGCAAGCATCAGGCCAGCACAACTAAGCAGCAGGAAGACAGGAAGAGTGGCAGTCTCTCCTACTGACAGAATGTCCTCAGTCCTGAAGGATTCTAACTATGACAGAGGTCCAGTACTTATACCCATTTCTGTCTTTGAGGGAGAAGAATTTCAAAGAGACGTCTTTGTAGTGCACAAGACCCTGCCCTGGCACCAGACATACTCTAGGGGTTTAGAGACTGCAGCAGACAGGCAGAGGCACAGAATTGCTAAGCAATGAAATGCCCACTTTCTAAAAGGGACATTATCAAACTCACAGTTCAAAAAACAACTTCACCAAAAGATTAAAAGATGTGTTTTTAAATTCTCTATCTGCTCCCAATAGAAAATTACACTTAAAGGATATGTCAAGATTATCTCCATGTTACCCTATGATAATGAGAGATAGGCCTTGCAATAGTGAAAAATGAATTTAGTAGTATTTCGCTATCAGGGCATGCAAAACATACCAGAGCATGTCCTACCTTTTAAATACACTGCACCCTATCCCAGGGGCTACCTTGGGCCTAATTTAGAGATTACATATGCAGTAAAAGGGAAGGTTTGGGCCTAGCAAGAGTCTACACTTGCCAGGTTGTTGAAATGGCAGTTCAAATCTGCCCACACAGACACTGCAGGGGTAGGTCTGAGACATGTTTATATGTCTACTCATGTGGGTGGCACAATCAGTGCTGCAGGCCCACTTGTACTGTTTGATTTGCAGACCCTGGGAATACATAGGGAACTTTAATAAGGACTTGCTAGTAAATCAAATATGGCAATCATGGATAAACCAATCATCAATACAATTTAGACAGGGAGCACTTGCACTCTAGCTCTGGTAACCAGTGGTAGAGTACCTAGAATCCTAAAACCATCAAAAACAAAATTCAGCACAGAATCAAAACAGGATGTCAGAAACAATTAGAGAGGGGAAACTACACCAAGAGCTGACAGGTCTAATAATCTGGATGTTCTCTTTTTCAGCCTAAAGGACAGTTACTCAGGCTTTGATTATCTAAAGACTAGATAACAGAAACACTGTCTATCTTTGGGCAGGCAAGACCTCTCTTAGGTGTCTACAAGTTGTTAAGAACTCTGCCACTAGGCTTCTAGTCCAATTACTGAAACTTGCCTCTGTGTCATGCCTCCTTTGTGATCTTCACTGGCTCTCAGTGTACTAACGGATCCATTTCAAAGTATTATGCTGCATGCATAAAGCTAGATCGAACTCTGGTCTGCAAAACCTACAAGAATTTGTGGTACCTTGCCAGCTCACTTGCTCTTTGAGTTCGAGCAATCAGTTTCTCTGCACAGTTCCCACAGATAAACTGGCTTGCATAGGCGGTTGTTCCTTTTCTTACTTTGACCCCAAGTTGTGGAACACCCTTCCCAATTCCCTGAGAAGCTGCACCTCACTGACCATTTTTCGTAAGAACCTGTAAACGTGGTTGTTTTAATCCTTGTCTCACTCTGCCAGCCCTACGCATTGCTAAAGCTGTGGGAAACCCTAACCTATATGGGTAGCTACGTGCTATACAAGACTCAATAATAATACTAATAATAATACTACTACTACTAATAATAATAATTGAGTCATTGTGATTAATTCAACCTGTCTAAACATGCCATGGACTCGTCCTGGTGTTACCCGCCCACTCAACCCATGCTGCAGTTGTCTTAGAGTCATCTTTAAGTAGTTCATCAGCATTCTGAGGTTTGCTAGGAATCATCCTGCTGTAGTGTACCCCCATTCTGGAATTGGTTTGGGAATGTGTCCGAAACCGGATCTCTAGTTGGCAGAGGTATGCTCCCTGCCCAAGTAGGTACCACAGTTCTAGTGTGGGCAGGTCAACGGCACATCATAAATTAGCCTGTACTCATCCTCTGTTAGCCTGGCGCAGAGCAGGCAGCCCTAACTTAGGAGGCAATGTATAAAGTACTTGTGCTACACGCACACAATAATCATACGAGTTACGCTACAGAAAGAAACTTCACATGCATATACATAAGAATAAAGCTTGTTTATCCAGATATTTTCAGATTTGATATGCTACAGGAATATTTAGCTTGGAAGGCTGAAGGTAGTATGATAAATGTGCAGGAATAAAGTAATGGATAAAAAGATGGTGCTGGGGACTCCTCAGCACGTGTGTCCAATGTCTGTAGTTGTGCTCCTACCAGGAGCGGGATGTGAATATGCAGGGCCAGAGCCAACTGGGTTTGAAGTTGATGAGGTGAGAGCTGTGGGGCTGTGCAGGGGCCACTCGAGTGAAGCTAAAGAAAAGAAAGCGGCAAAGCAGGGTGGAACCGCTCTGGCGAGGTTGCTTCAATGAGAGTGGCGAGGCGAGGTAGGAGTCGCTCGTGTGAAGATAATGCCGTGCAAGCCGTGAAGCAGAGCAGAAACTGCTCAGGTGAAAAGTCATTGCAATGAGAGCTGCCCAGCAGGATAGCAGCCGTGCAGGTGAGGTTAATGCAATGAGAGCGGCAAAGCACGGCAGAGGCCACTCAGGTCAAGTTGATGCAATGAGAGTGACAAAGCAAGGCAGATGCCGCTCGGGTGAAGATGATGCAATGAGGGTGGCAAAACAAGGCAGAGGCTGCTTGGGTGAAGTTGATGTAAAGAGAGCAGCAAGGCAGAGGCCACTTGGGAAAAGAAGAAGTGATGCGAGCGGCACAACGGGACAGAAGTCACTGAGGTGGAGTTGATGCGCTGAGAGCAGCAAAGCAAGGCAGGGATCGCTTGGGTGAAGTTGCTGCAATGCGAGCAACACAACAGGCTAGAAGCTGCTCAAGTGAAAGTCAGAGAGTTGCAGGGCGAGCGCTAAGGGGAATGCAGGACCACTCGAAATCCTTCTGGCTTGGAGGTCGAGTCTTGGGTTGCTGGGAGAGGTCAGCAGGCAGCAAGACGACACATTGAAGCAGGGTAGCAGTTATTGAGAGCAGTCAGTCCTGGCAGAGTGGCAATCCTGGCACACAGCATTCCTTATTCCAGCAGCGTGTCTTGATCAAGAAGTGTACTTTCTTCAGTGGATCATGGGCCCAATATTTATATCAAGAAGTGCCTTTGATGTTTGGGGCAGATCAGCTCCAGACTGGGAGGTAATCAGCTCTTTTGTGTGAACTCCAGACACTACCTCTCTGAGGTGTGTGAGACTTTCCCAACCTCCTTCCCAGGAAGACCAATCAGTATGCAGATGCAGTTGAGTATCCTATGTTGTGGGTGTGTGAAGGGAATTCACAAGTGTAGCTGTCACTTAACCCAAGCCGGACATGCATTTCCCCATAGGCTATGGGCACACTGGCCAGAGAGTGCAGAGAAATGCCTACTTTCTAAAATTGGCATTTCTAAAATAGCAATTACAAATCCGACCTTACCAGGAGAGAGGATACATTGATACCATTCCAATGCTAATAAACATGATGCAGCTACTCAGGATTTTCTGATTCAAGGTAATATAAGGAATCCCCAATGCTGGCCTATGAGTGGGGAAGGCCTCACAGTACAGAAAAAACATTTGCAAAGCAATAGGTCTCGCATTAGCAAGAGTTAGAGCTTTTGCCATTTTAAATGATGGTGACAACCTCGCATTTGGGACCTTATAAATATTTAGCCCTGCAGTACATTAAACCTTTATCAGAAATAAACTGTGTTTGTGCATTCCTTCATACGATTGGCATTAGACTGTAATGGTCTGAACAGCCCCGACAGAGCACCACAGTAAAAATATAAGGGCATATTTATGAGCCCCTAGCATTACCGGAGCGTCACTTTATGTGATGCTCCAGTGGCGCTATGCCCTGCACCGTATCTACAACGTGGTGTTAACCCACTTTTTTTGGCTTAACACCACCTTGGAAATGCGGCCCCTTCATACATAGCACTTTGCATTGAAGGGGTGTGCAAAGGGTTTTGCTGTGGGTGTGACACAGCAACACCCATTGCATTTTGACGCTGCCCCAGATTTATGTGTTTTCATAAACCTGAGGCAGTGCAAAAATCTAATGCCACTCATAGGGTGGCATTAGAGTGGCACAACGAGGAGGAATATTTTTTTTCCTCCTCATGTTTTGCTTTTTCTATGTTTGTTACATTCTGCACCATGCATAGAAAGAGCAAAATGCCAGAAATTAGTCTTTATTTGCAGGAAGGCGTCCCTTCCTGCACATAAACAATCATTTAAAATGATGCTTTGGCACTTCTGTGTGTGCTGCATTCTGCAACACACAAAGAAGGGCCAAAGCATCATTTTGGATGATTGTTTATATGCAGGAAGGGACACCGTCCCGCAAATAAACAATCAAACCCCTCAACGCAGACATCCTTGCACGATGGTGCAAGGATGCCTGCATTAGCGCTGGCAGCTCAATTTAGCGCCAGCGCAGGGGAAAACACAGGGGTGCGCCTTATTCTAATAAATACGGCTCATCCTTGCATTTCTAAAGTGATGCAGCGCGGTACTGCCAAATTTGGCACAGCACCGTTCTGCACCACTTTCTGTTAAATATGGGCCAGCATTTGGAAGAAACATAGTCATGTTAACATATATTCAGCCACTAGAGGTCATAATCAAAAATCACATAAAAGATAATGATAAAGAATATTGCATTGTAATCATATAATCAGGCCCTTGAGGGCATAGCATATTACACATTTTCAGGCCTAGCAGGCCTTTTAAATATCATTTAACTGTGGAGTCAGTGGCACAAGGGTGCAGTGCTGCAGGTCGTTACTAGATGTCCCTGTAGAGTCAACAGCAAAAGGTGCAGTACCACTGGTCGTGACTAGATGTCCCTGTAGAGTCAACAGCAGAAGGTGCAGTACTACTGGTTACGGCTAGATGTCCCTGTTGAGTCAACAGCAGAAGGTGCAGAACCTGGCCATAGCTAGTTGTCCTTGTGGAGCCAAAAGCACTATTAGAAATAAACATTAGCAAAAGATGCAATACCATTGGTTGTGGCTAGGTGTCCCTCTGGAGCCTCCTGAGTTAGCAGTGCCTTGGGGCAATTGTCATTCTTCAGCATTTGGAGAGCATAATGCATTACACATTTGCAGACAGAGTAAGGCTGTCAGAATACTATTACAAACAAGACCCTTATAACACAAACCCATTTTTTTGCCCCTCCTCTCATCTAGCGTGACTCACAAGATGGCCTGAACAGAAAGAGCGTGTTGTTCTGAATGTTTTGGTGGTGGTCTCATTGCCCTAGGACCACCACAGTCTGAGTTATGGTCAAAAGTAAAAGGAATGCCTGCAAAGCATTATGGGGTGAGTTTCCTAAGTGCAGTGAATATTGTAGTATCGGCTCTCACACTTGGCAACAAAAAAAGTACAAAACAGACGCATGACACAACTGCTTGCAATTACTGATTATGTAAAGTACGGACCAAGTAATGGGCAAACACTAAAAATGAGCCATGCGCGTGAACATGAGTGCTTACTGACAAACATGAGAGGCAGGAAACAAAATAAATAGTCTATCCAAACAACAGAAAAACTTTCTAGGTGTAATTAAACTGTACTTGGCAGGTGCTCCTCAGCAGGATACAGGAAGTGACGTATCGGCTGCCAAACCAGTTAGAAGGCAGCACAATAAGAGCAACACTGCCTTTACCCTCTTGTAAGTGGCAGGCAGCGGCAGGTAGGATCAAATGCCTATACTACATCCAACATGCGCGCTGTCTGGGCTCAAACTAAAAACGACTTTGGGGAGGTTTTCATTACCAGGATATAAGAACTGAGGAGTATATGTCTTATATTTTGCTTACATAGGACCCTGTCCTATGGGCTACGTAGGGCCTGCCTCAGGGTGATTTAGATGTGAGAAAAGGGGAGATTAAGGACTGGCAGAGGTTTTAAATGGCAAGGCAGGGTGGCAGTTAGACTGCACACACAGGATCTGCGATGGCAGGCTTTACACGTTTACAGAGCTACTTAAGTGGGTGGCACGATCAGTGCTGCAGGCCCAACCAGTAGCATTTAATTCACGTGCCCTGGGTATAGGGTACACCACTCCACAAAGGACTTACAGGTAAATTGAATATGCCAATTGTGGATATGCAAATGTTGCCATGTTTTTTGGAGTCAAGCACAAGCACTTTAGAACTAATCAGCAGTGGTAAAGTGCTCAGTGTCCTAAAGCCAGCAAAAATATACAGAAACAAAACAGGAGGTGAAGGCAAAATGTCTGGAGGTAACCCTGCAGGAAGGGCCATATCCAACAGAATGGGCTAATCCATGGGTAAATCACACTCATTATCAACAATGACAAATCCATCAATCAGTAGTAAAACATCATCACACATTGTCCCCTAAATTAACCGGATCCCTCTCACTACAACTCATATTGAGATCAGTTTAGCGGCCTCATTTGAATACCCCCTACACGTAAACGTCTGGATGGCTTGGGATTATAAGGGCTCTGAACAAAAATTATTTCTGCATGGACTCATCTGATGACTTCATGTAGGTGTGTATGTAGGCCTACTTACATTAGTGTTTAATATGAGCCGGTGGGGTCCCGTGCGGGCAGTGTTTGAAATGGAAATATAGAAGTGCAGGTGCTGAATTTAAGAGTGCCTGCTTGTTTCTGAGAAGTGCTGGTAGTCGCCAATGAAAAGTATTACGTTTTTCTTGAGACGTGCAGGTACTCTCCCTCTCAAAATTAAAAAGTGCCGGCACTAATTACCAGACAAGACCGGCCCATTTAAAGCACTGGGTGCGGGACACCGGCACTTATATTGGATGACCCCTTGGTTTTCTGTATCAGGCATTTACAGCGAGCAAAAGACACTAATGGGAAAGACAGAAGAAGAGAAAAACGAAAAAAGGTCACAAAGGGAGAAAGCCAAAAGCTGCAAAATGTGCTGAAGGGGCAGGGAGTGGCTGTAAATCGATTAAAGAGGCCCCAGGAGCCTTTAGAATTTCGCTGCCTCAGTACTACGTGCTCGCTCATTTACATGAAGCAGCCGCTTGTTTCAGGGGAGAGCTTTGGGCACCCTCAGGTTTTTATTCAGAAATGAAGCACTGACTTAGGTACACCAGTCTTTACTGCATTGTTTTTTCAATCGCCTTCTTCCATACGACCTCTGTGTGGCAATTCCTGCCCCCCCCACTGTGTATATGATCCCTGGAGTCTCTAATTATCTGACCCACGTGGCATATAATTTATAACTAGATCTGCACAGATTTCTATTTTGATTTGCCCTCCTTGCTGCCTGTACAGAACATACGTGAATTGCGGCGCAGTACTACATTTCCCAGCCCCTCCCATTTCCTGCCCAAAAGACTCTGAAATAAAAACGCAACTTCAGACTGACGGAAAACCTTGTCGCCCAAGGGCTATTGGGAGAGAAAACGGAGTAAAGAGGAGTCGTCTTTCATATTGAGGTAACTCTTTCTTTTTATTGTCCTCCTCCTCATTGGTCATCCATTGACAGCCACAGTACATTGCATGTGGTACCCAGTGTAAATGCAGACTTTATTACTGCAATATTTCCATGCGTTATTTATTCGCTTTTTTTGTTCTGTAATTATCTTTCATTTCCTACGCTTCAGTCTCTCTTGTACGGGAACCAATCTGCTCCTGACAGACGAAGTCACGGACTCTCAAGCTGGCTGCGGGTTGCAATTAGCCGAGCAGTGGTAACAGCCCTGAACCCTCTAGGGCAGGAGAGCGCGCTGGAGATGATACAGTTTTCCGAGGCACACAGGCCATCACACTAGCCTACAGGCGTTGGAATATTTAATGGCACCGTAAGGGAAAGCAAAAGCTCGGCGCTGTTTTGTTTACCCGCTGAAATATTGTCTGGCGGGCGCATTTTAGGCGGGAACAGCACCAGTCAGCGTTCAGGAGTTTCAGATACTGAATGGGATCCTGAGCGTGCTGGAAATGAACACAGGCTACTCTTGATCATAACAAAAGCAAAAAGCTATGAAGGCGCTTCCCTATGCGCTTTCGCGGAGCTGCTGGGCTCCTCCGAAGCAAAACGTGGGTTCGCGGCACAGCCTGCCAAACGCAGCCCACTGCACAAGGCGCCGGCACCGATAGCTTGGCCGAGGAGACCCCTACTCTGAAAACAATGAGCGAATTGTAACGAGGAGGTAATTTACTGGAAATTATCCTTTTGCTGTGCTTGCTTGCACATTCGTAGACAAGCCAAACAATAAATAAAGGGGAAAGAGGTGTGTTTTTTTTTTTTTAAATGAGAAGATGTTTCCCTGACTTTAACCGAGATGTTTCTGGCTGCTTTTGGGTTTTGCAGATATTTTATCTACCATTGTCCATTCAGGCTCCATCCATGAATATGGATTAAGGGCCATATTTATACTCCGTTTGCGCCGGATTAGCGTCGTTTTTTTTTACGCAAATTCGACGCAAAACGAACTCCATATTTATACTCTGGCGTTAGACGCGTCTAGCGCCAAAGTCCATGGAGTTTGCGTCATTTTTTAGCGTGGACACCTACTTTGCGTTAATGATATGCAAGGTAGGCGTTCCCGTTTAAAAAATTGACTCTGAGGCATGTGCGCCGTATTTACACTCCCGGGCAAAAATGACGCCCGGGAGTGGGCGGGTCAAAAAAAATGACGTCCAGCTGCTTTTGCGTCGTTTTTTAGCGCCTGGTCAGGGCAGGCGTTATGGGACCTGTGGGCTCGGAAGGAGCCCAGAGGTGCCCTCCCATGCCCCCAGGGACCCCCCCTGTCACCCTTGCCCACCCCAGGAACACGCCTAAGGATGGAGGGACCCATCACAGGGAACATAAGGTAAGTTCAGGTAAGTAATTTTTTTTTTTTTTTTGTGGCATAGGGGGGTCTGATTTGTGCCCTCCTACATGCCACTATGCCCAATGACCATGCCCAGGGGACAGAAGTCCCCTGGGCATGGCCATTGGGCAAGGGGGCATGACTCCTGTCTTTGCTAAGACAGGAGTCATTTCAATGGGGATTGGGAGTCCATAAAAATGGCGCAAATCGGGTTGAGGCGAAAATTTTGCCTCAGCCTGACTTGCCCCATTTTTTGGCGCCCAAGCTCCATATTCCCCTACGCCGGCGCTGCCTGGTGTACGTCATTTTTTTTGACGCACACCAGGCAGCTCCGCCGGCTAATGCCGGCTAACGTCATTGAATAAATACGGCGCCCGCATGGCGCTTCAGAATGGCGTTAGATTTTTTGACGCACAACTGCGTTGGCGCAGTTGTGCGTCGAAAAGTATAAATATGGCCCTAAGTGTACAGTATCAACTTGAAGTGGGCAACTCTCGCAAGTGAATAAGAGAAACAGGTACGTTGGAAACCTGATAATGTTCCATAAAGAATTGGAATTATTAATACTGCTGCAAATGCAGAAAGCAAAGAATAGCTTTGAATTGCACGGGTAAAGGGCAGAAGGTCATGAAAGCTTTTTGTCACTCCATACCGAAGAAATAATACCTGTTACCCTATCTCAGAAAATCAGGTGCACAATCTTTGCACCAAAAACAAAACAAAAAAAACACCGAAATTCACAATTTGTGGGTAGGACCTGAATCCATAACTGAAACAATGCAAACCATAGCTAGCGTACAAAGCACTATGTTTGTGACCTTACCCTTAATGCACCCGAGTGATTGTGACCTCACCATTAAACAAATGCAGCTACACATACTGTAAATTATCTTAAAGATACGATTACATATCGCATTGCCTTTACCGATTTGAGGGAGAGGAATGTGAATGTAGTAACGTTAATAGGTTTGATTACGTGTTGTTGTTTAATTACGTTTTACTTTCAGGTGTTATTACTCATTGTCATAAATATTGTTTGACCCTAAGCATTGTGTTTGGTTTTTGAGTTATGGGTTCCTTTGTTGATTTGTGAGTTATGGAGTCCGATCCTAACCATAACTTCAGGACATCAGTGGTTTTTCAGTTTTAACATATAACCATAACTGCACTTTAAGTGTGTGTTTTCAAGAGGAATTTCTGATGGTGTTTTTAACATATGTTATGGTACTATAACACAGACAACCAATAAATGAGCTTAAAAAATTTCATTTAATTTATATTTGTTATCATATTCCACATTCAAGAGTTCCAGAATCCATCATCCTCACTGTGGCCAATCCCATGCACCCGACCCTCTGTGTGTGGCCAACAGCCGCTGCACCCAGACTTTAACCTTGCATAGAGGGGATTAGTCACAGTGCCTGGTTGAAGGCTAGGCCCTGCAACCAATCCTGCACAAGTAGCCTTCCCCAATGTGCATTTCCTTTAGCCATGTCCAGAGGCCAGATCTCAGGCAAGACCTTGCATTTGCATCAAACCTTCACGGGCTGCCAACCCGCACTGAGAAGGACTTTGGATGTGCACAGTAGAGTAGGCTCCCTACACTAATCTCATCAAACATGTGAAACTCAGACTGTGCACAGCCTTCGGCTATGAGGAACAAGGGAAGCCAAAGGGCCTAGACTCTGGCCAGGCCCTGCACCCAACCGTCTGCAGCAGCCATCCCCACTGCAGTGACCTTCAGCTGTATGTAGCTGAGTAGGGCACAGGACCCAGTCCCCTGCACCCATACCACCTCAGATGTATACCCCTGCTGTGCACAGCCTATGACCTCTGCAGATCTTCAAATCTGTGGAGGTTTCCCAAATACACACAGGAAGGTTGGGGTGGGATTTGTGGATCCAGGCACCAATTCGCAAATCCCACTAGAAAAACATTTTTGTATTTTATTCTCAAGGGCAGGGATCCTTTTGGGACATCCTCACATGGACTTTGGGGATCAGGGTGTACTTACCCAGCCCCTATAGGTGCTGTTTCAAAACCTTTTAAAGGACTTTAGGACCAAGGACCATGACTGTTTAAGGTGCCATCTCATTCTGAAGACCGCACCAAAAACAAGAACATGCTTGTAGAAGAGGATGATAACAGACAAGTGCAATGCTGTATCAACATGTAAGATTTTGAAGTATTAGTTAAAGTGGGTGATAACCCACTTTAAATAATAGTCACCTGTTAGACTTGGCATGGTTTCCCCTGTCTTTTTGCCTCCGCCTCCTGTATTTTTGACTGTGCTGGATTTCATTTTTGCTATTTTTGATACTGGGAACTTTATCACTGCTGATCAGTGCTAAAGTGCAAGTGGTCCCTGTGTAAATTGTGATTATGATTGGTTATCCATGATTGGAATATTTGATTTACTAGTAAGTCCCTAGTATAGTGCACCCTGTGTGCGCAGGGCCTGTAAATCAAATGCTGCTAGTGGGCCTGCAGCACTGATTGTGCCACCCACGTGAGTAGCCCTGTAAACATATCTGAGACCTGCCATTGCAGTGTCTGTATGTGCAGTTAAAAACTTCCACGTCGACCTGGCAAGTGCACCCAATTGCAAGGCCCTAACCTTCCCCTTTAGTACATGTTAGACCTTGGTAGCCCCATGGCCAGGATGCAGTGTATTTAAAAGGTAGGACATGTACTGGTGTGTTTTACAGGACCTGATAGTGAAATACTGCCCAATTCAGTTTTCAGTATTGCAAGACCGATCTCTCCCACAGGTTAACATGGGGATTGCCTTAAAATATCTCTTAAGCATAATATCCCATTAGGAGCAGATAAAGATCTTACGTTTGGGGTCTCTGAACTCACCAGTTAAAAATACATCTTTTTGGGGGTGTTTTTTACCTTGTGTGTTTGAAAATGCCACTTTTAGAAAGTGCAAATTTTCTTGCCTGACCATTCTGTGCCTCTGCCTGCTGTGGAATACACGCCTGGGACAGGATGACAGTTGGGCTGGTTGTGAATTCAATCTAGACAGTCACACAAAGAGAGCTGAGGTGTGCCCTGCATATCTGGATGGGTCCTCCTGGGTGTGAGTGGTGGGAGGAACTGACACTTGCACCTGAATAGGGCTGTGGCTGTCCTTACACAATGCAGTTTCCAACCTCCTATAGTGTGTCTGGGACCAGGGCAGGAAAGGCAGGGTCTTGTGCACTACAAGGACTTTCCTTTGCAGTTTGCATACTTCAAAGGCAGAATTAAGTATAAGTATTGGAGCCAAAACTCCAGACTTTTAGAACAGTTCTGGAGAAAGAGGAGACTTTGCCAAGGAGAAGAGCTGTGCGGAGTAGTACTGCCCCTTTGTTGTGTGTGCTTTGCTGGGTTGACCTGCAGCTGCTTCTTCTGCTTTGGAAAGGACACAAACTAGACTTTGCTGTGTGTCCTGCTTGTGAAGTTTCTTCAGGGGCTTGGCCTGAGCTTGCCTCCTTTAAAGAAGTTCAGGGACATCATAGACTTTACTTGCCAGCCCCTGGGTTCTCTTGCTGATGACTCTGACTTGCCAAGAAGTATGCACTCCAGTTCCTGGGCCCTTGGGAGTGGAATCTGGCATAAAAGAAGAAGGCCCAGGCACTCCAACTCCAGACAGTTCCATAACCAGTACCGCTGCCTGATTCGGTGCCGCTGCCTCCATCCAAAGCCATGGTCACTGTTGAAGTGCAACAACCGCGACTGACACCACAGGCCCAAAGCCAGGGCGGCACCTCTGAAATCCCACAACATCATGAGTGCCGAGTGCTGTGTCACCAATGTCCGTGATGCCCGACTCCACTACAGCGCTTGTGGCCCCGTGGTGTGACCCCGACCCTGAGGGGCTACCTCACCACGTCTTGTCCCACTGGACCCATCTACCCAGCAGGATCGTAAGGAACCAATGTCTCGCCACCTCACATCTGCTGCCTCCATAAGGAACCAACACCTCACTTCCTGCGTATCAGTACAAAACCGTTGCTGCCCTGACTCCAGAGATGCATCACCTCCCTGACTGTATGCCATTTTTGAGATTCGGTAATCTATTTACCAAATCGCAAAAAGGGTTTGCGAGTCACAATTAGGAAGGGGTGTTCCCTTCCTAATTGCGAGTCGCAGTCCCATGTATGATTGTTTTGTGACCGCGAATGCGGTCGCAAAACAATTGCAGTGAGCACCAGTTTCAAACTGGTGCTAACCCATTCGCAGATGGGAAGGGGTCCTCATTAGACCCTTTCCCCTTTGTGAATGGCAGCGAAAATATTTTTTCAGAGCAGGCAGTGGTCCGATTTTTTGTATTTGAAATGCATCTCGTTTTCCTTTAAGGACACGGGCTGCATTTAAAAAAAAAATGCTTTATTTAAAAGCAGTCACAGACATGGTGGTCTGCTGTCTCCAGCAGGCCACCATTCCTGTGAGGGAGGCCATTCTCAATGGAGTTGCAAATTGCGACCTACCTCATGAATATTCATGAGGTAGGTCATTTGCGATCCCATTGGGAATCACAAACAGTGTCATTGACACTGTTGTACATTAAGTTTTGCGACTCGCAAATTGCGAGTCACTCTGACTCACAATTTGCGAGTCGCAAAACTTGAATTTCGTACATGTGGTCCCTAGTCTTATCTTTGCTTGTGTATGTTGGAATTTTTTCGTTTTGGTATTGTTTTACTTAGATAAATATGGGCTATTTTTCTAAACTAGTGGGGTGTCCATTAGTAGTGTTTTCACTGTGTTACTGTGTGAGGGTATAAACACTTCACACGTTGCCTCTGAGATAAGCCTGACTGCTAGTGTCAAGCTACCAAGGTGGTGAACAGGGGTTATCTTAGGAGTGGGAAACCCTTACCTTGACTAGAGTGAGGGTCCCTACTTGGACAGGGTATAAAGTGACTGCCAACTACAGACCCCTTCTCTCACATCACCATCCTTATCAAAGTGAACCACTAAAGGCACTAAATAAACCTGTGTTTAACCCTCCGGTACCTTAGTACAAAGCAGTCAGGCTTAACTTAGAGACAATGTGTAAAGTAACATGCAAGCTGGACCTGAAGCAGAGCTCAACAATGGTGGGTTGCGGAGAAGACAGGAAAGCTCCAGGCAAGCAAAGTCTGATATCTGTGCCCAGGAAGGCCTCAGAGTGAGCAGGTTGCTTCTTGGCATCGGTTCCAATGAAGCCCTCCATGTGCGGACCTAGAAACTTGTCTGGAAGTCAGATCTCCTTCAGCAGGGGGAGCCAGCAAGTTGAATCTGACTCGCAATCTGATGCGGATTGCTTCAGATCCATGGTGGTTCCGGTCTTCCACCAGTTCTGTGGAGGAAAAGTTGGTAAAAAAGGTTCTGATTTCCACCTTTTACAATTTGGACATGGGAAGTAGAGTCAAACACCAGCAAAGAGGTCAGGACCGAGGTAGCAACACCTGGGGGATAGGACTCACTTCAACAGAGTCCAGTAGCAGGGTGCAGTGCAGGTCCAGTTGGAGCTGGTCAGAATCTGGTTGCAGTCAGGTTCAGGTGTAAGCTGCAGCTGCTAGGTATCTTTTGACATCTGAAAGTGCCTGGGCACAGTCCCAGGCTATCATTTGAAGCTCAGGAAGAGACTGCGAATAAGCCCAGGTCATTCTGCTCAGGAGAGGTGCACTCCTCCAGGCATTTAAGACCCTTTGTCCACTGTCTGGAAAAATACACAGAACACTCCAGGGGAGACTTCAGGGGCAGGTGACCCCAGCCACTAGCAGAAAGGCATATTTGACTTAGACAGGAAAATGACAACTTTCTAAATGTGTCATTTCCACACTAATATTATAAAATGGGATGTTATTATCATGTTGGATTTTAAATTACAATTAAATTGAGGGGGTGGGCTAGGCAAGATGTAACCCCTCCAAGGAGAGATTTTCTCCATCTTGGATTTTTGAAGAATCATGCTTTATTGGATTGATTTTTGCCACACTTCACAGGAAGTGGTCACCCCAGATGGGGGCTTGCTGCACCCCATTGGGTAGGGTTACCCCCTCCTTGCCAACCCAGGAGCAAGGATAAATATGGAAGAGAAGCTCAACACCTCAGATCCCTGCTGCAAGAAGATCAGAAGGTGAAGAACTGCCCAGCTAAACTGGTCTGCACCTGAAGGACTGCACCCACAAGGACTGCACCAGTTGCACACTCTGGGCTTCAACACTCAGAGGTCTTTGGCTTTCTTCTAAATATCCTTGTGTAGACTCCCTCTAAGAAACAGGTACAAAGGAACTACCAAGAGTCCTCGGCATCAAGTTCTTCAAGAAGAGCCCAGCTGACCAGTGTCCAGTGGCCTTTTCAGGATTCGGACCAGGTACATTCTGGGAATTGTACTCCCAAGGAGCAACTCAGAACTTCTGGAACCTTGGACCAAGTTTGTGGACCCTGCAAAACCCCATAAAGGACTTCTCAAAGAAGATCCGGAAGTTTGAATACGTTTGGCGCAACCTTGGAAAAAAGCTCCATAAGGTGACCGATTCTTTGATGAGAGTCAAGCCAGCAATGTCGAACCGTGACTCGGCCTGAATTTTAGGTTCGTCCTGCTGAAGCTTTTCCCCATCAAGAAACTTCCAGGGGTTGACTGGGACCTCACGCTGACCCAAGCGGACGACGTTGCATCGCAAGTCCGCCTGAAGAGGAGCCTCTATTGACAATGAGGGAAAAAGCTCCAGAAAAAAGACTAAGAACCTGATTTAGATTTTGGCAGAGGGGAATACGCTGTCATAAACATGACAGATATCCCATACGACGTTTTACGATCCCATTATGTCCTATGGTGATCGTAATATGGCGGAGAGAATATCCGCCATGTTTGTGGCAGAGTATACCCTCAGCCAAGATCTAAATCAGGCCTTAAGTGCGGAAGTAAAATTTTGACTGAGGCCTTACCGCTCATGGTATCTGACTTGGGCTCCATATCGGTCAGCCTCAAACTTTGACTTTGCCCCGGTCAAGCACAACCAGATGTTCGTGGTTGTCACTTTTTGCTTTTAGGCACTACAAAGAACATTTTTACATTTAATATTAAAATATTAAAAAATTCGTATCTCCGGTTCCCTACATTGGATGTTTGTCATTTTGGTGGCATTTTAAAGAAACAAATATCTCCTATTTTTATACATTTCTGATGGATTTTTATTGTATGTTATGTTTTACTTATTAAGTGTTTTATTGATCTTAAATGCTTTACACACCTGTATCCTAAGTTAAGCCTAACTGCTCATGGGTCAAGCTACCTACAGTTGAGGAAGGATTAATTTACTGAGACCTTGACTGGACCTATTGTGAGATTGTTGCCTATTATAAAGTGTAGGTACCTACCTGCTCTTAATATAATCCACTTTCCAAAATATTGTGGCTGAGATTCATGATTTAGAGGTTCATTAGGCTCAGGAGATCAAAATGTTACACCAAGACTGGCTAAGACAAAAGAGGGCTTTGTCCTGTTACTAAAGCGGCTCCAAGAAGGTGAGCAGATAATTTCAGACCTAGAGGATAAGATTGTGGTATGTCAGAAGGACATCACCTCTAAGCAAAAAAAGTTTGCCATTTAGAGAATAAGGTTGAGGAGATATAGAACCACTCTAAACTCTAATCTTTGGTTCATTGGCATCCCAGAAGGCAGTGAGATGCAAGATGGTAAAAATTTAATTCAACGGACTTGACAATTATGAGGGTCATAGGATTCCAGCTCACCAGCCAGCCAAAGCATAATGTCCACGTAGATGTCTGGTGAACGTTTCAGATTTTCATAAAAAGGAACAGATTTCAGCTGTATCAGTTCACAAAAAATCCTTTACTACTGCAGATAATGTTTATATGAAAGTGTTCTCTGATTTGGTTATCACAGCAGCACAATACCCCTAAAATATCCATCCCAGAAAAATATTTGTAGGTTTATTTTGCCTCACCAGGTGTAGAAAAGAGGGGAGAAATTATATTAGTCTCTAATTCTTTGGATTGGCAGATAAAGGAGGTACTAAGGGAAAGTAAGGGTAGATGGATCTGGGTAAAGGTCTAGGTAGCAGGTAATGTCTTGAACTTGCTGAACTACTACGGCCTATATTAGATGAGTTGCAGGTTCTGGAGCAAGTTTACAGTCTTGCAATAGAGGCTGAGGGACCAGTAGTGATAAGAGGAGATTTTAACTTTATACAAGATCTGAGTGAGGATACGTCCAACAAAACTAAGCAGCAACTGAAGTCAAAAACAGCCAAGCTCCTTAACATAATTAGGCAAGACCTTACCCCAGTGGATCCCTGGCCTGTCGTCTATCCTGATTTTACACAACACATATGCTATTCCCCCAGGTTTGGGACAGCTTTACAATTAGACTTCGTTCTGTTGACAAATTCCATGAAAACTGGTACTGTTGAGACACTGGCCAAACCCTTCTCAGACCACTCAATCGTTTCTCTTGTGGTGAATTCCAAGTCGAAGTTACTGAATTGCCTTTCCAGGAGGCCCTGGTGAAAGTCTGGGGCTCCAGAACTTTTCAGCGGGACAAACCTGGAAGTCAGGCCAGGTCGCGGTCGAAGTAAGCTGGCTTGATTCACAACGTCACGTCAGTCCCTTTATGGAGCTTTTTACCAAAAGTTCTCCAATCGTCTCCAAACTTCTGGATCTTCTTTCATAAGGCCTCCGGAAGTTCTTTAGGAGTCCACAGCTCACCCCAAGGTTTCAGAGGCTCGGAGTTGCTCCTTGAGGGGTAGGGCTCCAACTCCCAGGATGCACCTGGCTCAAAATGAGAAATTACCACTGGCCAGTGATCAGTTTCTTCAGGCTTTGATGCATGGGACTCTGGTTAGCTAGTTTTGTACCTGCAGCATATAGGGAGCCCCTTCTTGAACCAGTTGAGGCCAGACAAAGTCCTTTTTGTGGTGAAGCCCAAGGGTGCAGCTGGTGCAGTACTTCAGAGTGCAGTGTCCAGGTCAGGGGTCCAGCAGGGCAGTCCTCCTTCTTGTCTGATCTGAGGTGTGGGTGCAGCTCTGCCATATTCATCCTTGCTTCTGGGGTGGAAAGCAGGGGGGCAACTGTACAATCACAGGCAGGCCACTATCCTCTTGGATGGCCACTTCTTGGGAAGTGTGGCAAAAAACAATCCCAGGGAGCAACATTCCTTGAAAATCCAAAATGGCAGAAATTCAATTTTGAAGGTTAGGTCTGGCTGAGTCCACCAACTGGTGTGGCTAAAATTCATTAACACACCCCTTCCTTGCCATCTCCTAATCTAATGAAGGGGGCACCTGTTTGTCTGGGTTTGCAGGAAATTGGGGAGGTCCTGAGCTGCTCCAAATGTCCTTCATTCTTTGAAGTCCAGTTTGGCTGCTCTCCCCCATCCTGTTTCACCATCTGCTGAGGCAGATCTCCTTTCCCAGGTGACACTTCCTTTGTTCTCATTCCAGGTCACAGATAGAATTCTAAAACTCTTTCCCTAAACTATTTATATTAAATTCAGCACTTGCAAGGTGTTGGATTTATTATAACAATCAGTTTGATACCAAACTTGAAATATCTAGCGCATTGTGAGACTTTAGTAATTAATAATAAAGTTCCCCCATTTTAGCCCATGAAGTGCATTCACTACAATGAGGGAAAAACAAATGTGACTATTTTCCCTCACCATCTTTTATAAGGTCCCTGCTTATAGTTACACTCCAGCCAACCCTGGGGCACCTAGGGCACACCTTAGGGGTACTTATATGTAAAAATAAGGTCGTTTAAGATGTTAGGAGTACTTTTCATTCCAAAGTCGAATTTGAAGGTAACTTTAATTTAAAAGCAGCCAGCAAGGCAGGCCTGCCTTTAAAATGACACTGGGTACCTCAGCAGTGCACCTATTGGTGCATTACCTACACTGGGGTCCTTAAATCTACATGCTCTACAGTATACTGGGGACTTATAGGTAGGTTGATACTGCCAATTATAATTAGCCTAATTAGCATATCTACTTTACACAGAGCACTGGCCCTGTGACTGGTTAGCAGTACCCAGGGCATAGCCAAGGGACAGTAACCACCAGAATCCGTCCAAAAAGTTTGAGGGTGACCAGGCCAAAAAGGAGGACTTTTCTACAATCTCTATTCAGGAATGTTTGTAGAAAGGCATTTGCTTCACGTCCATTGGTGGTTGCATGCAATTTCCCATGCACCACCCATGGAACTCCCTCTTGATGCAAAGTAACACAAATCGGTGCACATCGCAACTTTGTGTTACTTTGGGAAGCTATCTAACCCAAATCCTGTTTTGCATTGAATAGTACATTTCAGCATAACACTTAGTGTTAAGCTTCAAATACACAAGTAATGCAAATCTGGCGTAAATCAGTAGTAAATCTCGGCCCAAGTTACAGTTGCCAATTCAATGATGCAGATACATCTATCACAGTGTCAAACAACAGAGTGTGGTGTAAATGCCATAATATTATACCATTATTGGATCTGGCTGGAGGTGCTGGGACAGGCCTCTGCCTCTCATAAACACAGCTATATTCTGTCTTGTCAGCCTCCTATACAAAGTGGTAATGTCCATTTTTTAAAATGTACCTCAAACCCTTATCTTATGATAGCGTTTTCACTGGTTATTCTAAATGATCCTCAGGTGCATCCGGATATCACAAACATCACCGGAAATCTCAATGACCGCCAGACACTTCAACACTCACTCAGTCCAAAGTACTGCAAGAATATTGTGATCTCATTGGAAAACATGCTCTCTACTTAATCACCATGGCAGTATTTTGGTTTTGTACACTTTTCATGACCACCTTAAATGGTCCATTCTCACTGGGAAATAATATGGTTCATAGAATGAGAGAAACTAAAAAGAAGGATGGAATCCATTTAGTTTACAAAGAAAGGTTGGTGTGTACATACATTCCTCAAATTCACTACTCTTCATTTGAGCACATAGCCTCTACATTATCCCAAGCAGCCTCTGCATTACTGTAGTGATCTAGAGTTCATCTAGTCATGCCACCCCATTCCAGGATGAAAGTGAAGGAGCTGACTCAGCTGCTACAAATATTATCACAGAAAATACTTTTAGTTGCACGCTTATGTCTGTGAATAGGCAGTCCAAAAAAAAAACAGCTAAGGAGCTACTAGAAAATATGCAGTCAGTACACCACCAACTTGAAAACCCCCAGAACCAGCAGATGGCCACATGCTGATCCTTGTGTTCTT
The DNA here is from genome assembly GCF_031143425.1 of Pleurodeles waltl. Lineage (NCBI taxonomy): Eukaryota > Metazoa > Chordata > Amphibia > Caudata > Salamandridae > Pleurodeles > Pleurodeles waltl. The sequence goes on along the minus strand of NC_090439.1, from coordinate 1,048,319,410 downwards.
TCTCATCATGGAAGCTATAAACCTCTCAGAGCATCCACACTTTTTGTTCATGCTTTAATAACCTTCATTCTTTGTAAACTATCATACCAACCTACATTCAAAGAAACAAAGAAAGCTGGAGCAAAGTTGATGGAAGACAGAAATTATTTGTATAGACAATTACCCTCTTTATGGACCAAAAGCCTGGCTAAACAAATCATACAAAAAATTGGATATATTTGCTTGTAGCATGCGAAACAACCAAAATCCGAAATTACATTGAAAAACAAATGGTAGAATACTGAACTCGGATATCTGAGGTCTCAATATTTTTAGATACAATGAAAGATTTAAGGTTCAGACTACCACAGAGCCATCAAGACAGCAAACATGTCTTGGCTAAACATGCTTGTGAGGCATCGTATCAAACGAAGTGGATATTTCATATCTTTAAAACACGTACTTACTCGGTGTTATCAAAAGTCCTAATTGGGTCCAAAAATATTCAGAGGTTCTTCTAGCAGTCTTCAATTCAAAACCTTCAAAATCTATCAATTAACCTACCACCCCATCTTTGTATTTACATCTTGGAATTCCTTTCAACCCTTGAGGTTGGTTTCATTGTAAAGCAATTTCAGGAAGCTCTGTTAAATACACCATCACCAAACTCATTCTCAAAGATTCAATGACGTATGCGTATACCCATATGACTATCTGGCCAATCTTAGGTCTTCTATATTTATTCTATATGCCAAAATAATCCCATACCAGAGTACTTTACTCAGCCAACTCAAATTCTATTAAAAGAGTTAAAATTGTTAAAACACAGTGAACAATTTTCTGGAGTGCCGAGGGTCAGACTCTTGTTCAATCAATCAATCAAATAGTCTATAATCAGAGCTTTTATAATGCACGCTTCAAGAGCATGAGCCTCTTGTTGCAGGTCTTACATGGTTACTTTTCAATAGGCATGCCTTTAGCACCTTTTTAGAGAGTGTTAAGTTGTGTGGGTGCGTAAGTGTATCTGACGGGGTGGTAAAAAAGAGTGGATTAGCACTACATATAATCTACCTCCTTTATATTTTCAGCTTGACCCATGGAATAGGCAGTAATTTCTTGTCTGCCAATAGAGATTCGCCATAGACTCTTTGAGTATGTCTCTGCTAGATAGATATACATGAGCAATATTGTTAATACACTTAAACATCTAGACCCATATTTATCATTTTTGCATGCAGTGCAACACAGCAAGCCACCTTGCTCAGTGACAGGGCATCAATGCACTGTATTTAACAGTATATGGTGTATTCCTGTCCTTTCCTAATGTTGCCACACTTTTGGCTGTCTCGCGCCTGCTACAAGTACCCTTAGGTCATTATGCAAGGGTGCCTGTTTTGTAGGCAGGATTGTTTTTGTGCAGGAAGGGACACCTTCCCACACAAAAACAATCCAGAGAGGCATTTTCCTATTTCTACATGTGCTACAGAATGCAGCATGCGTACAAAGTGGGAAAATGAGGAAAAATAAAGACATTTCTCCTAGTTACGCCTCACCTGGGGAGGCGAAGCTTTTTGATACATTCCCAGGGCTTCTATTAATGGTAACTCTTGGAATGCAATAAAATCCATGGGTGGATGCGTGGGAACCCCTATGCTCCATCCATGGAATGCCTCACTGGGGCACAGTAAATCAAGGCAGCGATTTGCGTTGCCATGCATTACAGTAGATTTATCCTGTCATGCAAGCTCACGCAAGGTGGCCTTGCATTGCTTAATAAATCTCACTTAGGTTTTATGTCACAAAACCTTAATAAATCTGGTCCCTACAGTCCAAGTTTGTAAGTAAGCCTATTCTTTACACATCAACTGTAAAGTGTACTAGCTGGTTTATCGTGACCCACCTTACCTAGGTCTGGAAATCTGAAAAGATTTGAACTACTAGCATTTGATCATATTGGAAGGTTGAGACTCCTAAACAAAGGCAGGTGCAGTAGTCATGTTTGGTTAACTGTTACCCCCATTACCAGGCTCTTAAGGTGTGCTAAGATCGATGGTAGAATGGGCCTAAGTTCCTTCAGTCCATGATAGCAACTGCCAGTGAATGGTCCTACTTGAGTGCTAAGGGACATTGGGATCTCTTATTACAACTAGATCTGTTACTTTAGCTTTGGGGCAGTCTGTTTCTAGATATCTCTGGAAGGGAAAGTGACTGAAAATCTAATGTGCTCATGGTGCCAAAAGCAATTATTTCAGTTTTTTATGATTACATTGTTAGTAATTAGAAATCATCCATCCTTGCGCCTCTCTTAACACTGTCAAATGCTCTTAAGCCTGCCTCCAGAGTTTCTAATGTAAACATGTGTGTCATCTACACAGGATTGTAGCCCGAGCTCAAAATTTGTACAGACGAAGGCCAGACAGGACAACTCTGTTGAAATCCAGAGATCGGTGAAATGCACTCCAAGAAGGGACCTATGGAAACTGTTTATGTTCTATTCAAAATAAAGAACTTGAACCATTTAATGTTGGAATCAGTTTTCTAATAATGTAGGTAAGTCTGAAATGTCCACTACTACCAACAGATCAAGAATCACCTGTATGAAGTCATCCCATAGCTAGTGAACCTGAGAGCAAGGTTCCAGTAACCTACCAAAACATTTTCTGTGTTTGAAGTTGGGAAAGCGCTGCACTTCAGGCAATAATGGAGTTTGTAGGAGGTAGGCTGGTCCTATGTCTTTAATTAGCTGAGATTCACGAATCACAGTTGGTCTCTTTTTTTGAAGAGATGAAGCTCTCATATATAGGGTGGTCAATCAGTTGGCAAACTAACACTGCAGAAAGACATACATATTTTGTACAGCCTATGTGTTGCTGGATAGGCCAAGGAAATAATAGAAAAACAATTTGTGCCATGGACAAAACTCATCTGACTGCATCTTAGGGGATTCCTGAAAGCTGAACCTTTTAGCCCTTGATTGACAACCCGCCACCATCTATGTACTGATTAAAGAATGTGGATAGGGGATTACAACTTGCATTCAGTCAAACTCTAGTTACCTTTGTGAGGTTTCATACCCTGTGGCAGTTCCACTTCTTCTAAGTACACTGTGACACGGTAGCTCTCTCTCACACACACCCCCTCCACCCCCCCACATAAACACATCCATATATTCATTGAAAAAAGAAAGGTTAAAGTGACATTATACTTAGGTGAACATTTCAGTGACAATAACATTTTAAACTTAAAAAACACTGAAATTCACCAGTTATAGTTATCCCTAGTAACTGTAACATTTGCCCTAAATTAACTATAAAGTGCCCCCCCATGCATAGTTTTGTCATCAATAATGTCATTTCAAATGTTGAGGTGAAGTTACAATGATGTTATCGAACATGTCATGAGTAATGTAATATGTGGGGTAATTAGCTGTGCATGGCGAGGGGGCAAGTTGAGCATCCCTGCATGTACTCCCCCAGGCAGGTAACCAGAGTGCACAAGGGGTAGGCTCCTCAGGACATTGTGTAATATTGTGCCCCAAGGGATAGGGTCCATGGCCACCTCTCCTTTTGGAAAATAGTTAGCCTTCGGGGATAGGGTCCTGGGTGCCCAGCAGTGTCGAGAGGAGAAGGGCCGCATGCCCCCTCCCATTTTTTTTACGAATTGGTTGCAGGGATGGGGTCCCTGGGGCCCAATAGTGGCCCAGGTAGGGGAGCCACATGACACCCCTCTCCTTAAATTGGCATCTGGTCCTGGAGGATGGAGCCCCTGGGGCCCAATAGTGGTGTGGGGAGGGGGACCCCACTCACAGCCCCTTCCCCAAACAGTTTGAACAGTGACCCTGGGCCCCACGGCCCGATGGCAGATAGAGGAAGGGGGTTGTGATTCCCCTTGCCTTTTATTTTACAAATCGTCAATGGGTATGAGGTCCCCAGGACCCAATATTGTCTAGGAGACTGAAGCCGCATGACCTCCTTAAATTGGCATTCCGCCTTAGGGGATGGGGTCCTCGGGGCACAGTACTGGCATGGAGACGAAGCCCCACTCATGCCCCCTCCCCAATTTTTTAAACAATGACCCTGAACCCTGGTACACCATGGGGTTCAAAGTAAAAAACAAACACCGGCTGGCATTTGTTTAATGCCACAATCCCAATAGAGTCCTATGGGATTGCTTCATAAAAAAAAAAATATATATATATATATTCTTTTATTTTTGCCAGGAACTCCCTATCCCTACCCTGCCCTCTTATATATTTTTTTATAACAAATCTCAGGACCGGAGACTAAGTCCCTGGAGTCCAGTAATGGCTGCCAAAAACATTCCCTTTCATGTTGTGGCCAGTCAATCACAGCGTCCACTCCTGCAGGAGAGCAGTCCCATGGAAGTGAGGAGGCATGTAGGAAAAAAGCCCCGTAGGCCAATCAGAAACCTCTATTTTTAGACGTTAGGTTCAAAGGACTCTCACAAAAGTCCTTTAAACTCAACCATCCAGATATACAAATATTTTGATCAGCAATTTTTCAAAACTACCAAACGTATTCACACCAAAGTACAAAAATCAAACTGTGTGGACCAAGATCTGGCTTCCTGACAAATTGTAATTCTGTTCAGCAATTTTAGTGGTATCTCTTTCTAAAAAGTCCATGGAAATTTATGGGGATTTTGCATTTTCCTCTCCCTTTTTCTCGGTTGCCACGTGTAGGATCACCCCAAAGCTTTTAAAAAAGAAAATCCTTTTGGAATGTTTCCTGAATATTTTTCGAATGGTGCCAAAGTTATGGGTAAACCAGTAAAGGCATTTCCAATGGAAATGTAGACCTAAATGAAAGCACCCACAGTAAGTCATGACTCTACCATGCACAGTGTTCTGAAAAATTATCTCAATTGAGATATCAGAACTGTTGCTATGAAATCTATAATTTCACATGGTATAAATGATGTCATAGGCAAGGGTATAATCATTACATTGAGAAGGCGTGAGTAATAGTTAACACAGTATAGTGAGTGAGGTGAAAACACTGTGGACGAAGGTGCACGACTAATAGTATTATGAAGGTGGTATGTTAAGTTAAACTGTAAAGTTATAAGTAACACTGTGTACATAGGTGGGTGAATTCTAGTAATCTTAAGGTGGTGTGCAAATGCTAAATCAAAGTTGTAACTAAAATTGAGAATTTCTAATGTTTGCTTAGTTTAAATATGGTTTGTATGGAAAGAATAGATAACATTTTCCTAACTATAATATATCTGTAACCTTTCTTTTGATAGAATTTTAATGTTTTTATGTTTTTAATGAAAATGTGTTTCAAATCGTAGTATTAAGTATTATTTTTTAAGATATTATTAATTGGAGTGTCATAGTGTAAAATGAATGAGAGTGTTAAACAGTCATAGAGTATTGTACAATGAAATTGAGGGCAGTGTAGTCGTATTTAGTGTGGTGGAGTGGGAAACTGTGTAGTAGAGTGTTGTAGAGTTATGTTCTATAGAGCACAGTAATGTGTTGTGCAGTGAAGCTCTGTAGAGTGGATGATTGGACAGTGGTGCAGAGTGAGGTAAAGTCTCATACAGTAGAGTAAAGTGGAGTAGAATTCAATGGAGTTCCATAACGTGGAGTAAAGTAAAGTACAATGCATTTCCGTTTCGTAGAGTGGAATGGAGTTGAGGGCTCTATCATACAGTTTTGAAAAGTGTTGTTTAGTGGAATAGTGTTGTACAATGGCGTGTATGAGCATAGATTAGACTGTAGAGTTAGACAGTAAAGTGTATAGGAATAGAGTGAGGTAGGGTCTCATGGAGTACCCTAAAGTGCAGCATTGTTTCATAGAGTGCAGCTCTAGAGAGTGGAGCAGAGTGCTGTACAGTGGAGCTGCATAGAGAACAGTGGTATACACTGTAGTGGTGTGAAGTGGAGTACCGTACAGAGGAGTAGCATATAGTGGAATACCCTACTGTGGAATACTGTACAGTGGAATAGCGTACAGTGTAGTGGAGTACAGTGGAGTGCAACAGAGTGCATTGCATTAGCACACAGTGGAGTAGCATACAATAGAGTGAAATACAGTGGAATGGCATGGACTGGAGTGGAGTACAGTCCAGTATGGTTATTTGTAATACCATTTGGTGGAGTGGCATACAAAGGAAAGGCTTTCAATGGAAAAGCATGAAATTGAGTGTCGTAGAGTGGTTTGGTGAACATTTGAGTGGTATACAGTGGAGTGCCATACAGAAGAATAGTATAGAGTGCCATGGCATTCAGTGGAGTGGTGTGCAGTGAAATAGCATATTGGCGAGTAATATAGAGTGGAGTTGGGCACAGTGGAGTGGCATAGACTGGACTGATGCCCAGTGTAGTGCGTTTCGTGGCATTCCATACAGTGGAATCACAAATACTGCAGTAGCATACAGTGGAGTGGGGTAGAGTGGAATAGCATATAGTGGAGTGTTGCAGAGTGGAGTGTTGTGTAAGGGAATAGCACAGAATGGAATGGCATACAGTTGAGCGGCGCAGAGTAGAGTGGTGTACAGTCAAGTAGTGTGCACTGGAGTGCCTTACAGTGAAATAGGGTAGAGTAGAGTGTCGTAGAGTAGAGTGGCATAGAGTGGAATAGCGTATATTGGAGTCTCCTACAGTATAGTTGTGTACTGTTGAGTTGTGTACACTGCACTGGCATACAGTGAAATAGTGTAGAGTTTAATGGTGTATAGTGTAGTGCCACACAGTTTAGTGGGGTATGGATGTAGTTGAAATTTTGGAGGACTAGATTATGGTGTGCAGAGAAATGCAAGGCTTGTACCAAGCAAAGCAGGGCAATGTATGGTGATTTTGCATAGTTTTGTAAAAGTTAACTAAGTATTGTGTTGCGCTTGCAACACTATGCGTAAAGCACGGCTAATGCAGTAGCATCCCAAATTTGTTCTGACAGTGATACATTGCGCCACAGTATACCGTGGTAAGTAGTTGTATACCATGGTATGTATAACTAGCTGTCTGCCTTTGCAAATTTAAAGAGCAGCCATAATCCCTTTAGCAGACTTTTGGTTTGTTGAAGCTTATGCCTTGAAGCATAGGTAAGTAGTAGGTTGTATTGTTGTTCTAAGACTATTGCCATTTTCTTAAAGTGGAAATAGGTATGGATTTTTTACATTTTTCTATACATTTATTTAACCAGTTTGTGCAGTAGTACCTGTCATGTACTGTGTTTTTGACCAAATGTACATTTGTCTTTTTTTCAGTAATGCAAGGATTTTTATGTATTACCGCTGTAATGCGTTGACCTTTATTGACATAATTAAATATGCAAAAAAAATTAAAGACACTGCAGTACAATATAATTGTGAAATATTGTGTATTAATGTACCGCGATGCTACGTAGTTAGTACCTTGGTAGTACCTATTTTTTAAAAATGTCTAGTAAATTATAATGATATTTCCCTACCTATTACCATGTAAATTAAGTAAGAAAACATATCAAATATATCATAATGAATACTTATTTATATGTAAGGCCCTTAGCTAGAACACTGGTGAAGTGGCCTTAAAACAACATGACTGCCTGCAATTTTTGTAAGGGCAATCATTATCCAATCAGATAATAACTATGTTTCCTATGTACTGCTATATTAACTTGAAACTATACAGATAACAGATGTTACTAAGTTTAAATTGCTAATAAGTTTAAAACTACTTACTCTCTTTAGCCACAACCACAAAAATTATCATCTGCATACCATAATTCTAAACCCTGCCAAATTTCATGGAAATCCGAGGGACTGTTTTTGTTCTGCATCAAATACAAAATGTCTTTTTAAAAAGCTTTGGAGGGCAAGGGTGTTTCCGGACTCCCCTTTCTTCTTTTCACCCCTTTGACCAAACACCTCAAAACTTTCAGTCATCCACCAACGTAACAAAATGTCTGCAAAGTTTCACAGAAATTTGTCAAATTGATGCAAAGTTATTAAGTGTCAAAAATCTGAGGAATCTGGGTATGTATACCCACACACAGTTTTCTGATCAAAATTTCACTGCACATTTTGCAGTGATATTAACAATGATGTGACAGAAGATGTCATAAAGGATGTAATATGTGAGATAATGAGCAGTGCATGGCAAGGGTACAAGTTATATTTACCTTAGGGTATTAGTTATAGTAATTTGCCACTGAACCTAACCATATCAGCTCTGTAATCATTGTTTTTTAAGTAAATTTCAAAATGTCTTTATCTATATATATTCACTAAAAACAAAACAAATGTTAAAGTGGTGTTTTTAGTTAGGTGAATGTGTCAGTGACTACATAAACATTTTGAACTCACAAAAACATGAAAATTCAACAGTTACAGATAGTAGAGCTAACTATAACTTGCACCCTCACCATGCTGTGCTTATGACCTCACATATTACATCACTCATGACATGTTCTATGAGATCATTTATGACAACACTGATAACATCTCAAACTACATCATTGATGACAGAACTAATGACATCATTGAAGCTTCTTTTTTTACACATCACTCTATGAAAGAGCATAGTATTAGAGATCTGAAACAAAGTACAAAATAGCTCAGAATAATATGAAGCTCTGTAGAGGAATACATTATTCTATAAAATGGCAATGTTGTACCGCACATGTTGGCACATATCAGCTAGAACTTCAGAATTAACTTTGTTATAGAATTTTGAATGTGTCAAAAATTTCTTAAATATTCTTCAAATGCCAGAAGTTTGCATGCAAAATTACATATTTATTTGTTAAAATAACACAGATTATGACTGTGTTTGGGTTCTGCAGTAGTTCATGGAGCTCAACAGTATTTTGCAGATCCTATGAATTTCTAAGTGGAATTCTGTCACACAGTCTTGCCCCACAGTTTGTGTACAGTAGTTGTGAAAATGCCGGACAGGTTTTGAAAAACAAAATCTGAGTGGAACCCGAAAGTTGCCTCTCTGATAATCCACTGGAAAACAAAATTTTAGTTGCCATGTCACATTTTAGGCTACAACTACTATCGCCTGATAGCCCACTGCTGAGGACTATAGTTGTTATTAAAGGGCCTGATCCCTAGTTATTGGCCCAAGCTACAAGCAAAGGTTTTTACCAAGGAAGAAGGCCTTTAACGACCAGTATAGATGTGGAAGAAGGACAAAAAGGCTATTAGAACATTCCACATGTGAATGTAAAATATTCTAAATTAAAGAGAGAAACAGAGAGACAAACACTCAAATGTAGGAGCAGGATGCCCATACCAGCTTTTATTATCTCCAAGTCGGGCACCATTGTCTTCAATGATACTCTCAGCATTCCAGTGTTCTAATTTGTATTGTGTTATTTCATTACCAATGGAAGCATTTGTCCACTAGCTGGTTAAATTTAGGATGTTAATTCAATAACAGTTAAATATGTATGGTTATGAATAGTAATATAAAAAATAATGTTTTATAATTGTCATGTTTGTTACAGAGATGGATTCTTATCGGACAACATGTTGTGTGCAGTTTATATGTGACTTTCAACAGAAATAGAAGTGCACAGCTATTGCCTGTTATGTTTTCCATATTCTGCAAATACTGTGTGAAATTGAGGTTTCTCTTTGAATGCTCTTGTGAATTAAATGACTGTGATATAAAGCCCTCCTGAATAGTATTGCGGTAATTGATGCACCTACATTGGTCATTTGGGATCTCATTAACTATAGGTAAACAGTGAACTCCCTTCACACTTGCTAAAGCAGTGGTGGCTGTAGATGCACAGAGTATTCAGCTAAGGTCAAATAGTTTCTGCTGAAATAAAGTTAAACCAAAATTATCAGTAAGGTTTTTAGTAGCCATTGAGAAAGTTGGGAAGAAATGAATGTTTCTCAATTGTAACCTTGACTGTTGTTTTACACAGCCGACGATGCAACCTTGTTAAGAAATCTGTGATTTTATTTTTAAAAGCATTGTTATTAAAATCTGAAAGAGGTACTATATTGATAGAAAAATGGAGAGACATCATCCATATCATCCAACTACTGAAATGAAAAAAAAACACAGAGAGAACAACTTTTTTTAGGGAATACTATTTGTGGTTTGAGCATTAAACTGTGTTTTATGTGTAATTGCTTTGAGGCAGGACTATGGCATTGTGGGGCGTCAGTGCATGCAGTAAGCAGTGCTTGAGCAATGTCCACTGTGTTGGAGGAAGTATTGTTTTGGAATGTAAGTGGCAATGTGATGGTATGGGGAGAGTGGTACATTAATACACAGTGAGTTGTGTGGGTGGACATGCTATGGTGGTAATACATTCTTAATCAATGGTTGTTCAGATATATGGACATCAGTATGACAATTTAAGTATGTGACAGGATCGGTAAATACATATCTTAAAGACATAAAGCCAAAGCAGCATAAAGACAGCGAGAATGTCGTCATCCACATTAGGAATTGCAGAGGTGAAAAGGAAACTAAAAATAAAGCTAGTTACCTGGGCACTAGCAGACTAAAGGCAATGACAGAGATGAGTGCAGAACAACTAAAAGAAGAGGAAGAAAAGGTAGAAGAAATAAAAAAGAAGATTAGCGAAGGTGGATGGAACAGTGATAGGAGTAAAGACAAAAATGGGGAGAACACTAACACCCAGAGTATGACAGAGGTCATCAATACCTGAGACAGTATAACTCAGTGGATCTAAGGTGGACAAAAAGGACTGCAGAAGAGGCCAGTGCCTTTGTAATTAAATAGTAAGTAAGGAAATATTGCAATGTGTTCTTTGTTGAATTTGTTTTAAGGTGGGTTCTGAGAGGCAGGAAGGAAAAAATACAGTGTTGTTGCTATATCAGTGGTATGAGATAATGATGGAAGAGGAGATTATAGTTTGTAAAACAGTGAATGTGGAGAAAAAACCCTGAGTGTTCCCTGGATACATTGTGGGAAATCTAGCCGGCAAGCAGGAAGACAGAGAAGGTGAGGATCACCTAGCATGTGTTAATGAATCAATAATGTAATAGGATACCATGCCTGCATCCACAAACATATGGGGCAGAACTAGATGTGGCAGTGAATATGTGTAAATATCCTTAGATCTGAAGAAAGATGAAGAAAGAGAAGACATAGTTGTGGGAAGAAGTGTATAAACTGAATAGATCTATTTCAGTGGCATTCAGGTGAAGTGGTTAATTAAATGTAGTTCAATGGTCAGTTAAGCAGCAGTTGATCCAAACATTTTGAGGAAGGGAGAGTTAAGGCATGGCAAATGAAAGCATTTGTACAGAGCAGTGTAAGAAATCTATGGACTTGAATAATTTGAGAAAGTGCCAAAGGTGAGCAGGTGTTTGAAAATAGAAGAGAGTCAGATTAAAATTCTGAAACAGAGTAGGTTAGTGGATTAAAAAACTGAGAACGAAATAGGTTGAGTGTTGCACAACACATTTGGGCAGATGGGGGAGTAGGACTCATTTCTGTGGACATGATAGGGGAAAGCTTGTAGTTAAGGTAGACTATTTGGATGCAGTTGAGTGTGTGCGTATGGAGAGGGTCGCATTATGAAGGTGCAAAAATGTTTTGAACTGTGATTTCTTGAAAGACCTGGGTTGTACAAGCCTGTTTCAACCTTATTTAGCAATAAAGGGTTAACGCCCCAAGGAGGAGAACTTAATACATTTGTAAATTCATTATTGAGAATAAACAGTGCTTGATTAAACTGATTTCAATGTACAAGATGTCCCATTAGAAAACAAAGGAGTATCTCAGTTTTAAATACTAAAATTGATCTAAATGACAAAAGTATTTTGCTACTGTTGCATATTTGCACCAAATATCCTGAATATACCTCTATCTTTGCTAATGTCACAAATGTTCCTCGTTATTGTTATCATAGTTTGCTTTTAATCACGTTTGTCACTAATAGACTGTTCCACTCTGTGTTAGTGGCTAGTTCAGTGTAACCTTTCCCTTTATGTGGCGCACCATGGGAAGGTCTGTTCTCTATAATTATCGCAATAAAATAAATAGCATGAGATTTACAATTTAATTTAATTCACCAACCCTTAGTGGATTTTTTTAACAACCCAACATGCTTGTCAAACACAGTGTTTTTGATAGCTTCTAAAAGCTTCTATACTAGTTTGTATGCTACGTTCCCACCTCGACTCTCAAATCCACTATTGATGAGTACTACTGATGTCAATAATATAATTCACTACAAATGTCTGAACCATCTGCAACTAAAATAGTATCAGACCTAGTTATGGTGACTTCCACATCAATATTTAAGTATATCTTGGGCTAAGGAAACAAATGGATACTGTGACTTTCATTGTAAAAATATATTTCACCAAGATGTATTCCTCATATTTGTAAATAGTGTCAGATAAAATAGGAAAGAAACCCTTGGAGTTTATTATTAAATTAGTTGCTATAATAGAGCCATTTTCAGTATCAGCTAGCACTTGGGCTGCTACACCTAACTGTACACTGCAAAAAATGTATCTGACAAAACTGCTAGTTACACCAACCATTTGTGCTCATATAAGAAAGATGCGCCACTCTACTCAGTAAAAATGGAAAGTAGTGGGCATATCTTTTTTTTGTATACCTTGACTCAAAATAAATATTGATCCAGTCTGGATGGAGTAGTGGAAGTCATGAGTTGCATGGACCACGTGTTGGGTTTTGTACTGAAATGACTGAAGATAGTTCCAGTGGGGGTGAGTTAAAAACACTTATGAGAAAGAGTACTACAGGAGTACTATTATACATAGTATTACATGCCATTGTGAATCTGCCTCCAAACATCCACATCCGATTAGTAAAAGTGCAAAAAGGGCACAGTGCTTTCTATTTGTACTAATTGAATAAGTATATTCCCTGACTATTCTCAATATATTCCAATTTTGGATAATTTGGGGCCAATACACACAGGCATAGAGGAGTACATAAAAGAGTACTACAGAAGTACTACATTAAACACTTCAGAATGCCTTTGCCAAGAGGCCCCAGTGTGATGGGCCAGTAAATGTAGTCTTATTGTCGATATTCATACATTATTTCCAGTACTGATTAGAAGTTCAGTGAGAATCAAATATTTTCTACAGAGCCGAATTATGAATATAATTATAATTTTTTAACATAGATATTATTTCTCTTGTGGTATATGATAAACAGCTATTTAGATGTGAAAACTGTTACTAGTATAATGAAGATGTTATCACAGCTCGGGCATGGAAAATCTTTTAAAGCTGCTTCACACTATGAGCCTCATTATGACCCTGGTGGTTCGAGCGCCATATTACGACTGCAGGGGTAGTGCTGCTGTCTGGCGGTGCTGGTGGTCCTAATCCGCCATGGCAGCTCTGCAAGCAGTGCCACCCTGGGGATTATGACCCCTTCTCCATTATTGTGATGGGTGGTGGTGCACCCTACACACTACAGTATTGCTGCCGGCTCTATTAGCCGGAGACGACACTGTAGGTCGTTTCCTACTGGGCAAGTGGGTGGAAACTGTGTTTCCTCCCGCTGACCCAGCAGGAAACTCATAATGGGCCCGGCACGGAGGATGCCATACTTGCGGCAACCTACCCATCGGGACTTTGACGGACGGGCTTTTCCATCCGTCAAAGTCATAATAAGCCCCTATATTAGAGCCAGTCTTTTAGATTACCTTAATTATCATGGCCACCATATGTCTTTATTTTCTATTAGTTGCATTACAACATTACTGCAAAGGAAGTCAAAGTTGAAATGACTGTGGAATGGGAACCTTCCCCCTGAAAGAATAGAATGATATGGACACCAGAGTGTGTAATGAAAAGTGGTGACTAAACCTTTAAGGGAATTGAAGCAGGGAGGTGGAGATAGGGAATGGAGAGTCTATGGAAGACATCCCAGCCTATCTTTTCCATGCCCCTAATCTAAATCCTACGTACTGTATCTCTCACTGAATTTGCCATTTGTTTCTTAATTTAGGTCTATCTTGAAGCATTATATATCTTATTTTCTTTATTGAAAGTGGGAGGTTCGGTGCAGCTTCGTTAAAAAGTTATTTTCTTGATACCCCTACATTTAGAATAAATCCATGAAAATTCATTATTTTACAAGTCTATAATAAAGTTTAATACCTTTTTAAATTTTGCTCATACTTAAACATAGCGAGATAACTACCTTAACTGTATATGGAATAGAGGAAAAAAGTTTATGTAACTTGAGACAAATTAGTAAAAATGTTTATAAATAATTATTTATGAACATATTATATGATATTTTAGCTGCAGCATCACTTAAACCTCAAATCCGTTTTTTTCTGGGATGCAGGAGCATATAATGCTCACCCCTTCCAGAACATACTGTTCCCTTCTCTTTCCTAATCCCCACACTCCACACCCTCTTCTTTCCCCCGTTCCACCCTGAAGCATAAGCATACATTTACCACTTGGTCAAAACAGGTGGTCACCATGTGCATTAAATCTGAAGCAATTGGGCATTGTATGTGATTTTACAGCTGGTAGATCTAATCCCACATGGTAATTCCTCATTGCAGGGGTCTTAACTTGTAATTACACATTCCCAGGTATAAAGTAATGTACAAAGATGATACATTTTATAAAAATGGACCGCCCTGCTAGTGCCATGCAACTTAGGTCTTAGTTGTATTATGTGTATGGGACAGCTGTAGGCAGGTTACAAAGCAGAAGCATCATAAATGTGGTACTTACGTACAGAGGTATTTTGTTTGGGGTCCCCTCTCCTATTCCATTTTTTTAATGGGTAATATTAAAGGGTGCATCCCTGGGCAGAGGTGGCAAGAGAACAAACCTAGCTATTTTTTTTCTGGGCACATTATATCAAAGACCTGATTTAATTTTGGCGGGCTGAAAAGAACAAATGCAGAAATATTTACCCTACTTTACTTTGAAACCATTCAGTATTAAGTTTTACTATATCTGTGAATAGGTACAGAATTAAATTTTTAGGTATAGAGTTCTTGAGTAAATACAATAAGATAAAGAGTTGTTTTATTTAGAAAGTAACCAGATTGTGATAGTATTCTGAGAGGATATGTAGCGCATAACAGGTTTGCATTTAGGAAAACATTGTTTAGCAAAATGGTCAGAATACAAAGGCATTTTTGAAGGAAGACATCTTTGTGAACAATCTTTTTTCACAAAAAAGGAAAGATTACAGGCTAGAAGCTATGAAGCTAGAAGCTATGAAGAAAATGTGTCACGTAGAGCTGAGTCAAGAATAAAGTGAAAAAAATGAGTGAGAGACAAATGAACGATAAGCAAAGAATGGGAGAGTGACATTATTTACTACTTCTAATTCTGCCCAGGGAGATATCTAAAAAATATTGAACAAGCATGGTTCATAAGTGGGGTATTGGGATTGGAAGATATTGCATTAACTAAACGTAACATATTATAGGGGTTGTGCAATCTGAGACAGTACTAGCAGTAACTACTTGACACCTGTTGAATCAGTAGAAAGGTGGCTTCCCAAATAAATGTATTCAGCAAAAGACAACACAAGATGACAATTTCTTTTAAATTTTTGCTATGATAGTAGTTCACTGTCTCACATTGCCCACTGTGTAATGAGTAATGAGTGAGCCCACCCAATATGGCAACGTGTATGTAGTTAACCTTAAGTGATAGAGCCACACAAGGTGAGGTTTTATATTGAGTCTTTCCTCTTTGTTCAACCATTGATTAGATGGATGCATCAAAAAATGTATGATATCTGCTGGTTCTTGCTTACTGGGAATGGCCATATGTTGGAAAATGGGCTATTGGTAAGGGCAGGTAAGTACCTACACTTAGCAATAGGCCACTAACCTCCGCTTAGGTCCAGTTAGGTCTCAGTAAATTAAACCTAGCTCAACCCTTCGTAGCTTGGCAACGAGCGACAAGGCTTAACTTAGGAGACAAAGTGTAAAGCATTCAAATATCCAAAATAGTAATTAAATAAAGCACAGGAAACAGTTTAAAAAATCCAAGATCAATTTATAAAAATAGGAAATATATTGAGCTTTAGAATCACACCAAAATGAATAGAATCATATAAGGGGAACCGGAGATATGAATTTTTAAAGTATTAATGCTTTCTAGCACATAGAAACAAAAAGTGCCTATCTGGTCATCTGGTCGCACCTCGACCGGGGTAAAGTCAAAGTTTAAGGCCGGCCCAAATGGAGCCCCACTCGGCTACAGCCCGCTGGAGACCTCGGTCAAAAGTTTACCTTAGGACTTAGTCGTTTTTCTGGAGAGTTTCTTCACCGGGCGAACCAGCCAGTCCAATCCGACCTCCTGGAACTCTTCCTCGGATATGCGTAGCGGGAGCCCTTGGTGGAGATTTTTACCTTCAGACTTAGTCGTTTTTTCGAGGTGAAAATCCTTCGACCGGGGCAAACGTGAATCTTGATCCGACGTCCCTGGAGCCCTCTTCGGATACACTGCCTGGGAGGTCCCGGTCAACTTCCTACGTTCAGACGTAGTCACTTTTTTGGAGATTTTCTTTACCGGGACAAACCTGCAAGTCAGGCCGGGTCACGGTTGAGGGAAGCTGGCTAGAGTTGCCGCGGCGGGTCGGTCCCTCTATGGAGCTTTTTTCCAAAAGTTCTCCAAACGTCTCCAAACTTCTTGATGTTCTTCCAGATGTTCTTTTAAGGTTTGTTTGAGGTGCACAGTCCATCCCAAGGTTCCAGAAGCTCTGAGATGCTCCTTGAGGGTGCAGACTACAACTCCCAGACGCAAACTCTTTTTTGGCCACTGGGCAGTGGTCAGCTGGTTGGTTTCTTCAGAAGTTGGTGCAGGGGACTCTGGTTAGCAATTTTTCACCTGTAGCAAACAGGGAGTCCCTCCTTGAACCAGTTGAAGTCAGACAAAGTCCTTCTTGTGGTGAAGCCCAAGTGTGCAGCTGGTGCCGTCCTCCAGAATACAGTGTCCAGGTGCAGGTCAGGGGTCCAGCAGGGCAGTCCTTCTTCTGTAGTTCTTCCTTGTTGGAATCTGATAGGGTTCTGGTAGGGAACCGAGGTTTGGGTGCAGGTCTGCCAGTGTTATCCTTCATCCTGGGTGAAAAACAGGGGGAGTCCTGGTTCTCCAATAAGGGGCAGGGTCCTTCCCCCAGTGATGACTACTTCCTGGGAAGGGTGGCACAAATCAATCCCAGGGAGCAACATTCCTCAAAAATCCATCATGGCTGAAAGTGATTTTTGGAGGTTACATCTGGCTGAGCCCACCCACTGGTGTGGCTAAAAATCCTATACACACCGCTCTCCTGCCCTCTCCTAATCTAATCAAGGGGGCACCTAATTGTCTGGGTTTGCAGGATGTTAGGGTGTTGTTGGGTTGCTCCAAATGTCCTCTGCCTTTGAAGACCAGTTTGCCAGCCCTCCCCCTTCCTTCTTCCCCATCTGCTGAGGGGAGATCTCCTCCCCCAGGCACATCTCTTTGTGTTGAGCCAGGTCACTTCATACCTCATCAAGGCAGCCTGGTCAGGCTGCCAGAGGCTGGCCAATCAGAGGAAAGCAGCAAAACACTGAAGTTGGCAACTTTTCAGGTAAAGTTTAAAACCCTTTACCTGAACAAGTTAAATCAAATCCCACAAATGGAAGTTGTGGGATTTATTTATTATAACAATTAATTTGATACCAAATCTGTGGTATCTGTTACTTAAGGGGACCTTTAAAACTAAAATAAAGTCTCCCCATTCTAGCCTATGGAGACCATTCACTACAATGAGGGAAAAACAAATTTTACCTCAGCAAGGCTTATAAAACTATTTTTATATGGCACCCGGCCCTAGGGGTACATAGGGCACACCTTAGGGGTGACTTATATGTAACAATAAGGTAGTTTAAGACTTTGGAACTACGTTTAATTCCAAGGTCGAATTTGCATGTAACTTTAATTTAAAAGCAGGTAGCAAGGCAGGCCTGCCTTTAAAATGACACCTGGCACCTCAGCGATGCACCTTTGGGACACTACCTCTGCTGGGGTCCCTAAACCTCCATGCCCTACCATATACTAGGGAATTATAGGTATGTTAACTTTGCCAATTATATTTAGCCTAATTTGTATATCCACTTTGCACAGAGCACTGGCCCTGGGACTGGTTAGCAGTACCCAGGGCACCATCAGAGTCAGGAAAACACCAGCAAAAAGTGAAAAATGGGGGCACAAAGTTCGGGGGCCTCTGCAATCAGCCCTATTCTCTCACACCATATGCTAACATTTGATGTTGCAGTTGTCTTTCGTCACTGTTTTTCATTTCCTGTAGATGGAAGAATTTAAATATGGCAGCCTTTTGCAAATTTACCTTTACACTGTACTGTCATGGACCAGAAGGGTCAGGGCAAAACATGCTGGGCAAGCAAGTATGGATAGGCTTATAGAAATTAAGGACCATGTTTATCATGGGTTTGCATTGCCCTTGCGCCTCACAACAGGGTGCAAGAGCAGAGCAATGCAAAACCTAGAATGATATGTACTAAACCACGCAAGGCCACCTTGTGTGGTCCAGCATGGCTTGGTAAATGTGCTGCAAAGCAAGGCAGCATAAACTGCTGCCTTGTATTACTCTTCCCCAGGGAGGCATTACATGGGTGGAGCATGGGTGTTACCACACATCCACCCATGTATTTTGGCAGATACCCAGATGTACCATTAGTGGTAGACCTGAAAATGCATCAAAATGCTACACCTCCCCAGGAGAGGTGCAGCGAGGAGAAATATGTTTATTTCTCCTAGTTTGTTTCCTCTTTTTACTTGTGTTGCATCCTCTCGGGCTTGTTTTGTGAAGGAAGGCATCCCTTCCTGCACAAAAACGGTCCTGCCTATAATGCCACAACCATGACACAAGTGTGCCTTCATTGGTGCTAGGCAGCACATACTGTGCCACTGCAGGACAGTGAAGAAATGCACCATATAATTTTAGGTATTGCACATTCCTGCACTTTCCCTTTCATGCAGTGCAGCAAAGTGGTTTGCTGTCAATTTGATGAGTATGCCTCTTTATTGGAGGTACAAATGCATTACAGTTGTGTCAGCATGAACATATCTTCATTTTCTGTTTGTGAAGTGTGTAAAGAAAATGTCAAGCATTGCGATATTTTTTCTTTTTTAAAATATTGAATTTGCAATAGATATTGAAGTTGTTAGTATTCAAGGTTATGCACAAACTGAATTTTGGAGTTCATTTTAATGTTAAAAATATATGCAAATAGTACATATTTCTAACTCAATTATAAAAAGTCTTAATAAACATTTCCATTTCAAAGCTATTGTAACAACAAATTCTGCTAAATATACATCAATTACTTAGAATGCATTGTATACATCACTTTGAATAATTATTAATGCATAATTAGAAAATGTTTTTTACTTCAATAGGAATTTATTTGTAAATTTAACTTCTAGAAACTTGATCTTAATCTCATTTTATATTCTAAATAATTACATTTTTATTTCAAAATGTAATAAAACTTTCTCTGGCCTTTCTTCTTTAGTTTTAAATATATAAAAGGTGTTTACATTAATATTGTACGTAAAAAATATTTTAACAAACCTTTTTCAAGTTGAATACATTTTTTGTATCTTTCCCTTTGCTTTACCGTATGGAGACTGCAGTTTTGGCAGAGATCACCAAATAGGAAAGAATAGAAAATAGTTGCTTGTACTCTACACTCATTAAAGCAAACAAAAAAAAGACAAATGAGGGATAAAGCCAACGACCGAGATATAAAATGTATGTTTGAGAAAGTGAGCATGAGGAAGTTGCCAAGGTAACTTGGGTTAGTTATTTTACTATTTTCATGTGCAAAACAAAGCCCTTAACGGTGATAGGAAGTATGTTTTAGAAAGTAACCAAGATAAATGTATTTAGTTTATACATTTTGGTGGTACAACAAAGCCATTGACTGATATAGAAAGTAAGTAAGTAACTTTGAGAGCATGAGCACAAGAAAGTGACTAAGATAGCATTAGTAAGTAGTTTATTACAGTGCAAAAATCCAAACTTCATGGAATCATAAAAACAAAGTAAAACAAACCCCAACATCAAAAAATGAACAACAATAATTAATAACTATATCAAAGCACAAAATACAACAAGGCATCATAGAAGACAAAAAGGTTTAACCTCTTAAACAGTCGAGAAGAAATTGAATTACTGCTCACTAGCTAGTGGGGGTTGGCCATATGCACGCAGAGTTCTGAAAAAAGGAAGAGGTGCATTTTAAGATTCTCTGGTTAGTGTTCAAGACTATGGCCCTCATTCTGATCTTGGCGGGCGGCGGAGGCCGCCCGCCAAAGTCCCGCCGTCAGATTACCGTTCCGCGGTCGAAAGACCGCGGCGGTCATTCTGACTTTCCCGCTGGGCTGGCGGGCGGTCGCCTTCAGACCGCCAGCCAGCCCAGCGGGAAAGAGGCTTCCACGATGAAGCCGGCTCGGAATCGAGCCGGCGGAGTGGAAGCTGTGCGACGGGTGCAGTTGCACCCGTCGCGTATTTCACTGTCTGCGCAGCAGACAGTGAAATACATGTAGGGGCCCTCTTACGGGGGCCCCTGCAATGCCCATGCCAGTGGCATGGGCACTGCAGGGGCCCCGCGACCCCCCCTACCGCCATCCGGATCCCGGCGGTCCGACCGCCGGGATCTGGATGGCGGTAGGGGGGGTCAGAATCCCCGCGGCGGTGCAGCAAGCTGCGCCGCCGTGGAGGATTCAATGGGGCGGCGGTACACTGGCGGGAGCCCGCCAGTGGTGCCAGTCCGACCGCGGCTTTACCGCCGCGGTCGGAATCCCCATTGGAGCACCGCCGGCCTGTCGGCGGTGCTCCCGCGGTCCTCCGCCCTGGCGGTCTAGACCGCCAGGGTCAGAATGACCACCTATGTTCCAAGCTTAGCCTATTCTGTGGGTCAAATACATTTCCACACCTGCATTTTTGAGAGATGTACCTCCAAATTATATCAGGTGCTAATTCAAAGGAGTCAGTTTTTTTGTTCTTATTCCATTGTGACTGGTTCAAGAATGGGATGGAAAAGCTACCTGACTAACATCAGAACTCTGTGCTGAATTTGTTGTTCCAACATCAGCCAATACAAATCATTTATTTAAGTGAACATACTTCATTATTCCTAGGCCAAAGGGCTAATTTCTACCTTGTGAAGCAGCTATATTTCTGACTAAGTGGCATAAATCGTGTCAGTGATTGATGACTAGGTCATCAGAGGTCGATGGTTAATGGGAAAGTGATAGTTGCTACATCCGGTTAATAAGTAAGCAACTGAGAGGTAATGACAAAGATTTGCCATAACTTTGAGCATGTAAGTGTGCGAGAAAAACAGAGAGCATAAGGGAATGATAGAACGTGAGATCAAAAATGCAAAGGGGTGCTGGTAAATGTAAATGAAGATATAGAGTGTGTCTCCGCGCATAAAAAGACCTGCTAATTGGCGGCGACTCCACACTCGTAAAAATACCACTCATAAATCCCTTTGTGAATATCACACAATTGTAAACTTAAACAAAAGTTTAAGTTTATCTTTGTGAATCAGGCCCACAGATTTTAATTTCCACTCAGTAGTATGAGCATGGACATAGGCTTTTCCTTTGTAATTTTTTCTCATACAAAAGTCATCCCATTGTTTCAGTAGTAATGGGGATTCAGATTACCAACAAGGGACGATCCATGGGTGTCTATGATGCATTCACTTCTGTCATGTAGTTCACTCCCGTCCTGCTGGTAACCACTGGATCCCCTTGAGATTATGGCCCTCATTACAACTCTGGCAGTCGGTGTTAAAGCGGCAGTAAAACCGCCAACAGGCCGGCAGTAAAAAAAAAATTTCATTATGACCATGGCGGAAACCGCCAACATAGACAGCCACTTTAACACTCCGACAGCCACGGCGATACAAACAAACAGCATGGCGGTCACCGCCAACAGACAGGCGGAAGACAATGTACCGCCCACACTATTATGACAGGCCAATCTGCCACCTTTTCCGGGGCGGATTCAACTCAAACAAAAACACGGCGGAAACAGGACTTGGAAGGGGAAACACTCACCTCTACACAACCCACGAGGAATCAGGACCCCATGGAGCCTGAACTCCAAATCCTCCCTGCGATTGTCTTCCTGCTCCTCTACCAGGAGCACAAACGACGGCGGCTACGACCACGGTGAGCACTGCACCTACAACACAGGGGAGGGTGGAGGGAAAAGAGAGTGACACACACACGCAGCACACAGCACCCCCACCCCCACCCACAACAACATACACACCAATACATGCTGCAACATTACATTTACACCCCCAAACCCCCCTGGAAGAACGCAATGACAAAAGGAAATGATTGTAACCATTGTAATCAAGAATAATCCATTAGTCCAAAATTTATATACACTATAAACAATTATCTACACCAAGAATTCAAGTCCAGGTACTGCACCTATATAGTCCGTGGACCACTGGGCTCAAAATGCATGGGCGATGCCCACACTCAAAACCCGATCGAAACGGAGAGAACACTGCAGACGCATCAGAACGAAATAAAACAGGCACCTCAGGGGGAAGGGAAGGGGGGGCACCTCAGCCAGATGAGTGCACAACACCAGCTCCACGAGGGGGCTCCATGCCCATTGATGTATCCTGGGGAGTGCAAAGCCACAGTCTCTCAAGTCTCTCCAGTGGGTGGTTTGCCCACTGCTTTATACTGGGGAGTGCAAAGCCACAGTCTCTCAAGTCTCTCCAGTGGGTGGTTTGCCCACTGCTTTATCCTGGGGAGTGCAAAGCCACAGTCTCTCAAGTCTCTCCAGTGGGTGGGTTGCCCATTGCTTTATCCTGGGGAGTGCAAGGCCACAGTCTCTCAAGTCGATAACAGTCTCCACTGGGTCTGGAGGGGGCTTTGTGCCCAGAGTGCTTCATCCTGCCAAGGACACAGGTAGTGGATGTCTTTCTCCACTGGTTCTGGAGGGGGCTTTGTGCCAAGAGTGCTTCATCCTGCCAAGGACAGAGGTAGTGGATGTCTTTCTCCACAGGTTCTGGAGGGGGCTTTGTGCCCAGAGTGCTTCATCCTGCCAAGGACTGAGGTAGTGGATGTCTTTCTCCACTGGTTCTGGAGAGGGCTTTGTGCCCAGAGTGCTTCATCCTGCCAAGGACAGAGGCAGTGGATGTCTTTCTCCACTGGTTCTGGAGGGGGCTTTGTGCCCAGAGTGCTTCATCCTGCCAAGGACTGAGGTAATGGATGTGACACTCCACTGACGGTGGTGCAACATGCTAGCTGCCCAGGCCCCTGGAACTGACCACCAGCCTCGTACGAATGACCACTGGGGATGGCAGCCATGTCTGCGGTGGTGCCACTGGCTCATGATGTCGCGGGGCTGCTGACTGTGCTGGCAGCGGGGTCAGTAGCGGCGGTACTTGCGGCGGTCATTGTGGTGGTGGTGCTGGTGGCGGTCATTGTGGCTGCGGTGCTGGTGGTGCCCACACTGACTGCCGTGCTGGTGGTTGGCTCACTGACTGCTGTACTGGTGGCTGGCTCACTGACTGCGGTGCTGGCGGCGGTATCAGTAGCGGCGGTGCTGGTGGGAGGCTCACTGACTGCGGTGCTGGCGGCGGTGTCAGTAGCGGCGGTGCTGGTGGCGGGCTCACTGACTGCGGTGCTGCTGAAGGGCACAGTGTCTGCGGTGCTGGTGAAGGGCTCAGTATCTGGGGTGCTGGTGGCGGTGTCCGTGGCTGCGGTGCATGTGGCGGTGCCAGTGGCGGTCTTGTCGGCCATGCAGGTTGGCAGCGACATTGACTTGCCTTTCATTTTCAGGCCCTTCCCCACCTTGGATGGTGGCGCAGCTGTCTTGCCACTTCCAACAATTGTCTTGCCAGAGCCCTTGGTGGCAGGTGTTTTGGCCTTCTCCCTCTGGGATGTGGGCAACATTTTCTTTTTTGGAGGTGGGGGAATGTCCTTGGCCTCGCTCCTTGGGACACTGGCAGCCCTGTTGCTTGGAGCACTCCAAAATCCGGCTATTGCTGGCACCACTGTGCCTGGTGATGTGGTGGCTGAGGTGCTGGGTTGGGACCTGGAAAGGTGGGCCCTAGGGTACGGATGGGGTGGGGGAGGTCAAGGGAAGAGGTCAAGGTTGGACAGGAAACGTTTTTTAGACACACTGGGACGGGTAGATGGAGGGGGTTTGGGAGTGGAGGAAGAGCTAGTGGTTGTAGCAGGTGTTTGTTTGCTGACTTTGGGTGAAGGTGCATGGACTGGAGGCTGTTGTGAGGTGGATGGCTGTTGGGTGTGTGCCTGTGTTTGTGTACTTTGGGAGGAGGGCTCACAGACACACAGGGAGAGGACACAGGGGATGTGTGAATGGTAGTGGGGGTGGTGAGCGCACGTGAGCGGTGTGTGGTAATGGGCGTACTGGTGATGGAGATAGTGGCTGAAGATGTAGTGCTTGCTGGTGTGAGTGGAGACGTGAGAGGGAGGGAGGAAGGAGACGTGGAGGAGGGGGACACAGTGGAGGCAGTGGATGTTGGTATGTGTGCATGGGTATGATGCTTGTGTGAGTGCCTGTGGGATGTGTGGTGCTTATGTTTGCCAGAGCCACCCTTGTGTGTTGAGGTATGTGCATGCTGGTCTGATGGTGTGCTTGGGATAGGCTGAGGTACAGGGGATTGGGTCTGGGTGGAGGAAGTTGGAGGGGGGAGGCTGGACACAGGGACAATGGCTGCCATCAGTGTTGAGGCCAGAGCCTGAAATGTTCGCTGTTGGGCTGCCTGACCAGAATGAATGCCCTCCAGGTATGCATTTGTCTGTTGCAACTGCCTCTCTACACCCTGGATGGCATTCAGAATGGTAGACTGCCCAACAGTGAGGGATCTCAAGATGTCAATGGCCTCCTCACTGAGGGCAGCAGGGCTGACTGTGGCAGGGCCTGAGGTGCCTGGGGCAAAGGAGATGCCCACCCTCCTGGGTGAGCGGCCACGGGACACATGCTGAGGGGCTGCTGGGAGGGCGAAGCTGGTAGGGGGGGTGGCGGCTGTACCTTTAGATGCAGTGGGCACAGAGGGGCACGGCACAGCAAGGTAGCTCCCATCAGAGAAGGAGTTGGTGTTGCTGGTTTCTGCTCCTGTCCCTTGGGTGAACCCCCCCTCGCCCTCCATCCCACTGGTGACTTCAGACTCTGTTGTCTGGCCCTCCAGGGCCATGTGGGATGCAGCTCCCTCCTGCTCCAGTGGCCCTGCTCCTCCACCTGATGATGCTAATGCACACAAGAACAGGGAGACCACAAACATGGGGGGGGGAGAAAGAAGAAAGACATATTCAGTGCATGCAATTCCTCTACCGTTGGTGGACACTACAGACACAGCAGCCCTCTGCACTACGCCATGCACTTAGAGATCCCTAATTCATCACAGGGACATGGGGTACATGGCCTATGCCCAATTGCTGCACACATGGAAGTCACAGGAGCCTGACTAGGTGTAGATGGCTCTTACCACTGGTGGGGTTGGGGTGCCACTTAGCCTGCCTCACAAAGGGTCCTTGCCTACAAAGCTCGCCCTAGCCTAGGGGAACCCACTGCCCACCTCCCCACCCAGACATCTCCAATGCGCGCAGAGTCAGATGGATGTGATGGTACTCACCCCCTTGTACCTGCTGTGACGCCCTCAAGCGCCCATCCAACTCCGGATACGCCACTGCCAGGATCCAGAACATCAGGGGTGTCATGGTGCGTCAGGCACCCCTCCCACGTTGGGAGGCCATCCCCAGCTGTGCCTCCACTGTCTTCTTGCTCCAGCGGCGAATGTTCTCCCATCTTTTATGGCAGTGGGTGCTCCGTATGTGGTGGACCCCCAGGGTCCGGACTTCCTTGGCGATGGCACGCCAAATATCCTTCTTCTGGTGGGCGCTGACCTACAGGAATAGTACAGGGGAAAAGAAAAAACTTTAACCGTCCGGACCATCACAGTCATTGTCCCACATTCCCACCCTTGCCCTGATGCACATACACTCACCGTGCGATCATACAGGCCTCATCCCCACGTATCTTCCACCCACACCACTCCAAACAGGCATTGCCCATACAGCATGCTCACAGTGTACTCACCCCTTTTGTCTGGAGGACCGTAGATTAGCGTGTACTGGGGGAGGACCCCATCCACTAGATTATCCAACTCCTCCGATGTGAAGGCAGGGGCCCCTTCCCCAGACACATGAGCCATTGACGTTTCTAGACTGAGGTCACAGCAGCACTTGCAGTGTAGGTCCTCTCCTGTCGAAGATCAGGTATCAAGTGAGTGAACAGACAGAAAATGGCGGTCACGTCCACTGCGGTGCATACCGTCACCGCCGGCGTACATCGTCATTGGCTCCTGGGATCCATAGGGTCCAATGTTAACCAATGCAGGATTGCGGCGCGGTCTTCGACCGCCTAAGCGACGGTGTACAACGCCAGCGCAGTTACCTCATATCCCCTTGTCCCACATTACAGGCCAGGCAGCCGCCATTTCAGGGGGCCAAATGGCATTACTTTTAAATGTGTCACACATATCTAGGCCTTGCATACACACAAAGACAGGCACATGGCCGATAGACAAATGTGTGCAATAAAATAGTTTTTTCTACCTCAGTGTTGGCTGACTCTGTGCTCGCTGTTCTCATCAATAGGGCACGTCCGCTGGGGCAGGTGAGGAGATGGCGGCATCCTCCGGTGTACAGACCGCTGGTGGACCTGTCGATAATGGAATAGAGACATGTAATAGTCACCTACAGAGTTGATTGTGCCACAATCCAGGAACTGTGTGCCCAGTTGGAGCCAGACCTGATGTCAGCTATCCGCCATCCCACAGGAATCCCCCCTCTAGTGTAGGTCCTGTCAGTACTCCATTTCCTGGCAAGTGGGTCTTTTCAAACAACAGTGGCCGTAGCATCAGGGATGTCCCAGCCTATGTTCTCAAACGTGTTGTCCAAAGTGTTGTCTGCCCTGCTGAAACACATGCGCAGCTACATCGTGTTCCCTCAGGTGGAGGGTTTGCCTACAGTGAAAGGTGACTTCTATGCCCTGCGACATATCCCCAACATCATAGGTGCCATTAATGGGACACATATGGCCTTGGCCCCCCCGCAGGAGTGAACAGGTGTACAGAAACTGGAAGAGCTATCATTTTATGAATGTGCAGATGGTGTGTTTGGCTGACCGGTACATCTCCCATGTGAAAGCCAAGTTTCCTGGATCAGTGCATGACGCTTACATTCTGAGGAATAGCAGCATCCCTTATGTGATGAGGCAACTCCAGAGGCACCGTGTGTGGCTAATAGGTGAGGACAAGGACCCTATACCCTGTGAATAGTTGTCTGGGTCTGGGGTTGTCCCTGAGGGTTAGTGTGTGTCTAACAGTTGTCCCTCTACATTTGCAGGTGAATCTGGTTACCCAAGCCTGTCATGGCCACTGACCCCAGTGAGAAATCCCAGTACAAGAGCAGAGGAACGCTACAACGAGACACATGGGCGAACTAGGAGAGTGATAGAAAGGACCTTCAGCCTCCTGAAGGCCAGGTTCCGGTGCCTCCATATGACAGGTGGTTCTCTCTACTACTCACCAAAGGTGTGCCAGATCATCGTGACCTGCTGTATGCTGCACAACTTGGCTTTGCAACAACAGGTGCCTTTTCTGCAGGAGGATGGTCCAGAAGGAGGTCTTGTGGCAGCTGTGGAGCCTGTGGACAGTGAAGAAGAGGAGGCAGAAGAAGAGGATATCAACAACAGAAATAACATGATCCAGCAATACTTCCAGTGAGACACAGGTAAGAAGACATCACTGCCTCCTACATCTGATAAATTTGTTAGACCTTTCACCCAGTGTGTGGACCATGACCTGTCACTTTGCCTTTCCATTTCACAGATGTGGATCCCACTGTGTGACCTCTGCTATGTTACCTCATGGACTAGAGCTGTGTGACATAGGTATGTTGACAATACAATGGACATTGCTATTTTCCTCAGTTATTGCAAATACACCTTTGTGAAAGCACAGACTGACTCCAGATTGTTTTGTGATTCAAGGGTGTTTATTTAAGTCAAAAATAGTGGAGGGGGTTGTAAAATGGTCAGGGGTGATGGTGGAGGAATGTCCATGGCAGAGTCCAGTTATTAGTCTCACAGGTACATTGTCCAAAGGGGCATAGGAAGTGGAGCTAGGGCAGTTTAAGGATGGACAGGGTGACAAGGTGGGACAGAAGGATGACATTCAGGGTGGTCTCATTTCTTGGCGGGGGTCTTGGCATTGCTCTTTGTCTTTGTCCTGGATCACAGGGACCGTTTGCGGGGTGGTTCTCCATCTGCAGGGGGTGGGGTGCTGGTGTTGTGGTCCTGTGGCGGTGCCTCCTGTCCACTAGCGCTGGCGGAGGTGGTGGGCAGTTCATCGTCCAAGCTAGTGTCAGGGGCACCTTGTTGTGCCACAGTGTCCCTCCTGGTGTTCACAAGGTCCTTCAGCACCCCTACAATGGTGACCAGGGTGGTGTTGATGGACTTGAGTTCCTCTCTGAACCCCAAATACTGTTCCTCCTGCAGCCGCTGGGTCTCCTGAAACTTGGCCAGTACCGTTGCCATCGTCTCCTGGGAATGATGGTACGCTCCTATGATGTTGGAGAGGTCCTCGTGGAGAGTGGGTTCCCTGGGCCTGTCCTCCCCCTGTCGCACAGCAGTCTTCCCAGTTCCCCAGTTTTCCTGTGCCTCTGTCCCCTGAACTGTGTGCCCACTGCCACTGCCCCCAGGTCCCTGCTGTTCTTGGTTTGGTGGGTTTGCCTAGGTTCCCTGTAGTGTTGGACACACTGCTGCTTCACGTGTCCTGGGGACAGAGGTATGGGCCCACTGGGGGGTGCTACGCTGGTGTTTCCTGAGGGGGGAGGCTCTGTGATGGCTTGTGACTCTGTCAGGGGAACCGACTGTCCCGAGGTCCCAGATGGGCCGGGCTGGTCATCTAGATCCAGCTGGACAGAGCTGCTGTCATCACTGTGGGCCTCTTCTGTGGGGGGGTGGACATGTCTGGAACCTCCTGTCCAGTGACTTTGGGTAGGGGTCCTGCAGGGGAGTAAAGGCATGATTATTGCATCTGTGTGTGCCATCGTGTGCAATGGGTGGGTGACCCTGTACCCCAGTCTTACATTCTTGTGTGGGACCTTGTGTGATGATTGTTTTGGAGTCTGTGTGGGTATCTGTAGTGGACATGCTTTGGTAATGGGTGTCCATGCTTTGGTGTTGCATGCAGGGCTTGGTGTTGGGATGGGTGGTTTGTGATAGTGGGACATATGTGAGGTGTTGGAGTGATGGGGTTAGGGTGAAGGTGGGGTATATGATAGCATGCAGGTAGGGTGGGGGATATGGTATTTAAGAATTGACTTACCAGAGTCTATTCCTCCAGCTACTCCTGCGAGGCCCTCAGGATGCAGTATGGCCAAGACCTGCTCCTCCCATGTTGTTAGTTGTGGGGGAGGAGGTGAGGGTCCGCCGCCAGTCCTCTGAACTGCAATCTGGTGTCTTGAGACCACGGAACGCACCTTCCCCCGTGGGTCGTTCCACCTCTTCCTGATGTCATCCAGTGTTCTTGGATGCTGTCCCACTGCGTTGACCCTGTCCACGATTCTGCACCATAGCATTATCTTCCTAGCTATGGAGGTGTGCTGCACCTGTGATCCAAATAGCTGTGGCTCTACCCGGATGATTTCCTCCACCATGACCCTGAGCTCCTCCTCAGAAAACCTGGGGTGTCTTTGCGGTGCCATGGGTGGTGTGGGTGATGTGTGAGGTGGTGTGTGTTGTGATGTGTGAGAAGATGTGTTTGTTGTGTGAGGTGTGTGGATGTTGTGTGAGTGATGGTGTTGAGTGCCTGTGGATGCTAGTTTCTTGATGGTGGTGTCTCTCTCTGTGGCCTTCTGTCGCAATTCTGGTCGTAAGGGTTTGTGGGTGATGTTGGTGTGTGCTTTATATTGTATTGGGTGTGTGGGTGTGGTGTGTGTATGTGTATCAGGTGTGTGTATTTTGAATTGTCCAATGTGGATGTGTTTTGTAAATGTATGTGTATTTTGAGCGCGGCGGTGTGTACCGCCAATGGAATACTGCGGTTGAAAGACCGCTGCGTGGATTCGTGGGTCGTGGTATTGTGGGCGTCTTCCTGTTGGCGTGACAGTGGAGGTTTTGTTAGCGCCACTTTATCACTGACCTTTGGTGTGGCGGACTTCTGTCGGTGTCTAGATTTTGGGGTATTCCAAGCTGTGGGTCGTAATAGCTGTAGCGGAATTCTGCCGCCGCAGCGGTGTGTTGGCGGCCTTCTGCACGGCGGAAAGCAGGATTTACCGCCAATGTTGTAATGAGGGCCTATGTATTTTGATCAGCTGCAAAAACAGCTTGAACATTAGCATAAGTTCCATTGACACTTTTCGTGTAGAGTGTATGTGTATGTTTTTTGATGAATATAGACATATTTATGTTGACAGTGAAAGCCTGACCAAATAGGCTGACATAGCTTGTTAGAACATTAACCACAAACAATAGGACAGTGATTACTTATTTGTTTACCAAACATTGCTTCTTGCTTCTTGGTTGAGTGAATGAGCTGGAGGACAAAAGAGTCCCAACGTTTTATTGTAGGTTTAAGAATTAATAAGAGAAAAGATTGGCCAACACAGGAATCCAATTTAACAATTCTTCAGAGTTATTGAATGATGTTATCCCATTGGGCTAGAGAATGGGATTATGCCTCTAATTCTTTAATGTGACTAAAACAAAATACACAAAGTCACATGAAGGTCTACCATAAGTAAATTAATACAGATTGGGAGATTCACAAACTCATATCGAAAGAAGAAACATACAAGGCACAAAATCAACGACTGTATAATCCAGTGATGGGTATCATGTTAAAGATTGTCCAAAAAAAAAAAAAAATGAAGAATCAGTTTTCATAAACTCCAATTCCCAGCTTTAGCTTAAGTGCCTCTAAGCTGAGTGTAAAATTTAGAAATCCACAAAGTCTTTATGTAGCCAATACTTTTCATGTCTGTCTTTTTTTTTGATTGTCAGTAAAGGTTTCCATTGGCAGCGCCAGTATAGGCTCTGTTGTCAGGAACATAACAGTTCCCCTGACTCTCTATTCATAATGGTGGAACCATGAGTTTGACAGACAGGGTAGTCCCCCAAGTGTTTTGGGCAGCACCCTGGGCACCAAACCCTAAATGAGGGCCTTGAAGACAAACGTACGAAAACTATAGTTAGCTTTTCTTAATTTGTGACAAATATTGATTCACAATGGTGGAATTGCTAAATGTGATTTACAAATCTTTCTTATAAGTGATTCATGGACATTTAATATTTCTAAATACTAGATAAGAAATTGTGAACTGGCATAAGTCGCAAATTGTGTCTGTTGCACTGTCAGCCAGTGATCACTCATTTCAGGAAGTACATTTAATTTTCCACTGCACAGCATAATGTTTCTCCCTACGGGGGAGTAACTCATAGCAGCATGTCAAGCCAGAAGTCACAGAAGGAGGTAGGCAGGAAGAGAAAGTTCAGTGATGCATAGCTGAAAATATTAGTGGAGATGTGTGACTCAGAACATGACAAGCTTTTTCAGAAAACTTCAATGTCAGTTCCACAGACAACTAAAACATAAATTTGAACAAGGAATGAATAATGCATAAATGCAGTGGGTGTTACACAGAGGTTGGTGGAAGAGATCAGGAAGCACTGGCACAACCTGCACTCCTGCACCAAGGAGAAGTCAGCAACCAGACGTGGAGGACCAAGCACAGAACCACCACCCACACTTACGAGTGAATTAAGCAAATGGACATGCCAGCCTGAAGCCCTCTCTGTAGTCTCTAATATAGACACTTTAATCCCTGTAGCTACACCACGTTACATTTATAGAATTTAGTTATTTAAATATAACTTGAATAAACACCCACTTTATTATTTGTAAAAACCAAAAAAGTGACACCAGGAGTTTTATTAACACATTTTTATTATTTTAGGAATACTCAAAATAGTATTTCTCATGAAAATGAAATAAAACTAAGAAAATGTTAAATTCCATGTTGTTATGTTGCTCTAATATAACTGAAACTTCAAATTAAACAATACATTTGATTTTGAACTAGAATAGATCATTTTTAAAACATGCTGATTAGTCACTGTTTTGACAGTGAAAATCTCAACATCTCAACCTGCTCATGCAAAGCCACCAGAAAAAAAGGATTTAGTTGCAGCATCCGTTCACACAGAAACCAAAACTGCTGAAATTGGGACTACCATTCCTACTGAGATTGAAACTGCATTAAGCACCCAAAACAACACCCCTACATCAAGAGACCCAACAAGAGCTATCTCTTCCTCTGCAGTAACTCAACAACAACCATCCCCATTCATTCCTATCTTAGACAGGCTTCAAAGCCAATTGTTACGGCCAGAATGAGAGATACCTGTCTATTAGTGCATCGCACTTCATTTCCCGAAGATGTATATAACTCCACAGTAAAGAAATATTAACGTCACGTCCCTCTCTTTGTACTATGATAGGAATATTGCAACTGACATTCTGTCCCATTTCTATGACTGGGAATGCTTGTGAATTCTCTACAGTTGTACATTTAGGATTTATAGATTAGAATATGTGGGCAGGCATAAATTAAGGGCTTTCCTGTTTGGTGAACAGTCAAAATGTAGGAATGATGGATGTGATCAGATGTTTCTGATTTAGATTAGTCAGTGAGTCAATCTTCTTCGGACATCCACATTAAAAGTGACTTTTCTGGAGACTTTAAACATGCATTAGAGGTATTTCTGTAGGTTTAGTTGTGTATCTCGAAGCTACCTTTCAAGCCATGGAATGGTGTTCATTATGTGGGTGCTGGAGGATGATACAAGCTCATATACATGAAGTGTGTCTTTACATAATTCCTAGGCCACAGGCTTTGAATCGTGCTTTCATTTCTTCCACTGATTGAGAAACTGCCCTTTTTAGTGTAGTCACTTCTATTTTTGTGGAATGACGCTGCCGGTATTCAAACTCTGCACACTGGGTCAGTGTTGTTTGCTCCCCAGTGTATGTCCTGTGACCCCTAATACTTGGCACAATTCTCTAACTCATAATTGGCATCTTTCAGTTTCCAGTACTGCCATACAGTACAGAGGTCCTCCGTTATAGCAGAGAAACACCCCCCGAGACCCAGCAGAGGAAAAAGTGACTGTTCTGGAGACTATAAGCATGCATCAGCAGTATCTCTGTATGAATGAATAATAATGTATTGTACAGATAATAAAATCCAATACTAAAAAGCAAACAAGCAATCGAGAATAAATACCCTCAGAGACTAAATTCATACTAAAAACACACCATAAATTAGACACACATGACATATTAAAAAAAAGACATTCCTGCCTAAAAGTAGAAGACAATCCTGAAATATAAAAATAAAACAAGCCAACCAACACGGAACCCTGCATAGTACACAAAGAGAAAATACATAGTCACAGGCCTAAAGTGCATGGTGCATTAAATAGTAATTGCACTAAACATCAACATATGCTGTTAAAACTCCTCGACCTAACTAGTAACAGGCGATGTGGCAAGAGTATGAAAAAGATTCAGATTATATCTGTTCATTGCTCGCAGTGCCATTGAATTTTAATACATTTAGTCGATAACACATTTAGCATTGGGTTGCTTGGGTCCAAAGACTGGATGATAGCCTGTTGACAGGAGCGGATTACCAGTTCATTCCATTTGCTCCGAAACAAAAATCCACTCTCCCTTAGTAAAGCTGGGCACAGGCAAACCACAAGATCAATGGTTTCATCCACGTTACTACAGCCTCTACATGTCACACCATCCCCAGGGGATACCTGCCATTGGGGCAGATGTTTTAAAAAAAAAAAACAATCGCCCATCCTTAAAGCCATGAAGGCCTTTTTCAACCAAAACCCATAAGGGCAAGAGAAAAAACTAGAAGACACACCTGGCTTAAAGGATTCAATTACTGCCCAGGCATGTTTCCGTTGAACAAGAAAGGAACAGTCTGAATGATAAGAATACAGTTGAATAAGCCTTTTAACATCTAGTTTAAACAGAGAGTGGGGGGTGGTTACTTGCCCAAAGATCACCAGCATCTAATCACCGTTTACATTCAACCAAGAAATGAGAATAAGTACACTTCGATTTCGACTCACTAATTTCTTGCCACAAGATTGCCTCCATGTGGCCTGAAGCAATTTGTAACAGAGCTTCAAAAAAGCACCAGCACCAACTGCCACCAAATCCGGAAGCCCAAATTCCAACCGTACCTGCGCGGGTAAAGCCAGGCACGGGGCAGGAAAGACTCTCTTGTAGATTTTATTGATCAGCCTATTTAATAGGCAAGAGCCTTTGCTCAACAAACTTTCTTGGCCATAGGCCAGCGAAGGGATAATCTTTGCTCTCATAACTTCCATTAGGGGAAGAAGGGTCAGCCCCTTTAAAACTTTAGATAGTTTAGCGAAGGCCACCTGCAATGCCACAGCTTTTAGTTCAATTTCCTTCTTATGTTTAACAAAACTGTCCCTGGAATCGAAATGTACCCCTAAATATGTATAAGACTGGTCAAAGACAAGTTTACGGCTTTTATAATACCAACTAAAGCCAGAGTGTTTTTTCCTCCCAAAGGAGACCACTTTTGTTTTAAGCAAATTAACTTCCAACTGATTTGCGGAAGTATAAGATGCAAGTTGGTTAAGCAGCCATTGGAGGCCAATCTTAGTGCAACTAAATAGTGCAAGATCATCATCATAAAGCAGATGACTAGGCCTAAGGCCACCAATCTAGGGGAGGATGAGAGTTAACGGCATCAAGAGACATTGACATGTCTGCAATAAACAGATTAAAAAGAAGGGGAACAAGTACACAACCTTGTTTCACACCACGGGTGGTGGGAATTTTCCTAGAGAGTGAGCATCCATCACCAAGCTTAAAACGGACCCAAGTGTTTGTATGGAGTTCTATGATAGCACCCAGGAGTACTGGGGGGATCCCCCAGTTTTGTAGTTTAGCCCACAGGGCACTCCGGGGGATCCAATCAAATGCCGCCTTAAAATCCACAAAACAATTCAGCATCAGACCTGACACAATTGCTCGGTTGATCAGAATAGAAAGTGCTGAAAGATTGGTCAAACTGCCTGAGCCAGCAGAAAACCCTGTTTGGACAATGGGAATTAAAGCCTTCAATTCAGCCCAGGCACGAAAATCTTGCAACAAAAGACTAGCAGAGAACTTAGGCTCATTGTCCAGCAGGGCTATCATCCTAAAGTTGGCGGGGTCTGACCTTGAACCATTTATATAGAGGATGAAGGATGACACCATGCCAGGACTCAGGTATTGTTGAAGTCAAGAGGCAGTGCTGTGCAAGATGGCTAGACCAAAAAAGAGGATCCTGTTTAAATAGTGCCTGTGGAAGGCCGTTGGGACCAGGGGCTCCAAATTGCTTAGCCCTCAAGATAATATGGGGGAGATGTAATTGAAAGAACATCCTCACTCCCAGCAAGGGAATTAAAGATACTGTAAACAAGGGACACGTATTAAACAAAGCAAGAGTAGATCTATGGGCCCCCTCATCCAGCAGTTTCCCATCCTGCTCGCTAGTGGAAAAGTGGATAGTCAAGTAAAACGTCCAAGCTCCTTCTGAAATGTCGACAACGCCAGTGCCTCTTTGGTTGCTATTTAAATTGTTAATAATAAGGGACCAAAATTTCATGGGATTTGGATCTTTGCTTGCACTTAAAAGTTTAGCCCAAAACTGACTAAGAAAGGTCTGTTAGTCATCATAAACAGCTTTCCTGTAATCTTTCTTCAGTTGTTTGTATTCAATGAATAAATACTCAGGATCGGGGCTTTTTCTAATTGCCCTTGCTAACCTATTACGCGCTTTCTTTAGATTCCTGGTTTCTCTAGAGATGGCAAAGGACCGGGATGGAGCTCAATTACGTGCAGATTGATGGACATTTTGACCATAAAAGGCAAGAAAGTTTAACCCATAACTGAATTGGGGTCGTACAGCCCGATCCCTCAGAGTCAAAAAAATTAATACATTCAGTCAATACTATGCCGCCAATAGAAGCATTCCATTTTATGCGCTTTAGTGACTCAAAACAAACTCCACAACTAATGGTTCGCATATCATTGTGTACAGGAAATCTAGATTTGATAGATACAATTTTTGAACAATGTTCGCTCTCGCTCCGGAAAAAAATCAAAAACCTTTCAATGAGAGGAAATAATTCAATATTGCAAATGGTATAGTCTAAATAGGAGAGGAATTGACCATCTGATCTTGTCCACCGGGGGGGCATCGTCACCTAAACGGCCATTCAAGCCTTTAAGGCCCATGCTATTAAGGTGCGTTACTAAATACTCTCCCAATGGGCAAAGCAGACAACCATGGGACCTTAATTGTTTGGGAATTAACTGGCGGTTACCACAATCAGGACCCTCAAGAGCCTCCATTTTATCCTGAAACAGGTTCGTATTGAAATCACCAGTTATAAGATAATTAGCACATGGGTAGTCCCCAACTAAGTTGCCCACAATCTGCATCAGTCAAGACAACCTGCCCCTTTTTTCCTTTGTTCCAGTTGCAATGTAAACATTAATTACTATGAGGGTCTGCTGCGCAGTCATATTCCTCATGACAATCCCCTAGATCCAGATATCATCCCAAACCAGTGGCAATATACTCCCATTTAATTTAACAGTTACATAGATGGCCAATCCGCCCTTGGCACAGCCATTCTTGCTCGTTCTATGGGCCGATTTCCATATTTCTAAATACCCTGGCAATGGACAGCTGTGCTCAGCCCAGGTTTCCTGAAGGGTGATTACGTTGTAACTGTTCAAAAATGTTAAAAGGTCAGCCAAGGCAAACTTATGCGCAACCCCATTGATGTTCCATGAACATAAGGACAGATATCCAAGTGTTTGAACAGAACCACCCACCCATGGTGGTCAATCGGGACGTCCATACA
The DNA here is from genome assembly GCF_031143425.1 of Pleurodeles waltl. Lineage (NCBI taxonomy): Eukaryota > Metazoa > Chordata > Amphibia > Caudata > Salamandridae > Pleurodeles > Pleurodeles waltl. The sequence continues at coordinate 1,048,282,413 of NC_090439.1, read as the reverse complement.
AGAGGGTAGATGGCCCCTGTGAACCAGAGCTGGTACGAGAAGTGCCATTAAAAGTAGAAGTGCAACCTAGGGCACTTTTCAAGATTGAAAGGGGCTTCAATACTATGGGAGCCATTGAACATTGGGATTCTGATAGTAATACAGGATAACCAGACTCCTTATAGGGAGTTATTGTGATGCCCCACGAGAAAAATAAATCTCTCTTAGAGAGAATATAGTGCGCTATTGTGGCAGACGCAGTTTAGCGTCAAAAAATTTAGCGCCGTCTAACGCCATTCTGAAGCGCCATGCGGGCGCCGTATTTATGGAATGGCGTTAGCCGGCGCTAGCAGACCGGCGCTGCCTGGTGTGCGTGGAAAAAACCACGTAGACCAGGCAGCGCCGGCGTAGGGGGAAAATGGCGTTAGGGCGTCTTAAAATGGGGCAAGTCAGGTTGAGGCAAAAAAATCGCCTCAACCAGATTTGCGCCATTATTTTCGACGCCCAGACGCCATTTAAATGACTCCTGTCTTAGTAAAGACAGGAGTCATGCCCCCTTGCCCAATGGCCATGCCCAGGGGACTTATGTCCCCTGGGCATGGTCATTGGGCATAGTGGCATGTAGGGGGGCACAAAGAAGGCCCCCCTATGCCACCCAATTTTTTTTTTTAAATATAAAAAATTATACTTACCTGAACTTACCTGAATGTCCCTGGGGTGGGTCCCTCCATCCTTGGGTGTCCTCCTGGGGTGGGCAGGGGTGGCAGGGGGGGTCCCTGGGGGCAGGGGAGGGCACCTGTGGGCTCATTTTGAGCCCACAGGCCCCTTAACGCCTACCCTGACCCAGGCGTTAAATAGTGGCGCAAATGCGGGGTTTTTTGACCCGCCACCTCCCGGGCGTGATTTTTGCCCGGGAGTATAAATACGACGCATTTGCGTCGCCGTAATTTTTTTAGACGGGAACGCCTTCCTTGCATCTCATTAACGCAAGGAAGGCGTTCACGCAAAAAAATGACGCTATTTGCCCATACTTTGGCGCTAGACGCGTCTAACGCCAAAGTATAAATATGGCGTTAGTTTTGCGCTGATTTTGCGTCGAAAAAAACGACGCTAATTCGGCACAAACGGAGTATAAATACGGGCCCTAATGTTGCCATATCACTACAGTGACAAGCCCCCAAAAGCTATTCCCACTGTGAAAGGCTGGAACTGTCCTAAGAAGAAAACTAGATTGCAGAAAAATACATTTATGTTGCTGTCTCAAGTTTTAACCCCTTAGCTGCTGGGCCTTTCCCCCCCCAGTGCTGAGCCCTTTTTTGGCTATTTGGAGTAGTTCGCGCTTAGGGCTTCATAACTTTTTGTCCACATAAGCTAACCACGCCAAATTTGCGTCCCTTTTTTCCAACATCCTAGGGATTCTAATGGTACCCAGAGTTAGTGGTTTCCCCTGGAGGAGACCAAGAAAATAGCCAAAATACAGTGAAAATTTTGTTTTTTCTAAAAAAATTGGAAAAAAGGGCTGCCGAAGAAGGCTTGTGGTTTTTTCCCTGAAAATGCCATCAACAAAGGGTTTCTGGTGCTGAAATCACTATCTTCCCACCTTTCAGGAACGGGCAGACTTGAATCAGAAAACCAAATTTTTCAACACAAATTTGGCATTTTACTGGAACATACCCCATTTCTACTATATTTGGTGCTTTCAGCCTCCTTCCAGTTAGTGACAGGAATGGGTGTGAAACCAATGCTGGATCCAGGAATGCTAAAAATTTCTGAAAACTAGACAAAATTCTGAATTCAGCAAGGAGTCATTTGTGTAGATCCTACAAGGTTTTCCTACAGAAAATATCAGCTGAAATAAAAAAATATTGAAATTGAGCTGAAAACAACAGCCATTTTTCTTTATGTTTTACTCTTTAACTTTTTCCTGCGATGTCAGATTTCTGAAAGCAATATACCGTTTTGTCTGCTGGACTCTTCTGGTTGCGGGGATATAAAGGGCTTGTAGGTTCATCAAGAACCCTAGGTACCCAGAGCCAATAAATGAGATGCACCCTGCAGTTGGTTTTCATTCTATACTGGGTATACAGCAATTCATTTGCTGAAATATGAAGAGTGAAAAAGAGGGATCAAGAAAACCTTAGCATTTCCAAAATGGGATCAAGATAAGGTTTTGAGGAGCAGTGGTTATTTGCACATCGCTGAATTCCGAGGTGCCCATACTAGCATGTGAATTGCAGGGCATTTCTCAAATAGACGTCTTTTTTACACACTCTCTTATATTTGGAAGGAAAACATGTAGAGAAAGATAAGGGGCAATAACACTTGTTTTTCTATTCTATGTTCCCCCAAGTCTCCCGATAAAAATGATACCTCACTTGTGTGGGTAGGCCTAGTGCCCGCGACAGGAAATGCCCCAAAACACAACATGGACACATCACATTTTTTTTATAGAAAACACAGCTGTTTTTTCCAAAGTGCCTACCTGTAGATTTTGGCCTCTAGCTCAGCCGACACATAAGGATACCTACCAAACCTGTGCATTTCTGAAAACTAGAGACCTAGGGGAATCCAAGGAGGGGTGACTTGCGGGGCTTGCGGGGCTCGGACCAGGTTCTGTTACCCAGAATCCTTTGCAAACCTCAAAAAGTGGCTAAAAAAACAAGTTTTCCTCACATTTCGGTGACAGAAAGTTCTGGAATCTGAGAGGAGCCACAAATTTCCTTCCACCCGGCGTTCCCCCAAGTCTCCCGATAAAAATGATACCTCACTTGTGTGGGTAGGCCTAGCGCCCGCGACAGGAAACGCCCCAAAGCGCAACGTGGACACATCCAAATTTTTGGAAGAAAACAGAGGTGTTTTTTGAGAAGTGCCTACCTGTAGATTTTGGCCTCTAGCTCAGCCGGCACCTAGGGAAACCTACCAAACCTGTGCATTTCTGAAAACTAGAGACCTAGGGGAATCCAAGGAGGGGTCACTTGCGGGGCTCGGACCAGGTTCTGTTACCCAGAATCCTTTGCAAACCTCAAAAAGTGGCTAAAAAAACAAGTTTTCCTCACATTTCGGTGACAGAAAGTTCTGGAATCTGAGAGGAGCCACAAATTTCCTTCCACCCGGCGTTCCCCCAAGTCTCCCGATAAAAATGATACCTCACTTGTGTGGGTAGGCCTAGCGCCTGCGACAGGAAACGCCCCAAAGCGCAACGTGGACACATCCAAATTTTTGGAAGAAAACAGAGGTGTTTTTTGAGAAGTGCCTACCTGTAGATTTTGGCCTCTAGCTCAGCCGGCACCTAGGGAAACCTACCAAACCAGCACATTTTTGAAAACTAGAAACCCAAGGGAATCCAAGATGAGGTGACTTGTGGGGCTCGGACCAGGTTCTGTTACCCAGAATCCTTTGCAAACCTCAAAATGTGGCTAAAATAACACGTTTTCCTCACATTTCGGTGACAGAAAGTTATGGAATCTGAGAGGAGCCACAAATTTCCTTCCACCCGGCGTTCCCCCAAGTCTCCCGATAAAAATGATACCTCACTTGTGTGGGTAGGCCTAACGCCCGCGACAGGAAATGCCCCAAAACAGAACGTGGACACATCACATTTTTTCATAGAAAACAGTGCCTACCTGTGGATTTTGGCCTCTAGCTCAGCCGGCACCTGGGGAAACCTAGCAAACCAGCACATTTTTGAAAACTAGAAACCTAGGGGAATCCAAGATGAGGTGACTTGTGGGGCTCGGACCAGGTTCTGTTACCCAGAATCCTTTGCAAACCTCAAAATGTGGCTAAAATAACACGTTTTCCTCACATTTCGGTGACAGAAAGTTCTGGAATCTGAGAGGAGCCACAAATTTCCTTCCACCCAGCGTTCCCCCAAGTCTCCCGATAAATATGATACCTCACTTGTGTGGTTAGGCCTGGTGCCTGCGACAGGAATAGATCACACAACGGTCAATGTTGGTCCTTACGTGAGGCAGCTGTTGACCCTGGGGTGATCCATTCCTGACACAGGCACTAGGTGTAGGAACTCAAGTGGGGTAGTGTTTTTATCAGGACAGGTGAGGAGTCACTGGGTGGTAGGAATGTTGTGGATCCCAGCATATTCCTGTAGTTTGTGTGACAGAAATGCGAGAAAAATAAAGTTTTATTTTTTTCAAAATTTCAGCTTTGCAGGGTATTCTGGGTAAGAAAACTTTGGGGAATCCACACAAGTCACACCTCTGTGGACTCCCCCGAATGTCTAGTTTCCAGAAATGTTTGGGTTTAGTGTGTTTCTCTATATGGCCGCCGAATCCAGGACCAAAAACACAGGTGACTGCCTTACAAAACCAGTTTGTTTTGCCATAGACAATTTTGATGTCTCCACAATATGATTTGGGTGGTGGAATTTGGGGCTGAACTAAATTGGGGAGCTCCCAAGAGAGCACTCTCTCTCTGCTTGCCGCCGCATTCACCTGCTCTCTGGGTTGGCCTAACCCACTATTACCCAGTTGCACGAACAGCTTGCGAAGGGACAGCAGGACTGTCCTCATCACCTCCCTCATAATGTACTGGAAGAGGAGTTTTCGAATGGGACTCCTCTGACTGAAAAATCACTCCCAGAGTCTGCGCCATTGTCCTATCCCTCAGATGCTGTCTCAGTATCTGATGTCTCAGTCTCTGATCCTATGTCAGAGCGGTCCTCTATAACCCGAGTGCAGGCAGCAGTCATCCATCAAGATGCCATCTCTGCTATTGGCTAAACTGTTGCTCTAAAACACTAGACTACGTAGACAGTCACAAAATCGATGGTGTGTGTGAGATACGTGCAACTGTAGAGGCCACCTTACCTGCGCTTCTTCCCTCAATCAGCACGTACTTTCAAGACACTCAAAAAACACCTTGTCACATACCATTCGTCACAGTCTTTAGCACCTCCTGCGCCCAGTCCAACAATCATTATTGGTGCTCCCACTCCCTCCTCCTCGGATTCCCTCATTACCACCCAGCAAAAGTGCCCTTCATCTCTCCATAGACTTTACTAATGTACTCAGCTATTTACATAAAATACAGATGTGCTCTTTGCAGTAGGCATATAAACCTTCTGCGCTTCTTTATGGCACTAAAACTGCCACTAACACAAGTCGGACCCTTTTCCCCCCAGGGAAACCACACACATATTGACAAAAGTGATATATATATGACAGCCAACCACCTGAAACTCAACTCAAGCAAAACCAAAATAATCCTCTTTGGCCCACACAAAAACACCTGGGACCCCCCATGGTGGCCCACCACGCTAGGCCCTGCACCCACCCCCGCCAACCACGCACGCAACCTCAGCATCATCCTAGACTCCTCCCTCTCGATGACCCAACAAATCAACGCTCTTACCTCCTCATGCTTCAACAAACTCCGTATACTGAAAAACATTCAAATGGATCCCCACAGAGACCAGAAAAACTGTCACTCACGCACTCATCAGCAGCAGGCTTGATTACGGAAACGCCCTCTACGCCGGCACCACTCTAAAACTCAAGCGCAAACTACACGCATCCAGAACTCAGCAGCACGACTCATCCTCGACCTCCGCCGACACGAACACATCTCTCCACACCTCTAATCCCTCCACTGGCTCCCCATTGACAAAAGGATCACCTTCAAGATCCTCATCCTCGCACACAAATCACTCCACAACACAGGCCCTGCCTACCTCAACGAGAGTCACCTTCCACACCTCCACACGAAACGTCCGCTCACCTGACCTCTCTCTCGCCTCTGTCCCCCGCATCAAACACACCACCACCGGAGGCAGATCCTTCTCCTACCTTGCACCCAAAACCTGGAACGCACTCACAACCCACCTTCGCAAGACCCAAAACCTACTTCTTTTCAGGAAGGGCCTCAAAACCTGGCTTTTTGAACAGTGAACCTCCCAGCCCCTTTCCCTCCTCCCGTTCCCCCCCCCCCCCAGCGCCTTGAGACCCTCACAGGTGAGTAGCGCGCTTTATAAATCTCTTTGATACAGATCTACCTCTATATATATATATATATATATATATATATATATACATATATATATATATATATATCTATCTACATAGATATATCTATAGATATATCCATGTACCTAGATATATCTATCTACATAGATATATATAGATATATATATTTTTTTAGTTGTTGTATGGTTTCCTTGGGGGCCAAAATGGGGCACCTAACTTTAAAAAAAAAAAAAATTATGCCGGGGGTGGGGGGGGCGCCCCGTTTTCCGGGGGGGCCGCCCCCCAAAAGTGAAATCCCTGGTGTCTAGTGGGGTTTCCTGGCCCCCGATCGCAGCTGTGCTGCGATCGGGGGCCAGAAACTGTTTCTGAAGGCCTCGTAAGAAAGGGGAGACTCTCCCCTTTCTTACGAGGCCTTCCCGAACGTGGAAAAGGCCGTTTTCCCCATCAAAGCAGGAAGCGGCCGCAAGGCTGCTTCCTGCTTTGATGGGGAAAAACACCTTTGAAACGTCAGCGCGCCTCGCGGCGCGCTGACGTCACAAAGGGCCGGGTGGGGGGCGGGGGGAGACACGGTAGCTTCCGTGTCTCCCGGGGGGAGTAAAAAAAAAAAAAAAAACCTCGGGTGCGACGCACCCGAGGATTTATTAATGCCCTTCCTAGTGTCGGCCACTGGTCGTGACCCGCACCGGGGAGGGTGTGTGGGCGTCGGCCAGTGGCCGACGCCCGCACCAAAGCGGTTAATAAAGTTTTAATATTTTAATAAATATTTAGGTAAACTAACTTTTAGAAAGTTAGCTTTCTTTGCCTTAATTTCCTAGAGGCTAATCTGCATTAGCTGCCCTATCAATACTTGACGTTAGTGAGGTGTAAAAACTGCTACCAGCAAAGGGCCAATTTTTTGGGCCTTGTGACAGAATGGGCTGGTTTGGAGAGGTTCTAGGTACTTTGGGGCATGTTTATGAGCCACTAGCGCCACTTGAGCATCACTTTACGTGACACTCAAGTGGTGCTAACCTCTGCTCCATATTTACAAGGAGGTGTAACGCCACTGTTTGTGGTGTTACACCTCCTTGTAAATATGGGCCCCTCCGACGCAGTTATCTGCGTCAGAGGGGCGTGCAATGGGTGTTGCTGTGGGCCTGCCACAGCAACACCCATTGCATTTTGATGCTGCCTCACGTTTACGAGATTTCGTAATCCTGAAGCAGCGCCAAAATCTAACGCCACCCACAGGGGTGGCATTAGCAAGGCGCATCCTCGGTTTTTGCCTTTTCTATGCGTGCTGCATTAGGCAGCACGCATACAAAGAGCAAAATGCCAGAAATTATTGTTTATGTGCAGGAAGGTGCCCCTTCCTGCACATAAACAATCATTTAAAAATGACGCTTTGGCAGTTCCTTGTGTGCTGCATTCTGCAGCGAACACAGAAGTGGCAAAGTTCCATTAGTGATTGTTTATATGTGCAGGAAGGGACACCTTCCCGCACATAAACAATCACACCCCTCAACGCAGACATCCTTGCATGGTGGTGCAAGGATGCCTGCATTGCTGCTGGCAGCTAAATTTAGCACCAGCACAGGGGACAACACGGGGTGCCGTATTCATTTAAATGACAGAGGGCAGCACTGCCAATTTTGTCGCAGCGTCGCGATCCCTCATTTTCGATAAATATGGGCCACTTCATTCATTTAAACAGGGCATAGGTGAGGCCTGCCCATTCATAGTTTAGCATAAAGGATGACCTCTGGAGGGGAAAGCCTCTGTTTTTAGGTCCACTGTAGCCGATTGGGCTTCAGCCTAGTGGTAGGAGGAGCTGGTCCCAGAATAATTTTTGTGTAGCTGGGATGGATGGGATTGCTTATTACCCTAAACACACCCTTTTCTGTCCGACAGGCTTCCTTCAGGGACAGAAGGCCTTTCCCGTCTTAGAATTCCGTGGGAATAATGCATTAGGGGATTGTTTGTAGAAAGGCAAGGAGAATGTTCTGAAGGAGTAGGAAGGGTTGGCCCAGGAACTTTTTCCTTGATGTTTAGGGATTGTACAGGAGTCCTCTCCATTCTAAGAGGCATAGGGAAAGTGGTGCTGCACTCAGCGGTGCAGCGACACATTCCATAAAATTTGCCCCTTCATCCACTACAGCATCAGGGTAGTCCCACAAGAGGATTTTGAGCACCATAGAACAGTCTTTCCACCGAATTATGATCCCATTCTATCCTATGGCGATCTTAATATGGTGGATGGGCTATCTGTCACGTTTGTGATGGAGTGTTCCCTCTGTCAACATCGAAATCAGGCAATAAGCCCAAAGGTGGAAATCTTGACTAGACAAACGTGTGAAAAGTATCTACGCGATGCAAGGAATTTGACAGCCACTAAATTAGATTTTTCCTGTTCTGAGCTTTTTCTGCCCAATCAGACACCTCAGTGGGACCTCGCCAGTGTCTATACAGCTATCTACTTCCATTTCTGAGACCAAGGGCCTGATTACGACCTTTGCGGAGGGAATTACTCTGTCTCAAATGTGACAGATATCCCGCCAGCCGTTACAAGTTCCATTATAACCTATGGAACTTGTAATATGGCACACAAGATATCTGTTACATTTCTGAGGGAGTAATCCCCTCTGTCAAGGTCATAATCGGGCCCTAAGTCAGAAGACTTGGACAAACCACTTCGTTTTTTCAGAACTATGCTCTATCACTGTTGGCTCGAAATTGCACCTAGGTCCCAGTCAACCATAATACAGTGGTAAGCGATTGGGGCTTTGATTTTTCTTGCTGTTTTTTCTCCCACATTTCTAAATATTCATATGTCAAGTTCTATATTGTGGATGTTTATTGGTTTGCTGTTGTTTCATTTATTAAACTGTAATCTATTGTTCTAAATTGTAATTAGATTTTATTGTGGTATATTTCTGTACTTTTGTGGGACTTCCAAATGCTTTACACATTTTTGTTTCATTACGCCTATCTGCTCTGTGCCATATCTACCAGGGGTTATGCTCTGGCTCAAATTACTGAAACCTTTGTGTGTACCTAACAAGTTAGTGACATATGATGGACTACCACCCGGACCAATGATTAACACACTATCTGATGCAATGCCACTGGTCAATTATGTAAAGACTTTATTGAATTTTACAAGTGGTCAGCTGTCACTTTAGAAATATGATCTGCAGATTTATGAAAAGTGGAACTGCACCTAGTGCAGCACCACTTTCCCGGCGCCCCTTAGTGCCTCCCCAACAACACCATGTGTGTGCCTTATGTGATATATTGCGCACCATGGCAGTAGTTAGGGAACTAGCGTCAGAATTGTTTATGCTAGTTCAGTGCTTTGCAGGATTAGCATCAAATATTTTGATGCTAATCCTGCAAAGCACCCAGAGGCCCATTGAGCTGGGTGTCTCCTTTTTAAGGCCTGCTCCGAGCAGACATTACAAATCCTGGTAAGACTGATGCAAAGAAATCTGTTAGATTTCTTTGCGCTATTTTTACGCCCCCTCCTAACAGGGGAACTCCATCTTTGCAAACATCATGTCTGGCGCAGATATAATGTGGTGCAAGGGGTTACAAAGTGGTGCAATGCATGAATTGCACCACTTTGTAAATGTGGCGAGGAGCTTTTGGCCTTCTAACGCCACATTAATGTAAAAAATGATGCTAATGTGGTGCTGAAATGGTGCTAGGCCTTTTTAAATATTGGTCATTAATTGCAAAGTTAGTGTATTGCTTTATTAAGTGGGTTCAATCCAACTCCATACATATATATATATATATATATATATATATATATATATATATATATATATATATATATATATATATATATAAATTAATCAAAGGGTATAGTGGTGTTATAGTTATGTTCAGATCTTACACACACAAAACCATACCATATCAGCAGTTATAGGTATGTTATCTCAAGTAACTCGTGCCCTAAGGTACCTATAACCTGTGCCCCTCACCATGCAGTTTTCTCATTGATAATTATGCTGCATATGTAGCAGTGATATCAAGATGTCATAGAAGATGTCATGAGTGATGTAATATGTGGGGGAATTAGCAGGGCATGGCAAGAACGTGAGTTAAAGTTGCCTTTGGGCACGAGTTATATTTACTTGGGATAACTATTACTATTGAATTTCTATGGTTTTGTGTGTGTAAAATCTGACCCTAACTATAACGTCCCTGTAACTTTTGGTTTTATCAGTGTATTTTTAAGGGTTTTTTTAATTTTATTTCCTATGGAGTCCCTGTAACCTTTGGTTTTTCAGTGAAATTCTATGTTTTTTTAATGCTATTTCCTAACTATAACATCCCTTTAACCTGGGTGTGTGACGGTGTGTGTGAGTCATTGTTTGAGTTTGTGGTGGGTGTGTGAGTACATATGTGACTGGCTGTGTGGGTCTGTGAGGGGGTTTGAAATGGCTGTATTGGTGTATAAGTAGGCATGGAAGTGGCTGTGTGTGTGAGTGGTTTTGTGGGTGTGTGAATGGTTGGGCATGTGAGTGGCTGTGTAAATGGTTGTGTTGGTGTGTAAGTGGGTGTGTGAGTGTGAGTGAGTGGTTGTGTGGGTGTGTAAGTGGTTGCGTGAGGGTGTAAGTGGGTGTGTGAGTGCTGTGTGGGTCTGTGAGTGGATGTGTTTGTAGTTTTGAGAGTCTGAGTGGGTGAATTAGTGGCTCTATGAGTGTGAGCGAGTGTGTAAGTGGTTGTGTGAGTGAGTGTGTGAGTGAATGTGTGAGTCAGTGATTGAGTGTATGTGCTTTTTTTTTTTAATTGGGGTCCAGATCCGTGAATCCGTGAAGATCTGGTTGGATCAGCAGATTCTCATACGCTAAAAAACATTTTTTGACAATTTCTTGCACATGATGTGTCCCTCACAGACGCCGCCGTTAGTCCCTTTTATCACTGTTTAATTTTATTCCCCCCCCCCCGGGAACCAAGTTCCGATAAACAAAATGGTGGGCACAATTTTCCAACAATCACAGCATTGCTGTGGCACATGGATCCGCAAAGCCACTCAGATCCACGGACTATCCCTGATGGATCTGTGTGCCTATAGATATATATATTCTGTTCCTTTAATAACTTCAAAGAATACTGAACAGATTTGCATCAAATTGCAAAAAACACTCCTTCTGGACCAAGTTCTAACTTTCTGCCAAATTTGGTGTAATTCCGTTCCGCTGTGCAGGCTGTTGTGCCTAAAATCCCTATGGGAAATTGCATGAGGAAAATGTGTTTTGGGACACCTTTTTTCTCAGCCCCCACTTGACGAATCACTACAAAATGTTACAGACCCCAACTGACGTGAGTGACAAACTAGTTTTGAAACTTTCGTGAAGATTAATCAAACAGCACCAAAGTTATTAAGAAAAAAATAAACGCTTTTCCTATGGAAACTAGGGACCAGATGTACAAAGCTATTTAGCAGCCGCAAATTGTGAATTTTCTGTTTGGGACCACTAAATGGCCTGGTACCATGTAACAACCCTATTTTTCGAATTGGTAACCTGTTACCAACTCGCAAAATAGGGTTTGCAACATGTTATTAGGAAGGGGAGTGCCAAGGGTGTCCCTTCCTCATAGCAATTTGCAGGGTGGTGGTGTATGATTGTTTTACAACTAGGAATGCAGTGACAAAACAATCACAGTTACCACCTATTTCAAGTAGGTGGTAATCCATTTGCAAACAGGAAGGTGCCCCTAAGGGCGTCAACGTTTTTTCAGAGCAGGCAGTGGTCCCACTGCTTACTCTGAAAAAATGAAAAGGGAGTTTTTCAAATCTTTTTTGTAATGCATCCTGTTTTCCTTTAAGGAAACTGGGCTGCATTAAAAAAATGCCTTATTTAAAAAACAGTCACAGACATGGTGGTCTGCTGTCCCCAGCAGGCCAAGAATCCCTGTGAATGCTGGCCATTCCCAATGGGTCACAAAATGAGACCTGTCTCATGAATATTAATGAAGCACGTCCCTTGCAACCTATTTGCGAATCGCAAACAAGGTTGAAGACACTGTTGTACATTAGAAATTGCGACTCACAATTTGAGAGCTGCACAAATTCACAAATTGCATATCGCAATCTCTAATGGTCATTCATCTGGCCCCTAGGTCCTAACTATAACTACCTGTATATATTTAAGAAGTTTGTAAGTCATCTTACCAAGAGGAAAATCTAAAATGATTAACAAATGAGGTCAATAGTAATTGTATCAAAAAATTAAAATACAATTATTTTAAAAAAGTCAATGCAGCAAATGCCACTCGCATAGTTAGCTCAGAGCCGTTCATACCTTTGGTGAGCCTGATATAGCAGCCTGGTGTATTAAAGAAAGACTCACAAAGATCAGGATGGGGAAGAAAATCAGCATGAGGACTTCCCCTGAAAAATATGTCTTTTATAAGGCTTTTCTAACTTCTTTCCTTCAAGTTCCAGGTCGTGGATAGAACACAGGATCTCATACCAACAGGAGGCCCAAAGCCGATGCATGGGTATTTCTAGGCAGACCAAGTGCAGTTTTAAGAGGCAAGTAGTGAGGAGCAATGGAGGCATTATCTGGAATTTTGTGGTCCCTGCCAATAAAAGTAAGGAACCCAATCAGTAAAACAGGGAAGGGTGAAGTCTGAAAAATGTATTATCTTTGGCCTGGGTTATCAGAAATAACTGTCTGATTTTACCACTAAAAACCCTGCTTTACTCTCTCAAAGGAGAAATGTCCTGCAACAAAATTAAGATCAAGATAACCCCTGGTCGGTTGCACTGATGAATTACTTTCAGAACGCAACAGCCTGTGATGAAAGTCATCAACTCTATCTTGAATTTTTGGGTCGAGATCCATGGGTTGAGAGCCATGTCTATGGCTAGTTGTAGTTGCCTCCTCTTTAGACACAGGGAGGTCCAGGCCTTCCCATTGAAGTCTACTTGTCCCTCATAAAATTATCTCCTGTGACTGAAAGGTGCAAAATATCTTGCAGTAGAAGACAATTCTACCTACCTGTAAGAAATGTACTACACCAGTCCTATCCTGAAGTTTTTTCTGCTTTAGTTGGTCAAAATTCCCTCATGTTGCTAAAAGTACAGAGGCTCTTTTGGACAGAATAAACTTGCTGCTTCTGGAGAGATATCTTGCAGTTAAAATACATTTTCACAACAAAATTGAACCACGATTTATGGCAACAATCTACAACAGTGGACTAGGGTCTGCATTTTAAAATAATAATAATATGTATATGTATATAACTTTTAAATTTAATAAACATCTATTCATTAAATATTTAAGAATACCAAGAAAAGAAAAATGTAATCACTGCTAACCAAAAAAATCGAATTATTAAACCTGCAAACAATGAAATTAAACTTAAAAACATTAAGCAAAGAAAACACTTTCCCAAATAAAAACAATATGAACAGAAATCCAAAATGTGGAACTAGCTGCTGTTGAAGAAGACACCACTGCTGGAAAAACCGTCACTCTTGCTGACTGTAGCTACAAACTGAAAGGCAGCCAATTTCAAAGTCCATACAATTACAAAGTAAATACTGAATTAAAACATAGCAAACACAGCTAAAAATTAATTAAAATATTGTATTACACATAAGTAGACTAAGAATTATTTTAAACACTAAACGGGTGTGAAGACTGCAAAACAATTACAGAAAACAACACAAAATGAAGACCAATCACTAAAAGTATAGAAAAAGTCATATTGCATCATAGAGAAAAATAAATGTACATATATAAAATACAAAATAAAGCATGACCTCTGTAGTAAGTTAATGACAAATCTTTTTTTCAATTACAAACAACCAATAACTAAACCATTTCTCCTCAACAGTAACATTCTAAAACAAGAAAAACAAAAAGGAGCCACACTACAAACATAGAAGACCATTGACAAAGGTTGTCTTGTTATCTTTTAGTTACTTATTGTTGTATTTGGTTGCTAACCTAGTACTAATAAGGTGACATATTTGCATAAACAGTGTTACCATGTGCAATGATGACAAAATAATGATGCTATAGTCTTGGAAGGTGTGTCACATTATGGTGAATAAGTTGTTTTTTCTTGATACATAATTTAGTCAACCCTGCTGCTTAATTTGGTCCTCCCTTGCCGGATTATTCCACGCCCTGCTAATAATCAAGGCCTACTGTACCTTTAAACAATAACTAGGACACTACTGTGGAAATATTACCACAAGATAATTTAAACTAAAAACTAGCTCAAAAAATGTAAATAACAAAATAAAATGTACTTACTTATCACTCAGAAATAAATATAAAACAATTAAAAAGTATTAATTCAGAATGATACAGATACATTATTTTCAAATGTATATAATTATTATTTTAAAACATTTTCTAAACATGACACAATACACATACAGTAAAATGGAGTTCATATAGATGAAATGACTTCCTAAAGATAATAAAATACAATTTCAAATAATTAAAGAAAAGCAACATATATTCAAACTTAATGCAATAAAAGAAAATGCACAGAAACTCAACCGCGAAACAAACATAAATGACATAAACAGTAACACTCGTCAGGGTTCTGAAAAAACTAGCTACTAATATGACATATTTCCTCACAATAAAACTACATATAGAAGAAACTTATTTATGACTGCTACAGGCACTTGGAACAACTATAACAAAGTCCTTCACTATCTATAATCTATAAATTACAATAAAATACAAATACTTCATCTACCACTTTCCTCCAAACATACTAACCTTAGAAAATAGATATATATTAAATGTACCTTTACCGGAGAACAGCAATCAGTAACCACTAACCTGCAATGTCACTATCATCCAAAAACCACAAGAACAGGAACAGTATAAAGCAAGTCATAGAAAAATAAATGCAAGTATCCAATATATTTTGTAATAATTTCCAAACTTTTTAAAGAATTGTTAGTATATGAAATATAATTGTAGAGTCTCTTATATAGAATTGAAAATATATAAAAACATTGAATAATACAATGGATTTTTGCTTTTTGGCCTTAGGTCTCTTTACCACTGTTAACCAGTGGCAAAGTGTTTGTGCTCTCTCCCTAAAAACCTGGTTTGCTGGCATGTACCTGATTAGCATATTTAATTTACATGTAAGCCCCTTGTAGAGTGGTATACCATATACACAGGGCCTGTAAATAAAGGTCCTTATTAGGAGTTCTGCCGGCGGGATGACCGTCTGCCAAATTTCTGATGGGGAGGTTGCTGCCATACTGGCTACCTCCCCGCCAGACCCATTAGGACTTTGATTCTAGGCTGGCTGGTGTAAATCTTGCAGGAAAGTGGTGACAGCATTGTCTCCGGCTCTTAATTGAGCCGGCGGCATGGGCAGTGCAGGAGCCCCCCTGTGGAGTCCTACACCTGTTCTCTGCCAGCCTTTTCATTGCGGCTGGCAGAGAACCAGGTCATAATAAGCAGGGCAGAGCTGCCCTGGCTGATTCCGACCTCAGCCACCGTCAGCCAGTTGGGATCACTGATCCTGGCAGAGATGGTGGTACCCTGGCAGTCCAACCGCCAGGGCCTTAAAGTGGCAGTCAGAACGCCAGCCTCATAATGAGGCCCATAGTGCTACCAGTGGGTCTGTAGCATTTATTATGCCACCAACTTAAGTAGCACCTTCTATTGCAGCCTGAAGGATTTGTCCTAAACCTTAAACTCCCCTTTAATCACATATAAGTTACTCCTAAGGTAGGCCCTAAGTAGCCCAAAGGACACGGTGATCTGTAATTAAAAGGTAGGACATGTACTTTTTAATTTTACATGTCCTAGTAGTGAAAAACTCCCAAATGTGTTTTCTCACTACTGTGAGGTCTACCCTCCCATAGTATAACAATGGTGATTTCTCATTAAAATTCATACGTTGTAATTTCTAAACTAGAGATGATAGTTATGTCATTTGTAATATCCATGAATTTGTAATAATAAAGCCTTTCTAATGGTAAAGTCATATTTGTCATTAAAAGCATGAAAATGCCACTTTTAGAAAGTTGTTTTTTCCTGCCCTTAGCCTTCTGTGCCTGCATCCTGCCTTAGGTTACATAATGGGATGTATCTGACAGTTGAGACTTTGTGAATTCTCTCCAGACAGTCACACAATAGTGGGCTTAGTAGAGCCTGAATGTGCCATTAACTGACTTCATGGGGAGGATGGAGCTAAGCACCGCCCACTTACATCTGAAAAGACTGAGCTCTGCTGCCACACAATAGGCTTAACAGCCCAGTATTTTCAGGGCAGCTAGCTAGAGGAGACAAGAAATTCCTGGAAATTCAGAGAAACCTTCTGGAAACGTCTCTGAGCTTCTAGGAGCAGGGCAATAGGGTATACATTTAGGGCTCTCAGACCTACTCTCCAGTTCACTACTGGACATGGGAAGGACTCTCAGAGGACTGACAGCTGAGGTGACTTGCAGTGCACTCTATCATGTTGCTACTGTTCCTTGAAGGACTGTGTTGATGCCTACAGCCTGCCTTGAGCCTTCAGAGGCAAGCCCTGCTGTGGAGCCCTGCTTCTTTATCTGCACCCAGGACTCTAGAAGTGACTCCATGGGCTAGTTTAGCTGCCCCCTCTGTTCAGAGACATAGGGACATACAGGCTCCCACCATCTTGAACCCACACCTGGACTCAACCTGAGTTGGTCTTCAACCCCCAAGAAGTCTCGATCTACTCCTGGACTTTTGGTTATGGTGCTAAAGGAACCAAGTGACCATTTTCAAAAACTGAGGAATTGCTAATTTGAACCGTAATCTTTAAAAGTTCATAACTCTGGTACTACTAATTGGATTTTGATAGTTTTGGTGTCGAATAATTTATTAAAATATTTTTCATGTTTTTCTAAATTGGCTTGGGATTTGTATTGTGGTGTGTTTTCACTGTATTGCTGTTTTTGTACTGGATAAATACTTAACACATTGCCTCTAAGCTTACCCTGACTGTTTTTTGTACCAAGCTACCCAGTGTTAAGCACAGTTTAAATAGGTGGCTTTTTGTGGTTCACATGGCAAGTGATTGTGTCTCATATTCCAGTCAAACAACAACCCAGTTTCTCACAAGTATGTTGAAATGTTTAACCAAAATTCATGTTATTGCTAAGTAAAACTCCATCTTTGAGTGCCTCTTGTTACCACCTGGCTGATGAGAAGTATTCAAGCCGCGGCACATGCTACTGAGAAACAAGTTGCTGAGCTGGTTGCTGGAGCCAAAGGAGCTTGGTGATCTGCCCTAGGGCATGGCAACTCCAGGTGGGTACCTAGGAAAACACTGGCAATCCATGTACATCTATTTGCGGCAGCAGAGCCTGAGCCTGGTAGAGCATGACACAGAAGTGCATTGCATCTTGAAAACACCGATTTGCCTTTTTTTCCAGCTACACTTAGGTAAATGTTCCTGCTTTTGCCTCCACTTCTTTCTGCTAACCCTCCCTTCTGCCATATTTGAGGTTGGTGGTAGATGAGTGGAATCTGCTGTCTTCTAGCCAATATTCCAAAGCACATTTCTTGCTCTCAAGTGGGCACAGAGAGTGATGTGCAGGTGGTAGCAGATGCCTAATGGTGTTAGATGCCACACGTCCGGGTGGGTGCCAGGAGCATGGAGACTGCTGGGCTATATTCCGGTGTGCCTCGTTTTCCTCTCTGACCCTGCCCCATCTTAGTCTGCTTACACTGATTATCCAGAGAGAGATTCAGGGAGGGTATACTCTTTCCCATCATTAATACAGTTCTACTGAGGTTCTCTGGTGGCACTAGTGTAGACTAGACTTGAAACCTTCATTAAACAAGAATTTACTATAATTTGCTGTAAGAAAGTGGAGTAATATGCAGTTAAGCTAGTTAGGCTTCACTGCTCTGACAATACCCCAAACTGGGTACTTTTGATTCACAATAATAAATCCCAACTCGGTTTAGTAGTGTGGCATAGAGTAGTCATGCTTTACTAGAGGAATATGAGTTAAGCATTTCAGAGCACCGTCATGGACAACAAGTAAGAGACTCAACTCGAAAGAATTCAGACATCAATTTGAAAAAATGGAGCAGATTTTTACATAGATCCAAACATCAAAATAAACAGAATCCCATAAACATATCCAGAGTTACCCATTTTAGAAGGAAAAACATCACTGCAATTCACTACTACAGAACTTCAGTGTTGTGATCGATGGAGCAAACAGTGACAGTTAGTTACATGCAGGAAAAATGAAGTGGAAACTCAACAACAACAATGAGGTGGCTGACCAGCACCCCCGGAATGCAAAGCAGACACTGGGCATTCAGAGGGTGCAGCGCAGAGAGGTCCCTGCACTGCCCATGCAATAGAGAGTGCAGGCCCCCCACCCCGTGGCCCTCTGCACTGGTTTCCTGCCAGCCTTTTTATGGCGGGGAAAAAGCCATGAAATGCTTGCAAAGAACATGATTATAATCAGCAGTGCGGCTCTTAGTTCAGCACCGCCCTGGCTGATTACAACCAGGACCGCCATCCCCCTATCAGGATTATGGATCCTGGCGGAGGCAGCGGTCTGTTGACGGATCTGCTGGCCAAACTCATAATGTGATGGTTTGATCACCACAGCTGTGGCAGTCCAACTGCCAGCCTCGTAATGAGGCCTTTAGACTTATGGTCCAAGTTTACCTTTGTGAATCAGGCCCAGTGTTAGGACCAGTTCAATGAATCAAGATATAATGCTGTGAGGGCAAAAAGGAAGATGGAGACTATATCCTTCTGATTGCTTGGTGGCACTGCCTCAACACGACTTAAAGTGGAATTTAGAACATGATGTTTGACGATTCTTTTTGTTGTTTCATATGACGATTTTGCCATTAAACTCTAATACATGGACTTGGGGTGGGATTGTTGACAAACCCTTGAGCATATCCTTTTTGTCTGCCCTGCATTGCGTCTTAAGCAATGCTGTTTTCTTGAATTATGGGGTTTGCTTGTCAAAAGATGCATTGCAATTGTTATTTAATTCAGTGAATAAAAAACGTTTTCAAATCCCTGTACCTTTTTAAAATGTTTTATTATTCATTATATACTTGGTATATTTAAAAAGGGGATCTCATTGTTGATATGTTTCTTATAGATAACATTTGTTTAGTAAATACTAATACTTTATAATTAAAAACTACTTAATTAAAAAGATAATCATTTTGGAAAATGTATTTTTGCTATTCTCACTACAAACTTAACCACTTTGGGAAAAGTACTGCACTTTAGTGGGGATGGATTCATGATTCTCATACCATAGTTAACTATATCGGAGAAAGTGTTGTAGTTTGGGGAAGTTAGATTTATGATTCCCACACACAACTTCACCACTCTTGTCTTGGTCTTTAGGGTAAAGGGTAGATTCACAATTCCCACTTGAAATTTACTATATCAAGGAATGTGTTGTACTTTGGGGGGTTGGATTTCCTATTCCCCCTCAAAACATAATCACATTGGGAGCAACTTTGGACTATATAATGTTTGTCTTAATACTCATATTCCAAAATTAATCACACTAGGGAAATTGTACTTTTTTGAGAGTAGGGGGACTTTACTATTCCCACTCCAATCTTAGCCTCATTGGGAAAATCGTTGGACATTGGGAGGGGCTGGATGTACTGTTCTCAGTTCAATCTGACCACACTGGGGAATGTGTTAGAGTTTAAGGATTAGATTTACACTTAACACTTCAGTCATAGCCACTTTATTGAAAAAAATGGATTGTGGGTGAGTAATACATACCAATCACATTTCAAAATTATCCAGTAAAGTGAAATGACTAAGATTTAAACAACCAATTTAAAAATGAATCAATTTAAAATAAATAAATACTAATACATATCTTTAACACAAAACCACAAAGGTCCAACCTAAATTTATTACAATAAAAATACATATTCATGAAATACACTTCTATAAAAATTGCAAAAAATAATTTCAAATACACATAATAAATTACATTGAAAAATGTAAAAAGCTAT
Source organism: Pleurodeles waltl (assembly GCF_031143425.1). Taxonomy (NCBI): domain Eukaryota; kingdom Metazoa; phylum Chordata; class Amphibia; order Caudata; family Salamandridae; genus Pleurodeles; species Pleurodeles waltl. The sequence goes on along the minus strand of NC_090439.1, from coordinate 1,048,262,468 downwards.
TAATAACTGAGCAAACGATTGTTTAAAATTAAATAAATATTTTTTTTAATATATTTTCAGAAAATAAAGTTCTAAAACATATCTCAGCACGATGTGCATAGAATAAGTACATGAAAAACATACATAATAAAAATATTTAAAACATATTTCAGAATGTAATATTTAAAAAATATATTTAAGTTACAAAAAAGTGGAACACTTCCCAAACAGCCCCACTACAAATTCAAAAATTGTCTCCTTAAATAGTAAGTCACAAAATCACAAGTATCATGCTTATTACAATTTTGAAAATACAAGGAATGATTTAAACAATAATAAACACAGCAACACAATATTATGTACAACAATATATAAAGTATCAGTATTATTTACAGCAATATTAAAAAAAGAAAAAAAAAACATTTTTACCTGGAATATAATTTCTCACACTATTGGAGCCTGGCAATATTTTTTATATGATGCCAGGGTAGAACAACTTGCAATCAGGCAGCAATGCTGCTGAACATATTTTTGAAGCAATGGAAAAAGGTATCAAGCCCACCAGAAAATGGTGTAGCCGCCTAAACTTAATCTGAAATATCTTGTCTGCTCTAAACATTTTTTATGTGAAATTAGATGCTTCTACCACCCCAAAAAAGCACCAGATCTTATGAAAACTTCATGTATTTTCCTGATTACATTTTGCTCTGCTCCGCTAACTTGGTTGGATCTTTTATGTTTTTGTTTTTATATTTCTGAACTGAATTTTTGAGCTTTTTTTGCCTGTGTAAGGTGCACTTTCTATGATTTCAAGATTCCCGGGTCATGTGAGGGTATGCCTTTTGCATACTTCTCCATAGCTTAATATTCTGTCTGATACTCTCTATTGAGATACATAAGGAATTTGATGTTAACTTTAATAATTTTGTCTGAAGAAGACCAAAAGTGGCTCATCTTACTAGTAGTAACTGCTACATAAATTCAGACTTTTGCTGTGTAAAATAATTCATGCAGAATTTACATTGCGAAAAGAAACACATTGGTTTTGGTAGGAAAATTGATTTCTATCTCAGTTTGTTACAGGAAAGTAAACTATCTGTTGAAAGACTTAGGTCCTCATTACGAGTTTGGCGGTCCAGCATCCGCAATGTCGTTGGTCCGACTGCCATCGGGTTGACAGTGGGACCGTCATATTACGAGTCAAGCAAGCCTATGGAGAAAAGACTGCTGCGGTCCCGCCGGCACTGTCAGGCAGCACAGACTGACGCAGTCACGAGGCAGCACAAACTGGCCAGCGGAGCCTGTGTTGCCACCGGACGTATTACGAGTTTGTACACCGCCAATGTGACTGTGGCCGTCCGACCACCACGTCTCAGCAGGCGGAAACAAACAGTATGAAGGGAGACCCTCACTTGCAGGCAGCCTCACACGTCTGCTGCCGCCTTGAAACCCATCACGCACATCCTTCCACTGTTGTTGATTATTGATATAGTACAAAATCCACGCTGCCATTGGCACAACTGACCATAAATACACACACCTACCTGTGCCATTAAGCTGAACAATAGATTGTTGTGCCATTGTCCACATCATATGGGGTCACACTACAGGCACCAAGTACACGTCTCATTGTGTACACAGTCAAACTCATACATAAAGTTGGACACTTTCACCATCGCAATACGCCCTCTTTGGGAAGCTCACTCACACTGCACTGCAACAATACACTAAAACACACGCCCACTCATCTCAGTGAAAGGAATACTGAAGGCTACACAACATTGTCTCACACATCACCAAGAATGCACCAACGTCACATAGACAAATACAACTCACACTCTCACATTCCTCACAGGCCATGGACTGTTGGTACATACAACACATGTATGGATGTGGAATGAAACACAAACAACGCTACCATTAAACATCCCTGCTATGGGCACACACCCACATCACAATGGAAGGACAATGACAATTGCACAATAGACAGAGAGACAAATAGACAAAGAACACTTCGATAACAATACCTGCACAATAGGAATGGGGCATCAGGAGCACTCAGGGAAGGAGGCTGCACTGGGACACATCACTTTTCACACACATCTTTAACAACATTTGCATAGGAAAAGGCCCTACATGTGCCTCAGGGACAAACATTAATAAACCCAAATGACCTTCCCATCTGCACAATGTGGAACAGCAAGTCAACAAAGCACATACAACACCAACTGCATGGGACATACATCTACAGGAACTAGCTGCATGGGACACACGGCTAAATGGACACATGCACAGTCAAATGCAAACAAAGCTAGCCCAATTGAACACACTCCATGTATGCACAAACAAACCTCAAGCTAACACACATTAGATGAATCCATAACTCTTATCAGAAGGTCAAGTCTAACACCATACATGCTCACATTGGGCAACACACAATGAAATACTTGCCATAACAAACAGTACACAGTGCCATGACACCACCATTGCATTTACACCCACATATTCGTACACTCAACATATACCTTTGGGGGACACCATCACTGCCTACAAAGTCAGACACTGCAAACAACAGCAAATTGATCAACAAGAAGGCTGAAACACACACAACTGTAGGCAGACAACACAATCACTCAGGATCAACATTATGGTAGTTAAGGAATTACAGGATAAATGTGTACCCAAAACAAAACAAAACCACTCTTTGGGTTCATTAGAAAGATGATTCTAAAAATTCCAAGGACATTGGCCAGTCCACATATCTGTCCACAGAAGCACAGTGTTGTTCCAACACTTGACTCCTAACTGCTAGGGAACTTCCACAGGAAGGGTCATCAAGAGGACAGGCAGGCACCTCAGGGATCATCGTTGGGGGGGTCAGATTTGGGAGGGGGGATTTGGACTAACACATTCACACTCTGTGAGAATGGCTCTCTGCATTCAGTCCCCACAGGATACTGCCAGAGTACAAACTCGATCAAACATGGATAACAATGAAGGAATAGGCATGGTGTGTACAGAAAGTGTCTACCCTATCCATGTGTGGACATGTTGCCTAACAAATGTAGACTCATGCCACTTCAAGGGGGGTGGTTCTGTGTTATGCACCTGTACCACAGAACATGTTTTTGTACATATGTATCCATCCTACAGAGATGGCATCCAATGAACAAATGCATGCATTTTATAGTTTCTGTTATGTGACCAACCTACAGAGTCACATATCATGGCCTCCCATGAATCAACACACTATCTGCACTGTGGGAATGTCATTTATGCACTAAGCCTGCACAGGACAAATATGACCTGTGTGAAGTGACAACAGGGCTGGGGGAGTAAGGGACCTGTCATGAGCCAATGACACACATTGACAATGACGCTTAGTGGACATGTGGACTAGATCAGTGGCACACAACATCTGGACCCATTTCTAATCTAATCAAAGGAATGAGGCAGCCTGGGCAGGATTTTATACCAGAACCCCATAGTGCCAACATGACAGAGTCTGCTGGGGTACAGGGAGTGGGCACAGTGCCACAGTTGTATAGCCACATTGACTGTACCTATCATAGACTAGTACCCATACTAGGAGATACATGGGAGAGGCCATGGTCTATGCAGGCTGAGCCCACCCCAGCCTAGACTAGGACCTATATTAGAAAATACATGTGACAGACAATGGTCCCTGCAGGCTGAGCAGACAGAACCTACATGACACTACATTCCCATCTCTTCCATGCTTTACAGTACATCATGTAGCCAACAGCAAATTGGCATGTGGTGTGTGTGGCAAGCTGAAGGGCAGAGGGAGCCATAATATGCCTTCCAAACAACAGTCTAGCAAGTGCAGATGTATCAAGAAATCTATGTGGTAACATACACATTGCTCACATTACTCAGAACTGACTTACACAACATGCATACTCGGCTAATGCTGTCATGCACCTACATGTTGTCAGATATACACAACAATCATGGGGAAAGAGAGGTCAGTGGTTGGCAACAGTATCTCCTCACCTAGTTATGTGCATCCAACACAAGGAGGATCCAGGAACCCCAAAATCACACACAAAACAATATGAATGAACTCAGCATATGGGAGTGGCCACCAATACCTGCACATTGACCTTCCCATTGATGTCTCACAGACTGCACCTACATGTAATGACTGTGACTGTTTGAAGAAATGCAGTTGTTAGAATGTGTGTAGCAGAGTGTTTTTAGTAGAACTGGCGAGCTAATAATCTGCAGTATTCAGCCAAAGGGCGCATGAAGGGTTAGCCTTTGACATATCTCCACCTTGATGTAGCTACATCATTGTATCAAGCTCATGGAAATGTAATTTCCTGTTCAGTTGCTTGCCATATGAATTGTGTAATAGGAATTTTGCAAGCCTTATTTTGTCTTTGTACAGGCACCTTTACCATGACATCCTCATGTGGGCATTTCAGAATTGTGACATTATCAGGTATTGGATGCTGTTCCGACATGGAAAGTGGACATGGATTGTTCCAGGTAATCTAGTTCACAGATTTGGGGTGTATGGGAGTATGAGACCTGTGCATATTGTACTTGGTTAGCGTACTGTGGTGGGCCGACTGAATCGTGTGTGACCACGTGACCATGAAACCTGTTGCCATCAAGAGGAAGCAAGGCATTCACCTCTCACATAGGCTAATTATACTTCTTGTATAACCTGTAGCTGTAGATGTGTTTCATAATTGCAGGCCAAAGTGCCTGTGGCACAACACTAACATTGTGTCATACCACCGGATGCATGGTCATTGGAACATGATGTGCCTGTGATCAGGGATTGTTGTACTGCCCTCTGTCTGTACCTTGGTGTATGTGATGTTGTATTGCTTTGGTGTGGTATATAATAAGGCTCAAGCTGGTGTCACCATCCACTTTCTGTTTGCCTATTCTACAGGACAATGTCTGACCCAGCCCTTTCTTCCGTGGCCCGGGTTCTGTACCTTCTTCTGTGTACCTTGGCACATTTTGAGTCACCCATTCTTCATTATCACAGCCCAGACATTATGACAGCCTATGTGCTGTACAGTGGAATAAAATGTTTGGTGTGACCAGACACTTGCACCAATGTGTTTGTATGTGGTGGTTGTAATCCTTAGCAGGACACTGTCCCTGTAACACATCCCTCCTTGCACTTATATATTGTGTCCTCATAATTTGCTTCACATGGTCTTCCATCTCTACATAGCAAAATTTAAAACAAAAGCAAGCTGGCAAAAACTTTGTGATAGGTGGTATTTATTATAAATGTGTGCATAGAATAAAAGTAAGGGATATGACGGAACAGAAAAGTGAAGGGTTAAGTCATGGTGGATGAAATCATTGTAGTAGATGCCACAGCATTGGAAGTTCAAAGTCCAGTGTACTCCTCCCAGTGGAAATGGAAGGTGGTTGAGGAACAGTCAACAGAGTGAACATGTGGCACACAAAGGAGGTCATTCGGGAAGAGGTAATTTGCTGGTATTGTTAGATGTCTCACTATCCGAACCTCCCAGACACTCTGCTGGATGTCCCCACTTGCGTGGGGGTGATCTGCTGCTACAGAGGCAAGGGAGTCTGAGGCTGATTCTTCCGTTGGCAGGGCCTCCCTTCCAGTGGCTGGCACCGATGTTGAGGTGCCAGGTGTAGACATGCTAAAGGAAGGGGTGCAGTCTTGCTGTTGATCCGTGCTCAGGGTGGTGTTGATGTCCCTCAGCATCCCTGTTAGGGAAGCCATGTTGGTATTGTGGGCTTCCCACTGTGCACACACTGCCTGTATGAATTCCCTCTGCAGCTGTTTCATTTCATGGAGTTCAGGTAATTCCTGGCCCATTATGCCTTAGGACTTCTGATAGACCCCACAAAATGTGGTTAATGGTGTACTGGACAGGAGCATCCCCACTGGCCTCACTCCCCTGGCCCACAGCATCCCTCCCATGCATTCTACTCCCACAGGGTGCCCTCTCCCACTGGTTCCTGGAACATCATTGTCAGAGATGTTGTGGTGGGACTCCGGATCCTGGACTGGGGGGCACCAGACGATTGTCAGTGTTCTAGGGGCACAGCATGGTTGCCCCAGATGTTGAGGCACGGGAGGTGTTGATGTGGCCACAGTGAGACTCACTGGTGGCGTCTGACCAGGTTGCCTAGATGGGCAAGAATTGTCCTCCACATCCAGATGTCTAGGAGTGTTGTTGTCACTGAGTGCCTCGTCCTGGGGAATAGTAGCAGTGTCTTCAGTGGCCTCTGTATGGCAAAGGCAGCACGACCTGTTGATGTAAACGATGCAGTGTTACTGGTGGTACTGTGACATCTACCGCCATTCATTCACAGAGACCTTGTACATAGTTGTTTGACAGGTAATCCTTTTTTGACAGGTACACATGGCAATGGTTGTTTTGACATGAAATTTGTCGACCATGCCAGCTCTCCTTGCTTGTCACAGCTGCTGAGATGTGCAAAACATTGTCCCTTGGGGGGGGGGAGGGGCCTGAGATTGTAAACTTGCCACCAGTGCAGGCCAAACAGTGGCTAGGCAAGTTAGGTTTTTGTCCATTTTGAGGTCTAGTTGAATGTGCTCCAGGCACACAGAGGACTTTGTAGTATTTGTGACAGAAGTCTTCATGTAGGTAGTGCAGTGTTTGTGTGTGTGCTGGCAATACCAATCTGGTTATGCCTCTTGAGACCTTTGGAATCATTGTTTTGCCAACTGGGTAAGCTGTCCTGCCTGTCCTCAATGGTTTCATCTTGGGTTAGTTGGTCAAGATGGAGCTAGGCTGCTGGACACATCTCAGAGCTGGGCATTATCCATATCCTGCTCACTCCCAGGGCAGTGAACCTCAAATGTGACTTATTAGACAGGGGCATTTGATCAAGTGACCACAAGTGTGGTTTTCTGATATTTGGAGAAACAGTGCCTCCTGGGAGCCAGAGTCATGCCACTATCTCCACTGCACACACTTGACAATTTATATTGACCTTGGTGTGTAAAGTTCATTTGGGACTTCTCTACTAGATGGGGTTGGGCAGGTGAACACTGGTTTTGGCTTTTTAGTATGTGGGGCAGGGCCTAATGGGCTTAACTGTCTGGTCAATCCCTCTGTTTCCCACCATTTCACAAATGGTATCCTCCCAGATGAGTACACATCAATTGGGATTTCACAGACATGGCTATTTAGGCATATGGACCCTGAGTGTGTATCTGGAGTGTGAGTATTATAGGCTCCTTGCCTTAGCAGTCCTGTCACTCTCTCTACTACATTCTACTACATACACTATACAAACGGTATCCAGACATCCCAGTAAATTGACATTGAGAGTTGGGGAACTGTGCTCTTTGATCATATGTACACTGTTTGGGTGTTTGTAGTCACAGTAACAATGCCTCCTGTGCATTGCAGTCAAGGAAATCTAGGTACTTGACACACCTGACCAATGTCGCCCCCCAAAGTGAATACACTTCATTTGTGAGTTGGCAGACAGGGGTATTGGGACAAAAGTATACTGTGCTGGTGCTATGAATTGTAGAAACAGTGCCTCCTAGGTTTTGAAGTCCTGTTGCTCTCTCTACTATACACACCATACAAATGTTGTTCTCCCAGGTGAGTACACTTCAATTTAGAGTTACCAAACAAGGGTATTTGGACAGGTGCACACTAGGCTTGTGGTTGGAGTTACAGACAGTACCTGCTGAGAGCTGCAGTCAGGTCCCTCACTCTAATTCACCCACTGTATAAATAGTATCCTCCCAGATGATTGCAATGTCTTTGAGAATTACCAAACAAGGGAATTTGGACAACCTCACACTGGTCTGATGGTTGGAGTGACAGACACAAGGCATGCTGCAAGTTGCAGTCCTGGCAGTCCCTGTAATACATAGACTATACATATGTGAACTCCCCATCCCCCTTTAGGTGAATACACTTCATTTGAGATTTGCCGAACAAGGGTATTTGTAGCAGTGACCACTGGGCTGGTGGTTGGATTCACAGACACAGGGCCTTCCTGCCTTTTGCAGTCCTGTCAATCCCTTTACTAGTACACAATTGTGAACCCCTCCAGATCAGTGCACTCATTTGAGAGATTACACAAAGTGTCCAAAATGGTGTTTGGACTAACAGATACAGGGGGTCATTCTGACCCTGGCGGTCCATGACCGCCATGGCGGAGGGCGGCGGAAGCACCACCAACAGGCGGGCGGTGCTTCCTGGGTGATTCTGACCGCGGCGGTAAAGCCGCAGACAGAAAAGGGGAGCCGGCGATTTCCCGCCGGTTTCCCACTGGCCCAGGGTATCCGCCATGGCGGCGCTGCTTGCAGCACCGCCATGGGGATTCCGACCGCCTTCCCGCCAGCCTCTTTCTGGCGGTGTCCACCACCAGAACCAGGATGGCGGGAACGGGTGCCGTGGGGCCCCTGAGGGCCCCTGCACCACCAATGCCACTGGCATGGGCAGTGCAGGGGCCCCCTAACAGGGCCCCACAAAGATTTTCACTGTCTGCTTTGCAGACAGTGAAAATCGCGACGGGTGCCACTGCACCCGTCGCACCCCTGCAACTCCGCCGGCTCCATTCCGAGCCGGCTTCATTGTTGAAGGGGCTTTCCCGCTGGGCCGGCCGGCGGTCTTCTGGCGGTCGCCCGCCGGCCCCGCGGGAAAGCCAGAATGGCCGCCGCGGTCTTTCGGCGGGAACCGCTTGGCGGGCGGGGACCGCCGGTCGCCGCGGTCAGAATGACCGCCACAGTGTCTGTTGGGAGATGCAGTTCTATCAGTCCTTGTAGTACACAAACTGTACAAATGTGAAACCCCCAGGTGAGAACACTTCATTTGAGATTTACCAAACAATGGTATTTGTAGCAGTGAGCACTGTACTGGTGGTTAGATTTAAAGACACAGGCCTTCCTGGCCTTTGCAGTCCTGTCAGTCCCTGTACAGCATACACTATACAAATGAGACCCTCCAGGTGAGTATGTTTCATTTGATAGATTACCAAAAGGTTATTTGGAAAATACAACACTGCGCTGATGTTTGGAGTTACAGAAACTGTGCCTGCTGAGAGTTGCAGTCCAGTCAGTCCCTGTAGTACACACGCTTTACAAATCGGAACTCCACAGATGAGTACACTTCATCTGAGACTTGCTAAACAAGAATATTTGTAACAGTGAACACTGGGCTGGTGGCTGGATTCTTGGCCTTTTCAGTCATGTCAGTCCCTGTACTACACACTATACAGATGGGAATCCCCCAGGTGAGTTCACGTCATTTGAGACTCGCCAAATAAGGGTATTTGTAGCAGTGAACACTAGGCTGGTGGTTGGAGTTACAGTAACAATGCCTCCTGAGATCTGGAGTCCTGTCACCTCCTGTACTACACACTCTATACAAAAAACTAAACCCTTGGTGGGTACACTTCAATTGGGAGTTCACATACAGGAGTATTTGGAGGAAAGAACAATGGGCTGGTGAGTGGAGTAAAAGTAAATTAGGGAACAGGTGAGCTGTGGCATGCATGACATAGCATGTTAATGAAAGCTTTGGAGTTGTGACTTACCAGACTCCACTCCCCCAGGTTTTCCTGCTAAGCCCTCAGGATGGCCAAGACCACCTCTTCTCAGGGACAGAGATGTAATGGGACATTGGGGGGGCCACCACCAGTCTTCTTGGCCTGTAGCTGGTGCCGGGAGACCAAGTAACGGACTTTGCCACTGAGGTTGTTCCACCTCTTCCTGATGTCCTCCTTTGTGCACAAGGTGAGGCCTATAGCATTGACTCTGTCAACTATCCTCTTCCGCATTTCCATTTTCCTACTGAGAGGACTGTGCTGGACTTGGGCTCCAAACAATTGTGGCTCTATTCTGTTGATTCCATCCACTATGACTTTCAACTCATCCTCAGTAAAATGTGGGTTTTTGGAGTGTGACATGGTGGTGTACAGGAATTTATTTTTTTTAAATGGGTGACAGTGGGCAACTAAACTTGGGTAGTGCAAAAGGGTGTGAATGGAGTGAAGAGCGTGCAGAGTGTGGTATGGGATGTTGAAAAAAAAATTGAAGGGGTGTCTATTTTATAGAGTTTAAATTTTTATGTGCTCTTGCTTCTGTGTCTAGCAAAGAAGTTGCAGAGGATTGTGGTGTGTGAAGGGGTGTGTTTTATAGTGTCCTTTGCAGGTCTGTCCAGTGTGGCATTGTGTGTCAGCTGTGTTGTTTCCAATCCTTTCAATGTGCCAGTGTGTATTACATTTGTGACCACAATCCGCCGTGGTTCGGGCTGCCATCAGCTGACCGCAATGGGTGCCTGCCACTATGACTTTGGGCTTGTAATATGATCAGTGTTTGATCACAGTGTTGTCAGGGTTAGAGGTCTGACTAGCCTATTTCCTTGTGTCTGCGCCGCTGCCTGTCTGCCTTTTTTGTTTGACCGTCAGAGGTCCTACCTGCGTAATTCGCAATAGGGTGGTCTGAAAGGCCACTAACATGGCGGTCTTTTTGGGCCCACCAAAAAAAAAACGAATGCAAACTTAATTTGTTTAGTATGTACCCTGAAGCGTAAAACCGCGTATCCTTATGTCCTCCATTTCCTGTCATGCAAGAAGTATTTTCATCTCTACAAAGTTTGTCTAACCGGATTCCACTCTTTTATTATCAAAGTTGATCGGTTTTATCAAGTATGGAAAAAATAAAGTGCGAATCACACTACCCACCCCCAGCCCCGATTCAAACTGTGCCCTTCAATTAACCAAGGGATTCCTACATCATGTCAGTGAGTTAATGTACACGCGCACAGTTATACACGCAGAATACAGTTTATGGAAATTGGCTCAGGGCTACGAAAAGTATTTTAGTCATCGTATCTCAACTCAGCTGTGAGATCATGCATAGAGCTGGAAGACTGCATACAGAAACATAGCCTCTCAGCGATTTCTGCTGAAGGAATTGCCTAGAACTTTCATTTGTATGAGACGCAGGAATTATGAAATCGGAGCGATAGTAGTAAATCTCCAGGTAATGTTGTGGAGCCGAAGCAGCGCCGAACCAAGGCAAGCGAATGCGTTCTCCATTTTTTAAATTGTTCTTTTCCCCAATGGGCCCTTAAGCATATTTTACAATCAGAAAGAGTAAAAGAGATTCACTGGGCTTAAAAGGTCAATGGTATTAAGAAACGCACAATCATTTTACATTAATGTCCTAATTGTTTTTATCGCTGGGTTTTCACTCAAATGTCAAACTTAATCTCGGACTATCCTGTGCTGGGTCACGGCGGCTTAATATTCCTCCCAACGACATAATGAACCTTTTTATTTCGTAGCAATATTAGACTCTTTAGGACATGATTAGCTTCATCTATTGTGCCACGGCAGGATGACTGGAGAGTTTTGGTGATGGGTTTCCATTAAGATCCTGTAACAGTGGATGGCGCCCCATTGAATAAGAGATTACATTGGCTAAAATCAGCAACTGTGCAAATGTCAGAACAGAAAGCAATCAGAGCTGGCTTCCTCTTCCAGGACAACTTGATTCAGGAAATCTCTATTAGTATTTTCATGTGAATCTGTAATTTTAAAACCATAATCAAACCACGTTATATTTACTGTAAACCTTTCTTCAATGTGGGTAGTAAGTGGAAGCCGAAAACAAGATGTAAATCATCTCTAAAATGAGAGGGTGGAGTAGAAAGTTGCAAAATGTTTTTGTCTCCCGAAGTTTGTGAATTCCTTGGAAAAAAATATGAAAAACACACAAATATGACAAATGCACTATCGGGGTTCTACCTAGTAACCTGAACTTTCATGAGAATGTTGTATGCAAGTTACATGGATGTTGACTCGCGTGCACACAAAAGGTTCTGAAAAGGCTCACAAGTTTCTGGCATAGTTGGAGAACACTCATGATAAAAAGCTGTTGTGCATGCAATGTAGGGTCCCGTGGAGAGACTATACTGCGTCTGCTCTCCACGGAGCATTCAGACAGGGGAAGTTACGGAAGGACATGGATTTGCTGTGGTTAGGCTAGGGATGGTTGAAGGGTGGGGGTATTTAGAGGGGGTTAGCGTGAGGGGATGGCCTCCTCCATGACAGCCTGATATGCTGCTGTGAAGTTGGCCGCAGGGGTGCTAGAGTAGGAAGGTAGGTGTTGGCTGGGTTTGTTTCAGGGGGAGGGGCAATATGGCACAGGATTCGTACTCTGGGCTGCACTTTGTTTTATCGGCGACGCCGGCTGGGCAGACCTGCTCAGGCCTGGTGTGCTGGACCAGGCCTCGGTAGGTATGGTACGTCCAATGCACACAGCGACACGCAGTGTAGACGCAGCTGTCGCCGTGTGCTGATCGCCACCCAGAAGTAGTAAAAAGAGGGCTGTTGGGCGGGGATGCAGCACGTCTACCTCCAACTCAAAGTATGGTCTCGGGTAGGGCAGCAGGCGGTGATGAGACAGGATGTTTGGGAGGGGAAGGGCCTTTGGATAGGCCTGCCGGCCAGGGCACGGGTGAACCAGAGGTGGAGAAGCTGGGAGTGGGAGTGGTGGGGCCCAGCCCCTGGATTTGACAGTGGGTTGCAAGGGTGCAGTAGTAAAGGAGTCTGGCAGTCCCCTGGCAGCAAAAGGAGCAGAGGAAGGGCAGTGGCAGCGCAGGGCCATGTCTACATGCAGGAGCCCCCAGGTGGCAGTGAACGGGGCGTGGAGGAACACACCAGAGTGGGGAGGCCGCTGGGTGAACAGGTAGATGGCCAGGGGAAGGAGTCAAGTGGGAGACAGCAGCAATCAGAGGTGGTCAGGGATTGGTCTGCGGTGGGTTTATATAGGCCAGGATCAGGAAGCAAAGAAGGCTGGTACCAGGGATGGAGGAGAGGTGGGTGCAGCTATTCAAGGAGCAGTAGGAGGTATTGGGGAGAGAGAAGCAACCAAAAAGTAAGGCAGGTGGGGGTAGGGTGGTGGACATGGAGGAGCCTGGGACAAGGTAGGGCAGTTGGGTGTTGCTGCCGCAAGAGGATCAAGAACAGGTAGGAGGCTGGAGCAGCCAGAAGGTCTAGCAGCAGGAAGGGCGTAAGTGGCGCACACAGCCATGTGAGGATCAGAGAGTCAAAGTCAGCGGTGGAGGCTGGCATAAAGGTGGCAAAGCCAACAGGGCACGCAATACAGCCCTGGAAGTTGGTCCAAAGCACTAGAGGGGTCTCCGGCAGCCTTCTCTACAATGCAGGAACGCAGTCACCACACACATGGCAAATGCCATAAGGGGCACAGAGCGGAGGCATTGCGAGATGCAGCATCTGCAGAGGACAAGTGTGTGATGGAATACGAGGATGTGCTGGCACTCGATTATGTAGTAGAGTTGGAAAATTGGGAGGAAGGGGAGATCTGTGAGCACAGGGTGAATGTAGAAGGAGGGAAGGGGAAGGGGCGCAAGAGTGGGGCAACACCCTCTTCAGTTACTGTTTTGCAGGTTTCCAAGATGGGCCCCCAAGGTTTTGTGGAAGAAGGACCGCAGTTGCAAGAAAATGGTGGCCACAGAAGTACAGGAACAGGTGTGCAAGGTAAGGGCGAGTGGTGGTCCGCTTGGGGTAATACGTAAAGTAGTCACGGAGCCACGCGCTGCAAATCCATTGGGGTGAGAGATGATTCAAAACACAATGTGCCTGGTACAGGTGCAGCACAGGTGGAGTGCAAGGAGGAGGTAGTGATCAAGGAGGTGAAGGGCCAGGATGGGGAGGGAGAGAAGGTATCGGAAGAAGTGACTGAGGGTGACGACAAGGAGACAGAGGGACACAAGAAGATGCTCCCTTACATGGGTTTGGCAATGCCTCTCGGTTTTCATGTCACGGAGAAAACTAAGGCAAGCATTTGGAAGCATGAATACATCAGCGTTTTCAAGCTTTTCCACGGAGACATGTAGGCAAAAGAGGGCTCTAACGAAGAGGAGGGGGAACTGGCGCATAGGCAACGATTCCCCCGAACCATGTGTAACTGGACATCGGCTTTTCTGATATATGCCAGTATCTATTGCGAGAAATACACAGATGTAGCTATTGAAATGTTTGAAGACATGGATATTATACAAAATGCTCACATGCATTTTGGGGGTTTTGTGTGGTTGAGTTATGATGAAGAGTTCAGGGCCAGAGTGAGCGTCAATCTGGAGAAGCCCTAGAGTGAGGTAGATTAAGAGTTATGGATGCAGTGGATGGCATCTCCACATTCCACTGTATTGATGCATATGGCTAATGGGTTGCCAGTGGTTTACAAGCCTTTTCAGCTGCGTCCCGCCCAAGGGGGGGCAGGTACTAGTCAGCGAACTCAGGTGCCGACTGCAGGAGCATGCTGGAGCTTTAACAAAGGATTTTTTTCCAGACACCGATGCAAATTCAATTATGAGTGTTCGAAATGTGGGGGAAAACACTTGGTCACAAAATGCTTCTCACTCGCCAGCCCTGCTGAACAGTAGAGGGCCAGCAGAGGCAGAGGGGGAGAAGGCGCTGCTGGGCCAAAGGGCTCCAATGCCAATTAGGCTGGAAAATGTGCTACCATGGCTGCGAATATACCCAGATACGGACATAGCACGTGAGCTTGAGTGGGGGTTCAAAGAAGGTTTTTCTGTGGGATATTAGGGGCCGCGGATACAGTGATGGGCTGACAATTTGCAGTTAGGAAAATAAATAACAGGTGCTTTTTTGGCTAAATTGAACAAAGAAGTGGCAGAGGGCAGAATTGTGGGACCATTCTATGAGTGGCCGCTGGCAGATTTGATGATTTCACCTTTGGGTGTTGTGCCAAAGAAGAGCAATGGGGAGTTCAGGCTTATGCATCAATTGTCATGGCTGGAGGGGGCATCAGTGAATGACTTCATCACGCCAGAAGATACATGAGTGGTGTATGTGTTGGTGGATGATGCCATTCGGCTCATTCAAAGGTGTGGGAGAGGCTCTTAATTTGCCAAATGTGACATCAAGGCAGCATTTAGTCTTTTGCCTATCCATCTAGAGGATTTTGCATTGCTGGGAATGCAATTGGGAGGGGCAATATATGTGGACAGAGTGCTGCCCATGGGATGTGTCATCTCTTATGCTTTGTTCGAAGCCTTCAGTACATTTTTACAATGGGGTTTCATGAAGGTGAACGGGCACCGGAAAGTGTTGCATTATTTAGACAACTTCCTTTTTGGGGGCGAATCAGGTTCGGAGTCTTATGGAAGGGTCTTGCAGAGTTTCACGTAGGGGAGGTTGGTGTTCCTTTGGCACCTGAAAAGACAGGCCCTAGCTGTGTATTGACCTTTTTTGGGAATCAAACTGGACACAGTGGCCTTCATCGCAAGACTGCCACGAGTTAAGGTAGAATAGATTCTGAACTTTCTGCGGCATATCAAGTTATTGTAGAAAATTGAATTGCGCATGGCACAACAGCTATTGGGTTCCCTCAGTTTTGTGGGCGGGATGTTTTTCAGGCTCATGGGACTTGCAATGTCAGGTGCATCCCTTCCACATCACAGGGTTCATTTGTCAGTGGGCCTGAGGGAGAACATTTGGGTGTGGGAAATGTTTCTGGCACGGTTCAATGGGTGTCAATGGCCTTTAGGGAAGAGGACACAGTATGACAGGTGCAGATATTTTCGAATGTAATAGGGGCTGCTGGGTTTGGTCATTTCTGGGACGGAAGCTGGTGTGTGGAAGCATGGCCAAAGCAATGGTTGAAACAAGGCATGAGTATTGCATTCCTGGAATTCTTTTTTCGCTGCTTGTGGCTTTGACAGTGTGGGGAAACTAGTTGGTCAATCAAACCATAGTTTCCATAAGGACAATATGACAGTGGTAGATTTGGTACTGTAGCTGCTGTGGACTTTCATTCTACAGTGTTTAACACTGAATATAACTTTTAAGGCAGCACACATGGTAGGGGCAAACAATTCTATTGCATATTCCCTGTCTTGTTCACAGTGGCAACGTTTTTGCAGCTTGGCGCCAGGCACGGACGAATGCAAGACAGTGGTTCCAGCAGACATTAGGGAGTGGGGGGCGCAATGGTAATTAGGCTGGTCGAGAGGTCATTAGCTGAATACACGGGGAGGAGTTACCATCTGGCATGGTTGGAGTTCCAGAATTTTGAAGGTTATGACTGGGAATTTCGGCTGCTGGATAGTTGGACTCTGGAGACACAAGAGTTTTGCTCAGTTCTTGCTTGACAAAGGTTTATTGCACGCCACTATTGGGGGCAAGTTGGCAGGCGTGTCTTTCTACAGGGAGTTGTTTTTTGGTTGTGATCCCGTGAGAGATGACATAGTCGGAAAAATGTTGAAAGGTTGGGGGAAGGAAGGAATGGGGTCTGGCCGAGCGACGAGAGGGGCAATTACATTTGAACTGCTGTTTGAACTGCTGCATGTATTGCTAGTATGTTATGTGGGTGCACATGATGTGGCACTGTTCAGGTTATGCATGATATGGATGTTTTGTGGGTCTTTCTGAGTGACGGAGTTGCTGCGTGTAGAGAAGTCTGTTGGTGTGAAAGAAGGGAAAGTCAGATTGTGTGACAAACGGTTGGAAATATGGATTCAACAGTCCAAAACAGATCAATTGGGCAAGGGAAGATGGGTGTGGTTGAGCAAAGGGGGCATAGCAGCAACTTGTCCAGCACTTGAATGGGACACACAGGGTGACACAAGGGGAGGGTGTTCTTTGTCACGTGAACGGGAAATAACTTACAGCATTCCAGTTGCAGTTGGTCTTGAGGATGGCATTGCGTAGGGTTGTGCGGCAGGTCAATAAATTTGGTACCCATTCCTTTTGGTTTGGGGCAGCCATGGCAGCAGGCAGACTAGGATGGGACTGGGCTCAGATTTGGCACATTGGGAGGTGGTGGACCAAATGCTGTGAGCGTTATGTGAGGACATGAGCTGTGAGAGCCAGGACTGGCGGTATGGGAGCACAGGAGTTTAGAGGCCGGGGTGGGTGCTGGTCCACCATTAAAATATTGTGTTTCTTTGCAGGTTGTGTAAGCAGCCCGAGAAATTGAAAGTGGTCACATGGCTGATCGGGCATTCATTCATACATTGGGCAGTGAACATGCGGAGAGGCAAATTTATGGATGTTCTCTGAGATTGCCGAGTAGCCGTCATGAGGTTTTGTGGTGGGGAAAGAGCAGCATGAGGTGGGGTAACTTGCTTCCCTTTTTAACATCTCTGATGCCAACGTGGGGGTGTCTGGATATTTTATTATTGCACCTGGGGGAGAATGACCTGGTATGGCTATCTAGGCTCACCCTACTGCAACACCTGCAATGGGACATGACGTTGCTGCGTTAGAACATGCATGGAACTAGTGTTGTATGGACTGAATTTGTGCCCAGGAGAAAATGGAGAGGGACAATGTGCTATTGAGGGGATTGAAGGAAGCTCAATCAGGCTATGAGGGTTTTCTGTTGGGCTCATGACATTAAAGTGCTGAAACATGAGGGCATTAAAGAGGAGGAAGCGGTGATCTGCAGGGATGATGGGGTGCACCTTTCAGAGTTTGATAATGCATATTACATATTGGAACTGCATTGCATTTTGGGAGGTTTGTTGGGGGGAATGATCGGGATGAGAGAAACTGCTTAAGGCTTACAGTGTTGCAGTGGGTTCACTCGTGGGGCAGCAAAATACCCAATGTGGTTTATGCTGGGTAGCAGTAGATGGGGGAAAGTGGAGAGTCAGATGTAGGCCTGGCCACCGTTCCAGGGGGGAGAAGAAGAAACAGGTGAAGGTTGACAGAGTGGGGGATGCCCGAGAAAGACAGGGGACGGAAAGAAAAGAGGGATGTGTGGGGGAATGTATGTGGATGCTGGAATGAAAGCAAGATTGGATGAATGAAGTTAAAAGGAAGGATGGGGGAGTTCAAAGGGGTTGAAAGGTTGATAAGTTGAATTTACAGTGTATATCAATGTTATGTTTGCAATCCTGTCCTAATAAATGGCTTTTTACACTAATAAGTGAGTGTCAATTTTTATGTCCCAATATAGGGCCCTGTGGAGAGTGGACTCAGTCTAGTCTCTCCACGGGAGCATTCGGGACAGGGGAAGTGACATACAAATAGCTACAAATAGCTTAATTAATCACCTTGCTGCTGGATTAATATCAGTTAGAATGCACAATTTGGCCAGTAGCTTTGCAAAAAGTAGATAAACTTCACTTTTTACCTGGCTGCTGTCTAAAAAGCGCACAGAGTGTGTTATTATTGTAATTTTATTTATATTGCGCTTACTACCCCTGACGAGGTGTCAAATCGATTTTCAGCAAGTAGCATGCTACTCCGGAAACCTAAAGGATTAGTGGTGGATTAGTATAGGTAAATATGAGTACAGTATTAGTATTAGTATGTGTTGATTTGAGCAGAGGATATGTGAGTCTGTTTGTAGGTTTGAATAGAATAATGGAGGGTTAGAGAAGGGAAGAATCCAGAAGTCTTAATTGGGAGTTTATAGTAATAGGATGAGGATTGGGATGAGTAAAGGCAAGATAGAGGAGGGAAGAGTCTGTGGAAAAGGTTAGGGAGATCATAGTAGTCGGAGGGGTTTTGGATGAGTCAAGGGTGAGATAAGTGAGGGAGAATATAATAGGGTTGCTTAGGAGATAATGTAGTAAACTGAGGTTCGTGTGAGCCAGGAGTAGAGGACGGAAGGTTTCAGGTAGGGCTATTTTGGAGATCATAGTAGTAGAATGGGTTTGGGATGAGTCAGAGAGTGGGGATGGAGGACAGATTGATAGAGTTGAAGGATACTGGGGAGACAGAGTAAAGTTTACAAGAGATATTTTTTTAATATATTTTTTTCATCTTGTGCAGTAGGACTTAAGTAATAAATAAATAGATACGGAAGCACTTAGTAAGTGAATATATATGTAAGGAATATAATATTGGATATAATATTTTCAAATTTAAAGTTATGTTGTAAAAACACAGACATTCAAGATTAGCAATATTTGAGGTTAATTTATTTGTGTACTTTTCTAACATTATTTTATGTTTCCTAAAGTTTCCATAGCCATAGCAAAATGCTTGCTGATAAAACATGTCTTATGCAGATTTCAACAGATTTCAACAGGGACTTACTATCAGGTTGAACTGCAAACATGGTGTGAAAACAATTAGCAAGTTACGGTCCTGACATTATTTCATGCACAAAATGTGGTTGCAAATTGTGTAAAGACTTTTTGTAACTGGAATAGTATTTTGCATTCTGACCTGTTGTGTAAACTAATAGTTTAGGATAGTGGTCTGCATGGGACAGCACACCACTATCCCTATGACTGCATGACAAAAAGGAAACCTTTTCTAAATCAGTCTGTGGGCCATGTATCATGCATTCATGCATTTTTGCGATTGCAAACGGCCTGTTTTGGTATGTATTAATTCCATTTTGCGATTTGGTAACTTGTTGCTGAATTGCAAATTGGAATTGCGACTACATACCGATTCAGTATTAGGAAGAGGCGTGTCAAGGGTGTCCCTTCCTAATACCGAATTGCAGCAGTGTGCAGGAATGTTTTGTGACCAAAAGGCGGTTGCAAAACATTTCCATTTTACTGCCTACTTCAAGTAGGTGGTAACGCATTCGCAAACGGGAATGGGTCCCCAAGAGACCCCTTCCTCTTCCCCTTTGTGAATGCATGGAAAAACATTTTAAAAGAGCAGGCAGTGGTCCCAGGGACCACTGTCTAAGCTTAAAAATTTAAAAGCAACCTTTTCATTTTTCTTTTTTTAAACGCATCCTGTTTTCCTTTAAGGAAAAGGGGCTGCATTTAAAAAAAAATGCTTTATTTAAAAGCAATCACAGACATTGTGACCATCCCTGTGATTATAGCCATTCACAATGGGTCGCAAATTGTGACCTACCTCATGAATATTACTGAGGTTGGTCGATTTGCGAGCCATTGGAAATCGCAAAATGAAACTCCTGGAGTTTCATACATACAAATAGCGAATACCTAAATGCGATTTGCAAAAAATCGCAATTAGGTAATTGCCATTCGGAAAATTGATATATCTGGCCCTCTGTTCCCTAAAGGAACCAGTGCTGCTTTTAGACCAAAAAGCTTTCCTTTGGACCATTGCCTTTTCCCACCTTTTGCTCTTCCCTTTTGTAGATTAGTTACCACCCACACTCGAGGGTCAGTACCTCATGAAAGATTTGTGACAGGAAACATAGTCATAAACTATTGAGAAAGTCCTTGACAAATTACAAATTTGGGGGGAGGGTGCTGCTTTGAGGGCCCCTTCCTAGTTGTAATTCAGGAATGATCATAAACGTCCTTGTATGACTCAAACAAGTTTTTCGATTTGTAAAAGGTCTGTTGTCCAGAATGAAGATCACTTCTTTGGTCACAAGCCCTGTGATTTTTTCACATAAGGCTGTTAGTGCTAAACTTGGCTTAGATGCAAGCACTAACTAAAAGGTCTAAAATGTTTGAATGTTTACAAGTAATTTTGAGATCCATCACACAGAATGCCACTCCATTATACCATGGGCCAAGGGATAACAACTAGGAGGCTCATTATGGAGCTTCCTTGTGCAGAGGTGGGCTAATGATAAAGATGATTAGAACCTTTTCAAGACTAGTTGAAGTTGTTTCCTCTTCTATAGCTTTGTACTCCCTCTTACTCATAAAGCCAAGGCAATGTACCAGGGCCAGGTATAGAATTAGTAACAGAATCCATCCCATCAGAACATCTTTTTCTCTGCAGCAAATCAGTGCATTCTGGAAATAACAATTTTGGTTCAGTCCAAATCAGACTGAACAAATGAAAACAATGAGTTGTAAAAGCAAAGCACGGATCTGAAAATGTTGTTTCCCAGTGACATTACACCATCTGATATTTAGGATGATCTTATAAATATAGAAACAATTTAATAAACCCTTCCTGAAGTCACCGACACTGTATAATCGAGGGTTCATTCCAATCTCATGATACATTAAGAAAAACTATTGGTCTAATTTAGAATTTGGGGGCTGGTGTTAACTCCTTTGGGATCGCAGAGGACAATATCTCAGCCATCCTTCAAATCCTCCGCCTGCCAAATTTAGAGTCATCTGCAGACCCTGTGGACAGTTCTGTACAATAAAAGGAATTGCTGTCATGTTGGTTCCTGTCTATGCAAGAAATGTTTGGTAGACAACATCAGACGTGACAGCTGGCTGGCAAACAGTTCGAAAGTGTTGGAAATTGGGTTTCTGGTTGGCTAGGGTATGCACCTAAGCCAGACAGAACCCACCAACTCTAGTCAGGGCGATCGAGTTACACACCCAAGAAAACCCCTGCTCACCCCCTTGGTAGCTTGGCACAAGCAGTCAGGCCTTTCTCAGAGGCAATGTGTAAAGCGATTGCACAACATACACCACACTTGTGATGCACTATCTCCAGCAAAAAGGAAATACAACACCAAGTTATACAAAAATAAACTGTATTGTACACAACATCATTACAATACAGTAATACCGTTACCCAAGCAGTTGTCAGAATATTACACAGTACTATTACTTTGTAAAAGACAGAAGTAGTCACATAAAATATATAGGTTACTGATTATTCTGCAACACAAGCTGTAGTCAGGAAAACATTACTAAAAAAGGTGCATGTCATAATAACCTACATCATCATGAATGCCTAAGGTCACAGTAATCACATTACCAATAATGCACATGCTCTAGTCATCATACCCATGTCAGGAACATAGATCATCAGCATACTGCACCATTGTGCACGTGAAAAGGCCATGGTTCCCACGGGGGCTTAGGCTTAGGTCAGCCTAATAGCTAGGACAGCCATACCCTAGGTGACAACACAGATGTCAATGACCCGATCCTGGAGCCCTCTTGCTCCGAGCACTGTGGGGCACAGACTGGTCCTCAGTGGGATGGGGCCTCCGTTGAGGTATCCATCCATTCTGCAAAATAATGCACCCACAATCAAGGCTCCAACGAGATCCCCAAACGATGCCTGCAGAGGGGTAAGTAGCAATAAAGAAGGCCCACACCCACACAGGAGGTGACCCCACTCCTCACACGGGGCTGCCTTCAGCAACAAGACCCTCCTGTTGAAGCTTGAGGAGGCACGTGCAGCCTCCTCCATCCTGGGAGACCATGTGCCTCCTGTTTAACACGCCGATCTAGTCCTGCAGCCCGCTTGGGGCATTGAGACCGCATCACCTGCCCTGGAGGCGGTGCTCCTGGAAGTCCAGTGGGCTCTTTTCCTTTGGGCGACCCGCCACAGCCTGCAGCGCTCCTCCTGAGTGCGACGCAGTCCTGGGCAGTGGGTCTCCCACACAGGGAAAGACCTGAAAACACAACAATCGGGCCATGGCAGTGCTCCTCTCCACCCGTGCCCTGGGGTCACCAATAAGGAGCGTGCTTTGCACTCCTCGGATTTCCTCAGGTCATGGAGGTGATTTCCTCCAGCCATAGACAGCAGCACTCGGAACGCACTGTTATTCAAAGAAAGGTAAAATGTTCTCAAAGTGCGTTGAACAAATCAATTAGAGCGCTTCTCCATGCACTTCAACGCAATGAATAAAGAAAATTGCTCCTCATGCGCTGTGCTCCATTAAAGGAGCATTCCAGCATAGTGTTGTCCTTGCACTGGAAGCAAGTAGTATTAGGGGGGCCGGGGCCACAGCACCCGGCGCCTGGGGACACCAGTGGAAGCACAGGGCAGTAGGGCCCAACAAGCAGGCCAGCACAAGGGGTTGCAGTCAGGCAGTTCCTCCTGGTGACCCAGCAGGTCACAGGTTAGCACAATAGCAGCACTCCTAGGCGGTTCCGGGTGAGTGTCACCGGCAGCATTCTGTGTCCAAAAAGTGTCGCTTCTTATTTCAAGATGACTCTAAACGTGGAGACTCCCATCAGACTGTTGCAGGACAGTCACCCATGCCTTAGTCACTAGCAAGCTTGACTACCGCAACGCCGTCTACGACGGCACCTCAACCAAGAACATCAAAAAACTACAACTCATCCAGAACACCACCGCCAGACTCATTATGAATCTCCCTTGCCGAGAACACATCTACTAACATCTGAGGACCCTCCACTGGCTACCAGTCGAGAAGCGAATCACCTTCAAGTTTTTCACCCACACATACAAGGACCAGCGTACCTGAACCACTGCGTCTCCTTCCACCACCCCCCCTAGATCCCTCTGCTCCAGCCTCATGGCCCAGGCCACCATCCCTTGCATCTGCAAACCCACCACCGGAGGACAATCCTTCACCTACACTGCAGCGAAGACCTGGAACATCCTCCCCCTGCACCTCAGACAGAGCCCGTCGCTCACCATCTTCAGGAAGAACCTCAAGTCGTGGCTCTTTGGATGAGGCCCCTCCCCCGCGCTTTGAGACCCTCACGGGTGAGTAGCCACACTCTACAAATAATGATTGATTGATTGTGAAAATCCCCTGCACTTATACTCAGTTTTGCACAACACTTACACAGAGGGGGGGAGAGGTTCCAACCAGTTCCAACTGGTTCAAGGATTGTCCCCTCTCTCCTCCAGCACAGGCTCCGGACATTAGATGGGGTTAAACGAGCCCTTTGTGTGAGGCCAAAGCACAGCCGTTAGGAATGCAGGCATGCCCCTCCTCCCCTTCTCTCAGCCCAGGAAGACCATTCAATATGCAGATGCACCTCTGTGACACCCCCACCTTCCCTGTGTAGAGGCTTTCTGAAAAGTATGCACAAAGTCCAACTGCCACTCTGCTCCAGACGTGGATTGGAGTAAAGCTGCAAAGCACAGAGTCATAAGCACAGAGAAATGTTCACTTTCTAGAAGTAGCATTTCTATAGTGGTAATTAAAAATCCACCTGCACCAGTAAGCAGAATTTCTCACTACCATTACAACCATACCAAACATGCCTATGCTACTCGTCATAGATAAGGCAATACCCCCTAGATATAAGGCAGGACATTTCCAATGCAATCCTATGAGCAAGGCAACACTCACAGCAGTGAAAAACCAAATAGGCTGTTTGTCACTACCAGGAAAGGGCACACATCCAGGCACATGTCCTGCCTCTTACATACATAGCACCCTGCACATAGGGATAGCGAGAGCTTACCTTGGGGGTGAATTACATGTAGTAAAAGGGGAGTTGCAGGCCTGGCAAGTAAATTAAGATGCCAGGTCCCTGTGGCAGTAACTGCGCTGGCAGGCCTTAGATAGTTTTGAAAGGCTACTTTTGTGGGTGGCGCAAGCTGCACTGTAGGCCCCCTAGTCGCATTTAATTTACAGGCCCTGACATAGGGATACCACTGTACAAGGGACTTACAGGTCAATTAAATGTGCCAATTAGGTGTAAGCCAATCGTACCAACTTTAAAAGGGAGAGCACCTGCACTTTAGCACTGATCAGCAGTGATAAAGTGCTCAGAGTCCTAGAGCCAATAACAAGAGGTCAGAAAAAATAGGAGGAATGAGCCAAAAGGTTAAGGGATGACCCTGCAATAAAGGGCCAGGTCCAGCAAAATGTTTTTTGTTTTTCAAAAACAAACTCCCAAGTGGTTGTGAAAAACAAAAAAACTAATGACCCCCTCAAGCTGGTATTTTTTTCCTAGGGGTTGAGGGTCATTATGTCTTTTTTCTTGTCCCTTACAGCCAAATTGGACCGCATATAGGATGGATGGTAGAATGTCCTTTCTCTGATTGCCCCTACTCTGTTGGGACATTGGATGAGCCAATGAGCGAAGGAATGGAACTATAATGAATTGAACTGAATGTCATTGAAACATGAATGAATATTCCAGTCCTCAGGTTTGCCTGTTCTTAATCATTCTGCTCATCATCCCATTTATTCCTGGTTTTGGTTCTGGTACTCCTTTGTCTGGTCCTCTTATATTGGGTCTTCAGGGGCTGGTCCAGCTGGCTATGGTTTACCTAGCCTTCCTACTTCTTTAGTCCTTCTGCCCCACCCTAGTCCTTCTAGTCATCCTGGTCTTCTGGTTTGTTTGTTCCACCGTGCCAGTATGACCCTGGCACTCTATGTCATAGTCCTTATAGTAATGGTCTTCCTGGGTCTGGTCTTCCTCATCTCTGTGGCACTGGTCCTCCTAGTTCCCATGTTGTGGGCCGCCCTGGTTCATATAGTCCTTGACACTGTGGTTGAGGCTTCCCCGGGGTCTGCCCCTCATGGACCTTCTGATTCTGTTACCACTCAGCATGGACTTCCTGGTCCTGGTTCTTCTGAAAGAATCTGTAGTAGGTGGAGGTGTTTGATATTTTTAGAAAAAGTGTGGTGGATGTAAATAGGATGGGAGTACAGGATGTACGTTTACAGGTCTCTGGGCCTCATTTCGGCTTCAGCTGTTCTTTTACAGGACTGCCAAAGCCGCTGCAGGCAAAAGGCCGCCAGTACTAGAGGTCTTTTGCCTACCATATTAGGAGTGTTTCGCAGGCGAGCTGGTCCAGTGGAACACTCACCACAACATTGATGCTGGCTCATAATTGAGCCGGCAGCAATGTTGTGGTGCATCGGGTGTGACAGCATACATCACACATTTCACTGCCCGTAACTCGGGCAGTGAAATGTGCAATGGGGCTGTGCATGGTGGTCCCAGCAGTGCCCATGCCAAGTGCAGTGGCCCCCTGACACCCACATTCCGCCAGCCTTAACACCACCATGGAAAGGCTGGTGGATGGGGAATCTTAATTCCCAGGGCAGCACTGCTCTGCCGGATTACAACCCCCGGGACCACCAGGGTGCAGGCTGGCTGCAGCATGGCGGTGTCGGTGGTTGGACCGTGGTGGCTCCACCACAGCCATAATGGGGCAGTCGGACCACCCTGTCTGCAGCGGATCTGACCGCTCCCACAGCCATGGCGGTCCAAGACAGCGAGGGTCAGAATGACCACCTCTGTCACCAGAATGTGGTCTTGAACATGTGGCATTTATGAAGAGAGTATTGCACGCCGAAACATCTGTTGAAGATATTTAATTTAAGCCACAGGAGTTCTACAAAATTATAGGTTGGATAGAGCAGTTTGTGTTTTGTTATGTAAAAAGAAGATGTCCAATTCAAGTCACAAAGGTTGTTGAAATTAATTTGTACCCCAATCATATGAAATTTGGATATGTAAAATAATGTAAATACAAATGAACACTGAAAAGTGGTGTTTAGGTAGAAGAGGAAATCATAAAAATACTAATATTGATGCAAGAAACTGTTTAAAATGTTGATGGAACAGGGAATGGTTGTGATATGGATGAAAAATGAGGTTTGGATGTGGATATATGAGTGATTTTTAGGTTGAATATTTATGTTTCCCTTGAAGACATGTATGAAATTAATGTGATGATTCTGAAAAATAGCTGATGAGTTAATAGATATATTACAAAGAAAAGTAATAAAATGACAATACAAAGAAAAGAAAATATATCCCTCTGAGTCAAACATTGGTGTTTGTATACTAGATTTAAGAGCTAAAAAAGGAAGAAAAACATTGTGGGCGATTTAGTTTAAATTTGTAGTTTTGCCCTGCCATCTAATTATCATTTAAAGCAGGGGATCCTATGTTCTTGAACTAGATTTTGATCCACTTATCTCTTGTCCCTACCCCTCCACAATCACTTTAGTCAGGTACACTATTCTTTCGTTTGCTGCAAGAGCACTGTCAATGACTGAAAGTAGGGATCAGCAGAGACAGGACCTTGACCATTTAAAACTCTGGTTAGCATGTTAAAAAAGGAAACTACCATTGCCAGTATACATTAGGCAGACGACAAAAATGATAGTGTGGCTGAAGGGGTCACTCACCCCTCTCTTGACATGGAACCAATAAGCATCTATGCCTGATACCCACTCTGCTGGATGAATAGTATGAAAAAGTGTGTTTATTCAGAAGATAGCTGAGTGACTAGACACACAGATCAAGATGCATTGTACACTTCTCTCTTGTCCTTATTTCCCTGTTTCACAGAAACCCCATTCCTTTGTCTCATTCAATTCCCACAGCCCACGAGTGTCCCAAAGCATTGTGCTCTCAACAGCAATTGCTGCTGTAGATGCCCTGCTCTCTGTGGCCCAGATACCACCTATCTCTCTGCATTCCATGTTTGCTACTGCTTGTTGATTGTTGCTTTGTTGCCAGGCCTAAAATACTAAGCGAGTATATTCCTCCTAATAAAGAAGCTTAAAAATAGCACACAGCCTTCTAAAAGAATCACAAAATTAGCACAGCCCTCAAAATCATCAGGAACATTAACAAATGCAATTTTCATAAGTGAGGAAACATTTGGGTAACATGTTTCAAAGCCATACTCATTATTCTTTGCAGACAGCCAACTACCCCTAGATTGATAGGCACCATATCTATGTGCCATACCCTAAACCTCCTGAAACAGAAATTGTGATTTCTACATTTCTTATTTTCATATTTAAATAACATAAATGTTTGAATTTTAAATTGACTTAACTGTGTTTTCATTTGTAAACAACTTTGCTTAACTCATGCACTTACCTCTGTATATACTGCTGCACACATACATATGCAATTAGCTTTAAATGCTTCACACATGCTGCATCCGCAGTACAAGACAGTCACCAGCCTACCATTGTCTAGATACATTTTTTATATTTATGTCTTCCTACATAAACACCTCCTTTGCACTATTTAGCCAACTTCCGGTCAACTACTGCATCATCGCTACTGCTTATTCTGCAGCCAGATAACAGTGAAGTTTCAGATATTTTTAAACAAAAAAGGGAGCACACTGCCTAACACTTCAGCAAAAAAGTATAACCCAAATGCATCATGGTACAATGCAGTCGACATCATAGTCTGTTCGAAAAAGTAATAAAGTCTTTCACCTCCGTAGGTGCAGCAAGTGCTGTATATCCCTATACATGTGTTTCTGGGGTTAGCCCATCATCAGCAGGGAGCAGCATAGCATAGGGGCTGCCTTGAAATGCCGCCAAAAGTCTTATCGGGTTTAAGTACTGCCCTATGCTCATCAGCCATGGCTCAATTAAACAAAAAAGGGAGCACACTGCCTAACACTCCAGCAAAAAACTATAACCACAATGCATCATGGTTAATGCAGTCAACATCGTAGTCCATTCAGAAAAGTCATAAAGGCCCTCATTGTGACATTGGTGGTAAATTCCATTTACTGCCATGCTGACTGCCGCCAACATACTGCTGCGGCGGCGGATATCTGTTCACCATATTATGACACACACACACCAATCCGTCACTATGCAGCCACAGACACAAATCCCCCACACCAAAGGTCAGCGATAAACTGGCGGTATCCAAACCCACAACGTTACGCCAACAGAACCACGCCCATCACATTATGACCGACCACAGTGGACATTCAACAGCAGTAAACAACTGGTGGTACATACCGCTGGGTTCAAAATACACACACACAAACAAAAAACACCACATTGGACAATTCAAACACACACCTGACACCCATACACACACCACACCCACACACCACTATAAAACACACACCCACACTACCCACAACCCTTTACGACTACAAATAATTGCCACCAGAGAGACAGCAAGATCACTCAGACAACCAGAGCTGCAT
Source organism: Pleurodeles waltl (assembly GCF_031143425.1). Lineage (NCBI taxonomy): Eukaryota > Metazoa > Chordata > Amphibia > Caudata > Salamandridae > Pleurodeles > Pleurodeles waltl. Next base: position 1,048,233,947 of record NC_090439.1, on the reverse strand, counting down.
ACCACTCACACCTATGCACCACCCACGCACCTCACAACACACACCCCACATATCACCCTACACACCCTCACCCACACTGCTCACACAACACCCATGGCACCACAACGACACCCCAGATTCTCTGAGGAGGAGGTAAGAGTCATGGAAGGAGGAAATCATCCAGGTAGAGCTTCAGCTATTTGGAGCACCGGTGAAGCAAATATCAATTGCTAGGAAGATGGAGCTATGGCGGATGATCGTGGACAGGGTCAATGCTGTGGGACAGCACCCCAGAACAAGGGACAACATCAGGAAGAGGTGGAACGACCTACGGGGTAAGGTGCGTTCCATTGCAGCAAGACACCAACTAGCTATACAGAGGACTGGCAGTTGACCCCCACCTCCTCCCTCACAACTAACAACATGGGAGAAGCAAGTCTTGGCAATCATGCATCCTGAAGGCCTGGCAGGAGTAGCCGGAGGACGGGTCTCTGGTAAGTCACCTTTATACTACTACTACCCCCTACCTGCATGCCATCACATACCCCCACCCTCACTCCCATCACTCCACCACTACCCACACACCCCACCATCACATCTCACCCATCCCAATGCCAAGCCCTGCATGCACTACCAATGCATGGACCCCATCACAGACCTGCATGAACACCTATCACCAAAGCATGCACACTGGAGAGAATCAGCTAGCCCACCACATACCAACTCACACAAGTTAAAGCTGCCAGGGCAATTATAACCTAAGAGGGCAACCCACCTATGCACAAAATGTCTCACACAGAAACAATAACACTACATTTATATCCCCACAGGTATCCCAGCCAATGTCACCAGAGAAGAGGTGCCAGCACAAGCCAATACCCGCACACAAGAGGCCCACAGTGATGACAGCAACTCGGCTCCCCTGGATCAGGTTGTCCAACCTGGCCCATCACGGACCTCCAGACAGTCAGTTACCCAGCCATCGTCACACACCACCACAGAGCATCCAACCTCAGCAAACACCACCACAGCACCCGCCCAGCGTACCCATGCCTCTGTCCCAAGGACATGTCAATCAGCAGTGTGTCCACCACTACAGTGGCCCCAGGGCAGCCCCATATCCAAGACAATCAGGGACCTGGGGTCTGTGGCAGTGGGCACACGGTTCAGGGGACAGAGGCACAGGACAACAAGGAAGCTGGGAGGACTGCTGTGCGCCAGAGGGAGGACAGGCCTGTAGTAGTTTGGACTCTTGCTCTGGTCAAGACTGCTGGTTCAAAGATGACAGTACTTACAGTATGTTTATAGGTGACTATGCCTATCCTACAACAAGTCTCCACTGTAATCCCAACCCCTCCGGCTCTCTAGCAGTACCTCACCAACAACCCAAACAGTTAAAGGTGATTTGTGGCAGCCTTTACGCATGGACTCAGAAGTATGACATCTCAGGGAGTGTTGTGGTTAAATGGAGATTACCCCTTTCTAACCGACATATCATGTCTTAACCAAACACAGGCAATAACGAAGATGCAGTAATGTTTCAATAGTTTTTATTTAATACAATGCATTAAATCGCATGGGCTGCAATGATTAGGATAACAAACAGTGCAAGAAGTAGAATTTTAAAGACGAGAGTCATAATTATGAAGACCCCCACCATCTTGCGTTAGCATGCTAAAACATAAAGACCCTCATTACAACATTGGCAGTATTTACCGCCTACCGCCACAGCGACAGCCGCCAACATACCGCTGCCGTGGCTACCAGCCGGAAACGCGTATTATGATCGATGGTATTCCACCATCTGTATCATGAGCTGTGTTTTGCTGGCAGACGCTACTACTGACAGCAGAGCCTCGGAACGTCTCCAGCCGGAGGACCACCTGCAAGCAGGTAAGTCGGGTTCTCTGACCGGAGAGGGGGGTGTTGTGTGTATGTGGGGGTGTCAGTGTGTGTATTGGGATGCGTGCATGCGGGTGTGAGTCGCGTTGGATGCATGCATGAATGAGTGATTGTGAGTGTTATGTGTTGTGGATGCATGTGTGTGACTATGTTGTTGTGTGTTGTGGTGTATGGGTATGTATGTGTGCATGCGTGGGTGGTGGTGGGTATGCATGTGTGTATATGTGTGTGGGTGTGTATATGTGCAGGGGGCAGGAGCGGGTGGGGGAGGACTCTGGGGAGGGGGTGTGGGCGGGGGAGACCCCTTTAAGTGCCAGGGAAGGGATTTCCTGGCACTGATAGTGCCTACCGCCATGGTTTTCGTGGTGGTACAAAAAAACACGGAAAACATGGCGGTAGGCCGGGTCGTAATCCCTAGGGTGGGAATGTGACGGCCACCAGGCTGGAGACCAAAGTCTCCTGCCCAGCGGCCATTACCACCCTGGCGGTTGGTGTGTTAAAGTGGCGGTGTTAGATGGCGGTAACCGCCAGGGTCCAAATCCCATTTCTTTTACCGCCGGCTTGTTGGCGGTATTACTGCTGCTTTAACACCCACTGCCAGGGCTGTAATGAGGGCCAAAGTGTATAATATGTCCTTGTACACTATTGTAAGAGGTCTAAACTTCTACCTAGAGGAGAGCTGGGTATGTTAAACCTAATCTGCCAATGCCATGTCCCTGGAAGGAACCCCCAACCCTTGTTACCTAGAAATGAGGTCTGGAGCTCAGACTTTGGAAGAACACGAAGTCCGGGTCAGCGTCAAGGTGACGTGCAGCATCGATAGCAGTGATGGTATCTGGTCGGAATCCCTTTGATTATGTTCAAAGTGTGATGAAGTTATACAGATCTACTTGGACCCCTGAAGTAGGTTGTTCCAAAACAATAGATAACACCGCCTGCTTGGGACGGTAATTTCTAATGGGAGCACCTACAGCTTGTCTTTGTCGCATGAGTTGACGCCTTAGCGCGGTGACACTGATAACCTAACTCTAAACAAAAGGGCCTAACTATAAACAAGGCAGCCATCTTAGAAGAATGAATTAAATAAATGGTCTAAGACAGAGCACGCTAAGTAGGTTAAAAGTCACTAGGTGACGGGGGCACGAGTCTGCAAGCCAAAGGCTAAGCCAACTCCTGTTATCCCATTAAAACAAACTAGGATTCACTACAGGCCCAGGAAACCAACTCGCCAGGAGGCACTCATTGATATCCTGGGAGCATACCAACATTCCCAGGATACGCTGGACCAGATCCTGGCCAACGTGCGGGAGAACAGGCGGCTGCAGGAGGGACAGTACCAGGGGATCAGGAAGGACTTGCAGGCCCGTAACACCAACCTGGTCTCCATTGCAGGGGTTCTGGCAGACCTGGCCAACATTATGAGGGAGGCAGCCTCACAACAGTGGGCCCCTGCCACTAGCCAGACAATTGAACAACCTTCCACCTCCACTGCTGTTAGTGGACAGGAGGCCCTGCCACTCGACCAACAGGCCACCAGAACCCCTCCCCATGCAGAAGGAGAACCACCCCGCAAACGATCCTTGCAATCCAGGCAGAAGCCAGAGACTATTGCCAAGACCCCCGCCAGAAAATATGACTCTCCTCATTGTCACCCTTGTGTCCCACTTTGTCACTCTGTCCACCTTGAACTGCCATTGCTCCCCTTCCTGTGCCCCATTGGACGATGCACCTGTGCTACAAATAGACTGGAACTATACCCTGGACTTTCCTCCATCATCACCCAAGCCCATTGCACTACCCCCTTTTCTTCTTAGCACTACAATAAACACCATTTGAAAAAAAACTAGTATGGAGTATGTCAAATGATTTAAGTATGCATTTGTTTAACAAGGTTCAAACATTGAAATGTAACTGTACAGTAATGTGCACATAGTATAGACCTGTAGTTGGCTGCAGTGAACACACCAGGAGCGATAGTTGGTCACCAACATCTGCAAAAAGAGTTACCAAATTGTACAGTGAGTAGGCATAGAAGTGGGATATCACAGCCTGCCAGTGACAACCTCAATCAAGAAAATGACAATGAAATGTGAAGTACCACTGACTTACCTGTGTGTCATTGGAAATATTGGCAAATCACTGCAGTTCTGTTGTCCTCATCCTCTGCCTCCTCATCTTCACTGTCCACAGGGTCCACTGCTTCACAAGGCCATCTCCAGCCTCCTCCTCCTGCAGAAAAAGCACACGGCGTCTCAAGGCAAGGTTATGCAACATGCAGCATGCAACAATTATCTGGCAGACCTTCTTGGGTGAGTAGCACACGGATTCACCTGTTAGATGGAGGCACTAAAACCTGGCCTTCCGGAGGGCAAAGGTATGTTCAATATCCTTCTGGTATGCCCATGTGCCTCATTGTAACGTTCCTCTGCCCTTGTCCTGGGATTCCTCACAGGGGTCAGGAGCCATGATAGGTTGTGGTAACCAGAGTCACCTGCAAATATCGAGGGACAACATTTAGCCACACACTATCCTGTATGGCCCACATCATACCCATACACCAACATCCACTGGGTGGGAACCAGGGTTCACCTATTAGCCACACACCGTGCCTTGGTAGTTGGCCCATCACATTTGGGATGCTGCTATTCCTCAGGATAAAGGCATCATGCACAGACCCAGGATACTTCGCATTGACGTGGGAGATATACTGGTCCGCCAGGCACACCATCTGGACATTCAGTGAATGAAAACTCTTTTGATTTCTGTAGACCTGTTCATTTTGCTGGGGGGCGGTGGACAAATGCAAAATGTGTTCCATCAATCGCCCCAGTTATGTTGGAGATATGTCCCATTGCATAAAAGTCAGCCTTCACTGTGGCCAAATCATCCACTTGGGGGAAAGCAATGTAGCTGCACATGTGTTTAATCAGGGCAGATAACACTCTGGTCAGCACTATTGAGAACATTGGCTGTGACATTTTTGCTGCCTAGCCCACTGTCACTTGGAAGGCACCAGTTGCCAGGAAATGGGGCACAGATAGGACTTGCACAAGAGTGGGGAATCCCAGTGAGGTGACGGATAACAGATGTCAGGTCAGGCTCCAGTTGGGCACACAGCTCCGTGATTGTGGCCCTGTCAAGTCTGTAGGTTAGGATAATGTGCCTGTCCTCCATTGTTGCGAAGTCTACCAGGGGTCTGTACACGGGGGTATGTCTCCATCTCCTACTCACCTGCAGCTGTTGCAATCTAGGAGGCATATGTAAGGAGGCAGTCATTAACTGTACATTGTAGCCACAACAGTACAATGCATGATGTTATTTTGAAATGTATATGTGGCATTTGTACAGATTGTACGATAGTGAACTGTGACATAGTTGTAATGCAGGGCCTGTCTCCCCCCCCAAATGGCATCCGCCTTTCCTGTGTGTGTGGACAGGTGGAAGTGAGGTAATTCCGCTGACGTTGTGCGCCGTTGCTGGAGGCGGTCGTGAACTGCTGTGAAACGCCTCATTGGATAATATTTGCCCCAATGGTGTACAGTGGCCAATGGTGATGTATGCCGGCAGTAACGGTGTGCACCGCTGCTGACGTCACCTCCATTCTCTATCTGTTCACTCACTTGCTACCTAACCTTCAACAGGAGAGGACCGACACTGCATGTACTGCTGTGACCTGTGTCTGGAACCTACCATGGCTCATGTGACTGGGGAAGGGCCCCTGCCTTCACCTCGGTGGAGTTGGAGAGACTGGTGGATGGGTTCCAATCCCAGTACCGACTGCTGTATGGGCCTCCAGACCAACAGGTGAATACACTGTGAGCACGATGCATGGGGCATGAATGCATGGAGTGGTGTGTGTGAATGCCTCGTGTAGGGGGTTGGTGGATATCCCCTGGGCGACATGCAGCTTGTGTGCTAGGCCATGTCTGTGCAAATGGGGATGGGAATTGGTATGGTGGGCCATGAGTGTAACAGGCAGGACGGTCTGACTAATACCTTTCCCTGTGTGTATTTTCTCTGCAGGTCAGCACCCACCAAAGAAGGGTGTATGGCGTGCCATCACCAAGGACGTGCGCACCCTGGGGGTCTATGGCAGGCGGAGCACCCACTGTCGGAAACGGTGGGAGGACCTTAGACGCTGGGCACGGAAGATGGCGGAGGCCCAGCTGGGGATGGCCTCCCAATGAGGAAGGGATGCCCATTGAATCCTGACGCCCCTGATGGCCCGCATACTGGCGGTGGCCTACCTGGAGCTGGATGGGCACTTGAGGACATCACAGCAGCCACAAGGGGGGGGAGTACAATGCCCATCATTACAACTTACGCATGGTAGGATCATATCCGTGTGGGGAATGTGTGTCTGTGGGTGCCCCTAGGCCATGCCTGACATCGCAGAGTAGGTCTCATATTGGGCAGGGTTCAGATGTGATATTCCTCCTACCTAGCTAATAGGCACCTACTACTGGGCAGGGCTGTGTGGGTCCTAGGTATGCTGCAGTTGGCGGTATATGTTCCTCCCCATGCCCTGTTGACTAGCATTGTTACTGGTAGTGCACTGTATAGTGCGTAGGGCTGTTCACTGTGTGTGAGGTTGCTGTGTATACCGGTGGTGTTGGGGCAGCCATTGACCAAGAGTTTCCTTTGTCTCAACCCTCCCTTTTTGTTTTGTCACCCTATCCTTATGTGCATTAGCATCATTTGGAGGAGAGGCACGGGCGACGGAGGGAGCTGCATCCCACAGGACCCAGGAGGTGAGGGCACCAGTGGGATGGAGGGTGAGGGGAGCATCATGACGCAGACTGGTGACACAGATACCTCCTCCAATGGAAGCTCCCTGGTTGAGGCGGACATCTCTGTGTCCACCCCAGCTGCAGGTACAGCCGTCACCCCCAAACCAGCACTGCCCTCCCAGCAGCCCGTCAGCGAGTTGCCCGTGCCCGCTCACCCAGGAGGGTGGGCATCTCCTTCGCCCCAGGCACCTCAGGCCCTGCCCCAGTGAGCCCTGCTGCCCTGAGTGAGGAGGCTATTGACCTCCTGAGATCCATCTCTGTTGGGCAGTCAACAATTGTGAATGCCATCCAGGGGCTGGCAGCCCAAATGCAACAAACCAATGCATTTCTGGAGGGCATTCACGCTGCATTGGTGGCCCAACCGAGATCAGTCCAGGCTCTGGCATCCTCTCTGATGGCATCTATTGTCCCTGTTTCCACCATCCCACCTCCATCTTCCTCTACCAAATCTCATTCCCCACAACCCCATCCTATCCCAAGCACACAGGCAGATCAGCATGCACACAAGGCAACACACAAGAGTGGTTCAGGCAAACACAAGCACCACACTTCATCCCACAGGCACTCACACAAACACCTTCCAGATGAAGACATACCAACATCCACTGCCTCCACTATGTCTCCCTCCTCCTCCTCCTCCACCTACCTCCCAGTGGAGTCTGCACTCACCTGCATGCACTACACCATCATCCACTACCAGCATCACCACCACACCTAGCATTACACACACTTCACTGCAGACACCACCCCAACAGCCATGCACAGGTCCCCTGTGTCCTCTCCCACTGTGTCAGTGCCCCCCTTCCAAGGTACAGAAACGTAAGCAGTCAGACACCCAAAAGCCATCCACCTCACAACAGCATCCAGCCCATGCACCTGCACCCAAACACAGCAGACAGACACCTTCCACAACCACTCCCTCTTCCTCCACTCCCAAACCTTCTCCCTCTTCCCACCTCAATGCCCCTAAGATGTTTTTCCTCTCCACCATTGACCTCTTCCCTACCCCTCCCCTCGTCCTTCACGTCTGGTCAGGGTGGGTAAAACTCAGGCAAGCACCTCAGCCACTCAGTCCACGGGCCCAGTAGTGTCCGCAGCAACTTGTCGTGGTAAAGGATCCAGGCCACCAGCCAGTCTCACAGAAAGAGTGCCTTCCTCAAGTACTACCAGGAAGGGCAAGTAGCCATCACCAGCTGCTGCCAGGAAGGGCAAGCAGCCATCCCCAGCTGCTGCCAGGAAGGGCAAGGGCCTGCACCAGCTGCTGCCCTGATGAGCAAGGAGCCATCCCCAGCTGCTGCCAGGAAGGCCAAGGAGCCATCTCCAGAGGCTGCCAGGAAGGGCAAGGGGCCTGCAACAGCTGCTGCCCTGAAGAGCAAGGAGCCTTCCCCAGCTGCTGCCAGGTAGAACAAGGGGCCTGCATCAGCAGGCAGGAAGGAGAAGGGGCCTGGGGCAGGGACTCAGTCATAGCCCCCACCACCAACTATGGTTGTGCAGCCGCCCAAGGCTGCAGGGGATGGGCAGGAGCTTCCTCCCACAACCACCGCCAGCAGCAGCACCGCCACCAGCAATGGGCAGCCATTCGAGGCTGCAGGGGATGGGATGGAGCTCCCCCCCACAACCACCAGCAGCAGCACGGCCACCAGCAGTGGGCAGCCGTCCGAGGCTGCAGGGAATGGGCTGGAGCTTCCACCCATAACCACCACCAGCAGCAGCAGCACCACTGCCACCACTGAGCAGCAGTCACCGCCCGCAGAAATTCATTAGACCTGCATCCATGGGCTGTTGTGCAGCCTGCCCCCTGCAAATCCTGTGGGCATGACACCCACTTGAGAGACTGTGACCTTGCATTCCCCAGGATCAGAAGCACAGGGCACTATGCCCCCTCCAGATCCAGTGGATATGGCACCCACTCACCCCATCCTCCCCAGGATGAAGATCACAGGGCACGACGCCCCCTCCAGAACCACTGGGCAAGTCACCAACTTGAGAGACCTTGCACTCCCCAGGACAAAGAGCAATGGGCAAGTCACCCTCTTGAGAGACAGTGGCCTTGCACTCCCCAGGACAAGGAGCAATGGGCATGTTAACCCCTCCGGAGAATGTGGGCAAGTGACCCACTTGAGAGACTGTGGCCTTGCACTCCCCAGGACAAAGAGAAATGGGCATGTTGCCCTCTCCAGAGAATGTGGGCAAATCACCCTCTTGAGAGACTGTGGCCTTGCACTCCCCAGGGCAAAGAGCAATGGGTATGTTGCCTCCTCCAGGACCAGTGGTGTTGTTCCATCTGCCGTCTGAGGTGCCTCCCCATTCCCCGTCCCCCTGAGGTGCCTGCCTATTTTCGAACTGATGCCGCTGCAGTGTTCTCTCCGTGTTGTTCCAGGAGACAAGTGGGGCCTTGGACTTTTTGATGTGGCCCTTTGGCCCACACACGTTGAGGACTGGGCTGTTTCCCTTGATTTGTACACATATATACTTTTGGATTTGATGTACGTATTTTTGATATATTTATATTATTACACTCACTTTCATCTATTCGTGTTGTCCTTGCATTATTCCTGAGGGGCACGGGGTAAATATGTTTTCTTGTGCATCTGATTGTGAGTATGGTGTTGGGGGTGGGTGTGTGTGTGTGTGTTGTGCGTGTGTGTCACTCTCTTCTTCCTCCCCCCATCCCTGTGTGCTATGCAGCTGTACTCACCTTGGTCGTCTTTGCCGTCGTTGGTGTTAGTGGTGGAGCAGGACATAGAAGATCATTGGGAAGATCTGCAGCTCGGGCTCCATGGTGGCATGGTTCTTCCCTGTGTCTCCAAAGGTGAGTTGTTTCCCTTCTGAGGTCTGTTTCTGCCAGGCTTTTGATGTCGTTGGTACTGCCCCAGAAAATGTGGCGGATTGCAGGATCTTAATACGGTGGGCAGAGCATTGAATTCCACCTGGCTGTAGGCAGCTACCACCGTGGTGTCTGTTGTTTCCGCCCTGGCGATCGGTGTGGTAAAGTGGCTGTCTATCTGAGGACTTTCACCTCCATAGGTGCAGCAGGTGCTGTATATCCCTGTGCACGTGTTTCTGGGTTATACTTTTTTGCTGGAGTGTTAGGCAGTGTGCTCCCTTTTTTGTTTAAGTTTCAGATATTTAGCTGGCTGCTGGCCAACTACCAGAGATTATGCACAATGTTGCTGGCCTTCAGGTAAATTGCAAAGGTTCTGCACCATTTGACCAATAGTCAGATAACTAGCAACTTCCAAACAAAACCACAAAATGGTCCTTTTTCACACAGTACCCAAATTATTATTTCATCTATTTACTTGTTACCTCAAAGGAGTGAGCATGTTTTACATACCCCATTGCACAATGCAACATAAATAATAAACACTCATCACAATGTGCCATAAGTTAACATAAAATATGTAGCAAGACCATCTATAATTAACCAAGTAATATAAATATGCTATTAACAGTTGTATCAAACTATTTCATTAATTTAGACATTAAAGGCAGCAAGTAAGTGTAAACAGCTTGGTCACTATTGACACATGTATTGTTTTTATTAATCAGACACAAGACAAGACTTTTCAAAGCAGCTTTGCATCCAAATTGATCTCACCTTTGTTCTTGTACTTTCCAAAAAACATATTTTTATATTCTTAAGTTATTTCCTCCCCACCACACAAATATAGACTTGTTATAAAGTGCAAATCTTGTTGAAAACAAACATGGTGTCACTACTAGGAGATGTGATAAGATTGAATACGCAAGTGAGAGAATGAAAAAAGAAGCACTTTTCCACAGTGAGAACGTGAGTGATGGTGACAAGTATAACTTGATTAGATGCTTTGAAAGATGCCTCTTTAGATCTCTCCTAATATGAAGCAGTGTTAGGTCAAGTGTGATTATTTGGTTATTCTGGGCAGCTACAGAGGCAAGTATAATTCTTGGGTTACATATTGTTTTCAGATTTGTTCTCATTTTATGTATTGTGTCACCAAGCTATGCAATAACGTCCTTCTCATGAGGAGCCCTTGAATATATTCTTGTGGTACAAGAGGTACAAGAGTAAATTCAAGGGGGCTCGTAAGTCACCCCAAGTCTCTAAAACAAGAACTTGGTCACTTTACTGGAAACCATGCACTGGTTTCACCTTTCTAAAACAAGTTTTGGAACAGATAAAGATATGAACACATCCTTGATTGCTCAAAGATTTCTGCTTGCCTGCATGAATCTTCCACAGGTGAACATTTCTCCTGATTAGCAGTAGTGCTGTAATCTTGGTGGCACCTCACAAGCATGGAAGGTTGGGTTCTACTAGTGAAAACTGCTTGTCCTGTGGAATTTATCTTCTCAGTTTGGAGACTGTGGAAGGCCATGAACTAAAAGGAGTTTGGAATACCTAGAAAAAATCCAATTGGTGTATTATATTTGAATCTCTGATGCTTTCTCCTGTGAAACATCTGAGTACTGACAAACAACGTGTGGCCCAGGAGTTTGATGCTGCTATGGAGGAATCCCAGGAACATCGTAAATGGACATTATGCTGTGCACCACAACTGAAGTTGTGTGGAGTGGTTCCCCAACTTGAAACTCTGAAACATGATTAGAAGTTTTTTTTGCCCAACAGAAATAATATACAGTAAAAACTGGGATACTTATCTCTGCAGAAATGAAACAAGGGTCCAAAACTCTTAAAAGGACACAAAAAAACAGATACATTTTAACAGCATATAGATTCTTTTTTACCACACATTTTGAACTTAAGCGCAGTCCATAAAATAGGTATTTAGGCCCGTATTTATACTTTTTGTAGCGCCGCATTTGCGCCGCTTTTTGACGCAAAACGGCGCAAACCTACAAAATACAATGGCATTTTGTAAGTTTGCGCCGTTTTTGCGTCAAAAAACGACGCAAATGCGGCGCAAAAAAAGTATAAATACGGGCCTTATTCTTTTCATGCCATTTTTGGTGACAACTTCCACTCTTGCCCTGCTTAGAAGTTTGACATCCATGGAAATTTTTAATGGAAAGGTAATACTTTTGGACTAGGTCAAACAACCTCATTCATCACTGTGCGCCATCACCCTCGTTCTACTTCCGTCCCTACTGCACCACACAGAATAAACATTGTGGGGCAGATTTACTTAGAATTCATGCAACAGTGCATTGCCTAAATGGGGAGAGCTTAAAAGCACCATATTTACTAAGATATGGTCCTATTCTCTTCAGCTCTCCCCCTGCGCTGTAGCATTTGAGGCTGCCTAGCACTAACACAGGTAACCGTGCACCACAGTGGAAGGGTGTCTGGATTATGGGCAGGATTGTTTTTGTGCAGCACAGGATACCTTCCTGCACAAAATCAATTCTTAGAAGCATATTCCTCTCTCTAGCTGTCCTCTGTAGGGAAGGCGTATTATTTTAAAACGTTCCTGTACTTAGTAGCTTTAGCAAAACTGGGAATACACCAAAATCCATGGATGGACGCATGGGAACTTCGATGTTACAGGCATTTGAAAGCCTTCCCAATGCAAGGTAGGTTCAGACAACGATATGTGCTGCCATGCATTACTTTGTATGTACTAGGCCAAGCAAAATGGGTTTGTGTGGCTTAGTAAATGCCATAAATAGTTTTGCACTGGGGCTGCACCACATATGTGACGCAACCCCAATGCATAACCTTAGTAAATCTGACTTTCCCATTGTTTCCATTGGAATGGATTTGTTTGCTAATGTACACATTGACTATGTTCTGTTTCAGTTTCATTTTACTCTTTACATTTTCCTGCATTTGGCTGACTTTGCTTGCAAATCCTACATGCTATATTTCCCAGCTTTGTTATTGTTTTCATACTGCTGCATATTTAACATATCTATTTTTCTTTTTAAAAAGCCGTGCTGCTAGTAACAAGCTATCAAGGATAAGCCTAGTCTGGCCTCACATAAGCCTGTTTACCTAACAGGAGGCTATTTTGTCTCTGTGAGAGCTCAGCCACAGCTCACATTAAGATTGTGATCTTTCTGCTTTAGCCTAATCAACTGGTTTCCTACACCAACGATCTCCAAAGTCCTGTGTTGATGCTTGTGCATTTGCATTGGAGACCTACATAGAAATCCATTCTAATGTAATATGTCACAATATTGCGGTCAAAATTTTGACCTCCAAAAATATTGCTCACTTAGGCCCCAATTAAAAGTTCGTCGGAGAGGGACACCCGTCCGCCAAACTCCAGACAGGGTGGGTGCCACTGTAATGGCAACCTCCCCATGACTTTCCTGCTGTGAAAACTTTCTGCTGGTAAGCCCAGCGGGAAAGTGGCCGCAGCATTGTCACCGACTGGTAATTGAACTGGCGACAACGCTGCCACCCACAGGGAGCACCAGCTCGCTCGCATTGCGCACTGTCTGCACAGCAGACAGAGCTCATTATGAGAGTGCTGGGCAGGGGGACCCCTGCATGCCTATACCATGAGCATGGATAGTGCAGGGGCCCCCTGTAGCTCCCTGCACCTGTTCCCCACCAACCTTTTCATGGCGGTGAAACTGCCATGAAAAGGCTGGTATAGAACCAGGTTGCAACCTGCACCTGCCGTCAGCCGGTCTGGATCTCCGATCCTGGCAGAAATGGCAGTATGTTTGCGGGGCTGTGCACCAACCTCCTAATGTGCTGGTCAGACCCCCACAACTGCAGCGATCTAACTGCAACCGTGAGGGTGGCAGTCTGAGGACTGACACACTCATAATCAGGCCAATAGTGTTCTCAAAATATCCATAATATTATTGTTCCTACAACTAGTTACTTCAATGATTTAGTAGCTGTCATACTGTGGATGAGATATTAATGCAGGTTAATATTCCGATTTTCAAATGGTGAACACTCCTCCACCCCTATTCTGTCTCCAGCATTGGTGCAACTCTGAAAAGGGAGCGTGTTCATGCAAACCATCATGGAATTTATTTTCCTTCATAAAGAGATCACAAAATGTCTTCCCCTACAATGAACATTATGGCTATGGTACCTATATAGACAGCATTGAGAGTAAAATAATCATGCAGAGAATTCTGATGTCTCCATGCCACCTTCTTTTGGTCCCTTTAAACAACAGATATGTGGAAGCAGGACCGCACATGGGTTATGAAAATTTTCCTCTGAATTTTGCAGTTTCTGTTGCACTGCCCCACATAGTACTTCCCATGTTATGCTTGACTCCTTGCAGGAGGTCTGTATGTGTCTGTGTATGAGATCATATATATTGGTTTTAAAACATGATTTGTTATCTGCTAAACCATACAACCAAGTGAATTTTGCAGTGTAATTTTCACAGATGAGTGGTGCAAAAAGGACATCCACTAGGAAAGCAGCATTCTGTAATGGTAAGTCAGCACATTTGTACCTCCACTTTGAGCATGAGTGAATTCCTGCTGAGTACATCTTTGATTGGTATGGCTCCTCTCTTGGTAGAGGCAGCCACTGAGGGGGAATCATTCAAACCATCATGGCTGTCATCTTTAAATTTAAATACCACCAACATTAAATCATCATAGTGTCAGAAATTACATTGAGAAGACTAGCTGAGGCTCAATGATTTTTTATATATAATGTAACACTAACCTAGCAGAACGAGTCATGGAGAACTTTACAGGAAACGCTTTACTGAAGCAGTAGCCTCTTAAATATATTCTGCGGCGACTGAATCCCAGATGAGAGTAGGCTACTTCACGAAGGCAGCAATAGTGATAGAGTTAGATGACACATATTCACAAATTTACTATCTGTGGAACATTAAGATTAAAATGATGTGTTCAGAAGCACTATTGTTTTCTACCCTTAGAAAGTGTCCCCAGATGTTTAACACTTTATGCCTGTTTTGTTTTACTTTTCTAGCACATACCTGACAAAGTGTTATGCTGGGATTTTCTACCCAATGCATATCATGATTTGAGTTGGAAACCTTACCACAGTAATGCAAAGTTGTGCTATGCGCTGCTTTCCAATATTTTGAATCAAGGAGGAATTCCATGGGTGGTACATGGGCGTTCCCATGCAACCACCAATGAGTTTTGATGCAAATTCCTATCTAAAAGAAATCGTAGATGGGATTTTGTGCCATAATTCGACCCCTCCTTGAAGCAGGCTCAACAAGCGTAAATGCTTTTATTTCTCCTAATTTGTCCTACTTTGCATGTGTTCTGCACGTTACACCACACATACAGAGTGGGCAAAGTGTTAACGGATAGTTTTTGTACTGTCAGGTACCATTCAAGCACAAAAACTATTCATTACAGAATGCACATATCATTGCACTATGGCACAAGGCTGTACACATCAGCAAATAGTAAACTAAACCGCACCTGCTCAGAGAGAGGAAAGCCCTGTTCTGCTCTCTCCCTGACAAGGTAAAGTTCCTGCACTGCCTTGTGTGATTGTTTTGTGAACATGGGCACTAAGGTAACACTTTAAAATGCATTTTGTATTCTTTAACTCAGTATTGTGAATATTATCGAATAATAAATTAACTATTTAGTTCAAATCAGCTCCAGCAAAGACCACCCTTTAGCTTTTTTCCAACTCTTAGTTTCTCGAAAAAATCTAAAGCGGTTCAAGAGTATGCTATCTTAACACAAACTTCTTATTTTGCTGTGTATGCCTAAGAGCCTTTCTCGTGCTACCACAGTTAGTTCAACAACAAAAAGCAGCAATGGAAGCAAACAAAAGAATGAGAGGAAGTGAAGTGATCAGCTGCCTGACTTTAATGCAGGAATTAATGAACCACAGTAGACGTCAGAGCTTTAAGTACCATGCCGGCTTTCCTTGTTTGCACACTTTTGCAGGTTGCATTACAATGTTTTGATACACTAGGTCCTTCCAGCCTTGCACTAACTGTTGTGCATGTCTCAATTCGACCCTAGGGCATTTTTAGTACTGCGTTCTGTGACCCACTTTTGCGCACATGACCAATAAGACTTCAGCTCTTTACCCTTTCATGTACATTTTTAGAACAGCTTCTTCTTCAGTTTG
Organism: Pleurodeles waltl; assembly: GCF_031143425.1. NCBI lineage: Eukaryota > Metazoa > Chordata > Amphibia > Caudata > Salamandridae > Pleurodeles > Pleurodeles waltl. The sequence continues at coordinate 1,048,218,275 of NC_090439.1, read as the reverse complement.
AGAAACACCAGACAAAGAAACCAGTTAGTATAACAAGCACTCTATCTTTTCATGTGCATCTTTAAAAGAGCTTCTTTCTCAGACTGAGAAACGCAAAGGAAATCAGGCAGTATAACAAAAAAACTATGATTGTATTTAATCCTGTGTTACTTGGTGTTACAGCATAGGGAGCATGCTAATTTGGTGAATGACATGCATATCTTTTCAAAAATATCGATTTGCATGAATATTGGCCCATACTTATACTTTTTTAATGTCGCATTTGCGTCATGTTTTGACGCAAAAGCGTCACAAACTTACAAAATATAATTGTATTTTGTAAGTATACGCCGCTTTTGCCTCAAAACATGACACAAATGTGGCACTAAAAAAGTATAAATATGGGCCATTGTGTCAAAAATATATGCATCAAAAATATTGAGGAACAGAAAATAGCTGAGAAGCATACATTTAATGCATATGATAAAGGGGCCAATTACGAGTTTGGTGGATGGGAACACCTGTCCCCCAAAATCCCGACGGGGTGGCGGCCGCCCTACTGGCGACCTCCCCGCCAGCTCCATTATGACTTTCCCACTGGGCTGACCGGCGGAAACCTTGTCAACCAGTGGGAAAGTGGTAGCAGAATTGTCGCCGGCTCATAATAGAGCCAGAGGCAATGTTGCCACACACAAGGGGCTCCAGCACCATCGAAATGTGCAGAGCAGACAGTGCACAATTCAAGGATGCACTGAAAAGGCTGGCAGAGAACAAGGTTGTAACTAGCAGGGCTTCAACACGGCCCTGGCTGATTACAACCTGCACCCGCCGTCAACCCATCTGGATCTTGTATCCTGCTGGGGATGGTGGTCAGATCTCCGCAACCTCAGACTGCCAATGTCATAATAAGGCCCATTGTTTTTTAAATATTCTTGTACATAGTATCATATACATTAATATAGTCGCATTAAATATACTTTTTTAGTGTAATACATATTAGTTATATTTATTTCAAATATTTGTATTATTATAAAAATAGTTTTAGATATATTTACTATGGCTTGTAAGTATTAATGTGTCATTAAAATTTTTTTGCATGTAATTAAAATGTTATAAATTAAGGTTGTTGGGCTTGGAAAGAAAGTTTGGGATAATATTTTATCTATAAAATATTTATTTTTATTTTAAATGAATGTGCTATGGTAATTAAATTCTTAATTGGTAAATATGTAGACTAGTTAACTGAATACATTTAAAAAAATTATTGAAGTGTATTCTGTTATTTTTAGTGTGAAACTTTAATTGTAGTTAAACACTGATTTATAATTTGGTAAATATAATTTGCAAATATGCAATTGACTTTTTATTTTAATCCTATAAGTTTTGTTTGTGATTTTAAAGTGTAATTTAAATTTTACATAGTTTATGCACTCATTTAAAATTTCGCAGTGGGATTTGGAAAGAAAAGGAAGGGAAAATATTCAAATGACATATTTTTTTTTTTTTTTGCTAAATAAGAACTGAATTGTTATTCCAGAGACACCATACTTGGGGGTCACATGTCTTCCCAATTTGAAATTACACTTAAAAGGTAAAAAGGCAATCCTATTGTTAATTTATGGGAGAGATAGATCTCGCAGTAGTGAAAAATGAATTTAAGACTTTTTTCACTACCTGGACATGAAAAACTTATTAGTACATGTCCATCATTTTACATACGTTGCACCCTGCCTTTGAGGCTGTCCATGGCCTACCTAAGGGATCATTTATATGCATTAAAAAGAAATATTTGGGACTGGCAAGACAGTTAACTTGCCAGGTTGACATGGTAGTTTAAAAGTGTACACACAGGTGTGGAATGACAGGTCTGAGTCATATTTAAAAGGCTACTTAAGTTGGTGGCACAATCTGTGTTGTGGGCCCACTAGTAGAATTTAATTAAGAGGCCCTGGGCACATGTAGTGCACTTTAGTAGGGACTTATCAGTAAATTATGCCAGTTGTGGATAAGCCAATGGTAATTTGTTTTAAGGAAAGAACACTTGCACTTTAGTACTTGTCAGCAGTGGTAAAATGCAGAGAATCCTAAAGCAAAACAGGAGGATAGACAGCAAAAAGGTCAAGGGAAACCATGCTAAGGATGCCAGGTCTAACACCCTGTGAGTGAGGGCCATACAATTCCCTCCCCTCCGAAGGCAAATACAGCCAAAATAGGGAGTGTTGCAAAAGGATGAAAGCCTCTCACTTGAATGTGCATCCTGGTCATGCAATGCTCCTTTTGTATTTTCCAAACACTTGCTTTTGGTGAAGGAGAGCACAATCAGAACACTTTTTTGAGGCATATTTACTAAGCTATCACACAACACAGTGAACAAGGGAAGTTGCTGTTTTGTGTTGCGTGAAAGAGAGAGAGCGGAATTGTGTCACAATTAATGACAGGCCCAGGACTATCCAGGTTTCTGCAGGAGTGAAGTGCAAAACCCATACCCCTATGGACTAGTCCTCCACACCTGGAGAACACAGGATTTAAACGATTAGTCCTGAGGGGGGGAGGAGGAGGGAAATGAGAGTGGAAGAGGGAATGAGAAGACAAACACTGGATTCTGGTAGATCAGATCTGTGACAGGTGTTCTGAGCCCAGAGGTGAAAGAGCTAGTGGTTGTGGTACCTTTAGCAAGAAAGAACAAAACATAGTTAAACCAATAACTGTACCATGGGCACCCTTCACGCAACTGCACACTCCCTTTACAATAAGGAATCACCATCATTCTCTAAACAATATTATAATAACAATTGTAGCACTTGTTCAAGGAACTGTTAACTTCACAATTCAGGGAATTTGTCAAGATACACCTTTCTTTATCTTGGTTCTGTGCCTTTCATGCATGCCTCTCTTACTTTATAGCACATTCATGAGGTGTTGCTTCTGATACTCTGGCACTCATTGCGAGTTTGGTGGTCTTTTGGAAAGACTGCTGCGCTGGTGGATGCCAAAAGACCACAGGTGATGGTGGTACAGTGACCGCCATATTACGAGCCACAAATTGAAAACCGCTCAAATACAGCCACAAATCCCAAACCGACAGGCGGACCGAGGGTGGGAGAGAGATGATCAAACCACCAGCACCTCCATGCCAACAATGCCCCGCCCTCCATATTACAACCCTCAAATCAGCACAGCGGTCATTGCATGGCAGAAAAGCATTGGCAGTGCGAATTCGCCACGGTAAAAAAATCACCTCCACCAGAACCTGACATCACATTAGAAAGTCTGAATACCCCACACCTGACACAGACTACACACACCTGCTCACTACACTATATAACACACCCTCAAACACCACCACAATCCTTTGCAATCACAACTACCAACAGAGACATCAAGTAGCACACCAACGGAGGACACTGCAAGTCAATACCATAGGCACCAACACACTTCCCAACCATCATGCACCACACACCACACCACACAACTGCACTACCAACACAATACACACATTGCCACTGCACACATACACCAGATACCACGAGCCCACACAACCAACACCCCCGCCCCACAAACCACCCTACACTGAATCCTACACACACCCCCACCCACAGCACAACCACCATGTCCTGTCAGAAGCACCCATGTTTCATAGATGGTGGGTTGAGGGTCATGGTAGATGAAATCGTCAGGGTACAGCCACAACTGTTTGGAGCTCGGGTTCAGCAAACCTCAATAGCCAGGAAAATGGAGTTATGGTGGAGTATCATTGACATGGTCAACTCAGTGGGCCCCCACCCAGGCACAAGGGAGGACATCAGGAAGAGGTGGAACGACATACAGGGGAAGGTGTATTCCATGGCATCTAGGCACCAGATTGCCATCAACAAGACTGGCCATGGGCCCCTACCTCCTCCCCTTGAGTTAACATCGTGGGAGGAGAAGGTCTTGGACATTATGCATCCTGAGGGCCTGACTGGAATCATCAGAGGACTCGACTCTGGCAAGTCAACAACACTCCCCAGGCACCAACCACTCCTGAACAGTATACATCCCCACCACCCATCACTTTCTAATCTACCCCATCTCACACTTCTGCACCCTCCCATCATCCACGCCCCGCCCCTGCATGCCACACCAACCCACTGCCACTATCCCCACAGAGTCCCTCCCTAATGCACGGATACCAGTCACAATGCCAAGCACCACAACTCCCACAATACATCACTCCCTATACATCAAAACTTCACAGTCCCACTTCACAGTGGAACATCTGCACGGAAAACGATAGCAAATGCCACTCCAACTAGATGCTTTCACTGTGTTCCAACACATGGCAATGACAGCAATGCTATCCACAATACCTAACTCACAATGGAAAATGGAAACAGTGCCACAATATGTCACAACCAAGCAATGTCTGCAGTGCTCCAGCTGTCACTGCCATCACTGGGAAGCAAGTCAAGCTACTCCATGCATCAGACGATGATACAAACAAGTACATCTCCACAATGTAACACCCTCCCTCTCCATCCACAGGTTCCTCTGCCACTGCCACCTGGCAGCCAAAGCCAGTGACAGACAGCCCTCCCCAGGATGAAGGCCACAACTTGTCAGTCCACGACCACAAGCCCCACCCTGGACACATTGGAGTCCCCAACCCCTGTGGCCACCACTGCACCGCTTTACCTTCATCCCCAAACCTGTGTCCCAAGGACAGGTTAATCAGCAGTGTACCCCATAGTGCAGGGACTAGAGTCAAACCCACACACCGAAGACGATGAAGGTCTTGCTGCAACTGGGAGTGGGCACACTGTGCCAGGCGCACAAGGGGGCGGGGCAGTCGGAGGCCACCTGTAGGTCAAATAATGGGGCACCCACAACAAACAACAGGCCAGGAGGCCATCTCCAAAGTCCTGGGATCATGCGACTAGTCCCAGGACACTATGGGCAAGATCCTCACAACTGTCCAAGAGAACCAGAAGCTGCAGAGGGAATACCACCAGGATGCCATGCAGCAGTGGCAAACCCTCAATGCCACCATAGCCTCCATTGCAGGGGTACTGAAAGAACTGACCACCATCCTGTGTGCATCCCCACCCACCAGCAGCTCCTTCCACTAGCCACATTCTAAGAGAGTCCTCTACTTCTGTGGCAGGTAGTGGAATGGAGGCCCTGCTAGAGGACCCACAGACCACAGGCACCCCTCCCCCTGTAGCCGAGGAACCCCCACACAAGCGAGAATGTCCATCCAGACATCCTGCAGGACCTGATGCCACGACCACTGCCAGGAAGTGACCCTCTATGGAACATGCTCCCTTGTCTGCCACTAACACCCCCTGTTGACCGTCCACTGTCATGTCTCCATTTTCCCATGGCCTCTTGGGTACTGGACCTTGACTACCTACAGCTGGGACAGTTACTCTGATGACTACACCCACCATGGCCCCACTCATCAGCCATTGCACTTGTGAATAACATTAAATGCCTTCGAGCAGAGCTACGCCTATGTGTCTTTATTGTAACAAGTAAGATTTTCTGTTGTATATCATGTCATTACAGTCAAACCATTTTCCTGCAAATGTCTGTGAGATAGACAAAAGGGGGAGCAATATGCAGCAAGGTTGACGGTAGGGCAGACATATTCTGTATACATGTGTCAAGGGAGCCACCAGGCAAGGCAGGAATCGGAGTTGCACCACATAAATGCCCTGAAAATAGACCGAGACAAGGACAACTATCACGATAGGAGTCAGTGTCGGCCACTCAACACACATGCTGTACAATGTCTCAATCACAAACCATATGCCCAGGTCCGATATATATTTCCAAGACATCCATACCCAATGGTTCTTCCCCTCATAGCTGACAAAACCCAACTAAAGGCATGTTCCACAGTCAGTAACAGTTTGGTTACACATTCCCCTAATGAGGACTGCAAGGATAAATAGCAATATTGATGACACCACTGTCTTTGGCACTACAGTTGCAGTTGACAAAGCAGTCCAGGGAACATAGCACATGGACAATAAATTGCATCAGTGATGCTACACAACAGCAGAGTGAAAATAGCACTGACATTTGAACAGTAACACCTCCTCTAATGTGTAAAATGTACCCTCCCAAAGCCACCCAGAGGGAGAGCTGAACTCAACACCTCCACTGCTGTCAGACACCAGGAAGAGCTATGTCAGAAGGCAGGCAGGAATACAGGTCACATACAGAACACTTGACACATACCTGATTCTCATAGGAAGTATTGATGAATTAACTCTGCTCTAAAGTCAGCTGCATCCTCATCATCTTCCTCCTCATCATTCAATATGTCGCTTCCATCAGCCACTGGTCCAGCTGCCACCTCCTCTACATCCAGCAATGGGATGTGATGCTTCAGGGCCAGATTGTGTATCATGCAGCAGGCAACAATGACATGGCAGACTTTAAGAGGTTTGTAGAGGTTTGTAGAGTAGGGCACCTTCGGAGACATGTAGGTAGTGGAATCTGGCCTTCAGTAGGCCAAAGGTCCTCTCAATGACACGCCTCATCCTGCTGTGGGCCTCATTGAAACAGTTTTCACCATCTGTTGTCGGATATCTCACAGGTGTCAGCAACCAGGGAAGGTTAGGGTACTCAAAGTTACCTGTGCGCACAAAGGTACGACAGATCTCAATACCGGTGGGGACACAGGGCACATTGTATAGAAAGGTGAGATTACAGTGGCACACATACTATTGGATACATACCGATGAGCCAGGCCCAGTCCCTCTGTAGTTGTGCCATCATGTGTGGGATGTTGCTGTTCCACAGAATGTATGAGTCATGTCCAGAACCATTGAACCTGGCCATAACCTGTGAGATATATTGGTTAGCGAGACGCACCACCTGCACATTTATGGAATAAAAGTTTTTCTGGTTCATGTACACTTGTTCATTCATCCTGGGTGGAACCAAGGCAATGTGAGTGCCATCTGTGCCCCAATCACATGAGGGACATGTGCCAAAACATATAAGGCAGCCTTAACAGTGGGCAAATCTGCATGTTGAGAGACCCTGATGTAGTTTAGCAGATGTTTGAGCAAAGCACACAGGACATCCTTCAACACATAGCTGAACATCGGCTGTGACATCCCTGGTGCCAAGCCCACTGTCATCTGGAACAAGCCTGAGGCAAGGAAGTGGAGAACTGACAGCATCTGTACTGAGGGAGGGATGGCATAGGGATGACGTATGGCAGGCAACAGATCAGGCTCCAGCTGGCCTCACAGCTCCATGATAGTCTGACGGTTCAGACGATATGTCTGTATGATGTGCCTCTCTTCCAGGGTAGCCAGGTCGACTAGGGGCTGGTACACAGGGGCATGTCTCATCATCACCATTGCACCATATCAGGAAATAGGAAAGAGGAGAAGTCAAAGGTTGATGTATGCGATGTGTGGACATTGTCCATCTATGCAGTAGCCACTATATATCATCCATGACGCCCCTAAAATGTATCTATTATTTACTTACTGCATGTAAAATGGCAGCCGCCTGTCCTGCATGCACAGGACAGTTCGAAGTGACCTCATTCTGCTGACGTCATGGCAGTAGGCGGTTTAAACCGCCGTACAGATCCTCATTGGATAACATTGTTGCCTATGGGATACTGCCAGAGGTGACAGTCATGTATGCGGTCGGTGTCACCACCATTTACTGTTACATAGCTCACTTGACTCCTGACACTCGCGCAAGCAAGACCTCCACTGCATGTGCTACTGTGTTCTGACTCAACAAGCCAATATGCCACGTCCTTCAGGATATGGGACCCCAGCCTTCACCCAGGAGAAGCTGGACAAGCTTGCGGAGGGGGTCCTACCCCTCTCTGGGCAGTTGTATGAGGCACCAGAACAGCAGGTGAGTCTTATGTCACTGTCCTGTGTGATTGAGATGTGTTTGAGGATGAAAGACGTTAAGATGAGGCAGATGTAATGGATGCGTGATGACATGTGAGTGTGGTCATGAAATGTGTCTGATGTATGATGTCCACTGCTGACCCTGTAATGCCACTCTACATGACTTTGTTCTTCTGTCTGTGTCACCCATGCAAGTCAGCACCCATCAGAAGAAGGGGATTTAGTGTGCCATCGCCAAGCAAGTGCAGACCCTGGGGGTCCATAGCCGGTAGAGCACCCACTGCAGAAAGCGGTGGGAGGAACTGAGATGCTCAGCAAGTAAGACCGCAGAGGCCCAGCTTGGGACGTCCTCCCAACAAGGGAGGGGTGCCCGTCGGACCCTGATCCCCCTAATGTTCAGCATTTTGGCGGTGGCCTACCCTGAGGTGGATGGCCGCATGGGGCAGTACAGCAGCCATAAGGGGGTAAGTACACACTGACACCTTGATGATGTTATTCCTGTATGGCTTTGGGTTAACTACTGGTGGAAAGATGTAACGTAGGTCATTGTTAGTAGCATGCATACTATGGCCGTCATTATGACATTGGCGGTAAGTACTGCTTACCGCCATATGACTGCCACTGACATACCGCCGCAGCAGCGAATTACCGCTACCCATATTAAGACACACACATGGCAATCCATCACTATACAGCCACACACACAAGTCCGCCAGCCCAAAGGTCAGTGATAAACTGGTGGTACCAAAACCCACACAGTTACGGCAACAGAACTACGCCCACAGCATTATGACCCACAAATCACCACGGCGGACACTTAATGGCAGTAAAACATTGGCGCTACATACCACTGCACTCAAAATACACACACACTAACAAAACAACACTACATTGGACATTTTGAATAACACAGACCTGACACCCATACACACACCACACCCACACACCCATACCACTATAAAACACACCCCCACATTACCCACAAGCCTTTACGGCTACAAACAAGTGCCACCAGAGAGATAGCAAGACCACAGACAAGACCACAGCCACACACCACCATCACCTATACACCATCTATGCACCTTACATCACACACCCCAACACATCACCCACACACCCTCACCCACACCACTCACACTACACCCATGGCACCACAACAACACCCTAGGTTCTCAGAGGAGGAGCTAAGGGTCATGGTGGAGGAAATCATCCGGGTAGAGCCACAGCTATTTGGATCACAGGTGCAGCAGACTTCCATTGCTAGGAAGAGGGAGCTATGGTGGAGAATCGTGGACATGGTCAACGCTGAGGGACAGCACCCCAGAACAAAGGATGACATCAGGAAGAGGTGGAACGACCTACGAGGGAAGGTGCGTTCCACAGCAGCAAGACACCAACTAGCTGTACAGAGGACTGGAGGTGGACCCCCACTTCCTCCCCCACAACTAACAACATGGGAAGAGCAAGTCTTGACAATCATGCTTCCTGATGGGCCCGGGAGGAGTAAGAGGAGGCCTGGACTCTGGTAAGTCAAATCTCTATTACTATCACTAAAACTATCATATTACTACCTGCACAACCCCCTACCCGTACCCGCACTCCCATCACTCTACCACCTCACATACACCCCACCATCACAAATCCACCCCTCCCAATACCAAGCCCTGCATGTAACACCAATGCATGGGCCGCCATCACAGACCTGCATGGACTCCCATCACTAAAGCATGCACGCTAGAGACAACCATAGAAGGCAACACACCCATGCACAAGATGTCACACACTGAAACAATAACACTGCATTTGCATCCCCGAAGGACCCCCACCCAACGTCACCGGAGAGGAGGTGTCAGCAACATCCAGCCCCCCTGAAGAGGCCCACAGTGATGACAGCAGCTCTGGACGCCCGGATCTCGATGACCCCCCTGGCCCGTCAGGATCCTCCGGACAGTTGGTTACCCAGGCACAGTCCCATACCATCACAGAGCCTCTCCCCTCAGGAAACACCAGCACAGTACCCACCCATCGGGCCCATACCTCTGTCCCCAGGACACGTCAATCAGCAGTGTGGCCACCACTGCAGGGACCCTAGGCCACCCCACAAACACAGGATGATCAGGGAACTGGCATCAGTGGCAGTGGGCACACGGTTCAGGGGACACAGTTCAGGGGACAGGGGCACAGGACAGCAGGGAAGCTGGGAGGACTGCTGTGCGACACGGGGAGGACAGGCCCAGATAACCGACCCTCCAGGAGGCACTCACCAACATCCTGGGAGCATACCACCATTCCCAGGAGACGGTGGGTTAGATACTGGACACGTTGCAGGTGACCCAACGGCTGCAGGAGGGACAGTACCTGGGGATCAGGGAGGACTTGAAGGACATAAACACCACCCTGGTCACCATTGCAGGGGTGCTGGCAGACATGGCCAACACCATGAGGGAGGCAGTGGCACACCAGTGGGCCCCTGACACTAGCCAAACCAATGAACAGCCATCCACCTCTGCTGCTGCTAGTGGACAGGAGGCCCCTGTCACTGTGCAATTTGTCATTGAATTAGTGGGAATGCTACCTACCTATGCAGGATTCTGTTGAGTAAGGAGTACAGGAAATGTCTCCATACACGACCATGATAATGTGCCAGGCACTGGGCATGTGTTTCTAGGATGACCCTCATCAAGTACATGAGTGCCACTGTTCCACCATTATCAGTTTACTTCACCATTGCTGCAGTTTCCCCCTTGGTGCCCAACTGTTGTAGCATGTATAGGTGAAGGCATGGCCTGCCATGGCATTGCAGCAGATAATGATTTTGCTACTCTGTATGTATCTAGGGTTGGCATTGACCCATTGCACCCTGTCTTTCTTTGCCACCCTCCCTCCCTCACCACCTCTGTCTTTGTGGGCATCAGCATCACCCATGAAGGAGAAGGGGCACCGGCAAGTGGGGAAGCTGCAGCCCACAGGACCCAGGAGGCTGATACCAGCGTAGTCGAGGGGAAAAGTGCGACAGAGTGCAACGGGAGTGCCACGGGGGAAACAGGATTGACCGCTACATCTTCGGATTCCTCCTCTGATGGGCACCCTCTGGTGGTGGCGGACCCATCTGGGACCATCCCAGCACCATCCTTGCCAACTGCTTTAGCTTACGACAATGCTAATGTAGTAGCAGAACAGCAAACAATTAAAAAACCCAAATTGAATTAGAAAACTGAGTACAATTTATTAAAGCCAAGTGACACCAGAATGACAGAAATCCAATACAGGAAACCAGCAGTTTTTAATTTTTTAGTACACAAAAAACACAAAAAAGCACTACATGTCAAAGATAAGCTATGGAAGCATTAGACTAGGACCAAGGTGTATTTCAGGTTGACAATAATGTAGCCTATGCCGAATACACTAAGGAAGTGGGTCCTAGTAAAGACCTGAAAGTTGAAAAGTTTGAAACATTTTCTAAATCTTGAATCAGAAGTTTGCCACTTACTTGTAGAAAAACATTGAAGGAAGAAATGGAATTTGTTACTTTTTTCAAAGAAAGATTATCTCCCCCTCCCTGTGCAGAACACACTGAAATTATAGCTACTGCCATGGAACTATTCAGAGCAGGTCAGTCCCACTGGTGGTCTGGAGCTTTGGAGATTTACCACTTAAAGTTTTCTAAGTCACAACACATAAGTAGACGTTGGCATTTTTTTCAGAGGTGTGAACAGCCAGTTGGACACTTTTGCTATGCGGGTCCTACTGAAATCCTCCAGCTTTAGAGAAAAAGTTCTCAGAAGCATCCAAACTTCCTTCTGGTGCCCACACAAACACAGTAGCACATTGCTAGGCCTTCCAGGAACTCAGCGGAAGGCGCTTACACACTCTCAAGGCATCAGACATAGTCCAACAACAAAGTGCAGTTGTCACTGGTCTTCTGGGCACTTCAAGGAAAACTCCTATTGCACCCTGTCGTGCCCCTGTAGCCATACAGGTAGTCAGCCAAGTGAACCTTGGAGCCCACTTCTTTGTCTTGGGTGAAAGCGGGAGCCAGTCCAACCTTTCAGTGCTCCTATCAGGTCACAGGCAGCTGATCCATTCCTTTTCATGTCCTCTGCCAGTCTAGAAAGTGGTCTGAGGTTGGTATTTCACATTGTTGTGCCAACAAGAGAGGCAGAAGAGTGTCCCTCACTCTGAATGTCCATAAGAGGTCAGAGGAGTCATCCCTTGTCATTCTGGTTGACGTGAAAATCAGAGTGATCCATTGTGTGGCTCCTGGGAGGAATTTCAGAGCAGCTGCTGGAGAGCTAATGTAAATTAGTCTGCAGGAGCTTCAGGCAGGATACAGATAACATTTGAAAAGTTAATTTTCCTTAATATGTATTAGAAATCTGACTTCACCATTGAATTAGATTTGTAATAACTATTGAAAACAGTGTTTATTTTTCTACTTGTTCTTAAACCCAATATAGCAATATTAATATTTTAATTGGTTCTATACCAAGGCAACTAGGTCTGCCATGATGAAAACAGCTTTTGGGATCTTGTGACGATAAGGACATGGTAACATTAATTTTCTGCATCCCCCACTTTGAAATTCAATACACCTAATCTTGTGGGCTACTGTTGGGATCTCACCTGGATTTTTGCATGAGTGAGCAGGTGAAGTTAATTTATGTTCCAACTCCCTCACTAGATGAGGAGAGTCCAGCAAACTAGTTAAAGCCACTCCAGTCCAACAGGGAAGAAGGCAAAACCGCTTGTCTTCTAAAAAATGTTGAGGTACATCTGATAAACTTTGGTTGTCTCAGTATTCAATGAGTATAGGATAAATTAAATGAAAAAAAATCCAATCAAGTATTACACCGTTTTTTCTTTAACCCCTAATTCCCACATATCTACCTGAATATCCCCTTTCTCCAGCCTATTGATTGTCTTAGGAATAAATGTATTGAAGAGCTTCTTAGGAGCAGGAGTTGAGACTTCTAGAATTGATCACCCCCACATATAGGGGGTTATTCTAACTTTGGAGGAGGTGTTAATCCGTCCCAAAAGTGACGGAAAAGTGACGGATTTACCACCAGCCGTATTACGAGTCCATTATATCCTATGGAACTCGTAATACGGCTGGTGGTATATCCGTCACTTTACCATCACTTTTGGGACGGATTAACACTCCTCCAAAGTTAGAATAACCCCCATAGGATACAAATGATATCACTTAGTTATATGCCTTTAATCACTTATTTATTCTTTGTGTAAATGTTTATAAGTAACACACATACCTACCTCCTACATGAAGAGCCACAGTATGACTTGTAGAAAGCTCTACTAAGAAGTAAACAGCATGTAGATAGCCACAAATATATAAATATATAAACAGTAGATATGGGGAAGATAATACATTAGAACATAACAGAAAATAATCTGCAACAACATAAGAAATTATGACATTACATCATGCTTGTAAAATTACTGAAATGTGTTTGTGACTTAAATTGTAGGATACTATAGCCCTCTTCAGTCCGAAGTAATTGCCATAATCTGTGCTTAATATAACGTTCGTTTTCATATTGCAGATATAACCCACGATGGAAGATTCCATGAATATTACAGTTTTCAACAGAATCCCAGAAAACAAAGACATATTTTATGTACTGGTGAGCGTAGTGCATTTTCCAAATGTTGTGGACTTCTAAACTTCTTTGACTTTTGCAGGTTCACCAAATATCAACTCCCTCAGGAAGATCCCCACCAAACAGGAGCTGCCAAAAACCCTGACACAACTGCAATGCCTGGCAAGCTTGACAATACATCCCCCCCTAGAGCTTCTCCTACTGGTTTTAATTTGTTGGGATATCTGCAATGAAAATCGTCTTAATAAGTGAGGGGCATGCACCTGACCTGCAGGTTCCCAGGTGCGGTCCTTCTGGACTGTATCCTTGCCAGTGTATCAGATAATATATTTTGTTTTATACTGTTTTTGAAACCACTATATCTTTGACTTCAAATTAAGGTTCATTGTATGGCAATATTGTTGGTGGTTTGGAATGGCCATTCCTGGGGTAGCTGGTTTCAGTAAGGATACGTGAAAAATAGGATGTATCTTTAATGTTGTTGGTAGTTTCAGTTTCATAGCCACGTCATTTATCCTCCTAATGATTTTATATGGTCTTGTATACTTTGGTTGGAATTTTCACAGGCCTTTTATACATATATTACATTGATAAAGGTTTTCTTTTGCATATAATTGTATGTCTCGTAAATTATTAAGAAAGTCTGGTACTGCTGGCACTTCCAGCACAGGTTTTGAGTTGATCACTAACATTTGAGGATGGTAACAATAATTACGATAAAATTGAGAAAATCAGTTGAACTGTTCACTACATTGCTGTCTGAGAACTCCGCTGCCCACACGCAATCAACCCAATTTCAGGTACCATGCAGCAATTGACATCTTAGATATTGCTCCATGCATTGATTTACCCTCTCTGTCTGTCCATCAGTTTGGGGATGATGACTAGAGGATAAAAAAAACATCCATACCTAATAGGTTACAAAAGGCTGTATCTTGAGATAAATTGAGGGCCTGATCAGAAATCAATACAAATGGTTGCCCATGTAAACAAATTACTGCCTAGAGGAAGATAACTGCAAGTTCTTTGGATGTAGGTAGGTTCTTAAGGAAGTAAAAAAAAAAAATCATTAAATGGTTCACAACCACCTATACAGTAGTAGACCCCTTTTCTGTTTTATGTAAATGTACCACAAAATCCAAAGAAACAGTTTGCCAAGCTTCAGGTGGAATGGGAAGGGAATTAGTAACCCATTTGGTGCTTGATGTTCATTTTTACTCTGGGACAAATAACACAATTCTGTATGAATTGCTTTGTGTCAGCAGACATTGACAGCCATCGAAAGTGTGGCTTAATCAATCTGTCTTTTTTCCTCCCAGCTGACCAGCCATTAACTGTGTATGACACCATTATAGTGCTTGTTTTTACAGAGTACTAGTGAGAATATAGAACTCCCATGAATGTAAACCAGGTCATTGACTTTTTACCCTTTGTTAGCATGAATGATAACATGAGCCTCATTTGTTTTTTATGCAATGGATACCTTTGATACAAAGGTTCTTTCAGTTCACATAGCCCCCTGAATTCTTTCTGCAGGAATAATATAAAGGGATTTCTTAGTCTGTTCAAAATCCTTATACCACTGCCCAGCTAAGCCATCATCAGCCTCGCCATGGTGTCAACCAGGTTGTAACTAGATTACATAATCAGAGTCATTAAAAAGTGCGCCCAGGGAAGCTGTTGCATTGACAAGGCCAGGGCAGATTTCAAACACTTTAAATTCTAATGGTCTGTTAAGTTTTGTGACTGTCTGCAGGGTTCCTTACGATAATGTCTCCATTCCTCAAAGGCCTTTTTATTGCTTGCAACTCTCTATCACTCACAGAATAGTTTACTTCAGCCGTACTTAGCTTATGTGAAAAATATGTCACAGGATCTAGCTTCCCAGTAGTCTTATCTCTTTGTGAAAGAACCCCGAGCTCTGCTACTTGGCATGCAACAGCTTCAACAATATATGTCTGTGTGATCAGGATGTCATAAGATAGAGGCACGTGTAAATTTCTCTTTCAAAAGCAGAAAAGCTTGCTCTGCTTCTGAACCCCACTGGAACTTGACACCTTTAAGTATTAATTTTGTGATTGGTGACAATAGGGTGGAGAAATGTTTGATAAAACTCTGCACTTCTTTCACTATCTGGGACAATTTCCATTATACTAAATCTCACACCTTTTGGGGGTCTATTTTAGTTCCCTATGATGACAGTACATAATCCAGGAAGGATACTTCGGAAACATTGAATTCACATTCATCTAATTTAACAAAGACTATTTTCACGCATCTTCTGTAAAATTGCCTTTACCTGCTTTTCAAGTTCAGTAAAGGGAGATTGAATAACTCTTTATATCATCTATGTAAGCTACAGCACAAGTGTACAAGAACTCCCTCAAAATCTTGGTAATGAAAACCTACAATACGGCAGGAGCATTGCAAAGTCTAAAGGGCATACCAAGCAATTCATATAATCCTTACTTAGTAGAGAAGGCAGTTTTCAATTTGTTGCCCCCTGGGGCACGCACTAGATGGTAAGCGCCTCACAAATCCAGTTATGTAAACATGTTAGCATCTATTAGTGTAGGTATTAATGGTAGAGGCTACAGTTTTTTAACTGACACAGCATTCAAGGCTCTCGAATGTATACAGGTTCATAGTTCATCACCTTTTTTGGGAAAAGATGCTGGTGAAGAGGATGGCCTGATGAACCCTATTTTTATCATTTTATTTAATTAGAGTAGTAAATGGCAATGTTCCTTTTTCTGTTAAAGTGTACATCCCACAGCAGTGATATTGAGCTCTTAGTTGTAAGTCGATCTAGCAATCATAAGGCTGATGGGGGGAGTGTTTTTTTTTATCAGACATCTTCAAATTCAGAGTAACAAAGGGGTATTTTTGAGTCCTATCTGTGTTTGTTTCACTAGCACCCACTTGTGCTACCTCTATTAGAGATGATACCAAACAATCCTTTTCACAAAAGACAGAAAGTAGGGTTAGAGTACATTTAAGACAATCAATATCAGGATTATGTGTCTGTAACCATGGTGTCCCTAAGATTGCTTAAAACTGAGAAGCCTTAATTAAATTGAAACACACAGTTTCCGCATTAATTCCTTGAATGATTAAAGTTGAATTGCCAGTGGAGCGGGTAGTAGGTCCTGAAATCAAGGCACATTCACCAATAGGTTTTACCTCATCAGATATTTAGGTATGAATGGGAACCCATTATAAGCAGATAGATCAACATCAATAAAGGTACCAGTGGTTTTGGGTTTGGAGACTGTATTAAGATTTTGACCCGAAAATCTTGTCTTTGCCAAATTTGGGCAATCTAATGTCCCCTTTCACATTTTCTTTTAGTTTTAGTTATACAGTCTTGTAAAAATGTCCCTTCTTGCCACAATAAAGATAGAGTTTCATGTCTCAGTCTCTTTGTTTTTCTTCATTACTCACCTATCTACTTAGGTTCTGAGTCATCAGTGGTCTTCTCGGACTCAGACTTTTTCTCCCTGATTCCTACTACTCAAGTTTCTGGACATCCTTTGTTGTATTGCTGTTCAGAAAGATGGTGGTCTAATTTCACTATCAAGTCAATTAATTATTCGTAAGTTTCAGCAGGATTTACTACTTGGGCTAACAAGTCTTTTAATTAAACTTTTAGCTCCCTGTAAAACAATTAACTACTTTTCGTTTTTAGCTACCCTGACCGGGCTACCAGTCTATAAAATGCTGTTAAATATGTTAGAGAATCCTTACTTCCTCGCCTTAAATTCAGGAGTTCAGCATCCACAGACTGCATAAAAGTATGATGATCAAATAGTTTCCTCATTTCTGCCTAAAGAGAGGCATAATTGTATAATATAGAATCATCTCATTCAACTAAAGGAATTGACCAAGAAGCAGCAGTGCTTCCTAGAAAAGACAGCAAAAACACCACTTTAGACTGTTCATTAGATAAGTATGTTGGTTTACACATCAAATGTGACTGACACTGATTAATACATGTTGTGACTGTGTTTTTTTGTCATGTAGATCTTTCTGGGAGAGCCAAAGGTATTGCTGAAGAAGAAGTGACATGATTTACTGGATTCCCTGAAACCTGATATTTCTTACATGGTTTGATGTGGAAAGGTAATACTGACTGCTTTTGTGCCTTCACCGTTTGCCCATAAACTTGTTCTTGCTGCATCTTGCGCCTGTAAAGCATTCACTCTATGCTATTTCCACTGTTTCTTTATGAAGGTTGCCTAATATATTAGCCAAGTCTGTCAAAGTAGTCTCTCGCGCCTACATCTCAATCAGGCAGAAAGTCTGTGTGGGCTTGCTGTTCTGTTAGGATCTCACCTGGATTTCTGGAGGACTCTCCAGATGAGAAAACCCCAACAGCCTAGTCAAACCCACTCCAGTCCAACACAATAGGGGGAAATTGGAAGAGAAAACAACACTGCTCCTTTCTTCCAAAGTTTCTAGAAGCATTTCTCTGAAATTTTTGTCTGTCTCTCTATTAAATTACTATAAAATAAATAAAATAAAATAAAAAATCCAATCTTAGGCGCAGGAGTTGAGACTTCTGGAATTGATGCGAATTATATCAGTAGATACATTCCTTCAATCACTTATTCATTCCTTGTGTATATGTTTATAAGGAACACCTACCTCCTACATGAACCAAAGTATAACTTGGAGAAATGTCTACTAAGAAGTAAATAGCAAGTACATAGCCACAATATATATTTACCTAGTGGCGGTCGCCGAAAGTAGTTATAGCTACAACATACAAAAAGCATTTATTTACTTGC
This sequence comes from Pleurodeles waltl, assembly GCF_031143425.1. NCBI lineage: Eukaryota > Metazoa > Chordata > Amphibia > Caudata > Salamandridae > Pleurodeles > Pleurodeles waltl. Next base: position 1,048,200,008 of record NC_090439.1, on the reverse strand, counting down.
CTATATCTTTGGCACAGCTTGACAAATCTTCACAAAACTTTTCAAAAAAATGTACCAGTTCTGTCAGCTGCTGCCTGGAAAGTTTAGGGGTGACACGTCTGGGGGGGGGCGAGAAAAAAGGGGTATCCCTAAACATGTGTTCCCCATTCATTTTTCCAAAGGAATTTTGAACAGCGATAACATAAAAACGTACACCAAATTTGGCATGAAGGTAGGTCCTGATCCAGAAAGATTGCTTTGTTTGGTTTGGTGTAATTCTTTTCAGTAGTTTTTGAGAAATTAATACATTTTTGAGCATTTGTATACCTAGGGATTCAAAGGATTTGCATCAAAGTGTTGGCAGCCATCTTGGGATTTGGCAAAAGTCGAGCCCCCCCCAAAAAAAGTCAAAGAAAACCAAGAGGGGCCAGGGTATAAACATCCTGACCCCTTAGTTCTGGTGGTGGGGTCCCAAAGGGCATAGATGTGGTGGATCCGAGAATCTGCTCATATTTTTAAAAAACTAAGTGCAGTCTCCTGTGCTTCTTAATTTAATGCCCCCACGTGGGCTAAGTCTACGGGGCTTTTTTTTTAAAAAAAGCGGGGAGGGCCTCCTGTCCCCTTCCTGATGCCCCATTGACCACCATCTTCCTGGGGCTTATTATTTTTTAATGCAGGGGGCCTGTGCCCCCCTGCTGCCCTGCAGACTACCACCTCCCTGGGCTTTAATGTAGTATGTGGGAGGGGGCCTCCTGGCCCACTCCCGCTGCCCCGGGGACCACCACCTCCCCGGGGTGATCTTGTAATTAATGCGGGGGTCCTGTGGCCCCCCTCTGCCCCGGGGACCATCACTCCCCAGGGCAACTCGTTATTTGGAGTGGGGGCCGCAAGGCTCCCCCACTGTCCCGGGACCACAACACCCCCCCGGGCAAATGTTTACAAAAACAAAGGGGGTCCCAATGGGACCCTGCACCCTGGGGACCACCACCCCCTAAGGCTAAGTTCATGTTGGAGGGAGGCCACACAGCCCTCTCTTAGAGGCACAGATTGCCTTGGGGCCTGCCACTCCCCCAGGGCTGTCTCTTGCTATGCCCTGAGGTGTACCCGTTTGACAAAGCATCACAAATTTTTCTAAAACACGTGTACCAGTGATTCCTGTTGCACATGGCAAGTTTCGGGTGATCCGTCATACGAGGGTCAAGAAAAAGGAGGCGGTCAAAAATCGTGCACTTCCTGTATTAATTCCCAAAGAAGTTTTGAACATTACTACAGCCTGAACTGCTGGATGGAACTACACAACATTTGGCAAAAGGGTAGCTTTCAGTACACAGATTACGCTATTTGGTGTTTGGTGTAAATCCATTCAGAAATTTAGGAGAAATTAAAGGAAATCCAAACTTGTATATCTAGGGTCACGAATAATAAGAGCTTGAGCAGATAGCTGCAGAGCTCTGATTGGCTGCCAACACTTCAACCAGGAAGTGTTGGCAGCAATCTTGGGACACTGCTTCAAATTCAAAAGGGGGCTCCCTCTCAGCTCCGGGGACCACAACCTTTCCAGGGCAATTTTTAACAATTAAGGGTGGCCGCACAGACCCTTACAGACCCTGGTACCGCCACCTCGCTAAGGCTGAAATAAAAGAAGGTAGGAAGTCTGTTGCGGACAGCCGGCCCCAGGGACCGCTACCTTCCCGGGGCAACTTCAAACCCTGGAGATGGTGGGCAGCGCAGCCCACCTCATGGAGCCATACATGGCCTTAGGGACAGTCACCCCGCAGGGCCAAGTCAGAGCAAACACTCCAGTTCCAGAAAGTGAGAGCTGTCTAAGAGCTCTCACTTGCTAGGAGTGGAGGTTTACTCTGTTTCCCTGAGGAAACAATTGCTCTCACAGACAGGAGCTGCATGTTTAGCAGCTTCCAGTCTGTGACAGCGATGCCGGCTCCCACAGGAGGCGGGGAGCGGGCTGGGACCGTGGGGGCTTTCAGGCTCACCTGCGGTCCCCAATGATGGTGACTAGGTGCCCTGGGGGGTACTTAGTTGACATAGCCAGGCCCCGGGTGATGGGGTCCCCGAGGCCTACATCATCTAGGGAAGGTGGACCACGTGGCCCCCCTCCTCGGTCTAATGAAGGCCAGGCCTTGGCGGATGGAGTCCCCGAGGCCCATATCGGCCTGGGGAGGAGGGCTGCATGGTCCCCCCAATAAATTGTTGTGGGCCCCAGGGGATGGGGTCCCTGGGACAAAATCACCCTGGAAGGGCCCCCCTCTCAAAAAAATATATTATAGAGGACAGGCCACAGGGGATTGGGGTCCTCAAGCCTGTAATTGGCTGGGCAGGGGGGCCACATGCCCTCCTCAATTTAATGAAGGCTGGGCCTGGGGATGGGGTCCCCTTGGGCCAAGATCAGCCCATGGAGTGGGACCATGCACCCCCCCCCCCACTGAATTTTAGTGGGCCCCAGGGGATGAGGGCCCCAGAGCCAAAATCAGCCAGGAAGGGGCCCCTCCCACCCCAAAAAAAAAATTGAGGCCAGACCCCAGGGGATGGGTTCCCTGGCCCTAAAATTGACTGGGGCAGGCAGGCTACATCGTCCTCCTCGATTTAATGAATACTGAGCCTGGGGGATGGGGTCAGCCGAAGGAGTGGAGCTATGCGGTCCCCCCATTAAATCGTAGTGGTCCCGGGGGCTGGGGTCCCAAAGGCAGAAATCAGCCCAGGGAGGGGGGGCACGCAGCCCCCCCCCCATTGAATTGCAGTGGTCCTTGGGGCTGGGCTCCCCAGGGCAGAAATCAGCTAGAGGAGGGGGGGGACCGCATGGTTCACCTCACCCACACTAGACATTCAACAGGGTAGCACTTACTAACTGACTGGAGAAAATGCTCCAGTTGGATAGACATTTTGTGCAAAACTGTGGACTCTTGTTGGATAAACGTGCAGGTGAACTTCTGTTCTGGCCATGATGCTCATTTCATAGAAATTAAACCTCAACAGGAAACACTTACAAATATAAAAGTAGCAGGTGTCCCAGTGGAAGTGTTGCTTCTGGAAAAGGCAAATGATCCTGATTCCTGGGCTTGGCAAAGGCACAGGAAGTGTGTTTACTCCGTGATTTCATATTGAAAAATGATCTGAAATCCTTCATGGAGGTGAATGCATTTTTCATCTATTGGAGCGCAATCACATACTCTCACACTAACATAGACCCTCTCACACCTACTCTCACACCCAGGTACTCTCACAGCCACTCACACACCCTGAGACACTCTTCACACCTGTTCTCACACCCAGAGAGACAGGCCCTTTGGCCAACTCCTTCTGCGTACAGCAAAAGGCCATGTGCAGTTTGGGGTTGAGTGTTTGGGGGGGTTGGCTCCAGGGCCTGGTCAGCTGCTGAGTCCCAAGATGGCTGCTAACACTTCCTGATGAAGTGTTGACAGCCAATCAAATCTCAGCACGAGATCGGAAGGGTCACAAATCCTTCACATCCCATATATACAAATTTGTTTTCCCCTTAATTTCTCAAAAACTACTGAACAGATTTATACCAAAACAAAACAAGCATTTTCAGTGCAATGGGTCTCGCATTTGCTTGTGTTAGAACTATTGTCATTGTAAATTTACAGCTGGATTTTTCTTGCCACATAAATTGGTCAACCATGCCTAATAATTTGTTATTTTCCTGCCACATAATTTCAGTGGCCCTGCATATAAATGAAGCACATCAATCTACCTTCCTCCTCTATCAGCAGCCAAAAATGAAAATATTGCCATTTAGCATAATCATTTAAATAAGCCATGCTAACTCCGCTGTACAGTGCGAAGATATAAGGAGACGTGCAAGCTGTCAGCACAGAAAACGCTGGTCCATGGTTACAGCAGAGGATGCTGCTATCCAGCATACAAACAAATGGCTCCTCCAATTGTCTAATTGAACGACTTGCTGTACGGCTCAAATTCGGTCCCACACATGAAATATTGGTGAGCCCTTGCCCTACCTTGTATTTCGTTAGTGTCAAACATGATTAAGTAGCGAGGGTGACATCAGTCTAAGGTGCAGCCATGGCACACTCTCGAACTATATCGAACAAAATTCTGAAGAAATTTAATTTGAATAGGTTAAAAAATAGCAAAGTCTTTACAAAAACTGTAATTGAAAAGTTCTGTGTTTTGAATTTTAGCATTCTTTCACATAGAACATGTGATACTGTGTATATGTATGTACACCGTTCAACTAAAGGGGAAAGAATGGTAAAAGTATGCATATGTAACTTATTCAAAAGCCACATAGAAATAAAAACTCTCAACTGAACACTTATTGCAAGTGTTCTTTGAAAAACCCACAATGCAGATTGACATCTTATTAGAATTAACAAAAAAATAATTCACCTGAGGATAACATCAGCATCAAGTAGCATTAGAAAATCCATTTCTCTGATGTGTTGTATTCTTTTTTTGGGATATTGTGCGTTCCATGCAAAGCAAACGTCAGAGCCTGAGCGGAAACACTGCAATAGTGAGCATAGTGCTTCATTTAGCACTGTTTCTGAAAAACAGATTAAAAAAAGCATTTGCAGTGCAGCGCTTCTTGCATTACGTCGAGTTAGAGCTATTAGCATTGTAAACTCCTAACTGGACTTTTCTTGCCACATTAAATGAAAAAAAGAAGCGATTGCGCTCTGTAAAATGCAGTGCGATCGGCAGTGAAAAAAGAGAAAAAGTAGTCCAGAAACCATACGGAAAACATGGAGCCTCATATGTTTCCAGTAGTTTACCGGTGCTCGCGAGGAGAGCAAAACACCAGCAAAGGCATGATGTATGCATGCCTTTCACAAATGAAAACAAGCAGATTTTAGAAGGCAAGCCCACAAACCAATGAAAGTGACTGACGTAACATGGGAGTGGTTAAAATACCCCTAAAGAAAGATTAGAAGAGGGACGGAGCATTTTGAGCTGGCCCCTAAAAAGGTGACTGTCTGGACCAGGACATACCTTTCTACCAAATTTTGTCTAATTATTTTGTCTGGTATTTTTGGTGCTATCGCTGTTCAATTTTTCCTATGGAAAAATGAATGGGGAAAAAGTGTTTTGGGACCCCGCCCCTTTTTCTTGGAACCCCCCCCCCTATATATAGGAAGAAAAATCATATATTAGAACACAACAGAAAATAATCTTTGACAACATACAAAATTATAGCATTACACCATGCTTGTGAAAATACTGAAGCACAACTTTGTGACCCAAATTGTAGGGTATTATAGTCTTCTTCAGTCTGACGTAATTGCCATAGTAAGAGCCTAATATAATGTTTTCTGTTAATATTGCAAATATGTTGAAAATGGCCCTTCTGGCAGGGTTATCTCAAACTTATTGCCTTCCTCCTCCTCTTTTTCTGACCTTGTGTTTGTTAGCTTTAGGACTGTGACCTCTTTACCAATTCTGAACAATGTTAAAATGCATGTGCTCTCTTCTCTAAACATGAAAACATTGGTTTATGCTACTAGACGGCCTGTCACTGACTATGCCTCCCGCACAAGTAGTAAAATCATTTTTCACTACTGTGAGGCCTCTTTCTTTCCCCGGCCAGCATTGGAAATATACCTGATCAGAAAGGAATAGCTACATGATGTTTCATATCATTGGAATGGTAATGATAAGTCCACTTTCCTGGCAAAGTCGGATTTAACATTACTATTTTAGAAATATCACTTTTAGAAAGTGGGCATTTATCTGCTCTGTGTGCCTTACAGCCTGTCTCCAATGCACATCTGGACTAGTTGACAGCTATACTTGTGAATTCCCTCTAGACAGCCACAAACATGGGAAAGGTGGGTGTGACAAATGACTCATCTGCATCTTTCTGCATTCTGATGGGCCTTCCTTGGCAGGAAGGGTGGAGGGGATTTGACACCTACACTTGCATAGGGAAATGCTTCTCCCCACACAAGGTGCTGATTACTCCCAAGGGCTGTTTGGAGTCAGGTTTAGGAAGAAAGGATCTCTGTGCACATCAAAGACCCTTCTTTGCAGTCACCACAACTTCAAAAGGCACATTTGGGTATAAGAACTGGGTCTCTGACCTCACTAAATCAGTACACTCCTGGACCTTGGAAGAATTCTGCTGGAGTAAAGATTGCTGTGCTGTACGGATTGCCACTCTACCTGAACTTACTGTTCCAAAAAACGACTTCTCTGCTTTTGCTGAGCTGCACTGCTGTCTGCTGATCTCTACCCTACTGAGGACAATCACTAGACCAATCTCACTTGGACCCAGAGTGACTCCAAAGGCTTGCCCTCTGCTCTTCTGCAGTCCCAGGGACATCAAGGACTGCCTGCTACTCTCTTGGTGCTGCTGGACTCTGCCAATTGTGAGTCATACCCTTGCCTGAGGTGCCCCTACCAGTTCGGGGCCTCAGAAGTGGGGTTTGCTGCTGCTTTCTGCTAAAACCTGACACATTGTCACCACTGTGCCGGTAGGAACCGGCGCATCGCCCCTTCTGCGCTGACGCAGAAGCTTTTCAACGACAGTGGATTCATAGCTTGCACGGCCCCAACTAGAATAATCTGCAAACTAGACGACAACACATTGCATTCATCTCAATAGAGTTCGCTGCTGATGTAGGACCTGACAGCGAGGCTCGACGACAACGCATCTCATTCATCTCAATGGAATTCAACTTCAATGTGGGACCCGATTGTGGGGCTCGATTACAACACAGTGACCCGACTGCATGGAAAATATTGATACATCTCCTTCACATTTGCTCCTCAATTTCAACACTTTGCTCCATCTAAGGTACTTTTCAGCTGACCCTGAGTGGGTTCTGTAGTCCGCATATCCTCCATCGTGGTCAGCCTGAACTTTGGATTTACACCCATCCATCGTGACCTCGAGTACCCTTTTGACCGCTAGTGATTTCTAAGCACTAGTTTGAGTTTATTCTTTAAAAATGAATATCTCGACTTCTACTGATTGGATTTTTGTTGTTTGGTCTTGTTTTACTCAGACAAATATTCTCTATTTTTCTAAGCCTGTGTGAAGTTTTTTTGTGGTGTTTTCAGTGTAGCACTGTGTGTGTGTTTTACACAAATACCTTGCACATTGCCTTTTATGTTAAGCCTGACTTCTACCAGAAGGTGAGCACAGGTTAATTTAGGGTATGTATCTGACTTACCCTGACTAGGATTGTCCCGCTACTTGGACAGGGTGCATACCTCTGCCAACTAAAGAGACAATTTCTAACAAGATATAACCCAGAATGAAAGATTCCACAAATGTTACAGTTTTCAACTGAATCTCAGAAAAGAAAGATATGTTTTATGTGATCATGAGTGCAGCAGGTTACTCAAATGTTGAGGATTTCTAAACTTTTTTTTGATTTTTGCAGGTTTGCTGAATATCAGCTCTGTTGTGAAAGACCCCCGCCGAACAGGAGCCACCAAAGACTCCAACACCACTGTGTCACTGAGGATCCCGGGAACAAAGGAAGGTGCCAGGGTTAAGTCTAAAAGAGGAAGTCTGCAGTTATGCAGAAACACGCTCATGTCCTGCTGTGCTGCACACCACTCAAGTTCAACAGTTACAAGTTGTACATAGAGGTGACTTCCTAATATTTAAAAGGGAGGTCTTTGCCTGTCAAAAATGGTTTCTTATGTTAGGTTTGTCCCACATGCTTTTCCCTGCAGCAGCCTGGCTATAATTGTACGCCTGTTATCATGTTTTAAGAGCCCACTCTGTAAATGGCACAATAGGTGCTGGGGTCCACAGGTGCCATTTCACTTCCCAGCCCTGAGTGCATTTTCAACATCGTGTACTTGGGACTAATAAGCAAAATATATGTCTCAATCAAAAACAAGCCACTATAAACATGTTTAAAAGGGGAGAACAGGTACTCTAGGTTAACAGGGGTAAAATGCCCAGAATTCTAAATACAGCACAGCAGAAAGCAAAAGAAATGGGGGAGGAGCAAAAAATATAAATGCTGGTCATTTTCTACAGTATCCATGAAAACAGATATTCAATTCTTCTTTGTGACCATTTAAAGTTTCATCAATGGAATAAATATGATTCACTGTTTGAACATTAACTCGCATTCCACCAGTCTCTAACACCCTAGTCCTTCCCTCTTCACCCCTCCTACTCTTGTGATAATGACCTCCCCATCCCCTAAAGCCATTGGCAGTATCTACATAATCTACCCAATACCCCTTAAATCTTTTGACAGCCTTCTGTGTAACATATAAAGGGACTTATTCAGAAGCCCCTAGTGCCCCCGGAGCATCATTTTGGCCTAGTGCCCATTTCCAAATTTACAAGGCAGCACTAAGCCACTTTGCTTGGCTTAATGCCACTTTGTAAATATTGGCCACCTGACACAGTTTTGTGTGGCAGAGGGGCGTGCAATGGATGTTGCTATGGGCATTTCTATGCAACACGCATTGCTTTTGCAAAAGCTGACGTCACTCCAGGGGTAGCATTAGAGTGGCGCACCAAGGAGAAATACTCCTTGTTTCTGTGTTTTCTATGTGTTTTGCATTCTGCAGCACACATAGAAGTAACAAATCACCATTATTGATTGTTTATGTGCAGGAAGGGATACCTTCCTGCACATTAACATTCATGCCCTGCAATGCAGGCAACCTTGCACTATGGTACAAGGGTGCCTGCATTGGCACTAAGCAGCTAATTTTAGTGCCCACGCAGGGGGAGAGCACAGAAATGTGCCGTTGTAGATACAGCACATTTCTGTCCTTTCCCGATGGCACAAGGTGGCACAGCAAGACACTTGCTGCACCGCCCTGCGCAAGAGGGGCTTGTAAATAAGCCCCAATATGTATTATTTTGACCCATTCAAACACCATTCTACGTTCTGACTCCATTTGCAAGGAAGATGTAAGTTAGCAGTATGCAGAACATTCAATTTGCCCTCCACTCGTTGCTCCTAAAATTGATCACAATCTTGGAGTCCTTATTGATTGGAAATGAATCCTGAATCCTAAGGTTGCAAGAGTAATCAAGACCTGGTTTGCTCAATTGTGCACTCTGAAATAATTCTACAATTTCTTGACAGGTGGAAGATGGTCCTACTATAAATGTAACTATTCTATAGACATTAGACAATGCAAACTTGATTTATCTGGTCGCTCCAGAAAAACATCTTTGCCATCTCCAACTTGTCCAGAATGGAGAGTTTTAGGTGGTCAATACCACGCCAGACAGGCCCATATTACTCCGGTGTTGAGAGTTCTGGATAACCATCTGTACCAGAATGTGAAGAAGTAAGCACAATATGAGTAGTTTATCTTCTTAAGATATTTATTTGAAATACCAGAAATCACCCCATCCAACTCAGTGTGCACTTTCTCAACTGGCTCCTGCTCCCTGCATTTGAAATAAAACATTTTTACAACCCAATCTTACCTAGCGATAGTCCAGGTGCATGCAGAGCAAACAAACTATAAATGTCTTCTTTACAATAACAAAATACAGGTTTTCATAAATACATCAATTTAAAAAGTCTTTAAAGTATGACTGCTTGCTGAAGGTTCTTGCGTTTCTCCCATGAACATCACGGCTTCCTCCACCATTGCTGCATTTCAAGTTCTCTTTCTGATCTCCCTATTCAAATTCCATATCTCATGGCCATCTGTCTTAATGGCATTTGTAAACAACTTGATCACTTTAATTGGTTTACTACACTAACTGGAACCTGGAAGTCTAATCCTGACCCAGTATCCAACCTTAACACACCACCTTCACTTTCTTTCAATTGTCAAACTCTTCTTTCACATTTTCTCTTCCAATCTAATATTCCACACTGCATCATCAGGAATGCTTTCCAAACCAACCCCTCTCTTCTTATTTATCCAACTAGGACACATCACACTATTCAGCTTCCTTCCCCTGAAAAGCTCAAATGGTGTCATTGTAGTTTTGTATGAGGCCTATACACTCTTACTTTCTCATGAATCTCTTCCAGCCATGACTTTCTGCTTGCCTTTGAACATTGTATAGTCTTCTTTAATAATTTGCAACTCTCTGGGTGATATATTGCAGATTTCTTATGTACAATCCCTCTATCTGTCAGAAAATTCTCCATCTCTCTCAATGTCATTTGCATCCTATTGTCAGCTAAATGTATGGAAGGATAACCTTCTTTATCAAACAATGTTTTTAGAAACTTTATTACAACTCACGTCTCCACAGAAGTCACAACTGCAGCCTCCACCCATCTTGAGTACTAGTCAATACAATTCAAACACCTAATGATCTACACTACCAGACCTAATAGGACCAAAGATATCAAGAGAAATCTCCTCCCAAAGCATAGGAACTACTTCCGCACCACCCTAGTTTGAGTTCTGCATGTCAAAAGCCTTCACTAGCTAGACATTCAATAGAATCGCTCATCCTTTCTTTCTACCATCATGTTCTTTTCTGGTCACCAGTAATCAATTCTAATCCTCATTTTTGTCTTTGACATTCCAGAATGGCTCTCATGACCCAATAAAATGATGCAAGCTCTTAGCATGACCGGAGGAACCAATTTATTTCCTCTCAAGAACAATTCCCCACTCACCATCAGTTCCTCTCTCCCCTTTTCACTACTTCTTTACAATCCTCTTTCCATAACCATCCTGACGACACTTACTGCATTACCATCCCCAAATCCTTACTTACTTACTTACATTGATTACTTAAGACACTTACTGCATCACCATCTCCAAATCCTGATCTTTCTTCATTTCCCTTTACCACTGTTCCTCAGGAATGGTTCCACCTGTGACCTCACATATTTTAATTTCATTCTCACACAACTCATCATCAAAAATACTGTCTTTCTCATCACACAGAGGACCTTTTCAACACATACAAGAAACACAATCCGCTAACATATTCTTAGCACCAGGAAGATGCTCCAGACTAAAATCAAGTTATTGTAAGGCAATCACCCATTTGCATATTCTGGTGGATACTGTATCAATGCCCTTGGACATGAATATTTCTTTCAAAGGCTTATGATCCATTTTAAGTACAAAGTTACTTCCCCATAAAGATTTTCTCAGCTTTCCCATTGCCCAGAACACTCCTAAATCCCTCTTCTCAATTACAGAGTAGTTTCTTTCTGTCCCTCCTAAACTTCTGGATACAAACAAAATGTTTTTTTCTTTGCCACCAACTACTGCATAAGGACTGCACCCAAACCCTTTTAGCTGCCATCCATCTTTAACATTGTCTTCTCCCTTGGTTTAAAACTAGACAGACTGGGAGCGTCCTTCAACTCTGCCTTTATTGACACAAAATCTTCTTCGCAATCATCATTCTTCTTAAATTTCACACCTTTTTTAAGCAACTCTCACATGTTCTTGCTCTTCTCTGCAAAATTCGCTACAAATTTGCTGTGGTACTCAGCCATGCCAAGGAATTTCATCAACTCATCTTTACTTTCAGGAGTCGACATGTTACTGAGAGTGGTCATCAATTCTTCCTTCGGAATGATACCTCTTGAAGATATGTGTTGCCCTAAATACTCTAAACAGTCTACATTAAGCTTACTCTTACTCAGTTTGAGAGTGAGACCACAAGCATCCAATCTTGTAAGAACAGCATGCAATCTTTTGTCATGCTCTGTCACTGAAGTACCAAACACTAACACATCATCCTGGCATATCTTGACCCCTTGCACTGCTCTCAAAATATCTTCCATCACCCTTTGAAACACGGACGAAGCTGAAAACAAACTAAAAGGCATCCTGACATACTTGAACGTTCAAAATAGCGTGACATTGACACCAGATCTTGAAATAATGAATGCATTCTTATCTGGTGATAAGTGGATGTCAAATCCAGGGAAGAGAAATATTTTGCACTCTCTTTTGAAATTAACATCTCTGCAATGTTGGGTAGAAGGTATCTGTCCGCTATGACACATCAATTCAACTCCCTCAAACGGGCACAGTCTCACATCAGCATTCTCTTTTCTTGCCATCACCACTCAGAACCTTCCACTTTTTCAAAAATGCCATCTTTCTCCAATCTTACCAGTTCATGCTTCATATCCTCCCTCACTTTCAATGGAACATTGTGCACCTTATAGACTTTAGATATCAATCCCGGTTTGATTTTTATGAAGTCCTAGTAATTTTTCAGACAACCCCAACCTTATTTAAACATGTTAGGAGAAGCACTTTCAAATGTTTTGGTACACTGCACCAAATTCACTCTTTCTCTCAATTTAACTGCTGGAGATTTGTTCAGATCCATATAAACACCTAACTCTTTTTGGTGAATCTAACGTATAAGAGCATAGATACATAACCTTTTTCCGCTGTGATTCTGTCGCAAAACTCAGTGTCACTTTAGAAGTACCTAAACACGTAATATGCTTCCCTCCATACCTTCCTGGTTTTATATCAACTTTGAACAATTCAACTTTTCCTTTGAATGCCCAATCATAAAATTATTTTGGTACCAATATGATTTTGGCTTCGGATTCAAACAACATACTTACATTACCACCTCCAACACGCATCATATCCACTGGTCCTTCGTCTCCTTTAGCTCCTACTTGTTACACAATCAAATTACAATTATCCTCTGACCTGTACCACATTCCACTGCTCTTACTTTACCCATATCATTACTAGGCCTACAATTAGTTGTAAAATGACCTTTGCACCAACATTTCTTAAAGACTGACTTTCAGCCAGGACAATCCTTGCAATTAGCTAAATGTGAAGTGCTATTGCAAAGGAAACTCTGAAGTTGAGATTTTTAGCATCTTTGAATTCATCTTTTTTTACATGTTTTGACCCTCACAGTCCTGGTCCTGTCACCATCGCCCCTTTAATGTGCATGACGCTCCTTCTTTATAGTGTCCACACACCATCGAGTGCTCAAGAGTTTTTCCTGTTGTTAGTACATTGTTCAGAGAATGATTGTCTTTTGCCACAATGCATCCCTTGCTTTTTCAATACTGCAACCTATCATTAATTGATCCCTAAATCGGGTCTCACGTCAAGAGCCAACATTACATGTTGAAACTAACTTGTGAAATTATGTTATGTATTTTTCTACTGATTTATCACACCTCCTGATCTTGTAGACCCAGACAGTGCATCAAGAGGGAAGTTTTAAGTACTCAAAGATGTACCGCACACCTTGGCATAATTGAAAAGTCCTTTCTTCCATTTAGATCAATGAAGAATGGGTTCCCCGGGGATGATAAATAAAATGGAGGAGTGCTTACATTCTGCATTTCTGTAACAATTTCAATTGCACACAACTTAGGAGGAATCTCACTGGTATTCGATAAATACCGCAGTATCTACCTGTCAGAAGAAACAGTGTTAATATTTACAAACATTAGATCCAAAAAATAAATTAAAATTCAGCAAAAATATTTCTGCAAAAATCGCCGCAGGATAAAAAATTAAGAAGTATTAGGATAAATATCCAAGTAAATTCATAGGTAGGTAAGATGAGAAAATCCAGATATTTTCATTTTAAGAACACTAAAATAGTTGCTTCAAAAGTGAAGAAATCAAAAGTCACAAACATAAGTAGAGTTATGAGCAATCAGCTGCCAAAGGTATGCCAACAGACCAAGACAAAGAAAAGACAAAGGCAAATGGCCGCTGGAAAGTGAAGAAGTATCCTGATTGCTTATATGCAAATCCTTTCTAATGGTTGGTGCACAGCACTACACTCGTGACATTCATGTTGCCACAGAACAGTAGAGAACTCAAGGCAAATGCATCTATAAACACATAACTTTATTATATTTCCACACTAGGGAGACAGTGAGAACAGTGCTGATTAAAACAAATGAAGGTGCACCTGGTTGCCAAGTGACAAGCGCTCGGCATTGATAAAAGCATGAAGACATGCCTTGTTGCCAAGTAACAAGCCCTCAGGGCTGATTGACACCTCTTGCATGTAGTTGTTAGGAAAAAAGTTCTAAATATGTTGTGACGCACCACTAATGGAAAGCTCCAGTTGCTAGGGAATAACTACTGGTTGTGTGGCACTACTCACAGAGGAATCTTTCAACTCACACCCTCATGGAATAGCTTGTGCCACTGCACTCAATGTCGACTCGAGACACAGTGCAAGAGAGGGTTCCATTAAATGTATGTTAGTGGTTGGTGAAAACGGATGAAGAAAAAACAAGATAAAGAAAAAATAAATCAAGCCAACCTGAAGCAGCGAGGAGAAAACCAGTATGCAGAAGCACTCCCAAGTGGCTCACCAGATGGTGGCTGTAGAGATGTGACTCTTCCGATTGTCACCAGGGCGAAGGGGGTAACCATTACGTCCAAGTACTGGCACTCAGGAGAAGCTCTAGTGCTCCCCGAGAGGGCCGTGCTCCACCCCCGATGGCAGGGCTGGAAGGGGAATCGCTTCCCCTTCCATCCCCAACCACCTCCGACCTCCCCCAGTGACGTCAGAGGCCACCCTACGGATCGGAAGAGAAATGCAAAAGCATTTCTCTCCTGATCATGTGATGGGGGCCTGAGAGGGTTCAAAGAGAAGGAAAGGAATTTCCTTCCCTTTGATGTCTCTCAGAGCATTTCAGCAGCTGGATCGTGAAGAGATCCAGCTGCTGAAATGCCCACTAGACACCAGGGATAATTTTTGTTGGTGAAATTGTAATAAGGGGAGCGACCCCATGGGCAAGGGTCGCTCCCCAAGGGGGCAATTATTTTCAAGGCCTTTTCTCCCCCTCCGGGGGCAGATCAGCCTATTGTTATTAGGCCAGTCTGCCCCCGGAGGGGGAGAGAAACATCTAGGCGGCAGGGATCATTTTTTTTTTTTTAGGTTTTTTTGTTGGTTTGTTTTTCAGACGTGGGGAGCGAGCCCTTAGGCAAGGGTTGCTCCCCTGGGGGCAGTTTTATTTTAGGCCATTTCTGACCCCCTTAGGAGCCGTTCAGCATATTTTTGTTCGGCCAATCTGCCCCCAAGGGGGCAGAAACCACTAGGTCCCGGGGATTGTTTTTTTTGCATCAATTTGAAACTAGGGGAGCGACCCCTTAGGCAAGGGTCGCTCCCCTGGGGGGGGGGTATTTTAGGCTATTTGGGGGCAGATCGGCCTATTTTTGGAAATAGGTCACTTCCCATGGGGGCACATTACTGTTGGCCATATCTGGGGCAGATTGGCCTATTTTTGGAAGGCCCGTCTGCCCCCAAGGGGGGCAGAAAGCCCACCAGAGACCAGGGAAGAGGTTTTTTTCAAAATAAGAGGGTGGGGGTATGGCCATACCCCAAATTCAAATAAATGGAGCCAAAGTTGTTCTGCCCACTAGTGGCCAGATGGTGCAATTACCACTGATCCACACCCCGAGGGGGGCAGAAAGTCTACTCAATGCCAGGGAATTAAAAAAAACAAAAATAGTGCATTGGTGGCTACCATCAAGAATGGGCCTGGTTATGCCCCCACCCCAACTGAAGGGGGTAACAGTCTTTCAGCTCTCCCCCGCACACTTAAACATCTTATCTAACGGCAAGCAAGAGGACATTTGATTATTTTGGGTTTTGGTTTTACATTTGGGCCATGAGAACTTGGCTAACTCTCAAAATCGTCCCACTTGGAATGGTGAGGGCTGCACTTTTTGGACATGGGATGCTGCCATGTAGGGAAATCCACAACACCTAGACACATCTGAAAACTAAACATCGGGGTGAGTACAGGGTAGTGTGCTTCACATGCACCCGCACCATTTTCTTACCCACAATTCCCTGCAAACCTCCAACTTTGCTGGAACTCACACATTTTTACCACATTTTTGTGATGCAACCTTCCGGAATCTGCAGGAATCCACTAAATTCCTACCACCCAGCATTGTCTCGTTGGAAAATAGACCATTGGTAAGGGCAGGTAAGTACCTACACTTAGCAATAGGCCACTAACCTCCACTTAGGTCCAGCCAGGTCTCAGTAAATTAAACCCAGCTCAACCCTTGGTAGCTTGGCAACGAGCGACAAGGCTTAACTTAGGAGACAAAGCGTAAAGCATCCAAATATCACAAAACAGCAATCAAATTAAACACAGGAAACAGTTTAAGAATAAAAAAATAGGAAATATTGTTAGCTTTAAAATGACACCAAAACGAATAAAATTGGATAAGGGGAACCGGAGGTATGAATTTTTAAAGAATTATTGCTTTCTAGCGCATAGAAACAAAAAGCGCCAATCTGGTCATCTGGTCACACCTCAACCAGGGCAAAGTCAAAGACCGACTGAGATGGAGCCTGGCTCAGCTACAGCCCGCAGGAGGCCTCGTCAAAAGTTTACCTTAGGACTTAGTCGTTTTTCTGGAGATTTTTCTTCAGCGGGATGGACCTGCCAGTCCAATCCGACCTACTGGAACTCTTCCTCAGATACGCGTCGTGGGAGCCCTCGGTGGAGACTTTTACCCTCGACTTAGTCATTTTTTCAAGGAGAAAATCCTTCGATCGGGGCAAACCTGGATCTTGATCCGACGTCCTTGGAGCCCTCCTCGAATACGCTGGCTGGGAGTCCCAGTCAACTTCCTCGGTTCGGACTTAGGGGGTCAGGGCCACCGACCACGGGAGCACCGCCAACAGGCTGGCGGTGCTCCCACGAGCATTCTGACCGCGGCGGTTCAGCCGCGGTCAGAAGCGGCAAGTCGGCGGGCTCCCGCCGACTTACCGCTGCTCGGGGGAATCCTTCATGGCGGCGGAGCGCGCTCCGCCGCCATGAGGATTCTGACAGCCCCTACCGCCATCCTGTTCATGGCGGGAAACCCGCCATGAACAGGATGGCGGTAGGGGGTGCCGCGGGGCCCCTGGGGGCCCCTGCCGTGCCCATGCCAATGGCATGGGCACGGCAGGGGCCCCCGTAAGAGGGCCCCGCAAAGTATTTCAGTGTCTGCCTTGTAGACACTGAAATACGCGACAGGTGCAACTGCACCCGTCGCACCCCTGCAACTACGCCGGCTCAATTCTGAGCCGGCGTCCTCGTTGCAGGGGCATTTCCTCTGGGCCGGCGGGCGCTCTTTCGGAGAGCGCCCGCCGGCCCAGGGGAAATGTTTAAATGGCCGCCGCGGTCTTTTGACCGCGGTGCGGTCATTTCACGGCGGTACCTTGGCGGACGGCCTCCGCCGTCCGCCAAGGTTAAAATCACCCCCTTAGTCTCCTTTTTGGAGATTTTGTTCACCTGGACGAACCTGCAAGTCAGGCCGGGTCGCGGTTGAGGCAAGACGGCTAGAGTTGCCGCGGCGGGTCGATCCCTGTATGGAGCTTTTTTCCAAAAGTACCCCAAAGTTCTCCAAACTTCTGGATCTTCTTCCAGATGTTCTTTTAAGGTCCTTTTGAGGTCCACAGTTCACCGCAAGGTTCCAGAAGCTTTGAGATGCTCCTTGGGGGTGTGGACTACAACTCCCAGAATGCACCTGGCACAAACTCCTTTTTGGCCACTGGACAGTGGTCAGCTCGTTGGTTTCTTCAGGAGTTGGTGCAGGGGACTCTGGTAAGCAATGTTTCACCTGTAGCAAACAGGGAGTCCCTCCTTGAACCAGTTGAAGCCATGCAAAGTCCTTCTTGTGGTGAAGCCCAAGTGCGCAGCTGGTGCAGTCCTCTAGAGTGCAATGTCCAGGTGCAGGTCAGGGGTCCAGCAGGGCAGTCCTTCTTCTTCTGTAGTTCTTCCTGGTAGGGATCTGGTAGGGAACTGAGGTGTGGGTGCAGGTCAGCCAGTTTTATTCTTGCTCCTGGGTGAAAAACAGGGGGGTCCCAGTTCTCCAATCAGGGGCAGGGTCCTTCCCCCTGTGATGACCACTTCCTGGGAAGTGTGGCAAAAATCAATTCCAGGGAGCAACACTCCTCAAAAATCCATCATGGCTGAAAGTGATTTTTGGAGGTTACATCGGGCTGAGCCCACCCACTGGTGTGGCTAAAAAGCCTAAACACACCTCTCTCCTGCCCTCTCCTAATCTAATCAAGGAGGCACCTAATTGTCTGGGTTAGCAGAATGTGAGGGTGTTGCTGGGTTGCTCCAAATGTCATTCTCTGCCTTTGAAGACCAGCTTGCCTGCCCTCCCCCTTCTGCTCCCCCATCTGCTGAGGGGAGATCTCCTCCCCCAGGCACATCTCCTTATGCTGAGCCAGGCCACTTCACACCTCATCAAGGCCAGAGGCTGGCCAATCAGAGCACAGCAGCAAAAACACTGCAGGGCTGAAGTTGGCAACTTTTCAGGTAAAGTTTAAAACTCTTTACCTGAACAAGTTATATTAAATCCAACAACTGGAAATAACAATTAATTTGAATCCAAACTTCTGGTATCTGTTACTTAAGCTGATTTTTAAAATTAAAATAAAGTCTCTCCACTCTAGCCTATGGAGGCCATTCACTACAATGAGGGAAAAACAAATGTGGCTGTTTTACCTCACCAGGGCTTATAAAACTATTTTTATAAGGTCCCTGCTTATAGTTACATGGTACCCAGCCCTGGGGGCACATAGGGCACACCTTATGGGTGACTTATATGTAAAAATAAGGTTGTTTAAGACTTTGGAACTACTTTTAATTCCAAAGTCAAATGTGCATGCAACTTTAATTTAAAAGCAGCCAGCCAAGGCATGCCTGCCTTTAAAATGACACTGGGCACCTCAGCAGTGCACTACCTATGCTAGGGTCCCTAAACCAACATGCCCTACCATATACTAGGGACTAATAGGTAGGTTGACTTAGGCAACTATAATTAGCCTAATTTGCATACTGATTTTACATAGAGCACTGGCCCTGGGACTGGTTAGCAGTACCCAGGGCACCATCAGAGTCAGGAAAACACCAGCAAAAAGTGAAAAATGGGGGGCAAAAAGTTAGGGGGCCTCTGCAATCAGCACTGTTCTCTCATACTCATCTATACCAATAAATATTCTGCCCCATTTGTCAGCCTAAAAATTTTTTTTTTTCACACTGCCCTTTTGGACCTGCTTTGGTTCCCCCTCAATTTTGACAGGTTTTTGGCTCTTCCCTGTCACAGGCACTTGGCCCACCTACAAAAGTGAGGTATCATTTTTACCGGGAGAGTGAGGGGAACGTTGGGTGGTAGGATATTTGTCCCGGTGCAGTGATCCCACAAGGAAATGTGGGAAACAATTGATTTTTTAGCTAAATTTGAAGTTTGCTGAGTATTCTGGGTAAGAAAACACTGGGGGATCCACACATGTCATACTTCCCTTGACTCCCTCGGGTGTCTACTCTTCAGAAATGTCTGAGTTTGGTAGGCTTCCCTGTATGGCTGCTGAGCCCAGGACCAAAAACGCAGGTGCCCCCGCAAAAACAGGTAGTTTTGTATTTGATAATTTTAATGTGTCCAGATAGTGTTTTGGGGCATTTCCTTTCGCAGCCACTAGGCCCACCCACACAAGTGAGGTACAATTTTTATCGGGAGACTTGGAGGAATGCTTGGTAAAAGGAAATGTGTGGCTCCTCTCAGATTCCAGAACTTTCTGTCACCGAAATGTGAGGAAAAAATTGGTATTTTTGGCCAAATTGTGAGGTTGTCAAAGGATTCCGGGTAACAGAACCTGGTGAGAGCCCCACAAGTCACCCCATCCTGGATTCCGTAGGTGTCTAGTTTTAAAAAATGCACAGGTTTAGTCGGTTTTCCTAGGTGCCAGCTGATCTAGAGATCAAAATCCACAACTAGTCACATTAAAAAAAAATGTCAGTTTTCAATGCAAAAATGGAATGTGTCCATGTTGCGTTTCCTGTCGCGGGCGTTAGGCCTACCCACGCAAGTGAGGTATCATTTTTATCGGGAGACGTGGGGGAACACAGAATATTATTGCTCCTTGTCTTTCTCTACATTTGTTCCTTCCAAATGTAAGACAGTGTGTAAAAAAGACATCTATTTGAGAAAAGCGCTGTAATGCACATGCTAGTATGGGCACCCCGAAATTTAGAGATGTGCAAATAATCACTACTTCTGAACGCCTTATCTTCTGCCCATTTTGGAAATACAAAGGTTTTCTTGATACCTATTTTTAACTCTTTATATTTCACCAAATGAATTGCTGTATATCCGGTATAGAATGAAAACCCATTGCAAGGTGCAGCTCATTTATTGGCTCTGGGTACCTGGGTTCCTGATTGAACCTACAAGCTCTAGATATCTCCAGTACCAGAAGAGTCAAGCAGAAGTAACCTTATATTGCTTTCAAAAATCTGACATTGCAGGAAAAAGTTACAAAGTAAAACGTGAAGAGAAATGGCTGTTTTTTTCACTTCCATATCAATATTTTTTTATCTTAGCTGTTATTTTCAGTAGGAAAACCTTGTAGGATCTACACAATGACCCCTTGCTGAATTCAGAATGTTCTACTTTTCAGAAATGTTTAGCTTTCTGGGATTCAGCATTGGTTTCACACCCATTTCTGTCACTAAGTGGAAGGAGGCTAAAAGCACAAAAAAGTCTTCCTGTTCCTGAAAGCTGGGAAGATGGTGATTTTAGCATCACTAACCCTTTGTTGATGCCATTTTTAGGGAAAAAAATCACAAGCCTTCTTCTGCAGCCCTTTTTTCCCATTTCATTGGAAAAAACAACATTTTTGCTGTATTTTGGCAAAATTCATGGTCCCCTCCAGGGGAACCCACAAACTCTGGGTACTTCTAGAATCCCTAGGAAGTTGGGAAAAAAAAGATGCAAATTTGGCGTCGATAGCTTATGTGGACAAAAAGTTATAAGGGCCTAAGCGCAAACTGCCCCAAATAGCCAAAAAAGGCTCGGCACAGGAGGGGAAAAGGCCTGGCAGCGAAGGGGTTAAGATCTTTGTTTATTTAAGATACCAGAAATCACCCCAACCAGCTCAGTGCACACTCCCTCAGCTGGCTCCTGCCCTCTAACTATCCCCCCATATGAATTACAACATTCTTAGAACCTAAGCTCTCCCAGCAACAGTCTAGGCACATGCAGAGGGTTCTAACCACCAGATATCACACCCTCTTCTAAGCATTGACTATTTTCCACAAGGTGATAAATAGCAAATACCCTGCCTTATTAATAAATATTATTAAATATACTTATCACCCTGCTCATTCACTGCAATCTTTTTACCATGTTTTGATGGCGGTTCCCAAAACAAGACTAGTCTCTTATTGAGCTATGTAAATTCCTGACAGCTGCAGCAAAGCTGTGGAACTCCCTACCTTTTAATATAAAAGTTGGAACGTCATCAAAGCTTCAGGAAGCTACTTAAAACATGTCTCTTTAATATCTAGCCTTGGCGTTTCTCCCAGCCATGAAGGATTTTGTCATTGGTTTTAGCTTATTATGTGTTCTCACTGTACTAAGAAGTCATGAGTATTTGCACTTCATGAATACAAATAACATATCGTAGCATAAGATCACATAAATTTGCATACCATTTTAACATGACATAACATATAACATAGCATAACTAAGCTACACTCTCTTACCAAGCTTATGTTCCTGATGATCCCCTACACATTTAGCTCTTTGGACATATCACACCACCAATATATTGAGGACACCAAATTGAAATTGAGTTTCTTTATGTGCTGGCACCTCTCTTCTCTTACTGTTGACTTAATACCATTGGGTGCTTAACCCACTGGAAGGAGAATTTCTGCTCATCCTTGAGCATCAAAACCTAGCTATCCAGTCATGGTTAGACTGCATTACCAATTATGAATGCAAGTCTGTTACCATTGTCTTCACCAAATGCCTGAACATCATTCTCAATATGGTGCTTGGGCTCCATATCCCTGTAGGGAGTATGGCACAGACTCCTCAAATTCCAACTTAGGCTCATATGAGGGATTCAATCTTTCACTCGTAAACCATGCATTTAACCGAATGGTGATTAGCCTTTGGTGATGTTGAGGTTAGACCAGGGAATCTCTTTATTCACTGGTATTTCTCAATGTGTATTTTGCCCATTCCAAAGCTGCCAGATATGCTGCAGTTCATCTTTTCTCAATAGCCACTCTCTTTACCACATCATTCTCATCTTACCTTGATACTATGGCTACTGACTGACATGAAGCACATTGAGTGCATGGACTGCTTTCCCCTCTACCTAGAAAAAACCTGGGCATCTTAGATTGCCTCTGCTTTGTGCAGAGCATGAGGATTCCTCTTCCCCTGCTTCAAGAAACAAACACTGCACCATGCACCAAGGTTCTTATGTGGCATTCTAAGAACCTCCAAGGTGCTTCTCCCTCAGCTATAGATATCCTCTTCATATGATGCTCTTCAAACAACTGATCTCATCATACCTCTTATGTGAGTTCTCTCAATTTGCCACTCATATTAAGTTGTCTTTGTGATCAATTTACACTTCTGGGCCACATAGATGATGCAGCCTTAAGCTCACTGTAAACATTGTAAAAAATGTGAAATACTCACTGCTTGATTTGAGCCGGTGGTTTTGGTGATCACCAAAAGCATCAAAAGCATGTAATTGTCAAGACCAGCACTTAGGATAGTGTGCCACATGATGGGGCCTAATTTAGAAATGAGCTCAACAACAGTTGTTTACTAATTCAATATGCATTACAAACGACTGAAACCTGCCGCCCGAGCCATTCTTAAAGTGTTGGACACCTGGAATTAATTGTCACACTTGGATAAAGATAAAGGCACAACTTCTTTCAGCGCCAGCTAGCATCAGTGAGGAATTATTGCAGGGGAAAATATGCAAAGCTCTACAAAGGCAAAACAAGAAAATCCATTAACCACAGGCAGACCGCTAATTGTATCTATGTAGTTCATTGCTTGCATGAGAAAACATTTGTATGTTCTACTACCTATCTGTGTATGCAGTAAATTCGCACCCTGCTGTTCAATAAATGGCCTACATGTATGGCAGATGAAGAAGCTATAAATGGGACATATAAGCATGAACTTGCCCCTTATCATTCATAAATTCTAGCTATTAATGAACTGAGCCCTAGCAAAAAAACATTTCAGGCCAATGTCCTTTCTTACATGCATGAAAATATGTGCAGGTGACAAATACACATGCTTCATTTTGCATGTGCTCGTATAAAGGGGGAAAACACTGGTAATAGCTGCATTTCATTTTCTAATCCTAAGGCTTATAGCTAATTATACTTATCATCAACAAACCAAGGCATGTCATACAATACCCCCCCAAAAATTACCATATCAATCAGAACTGAATGTGTTTTCCTATAAATATCAGGTGCTGCAGGTTGCTTTACAGAAGCGAATGATATGGTAGGGGAGAGGAATGTGAAAAAGGCCATTTTAAGATTTTTTTAAACATACTTAACATCTGTACAATAAAAATTAGTATTTATTCTGACCTATGAATTGCACTGCAAATTGAAAACTTGTGACTTATATGTTAACAGACATATCTGTAGCCCTATTGTCAAAGCCATTCTAACATTGGGCGACTCAGAATAGAAACTCTATTTTTCTCCTTGAATGACAAATGTATTTTTAAAACAATACATAGTTCAAGATGGTATATTGGTATATGTATCAAAGGCCTAAAGTGCTTTAATTTTTTGGGACTTTTTGCTTTGACTTTTTTGTGCATGTGTCGATTAACCATTCTTTTCCCAAAGACTTAGGGGCCATTTGTACCAAGCATTATTCCCATTGGGACTTTTGCGACCGGAAAAATGCTTTTTTCTTTGTACCAAAGCAAAATGTGACTTGCTAACTTGTTTATCAAATCGTAATTTGCTTTTTTGGTTCAGTATTAATTAGGAAGGGGCATGTTTAGGGCGTCTCTTTCTAATACCGAATCACACTGGCATGTAGAAATGTTTTGTGACCATGAATGCACTCGCAAAACATTCACAGTTACCACCAACTTTAAGTTGGTAGTAACCCATTCACAAATGAGAAGGGGTCTCCAGGGGCCCCTTCCCCTTTCTGAATGGAAGCATAAACATGTTTCTCAGAGCTGGTAGTGGTCCCACAGACCACTGCCTGCTTTGAAAAAAATGAAAAGAAACCCTAATTTCCTTGAAGGAAAACGGGATGCATTTCAAAAATGATATATGTGATTGAATGTAATGAAAACTGATTTATGTAAAAGCAGTCACAGACATAGTGGTCTGCTGTCCTAATGCGGCCACCATCCTTGTTAGTGAAGCTATTCCCAATAGGATTGCAAATTGCGACCTACCTCATGAATATTGATGAGGTAGGTCTTTGCGACTCCATTGGGAATTGCTAAATATGTTTGAGACACATTTGTACATTTCATTTTGCGAGTCTCTAATTGTAACTTGCAAAAAGTTGCAAATAGACACTAGCAAAATGAAAAGGACATACATCTGACCCCACATGCCCACATCCAAGCAAACAGGCAACCTGATTTTGCATGACTTATGTGGTGCAGCACCAAAGCAAAATTATTTTTGCTATTCACTAAGCTTTCTGTGGTTTAGTAAATCCGAAGTAACACAAAGCAGCACACAGCGCTGCTTTGTGTTACCTTGCTTTGTGTAAATGCCAAATGGGTGTGACATGATCACCCTCATGCATCCACCTATGTTTTTGACACCAACCCAGGTTTGCAAGGATTTGGAAATTTGGGGGCATATCTACAAGCCCTGTGGCACAGGGCAGAAAAGCACCTTATTTATAAGATAGAGTACATTTCTGTCCTTTTCCCCTGTGCTGGCGCACCAATTGCTGCCTAGTGCCAACACAGACACACTTTCACCATGGTGCAAAGTTGTCCACATTGTAAGCAGGATTGTTTCTGTGCAGGAAATCTCCCATTTCCCCCTTAAAGGAATTATTGGAGCCTGATGATAGCTGTAGATTCACAGTTAAAGCAGGTTTAAGTGTATGCCATAAGGACGTAGTTGTAACTTTGGGATTGTGTCATAATGGTTGCACTTGAGATGCACTCAATATATTATTGTTGACTGATATCAAGACTCATAGATTTACAAAATTAGACAGAGACTTTGCTCTTCAGTTTAACAAACGGTAGGATGAGTACATTACCATAGATATCATGGCAAATCTCATGGAACTTGTTGCAATATGGTCATATTTTAAAATCTATGTTGGTAAATCGTGAATAAATCAGGCCCTGGGAAGTCTTGATTAGATGCAGAGAAGCCTGATTCACAAAGGATAATCTATAGCAGAGACCTCCTCACATGTAGCTTTTTACCTAGTACTGGGTGAAAATATCTGCCTTGATTGTATTAATTAATTTTAGGGAGAGATATCTGACTAGGGCTAGAATGTATAAATGTCCACCCATTGCAAAAGTAGATGGAGCCTCTGATGACAGAAACTGGTAAAACAAGTTAAGCTAGTAGATTTGTGACCAGATCACTTATCTACGTCAATAGGCAGCAATCTCCACAGCAGAGGGAGAATTATCTGCCTCCACTATGGAGAAATCAGAATGGAAATGTTTAGGGAAATAATAGTTACCTGACTACAATCGCATACTCCTTGCTAACATTAATACTGCAAATGCACAAACACAGCCCATGCTCTGGGCTCATTCCTCTTCACCTTGGACTATGTGACAATGTGTTCTTTTCCACTGGGCACCATGACTTGCTATATAGCCTCTCTGTTTCCATAAATCCCAACATCAAACTAGGTTACAATCTAAGCCCCTCTATTTCATTGTTAATTTCTACTCAACACTAATGTCACACCTCCCCCTTAATACATAGCAACACACCTCACACTCCTCACTCACACATTGCTTAACACCGCCCATGGAGTTTCTAATGTTTAGGGTTATCTTAATATACTACCCCACTAGTATTAGTATTACCGTAATAGAGTTTTGTATGTTTGTTGTACCTCACAATAACCACATTGTACCCTAATGTGATTATTTTGATGATGCTTGTCTGAATAAAATATACTCAACATATACTTATATTGTAGTTCCATTGGTATTTATTAGACTAATTCATATCATATTGATTCTTCATTGTCCTGTGTTTCCTTCTGATTGGTCAATTGTAACTACCTCACCATCGCTTCTTCTTCTCCTACCTGTGTACCGACATATTTGTTTTAGCAATATAAATTTCAATATGTCTAATAATTGTAATTTCTCCATAAATGTCTGTATCTGCTATATACTTTTTGGGTCACCCTAGATTTTTGCCTTCCATTGCTTTCCTTAGCTGAACCCGATTTTGGTGACTTTTAGGACTCTATGCACTTCTTCCCTCCAATCAGTGGTAAACTGCCTGTGCTGTCTTCCTAACGGGGGTAAAATTAGCCTTCATCTGCTTAATAAATTTAATTTAGTTGTAAGTCTCTAGTAAATGTACTACATGTACCCTGGCCTGTAAATAAATGCTATTCGTGGGCTGCAGCACTTGTTGTGCCACCCACTAAAGCAGTCCTTCAAAACACATTTCAGGGCTGCCACTGCAGCTGTAGTACAGTATTAAGCTGCCAATTTGACCTGGGAAAATAAACTCTTTGCCAGACCAAAACCTTTCTTTTTAATATGTATAAGTCACCCTTAAGGTAGTCACTAAAAACTCGTAAGACAGTGTGCATGGTATTTAAAAAGTGGGACAAGTGTTAGTTTTACATGTCCTGGTAGGGAAA
This sequence comes from Pleurodeles waltl, assembly GCF_031143425.1. Taxonomy (NCBI): domain Eukaryota; kingdom Metazoa; phylum Chordata; class Amphibia; order Caudata; family Salamandridae; genus Pleurodeles; species Pleurodeles waltl. The sequence continues at coordinate 1,048,173,452 of NC_090439.1, read as the reverse complement.
AACTCCTAAGGCAATTTGTCACTACTTTAAGGCTAACTCTCCCGTAGACTAACACCAGGTTGCCTTATTACATCCCTTAAGTGTTAAATTCAGTATGGTACAAGATAGAGAAATGCTGCTTACACTAAAATGAACTGTAATTTAAAATCCTTTTTAAAGGTAAAGCCAGATTTGAATTACTATTCTGAAAATGCCACTTTTAGAAAGTTGTTATTGTTCTGCCTAAAACAAATGTGCTTTTTGCCAGTGTCCATGGTCATGTGACTGTGAATGGCTCCCCTGTTGTGGATTGTGTATTGCTTCTAGACATTGAGACACAAGAGTCCTAGGTGTGGAGGGAGAGGGTCTTCCTGACAGGATGGCTGGAGAGGAGTTGTGCTATGTCCTGATTACTCTTCAAAGGGCCCTGACTGCAGCACACCCAAAGGAACCTGACACCATAATTGCCCTTGTCACCCTGGACAGTTTAGAGCCAACCCCAGGGGAAGAAGTAACTAGAACCAGTTTTGGGGGTGGTTGCGGGAATTTCCCCATAAATGGGCTGGCATAGATATAATCATGGGACTATCAGAAACTCTCCTCAGAACACTATTGGACCTGTTGAGGATTCAGAAGAAGAACTGAGCTGCTATCTAAGGAAGGATGTTTGGTCCTACTTGCCTTGAATCCAGGCTCCCCAGAAATGACTCTAAGGGTCAGTTGACTGATCTTCTGTTTGCACTACAGAGAAACACCAGGTTTGCCTGGTACTCCTCTTGAAGAAAAGGTGAGTGTTAGAAATGGGGATTCTGGTTGGCTAGGGTATGCACCTAAGCCAGGCAGAACCCACCCACTCTAGTCAGGGCAAGGGAGTTACACATCCAAGATAACCCTTGCTCACTCCCTTGGTAGCTTGGCCCGAGCAGTCAGGCCTATCTAAAAGGCAATGTGTAAAGCATTTGCACAACACACACAATACACGTGACGCACTATCCGCACCACAAAGGAAACACAAGACCAAGTTATATGAAAATATACTGTATTGTACACAACACAATTATTAGACCAAACACCACATGTCAGTAATATCCTGCTACTCAAGCAGTTGTCAGAATGTTACACATCAGTTACTCTGCAGAACCAGCAGTAATCACATATAACACACAGGTTACTTATTATTCTGCAACGTAAGCAGTAGTCAGGAAAAAAAAAAGTTACAAGGTAAATGCACTGGTCATAGAAATATCGTAAACACCCATATCAGGAACATTATAACATTTATCAAATCATAGTCAAGAAAACATATTAGCATGTCATGCCCATAAAAGGAACATCAGCACATCATTAAAAGAAAAGGTTAACATAATAATATACCATGTCCCTACCAGGAGCATTATAAACCATATGTTCTTTAGAAAAAGTACCTGTCTTTATGAAAAGTAGGCATCTCAAGTGCCCTGAAAACAAAGTGGGGGGCACCCAGCACTCTTGTGCGCCAAACGTGGGCCTTCTGATAATTCTGGGGGGGCGAGTGACACGCACCGCCCCTCCCGTGGTCTCAGCAGACAGAAACAAGGGCTCTTCGGGGTAGGGAGAGCCTCGGATAAGGCTTCCTTTCCCCCTGCCTGTCCTGCAGAAGGAGACTCAAGGGGACCGGTGGGGCGGGGAGCCTCCGATGAGGCTTCTTTACCCACCCAACATCTTCTTCGTCCAACAGGCCCACCCGGGCCGCAGCGGTGTGCAGCCACCAAGGTAGGGGCCTGCTTGTGCTTGTCCTTGTTGCATGCTTCACCCCGGGGGCACTATAGGAGTACCCTGCTCCTCTGTTGCTTTCAGTGGTGCCCTGGGGATCCCAGGGGCAGTGCGAATCATTTTGGTAAAACAGCCCATTAGGGCTGCGGCAGTGATCCTGGCACAAAAACACGCTTTTCAAAGCACAGGGGCAAAAACACGCGCTTTCAGAGCGCAGCATAAAGGAAGGAGCAGCGTTTCCCAAGGTGCTTCAGGTGACTGACCAGAGCACTCTTCAGGTGCTTTAGCAAATGGTTGCAGGAGTCCAGGGCCATGGCACCCAGCCCCTGGGGGGATAACAGGACAAAGGAAACACAGGGCGGTAGAGCCCAGCAGCAGGCCAGCACAAGGTGAATGCAGGCAGTTCTTCTAGGTGACCAAGTAGATCACAGGTCAGCACAACAGTAGCAGTCCATGGTGGTTCCTTCTGAGTCCCTCCAGCAGCATTCTGTGTCCAGCTCAAAATATCTCCAGTGTCTCCAAATTGTAGGGAAAATTCCCCGGTACTTATACTCAGTTTTACAGTGTGTTTACAATGAAAGGGAGCAGAGGTCGCAACCAGTTACAACTGGTTCTGGGAGTGCCCCCTCCCTCCTCCAGCACAGGCTCTAAACATTAGTTGGAGGTAATCAAGCCTATTGTGTGGGGCCAGGCACAGTCTTTACAAATGTAGGTGTGCCCCGCCTCTCCCTTCTCTCAGCCCAGGAAGACTATTCAGTATGCAGATGCATCTCTGTGACACCTCTACCCTCCCTGTGTATAGGCTGTCTGAAAAGTATGCACAAAGCCCAACTGTCACTCTGCCCAGACGTGGATTGGAGTCAAGCTGCAAAACACTAGCGTCATAAGCACTGAGAAATACCCACTTTTTAGAAGTGGCAGTTCTGTAATAGTAAAAAAAACAAAAAAACACTTGCATCAGTAAGCAGCATTTCTCACTACCATTACAACCATACCAAACATGCCTATGCTACCCCTCATAAATCAGACAATACCCCCTACATTTAAGGCAGGGCATTTCGAAGGCAATCCTATGGGAAGGCAGCACTCACAGCAGTGAGAAGCCAAATAGGCTGTTTGTCACTACCAGGATAGGCCACGCTACCTGGCACATGTCTTGCCTTCTACATACATAGCACCCTGCCCATAGGGTTAGCTAGAGCCTACCTGAGGGGTGACTTACATGTAGTAAAAAGGGAGTTCTGGTCCTGGCAAGTAAATTTAGATTCCAGGTCCCCGGGCAGAAAACTGCACACACAAGCCCTACGTTAGCAGGCCTGAAAAAGGTTTGAAAGGCTACTTTAGTGGGTGGCACAAGCAACTCTGCAGGCCCACTAGTAGCATTTAATTTACAGGCCCTGGGTATAGAAATACCACTGTACAATGGACTTACAGGTAAATTAAATATGCCAATTAGGTATAAGCCAATCATACCAACTTTAGAAGGGAGAGCACCTGCACTTTAGCACTGATCAGCAGTGATAAAGTATTCAGAGTCACAGAGCCAACATCGAGAGGTCAAAAAATAGGAGGAAGGAGACAAAAAGTCAGGGGATGTACTGTAGTGTGGTCAGTTTTACGTATATTTTGCGCATTAGCTTCAGGCCTTAGGCCTCTGTGCACTTTGCCCTAAATATATTTTATTCATTTGCTAACAGCTTAGAGCCTCTGTGCACTTTGCTCTAAATGCTTTCTATTAGGCTTCGTACTGTTATTTTACAGAATAGCCAGTTCTACGGTGTTGTTTTTTATTCATATCACACTGTTTTGCCTACTTCAGCACTGGAGTTCTTCATAACATATTCACTCTGTGCTTTAGTCAAGGATACAGTCTGGTACATTGCCGATAGACGTGGTAGGAGTCTAGACTTGCCATTCCTGCGTAGGAACATTTTGTGATCACGATGACATGTTAGTTATAAAATCACTTCCTTGTCCCAATACATGGGAGAGGGAGATTCCGACCAGGGAACCACAACTAGACGCTGACTGCCTCGTTGCAGATGCTGAACCAGATCACAGGCCTTTGCTCAGGTATGAGTGTGTCCGTCTCCCTAGTGATACAGAAAGGCAAGCTGAAAGCTTAACATGCTGTGCTCTAAATAGAACAAGCAGAGGGAGAGTAGAAACGGTTAGGAATTATGATAGCTTTATTTCTATGTTTTACTCTCCTGGTTACTATATCAATCCTACTATGTTGTATTGTTCTGGTTATTGCGGCTCACGCCTTAATATCTAAAATACAGTCGTTTTATTAAAACATTATATAAAACTTATACTGTCTTTGTCATTTGTATATGAGACCATATAGTGAATGAGAGAGTTGGTTTGGATCTGAGTGACCACGACTTCCCTGAGAAGTTCTAAAGATGTCATGCGCTCGGTTGCCCAATCATTTCTTCCCCGTGGGAGAAATGAGGCACTGCTAGTTAGCCGGAGCAACAACCGGATTTAGGATGACAGAGTTCCTTACAGGTGGGTCAGACTCAGTCCCCCACACCGTTATCGATCCTGCTGCCTAGAAATCCAGTAGTCTCATTTAGGATAATGAGAGCCCACGCGACATGGCGCCGCCAACGTTTGGTCTGGCTCTAATGTTTGGGTCCGACTGACTCTCTCGGTCTCGTATATATTTTGACTCCTCGGTTCCGTATGCGGAGACGTCCGTGGGGCTGAGGGTTTCCGCCACCACAGGTTGGGTACATCCTATTACTTAGTGGTTGGTTGTTCAAGCTTGAACTTTGAAAGGAAATACCCCGATATTGGTGTGCCTTCTCTGTCCTAGAGCTATTATTGTTATACTAATGGCGAATCCAGTTGTAATAAATATACCGCTTAATATGCGATTTCCGCTCACGGGTCATCTGATAGCACATGGACTGACGGTCCAGGGGGGTCCGGTCACTTTTGTGGTGGACGCCCATGCAGCCTATAGAACAGAACTTTTTTATTCTTGGGTCATATTTCCAGCAGCTGATGGGGGTACAAATACTTTTCACGAATATACTGTTGCGAATGTCCCTGGACAATACAGGGCTTATGCATACTTAGAAATACCTTTATCTTATCAAGAACACCATAATTGGCTTGATGGCGCCCTCCCACATTCAGTAACACCAGTACGGTTAGGTCCGTTGAGTAATGATGGTCCGACCTGGCCTTTATTGGCTACATATACACCATATCCTGGAGTGGCAAATGTGGCAGTGGCTGAAGTGCGTCGTTTATATGTGGAATTAACTGCAACGTACAGACGATTAGTTCAGTTTGTGATGCAGACATTAAATACTAATGCAGCGCGTGCTGCTCCAGCTCACCCACATGCGGTGGTGCCGGGAATAAATCCGGCCACTGTACACTCTGTAATGGGCAAAGTACCGGCTAAACGTGAGGAGACTCCATTTTGGCTGGCGCAAAAAATTAATACGCTGGAAGCAGTATTTCCCCATACGGGACCTCAGGATAAGCATAGAATTTTGACGATGTGTTTGCCGTATGGGATGGTTCCTACGGTGGATCTTTGTAATACTTGGGGCACGGTGTTTGCCGCTCTCTATACTACAGCACACGGTACACCGACTTTGGCTAATTTGCCAGAGGTGCTTAAACAAATTCAGGATGAATATGGGGCTGCCCCTGCCTTGGATTTAGGCATGCAATTGATGGGTAATTTTGACGCGGTTTCTTCTATTATTTTGAGTAATCTCAAGGGGGAGGCTGTAGCACTAGCGGTGCGAATGCGTCTTCGGGACGTTCCGCAGATTAATCAGGAGCGGGAACTTCCGAGAATAATAGCTGAAACATATTCTAGTATTGGTCGTGATAGCCTAGGGGCTCGACCGCAGAAACCACAATTGCAGGGTAAAAATAATAAGGATAATTCTAAGCAACAGCAACCTGAGGGTGCGAAAAAGCGCTGGGATAAGAAACAGCAAACACCTAAGAAAGATGGTGGGCAGTCTCCGCAACCGGAGACCCCACAAAATAAGTATAATCTCAGGAATAGGGATACTTTGAAGACGCCTGATAGATATCAATATACTGATACGCGCCAATCTCGTTCCTTTCAGGACTCCTCGGACAAAAGAAGTGAGAGAGGTGGGCGGTCAGAGCGGAGGACGGAGTACGTGAAACCGAGACAGGATTCACAACGCTCAGCTGAGGTTTCTATTAAACAAGAAGAGAAACCGCTGCAACAAAAACAGCAGTTTAAAAAGAAGAAAGTGGCAGCAGTCTCAGTTAGACATGCCGCTCAAGAAGAGAGTTCTCTTGACGAACAAGACATGGGCGTTAGCGCTGTTAGACAGCGCGGCAGAGGTCACAATAGTTCGCCGGAGTCTTCTAGAGCATCTGGAGGCGAAAGCAACTGATGACTTCATACAAGTCGAGACGGCGGATATGCGAGTCTCTGATCCTGATCAAGTATATCTTGTGACTCTACGATTAGAAGGGGACATTGACCGCGTTGTACACGCCATCTTTTGGGACCATATGGTGAAATCATATGATGTCCTGTTGGCCGAACAAGATTGGCCACCTGACTTTGTTCGCGACTGTCCAGTTGGGGAGGAGGTTATTGCGCCTTCCTTTTCACCACTTGTTCCGAGAGAACTAGCGGAGTCATATGGTAAATCATGGGCTCTAGCACAAGCCCCCGCCCTATATAGAAATAATGTGGGGTGGGATAAACAATCACCTTATCATGTCATTCCCATTAAAGGAGGACCTCAGCCACAGCCGCAATATCCTATTAAATTTGAAGCAAGGGCATCGGTTCGGAAAATTCTTACACAATTGGAGTACCAAGGTGTGATTGAGCCTTGTGTCTCGCCGATGAATAATCCCTTATTTCCGGTTGCTAAACCGGACCATTCCTATAGGATAGTGGTGGATTACAGACATTTGAATAGTCATACACGCACATATGCTATACAGAATTCACATAGCGCTGCGCTTATGAATAATATAGTGCGTAAAGAATACAAAACAACCTTGGATATCTCGAATTGATTTTTCTGCCAGAATATAGCACCCGAAAGTCGGGACTATACCGGTTTCAGTGCGTTTGGCTCTCAGAAAAAGTTTTGTCATTTACCTCAGGGGTATAAGAATAGCCCAGGACTGTTCTCGGCTCGTGTGACTGAACTTCTGCACGAGTTGGACCCTGAGGCGTTATCATATGTTGATGACATTTATTTGACGGACGATGAGATTCTACAACATCTCAGTCGCGTATCGCGCATTGTTCTGGGTTTTGCTGATATTGGTTATAAGTTTAATTTTAAGAAATCGAAGATTACCTTCCTCAGTGTTATTTTCCTGGGATATGAGTTATCGAGTGAGGGCAAGAGCCTGGCGCCACATTTTTTGGAGAAATGTGCTTTACTGCAGCCTCCTAATACGGTTCGGAAGCTCCAGTCTTTGTTGGGGTTTCTGAATTTTGGCAGAACTTACATTCCTGATTATGCTACACGTATAAAACCCTTATATGAACTGATTCGCCCGAATTTTTCCAGTAGATTTTGGACGATTGAGCATACACACATACTGCGAGAGCTGCAGAATGATCTCTTAGCGGTTAAACATTTACACACGCGGGACAGTAAAACTCATTTGGTCATCAGGGTGATTCCTGGGGCTGTTGGATTTACGTATGTCACCTTTAATGAAGGGGAGACAGTCCCGATAGCATACAAGTCCCACTTGTATTCTGCTGCAGAACAACGTTTTGCACAGACTGAGAAAATTCTCACTGCAGTACAGATGGCTGTGATCAAAGAGAGACCGCTAGCCCAGGGCCAACGCATTATTGTCGTTTCCCCAATTCCGGCCTTGGAGGCTGTTACAAAAGCAAGTGTTCCTAATTCGAAAGCTTTACACCCGCGGTGGATACAATGGGCTACGTCTTTGACGGCCACTGATGTGGATTACATATTTGACCCTAAGCTGCAGACTCAAGAATTTCTTCAATATGAAATAGAGTACCCGGTTCCTGCTGGCACATTACCTATTGACCAATATGAAGTGGTCATGTATACCGATGGCTCTGCGCAACCGGCGGTTGGGACTAAACAACAGTATTCTGCTGCTTGTGCGGTGGTGAGCGGGACTATGGAGGGGGGAGTTTTCTGCCCCCGACATACTTATACTAAAACCTTGGGAGATTGCACGGCGCAGCTGGCTGAGCTCAAAGCTCTTTTGTTAGCGTTGGAGCATGCAGAGCCGGCGATATTGACCTTGCTAGTCTGTGACTCCTACTACTGTGTGCAATCCTTCAATGAATATCTGCATTATTGGAAAATGAATGGTTTCAGAGATTCTAAAGGCAACACCATTAAACATAAATTGTTGTGGGGTAAGGTTGCGGGTCTGAAAGAGACGCTTCCTAAAGTCCATGTTGTACATACACTTGGACACCAGCGCGTTGGAATACACGTTGCTGGGAATACTTTGGCTGATGAGGCTGCAAAGTCGGCAGTGGCTATCGCCACTGTAGCCGCGGTAACTCGTTCGAGTTCAAAACCAGACATAGAGATTTCGGCTGCCATAAAAGCTACGGCTGATGGCACGCCATTTCCTAAAGGATTCCCTTCTAAATATAGTTACTGCTTGAGTGGTGCACTAAATGCTGTTGTTAATATTCCAGGCGTTGGTGTACGTGAGTTACCGAATAAGATTGAGAGACCTCGATTAATTTCTGCAGCGCATGAAGGGGTGGCATCTGGGCATGCTGGTGTGGCTGCCACGATTTCGCTTTTACAGGCCCGTTATTGGTGGCCTGGTCTCTATAAGGAGACAAAGCAGTATGTCCTTTGTTGTGACGTCTGTCAACAAATTAAAGCATCGTCGGCTAGACGCCCGCAGCAGACTCCTCTTCTGATATCAAATAGACCATTACAGTGTGTGTACTTGGACCATTGTGGTCCACTGACACCAGATAGTGCATACAAATACATATTGGTTGCTGTAGATTCGTGCTCCAGATTTGTGTGGGTCTGGCCACAGCGCTCGGCTGACGCTCGGACTGTTATTAAAGATTTGCGTATCTTTGTCGATACATTTGCAGTTGCGGCTTTTCATTCGGACCAGGACCCTGCTTTTGCCTCTAAGGCATTCAGGGACACCATGGCTTTGTTGGGGGTCCAACTCCAATTCTCGTCTCCATTTCATCCCGAGGGAAATTCTGTCGTGGAGCGTTTAAATCGTGATTTAAAGCAATCCTTAACAGCCAGGGTTATAGGTACGGGTCGTAGTTGGCTAGCCCACCTGTATGGAGTACAGAGAGCACTTAATAACTTGCCTAGAAGGTCACTGGGGGGTCGTACTTCATATGAGTGCCTGTTCGGAACACGAATGTATGTTCCTGATCTAGATGGTCCTGGTGTGGAGGCGGCAGAAACGCCCTTTGACATAAATGATCGTGTCACTGTTTTGCAGGATTTACAACAATTCCATGAAGATAACTCTTCTGCAAGTGCTGCCTCCTCTGGAATTAAGGATGAGCCAGTAACACCTACTGGTTGGATACCCAGGATTGGGGATCTAGTGCGTGAAAAGGTCGCAGTAAAGAAAGAATTTGGTCCTTCTTATCGAGCACCTGTCCCGGTGTTGGGGGTGAGCGGCACGAGAACTGTGATTTTGCCGCCGCTGCAAGGGGCCAAAGGAAATCGTTTTGTTTCCATTGATAATGTCAAGTTACAACATGTGGCCGATTCTGCACAGCGGACCAAGAGGGACACCCAGTAGTTCCGGCATCCCTCTCACTACTGGGGAAGAAGTCCCGCTGCAGGTGATTAGCACCGACCATGTTTCCTCTCCGAGCTTGGGGAGGGTGGAAGATGATCTTGCGATTGTTCCACAGTCAACGATTGATATCGATTCTTTTTCTCAAGTTGCTGTACGTTCTACTGATGTTTCTGAACATGTGATTTATAGCGTACCTAGGAGAGAACCTCCATCAGCTTCCTTGTTCACTGTTGCACCTTTTGCGAGAACTGCCTCTGGCTGCTTCAACGATGCGGATGCAGCTGTATCCAGCTCTTCGTCTTCGCTGTCTTCAATCCGAGGTCCACGTAAGCTACTAAGTTGGCTTAAACGTACATATTTTGTTGTTCCTTGGAACTATTTGTGGCTTTTTATGGCTGTACTGACTATTTTTTTATGGTTGGGATTTGTGGTTACCTTTTTTTCTGGTAATACATGGTCATTTTCTTCCTGATCGATCAGACATTGAGCACGTGGAGACTGTGTTGAGACCACATTTTTCGTCTCATATGGTTCGAAGAGACTTATCCAATGTGAACATTTCTGCAATACCAATTCTGGATGGAATTGTGTGGGATAAAGTAATATTTGATATATATGGTCCCACTGAATTGATTCAAATACCGTATGTTCTTAAGTTATCAATGAATGATATTGTTATTCCAGGCATTGTTTCTGATGATTGGGATGTGAAGACAGTAGATGCTATGCTAAAAGATTTGCAATATTATACTGTCTATGACGATGAAGATGCTTACCAATTTATAGATAATCATGGTGATATGTTTTGCTACACTTATTATGGACACCACTTTATTCACAAAGCGAGTAGCCCTAAGTCCATCTTTCATTATGTACAATGGGAACATTGCTCGACTCCTCCACAAGGGAGTTCGAAAACATATAATGATAAATTTGCATATTTTTCTGGGCATGATCAGCGAAACGCTAAGTCTTACTATTTTAAAGTGACACCGTATTCTAATAAGCAAATTTTGTTGACCGATACTAAATTACTGTATTCTAATTCGGTTGTATCTAAACTTTCGGTCGAAGGATATGAATACTGGTTGAAGACTGTTGACTTGAAAAGTGTTTGGGGTACGAAAAATTGGCAGATGCAAGGCAGAGATACATTATTTTGAGCATGCATTATCCCTGTGCAAATGATTTTCCTCAATGACACAGTACAACAGACTAGTTGTTTGGGCTTGGCGTCGATTAGAGAATTGACTTTGCCTAGAATACCTGTCCCTTCTAAATTAAATAACTGGCAGCACTATGTGAATGCTACTTTTAGTGAATTTACGCATTGGGTCCAGAATGGTACGCTTAACGCTTCATCGTTACATCCGGGCGGGTGGTTATTGTGGCCTGTAGACACTAATCAGTGTCATCAACGTTTTGTTACCTCTTCTGGGGGGTTCAGGACTAGTAGGGCAGACCCTCGTTACATTTCACCAGAACATGCAGATATAATAACTACATACAGTGTGGGGAAACTTTGTCAACAATGGTTGAAGTACTCCACGCTGGGTGCAGTTAAGTCACACCTCAAGTTACTGTCTAATGGTACTGATTTACAAGATTTCTTGTCAGGTCCCAAGGTGCCCCGGAGAAAAAGGTTCTTATATGAAGTGTATAATGAGTTTTGGAAACTTTCCCAGCAGGAGGCTGCAGCCCGGTTAAGACAGATTGATCAAGAAAATCTGCTGCAGACTTTGTCTGTTGTTGATAATGGCATGCATACCCTTTCTGACCGTGTTTACACGATTGACAGCATTGTCTCTTCTGCTATTGACATTATAAAATCAGACATGTCTTCTTTATATCATGGGCAGAGTCAGACACGATCTATCATGCAGCTGGGTTGGACTCTTCAGACCTTGAAGGCGGGTCGCGTTCCATGGCAGCACATTCGTGCCAGAGAGATCTTTATCTCCTTTAATTTAACTCGTTACAACAATTGATGGCTAAGAAGGAAGCGACGTATGTTATGTTAAATATTGAAAAGTTGGAGAAACTGCCTTTTACGGTGGCTGAGATTCCGTCAGCTGAGTGGTTGATTCATGGGGTTATTAATTTGCCTATCTCCACTCTGCAATTTACTTCTTGTTTGAAGCACATTCCGGTGGGTAGATATGAACTATTGGGTGACAGTTACATACACGAGGTGTGGGAGCTTCCTTTTCAGTACAGATGTGTTAATGGTTTGCGGGAAGTTTTTCTTAGCGGTAGCGAATGCGAAGCTTCTGTTAGCCATTCCATGGTTTGTAAACAGCTGTCCTTGCACGGAGCGTGTAATGCTTCGATTGCTAACTTAGCTTGTTATCTGAAGGGAGTTCCAGTCCCGGTAATTAAAAACACTTTCCAGGTGCTTTCTAACGGCAGTTACATTGTTCTTAACAGCGAACGCTGCTGTGGCATGCGTGCCGGAATAGTTTACGTCGTTGTCGTCAACAAGGCCGTTACGTGCTGCGGGAATGTGTTGTTTCCCCCTACTGAATTTAGGGAGGTAGCGGACATCTGGCCTCATATTGCTACTTCCAAGGTTGATTTCGACAAGTTGAGTCGGCTGAAAGCTTTATTGTTTCAAAAGCATGTGGCCCTTACATCTGCTAGCAAGACCTACGCACTTCAAGTGGCAAGGTCATCGGCGGAGATACAGTCCCTTTTGAATACTAACTTTCCGAGTCACTTCGGTGAGCTTGTGGGACGTATATTTAATGCATCTAGCACTGCTGGTATTGCTAATTTTTTCAAAGCCGTTGGTGTTGGTTTCGTTCACACCTTCTCTTCCGTATTCGGTTTGATACCTTCGGCTATACACTCTATTTTCGGAAGCATTTTTGGGAGTTTCCCAATTACTTTGGCTTTATTGGCTGGAGTTTTGCTATTGTTGCTATTTTTTCGCAATGGCTGTCCCGCCGCAACGAGATCCTGTATTGCTGCTTCCGTCAGCGCAGCTGTGTCATGAACGCATGATGCAGCGTTTTGGAGCAACACTCCTGGCTCATTTGGAGTGTGACTGGTCTTTGTCGTTCCGACCGGTTTTGGATTGTGTGCAACCCGTGTTTCGATGCCTTTGGTGCTCATTTGAACATGCACTGGCTTTCTGTCTCTCACTGCAGCGCTCTCCAGTGGTTGATCTTGATCTGTTGATGTTCCTGATTAGGGCTCATTCCCAGACTTGTGCACTGCGGTTGCGTTTGCTTCGTGAAGCGGATTATGAGATTCCCTTCCTGGAGGAAGATGGTTTTGTCTCTTTCCGTGGCACTACACGGGGTGCCGCCCTGAATGGTTTTGGGGCTTTGGAACACACCTGCTCCATGGTACTTTGTGGCGTGGATCTTCCGATATTCACATATCTCGAAGTGGAGGAGCTTCTACGTTCTATTGCTTCTGTTTGACAATTGGATTTTTTTTTTCTCTCTCTCCCGACTAAATTGACACTATATTGCAATTCGCTCTATCGTCACATGTTTCCTAAATTTATGACTTTGTTCTCTTCTCATCTTGTCGAAATGTTGGGTTTAAATTTAGGTCATGTTTTTTTTTATGTTGTTGGAATCACTTGCTACCGACAAGGGGAGGGTGTAGTGTGGTCAGTTTTACGTATATTTTGCGCATTAGCTTCAGGCCTTAGGCCTCTGTGCACTTTGCCCTAAATATATTTTATTCATTTGCTAACAGCTTAGAGCCTCTGTGCACTTTGCTCTAAATGCTTTCTATTAGGCTTCGTACTGTTATTTTACAGAATAGCCAGTTCTACGGTGTTGTTTTTTATTCAAATCACACTGTTTTGCCTACTTCAGCACTGGAGTTCTTCATAACATATTCACTCTGTGCTTTAGTCAAGGATACAGTCTGGTACATTGCCGATAGACGTGGTAGGAGTCTAGACTTGCCATTCCTGCGTAGGAACATTTTGTGATCACGATGACATGTTAGTTATAAAATCACTTCCTTGTCCCAATACATGGGAGAGGGAGATTCCGACCAGGGAACCACAACTAGACGCTGACTGCCTCGTTGCAGATGCTGAACCAGATCACAGGCCTTTGCTCAGGTATGAGTGTGTCCGTCTCCCTAGTGATACAGAAAGGCAAGCTGAAAGCTTAACATGCTGTGCTCTAAATAGAACAAGCAGAGGGAGAGTAGAAACGGTTAGGAATTATGATAGCTTTATTTCTATGTTTTACTCTCCTGGTTACTATATCAATCCTACTATGTTGTTTTGTTCTGGTTATTGCGGCTCACGCTTTAATATCTAAAATACAGTCGTTTTATTAAAACATTATATAAAACTTATACTGTCTTTGTCATTTGTATATGAGACATATAGTGAATGAGAGAGTTGGTTTGGATCTGAGTGACCACGACTTCCCTGAGAAGTTCCAAAGATGTCATGCGCTCGGCTGCCCAATCATTTCTTCCCCGTGGGAGAAATGAGGCACTGCTAGTTAGCCGGAGCAACAACCGGATTTAGGGTGACAGAGTTCCTTACACGTGGGTCAGACTCAGTCCCCCACACCGATATCGATCCTGCTGCCTAGAAATCCAGTAGTCTCATTTAGGATAATGAGAGCCCACGCGACAGTACCTGCCACAAGGGCTAGCTCCAACAGTGAGGATACAGAAGTTTTGGGTTCCTTGCCACCGCAAAGTGATCCCTTTGCAATGACTGTGATATCCGCCAATATGAAGCTACAGTGAGACCTGCTCTTTGCATGACAGTGACAGCCCCACAGAGCACCATGGACAATCTCCAGTGACAACTGGTTCATCGTGCTACTACAGCAACTATGCAACATGCACAACTTGCTTCTTATGCCAACAGCTTCATCCTTGTGATGCCTTCCAATGTGAATAGCACTCCTGGAGTGAATTTGAGAAGGTAGCTCTTCAGGCAAATTTGGTCCCCATATCTGACCCGCTCTCCCTCACAGTTGGCTAGTATTTGAGACTATCATTGGTCCATGGCGACCAGATAACTGTGAGTGTTGTTTTGTGCTTTTTGGCACTATTTTCTATTCTTTATTATTTTTTATTGAGCAGGTATAATAATCATATTACAATATGCTTTTTACAAAAACTTTCATAACATGAGTTAAATTGAATATACATTTGCCATAATAGTGCAAAAATAGAAAAAAGTGCAAGTACTTAGCGCTTATTAAAAATTGTAGACCTGATGGTCCATATCCATCAATTATCCCTCTCCTAAAGATATTTCTTTTCATACTTTTTTTTTTTTAGCAGCTAAAGCATATTTAGCTCATTACGACAAATAAGTGTATTTGGGAAATTTGAATAGTAATAAAAAACCTAGAAACGTAGTTGAAACGAATCATGAAAAAGTGCTAGTGCTTTTTTCTTATAAGGTACAAATAGACACCTATGATAAAAAAAACTGCAATACTAATTGAAACAGTAGAGAAAGGTGTGACTGCATATGCTTCATCAAACTATCTCATACTTACAATGTTTGCAAGCTAAGATCAACATTCTATCCTGATACATATAACCTAGATCAGGACGATGAATGGTGCAAATAGAAAATAAAATAAAAACCTTAGATTAAAATACACCACACAAAAAAGTGCTAGTACTTCATCCATACAGAGTGCAAATAAGCCAATATAATACATTTTAATCTTAATTGAGTTAAAATAGGGAAAAATAAATTGCTAGTGCTTTATGCTTATTGTGGTCCACTGTTACCCATTAACCCCCTCGAGAAAACAGAAGTTTAACCCTCATCCTAATCATATTCAACGAGTGTAAATTGGTGCCAGATAGCTGCATATGCTTCTTGAAACTGTTTAGTCCTTAACATTTTTTGCCCACCTAATATGGAGTGTTGGGATATGCCATGTCCTCCAGTTTCGCAATATTAATGAACAAGCTATTGTGAATGCAATCGACATAAAATACAGTCCGTATTTCTGTATCTTACGAGTCTCCATATATGTCCCAAATAACAAAACACTTGCCTCTACTTTCAACCTTGACTGCACCAATTTATTAATAACTGCAAATAGTTCCTCTCAGAACTGGGGGAGTTTTTGGAATGCATATAATTCATGCAGCCAATCCCCCCTTCCTTCCTGAGGACAGCAAAAGCATTGATCCGGAACTGAGGGGAACATTTTATGGAGAGCTTTGGGAGAGTACTAAGCCATCCAGCGGAACAAAAAGGACACCTGTTTTAGTTTGGTGCTCTAAGGCATTTATGGCCAAGCTCAGCAATCAGCTGCAAATCTCCCTCCGACAAGCTTTGTTGCAGTCCTTCCAAAGATTTTTCTAGGAAATCAGCAGTCAGTTCCTGAGCCAGATGGTTACAAAGCAGCCTGAACCAATTACAGATGCCTGTAAGCTTACTCCTGGCTAATTCTCGCCAGACGGGGTGGTATTCTTGAATCGCTTGCTGTGTATTACTAGATAGAAAATTAATTATCTGTCCATAACTTAGGAAGAACTGGCTACGCTGCACCCCATAGCACAATAAAATGTCATTCCTTATAATTGCCCCTCACTACAAATTCACTCAGGTCCTTAAATCCCTTAGAGTTCCAGAATGCTATCACTACAATAGATAAAATTAACTCAAAATAGTTACACTCCTGAAACTTGAGATGTCTATAACCAGCTGCAATTGGGCAGGAACTAAAAAGAACACCAGTCTTGCTGGGCAGCTCCTGGATGAACTTATAGCGAGTTTCCTTGGGCAGTTTTGCAGTTTTAATAAAAGATGTGAAATTTATTACAGATTTTTGGATCACTTTTGTCAACAAAAAACTTCTAACACCTCTTTGCAATCAATTAGTTGTCCTGATAATAGTGTGCAAATAGGGTAGTGCCGGATCCTCTTGGCTTTTATCAAGTTGCACTCTTGAATACTTAATCCTTGGGACTTTCCTATTTCATATAAAGCTTCTAACAAGAGAGTCTAGCTCCTGAAAATAAGAACTACTAATTGTTATTGGCACAATGCTAAAAAGAAAAGAAATAGTGCTAAAATGGACATCTTCACAAGTGAGTTGTATGAGTGTCATTGGAAGGACCGATCATCTTTCCAATAGTGCTTGAACTTTTCTTAACATGATTATATAGTTTAATTGAAATAACTGGTCATAGCTTGTGCCACAAATATCCCCAAATAACAAATTGGTCTCTGTGAGCTAGCCTGTTGGTTTAAGAAAACAAGAGAATCCCTAGCTGATGCACTAAACAGAAGCCGCTCCGTTTTACTTTGAATAATCTTATGTACACCAATAGTAGTACATTCTTTAATCAGATCGAAAACCCCTTGCATATTTATCTCATCCAGCTTTAAATATAAAATTATATCATCTGTGAATAGCTTTATTTTGGGCGTGCCTGCAATGATTGAACGGATTCCCTACATGCCTTTGTGGCCAGTGGCTCAATAAAAAAAGTGAATTAAATAGGAGATAGGGGACAACCCTGTTGGGTGATTCTTGATTATCAGCAAGTTCAAAAGTCTAGAATTGATGACTGTTTTGTTTTGGACTATGCCCCTTGCTATGAATTCCTGATCTTCCTTGTGAATTGAGTGGGAACCCAATTGGCCAAAGCTAAAGAACAAGGCATCCCAGTTGACTAAATCATATGCTTTGTTGGTGTCCATCATTATTATTCCTGCTGCAGTTTGAGTGTGAGAAAAATATTCAATTGGTTGGATGAGAAAATTAGTATTCAATGTCATTAATCTAGTGGCTACAAATCTACTCTGATCAGTGTGAATAAACAATTGAGCAGCATGAGTAATTTGAGCGGCACAGACCTTTGTCACCAATTTATAATCTGTATTAAGCAAGCTTGTTGGGTGATATGAGCTGGCATTAGTCAGGCATTTTTCCTTCTTCAGAAAGCTAAATATGGTAGATTCTTTGAAAGTAGAAGGGATCTCTTCACCTTACATTATACGATTAAACAAATCTGTTAAGGAAGGTTCCAAATAATTAGCAAAAGCCTTGTAAAATTCTGAAGAAAAGCCATTGTTTCCACATGCCTTTGTGTTAGGCATTTTTGGAGCGTACACATAGGTTCTTGACAATTGGGCCACATGAATGTACCTGTAATATTATTCAGTATCGGAAAGTGTTACTAGATAGGTATTCTCATGTATTCTATTATAGTACTACAGAAAACCATGGGCAACAGCATCATCCTGGGAGACTAATAAGTGAATATCTGGGTTCTCAGTTTCCAATCTGTTAATTCTCTTCACGTATTTGTTACTGGAATTACCTTGAGTTATTTATTTCTTTGAGTATGAAAAAATCCCTAAGATTTTGCGTGGTCCTTTCCAGCTCTTTTTTGGTGGTCTTGAGGCCCTCTAACCTAATACAAACTCCAGTAGCATTATTCACTGCCAGCTGTAAATCTTTTATGCGTGAAGCCAGCTGCTTATTTTGGCTAGCTGTAAATGATATAATATGACCCTAGCACTATTCCCATCTAAACATTCAAAGTCCATGTCTCTGGTTCATCTGATTGGAGCTTAGTTGCTTTTGTGTTATTTTATTTATTAAAATATATTCTATTTTCCTAAATTGGTTTGAGATTTTTCTTGTGTTGTGTTCTGACTCTATCACTGTTTACGTGCTGCATCAATGCTTTACACATTGCCCTCAAGAGAAACATGATAACTTGTGCCATGCTACCAGAGGGTTAAACACAAGTTAATTTAGTGACTTTTGTTGTTCACCGTGACAAGTACTGTGTTAATTAGTTGAGTGGGGCTTCTTCCCCTTCCAACTAATAACCCACTTTCTTGCAATATTTTTTTCCAAAACTAAGATAAACCTCTTGTTCAGAATTTAACAACATGCAACATGTAATGTGTAATCTTATATGTTTAGTCTTTATCTCCTTATGTCAATGAATGTATCCTTTTATTGTTCAGATTTATGTCACGTATCACTCACTATAGCCACCCTAGTCCCTATTGCATACATTTAATGAATTATATTCTTTATCTAATACTAGCTTACGGAGATTCAAGATATCTCAGTAATGGCTGCTACATACAACTTTATCCCACTATCTTTGATCCAGGAGAGTGTAAAGTTTTTTGCTATATCATGTGCATGACAGGCATCTTAATATGCACTTGTACCAATTGTGTACACATTATCTTTACAACTTCATTGACCCAATGACCTTGATTTAAACATGATATCCCACTGATCAGAAATCAGGGGACATCCTACAAAAAACGATTCACCACTCTGCTACCTGTCAATGGGGTAATTCTATAACATCAATATGTGAACTACTAAGTTATTTTCGGGTGGACACTATAAACAGACTTGTGTACTGCCTTTAGGAAGTCAGTGCAAAAAAATCACAAATACACACAGTCACGTTTTTTAAATTATTTTAGCTTTTTGTATTTTCCTTTAACAGTAGCTGCAGGGTCTAGGCACACATGTCTGCCACTTTCTTTCAGGACTCAGATTAAGCAGCTAAGTGCCTTTCCACAAAGGAAGCATTTGTGTCAAGAGCTGATATTTTATATTGTTTCTTTAGCCATAAAATAACCACCATTGCAATGTATCACTTATATGAGAAAATATGTATTATTGTATTGATCTTAAGTAATGTATAATCTCTCAGTTTTATGCATGATCTCTAATGTGAAAGTTAAAAATTATTAAGCCCTTTTCTTTTGGCTCGTATGGTTGAAGAGCCAAGTGATGATGCCTTACTAAACACAAGCAGTGAATGGAAGAAGTCCTTGTACTCGTCCAATGTGCTGTGCCTTCAGCCTCAACTGCTAAAAAAAAGAGGAGGAGAAATAGTAATCTGTTAGTTCTACCAATGATTAAATCACACCAAAATAAATCAAGGTCAGCTGGCAGTCTTCTGCCTAGGCAACGTCTAGAGATTCCAAGTCTCCAGCCAGCAGCAACAAATTCACGGATGGCCAGCTATATAGGACTCTGCCCAAGTCCCACTTCATCCTACAGGTACCCCCTAGCTCCACCCGCAGCTGCAGTTGCAAATACATTTTGTATTTATCTTCTGAGTGAAATGAAACCTATGGTGAGGAGGAGGTCTCCCACATATAAAAACTGTCCCTCTACAGCCCAACAGATGGCAACACTTAATGTAGTGTACAATCTGATGTCATTGTTAGATTATATGGTATTTGTAAAGCACATAGCTACCCTGTAGGATGTCCCATCGCTAACAAACCTCATCAACAGAAGCAACACAGGCACCCCAGAAGGATTAAAACAAGTATGTTTTGAACAGCCTCCTAAACCTAATTTCTGATTGTTTAAATTTTAGGAAATCCAGCAGTAGCCATACTGGCGGTCGAGGCTCGTGGGCGGTGCTACCACCTGTAACGCCCGCTTGTAGGACACTGCCAGCCGTATTTTGACCAAAAAGACAGCCTGGCGGTTTCCTACTGGTGGAGCGCTGCAGGCGGTAGTAGCGCCCCTTCCCACTCCCTGTCGGACAAGGTAAATCGGTCCTCCTTTAGGGGAGAGGGGTGGAGGGTGTTATGTGTGAGTATGTGGTGTCTGCGTGTGTGTGTATAAATGTTTGTGTGCGTGTGTTTATGCGTCTGAGTGTTGTGCTATATGCGTGATTGTATGCATGTGAGTGAATGCATGTATGACTGTGACGGTGAGTGCGTGTCTACATGTCAGTGTATATGCACGTGAGCATGTGTGAGTGAATGCATGTATAGATGAGTGTGAATGAATGCGTGTATGGATGAGTTTGAGTGAATGCTTGTATGGATGTGGTGGTGCATGGGTGAATGCGTCGTGCGTGTGGGTATGTGTATGCATGATTGCGGTGAGGGAGGGTTGGGGGATGGTGTGACTCTAGGAGGGGTTAGGTGATTGCTGGGGTGGGGGAGCCTTCTACCGGTGACAGGGAAGGAATTAGCTGTCACCGGTAGCCCTCCCGCCATGGTTTTCGTGGTGGTGGTACCGCTGTGAAAACCAAGGCAGTAGGCCGGCTCATTATACCGCTGGCGGTCATGTGTGGACCGCTGGGTCAGAGATGCACATCTCTGGCCCAGCGGTTCATACCGCCATGGCAGTATGTGTGGTGATGTGGCGGTATACACCGCCAGGCTGTTGGCGGTGATACCGCCATATTAACTTTGGCGGTCAAAAGACCTAAAGAAAGAGAGTTCCCATAATACAGTCTCAAGCAGAGAAGGCGCTGTACCACCACTCTCTTATTGAAGGGAGGTAGCCATTGCAGGCATTTCATAAGAGATCTCAAAATACTGAAGCAGGAGCCTGTCAGTTTTCGAGCCTGAATTTCCATGCTCAGCTTTTCACCAATCCACAAAACAAGGCTCTTTATAGACTGGGCTGGTTTGGGATGGTCACAAAGATGTTCTGGCCAGGCGACTTCCATCCATCTTTTAGTATTGTTCCCAACTACCAGAATTTCAGTCTTTCCACCATTAAGTTTAAGGCAGCTCTCCAGTGACCTGCATTAAGCACTAACTAAGCTGGGGTGTGCTGGGCTTGAAACTTGGGTTTAATGCCAAAATGATTTGGGTGTCATCTACATAAGACATGTTGTCCAATCCAAATGACTGGACGATCTCTGCTAGCAGGCACACATAGATGTTGAAAAGCATGGGGCTCAGGAATAAGCCCCACACGCGAAAGGAAATCCATCGGAGGAAAACATCTCCACACATACCTAGAAGCTTCTATTGCCCAAGGAGGCTTCAATGAATTTTAGAGCCCTCTCCTGATTTCTAACTCCTTTCACTTTATGGATGAGAGTGGAATGCGACACAGTATCAACTGCCGCACTTAGATCCAACATGATCAATGAGACAGTGCCTCCCTGGTCTAGGATAGTCCTTAATTCCCTGGTGGCAGCTATTAAGGCTGTCTCTGTGCTACTTCCCTTGTCTAAAGCCCATTTGCATGAGGTCCAGAATGTCGTGGGCTTCCAGGAAGTATGATAAATGTTTATTAACATGCTTTTCAATAATTTTACTTGACACCGGTAGCAATAAAAATAGGTCTGTAATTTTCCAGCAAAGCAGTATTGGCCATTGTTTTTTTTAGGAGGAGTTTTACTATTGCCTGCTTCTTTCCAGAGATTAAGAACATCCATTAACAGAGGCAGGAGAACACGGCCGCCTTTTAGTAGTACATCAAGTGGGGGAGGGTCAAAATTAGATCCAGACTTGATGGATTTTAACATAGTCTCCAAGGTTTCTAAATTGAGTGCAGGGAATGATTTTAGAGTAAGGCCCTTCCTATGACTCACCAGATCTTCTATTATAGCTAGGTCTGGTGTCAGGAGAGAATTAAGTATATTAAGAAGCTTATCTTGAAAGAATTCCGCAAATATATTACAATGATCCACAATTGCTTGACACACCTAGATATTTTGGGGGAGGCTCATTAATGAGTTTACTATTTTGAACAGTTCTTTCGGGGAATTTGGCTAAGATTTAATTATTTTATTTACATAAATCATTTTTTCATGCTTTACAGCATGTTTGTATTCTTGTATAGCTGTTTTGTTGCAAATCTTATTTCTGCCATCGTATTTTTTTGTCCATTCCCATCACCTCTTTTTTGCTTTGCTCTTTAATTTCGTCAGCATAGGAGTATACCAGGGGGCCTTGTTCTTTCTGTAATTGACCTTCTAGGTTGTATTCTTGACGAGAGTGTTAAGACAATTGCTCAGCCAACTCTCCGGGATGGCATGCCTTTCTGTTGCGTCCCCCGTCATGTTAGGTACGGACTCAGAAAGAGCCTTCACCCATTACCTACTATCAAGCTTGAACCATGGTCTTCTAGGTTTTTGTGGTGAGGGCTGTTGTATTGTTATATCTGTTTTTTCAAATTTAATTTGAACTATCTGATAATCAGACAACAGGATGGGAATAGCTTCTTCGGATGATAGATTTGACAGGTTATTGAACAGAGAATATAATAGATGACCTTGAATATGGGTCGGGTATACAGTGATTTGCTTTAACTGAAATGCCTCCAAATCCTGATTTAGCCTACCGGGTATAACACACTACTTCATCAAAATGAACAGTCAGATCCCCTAGAAGTGTAAAATTAGCTTTATTCAGGCAGCATTTCGCAACTATATCAGGGAGTACTGAAGTAAACTGAGCTGTCATCTCTGGGGCCCTATACAGCACCATGCCTGAAAAGGTGAAGGTGGGTGAGAATTCTATTGAGAATTGAAGACCCTCACATCATGCCATGTTGATAGTGTTAATACTGGAGTTATTGAGGTCGATGCACCCAGCCATACATTCATAAACACAAACGAAGTTGAATCACCATTATTATATTGCCCTGTTGTGAACTCTCCGTCAACCCCGGCACGTAGGTATGTGGTCAGGCAGGCTCTGAGACATAGGCCTGAGGTTACTGACTGACAGGTCACAGGTGTGGTAACACTTAGCTGGCAGATTAATGCACAAACAGGAAAACTTAGATCAGATCCCCCAGATAGGTCCAGCAACCCCAGAGATTGTCACCAATAAAACACACATGGCCAGAGGGGTGCATGCATTCCCAAAAACACCAAAGCGTTAGATGCCGCATGTAGTTAGGAACACTTAGACAATCAGGAAACAGCACATGCAGCACCAACGCGTCCCTCAGGCCGGACATCTGGACACGTACTCACTGGCCCACATTGTGTCCACGCAAGGTAGAGGCCCACCTGCATTTATTATCTGGAACTGTATTTAGTACTCTATGACAACTCTTCGCATTCTTAGCCAAGAAACAAATGTTTTTCATTGTTTTATTGTATTTAGAGGAATGCATAAACACCTACTGAAAACAAATGTACATTGAGAGACAGTCCTTAGACTCTGGTTCTGTAACCTCTCTCCCGGCCGTAATGTTTAATTAAACAAACTCTTCCTGTTTTGCCAGATGCCTCTTGTCTTTTGTTTTTCAAGATAAATCCACATTTGAGCAACACTTTGATGAGCCAGATAGGAGCTGATTTGATCTTCTGACCCGACTGCGACCAAAGGAAGGGGACCCCACCTGGACAGATTCACATTTGCTCAACAAGAAAGATGAACAGGCGCCACAATCTATTGACAGTTATGCTGAATCCACGGGTCGGAGGTCTGTCCTGAAGCCATCATCAGAAGGATAAGAGACTACATCAGAGTCTTAGGTGGTCATTACAACCCTGGCGGACGGTGTTAAAGCGGCGGTAAAAAAAAATTGGAATTACGACCGCCAACAAAGACAGCCACTTTAACACTCCGACCGCCAAGGCGGTACAAACAAAGTACCGCCCACAGTATCACCACCATTTCCGGGGCGGATTCACCACGGACAAAAACACGGCGGAAACAGGACTTCGAAGGGAAAACGCTCACCTCTACACACCCCACGAGGAACCAGGACGCCATGGAACCGGAGCTGCACATCCTGCCAGCCCTTATCTTCTTGCTTCTCTACCAGGAGCACGAACGCCGGCGGCGAAGACCACGGTGAGTACCGCACCTACGACACAGGGGAGGGAAAAAACAGGGACACACACATGCAACACCCCCACCCACAACAACACACACACTAATACAGCATGATACATTACAGTTACACCACCCCAATCCCCCCGGAAGAATGCAAAGACCAAAGAAAATGAGTGTAACGATTGTAATATATTAAAATCCAGTACGTGAAAATATACATATATACACTATAAACAAAACATACACCAAGATAGTAGTCCAGGTAGTGCTCCATTGAAGTCCGTGAAACACTGGGCCCACACGGTATGGGCGAGGCCCACACAAGATCCACAACCATGATGGAGAGAACACTGCAGGGGCATCAGATAGCAATAAAACAGGCACCTCAGGGGGAAGGAAAGAGGGGCACCTCAGACGGTTGAGTGCACAACGCCAAATCCACGAGGGGGCCACATGCCCACTGTTCAATCCTGGGGAGTGCAAAGCCACAGTCTCTCAAGTCTCTACAGTGGGTGGTTTGCCCACTGCTTAATCCTGGGGAGTGCAAAGCCACAGTCTCTCAAGTCTCTACAGTGGGTGGTTTGCCCACTGCTTAATCCTGGGGAGTGCAAAGCCACAGTCTCTCAAGTCTCTACAGTGGGTGGTTTGCCCACTGCTTTATCCTGGGGAGTGCAAAGCCACAGTCTCTCATGTCTTTTCAGTGGGTAGTTTGCCCACTGCTTTATCTTGGGGAGTGCAAAGCCACAGTCTCTCAAGTCTCTACAGTGGGTGGTTTGCCCACTGTTTTATCCTGGGGAGTGCAAAGCCACAGTCTCTCAAGTGGATGTCTTTCTCCACTGGTTCTGGAGGGGGTTGGTGCCCAGAGTGCTTCATCCTGCCAAGGACTGAGGTAGTGGATGTCTTTCTCCACTGGTTCTGGAGGGGGCTTGGTGCCCAGAGTGCTTCATCCTGCCAAGGACTGAGGTAGTGGATGTCAATCTCCAATGGTTCTGGAGGGGGCTTGGTGCCCAGAGTGCTTCATCCTGCTCGTGACGGACTCAGTAGCGTCAGAGCCCTTGGCGCTCATGGGCCAGCGGTGCTTGTGGCGGCGGTGCCCTGTTCAGCGGTGCGTGTTGCTGCGGTGCCCTGTTCAGCGGTGCGTGTTGCGGCGGTGCCCTGTTCAGTAGTGCTTGTGGCGGCGGTGCCCTGTTCAGCGGTGCTTGTGGCGGGGGTGTCCTTTGCAGTGACTCAGCTGCTGGCGATCCTTCATGGCCCAGTGGGGCTGGTGCTGGTGGTCATGTCTGGCCCAGCAGGGCTGGTGCTGGCGGTCCTGTCTGGCCCAGCGGGGCTGGTGCTGGCGGTCCTCTCTGGCCCAGCGGGGCTGGTGCTGGCGGTCCTGTCTGGCCCAGCGGGGCTAGTGCTGGTGGTCCTCTCTGGCCCAGTGGGGCTGGTGGCGGTGGACTCCTGGGAAGCGAGGGATGATGGCGGTGGCCTCCTGGGCAGCAGGGCAGGTGCTGGCGGTGGCGTCCTGGGCAGCGGGGATGATGGCGTACAGAAACCGGAAGAGTTATCATTCCATGAATGTGCAGATGGTGTGTTTGGCAGACCAGTACATCTCCCATGTGAATGCCAAATTCCCTGGCTCAGTGCATGACACTTACATCCTGCGGAATAGCAGCATCCCTTATGGGTCAACTCCAGAGGCACCGTGTGTGGCTATTAGTTGAGCACCTGGAAGCAAGTCAGTGGGAATGGTTGTCTGGGTCTGGGGATATCCCTACAGGTTAGTGTGTGTCTAAGAGTTGTCTCTCGCCATTTGCAGGTGACTCTGGTTACCCCAACCTGTCATGGCTACTGATCCCAGTGAGGAATCCCAGGACAAGGGCAGAGGAAGCTACAATGAGGCACATGAGCGAACTCGGCGGATGATAGAGCGGACCTTCGGACTCCTGAAGGCCAGTCTCAGGTGCCTCCATATGACAGGTGGATCCCTATTGTACTCACCAAAGAAGGTGTGCCAGATCATCGTGGCCTGCTGTATGCTTCACAACTTAGCTTTGCAACGACAGGTGCCTTTTCTGCAGGAGGATGATCCAGATGGCGTTGTTGTTGCACCTGTGCAGCCTATGGACAGTGAAGACGAGGAAGCAGAAGAAGAGGACATGGACAACAGAAACTCGGTGATCCTGCAATATTTCCAGTGAGACACAGGTAAGAATACAAACCTGCCTACTACATGTTCTTTAACACTGCTACCTCTCTACTGTCTGTCTTTATCACCCAGTGTATGGTCACTGAGTTGTCACTTTCCCTTACGATTTCACAGATGTTTGTCCCACAGTGTGACATCTGCTTTGTTTCCTCGTGGACTAGAGCTGTGTGACATAGGTATGTTGACATTGCAATTGAAAGAGCATTTTGCCACTGTAATTGCTAATACAGTATTTCGAAATCACAGACTGACTCCAGATTGTTTTGTGCTTCAAGGGTGTTTATTTAAGTGCTCAATATTGGAGGGGGTTGTAAAATGGTGAGGGGTGATGGTGGAGGAATGTCCATGGCAGAGTAAAGTCTATTAGTCTCACAGGTGCATTGCCCATATGGGCATACGAAGTGGAGCTGGGGCAGTTTGAGGATGGACAGGGTGACAAAGTGGGACAGAAGGATGACATTCAGGGTGGTCTCATTTCTTGGCGGGGGTCTTGGCATCGTTCTCTGTCTTTGTCCTGGATCTCAGGGACCGTTTGCGGGGTGGTTCTCCATCTGCAGGGGGTGGGGTGCTGGTGTGGTGGTCCTGTGGCGGTGCCTCCTGTCCACTAGCACCGGCGGAGGTGGTGGGCAGTTCATCGTCCAGGCTAGTGTCAGGGGCCACTTGTTGTGCCACAGTGTCCCTCCTGGTGTTGAGTACTTCCTTCAGCACCCCTACGATGGTGCCCAGGGTGGAATTGATGGCTCTGAGTTCCTCCCTGAAGCCCAAATACTGTTCCTCCTGCAGGCGCTGGGTCTCCTGAAACTTGGCCAGTACCGTTGCCATCGTCTCCTGGGAGTGGTGGTAGGCTCCCATGATGGAGGAGAGGGCCTCGTGAAGAGTGGGTTCCCTTGGCCTGTCCTACCCCTGTCGCACAGCAGCCCTCCCAGTTCCCCTGTGTTCCTGGGCCTCCGTCCCCTGGACCGTGTGCCCACAACCACTGCCCCCAAGTCCCTGTTGTTGTTGGGGTGGTGGGTTAGCCTGGGTTCCCTGTAGTGGTGGACAAACTGCTGATTGACGTGTTCTGGGGACAGAGGTATGGGCCCGCTGGGTGGGTGCTGTGCTGGTGTTTTCAGAGGGGGAAGCTCTGTAGTGGCCTGTGACTGTGTCAGGGGAACCAACTGTCCCGAGTCCCCGATGGGCCGGGCTGGTCATCTAGATCCAGTTGGACAGAGCTGCTGTCATCACTGTGGGCCTCTTCTGTTGGTGGTGTGGACATGTGTGGACCCTCCTGTCCGGTGACGTTGGGTAGGGGTCCTGCAGGGGTTTAAAAGGATGTTTATTACATCTGTGTGTGCCATGGTGTGCAATAGGTGGGTGACCGTGTACCCCAGTGCTTGCATTCCTGTGTGGGACCTTGTGTGATGGTGGTTTAGGGGGGTGTATGGGTATGTGCAGTGGCCATGCTTTGGTGATGGGTGTCCATGTTTTGTTGTTGAATGCAGGGCTTGGTGTTGGGATGGGTGGGTTGTGATAGTGGGACATTTGTGAGAAGTAGGAGTGATGGGGGTGAGGGTGAGGTTGGGGGTATGTGATGGCATGCAGGTAGTGTGGGGGATATAATAGTAAAGCTTTGCCTTACCAGAGTCCATTCCTCCATCTACTCCTGCGAGGCCCTCAGGATGCACGATTGCCAAGACTTGCTCCTCCCATGTTGTTAGTTGTGGGGGTGGAGGTGGGGGTCCGCCGCCAGTCCGCTGAACCGCAAGGTGGTGTCTTGAGACCACGGAACGCACCTTCCACCGTAGGTCGTTCCACCTCTTCCTGATGTCATCCCGATTTCTTGGGTGCTGTCCCACTGCGTTAACCCTGTCCACTGTTCTTCACCATAGCTCCATCTTCCTAGCTATGGAGGTGTGCTGCACCTGTGATCCGAATAGCTGTGGCTCTACCCGGACGATTTCCTCCACCATGACCATGAGCTCCTCCTCAGAGAACCTGGGGTGTCTCTGCCGTGCCATGGGGTGGTGTGGGTGATGTGTGGGGTGGTGTGTGTAGTGATAAGTGGGGTGGTATTTAGTGGTGTGTTGTGTGAGGTGCGTGGAAGTTATGTGGGTGATGGCATTGTGTGCCTGTGGATGCTTGGTAGTTGTTTGTGGTGTCTCTCTCTGGCCTTCTCTCTGTAATTGTGGTCGTAGGGGTTTGTGGGTGATGTGGCTGTGTGTTTTATATTGTAATGGGTGTGTGGGAGTGGTGTGTGTATGTGTATCAGGTGTGTGTATTTGTAATTGTCCAATGTGGTAGTGCTCTGTAGATGTGTGTGTATTTTGAGCGCGGCGGTGTGTACCGCCAATGGAATACCGCGGTTGAAAGACCGCCGCATGGATTTGTGGGTCATGACAGTGTGGGCGTATTTCTGTCGCCGTGACGGTGGAGGTTTTGTTTTTGACAGTTTATCACTGTCCTTTGGTGTGGCGGACTTGTGTGGGTGTCTGAATTTTGGCGGATTCCGAGCTGTGGGTCATAATAGCTGTGGCGGAATTCCGCGGCGTTGTGTTGGCGATCTTCTGCACGGCGGTAAGCGGCTTTTAATGCACAGTTGTAATAAGGGCCTTAGCCTTAGCCTTAGCATTTGGCATGTGGTAAACTAGAAAAAAGCTTCAGAAGTAACCTATTTATTGATTTTCAGGGAAGGTGAATATTGTTTTTTTGTTTTTTATTTTGAGTTGATGATCACTTAGACCGCTTGGTGTGATATAGATGGTACACAAAGGCCCTAGGTGTGATATAGGGTTAACACCTCTGTTGTAAGTGGTGCCTTTCACTTGGACCACTGGGCTTGACACAGATGCTATGCATGGGCGTGACAAAGATGGTTTGCATGGGTGTGATATAGGGCCCACGCATCGATCATACTAGTTTCTCAGTACTACTGGTTTCTTAACACTGCTAGTATCTAAAAGAGGTGAAAGGTGTATTTGCTTGGACTTCTGGGTGTGACACAGATGTACGCAGGACCCTTGGGTGTGACGTAGGGTGTCATTTGAATGTTAGGGAGCTAGAACGATTTGAATCCAGAAGATTAATCATAGCTTGTGTTTGGCCAAGGAGAGCCTTTGGCTTTTGAAGCTATTCCTTTCTTTCTTCATAGAAATTGTTATTTTTTCCACAGAGCTGTTATCGACAAGATTATCAGGCTCACTTAGTCCCAAGCACTGTGAGGAGTTTCCCCTGGTCACAGGATAATATGTGCAAGGAGCCAGCTAAGGTATTCCCGAGAACCTGTTCCCTTTTTTTTCTTGTGCCTTCTGAGCTTTTCTTCATGCCAGTTGAAATGGTGTTGTTCTGATATTGTGCTGCTGGAAAATAAATGTGACATGTTGTTTCATCTTGAGTGTTGTGGTCGTTGATGACTCAATGTGCTGTACGGGTAAATTTATGTATTTGTGTTTTGCCTTAAGAATTGTGTTTGTCTATGTCTCAATATGCTACGAAAACACTGCTGATTCTTGCAAATTGTTTTTTGATGCCAAAAGAAGGCTCACTATCCTGGCACCAATTCCATGCTGTTTTTGAATTAACAATTGCACTTTTTCCTAGGTTGTGATCACTGTTTGTATTGTTAAGTGTTTATTTTTGATGCATCTGTGAATAATGTTGAGCTTAGTAGATCTAGTAACTCCTCGTGTACATATTTCCCACTATCAGGGTAGATCTAGTAACCTATGTGTGCATATTTTCCACTATCAGGATGGAACTGGTAATCCCTGTGTGCACATTTCCCCATTACCAGAGTAAAACCTAAAAATCCTCTAAAAACAGAGAGTTACAACATGTATACTTAAGATCCCTTAAAAGTACAAATACTAAAAAGAGTAACTATCCCCTAAAAAGACTACCCAATTCATCATGGAGTCACCTCTAAAGCATTTGCAAAACAGGTTCTTCACAAAGAAGAGAAAACTTGGCAAATTTTGCCATGAACACATTAAGGCACACACGTTCCCCTTGCCAAAAGAGGGAACCTTTGACGCCAACATGATTGAACACACAAGAACATACATATGAACAAAGTACACAGGGCAAAAGAAGGACAAAAGAGAGGCATTACTAGAATTATGGGCCATCTTTGAGGAAGTCAAGGTGGATGACACTAACCCACAACCAGTAAGCAAGACAACCACACCTTCCCCACTGTATTTAAGTATGGAGGTGCTCTCCCCAGTGCCTGCTATCCCGGCTTTAGGCTACACCAATCCACCAACTGAAAGGGCCCTAATAAAAAACAAGCTGTCAGATCTAGACATGACAGACCAATGGACTAATAATCCTAGGTGCTCCCAGCACCCCTCCAGTCCAGCGATAGAGCTCCCCAAAGTTCAACCTCGTGCCCATCGCGTGCAGGCCATTGAACCTCAGCTGCACAGTGAAAACACAATCCCACTGGTTCCGGGAAAAACTGGTTCCGGTAGCAGGGAGATTCATAGCAGTTACGGACATTGAGGCAACCAGCGAGGGTGGAAAAAGAGATCCCAGTCTTCCTGGACCCAACCACACGAATGGGTACTGCTGAGTCAGAGCACGTGACCATTGCAGACTGACCTGAAGGGGAATGATAGCAAGAAGCAAAGGGGGACACTTTCTGTGACTTGCTGGCAGATTGGACTATTGGAGGGAACCAATTTGGCCAGTCCTGGCATACAGGAGGGTCGTTTGAGACAGAGGACATGCTATGGCAGAAAACTGCATCAGAAACTTGAAGGGCGATCCTGGCTGGGATTTCTTCTACATGCAGCACTGCCTCATAAGTTAGGAACAAAAGCAAGTTAAGGCAAGAAGAGAAGAGAGAGAGCAAGAAATGGTTGGAAAGGAACCAGGTGGTTACTGCAAAATCCCTGAGCTGGGAGCGTCTGATCCCAGCTCAGGGATTTTGCAATAACGACCTGGTTGAAACCTGGTAAGTACAGCCATGGTCGCAATAGCTCAGAAGGCAGTGGTGCAGATGATGGTACCAATGCAGAGAACCCGAAAGAATAAAGCATGGAGTAACAGGATTCTAGAAAGTAGTACAGGAGACTCCCAAAGCCAGGACCACATCACAATGCCCTTCTGTTTCTAGAACCTGAGAAGCCACGGGGCCAACATTGGCCAGTACTGCGTCCAGGAGATGGTAGACACACACCCACTCTCTTGTGTCCCATACCATCAGTAACTTGACGCTCCGAGAAGAAGCATACCATTACAGTGCTGGTAAATAACATACCCTACTGCTCCTGATTGGCACAGGGGCAACAAAATCATGTTTGAAAGCAGGGATTGTGCCCTTATCCAAAGACTCCATGGACACGTACAGTTTCTCGGGCAAGGTCATGAGGGTCCCCTCCACAAAACCCCTGTATTTAGATGTGGGAGGCAGCTGCGTGAAGGGAAGGTTGCTATATCACCCCTCATCCCAGACTAATGTCCTAGGGAGAGATTTAATGGCCAACGTATACATGACCATTAATTTCTTGGAGGATGGGACAGTGATTTGTTCAGCCCCTGGGGTTACCTCATCAAGATATATGTCTTTGACACCCCCCCCCCCAGACTGCACAGACCAGCCAATAAGAGCAGTGCCTGTCGACCTGACAGCCTTCACTAACGCTGTCCTCATAATCATCGCCAACGCACCAGGACTGCTGGGTCATAGGCTACAGCTGTCCCGTGAATTTAGGTTCCACCAGAAGGGTCACCATGATGTGTTACCCCAAGAAGAGGGGCAGCTTTGCATGGAGGCTTTTGAGGTGTTGCCTGAGTATGGAGTCCAGCTGGTCACTGACCAAGTGGACGCAATGTGGGCGTGCATCATTTTCGTTACACCCGGTTTCAGTGTGCCGGTGGTAACTAATGATCAATTGCTCAGTGAGTGCCTGGGAGCCTCACAGATTGTCTTTGGCAGTTCCGTTAAGGATAGAGTAGAACTGTGAAACGGGGCTCCGTTGCCCATGGCGGTATAGACAGCAGGGCAGGAAAAAGACTTGTCAACAGTACCACCACAGTTATGGGCAAAGGGTGATGTGGGGCTCATCAATACCATCGAACCGGTAAGGAAAACCTTGCAAAAAGGGGCCTTCCTACCCTGGGTGTGTTAGTACTCTCTCTGCAAAGAAGCTGATGAGGAGATAGCACTTAATAACCAAGCCCAGGTCAATCAATGGGTAATCCATGTGAGGGTCTCCCCCTGCAATTCACTGATCTTCAAGGGTAAGGGAGGGACCTTGTGCCTTGTGCGGGACCTGCATCCCCTCAATGACATTGTGGTCCAGGAGTTCCCCATGGTGCTAAACCCCTCCATCAAACTCACCAACATACCAGCAGAAGACCGCTATTTCTCTGCGATAGGTATCAAGAATGTGTTCTTTTGCATTCTGCT
This sequence comes from Pleurodeles waltl, assembly GCF_031143425.1. Taxonomy (NCBI): domain Eukaryota; kingdom Metazoa; phylum Chordata; class Amphibia; order Caudata; family Salamandridae; genus Pleurodeles; species Pleurodeles waltl. The sequence goes on along the minus strand of NC_090439.1, from coordinate 1,048,140,839 downwards.
GCACTGCAACAGCCAGTACCTGACAGCGTTCACCTTCTGGGGGATTCAGTGGCTATACCGGAGATTACTGCATGGGTACTGCAAGTTCCCCCAGTATCTGCAATCGAATACTGAGGAATAATCTTGCTAACTTCCGATCAAATAGCACCCTTGTACTGTATGCTGACGACATCTTGATATGCGGTCCATCTGAGACTGTATGCTGACAAAATCTTGATATGCGGTCTATCTGAGGACCTATGTCATCAAGACACAATAGCCCTCCTAACTGCATTTGCCAAGAGAGGGTAAAAAGTACAGAAGGGGAAGATGCAGTATGTACAGCAGGAGGACAGCTATTTGGGTCAGTTGATATCAGCGGCTTATCAGCAGATCACGCTGGAGCCCACAGAGCTATGCCACCACCAAAAATGAAAAAGGGCATGTAAACGTTGTTAGGGCTGTGTAACTACCTCCATCAGTGGGTCTTCAATTACAGCATGCTAGTTGCCCCCTTACTTAAGACCACGAAAAAGGCGAAAGCTGGCCACACGGAATAGCTGGACACTTGAGATGCATGATACCTTCTTCAACCTGAAAACAGAGATCACACACTCCCCCATGTTAGGAACACCTGATTGTAAAAAGGAATGCTTCTTAATCAGCCACATCAATGGGCAAGTCATGTCAGCAGTCCTGACACAAAAATATCCCCTGGGGCACAAACCCGTTACGTACAACAGTGGCCTCTTAGACTCAGTCATGCAGGGTCATTTCCCATGTGGGCAAGCACTGGCAGCAGTTGCCTTTGCTGTCCGCAAAAGCTCCTCCATTGTGATAGGGGCACCGCTGTCACTGTATGCAGAACATTCAGGGTTTGTGGTTATCCGCAAGAGCACACTGACTATGCAGCAGGTTTTGGGCTACAAACGTATTCTCTCCACGCCATACCTAAAGGTAGTTCAGTGCCACCTAGTAAACCCAGCTACCTTCCTAGCCCATGAGGTTCAGGAGAGGGAGAAGACCCAGGACTGCACACAACACACCAAAGAGGGGATCAACTGGGTAGAGGAAGATCCCATCCTAGACATTGAGGCACTGTTCATTGACAGCTCCTCCACGATCTATCAAGAGACTGGGGTGAGACATACCGGGGAGGTGGTAGTAAAGGGTTGGAGCCATGTGCCCTCAGAAAAACTGCAAGACACCCACAGCTAACTCTCCTCCCTCATCTCTCAGCACAGGTGGCAGAACTGGCAGCACTAATTGAAGCCCTCAGCTAAAGCTCAGGTAAAATGGTGACAATTTATTCTGGCTCAGCCTATGCTACAACCACGATGGCTTATCTCCTATAAGAGTGCCAATCAGAAATTGCAGACGGCAGTCATTGTCTACTAATATTACATACTAGGCATCAGCCAAATGATTCATGAAAATTATCTGTATGGCTCTTTTTTTACTGCCCCCACTGGAAGTTTTGTTTTAGCAATTATGGACAATATTTATGATTTTTCACACAAGACAATTGATGGCGCAATGTGCTGAAACGTTTTTCTCCCCGCCTCGTGTTCAGAAACAACAAACACACCACTGCTATTCTCACCAATAAAGGTCGACTAGATCTTTGGACTTGGCGAAGAGTGAAGTAGTCAGAATCATTCAATCACAAATCAATGACATTATACCATATACAATTAAATACATCATGAACAATTGAACACAACATCAAACACTGAAGTGAATAAAGTTTCAAAGCTTTATCACAATCCCAAAATCAATTTCATGTATATGGTGAAAACAAAACTAAGGTATAAACATATATGAAAACCATACGTTGACCGAAACGTCTGAAAAGGTGTAACCTACTAAACATCAATACTATTAAAAATTCCAAAAGAATGATACAGATTAGCAACAACATACTATGCACATTATTATCAAATTTCAAAGCAGATGATGGCGACATCAGTAAATCACCAAAATACAGTTTTCACAATCAATTTCAGATTTCAGGACTGGGCCATTCCTATCACTTCCATGAATTCAGACTTGCTTGTGTGGGAACGGGCTGACACGTGGGGAAAAGCAAAGAAAAAGCAAGACAAAAATAATTTAGTAAATCATCTAACTAGGGCAACTCTCTTCAAAAATATGTTGGTGTAATCATCTAAAATGAAAAGGAAACAAGAAACCACACTTAGTTATACCTCTCCTCATCGGACAGCAGACAGCAGTGCTTCGTCAGTCAGAACGGTCACTTTCTTCTGACGTCAGTTGACAGCAGCATCAAGACAGTGCAGAACACAGGCTGCACATATGACAAATCAGCAGTTCAGATTAGTCGGACTCATTATTACTGAACCTCATAACAGAATATGGCAATTAAGACTAAGAGGAAGTGCCTCAGGTGACTTGAAGAAGACAGAGGGTGACAACAGACTTGAGACATGAATAGACAGACTGCAGCAGGGTTCTGGCCAGCTTTGAGGTAGGAGTGGACTAACTCAGACTTTCAAAGTCTCTCACTAATTAAAATATCCACAACCCTCTTGATTGGTCCTTCAGATAGGCTAATTTCAGGTGTCAGATTCAGGCCCTGTTAGACTTTTCATCCTTGGCGTGGTCTCCCTTAACTTTTTGCCTCTATTTCCCAGGTTGTTGATGTGTGCTGGACTCTGTTTTTGATGTTCTTGTTACTTTGGGCACATTACCACTGCTAACCAGTGCTAAAGTGCAAGTGCTCCTATAAAAAATGTATATGTAATTGGTTCATACATTATTGACATATTTGATTTCCTAGTAAGTCCCTAGCATAGTGCACTAGAGGTGCCCAGGGCCCGTAAATCAAATGCTACTAGTTGGCCTGCAGCACTGGTTGTGCCTAAGTAGCTCTGTAATCATGTCTCAGACCTGCCACTGCAGTGTCTGTGTGTGCAGTTTTAAACTGTAAATTCGACTTGGCGAGTGTACCCACTTGCCAGGCCTAAACCTTCCCTTTTCCTCCATGTAAGGCACCCCTAAGGTAGGCCCTAGGTAGCCCAAAATGCAGGGTGCAGTGTATAGGTAAGGTAGGACATATAGTAATGTGTTTTATATCTCCTGACAGTTAAATATTGCTAAATAAGTTTTTCACTGTTGCATGGCCTGTCCCTCTCATAGGTTAACATGGGGGCTACCTTTAAATATGCTTACTATGTAGATTCTGTTTGGGAGCGGATAGACCTGTGGTGTTTGGGGTCTCTGAGCTCACAATTTAAAAATACATCTTTTAGTAAAGTTGATTTTAAGATTGTGTGTTTGAAAATGCCAATTTTAGAAAGTGAGCATTTTCTTGCTTATACCATTTATGTGACTCTGTCTGTTTGTGGATTCCCAGTCTGGGTCAGTTTGAAAGTTGTGCTGGTTGCACCTCTGACTAGACAATGACACAAAGGGAGCTGGGGTGTAGTCTTCATTTCCTGATGAGCCATCTGTGCTAGGAGGGAGGGGAAGAGTGGTCACTCACACCTGAAAGGGCTGTGCCTGCCCTCACACAATGCAGTCTCCAACCCCCCGGTGAGTAACTGGGGACTGGCCTGGGCAAGGCAGGATTTCACAACCAAGAGAGGCTTTTATTTGAAGTAGGCCTACTTCAAAGGAGAAAATGGGTGTAAGAAAGACACCCAAAACCACAGACTTTAGAACACCCCTGGAAACCAAGAGGAACCTCTGCCTGGAGAAGAGGTGAAGAGCTGAGGAAAAAGAGCTGCCCTGCCTGTGCTTTGTGGAGCTATCCTGCAGTTGCTGCTTCTGCCTGTACTAAGAGGACAAAGACTGGACTTTGTGTTGCCTTCCTTCCTTTGAAGATCTCCAAGGGCTTGATTTAGAGTTTGCCTCCTGTTGTTTGAAGTCTCAGGGACAGCAAAGACTTCTCTCTGCCAGCATCTGGAGTCTCTGGAGAGACTCCTACCCTGCCAAGTGGTGCCCATCCAGTTCCTGGGGCCCTGAAAGGAGAAGCTGGCAGCCCAACAGTAAAAAATCCACGCACAGAACGCCTGTGGCTGAAAAATCGATGCGCCGCCGCTTTGCGGCTGAAAATCTACGCTCGCCTGCAACGCGACCCAAAGATCGACGCCCGGGGCTAGTGAAATTACCCACGGCATCGCTGAAGGAGGCTGGAGAGATCGCAACCCGCACTGTGTGGTTTTCGGATCATCGTACGGCTGGATTTCCGACGCAAACACCGCTGGGCATGTAAAAACGATACAAAGCCTGCTCAGACCCAAGAGTGCTGACCAGACCGACGCATCACTATCTTGCAGAGAGAAGAAACGATGCACGCCGACCCGACTAAAGGAGAAACAACGCAAGGTCTCGCTCGTGAGTGAAATCGATGCATCGCAAGCCCTTTTTGATGAACACTCACCCATGCTGGGTTATTTTTGACACACCCAAGGTACATTTTCACAGTAACAGCGTTAGCATTGTGTTAAAAAAACTACATGAAGACTCTTTTTGTTTTTTAATTGATAACTTGACTTGAGTGTTGTGGATTTTTGTCATTTTGGTCTTGTTTTGTTTAGATAAATAGTCTCTATTTTTCTAAACCTGTATTGTGTCATTTTGTAGTGTTTTCATCAAGGTACTGTATGTGTTGGTACAAATACTTTATACCTAGCACTCTGAAGTTAAGCCTCCTGCTCGTGCCAAGCTACCAAGGGGGTGAGAGGTGTTAGCTGAGGGTGATTCTCTTTTACCCTGACTAGAGTGAGGGTCCTTGCTTGGACGGGGGTAACCTAACTGCCAACCAAAGACCCCATTTCTAACAGGCCCTAATTATGAGTTTGGCGGGAGGAAAAGGTTGCCCGTCAAACTCCCGCAGTCAGGAGACCGCCAGTCCAGTCCCCTTCCTGCCGGACCTATTATGAGTTTCCTGCTGGATCAGGGGGCGGAAACACATTTTCTGCCCGCTGGCCCAGTGGGAAATGCAAAACAGCATTGATGCTGGCTCACAATAGAGACAGTGATTTGCATGACGGGGCTAAATAAACTAATATTTCTCATGAGAATCATACGTTTTCTGTCTTGTTCGACAGTTAGAACAAATAAAGCAGCATTGTTAATGACAAACATGTTCTTCGCTTTCAATACAATAGGACATGCAACATCACATTAGCAACCTAGACAAAATAATTCAGGTCTGAGGGAACAGAATAAACAACTGATTTTCAATTATTGCTGCAAAATTAATCTTTCAGGCCTAGTCAAACTAAGAAAGCATTAATACACATTAATGCACTTAATACATTATTAAAACCTATTGAGCACCTTACAATTCAATTCAAATATGCAAAGCAAATTATTTAATCGTCAACATTATTTGTAATGTGTTAGAGTGATTTTAAACATGCATTTATTTTTCTGCCCACGTCATTTGTGTTAATAAAATCCACTTAAAGCAATATAAGTACAATTAATTAATGATCATTTAATACTTTCAATACCATTCTTAACATTAATTAACATTAGTACTTCATTTAATATGAATGCAAAATCGTTCATGATAAAACATAGGGAGTCATTACGGCCTTGGCAGAGGGGATTACTCCGTCCCAAACGTGGCAGATATCTCTCCCGCTGTAGTTCCATTATATTCTATGGAATTTGTAAAATGGTGGACGGGATATCCGTCACTTTTGGGATGGAGTAATCCCCTCCTTCAAGGTCGTAATGAGGCCCATGGTGTTTAATATGAATGGTGGCCACATGGTCCACCATATTTCAAAGCTGCACTTTTTACAACTAGTGTTATTTTCTCTGTTAAGCTTTTAAATAAAGGTCAGTTAATCACCATATGCTAAGTTCTATGCAACTGATGTATCTCTCTCACATGGAGCAAGACACCTTTCTGCACTGAGCTACGCTGCGTGAAACAGAAAGGGCAGGAATGCGCCACATCTACCAAGATACAACACATTACTGTCCGACACCATCCTGCACAAAAACAATTCTTAAAGGCAATTTCCCATTTCTAAGTGTGATGCAAAATGCAGCACACTTAGAAAGAGGAGAAACAACAATGAGAAATAAATATATTTCACTTTGATGCACTTCTACTGGAAAGGCGTACAATTCTGATGAATTTTCAGGTGCACCAGTGTTGGTAAATCTGAACATGCTTCAGATTAAATGGGTAGATGTTTGGGAACACCCACAGTTCACCATGTAACTCCTTCCCAGCGCAGTATACTGCAAGGCAGCAACTTGCACTGCCTTGCATTAAACCATATTTACTAAGCCATGCAGGGGCACACAGGGTGCTTCTGTGTGGCATAGTAAATCACATTCTAGGTTTTGCGTCACCTTACAAGATGCAAAAAAGTTCCTGGTTCATTCAAGTGGGTGTCCAAGCCTTCATCTGAACATAAATATTCATCATTGTCACATTGTAGGAGGCTGACCTGGCTTGTAGTGGGTACCAAGGGATACTTACACTTTGTACCAGGTCCAGTTATCCCTTATTAGTGTAGAAGAGGTGTTTCTAGCACCTTAGGCTGATAGAAGGTAGCTATAGCAGAGCAGCTTAGGCTGAACTAGGAGACATGCAAAGCTCCTACTATACCACTGGTGTCATATGCACAATATCATAAGAAAACACAATACACAGATATACAAAAAATAAAGGTACTTTATTTTTATGACAATATGCCACAAGTATCTCAGTGAGTACCTTCAGTATGAGGATGCCAAATATACACAAGATATATGTACACAATACCAAAAATATGCAGTAATAGCAAAAGGAAGTAATGCAAGCAGTGTAAAGTTACAATAGATTGCAAAAGGAGCACATAGGTATAGGGGCAACCCAAACCATATACTCCAAAAGTGGAATGCGAACCACGAATGGACCCCAAACCTATGTGAGCTTGTAGAGGGTCACTGGGACTGTAAGAAAACAGTGAGGGTTAGAAAAATAGCCCACCCCAAGACCCTGTAAGGTAGGTGTAAAGTGCACCTACAACCCCCAGAGAGCACAGAAGTCGTGATAGGGGGATTCTGCAAGGAAAACCAACACCAGCAAAGCAACAACAGTGGATTTCCGGACCTGAGTACCTGTGAAACAAGGGGACCAAGTCCAAGAGTCGCGACAGTGTCGAGAGTGTGCAGATGCCCAGGAAATGCCAGCTGAGGGTGCAAAGGAGCTGCCACTGGATGGAAGAAGCTTGGTGTTTTGCAAGAACGAAGAGGACTAGGAACTTCCCCTTTGGAGGATGGATGTGCCACGTCGTGAAAAAGCTTGCTGAGGTGTTCCCACGCAGAAAGACTGCAAACAAGCCTTGCTAGCTGCAAGGGTTGTGGTTAGGGTTTTTGGATGCTGCTGTGGCCCAGGAGGGACCAGGATGTCGCCACTTGGATGAGGAGACAGAGGGGGTGCCCAGCAAGTCAGGGAGCCCTCACAGAAGCAGGCAGCACCCACAGAAGTACCGGAACAGGCACTTAGAAGAGGAGTGAGCCGGAGTCCACCCGAAGTCAGAAAAGGGAGTCCCACGATGCCAGAGGACAACTCAGAAGGTTGTGCACTGCAGGTTAGAGTGTCGGGGACCCAGGCTTGGCTGTGCACAAAAGAAATCCTGGAAGAGTGCACAGGAGCCGGAGCAGCTGCAAATCACGCAGTACCCAGCAATGCAGTCTAGCTTGGGGAGGCAAGGACTTACCTCCACCAAACTTGGACTGAAGAGTCACTGGACTGTGGGAGTCACTTGGACAGAGTTGCTGAGTTCCAAGGACCACGTTTGTCGTGCTGAGAGGGGACCCAGAGGACTGGTGATGCAGTCTTTTGTTGCCTGCGGTTGCAGTGGGAAGATTCCGTCGACCCACTGGAGATTTCTTCAGAGCTCCTGGTGCAGAAAGGAGGCAGGCTACCCCCAGACCATGCACCACCAGGAAACAGTCGAGAAAGCCAGCAGGATGAAGCGATACAAGGTTGCAGTAGTCGTCTTTGCTACTTTGTTGAGGTTTTGCAGGCGTCCTGAGCAGTCAGCGGTCGATCCTTTGGCAGAAGGTGAAGAGGGAGACGCAGAGGAACTCTGATGAGCTCTTGCATTCGGTATCTAAAGAATTCCCCAAAGCAGAGACCCTAAATAGCCAGAAAAGGAGGTTTGGCTACCTAGTAAGGAGGATAGGCTAGTAAGAAAGGTAAGAGCCTATCAGAAGGAGTTTCTGACGTCACCTGATGGCACTGGCCACTCAGAGCAGTCCAGTGTGCCAGCAACACCTCTGTTTCCAAGATGGCAGAGGTCTGGGGCACACTGGAGGAGCTCTGGGCACCTCCCCTGGGAGGTGCAGGTCAGGGGAGTGGTCACTCCCCTTTCCTTTGTCCAGTTTCGCACCAGAGCAGGGCTGGGGGATCCCTAAACCGGTGTAGACTGGCTTATGCAGAGATGGGCAGCATCTGTGCCCATCAAAGCATTTCCAGAGGCTGGGGGAGGCTACTCCTCCCCAGCCTTCACACCTATTTCCAAAGGGAGAGGGTGTCACACCCTCTCTCAGAGGAAATCCTTTGTTCTGCCTTCCTGGGCCAGGGCTGCCTGGACCCCAGGGGGGCAGAAACCTGTCTGAGGGGTTGGCAGCAGCAGCAGCAGCAGCTGCAGTGCAAACCCTGAAAAGGCAGTTTGGCAGTACCCGGGTTCTGTGCTAGAGAACCGGGGGATCATGGAATTGTCTCCCCAATGGCAGAATGGCATTGGGGTGACAATTCCATGATCTTAGACATGTTACCTTGCCATGTTCGGAGTTACCATTGTGACGCCATACATAGGTAGTGACCTATGTATAGTGCACGCGTGTAATAGTGTCCCCGCACTCACAAAGTCCGGGGAATTTGCCCTGAACGATGTGGGGGCACCTTGGCTAGTGCCAGGGTGCCCACACACTAAGGGGGTCATTCTGACCCTGGCGGTCAGTGTTAAAGCGGCGGCCAACCCGCCAACAGGCTGGCGGTCCAAAAAATGGAATTCTGACCCTGGCGGGAACCGCCAACACGGGCCGCCGCTTTAACACTCCGACCGCCACGGCGGCACAAACAAACAGCGCGGCGGTCACCGCAAACAGCCAGGCGGCAGACAATGTAACGCCCACCCTATCACGACTCACCAATCCGCCACCTTTTCCGATAAAAACATGGCGGAAACAGACATTTCCAATGGAAAACGCTCACCTCGACACACTCCACGCGGAATCGGGACAGCATGGAACCGGAACTCCACATCCTCCCAGCCATTGCCTTCCTGCTCTTCTTCCAGGATCACGAACGTCGCCGCAGACGACAACGGTGAGTACTGCACCTACGACACAGGGGAGGGGGGAGGAGGAAAGGTTACGGGCACACACATACGCCACACACCCACCCCCACCCTCACCCCCACCAAAATACCTACACACCAATGCAGATTAAAAAGTCAGAGTGACACCCCCAAAACAAAAAAGCAAAGACAAAAGGCAATGATTGTAAAAATAGAACTATATTATAGCAATAATTAAGTATAGCGAACTTAGCAATATATAAAGAATTATTACACATCTAGAACTATATATATATACAAGTAGCAAAAGTCCGGCACAGTTTTGCAAAGTTCAAATGTCCGTGGGCCAATGTGCAGCAACACATGGGCAAAGCCCACACACGAGATCGAGTCCATTGGAGAGAACACTGCTGGGGCATCACAAAAATCAAATACTGGCATCTCAGGGGGAAGGGAAGGGGGGGCACCTCAGCCACATGAGTCCACGACGCCAGATCTACGAAGGGCCTCCATGCCCACTGTGCCATCCTGGGGAGTGCAAAGCCACAGTCTCTCAAGTCTCTACAGTGGGTGGATTGCCCACTGTTCCATCCTGGGGGGTGCAAAGCCACAGTCCGGTGCTTGACAGGAGGGCCCAGCGGAGCGGTGCTTGACAGGAGGGCCCAGCGGAGCGGTGCTTGAGATGAGGGCCCAGCGGAGCGGTGCTTGAGATGAGGGCCCAGCGGAGCGGTGCTTGACAGGAGGGCCCAGCGGAGCGGTGCTTGACAGGAGGGCCCAGCGGAGCAGTGCTTGAGATGAGGGCCCAGCGGAGCGGTGCTTGACAGGAGGGCCCAGCGGAGCGGTGCTTGACAGGTGGGCCCAGCGGAGCGGTGCTTGACAGGAGGGCCCAGCGGAGCGGTGCTTGAGATGAGGGCCCAGCGGAGCGGTGCTTGACAGGAGGGCCCAGCGGAGCGGTGCTTGACAGGAGGGCCCAGCGGAGCGGTGCTTGAGATGAGGGCCCAGCGGAGCGGTGCTTGACAGGAGGGCCCAGCGGAGCGGTGCTTGACAGGAGGGCCCAGCGGAGCGGTGCTTGACAGGAGGGCCCAGCGGAGCGGTGCTTGACAGGAGGGCCCTGTTCAGCGGTGCCTGTCTTGGCGGGCCCTGTTCAGCGGTGCTTCTCACGGCGGGGCCCTGTTCAGCGGTGCCTGTCTTGGCGGGGCCCTGTTCAGCGGTGCTTCTCACGGCGGGGCCCTGTTCAGCGGTGCTTCTCACGGCGGGGCCCTGTTCAGCGGTGCCTGTCTTGGCGGGGCCCTGTTCAGCGGTGCTCCTCACGGCGGGGCCCTGTTCAGCGGTGCTCCTCACGGCGGGGCCCTGTTCAGCGGTGCTCCTCACGGCGGGGCCCTGTTCAGCCGTGCTTGTCTTGTGTTTCGAGTGAACCACACCTGGCCAATACTTCCCGCTCAGTCAGCATCGGACCTTTCCGTTGCGGGGCCCTCCTGTGATGGAGTCCTGGGGCCCTGGGTCTCCTCCGATACCCCCGGAATGGGGCTGGTGGGGCCCTCATGGCCAGGTCGGCTGCTCCCTGCCTTTTGCGCTTTGCTGCCCTTGCCCTCCTTGGCAGACTCTCCGTGGCCCTTGGCTCCCTTACCCGATGTGGCAGGTGACGGTGCAAGGCTACCCTCCTTGGGGGCAGGCGTATCAGGCCTGTCGCGCCTGCCCTTCAGTTTTTTTTCTCCTCTTCCCGGGGGGGGGGGGCTGGCTGTGCCTTTGCTGCTGGCCGATGTCCCTGCCCAAGGAAAGGGCGGACTCCAAAAACCAGGCATGACGTTCTTGGGAGTTGCTGGGCTGGTGGTGGCTGAGGTGTTTTTGGAACTCTTACGAGATGGAGGGGGTGGGTCAGGTGAGGAAAAGAGGTCCAGTTTATAGAGGATTAGTTTTTTAGGAGCCATGGGAAGGGTAGCTGGTATAGGAGTGGAGGAAGAGGATGTGGTTGTAGGAGAGTCAAGTCTGGTGTCTTTCGGTGCAGGTGCTTGGGCTGGAGGCTGACGTGAGGTGGATGGCTGTTGGTTGGGTGCCTGCCTGCGTTTGTGTGGTTTGGAAGCGGGGGTGACGGACGCACTGGGAGAGGACACAGGGGACGTGTACATGGCAGTGGGGGTGGTGACTGCACGTGTGCGGACTGGTGTGGAGGGTGTGCTGGTGATGGGTGTACTGGCTGATGGTGGTGTGCATGCAGGTGTGAGTGTAGACGTCACAGGGAGGGAGGAGGGAGACGAGGAGGTGGGGGACACAGAGGAGGTAGTGGCTGTTGGCATGTCTGCATCTGTATGTTGCTTGTGTGAATGCTTCTGTGTTCTGTGGTGCTTATGTCTGGATGAGCTTCCCTTGGGTGTTGAGGTGTGTGCAGGCTGTTCTGTAGGTGTGGATGGGATAGGCAGAGGAACAGGGGGGTGGGACTGGGTGGAGGGAGTTAGAAGAGGGAGGCTGGAGACAGGGACAATCGCTGCCGTCAGTGCTGAGGCCAGAGCGTTGAACGATCGCTGCTGGGCAGCCTGACCCGAATGAAGGCCCTCCAGGTATGCATTGCTTTGATGCACCTCCCTCTCCACACCCTGGATGGCATTCAAAAGGGTAGACTGCCCAACAATGATGGTCCTCAGGAGGTCAATGACCTCCTCACTGAGGGCAGCAGGGGTAACTGGGGCAGGGCCTGAGGTGCCTGGGGCGAAGGAGATGGCCGCCTTCCTGGCCGTGCGGGCACGGGCCGAAGGCCGAGGGGCTGCTGGGAGGGCGGAGCTGGTGCGCTGGGTGGCGGCTGTACCTGTAGTATCGGTGGGCACGGATGTTGCCGCCACCGCAAGGGAGCTCCCATCCGAGGACGTGTCGGTGTCACTGACGTCTGCACGGGTCCCCGTGGTGGAGCCCCCCTCGCCCTCCGTCTCACTGGTCATGTCGGAGTCCGTTGCATGGCCCTCCGGGGCCATGTGAGATGCAGCTCCCTCTTGCGCCGATGCCACTTCTCCTCCGCCTGATGATGCTAATGCACACATTCACAGAAAAACAAAGAAAATGGGGGGGGTGGAGAAATAAAGACAAGTTGAGTGCATGCATTGGGGACACCGTTGGCGGAGAGGACAGACACAGAAGCCCCCTGCACTACGCTGCGCACTTTGGGTACACTACTCATTCACTGGGACATGCCCTACAAGCCTATGGGCGACAACTGCCCACACAGAATACACAGGTCCATGAATAGCGTTACTAGGCACCCTACAGAGGTGGGGGGCGGGGCACCGGACCATACCTCACGGAGGGGCCTAGCCTACAGAAATCGCCCTGGCCTAGGGATACCCACAGCCCTCCTCCCCCACCCAGGCACCTCCACTGCACACAAATATAGCTGAATGTGCTGGTACTCACCCCCTTGTGTCTGCTGTGATGTCCTCAAGCGCCCATCTATATCGGGGTAGGCCACCGCCAGGATCCGGGACATCAGGGGGGTCAAGGTACAACTGGCATCCCTCCTAGGTTGGGAGGCCATCCCCAGCAGAGCCTCGGCGGTCTTCCTGCTCCCGCGGCGGATGTCCTCCCACCTCTTGCGGCAGTGGGTGCCCCGTCTGTTGCGGACCCCCAGGGCCCGGACGTCCTTGGCGATGGCACGCCAAATATCGATCTTCTGATGGGTGCTGACCTATGTGACATGTACAGGGGGGGGAAAGAAACATCATCACTTTTCTGCATGCTCGATGTGAGTGGCCCCCCCTCCCCAAACTTGCCAGGTGGCACATGCTCTCATCTGTCGTGCCATGCATTCGTAATTCGCTCCCCTCCCCTCCATCGTACATCCACCCCACTCATCACAGGCATTGCCCACTATGCATTGGCCCCGTGTACTCACCTGTTGGTCTGGAGGACCGTAGAGTAGCGCATACTGGGGGAGGACCCCGTCCACGAGCTTCTACAACTCTTCGGAACTGAAGGCGAGGGCCCTTTCCCCAGTCGCAGCAGCCATTGTCACTTCCAGACCGAGGTCACAGCAGCACTTGCAGTATAGGTCCTCTCCTGTGGATACTCAGGTCTCGTGTGATTAAGCAGAGAGAAAATGGCGGTCACGCCCGCGGCGGTGCGTACCGCAGCGGTGCGTACCGCGACCGCCGGCGCACATCGTCATTGGCTCCTGAAACCCATAGGGTTCAATGTTAACCAATGCTGCTTTGCGCCGCGGTCTTCGACCGCCTACCGCCACGGCGTGCCACGCCAGCGCAATGACCTCACTTCACATTGTCACACTTCACAGGTCAGGCAGCCGCCATTTCAAGGGCCCACAAGGCTTAATTCCTACTGCGTCACAAATGGCTAGGCCTTGCATCGACACTCATTCAAGCTATTCAATCCAGAGAGATTCGTGTACTGTGCAGGCTGTGGGAACTTACCTGTTGGTTGATTGACTCTGTGCTCCATGTTGTCCTTCCTAGGCACCGTCCGCTGGGACTTGCGAGGAGACGGAGGAATGTTCCCGTGTACAGACCGCTGGTGGACTTGTCGACAATGGAAGAACAACATGTCATACTCACCTACAGACTCAACAGTGCCACTATACAGGAACTGTGTGCCCAGCTGGAGCCAGACCTGATGTCACCCATCCGCCAACCCACACGGATTCCGCCGCTAGTGCAGGTGCTGTCAGTACTCCATTTTTTGGCTAGTGGATCATTTCAAACTACAGTGGCCATTTCATCTGGGATGTCTCAGCCTATGTTTTCAAGGGTATTGTCCAGAGTGTTGTCTGCCCTGATGAAATACATGCGGAGCTACATCATTTTCCCTGAGGTGGGTGACTTGCCTACAGTGAAGGGTGATTTCTATGCCCTTGGACACATTCCCAATATCATTGGTGCCATTGATGGTACCCATGTGGCTTTGGTCCCCCCAAAAGACAATGAACAGGTGTACAGGAACCGAAAAAGTTATCATTCGATGAATGTCCAGGTGGTCTGTTTGGCTGACCAGTACATCTCCCATTTAAATGCCAAGTTCCCAGGGTCAGTGCATGACGCGTACGTCATGCGAAATAGCAGCATCCCTTATGTGATGGAACAGCTACAGAGACAGCGTGTGTGGCTAATTGGTGACTCTGGTTACCCCAACCTGCCTTGGCTATTGACCCCAGTGAGGAATCCCAGGACAAGGGGAGAGGAACGGTACAATGAGGCCCATGGGTGTACTAGGAGGGTGATCGAGCGGACCTTCGGCCTCCTGAAGGCCAGGTTTAGGTGCCTGCATATGACAGGTGGATCCCTAATGTACTCACCAAAGAAGGTGTGTCATATCATCGTGGCCTGCTGCATGCTTCACAACCTGGCTTTGCGACGCCAGGTGCCTTTCCTGCAGGAGGATGGTCCAGATGGTGGTGTTGTGGCCGCTGTGGAGCCTGCGGAGAGTGAAGAGGAGGAAGACGAAGAGGACGACACAGACAACAGGGACAGAGTGATACTGCAGTATTTCCAGTAACACACAGGTAAGAATCTACTCCTGCATTTTATTATATCTGTAACAGTACTGGCTCTCTACTGTCTGACCTTTCACCCCAATGTATGGTAACTTAGTTGTGAATTTGCCTTCCTATTTCAGTGATCTGGTCCCCACGGAGTGCCCTCTGGTTTATTTCCCCATGGACTACTGCTGTGTGACACTGGTATGTTGTCATCACAATGTATTTGGACATTTTTGGTTGGTTATATCGAATACATTTGGTTTAAAAAAATAAATAGCAGACTCCAGATGGTTTTTGTGCAATAATTGTGTTTATTGAAGTGCAAAAATTGGTGTATAGTTCAAAAAGGGTGATGGGTGATGGTGGAGGCATGTCCATGGCAGAGTCCAGACTCACGTTCGCACAGGTGCATTGTCCATATACCTGTGGAAGGTGGAGCAGGGCCAGTTCAAGGTTGGACAGGGTGAACAAGTGGGACAGTGGGATGACATCCGGGGGGATCCGTGCATGGCGGGGGTCTTGACATCCTACTCTGTCTTCTTCCTCGATCTCAGGCCTTTCTTGCGGGGTGGTTCATGTTCTGCAGGGGGTGGGGTCCAGGTGGCCCGTTGCTGTTGTGTCGGGGCCTCCTGACCACTAGCGCCGGCGGAGGTGGTGGGCTGTTCTTCCTCCATGCTAGTGGCAGGGGCCCTTTGGGGGGCCACATGGTCCCGCAATGTGGTGACAATCTGGTTGCGTGGTCAGTGGGAGTTGGTGCGGTTCCCAGTGCTGCAGGCCACCATGAGTCGTCCCATGTGGAGGGGCTGGAGCCAAGGATAAGGACCTCATTCTTGTTAGAGTTCAGTTTCAGGCAGCTGTTTTTCATCCATTTGGCGATGGCCTTCCTTCCTTCATGGAGGTTGGTTTCGGCAGTGGCGGGGTCCTTGGTGAGGGAGAGGATCAGCTGGGTCTGTATTTCAAAAACAAAAATGAAAAGCTTTCTTTACCTTTTTTCAGAGCAGGCAGTGGTCTGTGGGACCATTGCCTGCTCTGAAAAAATATTTTCGATACCATTCACAAAGGGGAAAGGGTACTGTGTGGACCTCTTCCCATTTGCAAATTAGTTAGCACCATTTTTAAATTGGTGCTAACTGCAATTGTTCTGTGACCGCATTTACAGTCACAAAACAATCATACATTGCACTGACTCGCAGTTAAGAAGTGAAGCCCCTTCCTAATTGCGATTCGCAAACCCTATTTGTGATTCAGTAAAGAGATTACTGAATCACACAATTTAGTTTGTGCATCGCCAAATGCTTTTTTCTTGTCGCAAATGGCTCCATCCTGCAAATCAGGACGTTTGAGACAAGAGAAAACCTTTGTACATGTGACTCTTTGTGCTGTGTGATCTAGGATTGCTATTTCGCATACAAAATTTGTAAAAGGACTCTATTTCCATGAGGCATTCTGTTGCTTATTAGCTGCTAAGTTTGTCTCCTTGATGCAATAGGAACCTAGTTCCTGTCGCATTCGTGGGTACTCTTGTTCTCTGTGTTGGTTTTTTCCTTGTCACTCACTTTATCTCTGAACAACAACTCAGTTTTTTCAAAAGTCGGGACCATTATTTTCCCGATTGCCAGAGCAGTTATCAGCATGCTTTCCATCTCCTCGTTCCAACGCCTCAATCCAGTGAAGTTTGGGGTTAGTGCTTATCAGAATATTGGTACCCATTTGACTAATTTGCTTATCATAACTTAATGTTTCTTCATTTATAATAAGCCTGTGGCTTATTCCAAGGGGAACTTTTTCTTTTTGGACTTTATTTTCAAGTTTGACATGTTCTTGCTTTTCATCCTTAAAACTTTCCTCTGTTGCATATTTTAAATTTAGGTAAATGTTTTAAGGTTGTTTGTCTGCAGTATTCCTTCTCATGGAAGTGACTACTTGGCAGGTCATTTTAGATGTTTTCTGATCTTTAAGGATAATTAATTTTAGGTATTTAGCACAGGTAATTAATAAGGCATTATCAGATATAATACTGATTTTGGTATTTCATGTAGAAATGGAATAATTAGGTGAATCATAAAGAATCTCTCCCAGGGGTTGAAAACCACACCTCAACTGCTGACTTGAATGAGTGTACTCAGCCAGCCAAATGAATCCAGAAACATACAATATACAATAAATGATTCCTTCCCTTCCCCTCAGCAGAGAAAGCTGTTAATGAGCACACACCCTTTCTGCACTGACTATTATCATTTTCTGTGTTTTTAAGTGACACCGGTGTTGCGGTGGTCCAGGAACACAAGCTTGCAGGATTGAGAGAGAAATGTTTGACCTCAGGTGTATCTTTTCTAACTTAGGGTTCCATTGCATTGATGAGGTCCAGACAGAGGACCAATGCCTGCACCAGTGAGTGACGTTTGTCACCCGTGAATGCAGCGCAACTGAACCTCTAACCAGCCAGTGCTAAATTTGCAAATAAAAAGATGCAGGTGCCCAAAGCTCTCTTCTGAAACACAGGACTGCTGCAATTAAATGTGCGAGCATGGAATACTGAGGCAGAGTAATCCTGAAGCCATCTCAGGCCTCTTTAATCCATTTTCAGCCACTTCCTGCCCCTTCAGCTCACTCAAGCAGCTTTCTCCCTTTGTGACGCTTTCTTTTTTTTCTCTTCCTCCGTCTTTCCTATATGTGTCTTTTGCTGGCAGTAAATGCTTGAGGGAGAAAAATGAGTGCCGGCTCTCAAAAATAAGTGCTGGTGCTCTGCACCGAAAAATACTGGCTTAAATTTCAGCACTGCCTGACCCTAGTCCCATAGATCATGAGATAACCCCAGTTTGGGATAATCAACATCATTAAACCGTCTTTAGTAGGCTACTAGCTACATTTTCTATCATTTACAAAAGTTGTAGCTTTGTTCTTGTTTCTTGTCTTGTTTTAGGTGTTTCTAAACACTGGATTTGTGAATAGTAAGTGTTACAGTATCATGGCAAAGTAATGGATTCCTGGAAGGATTGCAAATGTTTCATTTTCAAATGTACTGACAAATGTCAGCCAGTGATTGGATAATCCATTGTCTTTGAACACTTTTGCAGGTTTTCCATGGTTCCATAGCTGCACCACTCTTGTGTTGTGTTTTTCATTGCAGTTGTGACAAGAGAGGGACCTGGCTTTTCAGTTTTACCATTTTACACCCTTTTTATGTTCAGGCTTGAGACAGCTTTAGTTCTTGCCAGCTTCTTATAATAAAAGAATCATAAAAATGCATAGATAGGTGCATACATCGAGTTTGTTTGAGTCTGCCCTCTTCATCCATTGGTATTTTACATTGTTATTCATATGTTCCTCCCCACCCCTACTACAGCATACATGGTCTTATGGGTCACTCCATTTCAGCCATTGTGACTCTGGCACTGTAAGTAATGGAAGCCAATCGGATCACATTTGTATATCTGCCTAAAAAGAAGGATACCCCAGGGACAGGGCTGAAGGACCAACATTTAATTTCACCAACAGTTTCTTTTCCATTCTATATCATCATATTTAATAATCCACATATGTTTACACCATGTCTTCACATTACAGTAAGCCAATAGTACATTTTCTTTGTGTTAGTAAGAACCATATTGAGGAGCACTTGACTTTGGAACTCGGGAACAAGGTTTGAGTCCTGAGAGCAACTCATACTCCTTCTGGGCAAATCCCTCAGGGTCTGATTTTGAGTTTGGTGGACGGGTTACTCCATCACAAATGTGATGGATATCCCATCCGCCATTATGTTCTACTTAGGGGATTATTCAATCGTAATACAGCAGAAAGGATATTGGTCACGTTTGTGACGGAATAACCCCATCTGCCAAACTCTAAATCAGACCCTTAATCTCCTATGCCTCTGACTTTATGTGATGTTTCTGGGGTTCATATAAAGCATCTCATGCTCTTGACCCAAGTTAGCAAACTATATAAAATAAAAATATTTTCCAGTGCATTAAAACTAAAATGGTATTCTGTACTTGTTCTAATTATACCTGTTTTAGGAAGGAGCTGAACTGTTCTTTTAAAATTATATGTAAAGTTTTTATTATTTTATTTACAGTAGATATAGCACGCATATGGCCCTCACTTTTAGTTGTCAGTGTGTTTTATTATTCTTCTTCTTTTAATTTTTCTGTCATTGTTGGGATGGAAGTTGCGTATGCATGCTAAACAGGTGTATACACCAGTCCTGATTATCATATTACATTTAAATCTGGTATCCTGACTTTTCATTTGGTCCTGCCTTCATGCTAGTCTAAAGTTTGTGCAGAGGACTAGGCCAGTTTCTGGTAATGCAAGGTACAGGAACTGTTTTGTGACCTGGAGGAGCATATCAAGTGTGCCCCCAGAGTAGGCATTGGACTTATGCCAGAAAAAGTAATTTGAAAGAAAACCATCACACATCCTGTGTTTGAAAGATGTTAAAGATAAAAGTGGGATCTAAAGCACACCATCTTGTTTCAGTTCGAAGTTGTTCTTGATCTAGAAAGAAAGTGCTCTGTAGCACTTGAAGGACTGAAATGTGTCCTGTGTGACCAGGTCTGTAGACGACACACCATCATAGATAAATTGTCACAAACACTGGAAATGCTATATTTAGCATCTGTCTGCACCCAGTGAAAGAAGCTCCATTTGCTAAAGATGTGCACCACTGTGCACACCTGCCTCAATGACTGCGTAATATGGGCCCTGTCCCAATGCAAGGTTGCCAACGTGATACCCACAAACATCAAGCCGCTGCTTCAAGGTTGGGTATATGAATCCAACCCTGTGCAAATGCTAGGACACCAACATCAACCATCCCCCAAGGCCCTTCTATTTAATTTACTCCTAACCACCAATATCTACTCCTAAACCCTAACATAACCCATACCTCCATTTACCACCCTTCACCTCTAAACCCTAACATAACCCTTACCTCCTTACCTCCTTTTCCACTACTCACCCCTAAACTCTAAGCCTCATATTTATCAACATTTCATGCACTACAGAAAGATATATTGGTGTGTTGCATTAAAGAGAGAGGACAAGAATGTGCCGGATTTAGCATTCTATGGCACATTCCTACTCTGTGCATGTGCTTGTACACAAACTGCTGCCTAGCTCCAATGCAGACACCCTTGGACCATGGCTCAAGGGTGTCTGCTTTGAAGGCAGGAATTATTTGTGCAGGATTGGACACCTTCCTGCAATAAACAATCCTCTAGGGCATTTTCCTCTTTCTAAGTCTACCAGTGTTGGTAAATCAGGGAATGTGGCAGAATGCATGGGTGGATGAATGCATACAACCACGCTCCACCCATGGCACGCCTTCCTGCTGCAGAGTTATGCAAGGCAACTATTTGTGCTGCCTTGTGTTACTCTAGATTTATCAAGCCACCCAGGGTTATGCAAGGTAGTCTTACTTGGCAAATCTCATTTAGGTTTTGGGTCACCCTTGCACCCCCTTGCTTGTTGCAAGAGTGATGCAAAGCCTTGATAAATATGGACCTAAAATTGCCCATACCTCCCTTTACCACTGCATACCTCTAAAATTAACCCCTTCGCTGCCAGGTCTTTTCTCCCTCAGGAGCCAGACCTACTTTTGGCTATTTGGAGCAGTTCGTGCTTAGGCCCTCATAACATTTTGTCCACATAAGCTACCCACACCAAATTTGCATCCTTTTTTTTCAAACATCCTAGGGACTCTAGAGGTACCCAGAGTTTGTAGGTTCTCCTGAAGGAGACCAAGAAATTAGCCAAAATACAGCAAAAATGTTGTTTTAGAAAAAAATGGGAAAAAAGGGCTACAGAAGAAAGCGTGTGTTTTTTCCCCTGAAAATGGCATCAAGAAAGGGTTTGTGGTGCGAAAATTACCGGCTTCCCAGCTTTCAGGAACAGACAGATTTGGATCAGAAAACCCAAATTTTCAACACAATTTGGGCATTTTACTGGAACATACCCCATTTTCACTATTTTTTGTACTTTTAGCCTCCTTCCAGTTAGTGACAGAAATACGTGTGAAAACAATGCTGGATCCCAGAAAGCTAAACATTTCTGAAAAGTAGACAAGGGGTAATTTGTGTAGATGCTACAGGGTTTTCCTACAGAAAATAACAGCTGAAATAAAAAAAATATTGAAATTGAGGTGAAAAAACTGCAGTTTTTCTCAATGTTTTACACTGTAACTTTTTCCTGCGATGTCAGATGTTTGAAAGCAATATGCCGTTACATCTGCTGGACTCCTCTGGTTGCGGGAATACATAGGGCTTGTAGGTTCATCAAGAACCCTTGGTACCCAGAGCCAATAAATGAGCTGCACCTTGCAATGGGTTTTCATTCTTTACCAGATATACAGCAATTCATTCGGTGAAATATAAAGACTGAAAAATAAGTAGCAAGGAAACATTTGTATTTCCAAAATGGACACTAGATAAGGTGTTGAGAAGCAGTGGTTATTTGCACATCTCTGAATTCTGGGGTCCCCATACTAGCAAATAGACATCTCTTTTACACTGTCTTACATTTGGAAGGAAAAAATGCAGAGAAAGACAGGGGGCAATAACACTTGTTCTGCTATTCTGTGCTCCCCCAAGTCTCCCGATAAAAATGGTACCTCACTTGCGTGGGTAGGCCTAATGCCTGCAACAGGAAACGCAACATGGACACATCACATTTTTACACTGATATCTGACGTGTTTTTCGGAAAGTGCCTAGCTGTGGATTTTGGCCTTTAGCTCAGCCAGCACCTTGGGAAATCTACCAAACCTGTGCATTTTTTAAAAGTAGACACTTAGGGGATTCCAAGATAGGGTGACTTGTGGGGCTCCCACCATGTTCTGTTACCCAGAATCCTTTGCAAACCTCACAATTTGGCTAAAACAAAACACATTTTCCATATATTTCGGTGCCAGAAAGTTTCTGGAATTTGAGAGGAGACACAAATTATCTTCCACCCAGTGTTACCCCAAGTCTCCTGATAAAAATGATACCTCACTTGTGTGTGTAGGCCTCGTGCCCACAACAGGAAAAGCCCCAAAACACAACATGGACACATCACATTTTCCCAAAGAAAACAGAGATGTTTTTTACAAAGTGCCTAGCTGTGGATTTTGGCCTCTAGCTCAGCCGGCACATAGGGAAACCTACCAAACCTGTGCATTTCTGAAAACTATACACCTAGTGGAAAGCAAGATTTGGTGACTTGTGGGGCTCTCATCAGGTTCTGTTACCCAGAATCATTTGCAAAAAACAAAATTTGGCTAAAAAAACACATTTTGCTCATATTTCAGTGACAGTAAGTTCTGGAATCTGAGAGGAGTCACAAGTTTCCTTCCTCCCAGCGTTCCTCCAAGTCTCTGGATAAAAATGGTACCTCACTTGTGTGGGTATGCCTAGTGCCCGTGACAGGAAATGCCCCAAAACACAACGTGGACACATTACATTTTCCCAAAGAAAACAGAGCTGTTTTTTGCAAAGTGCCAACCTGTGGAATTTGGCCTCTAGCTCAGCCGGCACAGAGGGAAACCAATCAAACCTGTGCATTTTTTGAAAACTACACCCCTAGGGGAATCCAAGATGGGGTGACTTGTGGGGCTCTTCCCAGGTTCTGTTACCCAGAACCCTTTGCAAACCTCAAAATTTGGCTAAAAAAACACTTTTAACTCATTTTTCGGTGACAGAAAGCTCTGGGATCTGAGAGAAGCCCCAATGTTCTTCTACCAGCGTTCCCCCAAGTCTCCCGATAAAAATGGTACCTCACTTGTGTGGGTGGCCCAGGTGCCTGCAACAGAAACAGGCCAAAAACCTGTAGAGATTGAGGGAATAGCACAGCGAGTTGATAAGCACATATTTTTCTTTAGGCTGATTCTGCTTTGGGGATCCAAACAAGTGAGGTGTCATTTTCCTTGGGAGACTGAGGGGAATGTGGGGGTTAGGAAATTTGTGCTGGAGGGGTGATCCTACAAATAAAAGTGAGGAAAATATGCTTTTTAAAGCAAATTTGGAGGTTTGCAGAGGAGTCTGGGTAAGAAAATGTTGGGGGATCCAGGTAAGCCACACCGCCCTGGACTCCCAGGCATGTCTAGTTTAAAAAAATGTCTGGGTTTGGTAGGTTTCCCTAGATGAAGGTCGCACCCGGGACCAAAATCAGAGGTGACTCCACACCCCAAACACAGGTAGTTTTGTAATAGATCATGTTGATGTGTCCACGTACTTCTGTGATGTTCCAAACACTAAAATTGTGAAAAGAAACGCACTTATGTTATGTTAAAAAGACCCCTCACCCACCAACCAAGTTGGTGGCATGCTTCATCATCGGGATCCACCTGAGACACCTAGCGTGTCAAGGGTGTGCTGCGACGCCTGATTACAGCAGAGCAGGTTTTGTCATTTTTGCCACACATACTGGTTGGATTTGGCATGAGGGTGAGTGATGGTTCAGTAGATCAACTTTTATTAACAAGAGATTTCTCAAAAATGAAATACACTGTTAATAACTAAAAGGCCAAAAAACTGAACCAATGACTCACACCTCGTGAGCTGTAAAGCCGCGTCAAGGCACCAACCGCTTTACAGTCCTTTCATACATGACATGCACAAGACCATTCACGCCGCCAGCAGCGGGCCCACACATTACAACACTTACATCAACAGACAGCGCAATTCAAGGGCCCATCACTTTCATACGCCCACATGCCTGATACAGCAATCACTCCAGCTGATGTGAGTGTGTGGACTGAGGGCAAGCGCCACTCCACGCACACCGCCAGGCAAGCACCACCCCATGCACATCTCCAGCCAAGCGCCACTGCACGCACATAGCCAGCCAAGCACCACCACACGCACACCACCAGCCAGGCGCCACTCCACACACACCGCCAGCCACGCCCCACTCCACGCACACCACCAGCCAAGAACGACCCCACACACACCGCCAGCCAAGCGCCACTCCACACACATCGCCAGCCAAGTGCCACTCCGCACACACCACCAGCCAAGCGCCACTCCACGCACACCGCCAGCCATGCACCACTCCACACACACCTCCAGCCAAGCGCCAATCCATGCACACCACCATCACTTTTTTGTTTTTAAACAACAAAGAAACCACTAATTATAAATAAGTGTAAAACTACAAACACAAAAGCTCTAACTGAAAACATGACAGAAATGCCAACCGTGAAGTGAACATCTGAAAATATAAAACAGGCAGTTTACACTCACGGTATTTTCCAGAAATTTGTTTGGGTGTGGTAACTCCTGAAACAGCCAGCAACACACTGCCGAGGCTTTGAAGGCCAATCGGGCGGTACATACTGATCTCCCTCCAGATAACTCTTCCGGCACAGACTCTACATTTCATAGTGGGCAAGTCTTTTTTGGGAGTGGGAGGAATGTGATCAGGAAAGTGGCGATCTTTCAATCTAGCCACATCCTCCACCACTGCTACTCTAGGAACTCTTGCCTGTTCCACCACAATAAGGCTCTCTATCACTGACTCCTGAAATTTAACAAATTTCACCCTTGACTCAGGTGAGCAATCCTTGAACACAAAGAAAGCATTAAAAGTTGCCAAATGAAATAAATGTATGGCCAACTTTTTATACCACACGTAAAACTTACGAAGAGCAGTGTAAGCTTCCAACCTCTGACCTACTCTATCAACACCATCCATATGCTTATTGTAGTCCAAAAAGCACGCAGGTGTGCTCACTTCGGCAACCTGACCCCAAACAGTCACAGGGGAAGTGCTCTCATCATGGATGGTAGTTAGCATGTACACATCCCTCCTGGCTGAAAATTTCAGAGCTAGCAGCTCATCATTCCGCAAGACATTGCACTGTCCCCTCTCAAGTTTTTTTTACAGGCAAGCTCCCTTGGATAGCCTTTCCAGTTAGAACGGACTGTGCTACAAGCAACAGTGTCACTCTGAACAACTCCTTGAACAACTGCACTCCAGTGTAGGAATTATCTACGTACAAATGGTGACCTTTGGTAAACATCTACCAAGTTCCCACACAATTTTCTCGTTAACTCCAAAAGTGGGCAGACAACCAGGGGGGTCAATACTGGAATCCCTACCAGTGTAGACTCAGAAATTATACACGTATCCTGTACTACTTTCTGACAGCACATACAATTTATTTCCTTACCATGCCCTCTTGCTGGGAAAGTACTGCTTAAAAACCAAATGCCCCTTGAACAGGACCAAAGACTTGTCCACACTTATTTAAAAAACAACAGAAGATGGACGGAATGCAGAACAAATCAAACAGTCACAGATCTGGGTTTAATCCATCATTTTTTTTGCTTGTCATGCCATTCCAGCTCAGACCAAGGCACATGCAAATCAGTCTTGACCCTGTTCCAGATGAGAACAGTCCAGCCCGAACTGCCGGGCCAGGTCCTCCCTGGACCAGAAACAAGCATCCGGTCCCAGGATGCTTGTTTCCGGTCCAGTGAGGACCTGGCTTTGCAGTTCGGGCTGGACTGTTCCCATCCGGAACAGGGTCAAGACTGATTTGCATATGGCTTGGTCCAAACTGGGGTGGCATGGTGAGCAAAAGAACGATGGATTAAACCCAGATCTGTTGCATTGTTCAGCATTCCATCCATCATCCTTTTGTGTTGCTATTTCTTTGCCTGGAACCTACACCTCTGAAAACCAATCTACAAAATGATCAAGGACAGGTCTAACCTTAAAAAGATGGTCACAATCAGGGTGATCTCGTGGCAAGGCTAAAGCACTGTCAACAAAATGCAGCATCTGAAGAAGAAGCAAATAGCGATTAAAAGTCATGGTTGCAGGAAATATAGCCGTTGCCATCAATGGACTAGTGAACCAATAAGAAGCCAGTGACGGCTTCCTTATCAACCCCATCAAAAAAGTCAAACCTAAGAACTTTTTAATCTATTTGAGATTTGTGGGAACCTATTGAGTAGCTCTAGACTGAGGCCTAAGTCTGGCAGCGTTGTCCCTCAAATACTGCTCCACATACAAATTAGTCTGCTCAACAATCTCTTCCAAAAATACATTGTGCATAAACAACTCAAAGAAATTGACAGGCAAAAAGTTTTCCATATTTACTCTACACCCTGGGAGACCAGTAAAGGCAGGCAACTGTGGCTGCTCCATGTCTGGGGCAACCCAGGTCTTCCAAAGGGAAACCCTTCAGCCCCAGGCTGCTGCACTATTGTCACATCAGTGTCATCCTCTAAAACAGGCCCTTCATCTGCACTCAGAATGGCCTCCTCATCAGAAGATTCCTCTCAGACAGAAAACTCACTGACAGAATCTTTCACTTCGTCCTCTGCCTGAGATGTAGAGTCAGTCTCATAATCATGGTCAGAAGACAACTCAAAAAGCATGCCAACAACGTACTGAGCGGTCACTCTGTGGCTAGCTATGATCCTTTCCAAATGGATTCCCAAGAACAACCAGCACTTTCTAAAACAAGTAATAAACAAAGTGTGGCTGTATCACAAAGCGTTATATACTAAAAAACTATACCACTCACTTTCCTGAAAAAGCTAGACTCCCCAGTAACTACTCTGCACAGACACACAAATCACCAATTATATCCCACTAAAAAGAAAAAAAGGAAAAGCAAACTCGGCATAAGACAACACGAATATCAGTCAGTCAGTCAAAAGAACTTTATTTCGGCTACAAGAGCCACAAGAGCACAGCAACAATAAATAATTACACAGGATTAAATAAAATATATACAGTACATGTAATTAGATAAAATAATACAATTAAATGAAATGCACTCCCAGGTCAATTAGTACGTTCTTACAAACAACATTATACAGATAAAAGTTTCCCTCTGACAATCCAACTTGCCCCAAGGAATTTAGCAACAGTAATCACTAGCATCGGGCGAGTGTCTGATCCGAGAATTCGGAGGGCTGAGTCGGACCTGCGGACTCCCAGCAGTCTACAAGCCGTGTCAAGCCATTTTCTGCGTGAGGCAGTGTATGTAGGGCAGACAAAACGGACGTGAGGGAGGTTTTCAATGGGTGCTTTGCAAGCTGGGCAGATGGTTGTTTCATCATATGACCAGCAACTGGTAAGTAGTCTTAATGGCAAGGTGCCAATGCGGAACTGGAAGTACAACTTTCTTTCTCTTGGCACCGTGATTATGTCCCAGAAAGCCTCATATTTGCACGTCTCTTTTAGGTTGGCGAAGTCACATGATAGTGTAGAGTGAAGTGCAACCCTTATGTCTTCAGAGTCTACCATGTGCCAATACAATTTTTTGAGGTCACTTTTTGAAGGGAAGGAGGTAGTGGTTGGAGAATCCCAGAGTTCTCTAAGCTCAAGCGAGTAAAGTAGCCCCTTGATGTGTCTCAACCAGGGGATACTATGAGAGTGGTCAGCTTCTAAGATGACCTACAGGGCTATAGTAAAGGAGGCAAGCTCTGGGGTGGTTCAAAGACACCGCCAATACAAAAGGGGACGTAGGCGGGCTTTGTGGTCAATGCGTTTCATGCCTAGGTCTTTAAAAAGGGGGAACAGTGGAAGTAAGACTTTCTGGCTGAGAGAATTGCATTTACATCCTTAGATTTGATAGCTTGGATTAAATGCTTGCTTGAGGAACAGCACTCTTTGTTAAACCAGCAATGCCTACCCTTAAGCCTCTTACTATCAGAGGCTATGTCTACCGAGAAGAGGGCCGCAATACCCTTGAAGCATGAGGTGTGAGTTAAACTTATTTCCTCATTGGGGAGTGTGGAACCCGCCTCTAAGCCCATCAATGTGGTCCTCAAGGTGTTGTTAGCAGCATCAATGAGTGTAGGTCGGGCCAGAACCTTATTCCACTTTAGGTGGCGTTTGTTATTAACCAGACTAATTCCCTTTGGTGCTTTTACTGGACAGGTGGTTGCACAAAGCTGACATATGGACTGAAAGAGGATTATGGTCACTTTCAGATCCCTCAATAACCATCATGTCAATGACTAGGGGACATAATCTAATGTCGACTAGACAATAATCAATTCTACTAGTATGGTTAACTTTGTTATACGTGTGACAGCCCTTTGCGTCTGATTTGGTCCTACCATTAAGTGCCCCGACTCCAAATTCCATAGTCAATGATTTTACTTGGACAGCAACCTGTGACCACCTTTTAATGGGCAGGATATCCAGGGCAGGGATAGACCATACCCGATCCTCCTCGTGGGTGGACCCAAGATCATCCCAGTAAAAAAGTTCAAATGTGACATAGAAGTCACCTGCCACAATGATTTTATGATGCTGGGGACAGTTTTGCAAAAATGCCTCCAGAATTCAGAGAGTTTTGGAAACCCGAACCACCCCCCCAACCCCTCTGGTATAGATGTTAAAAATAATCACAACTTTATCAGCCCCAAATGATAGGTGAAGACCTAGCAGGTCGGGGGAACCAATGGTTAGCTGTGATATGCAGCAGTTTAGTGATGTTCTAGTCCAAATGGCTAGACCCCCGGAGGGCCTGCCACTGATACTGGGCAGAGCAGGGATATAAAAGTTTAAATAGCCAGTTCAAAAGAGTGGGTCGGTCAACCATGTCTCCTGAAGAAGACATATGTTATGTTCCTCAATATAAAGGTAATGGACCGGAGGGGGAGGATAGATCTCAAACCTGCCACATTCCATGAAACAAGTCGGACCCTGGTGGTTGGAAGGACCGCCCTGTCCACTGACATATTTGAAAGTTTAGTTACCAGAGGTTGGTTTGACAGGTGGGATTGCTTGAGAGGAGAGGGGTCGTTATCACTTTTGCCCAGCAGGTCCTGTATCGAGTGATGATATCCATCTGGGGGACCTGACCTGGTACTAGGTGAGGTATTCTCATGCTTTGCTATCTGTTCCTGGATTAATAAGTGATGTTCACGGGGGAGGGAATGTACAACGTTATCACGATTATGCAATAGGTCACGGGCGGTAGGAGAAGAAACGTGAGTGCTTATGGTGCAATAATGGGGACTACAGTTAGACCAGGGACAGTTGTTTCATGTAAGTCAAAGGGAAGTTCAACATGTTTTTGAGATGGTACTTCAAATCAATCATTCTCACTGAGAGCAGATAGATTACCTGTTGGGCAGTGGATGGGGCAAGCCCTATAGTGCCTTGGTTGGGCTAGGGAATTTGAACTGGATACAGGATTGCCCTGGAGCACTTGTCCTTGCGTCTAGGGCCACCAGGTTGTCCACCATGCTCCTATCCCTAAATGTCAACTGTAGAATGTCAAAGTATGTGCCTAGGTCGGGCCTTCTGTATGCGACAATTATATCCTCACGTATTAGAGAGTAACAGACTCTTATGTGGCGAATACAATGAATTGCCCTATTTCTAGTCAAATCTCCCCCTTCTCTTTGTGCCACTGGGTGTAGCTTGGGAACATTGACCGTTAGACCAGTGTTTTTAGGTTGGAGTCAGTCAATGGCGGGTTGTGCAGTGTATTTAGGGACAGTGTTGCTTGTGGATTTTGTGATTTGATAGCAGGCATCTAATGCCTTCCCTGCGCCTAAGCTGTTGTGTGGAGGGGGCTGATCGGAATTCTTGATCTTAAGACCAGCTAGAAGTTGGTCAACACAACTGGTTGCTGACGTTGTGGGCAATTTTGTCATGGTACCTAATTGATTTGGCGTTGGGCTGCGGTTATGATTTATGGAGGTCGTGGCGTCTGAAGGAATTAGCTGCTTGACTGTTGCAATTAAGGAATTGCATCAAAAATTGAGGGGATTCGGAGGATTTAGAGGTCCAGTGTATGTCCTCCAATAACAGTTACTAATAATGAAATACACTGTTCTAGGAACAGTGTATTTCATTATTAGTAGCAATTAAGGAATTGACCATGGACTTGAGTTCTGACACCTCCCTCTTTAAATCTTGTATGCATAACGTGTGCTGTGCATTTGACTGGGCTTACATCTACTGACCCACCCACCCTAATGCCTGGGTCGGGGTCGTCAGGTGGGTCTGAGATATTTATTAAAGGAGTAAAGCGGTTGATACACTGAATAGGGTCGCTGGGATCAGTTGGAGCCTTATCCGCTGATAATGGGGGAGCATGGGTGATGACATTCCTTCCCTCCCCCTGCCCTGTGGAGGTTGTGACCTGTTGGCTGTGTTTTACGAATATGTCAGCAATTTTCTTGTGACCAGCCCCCTTCCTGACTGGGGAGCACTCGCCACCAGTTCCATTGGGGCCATTGTCCAGGGAGGAAGTTAAAATTCATTCGCATTCACCAAGAAGGTTGTCAATTCTGTCCATAACACAGTTATTAGCTTCATGCTTGTGTCTTTTCCGCTTAGTTTTTAACACCGCCCCTGCCCCAACCTCTGTTGCTTTCCTTTTACCCATTAAGACTATAATTGATGGATAAGTGTTCTATAGAGAGTTAGTTCAATGATACACCTACAAGAAGATAGTATAGAAGCAAGAGTCAACGGTGCCTGCTTAGAAATAAATGTTAGGGGGGTGGCCCAGCCTCCTCTGGGCTACAATGGGCGTGGATGGGCCTGTCCTTGGCCCGGGCATTGCCTGGGAGCGGCCCACCCGCATCCAGTAACGTGGAGTGCCCCCACGCACTTTATAGCTCTCGTTTGTCTGGTCAAGTGGATGCAGGTGCTGGTAAGATGGCCGCCTCCTGGGGCCATAAAGCAGTATGGGATATGTAGTCCCTTCAGAGTTCCTGGCGCGTCCCGCAAAGTGCCCCCACGCACTTTATAGCGCTCGTTCGTCTGGTCAAGTGGATGGGATATGTAGTCCCTTCAGAGTTCCTGGAGTGTCCACAAATATCATTATGCACAAATCTAAGGATAATTTCTCACACAATCCTGCATTTAGTATACCACCTACAAACATGTCATTCATGCATGTCAACAATACTCCTTTGGCATAAATTGCTTTTACTTACCTAAAACAAGCAACTGCGCAAACCGCAGGTCAACTATTGCCAAAAACGCAAGGATCCACAGCAAAGGAAGCAAAAGCTTTGAACTACAATAAAAAGAAGAAATAAACTGTTCTAATCACAAATACAAATACTTCGCCAGTTGACAAACACCCCTCCATCAAAACTTAAAAATTTTCCCTGGTGCCTAAGTGGCTTCTGTCCCCTTTGGGGGCAGATGGCCTAAAAAAAAAGTAGGCCGATCTGCCACTAAAGGGGGGGGGCAGAAATGGCCATCAGTAATGTGCTCCCTTTGGGGGACGACCCTTGCCAAAGGGCCCATCCCCCACACAAACACACACACACAAGATCCCTGGTGCCTAAGTGGATTCAGCCCCCCTTGGGGTCAGATGGGCCTAAAAAAATTGTCCGATCTGCCCCAATGGGGGGGAAGAAATGGCCAACAGTTCTGTGCCCCCTTTGGGGGGTGACCCTTGCCAAAGGGGGCGACCCCAGCACAACAACAACAAAGGGGAACAAACAAAAAAAAAATCCCTGGCGTCTTGGTGGCTTCTGCCCCCCTTGTGGACAGATGGACCTTAAAAAAATAGGCCGATCTACCCCCAAGGGGAGCAGAAATGGCCAACAGTTCTGTGCAGCCCCCAAGCACAAAAAAACAAAGGGAAACAAAAAAAAAAATACCTGGCGTCTTGGTGGCTTGAGGGGGGCAGAAATGACTGAAACTAATGTCCCCCTTTTGGGGGCTGAAACATATAAAAAAAATTGTCCCAAGGGCAGCGACTCTTGACTAAGGGGTCGCTGCCCAAAAACGTTATTGAAAACAGAATCCCTAGTGTTTAGTGGGTTTCGACCCCCCTCCCGGGGGCAGATCGGACGAAAAAACATCCGATCTGCCCCAGGGAGGGCCGAAACCCAGATATACATATGCCCCCAGGGGAGCGACCCTTGCCCAAGAGTTCGCTTCCCAAAATAAACTGAAAAGAACATCCCTGATGCCTAGTGGTGGATTTCTACTCCACGAGTGTGGGCCTCGCCCGCAATTATGGAGCAGGAATCCGTTGAAAACAGGCACAGTGGGAAAGGAAAAGTTCTTTCCTTTCCCCCATTGTCTGTTTTTCACCCCAAACCACCCCCAGGAGAAGGACTCACCTTACAAGCGTCCTCTCTCCACTCACGCTGGAAGCAAATGGCTTCCAGCGCGTTCTCAGCAGCATTTGATGACTTTGGCGCACTGTGAGTGCACTGATGTCATCAGATTGCCGAGGGGGTGGAAGGGGGTGGGAGGGGAAATGATTCCCCTCACATCTCCAAATGGGGGGTGTGGGCCAGGTGCCGGACGATCTGGTCACGTCCCAGGCACACAGGAACCGTGTGCGAGGACGAGACTAGCTCGCCCCAGGCACCCTACTGGTTATTGGCAATGCAAAATTATTTAGCCGTTTACTAAGCCATACAAAGCCACATACCGTGGTTTAGTAAATATAAAGTAATGCAAAGCAACGCATGTTGTATTTTGGTAATGCTTGTAGATATGTAAGCCCTCCAATTGGATGGCCCCTTTGGTAGCAGTAAGAAAGTCTAATGACACTGTTGAGGTTATGTGTGGACGTAGGAGATTTAAATAATAACATTTTAGTCAATTTCCCTTTCCAAAAATTAACAAGATCTTATCAGTGACCAAGGGTGTAAAATGGTTCAGTACCATTGACCTAACTGCTGCCTACTACCAATTTCCATTATTTCAATAAATCAAAGGCTAACAGCATTAATCATCCTATTTTGGTTGCTGCCAACTTGTTACATTACCTTTTAGGCTTGCCTCGGCCACAACAATGTTACAAAGACTAATGCATGAACAGTTTAAATGAATGAAGAAAGTGGTATTCTCTCAGGATGGCATTTCAGCAATTGGTAAAACTAAGGAAGCATATGTTAAAAAGAACTTGAACAAGTATTAGAAGATTTAAATGGAAATGGTCTTACTGCTACGCATAGTAAATGTAAAATTGCTAAGGAAAAGGAAACATATCTAGGCCATGATGCAAGTGGAGAAGGTGTAAAACCCAAGGCGGAATTGGTAGAAGCCATGAACAATTCACATTCTCCTAAGAACAAGGACGAGATGAGCAAATTTTTAGGACTTGCTGAGTTATATTCCAAATTAATTAATACCTTCTTTAGTAAAACTTACCCAGTTCGCCAATTGCTAAAAATGAAAAACAAATTTGAATTGTCTGATGAAGGTCAAAATATATTCCAGGAATTGAAAGATGATTTTGACAATACACCACTGTAGTGAAAATAAGTATGTTTGACCACTGACTTTGTGTTTCACCACTGTGCATATTAGTTGTTCAATGTTCACCAGTTGCAGATTACATTTTGTATTCAGTTTAGCTGCCTATTGGCTTTATCGTGGCGTTAGACATTACGGGGGTCATTCTGACCCCGGCGGTCATGGACCGCCGGGTCCAGGGTTGGCGGGAGCACCGCCAACAGGCTGGCGGTGCCCCGCAGGGCATTCTGACCGCGGCGGTTTTGCCGCGGTCATAAGTGGAAAACCGGCGGTCTCCCGCCGGTTTTCCGCTGCCCTTAAGAATCCTCCATGGCGGCGCAGCTCGCTGCGCCGCCATGGGGATTCTGACAGCCCATACCGCCATCCTGTTCCTGCGGTTCACCCGCCAGGAACAGGATGGCGGTATGGGTTGTCGTGGGGCCCCTGGGGGCCCCTGCAGTGCCCATGCCAACAGCATGGGCACTGCAGGGGCCCCCGTAAGAGGGCCCCACTTTGTATTTCAGTGTCTGCTGTGCAGACACTGAAATACGCGACGGGTGCCACTGCACCCGTTGCACCTTCCCACTCCGCCGGCTCAATTCTGAGCCGGCGTCCTCGTGGGAAGGTGTTTTGCACTGGGCTGGCGGGCGGCCTTTTGGCGGTCGCCCGCCAGCCCAGTGCAAAACCCAAAATACCCTCAGCGGTCTTTCGACCGCGGAGCGGTATTTTGGAAGGGGGGAACTCTGGCGGGCGGCCTCCGCCGCCCGCCAGGGTGAGAATCACCCCCTACATTTTGTATTCAGTTTAGCTGCCTATTGGCTTTATCGTGATGTGAGACATTGCAGGTGAGCTGTGTTTTTCCACATGGTAAACTAAGCTTGTGTTTTTCGTATTTTCTCTTACTGAACACGATAGCATGATAAGGAAGCCCATATTTTGTGTTTTTCTTTAGTACAGAAAACAGCTTGCCCTTGAAAGGCGTGTCTCGGAACGAGGGCCAGCTTGCGACACATTCCTGTCAAGGTTTACCTAAACAAGCCAGCATTTTTTAATAATTCACATCTGAGAGGGAAGGCCTTTTAGAAGGCTTTTTCCCATGATTATTTAACCTGTAAAAGGTGTCCCTGGGCAGCAGCGAGGGGAAATTTCCGAGACTTCAGTCAGGATTGGATGTCAAATGCCTGACATCCCATGAGGGTGGAAAACTCTTTCTCGCTGTTGAACAGGGGTCATCAACTTGCTAGCATGAGAACGATGAAGAGCAGTGACAGGCCCTACGGTGATGAACTTTGACTTTATTCTTTGCTTTGCAATTATGCTATAATATAATCACATATATTTGCTGTGTACACTGCAGTTGAGAATCACTTTGATATATTTTCTGTTCATTGCTGTGACTATTTTTAAATGTGTGCCTCCAACCTACTAATCTCCTTTCTCAGGAACCCCGTGGTGAAGTAATAATAAATGTCTTCTTTAAACTAAGAAGTGCATTCCAAAGATTTTTGTCAGCTCGGTCATTAGTGAAGGCAAACATTTTGACGTAGTCATCAGTCTGAGAGTGGAATTAGAGATTGGAAGTGCACGATTTAAAAGTGTAAATTGTTTTGTTGTTTAGAGAATTAAAGGAAGCACCGCAAACCATGTTTGAAAATGCATGTGAAGGTAAACTGCCTTATGGTGTTGTAACAAACATGTTTTCTTGTTTATCAGCACTTTCTAAGTTTTGGGATGAGTGCTTGGATAAAACAAAAGTATTTTCATATTTAGAAAAGGTGCTTTGTGAAAGGAATGATGTCCCTTTTGTTCTTGACAGAAGGGTTTGGATACTTTTGTCTGCTTACAGAAAAATACTTCAGAGATGTATACAGGTAGAACATGAAGATATGAATTTACGTGAGCAAATTAGCCAAAACAAATTATTGCAAGATAAGGATGAAATTTGCAAACCTGTGACAGGAGAATCTGACTTTTCACATTCCAGTAATGAGGAGGTTAAAAAAGGTGGGGGCCAGTGTGAGCCTCATGAGCAGAGCGTAGATCTCCGTGCACAGAGCAGCCCACCGTTTTTGGCAGGAGTTGAAGTGCATTCTTTAAAAGATTACACTGAGCAAGAAGTTGATGATGTTACCGGTATATTCAGACCACTTTTGCAGAGTACGATGTGTAAAAGTAATTCAGACAAGACAGAGGTACTGTCGCAAAATGTGCAGTTTCTGAGAATTTAGTGGAATCCAGAACATAGACAGATGTTGTTACAAGTAAAACAAAAGATTTTGGAGTTTGCTACTATTTGCACTAAGCAAGAGACAACAATTTTCATGAACTTATTTGATTTTTGGAAACAGTATAGCCCTCATCTGAGTAAAATCTTAACCCTTTGGTACAAAGTAACTAGGAAAAAACATGCGTTTGAATGGAGTGAGGAGCAGCTGTGTGCTTTTGATTTGGCAAATTAAATAATTCAACAGACTTCAGATTTTTGCGCAGTGCAAGAGGGAAAAACTGAGTTACATGTAAATGTTCAGGGACAATATGCAAACTTGAGTATGTGGCAGAAACAGGGGAGAGCAAGGACGCCCCTGGCGTTTTGGATTAGAAAACTATCTGACTTTGTGGAGCGCTACACTCCTTTTGAAAAACAGCTTTTGACTTGTTATTGGGCTCCAGTGAATACTGAGCAAATGACACTAGGTTATAATGTAATTCTGAAACCTGAACTATCAATCATGCAGTGGGTGAAAAGTTGACCTAAATCTCACTGTATAGGACATGCACAAGAGGCTAGTATCATACACTGGATCTGGTACATACAAGACAGGGCTCGAGTAGGACCGACAGGCACTGCAGCCCTACATGAACAGGTGTCACTAGCCCCTTTACAGGAGGAGGAGAGCGTGCAGGGAGTACCACAGGTAAAAGAGTCACCACTGACTTTGTGTTTCACCACTGTGCATATTAGTTGTTCAATGTTCACCAGTTGCAGATTACATTTTGTATTCAGTTTAGCTGCCTATTGGCTTTATTGTGGCGTTAGACATTACATTTTGTATTCAGTTTAGCTGCCTATTGGCTTTATCGTGGCGGGAGACATTGCAGATGAGCTATGTTTTTCCACATGGTAAACTAAGCTTGTGTTTTTTGTATTTTCTCTTACAGAACACGATAGCATGATAAGGAAGCCCATATTTTGTGTTTTTCTTTAGTGCAGAAAACAGCTTGACCTTGAAAGGCGTGTCTCGGCACAATTGCTAGCTTGCGACACATTCCTGTCAAGGTTTACCTAAACAAGCCAGCATTTTTTAATAATTCACATCTGAGAGGGAAGGGCCTTTCAGAAGGCTTTTTCCCATGATTATTTAACCCATAAAAGGTGTCCCTGGGCAGCAGCGAGGGGAATTTTCTGAGACATCGTTCAGGATAGGACGTGAAATGCCTGACATCCCCTGAGGGTGGAAAACTCTTTCTTGCAGTTGAACAGGGGTCATCAACTTTCTGGCATGAGAAAGATGAAGAGCAGTGACAGGCCCTACGGTGATAAACTTTGACTTTATTCTTTGCTTTGCAATTATGCTATAATATAATCACATATATTTGCTGTGTACATTGCAGTTGAGAATCACTTTGATATATTTTACTTTCATTGCTGTGACTATTTTTAGACGTGTGCCTCCAACCTACTAATCTCCTTTCTCAGGAACCTCGTGGTGAAGTAATAATAAATATCTTCTTTAAACTAAGAAGTGCATTCCAGAGATTTTTGTCAGCTCGGTCATTAGTGAAAGCAAAACAACCACCTTTGCAAGATTTTAACACAATTCTCAGAAGTGTTGTCACTACAGATGTGAGTAGCAAACATTTGAGGTGGTATTAGCTCAATTGCCTCAGACAGGAAAGAAAATATTGTTACTTTCGTATATAGATCACTCCCAATCACAGAGGAGAAGTACTCAGTCATTGAGCGAGAGGCACTTACATGAATATGGGGTCTGGAACATTTTAAACAGTACATTTGAGGTACTCGGGTAACCTTCCATAGAGATCACAGAGCACTTACCAAAGTTCTGACCAAAAGAACTTTGCACAAAAGTCAATAATGTTGTTAGGAATCAATTATGATGTTCAGTATGTACCTGGGGTTAAAAGCAGGTCTGCAGATTTTCTTAGTCATCTTCTGTTAGAAATGGAGTTTTTGGTTGGCAGTAAGACTACCCTCTGCCCAAGCAAGGACCCTCTCTCTAGTCAGGGTAAGTCACACACAATCCAGATTATCCTCTGCCCACCCTCTGGTAGCTTGGCACTGAGCAGTCAGGTTTAAGTTAGAAGGTAATTTGTAAAGTATTTGTGCAATAAATCATGCAATAACACAGTATAGCACCACAAAAATACATCACACAGTGTTTAAAAAAATATATAATATTTATCTGATAAGATGCAGGTCAAAACGATTGAAATGCAATAAGTATATGTTGAGATATCACTGTAAAAGTGATAGAAAGTGTCTTTAGTCTTTTAAAAGACATAAATGTCTCTTTCAAGCACAAAGTACCTGGTTTGCGTTCAAAATCTCCGCAAAGAACCGCAGAGGAGGAAATGTGTGGAAACAAAGGGGGTGTGCGTCGATTGCTCGGGCCGCACACAACAATGCGTCATTTAGTTTTCACACAGGGATTGCTGTGCATTGATTTCCGGTGCTCGGTTGTGGATCCTCTTCGGATTGCTGGGTTTTCAATCACCCCAGGACAATGCGTGGATTTCCGGTGCTGACACGACAAAGTCACAGGGAGTGCGTCGATCAGGTGGGCGTTGCGTGGAAAATTCTGCCGCACAGCAGGCGCTGCATCTATTCCTCTCTGGAAGTCGGGCTGCTTTGTTCCGGTTCACAGTGCGTCGAACCAGTGGGCCGTGCGTCGAATTTCTGGTTGCTACGCTGGCACAGCATCAATCTTCTCATTGCGAAGTCGGGCTGTGTCATTCCGGTTTGGCGTGTGGTGAATTTTTCACCGCGGTGCAGGCTGTGCGTTGATTTTTGCCACACAAGGAGTCCTTCTTGTAGAGATGAAGTCTTTTTGGTCCTGAGACTTCAGGGCACAGGAGGCAAGCTCTATCCAAGCCCTTGGAGAGCACTTCTTCACCACAGAAAGAGAGAAGCAAGGCAGCAGGGCAAGAGCAAGGCAGCATTCCTTCACAGAAAGCAGCCAGGTGAGTCCTTTGGGCAGCCAGGCAGTTCTTCTTGGCAGGATGCAAGTTCTGGTTCAGGTTCTCTTCTCCAGGAAGTGTTTGAGTTGGTAGGGTCTGAGACCCTGCTTAAATACCCAAATATGCCTTTGAAGTGGGGGAGACTTCAAAGAGCGGCTTAGAAGCAAACAAGGTCCCCTTTCAGTTCCATCCTGTCTGCCAGGGTCCCAGTAGGGGGTGTGGCAGTCCCTTGTGTGAGGGCAGGCTACTGTCCTTTGACATGTAAGTGTCTAGCCATCCACACTCCCAACCCAGGAAGACTCATTCAAAATGCAGATGTATGCAAGTGAGGCTGAGTATCCTGTGTTTGGTGCGTGTCTGAGTGAATGCACAAGGGAGCTGTCAACTAAACCTAGCCAGACGTGGATTGGAAGGCACGGAAGGATTTAAGTGTAGAGAAATGCTCACTTTCTAATAGTAGCATTTCTAAAATAGTAATATAAAATCCAACTTCACCATTAAGCAGGATTTTGTATCACCATTCTAGCAATACTAAATATGACCTGGCTACTCTTTTCAGATCAAGATCTACCACTCAAACAGTATATGAGCCCCAATGCTATCCTAGGAAACGAGCAGGCCTCACAGCAGTGTAAAAACGAATTTAGGGGGTTTACACTACCAGGACATATAGAACACATATGTTCATATCCTGCCTTTTACCTACATAGCACCCTACCCTATGGGTTACCTAGGGCCTACCTCAGCGGTGACTTATATGTAGAAAAAGGGGAGTTTAAGGCTTGGCAAGTACTTTTCAATGCCAAGTCGAAGTGGCAGTGAAACTGCACACACAGGTGCTGCAGAGGCAGGCCTGAAACATGGTTAGGGGGCTACTTATGTGGGTGGCACAACCAGTGATGCAGTAGTAGAATTTAATTTACAGGCCCTCTGCACATGTAGTGCACTTGACTAGGGACTTGCAAGGAAATTAAATAAGCCAATTGGGTATGAGCCACTGTCACCTTGTTTTAAGGAGAGAGCATATGCACTTTAGTACTGATTAGCAGTGGTAAAGTGCACAGAGTCCTAAAGCCAGCAAAAATGAGGTTAGAAAAAGAGAGGGGAAGAGGAAGGCAAAAAGTTTGGGGCTGACCCAACAGAAAGGCCATTTCCAACATCTTCCATTACCACTAAACAATGCAACCAGGAGTGAATTTGAGGAATGTTACTTTGCAGGAGTTTGTGAAGCTGAAAATTGTATTTTACAAGAGGAATGGAAGAGTGTGCAGGAGAATGACACTGTTTTAAGATGAATTTTAAAGTGTGTTGCAAAAGGATGGCTGTAAAAAACATTTAAGCAAGGAACTTATAAATCTTTTTGGAGTTAAGGTAAGAACTTTCCATCTTAGATGGGAACGTTTTGAGACATTGTAAATTGGTGTCCCCCTTAAGCTTTAGAGAGAA
Organism: Pleurodeles waltl; assembly: GCF_031143425.1. NCBI lineage: Eukaryota > Metazoa > Chordata > Amphibia > Caudata > Salamandridae > Pleurodeles > Pleurodeles waltl. Next base: position 1,048,101,280 of record NC_090439.1, on the reverse strand, counting down.
ACTACTAACAATTTCTCATGTCGGACATCTAGGTATTGCTAAAAGCAAATCTAGAGTGACACACTTGTGTTATTGGCCAGGCATGAATAAGAGACTGATAAATGGAAACATTACACAGAGGTTTCGAAGTGGCCAATTATTGTTTCAAAGACAGATTCTGAAGCGATTGTGAAATTTCTTGATAAGGTAATCCTGAAAGATACGTGGCCTAAAATCATCCATAGTGACCATGGACCACAATTTAGGTGTGATTATCCCTTTAGGCCGTTAGTTAGGAGACAGAAAGTTGTGTCTGCCCTAGTCCTGTCCAGACTTGATTATAGAAATGTATTATTTCTAAACATTTAAAAAAGATTTCTGAAGAAACTACAGATGCTTCAAAATGCAGCTTCACATTTGCTCCTGGGCACCCCTAAGCATCAATCCATTGCCCCAGGCTTGACTAAATTAGACTGACTTCAAATTGACAAAATAATTAAATTCAAATCATTATGTATAGCCTTTTAAGCGCTTCATAATGTTGTTCCAGATTACCTGAGACATTGCTTCACCTGGTCCACCATTCAAGGAATTGAATATCAGCCACTGCTAACCTCTTAGTGGCCCCCAGAAACAAAAGAGCCCACTAGGGCAGGAGAAGCTTCATCGTAGGTACAGTGAAATTATGGAACTGGCTTCCCTTAACACTAAAAGTCCTTTAAAAAATCTTGAACCCCTAGGGTGCCTGGGACTAGGCACCAGGGATTTTCTTTTTGTGTGTGGGTTTTTTGTGCAGGGGGCATAATATTTTACGCAGTTTCTGCGCCCTTTGGGGGCAGATTGGCCTAGTATTTGTTTAGGCCCATCTTCCCCGGAGACCACTAGACACCAGGGAAAAGTTTTAACTGTTTGGTGGCGGGGTGTTTCTCAACTGGCGAAGTGTTCGCATTTGTGATTAAAACAGTTTATTTCTCTTTTTTATTCTAGTTCAAAGCTTTTGCTTCATTTGTTGTGGCTCGTTTTGGCAGTGGTTGACCTGCGGCTTGCATAGTTGCATGTTTTAGTAAGTAAATTTACTCAAAAGGAGTATTGTTGCCATGCATGAATGACATGTTTGTAGGTGGTGTACTAAATGCAGGATTGTGTGTGAAATTGTCCTTAGATTTGTGCACAATATTTGTGTTGTCTTATGTCTAATATACTTTTCTTTTTTCTTTTTAGTGGGATATCATTGGTGATTGCTGAGTCTGTGCAGATTAGTTGCTGGTGAGTCTAGTTTTTTCAGGCAAGTGAGTGGTATAGTTTTTGAACACATAACCCTTTGTAACAAAACCACACTTTGTTTATTACTTATTTTAGACAGTGCTGGTTGTTGTTGGGGCATTTGTAACTTTACACTTCTTAGAAAGGATTATGGCTAGCCGCAGAGTGACTGCTCAGGAGGTTGATGGCATGCCTTTTAAATCGGCTTCTGACCATGATTATGAGACGGACTCTGCATCTGAGGCAGAGGAGGAAGAGAGAGAATCTAGGAGTGAGTTTTCTGTCCGAGAGAAATCTTCTGATGAGGAAGCCACTCAGTGCAGATGAAGGGCCTGTTTTCGAGGAGGACATTGATGTGCCCATGGTGCAGCAGCCAGCGGCTGAAAGGCTTCCCATTGGAAGACCTGACACCTGGGTTGCCCCAAACATGGAGCAGCTACAGCTGCCTGCCTTTACTAGTCTCCCACGGTGTAGAGTAAATACACAAAACGTTTTGCCTATCAATTTCTTTGAGTTGTTCATGGATGATGTATTTTTGGAAGAGATTGTTGAGTAGACTAATTTGTATGCAGAGCAGTCTTTGAGGGACAGCACTGCCAGACTTAGGCCTCGGTCTAGACCTACCCATTGGATTCCCACAAATTTGGAAGAGATGAAAAAGTTCTTGGGTTTGACTTTTTTGATGGGGTTGATAAGGAAGCCATCACTGACTTCTTATTAGTCTACTAGTCCCTGGATGGCAACGGCTATATTTTCTGCAACAATGACTCATAATCGGTATTTGCTTTTTCTTCGGATGCTGCATTTTGTCGACACTGCCTTAGCCTTGCCACAAGATCACCCCGATTGTGACCGTCTTTTTAAGATTAGGCCTGTCCTTTCTCATGTTGTAGATCAGTTTTCAGAGGTCTATGTGCCAGGCAAAGAAATAAGTGTGGACGAGTCTTTGGTCCAGTTCAAGGGTCGTTTGTTTTTTAGGCAGTACATTCCCAGCAAGAGGACACAGTATGGAATTAAATTGTATATGCTGTCAGAAAGTAGTACAGGATAGGTTTATAATTTCCAGGCCTACACTGGTAGGGATTCCAGTATTGACCCCCCCGGTTGTCCGCCCACTTTTGGAGTTACCGAGAAAATTGTGTGGGAACTTGCCAGACAACTGTTTAACAAAGGTCATCATTTCTATGTAGATAACTTCTACACTGGACTTCAATTGTTCAAGGAGTTGTTCAGAGTGGACACTGTTGCTTGTGGCACAATCCGCTCTAACCGGAAAGGCTATCTAAGGGAGCTTATCTGTAAAAAACTTGAGAGGGGACAGTTCAGTGCCTTGCGGAATGATGAGCTGCTAGCTCTGAAATTTGTAGATGGGAGGGATGTGTACATGTTAACTACCATCCATTATGAGAGTACTTCACCTGCGGCTGTTTGGGGTCAGGTTGCTGAAGTGTGCAAACCTGTGTGCATTTTAGATTACAATAAGCACATTGGTGGTGTTGATAGAGTAGATCAGCGGTTGGAACCCTACACTGCTGTTCGTAAGTCTTATGTGTGGTATAAAAAGTTGGCCAGTCCATTTGTTTAATCTGGCAACTTTTAATGCTTTTATAGTGTTTAAGGGTTGTACCCTTGAGTCAAGGATGAAATTTGTTAAATTTCAGGAGTCAGCGATAGAGAGCCTTGTTATGGCGGATCATGCAAGAGTTCCTAGAGTAGCAGTTGTGGAGGATGTGGCTAGATTGAAAGATCACAAAAGGATGATGGACGGAGTGTTGAAACTTTTCAAACAATCACCCCGGGTCACAGATCTGGGTTTAATCCATCATTCTTTTGCTCACCATGCCACTCCAGTTTGGAGACAGCCATATGCAAATCAGTCTTGACCCTGTTCTCCATGGGAACAGTCCAGCCCGAACTGCCATAATTTTATTTTATTTTGTGATGTTGCTTTGTGTGCCCTAAGTGGCAGGGGTATGCCCAGACATGGGTCCCTTGCTCGCTGCGCCACTGGATTCAAGCTAGCCTGGCTGATGAAGGGTGATGCCCTGAAACTGGTCCCAGGATGCTTGTTTCCTGTCCAGGAAGAACCTGGGCTAGCAGTTCGGGCTGGACTGTTCCCATGGGGAACAGGGTCAAGACTGATTTGCATATGGCTGGGTCCAAACTGCGTTAACGTGGCGAGCAAAATAACAATGGATTACACCCATATCTATGACTGGGGGTGAGTGTTTGAAAAGATCAAACACTCCGTCCATCATTTTATTTTGTTTTGTGATGTTGTTAAATTGAAAGATTTCGGATTTCTCCCATTCCCAAAAAAGACTTTCCCACTAAGAAATGTAAAGGTTGTGCCCAAAGAGGTATCTGGAGGGAAAGCCGATGTACTGCCTGGACTGTCCTTCAAAGCGTGGCAAGCCGTTTCATGAGTTAACACACCCCAAAAAATATTTGGGAAATACAGTGAGAGTAAACTGACTGTTTTATATTTTCATATGGTCAGTTTCACTGTTGGCATTACTGTCATGTATTCAGTTAGAGCTTTTGTGTTTGTAGTTTTGAACTTATAATTGGTATGGTGGTTTCTTTGTTGTTTAAAAACAAAAAAAGGTGATGGTGCTGTGCATGGGGAGGCACTTGGCTGGCGGTGTGCGTGGAGTGGCGCTTGGTTGGCGGTGTGCGTGGAGTGGTGCTTGGGTGGCCGTGTGCATGGGGTGGCGCTTGGCTGGCAGTGTGCGTGGAGTGGCGCTTGGCTGGCGGTGTGCATGGGGTGGCACTTGGCTAGCGGTGTGTGTGGAGTGGCACTTGGATGGTGGTGTGCATGAAGTGGCACTTGGCTGGTGGTGTGCGTGGGGTGGCGCCTGGCTGGCGGTGTGCAAGGGGTGGCCGTGCCAGCCAAACGCCAGTCCACACACTCCCATCTGCTGGTGTGATTCCTGTATAAGGCATGTGGGCGTATGAAAGTGATGGGCCCTTGAATGGCGCTGTCTGTTGATGCGAGTGTTTTAATGTGCTGGGCCCGCGGCTGGCAGCGTGAATGGTCTTGTGCGTGTCATGTATGAAAGGTGTGTGAATGGACTGTAAAACGGTTGGTGCTTTGATGCGGCTTTACAGCTCACGAGCTGTGGGTCATTGGTTCCATTTTATGGCCTTTCAGTTATTGACAGTGCATTTCACTTTTTTTAAATCTCTTGTTAATAAAATTTGATCTACTGAACCATCACTCACCCTCGTGCCAAATCCAACCAGTATGTGTGATAAAAATGTCAAAATCTTCTCCGCTGTAATCAGGCATCGCAGCACACCTGTGACACGCTAGGTGTCTCGGGTGGGGCCCCGATGATAAAGCATGCCACCAACTTGGTTAGTGGGTGAGGGGTCTTTTTAACATAACCTAAGTGCATTTTCACAGTTTTAGGGTTTGGAACATCACAAAGGTATGTGGACACATCAAAATGATCTATTGCAAAATGACCTGTGTTTGGGGGTGGCACCTAAGTTTTTGGTCCCGGGTGCAGCCTTCATCTAGGGAAACCTACCAAACCCAGACATTTTTTAAAAATAGACACCCCAAGGAGTCCAGGGAGGTGTGGCTTGCCTGGATCCCCCAACATTTTCTTACCCAGACTCCTCTGCAAACCTCCAAATTTGCTTAAAAAAGCATATTTTCCACACTTTTCTTTGTAGGATCACCGCTGTGGCACAAAGCAGAGTCAGCCTAAAAGTGTATAAAAGAAAAATATGTGCTTATCAGCTCGCTGTGCTATCCCCTCAATCTCTACAGGTTTTTAGCCTTTTTCTGTTGCAGGCACCTGGGCCACCCACACAAGTGAGGTATCATTTTACCAGGAGACTTGGGGGAATGCTGGGTTGAAGTAAATTTGCGGCTCCTCTCGAGTTCCAGAATGTTCTGTCACCAAAAGGTGAGGAAAAAATATTTTTTTAGCCAAATTCTGACGTTTGCAATGGATTCTGGGTAAGAAAGCACTGGGGGCCCAACGCAAATCACACCTCCCTGGAATCCCTCGGGTGTCTAGTTTTCAGAAATGTTTGGGTTTGGTAGGTTTCCCTATATGGCTGCTGAGCCCAGGACCAAAAACTCAGGTGTCCCCCCACCTGCAATAACAGTTAGTTTTGTATTTGATAATTTTGATGTGTCCACATGGTATTTTGGGCCATTTCCTTTTGCAGGCACTAGGCCTACCCAAACAAGTGAGGTACAATTTTCATCGGGAGACCTGGGGAAACGCTGGGTGGAAGGAACTTTGTGGCTCCTCTTAGATTCCAGAACTTTCTGTCACCGAAATGTGGGGAAAAAGTGTTTTTTTGGCCAAATTTTGAGGTTTGCAAAGGATTCTGGGTAACAGAACCTGGTGAGAGCCCCACATGTCACCTCACCTTGGATTCCCCTAGGTGTCTAGTTTTCAAAAATGCACAGGTTTGTTAGCTTTCCTTAGGTGCCGGGTGAGCTACAGGCCAAAATCCACAGCTAGGCACTTTCCAAAAAATAGCTCTGTTTTCTTTGGGAAAATGTGATGTGTTCACGTTGTATTGTGGGGCATTTCCTGTCGCGGGCACCAGGCCTATTCACACAAGAGAGGTACCATTTTTATCGGGAGACTTGGGGGAACACTAGGTGGAAGGAACTTTGTGGCTCCTCTCAGATTCCAGAACTTTCTGTTACCGAAATGTGAGGAAAAAGTGTTTTTTTGGCCACATTTTGAGGTTTTAACAATATCTAAAGGCACACGTTTCAAATCAAGATATAGCAATTACATGTAATAAGTCAAAATAATATGTGGTGAATCAAAATACCGTCCAAAAAGTGTCCTTTCTCAAGTTTTGAAAACCGTTTATTCCAGATGAATTTATGCGGTCCAAATAATATTTCCGTCTGCAATTTCCAAATAAGGTGTAATCCTACTTCAAAAGTAATCTCTAATCCAAACTTCTTAAGTAATTTCAGATTCCACTTGATATTCAAAACAAATTCACATTGTCAAATCCCAAAAGCAATTTCTTGAAATTTCACTTGCTTGTCCGTCAACACGTGTTTCATCCGGGGAGTGCCCCAGGACTTCCTCAGGACTGCCTAAAACAATATTCCCATGAATACCATATCAGTATACAATATATATGTTACATTCCTAACCCTTAATGGTGAACATACAAATCCATGCCTTAAAGTGGAAACCGTGCACGTTAATTGATTGTACGTCTATGACGCTTGGTGATATCCAATCATTTAATAATCTTATTACTACAGAAGATAATGTGCTATATATAAAACATGCTCATAAAAGTTGTAGTATCCACCACAAAAGTGCTATACACCTTATGTAAACCTATATACCACCTCAGATCCAAGCCAAAAATGTGCAACTAAATATATAACATACAATATGTACCTTTTAATTAGATATTGATTATTAATCCGTTTTTTGAACCCCGTTTTTTGAAAGCTCAAACATGTGTCCATAAGTCTGACAGAAAGAAAATAAATGAATGAATATTTTTTAGTCCTTAATAACCAAGTGTACCTCATACTCTTCAAGAGATATGTGTACTATATTAATTTTAATCATCTATAATGCTCACCTATCCCAGAATACAGTTCCTTTATTCATACACAATATGTTGTTTCATACGTATCTCTGACAGCGTCTCCTACAATATATGCCATGAAAAAACCATATATAAGTAGTCTTGAATAAAGTACTCCTCAAAAGGACAGAATACCTAGTGCTCCATAACGTATCTTACCTGTACATAATCTAATCTCCTTTATCTCGTGCCCATTAGCCAGTTTACGGCGAGTACGCCAACGAACTGCTATCGAAACAGAAGCACTCCATCTACGTCATATTTAAAAGCCACGGTCTTGTGATAATAATAGAAAAAGGACTAAGGGCTGTTTGCGTCCGTGTGGAACAATAAAGAGATAGAAGACAGACTATTCCAATTCAATATAGATGCCTTTCACCCACAATTAAATAAATAACGCCTCTAGCGCATTAAATATAAAACACATATGTTATATTACATAGAAAAATATACGCAAAAACAGTCCCAATGTCAAATTTTATATGAACTATGTGGCATCCGAAGTAAAACCTAATTATAAAGTGATTACAGACCGCGAGTCCTGTTTATATCTCAATGTTAAATTGCCCGATCCATATTGACTCCCGAACAGGTTCCTTTCTAATCATGTGTTACAATGTGATACACCATATCCAATAAATGCTCGGCATATTTGCAGTGTGACACTGACATCTCTCCTAGTGTAATTTGTAAATAGAAAAAATCCTAAATCTGTATTACCTAGGAAGCTAAATTCTAAACAAAATTTTTTAAACAAAAGCTCCATCTCTTGTCTAAGTTCCAAACTTCGCGTTATTAACTCATATTAATATTATCCATATAGATTCCCTACTCAATTACATTCATTCCTATTTTACCAGCTCGTAGCCAGTATCCCCTAATTTTCTACTTATCGCCAAGAAAATATTCCATCTCATAGTCTGTGTTAAGACCCCGCTCCACGGCTCCTAATCGTATAATCCATATAGATTCCCTTCTCCTTAGAGCCAGTTCCCCATTACCACCTCGTGGATTTAATTCACAGTACTCAAAGCCAAAGAAGCTAAATTCTTTGTGAATTCCCTGTGCATCACATACCTTCATATGAAAGGCTATGGGATACCGTTCGTCTTACTGCCTAATCGCTCTCCAGTGTTCAGAAATTCTCACTTTAATGATAGATATTCATCCTCATCCAGTAAATTCCTATCCCACCAACTCTTTAATAGTCTATTTATTTTCCCCGTTAATGCTGATATCGGATTATGTGAGAGCTTGTTCATAGCAGTTAATGCCACACAGTTGTGTGTAAATCTCATGCTCATAGTCTACACGGTTCATGACTACTATATTCCCACCCTTATCTGCAATGCAATATACTCCTCATGCTTCAAAGTAGGTTTCCTCAATTGTTTCTTCATCGTCTCCTCTTTGTCCATATCACGCCATACTAGTTTGAAAAATGTCTCAATATTATTATCCATTGCCGATCTTGGCATCCAGGTCGATCTTCGTCTTAATCCACTCGTAACATGTATATCTGAAGGTACATTTAAGTCTTGTAATACCGTAGATGTTGTTATTGGGTACTCTTCTTAATCTGTAATTGTCATCAATGCTACAGTATTATGTATATCCTGTATAGATAATTCGCTATGTACCACTTTGGCTTGTGGGGCTGCCTCTATGTCTGTCATACGTGTATCAAAATATCTCTTCAATTTTAGCTTTCTAATATATTTGTATAGATCTATCTTGGATTTACATAAATCCCCCATAGATGATGGACAAAATCCCAATCCTTTATTCAAAAGTAGCATCATATCAGAAGATAATTCCTTATCGGACAGATTAACTACATTATTTTCAATTTCCGTGTGTACATTTACGTCTTTTTGTCCCGTGATCTCGTCTTCATGCCCAGGTATGTATCGCCTTTTCCCTCCTCTTTTGAGGTTTGCAAAGAAATCTGGGTAACAGAACTTGGTGAGAGCCCCACAAGTCACCCTTTTTTGGATTCCCCTTGGTGTCTAGTTTTAAAAAATGCACAGGTTTGGTAGGTTTCCTTAGGTGCCGGCTGAGCTAGAGGCCAAAATCCACAGCTAGGCACTTTCCAAAAATCAGCTCTGTTTTCTTTGGGAAAATGTGATGTGTTCACGTTGTATTGTGAGGCATTTCCTGTCGGGGGCGCTAGGCCTACTCACACAAGTGAGGTACCATTTTTATCGGGAGACTTGGGGGAACGCCGGGTGGAAGGAAATTTGTGGCTCCTCTTAGATTCCAGAACTTTTTGTCACCGAAATGTGGGGAAAAAGTGTTTTTTGGGCCAAATTTTGAGGTTTGCAAAGGATTCTGGGTAACAGAACCTGGTGAGAGCCCCACAAGTCACCTTATCTTGGATTCTCCTTGTTGTCTAGTTTTCAAAAATGCACAGGTTTTGTAGCTTTCTCTAGGTGCCGGCTGAGCTAGAGGCCAAAATCCACAGCTAGACACTTACCAAAAAACAGCTCTGTTTTCTTTTGGGAAATGCGATGTATTCATGTTGTGTTTTGGGGCATCTCCTGTCTCAGGCACTAGGCCTACTCACACAAGTGAGGTACCATTTTTATTGGGAGACTTGTGGGTACGCTGGGTAGAAGGAGATTTGTGTCTCCTCTCAGATTCCAGAACTTTCTGTCACCGAAATCAGAGGAAAAAGTGTTTTTTTGCCACATTTTGAGGTTTGCAAAGAATTCTGGGTAACAGAACCTGGTGAGAGCCCCACAAGTCAACCCATCTTGTATTCCCCTAGGTGTCTAGTTTTCAAAAATGCACGGTTTGGTAGGCTTCCTTAGGTGCCAGCTGAGCTTTGTTTTCTTTTGAAAAATGTGATGTGTTCACGTTGTGCTTTGGGGCGTTTCCTGTCGCGGGCGCTAGGCCTACCCACACAAGTGAGGTACCATTTTTACTGCGAGACTTGGGGGAATGCTGTGTGGGAGGAAATTTGTGGCTCCTCTCAGATTCCAGAACTTTCTGTCACTGAAATGAGAGGAAAAGTGGGTTTTTTGGCCAAATGTTGAGGTTTGATAAGGATTCTGGGTAACAGAACCTGGTGAGAGCCCCACAAGTCACCCCATCTTAGATTCCCCTAGGTGTCTAGTTTTAAAAAATGTGCAGGTTTGGTAGGTTTCCCAAGGTTTTGGCTGAGCTAGAGACCAAAATCTACAGCTAGGCACTTTGCAAAAAACATGTCAGATTTCAATGTAAAAATGTGATGCGTCCATGTTGTGTTTCCTGTCGCGAGCGTTAGGCTTACCCACGCAAGTCAGATACCATTTTTATCTGGAAACTTTGGGGAACACAGAATAACAAAACAAGTGTTATTGTCCCTTGTCTTTCTGTACATTTTTTCCTTCCAAATGTAAGACAGTGTGTAAATAAGACATCTATTTGAGAAATGCCCTGTAATTCACATGCTATTATGGGCACCCCGGAATTCAGAGATGTGCAAATAACCACTGCTTCTCAACACCTTATCTTGTGCCCATTTTGGAAATACAAAGGTTTTCTTGATACCTGTTAGAAATGGGGTCTTTGGTTGACAGCCAGGTTACCCCCTGTTCAAGCAAGGACCCTCACTCTAGTCAGGGTAAAAGAGAATCACCCTCAGCTAACCGCTGCTTACTTTATTTTGGCTAATTTCTTGATCTCCTTCAGGGAAACCCACAAAGTCTGGGTACCTCTAGAATCCCTAGGATGTTGGAAAAAAAGGACGCAAATTTGGCGTGGGTAGCATATGTGGACAAAAAGTTATGAGGGCCTAAGCGCGAACTGCCCCAAATAGCCAAAAAAAGGCTCGACAAAGGAGGGGGAAAGGCCTGGCAGCGAAGGGGTTAAAAACCTGCCTTTTTAACAACTAACACTGTGGGGGTCATTCTGACCCCGGCGGTCATGGACCGCCGGGGCCAGGGTTGGCGGGAGCACCGCCAACAAGCTGGCGGTGCCCCGCAGGGCATTCTGACCGCGGCGGTTCAGCCGCGGTCAGAAAGGGAAAACCGGCGGTCTCCCGCCGGTTTTCCGGTGCCCTGTAGAATCCTCCATGGCGGCGCAGCTCGCTGCGCCGCCATGGGGATTCAGACACCCCATACAGCCATCCTGTGCGGTATGGGGTGTCGTGGGGCCCCTGGGGGCCCCTGCAGTGCCCATGCCAATGGCATGGGCACTGCAGGGGCCCCCGTAGGAGGGCCCCACTTTGTATTTCAGTGTCTGCTTTGCAGACACTGAAATACGCGACGGGTGCCACTGCACCCGTCGCACCTTCCCACTCCGCCGGCTCAATTCTGAGCCGGCGTCCTAGTGGGAAGGCTGTTTTGCACTGGGCCTGCGGGCGGCCTTTTGGCGGTCGCCCGCCAGCCCCAGTGCAAAACCCAAAATACCCTCAGCGGTCTTTCGACCGCGGAGCGGTATTTTGGAGGGGGGAACTCTGGCGGGCGGCCTCCGCCGCCCGCCAGGTTGAGAATCACCCCCTGTATCTTTTTCACCTTTTGCATATCACCGTTTTAGAAGCAGAGCCAAGATGCCTTAGGGTATTCGAGCGCTGTACAAAAATAAAACTCAAATCAAATCAAACAGAATACTATACTTTCAATCTATAAAGTAGATAAGCAGAATCCCATATATCATGGAGTAGCAGCTTTAGCCAGGAGAAATATAACTTGCTTGGTAGCATCTGCCTATTATTTTACAGACAAAAAGTCTCCACTAGTTACACGTAATACACAGTTACTGTCTTGTCTTGTGCATAATCAATGGTCCTCAGCGCTGCACCATGAAACCGTCATGTCGCTTAGACATCAACGTTGCCCTCTCGTCACTATGTACTGCATGTATGGCAGAAATGTTCTATGCACAGGTAAATATAAAATACATATGGCCGAATTTCATATCGCAACAATGACAAGTCATATCATCTGAATTTCCTGTTTCACAGATTTCTGAAGAGACACTTAAAAGTATCTGGCTTATTTGTATTGTGGGTGTTTGTTAGGATGTATTGTTAGTCATTTGTGCCATTTCATATTTTTAGGATTCCTTTTGTGGGGCAGAAAAGTACACAAAAATACGGAACAGTTAAAATATTGTCACTGATGGAACAGAGGAGCATGGCTGGCGATAGAGGCTGAGAAATACTTCAATAGAAAGGCTGAGTTAGAAGGTGGACATACAGAAGAGAGGCGTGAGATGGGTGGTGCAACACGGTTAGGAAACATGTTTACGCCTTAAGTAAAAATATTTTTAAAAAAGTTCAATATAGCAGATCAAAATGGCCGTCAATGGCTGACGATTCAAACACACCACTAGAGAACAATTCACCCAAGCATCAGGCAATCAGCCATTTCACGCAACAGTGGCCAGCGATTAAGCCAGAGATAAGTCCAGAGATTGTCGCAACTGACCAACAAGATGTTCGCAGAGATTGAAGAATGATTGACAGTTAGCTAGTTTCAGTCTATATTCTGGTCCCTGCCCATGCCGCAGCAATAACCGTCATTCAGTTGCAGCCATTTACTGAACGGTAATGAATTCTAAGATGAAAAACTAGCGATCGCGTCCGTGCAGGTGTGAGAAAAGTAACCCACCCAGAATGTCTAAATTTTGCAAAAACATGCATGTAAACAGGTATGCATTGACCCATACACAAATACCTTTCTCCGCGAGGTCAGCACTATATATGAACGGTGTTGATTAATCAAACGATATTTCAATGGAAATCTTAAATATTTCTAACTAGTAACTGTGATTTTTCCAGAGAAAAATATTTGAAAATGGGCTTGCATTTGAGCTCTGATAGTAATCACATTCATTCATTTTCTCACGATTAATTCGCAGTTTTACCTTAACTGAAATCCAAGAGGTTCAGCAAAGCTTTTCTTTAAGTTTATATATTCATGAGTTAAGACAGAGATTCAGGGACCTCTGTGGAGATATTGCCTCATAAAAAGGGTAATACAACTTACATTACCGTAGATGGGACTTGCAGTATCAAATTCGATTTAAGAATTTGTGTTATAAATAGAGAATCATTTGCTGAAATAACTTTAAACAAAAGCTTTGCACATTCATGAGAGGAGTGATTACCACCGTGTGCTGCCTGATAGTAACAGTCACTTTTTACAATGATGTTTTTATTACCTCATTTAGGGCCTGATGTACAAAAGGCTGGTGGCAAACTAATCAGCGATTTTTTACACACGCTCCTTCACTGTGCAATGCTTCTGATGTGCTAATCATCCACATCACAAGACACATTCACAGGAGGTCGAAAAAGTATGAGGCAAGAGGTATTGCTACCCCCCGTGAGTGACAAAATGCAGAAGTGGAGGCTTGCAACAAAGACCAAACCTCCACCCATTCATTTGCATCTACTTCAGGTCAACTTTTTTGTTAAATGCCCCATAAAAAAAAGTTGTGTGCAGTGTGTTACGTCGAGGGAAGCATGTAGTGGCCCCTTGGTCTGCTCTTTACTACACCTGAGTCCACCCACGTCATTCACAAGGTCAAAGCAGTTCTCCAGCTACGGCTACCTCGTAGCAAATGGGTTACCATCCATGTCAGGCGCCAGTGACCTGTCCATAGTTTGTGACTGCAATTGCAGTGGCATAAAATCCTTTCAATATTATTGAAATGAGCTATCAAAAGGTGCTGCCTTTTTCATTACTCCCTCCCTTGTGATTTGGACTGAGTTGCTAAAGATATATTAAGAGTCAAAAACCTTTCTGACAAACATTACCTCTTATAAATGACGACTTGTACTTTCAACAGCTGCAAAGCATGTAGTTTTACTAATACAGCCTTTGCAACCACAAAAATACTTGAACATTGCCCCTAGGTAAAGTGGTAAAACCACATTGTAACTCTCTCACTGCGCTGGTGCTGAGTCCGTCCTAGCACCAAAATAGGCATCCTTGCGCGACAGGTAGGATTTTCTTTTTCAAGCAATTAAGGGCACTTTCCTGCACACAAATAATCCTTAGAGGCATATTCCCATGTTTACAGTGCGAGGTCAACCAGCTCAGCAGCACACACCTCACAACCACATACACCAGTACTGGCATGGGCCAAGACATGATACCCAGGGTACAGCTCTCAATGCAAAGGTAAGTATGAAACATCGATGCACATAGGACACATGCATTTGCAAAGTAAATATATGCCAATTAAGTGCTTGACATAAGGGAGCTCTGAGATATACAATGCATGAAAGCATGTCCTAGAGATTCCAGAGAGAGGAGAAAGGAAAAATACCACGCTGAATGTCAAACGCACATGGAGGAAATCCACCAAAGAAATATAAAGTGTTGCATGCCACACGCCCACAAACTGTAACCAAAAAAATCAATACAAAATTGTGTTGATTTACATACATGAAATTTGCAATGTATGTGCATACTTTACAGCCTAAGGAAACACATTCCTCCATGACTCATGTGCAATACAGTCAAAGATAAAATGTATATCCAAATATGTTTCATTTATGTGTATTTTTGTAGAGTGAACATAGCACACAAGCAGCAACTAAGCCTGAACAGTAATCAAAGAATTGCAATGTACTTTCCAGTTAAATCTCACATAAACACAGGCATATAAATCATACTAATGCAACTGATGGCGCTTTTTCTTTATATTAATTTTTTATATCTTTTTGTCAAATACAAAGACTCTGATGACCAGGAGCGGTGTTAATCATCCAAAGCTTTTGTTGCCCATCAACTGGATATGGTCAATACAATTAAAATGTAAACTGTGAAGTATTAGGCTTTACCATGACAACAAGGGAACTCTTGCAATGAAACCATGAAGGTTTGGTAAAGATTTAAATACTTATTGAAGGCATAATAAATGGTTAGGAGTCAGTCAATTAGTAATTTAAATTAAATCATACCATGATGCTCAGAATAAAATGCAAGAAATAAGTAAGCCGAACCAGGTATAGGTAAGCTCCAAAGAAATAAATCGGAGTAATCAATCAGAGCTCAGACCACGTGGGGCGATGTCCTAAGGGTCAAGAGAGAATGAGCCCAACAACCTCAAGAGTGGACTTTTTTTATAATACATCATACAGCGGATGTCATACATTCAAAACAATTGTGCAAAAGTCACACATTTTGAACCAATCATGTTAAAAAAAGAACAATTTACGACATCACATGATTTAGCACTATCTAACGAGAGTCACATAATGCAATTCCCATCCCTGGTGCACTTTCAGCACCTACATTGGTAACATGAATGTTGCTACTTAGTATATAGTGACAAGATCACATGAGAAATCACTCCATGGTTTCAAAAGGTAAGGCCTTGGAAAAGTCACTCTTTGAGGGACAGTGTGCTACAGAACTGCCAAGAAAAGAAAAATCATTAAGTACCTGGGAAAGTGACATCACATTTCAAAGCCATTGTTTACAAAGCTGCTTGTGCATGATTTTCCCGTGTTGAGGATGAGACAGAAACAAAAAAGTAAATGATGAATGATGAGATGCAGCTTCAGCGATCGCCAGTGGCTGAGATTAATTCAAGCACTCCATTATCACCTTAATGTTTTTGTGTTTGCAGCCCTAAGTACACTGGGTATGACCAGATATGGGTCCTGGGCTCACTGTGCCACTGGAACCAAGCTTTACCATGCTGAAGAGCCCTAACTAGGGCGAAACTGGTCCTCAGTTGCTTGTGTTCCAGTTCAGGGAATACCTGGCCTGGTAGTTCGAGCTGGACTGTTCCCAATAGGAGCTGGGTCAAGAGTAATTTGCATAAGATAAGGTCCAAACTGAGGTGGCATGGTGAGAAAAAAAGTAATGGATTGGGATGCGGCCATAGCAATCATCCGTGGCTGAGATAAATTCAAACATTCCATCCATCACCTTGTTGTTTTTGTGAAAGTTGGCCGCAGACATTACCATTACCAACCATTTTAAAAAGAAGGCCTACATCAGCTGTTAGCATAAGCGCAGTTCCCTCAACATAATGTCTTGTTTCAACATCTTAATTTTCTTTTATTGTGTTAATACTGTTGGACATGTAATTATAAAATCCTCATACCAATTGAACATTTAACTTTGAACTAAAAAGCTCATTCACTTTCTCAACCATCTGTTATAAAAAGACCTTAGCAGTGGGATTTCACATCCGAGATCGCAGTTAGCGGGTGCAGCACACTGCAGTAGAGAAACACTTAAGTCAGGGTTTGCCATACACATGGTTAAAACGCAAGGCCACAGCCCATGTGCCATTCAGTATCGGATGCAACCTCAATCTTGGTGTTTCAGCAATGCTGTGGAATTGCACTGCCTCAGCTTTCCTCTCATTTTCATCTGTGTTTTTGGAGTTGCATGTGATATCTCTGTAACTTTGCATCTATCAGAGGAGCCTTTGCCTTGTTTCTTGCTTGGACAAACTTGATACTACAGTCCAGGTTTTTCCTATTGGTAATATACTCAATATATATTTTCCTTACATTCATTCCCATACATGGTGTGGAGATCACTACCTGTGCCCATTAAAAATCTTTCCTGCTCAGTGGATATTTAATGAGATGTGCAAGTTGCTCGCTTATGATTCCTGTCTAGATCTTTTGAAGCTATTTTTCTGCTCTTCAACTTGAACTGTACCTTGCTTCTTTTGCTCTTGTTTTGCTCACCCATATGCTTTGGCTAGACCCTTGGAATTTGTTGCGATGTTCGGTTCTTTTCTTTTCCAAGGAGTATTTCTTTGAGGGCTAATTCTCAGTTTACAATCCAAATTTGGAGCCAACAATTGTCTTTGGGAGTTATAGAACAAATCTGCACATTAAGATGGCCATCAAGTCAGCACAAAAAAGACTTGCTCTTGACATGTTGTCAGTGAGTGATAAAATGCCAAGCTATTGTGCAGAATGTGAATGGTGGTTTCTGGTGAAGCTTGAAGTATACTCTTATTGGCTTGGAACTTGCATACACCAAGACGATTCAGTAAGTGAAATGGTCTCAGTTAACATTTGTATGTGACATGCAGGTCATAGTTATAATTTACAGGTTAGAATTATAATTTCTGGCTAAAATGTCCCAGCATATTATAGTCTCAAGCTCAATTTGTTGGGACCAATAAAATGAAAATTATTTTAGGTGCTTTCTCTGCTGACACTGCTGAAAACTAATTGAGGTATTGACGGCTAGCTCTTATTCCAGTAAACTTAGGGGTCATCTTGGGTGCAATGTAGACAATGGCATTCAAGATTTCTACTGTTGTACAATCTTCTTATTTCTATCTACTCTGTCAGGAAGACAACTGAACTCAAGAGCACTTTCCATAAAAATCATGTTAATATGGTCCTGCCGGTATCCAAGATCCACTAAGTCAGTGTTGTCTTTTTGGGCATGCCCTAGGTAAAAGTGCAGGATCTGAAACATCTCCATAGTGCTGGCATCCAGATCTTCTGTGGAATAAGGAAGCACAGCTGCATTACGGCCATAGGTTACACATCAGAACAATGTGTATAGCGTAAAACAATTTAAGGCAAATTGTACAATGCACTGGATAGCCCAGCGGTATAGCATTAGAGCAATGGACGCTAATGCAAGAAAAGAACATTTCTCCCATCCCCTTGTCAGTAATAAATGTCACTCTGGGTGATGGGCTTGCCTCTGTGAGACAAACCGTGAAGTTGGTCACTGCATTGACACATTTACTACAATTAACAGTTGGGTTTGCTTAGTTTATTAAAAACCTGTTTGTGAGGTTGGTGCTTAAGCCAGTTACTTCATACATAATTTTGTTCTATTATTGCAATCTTCATATTTAAGTTATGTCCTTATACATTGTTTCATCAAATTAAAAAATGTGGGCCCGATTTAGAGTTTGGTGAACAAGATACTCCCTTGTATGGGCAATGGAGTATCCTGTCAACCAAACTGTCTGTCTGCCTACCCTATTTTGAGACTGCGGGCAGACTGCCACGTTTTTGGTGAAAGAGTAAAATTTACTCCATCAGCATAAACCTTTTTCAACAGCCCAAGGGAGTATGTGTCATAAGAGGCAAACTATCTGACCATTCGCCCTATTTGGAGCGGGTGGTCAAATGGCATATTTCATTATCTGTCAATGCTAGAAATATACTGGCAATGGGGTCAGTGAAAAAAAGTGACACCCCCAAAATCAGTTTTTTTCAAAAGAAACTCCTGCTTTCTGAGTTTGTTTTTAAAAGTTTGGTGTAGGTGTCCATTATCAATGACTGACAGTCAAGCCATGGCACACACTAACCATATACTGAAGAACAGTCCATGACTACTGCACATTCTACTGCTGTATTCCTGCTGATGTATATAAGTAATAGCTTTGTAAGCTATGTTTACCGAATTCCTGATGGAAAACTCCAAATGAATGATCAAACAGACCACAATATGGACTTTCTCCTAATCTTTGAAAAAGACTTCCCCAGACTTAAGTTGACACTAAAACTAGAACACATTTTTGCTGAATCCGGCAAGCTTAACTTGCTAGGCAGGCAAAGGGCAATATTGTGATGTACTCTCAACACCTTTTCTTCTTTAAAGAAAACCAGCCATTTACTTATGTCAACATGCCATACCCAAGATAGACAACCTTCACTTCTGATTTTTAGAAGACATCTAATTGATGAGCCTGTTTTACAGTGATGTTCTATCACGTGATGTGATGCATCGACTGACATGGACTAGCTTCTTAACATGGGTCACACGATTATAAAAAGTGCTTGTTTCATGGCTATTTCTTCTCTTTGTCCGAAAGGAAAAGACATATGTACGTATGCAATAACCATCACATGCCTTCATCATCTTCTCCACACTCGTCTTCACAAGTATTCTTCTCCATCCCATTTTACCTTTGGGGGTAACCAAAAGCAAGTGCTTATTTGAGGTTAGTATGCCCACATATCTCCAAAAGTATTGTTCTGGGATGTATGTCAAGGATCGAGGTTTAATATAAGAAAGCCTTTTATTTCTTCACTATGGTGACCCAGTAGGAATCCAAAGCATTGTACAAATCCTAATGATCTATTTTTGCATGGCATCCATAGTCCTTCATTTGATGATATATTATGTTCCAGTATCTGCACAATGGAATTCTATCAACAGTGGATACTGCAGGGTGTGAATGACGTTAAGTTTTGGAGCTGTTCTCAAAAGCGATTTTCACTCAGTAGCATCAGAAGAGATCCCTAACAAGAGTATCTCAATGCTGAGTGCTGTCACAATTTTATCATTTCCATAAACACGCTTTTCAGATCCACTGGCCAATTAGGACAGTGTTCTTTAACTCTCAAGGGCAACTTGTATTTACTGAAAAAAAGAATAAGCAGAGAGATTTAGAGAGTTGTTGAACTTTCCATATCATTTTAACTACTGCATGCCAGGTCATGAGAATCAATTTCTCACACTCTTCACATTCAGAGTCCTTAATCCACACTTTTTCAGTGACCATCGCAGGATTTGTGGATGGATGTTTGGAGTGCTACAACAACCTTGAGCCCTATTTTATTGTTTGCAGTGACATTCGCCATCTCTGGGCCCCATTAGTCACTCCAGGATTGACTCTAGGTCTGTGTTATCATGGTGTATGTGTAATTGTGTGTGAGATGTGGCAGTTAACTGTTGCTGGCGGAGAGGCGTGATGAATTATATTGACCAATTAGACGTACTGAGCCTTTCTTTCCAATTGTACCTGAAGATTATAAATCTACACCGTTCTACACATTGAATATAGCGGCTGCCCTGTTAGAAGAAAGTAGCAGGTAGCATGGAATGAGACTGCACATTCCCACAGCAAGAAGTATGAATTGACAAAATAGCACAAGGCACATTTACCAAGGATGGCAGAGGAGAAAACAAGCTAGTGCACACATCATCAGCAATATACTTAATACTTTACAAACACTGGCACTGTAAAGAACAAATTAATCTAATTCTGATGAAGACCTGTAGCAAATTTCAGTCCCCCACAGTGAGGTAGGAATGCAGGAGTAAGTATAAACGTATGCACACTTACATTCCTCAGGATTAGACAAAGTGAACAAACTGTATTCAAAATAATTAACTATTGTGCAGTCTCAACATGACTCAGTGGCTGCACTGAAAAAGAGAACCCTTGTTTTGGGGTAGAGGATTCCCTCCCTACAGTGAAACTGGTTGCATAAAGCAGAGTTAAAGACATTACTTTTAAAAAACACTACTAATCTCAAAGTCATGGTGGTGAGTTATGAAAGATAGATTTTTTTGTAGATATAGTGAATGATTATTATACAGGTTAACCTGAGGAATGTCCTGCCTCCAAAGGAAAAGCATATGCACAAGAATTATGCCCATATGTCAGTTGCACCGCAGATCACTTAGGTTGATGATTAATGGTTGACTAGATGTCTTTCACATTGGCCATCATGCTAGATGATGCATTAAAAGGGACACTTGAAAAATATACTGCAGCAGACGGGATCAAGGCTTGATTTTGAGTCTTGGGTATGATTTCTGTCCCCTGATAAGCAGAGAGCAGTTGTTCTTTCATGTTGCTATGCCATCTTTGCAAGATAATTATCCTCTACACATCCTGTCTCTTCAGATTATCAGATGTCACAGACTATCAAAGTTCTGCAAATTTTCAAAGATGGCGATGCAAAACAGAGCTTTGGCGGGTGTAAGGAAATGCTTCTTTTTCATGATCATGTCTTTGGGCTGATGATATATTTTTTTTAACTCTGAAGTTGCATTAGGCCTGCTAAACAGACCTCAGTGCTAGTGCACTGACCCTTAAAAGGAATATGTCTAATTGGTTCACCCATATTATTCAAAGGTTAACTTACTGATAAGTCCCTAGTATATGGTACCAGGGATTCCCAGGACCTATAAGTTAAAGGGTCTCTTGGAGACTGCATCACTTTTATGCCACCACAAGTATAACAAAGCAAAGGATAGTGTGGCTCTCAGCCCATCATTACTAGCTGGCCGAGCAGTTTCAAAAAGCTAACTATAGTTACTATTTAATGTAATGGCAAACACCCAAGCCCTCAGTTTTAATATGTGTGAGTCACCCCTAAGGAAAGATAACAGTGCATTATAGTAAAAGGCTGGACTTTACATGTCCTGATATTAAAATCCCTGCATTATCGTTTTTACTGTGGAAAGGCTAGTAGCCCCATTGACTACAACAGAGTTATACAATGACAGCTCAGCAATGGTTACTTTTGAATGGGACTATTAAATATGATACTTCAAGGTATCAAAAGAAATGTTGCATTAAACCCGACCTAATGCTCAAGTTGAGTTTAATGTACCTTTTGTACAAATGGGAACATTAATAAATGGCCACTTTGTTGCCCAAATATTTAAAGTGACTGTTTAAAGTTGCTGGTTACAAGACAGTCTTTTGCCCTCCTGGGTGGAGGTGTGAATGACACTCAGGGAGGAACACAAAGGGCATGCTGCTGGGAGGAGTGTGACTTATTCCTAGCAGGAAGTAAAAACTGTGTGTGAGCCCAAAAGCCAAGCATCAAAAGGAAAGTGGCCTTTAAAGGGCAAATGTTGGAGACAGTATGACATCAAAGACAGAGAGGGCGAAGCCATTGTCAAACCTTTTTTTCCTTGGGCTTGTCGCCCCCTCAGGTAGTCACACCTCTGGGCTGAGGTAAGGAGTTTCATGCACCAAGAGAAGGGTTCTGCCATCTTGGGAGTGGGGAGACGAGTGCATTCTGGGATAGCTAGGTGCCACTCTTCACAGGAAGTTGTCACTAGGCATGAGGGGACCTGGTAACCAATTGACTAGTAGTCACCACATGCCTGAGGGCACTAACTGGGCATAAAAGTGCACCCCTTGCACTCAGACCTCAAATCATGCCTGTAGTGAAGAGTGGACTGAAGAAGGACTGCCGTGATCTTCCCTGGACCCATCAAAGAGAGACTGAACCAAGACTAGACTGAACCTGCTGCCCCTTGGGCTAGCGAAGACAGGAATGTGCCTGTGGTGCCCTGCTCAAGGAAAAGTTGTTCCCAAAGCCTCAGACACAAGCGGTGACTCCAAATGTCAGTTGGCTGACTTCCTATTATAGCTAATGGGCTCCCAAAAGCTGAAATAGCCTGCTTTGGCTTGTTGATTACCAAGAATACCTGACCGCTGCTGACTGCCGAGATGCAGCCTGGAAAACTGAGTCCCAGCCCTCAAAATTTGCACCCAAGTCCATTGACCTCGATAGAGTGGTCAGAGTGCAGTTTGGTCACCCACGTCAGAAGGTATTATAGGGCCAGGAACTGGACTGGAGACTGCTTTCACTGTAAGGCAACTTTTCAACCAAGCCTCTTTTGCCTCTGGGACTTGCTCTTTGCTGGAGTTGGTCATCCAGAGCACACCAGTGTAGTAGTTTACAACTCTATAAAAACTTTCCAAAGTTTGAACGCAAGCGTGGCCCATTACAATGATTCATTGCGTAGAATGAAAAAGCAGTGATTTAGTGTTCCTATATATTTATGGTTCCTTGTTCCAATATCACACCTCCAACTGCCTAGACTGCATTGTTCTCTGCCTGATAGCGGCTGCATCCCTGCAAAACAAAGCAAACGTGTTGTCAGATAGTGAACGTGAGCTGTGATGTGTTCTTTTATAGACTGAGAAGGGCCCTTCCCCATGGCCAGTATTTTTTTTTTAGAACAGCAGACAACAAAGAAACTCATATCTCTGAAACCCTTTGTTGTTGAGGTGTCATTCAAAAGATTAAAACACAACCTATTTTTGATACTTATGTCTAGGTACTTAGGGCCAGATGTAGGAAGAAATGGGTTTGCAAGTCGCAAATTGCGAGTCGCAAACCCATATGCAGGATGGTGCCCCTGACACCATCTGCGAATCGCAAGGGGGTCGCAAAGACCCTCCTCATTATTATTAATGAGGTGGGTTGCAATTTGCAACCCCCTTGCGATTCCCTGCACTCACAGGGATGGTGGCCTGCTGGAGAGAGCAGACCACCATGTCTATGACTGCTCTTTTAATAAAGCAGTTTTATTTTGTCCTGAAAGGAAAACGAGTTGCAATACACTTGAGAAAATGAAACCATTTGGTTTAATTTTTTCAGAGCCATTCACAAAGGGGAAGGGGTCCCATGGGGACCCCTTCCCTTTTGCGAATGGGTTAGCACCCACTTCACATGGGTGCTAACTGCGAATTACTTTGCGACCGCGTTCGCGGTCACAAAGCAATTCTGCATCTCAATGCGAATCACAAATAGGAAGGGGAACACGCCTTCCTATTTGCAAGTCGCATTCCCATTTTGCTAGTCGGTAACCAAGTTACCGACTCGCAAAATGGGAATGAGCATCGCGATGCGCGTTTTGCATGGCGCAAATAGCAAATTTCGCTGTTTGCGCCATGCAAAACGTTTGTTACATCTGGCCCTTAATGCTTTACACTTGTTCCTTTCATTAAAGCCTGACTGCTCAGAGACACAGCTACCCATGTTAGAGCAAACGTTTTTCAAATTAATCTGACTAGACCTAGCACAGGTAGTGTGTTTTTTACACAGTGAGGTCTCCCAATGACACCATATAGTAAACATTTTTGCTCACAGTGGGCTCATGGGATGTCTGCTGCAACACAAAGGGTCGTATTTACTAGAAGTGGCACAGCGCTGCACCAAAATTGGCAGTGCAGCGCTGCGTCACTACTAAAATGCAAGGAGGTGCTGTTTTTGAAAGAATACAGTGCATCCCTGTGTTTCTCCTGGCGCCGGCACTAATCTAGCTGCCAAGAACCAATGCAGCCACCCTTGCACCATGGTGCAAGGATGGTTTCATTTCGGGGGAGATTGTTTTTGTGCAGAAAGGACATTTTCCTAGACAAAAACAATCAATAATGGCAATTTGCTCCTTCTGTGTGTGCTGCAGAATGCACCACACATAGAAAGAGCAAAAAACAAGGAGAAATGAAGGCATTTCTCCTCGTTGCACAATGCTAATGCCATCCTGGGGGTAGTGTTAGATTTTGGTACTGCCTCAATTTTATGAAATCTTGTAAATCTGGGGCAGCGTCAAAATGCAATGGGTGTGGCTGTGGAACGCCCACAGCCACACCCTTTGCATTCCTTTTACATGCATATTGCTGCATGGCAAGGGCCCTTATTTGCAAGTTAGCGTTAAGCCAGAAAAAGTGGTGTTGGAGTGTGTTTTTCAAAAGCAATATTAGCATGAAAAGCTTGCAATATATTGTGTAATGAAGCTGCATAGAAAATGTGTTAACATAGAAATAATGCACACGTTTGAAATGTGCTCACGGGGAGTGGCTACCAACGTATACGAAGACTAATGAAAGCTTGATAATTCTGAATTAATTATGTACTAATGTTTTGAATTTGTATAAGCATATCATAATTAGAGTTCTGTATTAGGAGCTTGATCCTAGGAGTTGCTCATTTGATCATTAGGCCTTAGCTTAGCGAGGGTATGGGCCTAGTTGCCTTGTCTCGTATTAAAACTGCATTTTCTAAACGTGAAATGGGCTCTTTTCCTGAAGGACACGAAGCTGTATTTTTCCAGAAGCTAGATGTGTGTAGCCTTCATGAGAACTGACTTGCTCAAGGAGACATTCTTGCTGAATGCAACAGTGTAATTCGTAGCAGGTGCAAGGCTGCCTGGAGTAGGAGAAAACAATAGAGCCACTGACTGGAGCGCAAAGTGTAACTTTTCTTACCTGGCATTCTAACCGATGAAGACGTCAATAACATGGACCAATCAGTGACATGAGAACTGTGGTTTGTGGAAAATTCTGGCAAAGTGCGCGGAGGATTATTGGACTGAGATAAAGATGCACCAATTATTATCTAGTGAGGAATTATGAGCTAATTAGGTAGATTTGATTTAACGGAGTGACCCAAGGAGAGAAAATACACACCTTTTGAGAGCAGAGACGCAGAGAGACAGAGAATTTTCACTTCTTTTGTTTGTCCTTTACCCTTTGAACCATCCTCTACTTACCTTATACCTACTTCTCCTCCATATGAGGGAAGAGTCCTATTCCTTAACTATGCTATTTTGAGACTTTGCCCCATTCTATCTCTGCTGATGGCGAATCGACTGATATCCTGAGGACAAAGACTGAAGCTGTTTGCTGATCTGGTGGATTGGTAACTATCTGATGCAAAATTTTAATTGTGCCTTTCCTTTCTAGGTACCAACTGCTATTTTGATAGAGGCCATAGTTTAGATCTTTTCCAAATTTGTGTTTGCTCAAATGTTTTGCATGAAGCCCAACATGCTGATGCTAATTAGAGGTTAGTTAAGGTGTTCACTAATATCTGACGCAAATAGACAAATGACTGAGTTCTTGCTTTGTTGAATCATGTATTATCGGGACTTTGCTAAGTTGCTTCATATTAATGCTGTGACTAAATGCTGAATAATATTCTCTACGCATTGTTTAATTGAGTTCTAATTGAGAATCTGAAGTACTAATGAGATTGATTGCTAATGAAATTAACAGAGATGATATTAGATTGTAACCAATAGGCAAATAAATATCCTAACAGTTAACTAGTTTGTTGTGGTTATTCATGACTGAAAGGTCATGGTGTGTTCAACTATTGATCCTTATTAAATGTTATTGATTAACTTGTTGATTAGTTACTGCGAATATTGATTGGGTTGTTAATCTATTGATTTGTGATGCCAAAAAGATACCTCGTACTGGGAAGCCCCCGAACGCGGTCCAAAGGTTCATCGACCTAGGCGCGTCTCCTTGTAAGTTTACTTATCAAGGCTCTGACGCGCTCTCAGTGGCTTATTGCTGCCTTGTAAATATGGTGCAGTGCACAGGGTTAGGGGCTTGTAAATATGACCCAAAATTTTAATATCGACTTGCACTTATGTAGATTCCAGACTATTGACTACAAACATAGCAGGCAAGTGGCTTCACTGCCCTTCTCTGTCTTGGCAGCTCTTCCTCTACCTTACGCAGGGGTACTCTGATGACCAGGGTAGTTATTTGGTTAGCAGATGTCAGCTAGCAATTCACCTCAGCAGGCAGGGATCCACAATACACAGTTCAGTACTGGCTCCATATTCTGGCATAACACCCTGAAGTGCCTAGATCGCATGGTCCTCTGCCTTACGCAGGCTGCATCCCTGCAAAACAAAGCACGTTGTCAGATAGTGAGTTGTGCTGTTTCCTTTTATAGATTGAGAAGAACCCCCATATTCTGAGAACACATATAGCTAAGACCCTTTTTCCCAATGGCCAAGTAGTTCCATGAAGTTACCATGGAATATAATTAACTGTTCTTTGAGGCAATGAAAGCATATCTAAATCAGAAACCATACAAATATTTGAAGCTCTTTTTATCGCTTTAACCATTTCTGGACAGAGCCATTATTGTATTTCTTTCGTAAGAAACAATTGTAAGGGAGAACTAAATGAAAATGTTTCTACACGTGATTACACGTTCTATTTAAAGAGAACATAACCATAGCCTCCTTAATAATGAAAATGTAATCTCATTCACATCTCTTTAATGCAGCCCTGCATTGACTGAGTTGTCATGTCAATCTGGCTGGTTCACAGGACTCGAATTTCTTTGAGAGTTAGCTTATCCAATTAGAAAGGCCGTTACAGAACCAACACTCTTAGAAGGTCAAGTCCAAAGAAAAAGGGGGCAGTGGTATCGTTAAGGAATGCACTAGTTCTGAGCATCATTACCGTGTCACCTGAGTTGTCTGTGATATGAAACCAGTTTGCAGGCACGGAAATTACGATCACCTTCAGGAGACTGTGGAAGAGAATTATCAGTATTTGCAATCAGCACTTGCGCAGATTTAAACTTAAAAAAAGAATCAAAATCGACAAAACACACTATATATCGCAAATTTATGCAGAACAATGAAACACTAATATGCTGCATAATTCATCAAGCATTGACCCAAAGATGCCGAGTTAACAAGATGGAAATTTTATAGGACTGGAAGAAACTATAATTACAGCGTGTTTTTATATAATGCTCCATAAGACAGATTTCCATTTTCATGTGTTCTAAATAAAGGCTAGTATTCTGCAAATTATGGCACTGAAGAAAAAAGATTCGGTCTACCTTGCCAGGACTCATAGTCTGGAAAGATTAAAGGACACACAGCAAGTCAGCTAGATACAGTCTAATCTTTAACCTTGTAAGGTGGACCTTACATTAGGCAAGAAAGATGCAGCATGGTTGAATGGTCTGATTACTTACTGGTAATAACCTTAGTCAAATTCTGCTTCCTCATCCTAGTCCTTACATCCTGAGTGTTAGAAATGGGGTGTTGGCTGGCAGCCAGGTTACCCCCCTGTCCAAGCAAGGACCCTCACATAAGTCAGGGTAAGTCACACACACTCCAAATTATCCTGTGCCCCCCCTCTGGTAGCTTGACACTGAGTAGTCAGGCTTAACTTAGAAGGCAATGTGTAAAGTATTTGTGCAATAAATCATGCAATAACACAGTATAGCACCACAAAAATACACCACACAGTTTATTATTTATCTGGATAAATGCAGGTCAAAACGATTTAAGATGCAATAAGTATATGTTGAGATATCACTGTAAAAATGATATAAAGTGTTTTTAGTCTCTTAAAAACAACAAATGTCTCTTGAAAGCACAAAGTACCTGTTTTGCGTTCAAAATCTCTGCAAGGAACTGCAGAGGAGGAGATGTGTGGAAAACAGGGAGGTGTGGGTCGATTTCTCAGGCAGCATATGGTGATGCGTCATTCATTTTTCACGCAGGGAAGGCTTTGTGTCAATTTCCGGCATGCGGACTAGGATCTTCTTTGGGTTGAGGGGTTTTCACACGCCCCGGGGACGATGCGTTGAAATCCGGCTCTTGTAGGATGGAGTCACAGGGGCTGCGTTGATCAGGTGGGCCTTGCGTTGAAATATCTACCGCACAGCAGGCACTGCATCGATTCCTCTCAGGAAGTCGGGCTGCATCATACCGGTTCAGCTTTTCATTGATCCAGTGGGTCATGCATCGACCTTCTCCTTGCGAAGTAGGCTGCGTTGTTCCAGTTTGGCCTGCTGTGATTTTCTCAACGCGATGCAGGCTGTGCATCATTTCTTGCAGGCTGTGTGTCGATTTTCGCTGCACAGGGAGTTCTTCTTGCAGCAATGAAGTCTTTTTGGTCCTGAGACTTCAGGGAACAGGAGGCAAGCTCTATCCAAGCCCATGGAGAGCACTTCTTCAGCACAGCCAGAGAGCAGCAAGGCAGCAGTCCTTCTCAGAAAGCAGTCAGGTGAGTCCTTTGGACAGCCAGGCAGTTCTTCTTGGTAGGTTGCAGGTTCTGGTTCAGGGTTTCTTCTCCAGGAAGTGTCTGAGTTGGTAGGGGCAGAGGCCCCGTTTAAATACCCAAATGTGCCTTTGAAGTGGGGGCGACTTCAAAGAGTGGCTTAGAAGTGGACAAGATCCCATTTCAGTTCCATCCTGTCTGCCAGGGTCCCAGTAGGGGGTGTGGCAGTCCTTTGTGTGAGGGCAGGCTACTGTCCTTTGACATGTAATTGTCAGGCCCTCCACCCTCCCATTCCAGGAAGGCCCATTCAAAATGCAGATGTATGCAGGTGTGACTGGGCATCCTGTGTTTGGGGTTTGTCTGAGTGAATGCAGAAGGGAGCTGTCAACTAAGCCTAGCCAGAGGTGGATTGTAAGGCACAGAAGGATTTAAATGCAGAGAAATGCTCACTTTCTAAAAGTGGCATTTCTAAAATAGTAATATTAAATCCAACTTCATCAGTCAGCAGGAATTTGTATTACCATTCTAGCCATACTAAATATGATCTTGTTACTTCTTTCAGATCAGAAGCTACAATCCAAACAGTATATGAGGGTAGCCCTAATGTTAGCCTATGAAAGGGGCAGGCCTCACAGCAGTGCAAAACTAATTTAGGAGTTTTATATTTTCAGGGCATGTAAACTACACGGGGTACATGTCCCGCTTTTTGTCTACACAGCACCCTGCCCTATGGGCTACCAAGGGCCTACTTTAGTGGTGACTTATATGTAGAAAAAGGGGAGATTTAAGCTTGGCAAGTACGTTTAAATGCCAAGTCGAATTGGCAGTGAAACTGCACACACAGGCCTTGCAATGGCAGGCCTGAGACATGGTTAAGGGGCTACTTAAGTGGGTGGCACAATCAGTGCTGCAGGCCCACTAGTAGCATTTAAACTACAGTCCCTGGGCACATATAGTGCACTTTACTAGGGACTTATAAGTAAATTAAATAATCCATTTGGGTATGATCCAATGTCATCATGTTTAAAGGGAGAGATTATATGCACTTTAGCACTGGTTAGCAGTGGTAAAGTGCGCAGAGTCCTAAAACCAGCAAAAACAGTGGTCAAAAAGTGGAGGGAGGCAGGCAAAAAGTTAGGGGTGACCACCCTAAGGCTATCAGGTCTAACAATGAGGTTTGACCACATCCTGGAGACATGCACCCCACTGCCTATTTTACAGAAAACTGTAAACTCCTCCCCCTGCCCATAACGGAACACCTCTACCCCAAAACCACCTTAGCTAACTACCAAAACAGCGTAGAAGACTGCAATAACTGTTGGGCACATGGGAGTTTCATTAGAACTCGGACAAGGAGGTGGAGTAATGGTGTTAGAAATTTAGGGGGTCATTATCACCTTGGCGGGCGGCAACCGCCGTGCAGCCGTCAATGCGGCCGCACTCACGTGGCCCCCATTATGACATTCCCGCTGGGCCGGCGGGCGCAAACCAAGTTTGCGGCCGCCGGCCCAGCAGAAATGAGGCCGCAACATAGGAGCCGGCTCCTAATGGAGCCGGCGGTGTTGCGGCCGTGCGACGGGTGCAGTTGCACCCGTCGCGCTTTTCACTGTTTGCTATGCAGACAGTGAAAAGCTGGCCGGGGCCCTGTTAGGGGGCCCCTGCACTGCCCATGCCAGTGGCATGGGCATTGCAGGGGCCCCCAGGTGCCCCAGGACACCCCTTACCGCCAGCCTCTTCCTGGCGGTGCAAACCGCCAGAAACAGGCTGGCAGTAGGGGGGTCATAATCCCCAGGGCAGCGCTGCTTGCAGCGCTGGCCTGGAGGATTATCACTGCCGGGGCTAAAACGGCGGGAAACCGCCGGCCCCGGCAGTGCGACCGCGGCTCTACCGCCGCGGTCGTAATAAGGGCCTACGTACCGCCAGCCTGTTGGTGGTACGGACGCCACATTACCCCTGGCGGTCTCTGACCGCCAGGGTCGTAATGACCACCTTAGTCTTTAGTTGGGAGAGATATACATCCTTATCCAAGCAAGGACCACAGTCCTAGTCAGGGTAAGTCACTACAAAACCTAAATTATACTCTTCTCACCCTCTGGTACCTTGGCACAGAACAGGCAAGCTTAACTTAGAAGGCAATGTGTAAAGCTTTTGTGCAATAACTCATAGAGTAACATAGTGAAAACACCACAAAAAGTACTCAACACTAGTTTAAGAAAATAGGTTATATTTGTCTGAATAAAAAAAGACCAAAATGACAAGAATCCAATGTACACAAGTAAAGTTATGTATTTTGCCAGATTAAATCCTATTATAGCACTTAGAAACACAATAGCTTAAACTGGGACTATTAAGACATCATGACAGAGTCGTTCCCAACAGGCTGATGCCACTCGCGGGAGAGTGCGGGCTGGTCATGGAGTCGCACAGACTCCAGGCACAGTACCTTTGGTAAATGAGGAATCAAAGACGTAGCACGGAGTCAGGGAGATGAGGCATCCTTTATGTGAGGCCCTTCCACCCTACATGTCCTGAGAAACCCATCTGTATGCAGGAATGCAGATGCAGCTGAGTGTCCTGTGATATGGGGGTCTGGGTGGAATGCACAAAGGGAGCTGTCAGCCAGCAAAGATCAGATGTGGATTGGAGACAGGCTGTAAGGCACAGATGGCAGCAAGTGCAGAGAAATGCCTACTTTGTAAGAGTGGCATTTCTGAAATAGTAATGTAAAATCCAACTTCACCAGTAGCAGGATTTCTTACTCCCACTCCACCCATACCAAATATGACAAGCCTATTCCTCTAAGATCAGAAATTACCACTTAAAAGCATATAAGGGGATCTCTAATGCTGACCTATGAGAGAAGCAGGCATCACAGGAGTGAAAAACGACCTGGACGTGTAAAACTTAAGAGTACGTGTCCTGCATTTTACTTACATAGCACCCTGTCCCATGGGTTACCTAGAGCCTACCTTAGGGGTGACATATGGAAGAAAATAGGAGTTGTTTTAAATACCAAGTGAAAGTGGCAATGAAACTGCACTCACAAGCCTAGCAATGGCAGACCTGTGACATGGCTAAGGGGCTACTTATGTGGGTTTCACAATCAGTGCTGCAGGCCCACTAGTAGCATTTAGTTTACAGGCTTTGGGTACATCTAGTACACTTCAAAACTTACTTATAGGTAAATTAAATATGTCAATTGGGTATGAACCAATGTTACCAGGGGTAAGGGAGAGAGCACAAGCACCATATCACTGGTCAGCAGTGGTAAAGTGAGCAGAGTCCAAAAACCAACAAAAATGAGATTAGAAAAATGGAGGGAGGCATGCATAAACCTGGGGGAAGACCAACCTAAGGCTGTCATGTCTAACGAATGGGAATACTAGGGTTGAACTGGGACAAAAAGTAGGCCCCTGCCCCAGAATAAAAGTGGCCCACATTAGTAAATGAAATATCTACAGTTGGCCTACATTGCAAATCATGCCAGATTTGACCTTGTAAATACATGCTATACTGGTATTTTGCAAGGTATGGGAGAATGCATGCATTTATGTTTGCTGCAGGCAATGTCTGTGGTAATATCAGGGGACTCAACAGTAAAAAAACAACCCATCTCACTATAAAACAGGACCACAAACAACCAAATACCATCCCACACACTGACATGTCAGTTCAGCTCATCAGGCACTGTCTGATTGCCATACATGGCAGTCTGATCCTGGGGAATACTGCAAAGTATTTACGGCATTACCACCTCATCACTTTCTCCACGTCATGGGGATATACCAAAGCAGTCAGAATGGTAGCACTTATCCACCAGAAGGCCAAACGATAAATGGCAAAACTGGGGCTCCTAGAGGG
Organism: Pleurodeles waltl; assembly: GCF_031143425.1. NCBI lineage: Eukaryota > Metazoa > Chordata > Amphibia > Caudata > Salamandridae > Pleurodeles > Pleurodeles waltl. The sequence goes on along the minus strand of NC_090439.1, from coordinate 1,048,069,324 downwards.
GCAGAGTCCCAAAATTACAGAACACCTGCAATAGCAATGCACAAGAGGCAGCAAGAGAGTCAAGGGTGCTAAAGCCAGCAGCACAAACTCTCTTTCACTGATACAGGGTAAAGCCAGAATGGATCAAAAAAGAAATACCCAAACAAAGACCTTCCAGCAAGCATGTACTCCTGATTTAAAAAACAAACAAGTGTCAACTCAAAAATGAGTACACATGGATGAGAACATCACCAAAATTGGGGAGGCAGGAACAAGTCAAAGAAGATGGTCCAAATCCAAAATTAGAAACTCGCAAAACCAACCCAAACCAAAGCGCCCTTCAAGTTGCAGGGGAAAGGCCATAAATAGGCACTATGCCACACACAGTTCAGGACACAAGAACACATTGGTCCGAGTAAGTTACCAAAGCAGAAGCTAGAGGCAAGGCCAACAGTCAAGAACAAGGCAGCAGATCAGTGTCCCATACACAAAAGGGGAAGACACAGCCAAAGGAGCAGACACGTCAAAGTAAACAAGCAAAAAGAAAAAAAATTCAAGAAGGCCCCAGGTGAAGTGCACTTTACACAAAAGCCAAGAACCAGAAGGAGATAAGCCCTGAAGATGAAATTCATGCATTCTATATAGAACGGCATGCTGGCCCACATCAGAGTGTAGCCGAGATGAAGCATGCGCAGGATCACAAATACAAGTTAAGTATTAACGGTGGAGAACTTGAAGTGAGGAATCAAACAGCAAAGTGTAGAGGCAGCCTAGGGCCAGTGCCCAACTGGGAGCACCAGGCAAAGTATGTGACTATATCTCACACTACAAAAGGAAGCAGAGGGGGAAACACAAGATGCCAACAAGAAAACACTCAACTGTAGGAAGAGCAGTTCCAGAGATAGTCAAACATCCACCCCATTAATGGGCACCACAATCCAGAGCTTACATGTCAAATAAAGAAGGGTGCAACAACCAAACAAATTACTTCCAGGACATTCCAATCCCTATGTTTGAAGGTCTAACTGTCAGCCAGGACCATAGAACCCTGAAGGATCTCATAGAGGGCCAAAAATGAGCACCAATTAGAATGAGCACAGTAGCGCAGCGGAGGAAGTCACTCCCAGGGGGCCTGACCCAGAAAAAAGCCAACAACAACATAGGCCCAAGAAACTGCAGGAGTTGGGGGCAGCCCGCAATTAACAATAGCCCTAAACAAGGGGCAAGCAAGACCACGTACTCCCCCTTTTGAAATACCCCTAACACACAAGGTGTTGAAGTGTTGAAGGAGCAAGTAGTAAAAAGTCAAGGAATGGTAGCTCACATCCTCCCAAGGCATCCGGAGGAAAATGGCAATGGAGGAAGGAGAGAAGTTGCAAAGAAAGCAGAACCAGCCAGAATGCCATAGGGACAAAGAGGTAAAGTCTAGGATCAGCAGCCAAGTGGACAATAGATAAGGATCTTAAGCTTCCATATTTACCCAACACCAAGAATGTGAAAACCCATTTGCAGGTCTAGAGAGTGTAAGATGAAAGACCACGTATGGACCCACAATTTAGACACAGGCAGTGCCCCATAAGGACAGAGTCACACAAGAAGGCTGAAAAGTTGGAAGTGTGGCTGTGAGAGTAGGGACTACTTCTGGAAAAATCCCACCAGGTGGAACACAAGGCCAGTGAGCCGTCCAGGAAACCAGGGGGTCATCCCAACATGAAAAAGCACCCCACCCCTGTATAAGGCCAAGCACCAACAAGAACTATGGGAAAGACTGTCACAATAGACTGTCACAATACAACATGGTAAATAGGATGAATGGGGTGAAATTAACTAAAAACAGAAGCTCAATTGGAATACCGAAGAACAAACCAGTCAAGCCAGAATGTTCCAACTCCCCTAGCCCTGAGAAAGCAACAAAAAACCTGGGCAGAGGAGCAAGAAGCAACATTGTGGATCACGTGGCCAGCAACCACAAGCTCAAAACTCAAGAAGCAGCAAGATCACAACGTGGGAGAGCAAAAGGAACAAGGAGCTCAGTCAAAAGAAGGCAAAGGTGCCAGCCTGGAGTAAAAATGCTAACTTCTTCAGGGGAGATGAAGGGAGAGGATCAGTGCAAAACACTCTCACAACTGCAAGCCCAAACTAGGGTAAGTAAGTGCCAGCCCCAAACAAAAAAGGCTGAAAAAAGCACCCAGAAGTGAATAGAGAAAACAAACCCCAAGTAAAACCACAAGGTGAAATTAGAGAGTAATCCAAACCAACAAAACTCAATAATTAGCAAGTGGAGACCTCACCAGAAATTCAATTAGAGTATCATGACACACTTCAACACAGGTCATCAGCACCTGGCCCACGCCACGCAACAAGGAGGGAAAGTGCTAGCTAATGCTCAGAACAAACAGACGTAGGGGCATTTTTAAGAAAAGTAATGCTGCACACAGGGGACTAGCATAGATTTTTTTTTTATGGTAGTCTGCGCTTTGCAGCCTTAGGTCAAAAATGTTGACGCTAATCCTGCAAAGCACCAAGAGGTCCATTGTAAGCAATGGAAGCCTCTTTTTAACTTTAACGCCTGCTCTGAGCAGGCGTTGAAAGTGTAAAAAAAAATGGTGCAAGGAAATCTCTTAGATTTCTTTGCGCCCTTTTTCTCGCTCCCCCCCAATGGGGTGTAGGCATAATGTAGTGCAAAGGGTTTTAAAGTGGAGCAATGCATGCATTGCATCTCTCTTTGTAAATAGGGCACAACATTTTTGGCCTTTTAACGACACATTAGCGTGAAAAAAGGATGCTAATGTGCCATTGGAATGGTGCTCAGGGCTTTTAAATATGACCCATAGTACCTTACTATGAAAAGTAAAGTTGTCACCATGTGTGTGGGATAATCTGTGAAAAAAGAATATCTAGAAAGAAGCAAACATATGGAAGAGAGTAGTATACTGGGATACCTTTCCTCATCAATCTGGAAAGTGACAGTTGTCCCGTCCCATGGAAATGGCATCACATCCATTGCTGGGACTTCCGGTGCCCCTGAGAGCCTGCCCCGGATCTGACGTAGGTGTAGGTAGGTCACGTGGGTTGTGACATCATGTGATCACGTGTTAGTCATGTACCAGAGTTCTAGCCCCACTGTCTAGGGCTATGGGCTGTGTAAAATGGGAGCTCTGCTGGTGTGCACCCTGTTTCTGCGCCTAATATGACAAGTCTGGGCATGTCAGACAGTCAGGATCATGTGGCTGCTTGGTGTCTCCTCACAGGGAGGAGTAGTGGAAATTTAAGGCCAAACATTCACATGGCTGGCTAATCCAAAACAGAGGGCTGGTCAAATGTCGTACAGCTCATGACACGTGGTTAGCGTTACGTGTAACCCTTCAGCGCATCAGAGCCATCAAGGAAAGCAGGTGACCGATATGTGCTGTAGAGGAGTACACCCTTTTGAAACATAGAATACATATAAGGAGCCTGCTAGAACCGTATGCCACAGCTGAAATAGATTGTCAGGGCATTACGAAGAGATACAACCCTCTCACCAAAAAGGCTGCCTCCTCAGGTGCCCTGAACACTATCAATAGATGTTATTGTAGCCTAACACCTTCATTGATGGATGAGAATGCACAGCTGGCTGCCCCTAAAGATGGGGGTTCAGATGTTACTGGAGTTCAAGAGGAAAAGTGCAGCCTCAAGGATTTGCCGCAACTGATATCCCCTACTAAGGCTGACAGCAGTGGTAGCAAAGCCTTCAAAGGCAAATTAAATGTTGGAATCAACTTCATCAACACTGAAGATGACGAAAAAAATATAGCACCACCCAATTCGCCGGTCTATGAAGATATGGGCTTTCTGGAGGACCCTGATCCTGAGGCAGTCATCATACAGCCGGCGAGTGTAAATTCTGACACCGCTTATGCACCAATGGACCTCTGCAACTCCCAAGATTTCAGAGCAGCCACTGAGTGTAGCAAAAATTCTGAGGTTAGTGAAAAAACCCTACAGACACTTATCGTGTATGCTCTGATATCATACTTTTAACTAATAGTTTCTTTCCTTCTGTTTGAACAGTAGAAAACAGCTGCAAAAAGAGACGCGCTAGAGGGGCCGGCGCCAAAGGTAAACAACGTACATTTTTACTGCTTATGCTGTTCCAAACAGTCTGAAAGTATTACAAGCCAGAACAAAGAGCTGCATCAGAAATGTGTTTGCACTTACAACAGCACAGTCTTTGAAAAGGAAACTCTGGGCGTACCCTATGATGCCATATGGCCTGTTAAGGGTTTTGCGGCCACTGTTGTGAACATCTGTGTTAAACATGACTATTATAATCTATGTTATAGGCATAAAATTAATGATCCACAACAGGAGGCTCATGAGACTCTATATGAGACGTACGCAGCAAGAACATATGTAGCAGGTTGGACCCGCACAAGGTATATAAGTTAAGGGTGGTGTACGGGTTGTCCGCAGAGAAGAAATATGTCCACGCTGATATGATTAAGGTCTTGGCAACAGTGCTCAATGAGATCCGATACGCAGGCGAGCCCTGCTCAAAACTGGAACGTATGCAAGGGATGTGTATCTATTTTGACAGAAGATTGATAGAAAGGGTCGTAGGAAGATGAATGTGTGATATTTATTATAAAAATAGACTAATCGGATCTTTAGCCCCATGAAGGTTGTTTTAATAAATACAGAGATCGAGGGTAGGGGCCCATAACTGTGTTATTTAATGTTACAGACTTACTCACTTTTAGGACGAGAATCAGAATGTTGTGGTGCAAGATGCGTTGAGTTACACTCTGGATACATATGCATTGCCAGAATGGTAAATGTGCTGATTAAAGAAGGAATGGCTGAAATACACCCTGTAACTCTACAGTATCTGAACATTTCTGAGCCGGCAGCTACTGTGCTGTGCGACATTCCTGAATGTATAACCAGATGGTGTATCAACGCGTGGATGCCCACAACGGATAAATACTGGAGCCTGTACAAAGGACGTGTGCAGGAGGTAAGACTATTCGCGATGACAGTGTTACACACAGCTTTGGTGCTTCTGACCGATGATTATTTCACAAATAAGGATTTTGTATTGTCAGGCCTAGAACTGTACGAGCTTATCAATGCTGTCAGTATCCTGAGTGTACAAAGTAATAGGAGGGGTGAAAGGGAAGTTGTGTCTAGAGCTATCAATTGCTTATCTATAAAAATAGAAAAACTGGTGACACTGAGACCGAGTAGCGGTGTTATTGCTAATGAGAAAATGTGTAGAGAAAATAATCGTAGAAAAATTAATGTGCATGTTTTAAAAATATGCCCTTGGGCCCTGATCACTATGTGTACTAAAACAACTGACAATGTGCAAAATAATAAAAATATATGAGAAATTGCAATAATATGTCATAATGAGATGTATAACCTATGTTTTATGTCAATTTATAGTACTAAGTTAGCTGAACTAAAGGCTTAGTTCCACTGGACCTCGCACTCTTGAAACATGGAGAAACCGGACGCCTTGCAAAGGACTGGAAACCGCTGTATGCAACCTTGACCCGTTCGAAGTTCAAGTTACTTAGCTAGAATTTTCTGCAATGTGTCGGCGGACAGGAGATGATTTGATACAATTATGTGTAGAGCAGGCTAAATGTACTTTCCCAGGACTTGAACAATAGAGGCACTGAAGAGCCATATGCAACAATTTTGATACCTGAAGGGCCGGATGATGAGGGCATCGCATGAAGAACCAATCCGATCCTTGTGACATATGAAAATTAGTAGATTTAGTACACAAAAACTATAGGTTGAAGTCATATCTGCTGACTGACTGACCAATTAACAATTAGTGGGATGGACCGAGAGACCATAATAAAAAGTCATGACAAGGGGCAAGAAATCAGAATTGCGGGAAGAAAATTGATGACGTCAGGAGACGCTGTCCGAGGTGCTGATATTGGGTTCACACTCTGTGAGCCTGATCTGTAGTTGACTGATTGATGAGCTGAAGATGAAGACTGACTTGTTGCTGATCTATCCTGGATAGGTAGCTATGAAAATGTGACTGACGATTTTGGGCCTTTTCTTCTAGGTACCAACTGCGCTGTTTTATAGAGATTCTCACTTAGAATTTTTCCAAATTGATGTTTTCTCTAAATTGTTTTCGCATGAAGACCCCCATGCTAATGCTAATCTTGGTTAGGTAGGCTGTTAGGGGTGACGCTGACAGTGACAAATGACTGACGAACTTAATTGCTCAATTACATTATTAATACTGGTATTCATAGCTTATGGTATTGTATTGTCGCACATGTTTTTGTTTAAGAAATCATTTCTTTCTATTAATGAATTAATAAAAGTTTGATTTGAATAAAGATTGAACTAATGAGTGATCTAGAAATGTAATCAATAGGGAAATAAAAATTGTTAACTCTTTCCTGCGTAGTGGTTATTCTTAATTAATATGGTTTATAGTTGTTTTTCATAGACTGTTTCTTGATTATTGATGTTAGCTACTGTTTCAGTAGTCACTGCATGACTAGGATACTCCATGTGATTCAAAAGGTTCATCGACCTATACGCATCCCCTTGTAAGTTCACTTAGTAAGGACCAGGCGCGCTAGCACTATGTACGCATAGTGAAAAGTCAACATACTGTCCAGCAATGCCACCCATAAGACCAGTAGCTAGAAACTATGTTGTGTTTATGTGGTGCTAATATTCTTTATTTTTAAGAAAATGGCCTCACACAAAACATTTGTCTTTTATTACATGGATTATAACAGTTGATAACATGTCCAGTGGCAGTGGGTTAAGGAAGCCATGCAAGTGGTGTTGTTAGCTTCGGGGGTGCCAAGGCACTGTTTAGAAGGGCTCTGGTTGAAAATAAACCAGTAAACAGAGCCCAGGTGAAGACATGGTTATCTGAGGAAGATGCATATTCCCTCCATAAGCCCGCCCGGAAGCGGTTTAAGAGAAGATGAACAATCATTAATGCTCATGTAGATTATCAATGGCAGGCGGACATAATCAGTCTTCAAGATTTAGCAAAACATAATAACGGTGCTCGATATATATTAGTGGTCACGCATACGCAGAAGCCTTATTCGATAAAAGTGGGAACAGTGTGACCAATGCCTTTAAAGCCATCTTCAGGAAAGGACAAGCACCTCAAAAACTACAAACAGATGCTGGAAAAGAGTTTTTAAACAGAACGTTTCAGAAATTACTAAAACAGCACAATGTTAAACATTTTGTAACAGACACTGAGGTAAAAGCAACCATTATAGTATATTTTAACAGAACCTTACAGTCTAAGATGTGGAGATATTTCACGGCCTATAATACTTACTGAAACGTGGATATTCTACAGGCTTTCATAGACGCTTATAATGCCTCTTACCACAGAACCATCAAAACAGCACCCGTAAATGTAACAACAGATAATTAGTTAAAGGTGTGGAGAACTGTGTACGGGAACCAGATCGTCGCAGGTGTAAAGAAGCCTCTTTTAAAAGAAGGCGACCATATAAGGGTTTCAAAATTAAAAAAGATCTTTACAAAGACTTTTAGTGATGAGATATTTATAGGGGAAAGTATGGAGCTTAAAGAGGATATATATATTTACAGGCTAAAGGACTATGATGGGGAAAAGGTATTGGGCGTCTTTTACAAGGAGGAGCTACAGAAGGTACCGAATGATCCACACAGGGTGTATAGAGTTGAAAAGATTCTGAAAAAGAAAGGCAGCGATGCTAACAATGACGTTTTTGTCAAATGGCGAGGGTGGCCCAAGAAATTTAACAGTTGGCTGCTGGCCAGTTCTGTGCAGCTTGTGTAGAGTTGCAGAGGATAGGGGATAGTTATTCGCCATTGCTAACATGGGTCCATGTGAAGGGTGAAAATAACACAATGGTTAATATACAATATGTTGGAAATGACCTTTCGACAGGGTCACCCCCAAACATTTTCTCTTCCTCCTTCCCTTTTTCTGACCTCATTTTTGCTGGCTTTAGCACTCTGCGCACTTTACCACTGATAATCAGTGCTAAAGTGCATATTCTCTTTCCTAAAACATGGTGACATTGGCTCATACCCAATTGGCTTATTTAATTTACTTGTAAGTTTCTAGTTAAGTGCACTACATGTGGCCAGGGCCTGTAAATTAAATGCTACTAGTGGGCTGCAGCACTGGTTGTGCCACCCACATAAATAGCCCCCTAACCATGTCTCAGGCCTGCCACTTTGACTTGGCATTTAAAAGTACTTGCCAAGCCTTAAACTCCCCTTTTTCTACATATAAGTCACCCGTAAGGTAGCCTGTAGGGAAGGGTGCTATGTAAGTAAAAGGCACGACATGAACATGTGTGTTCTATATGTCCTGGTAGTGTAAAACTCTTAAATTCGTTTTTACACTGCTGTGAGGCCTGCTCCTTTCATATGATAGCATTAGCGCTACCCTCATATACTGTTTGAGTGGTAGATTCTGATCTGAAAGAAGTAGCCAGGTCATATTTAGTATGGACAGAATAGTGATACGAAATCCTTCTTAATGGTGAAGTTGGATTTTATATTACTATTTTAGAAATGCTACTTTTAGAAAGTGAGCATTTCTCTACACTTAAATCTTTCTGTGCCTTCCAATCCACATCTGGCTAGGTTTAGTTGACAGCTCCCTCATGCATTCACTCAGACAATCACAAACACAGGATGCTCAGTCACACTTGCACACATCTGGGTCTTCCTGGGCTGGGAGGGTGGAGGCCCTGACACTTACATATCAAAGGACAGTAGGCTGCCTTCACACAAAGGACTGTCATACCCCCTACTGGGACCCTGGCAGACAGGATTGTATTGAAAGAGGACCTTGTGCACTTCTAAGCCACTCTTTGAAGTCTCCCCCATTTCAAAGGCACATTTGGGTATTTAAGCAGGGTCTCTGACCCTACCAATTTAGACACTTCTTGACAAGACACTCTTGTCACAGACACTTCCTGGAGAAGAGAACCTGAACCAGAACCTGCATCCTGACAAGAAGAACTGCCTGGCTGCCCAAAGGACTCACATGACTGCTTTCTGTGAAGGACTGCTGCCTTGCTGTTTCTCTGCTGCCTTGCTGGTATCCGGCTATGGTGAGAAGTGCTCTCCAAGGGCTTGGATAGAGCTTGCCTCCTGTTCCCTGAAGTCTCAGGTCCAAAAAGACTTCATCTCTGCAAGAAGGACTCCTTGTGCGGTGAAAATCGACGCACAGCCTGCCTGAAATGACGCACAGCCTGCATTGCGGTGAAAAATTCATCACTCACTGAATTGAAACGACGCAGCCCAACTTCACAACGAGAAGATCGAAGCAGCGCCAGCGTAGCAATTGGAAATTTGATGCATGGCCCACTGGATCAACGCACAGCTGAGCCGGAACGATGGAGCTCGACTTCCAGAGAGGAATCGATACAGCCCCTGCCGTGCAGTAGAGATTTCCACACAACACCCACCGAATCGACGCAGCCCCTGTGACTTCATCCTGTCAGTGTGGAAAATCCATGCATTATCCCCAGAGCGTCCGTAACCCTGCAACCCGAAGAGGATTCAAGACCGAGCGCCGAAAATTGAGGCAAAGCATTCCCTGCGTGAAAACTAAATGACGCATTGCTGAGTGCAGCCTGAGAAATCGATGCCCACCTACCTGTTTTTCACGCATCTCCTCCTCTGCTGTTCTTTGCAGAGATTTTAAACGCAAACCAGGTACTTTGTGCTTAAAAGATACATTTATTGCTTTTTAAGAGACTAAAGACACTTTATATCATTTTTACAGTGATATTCCAGAATATACTTATTGCATTTTAATCGTTTTGACCTGCATCTTATCAAATAAATATTATATATTTTTCCATGCAACGCCCACCGGATTGACACAGCCCCTGTGACTTCGTCCTGTCAGTGCGGGAAATCCACGCATCGTCCCCGGGGCGTCCGAAAACCACGCAATCCGAAGAGGATCCAAGACCGAGTACCGGAAATCGACACAAAGCCTTCCCTTCATGAAAACTAAGAGATGGATCGCCGTGTGCCGCCTGAGAAATTGACACACACCTTCCTGTTTTCCACGCATCTCCTTCTCTGCAGTTCTTTGCGGTGATTTTGAATACAAACCAGGTACTTTGTGCTTGAAAGAGACATTTATTGCTTTTAAGAGACTAAAGACACTTTATATAATTTTTACAGATATATTCCAAAATATATTTATTGCATTTTAATTGTTTTGACCGCCATCTTATCAGATAAATATTTTATATTTTTCCAAACACTATGTGGTGTACTTTTGTGGTGTTCTACTGTGTTATTGCATGATTTATTTCACAAATACTTTATACATTGTCTTCTAAGTTAAGCCTGACTGCTTAGTGCCAAGCTACCAGAGGGTGGGCACAGGATAATTTGGATTGTGTGTGATTTACCCTGACTAGAGTGAGGGTCCTTACTTGGACAGGGGGTACCCTGACTGCCAACCAAAGACCCCATTTCCAACACAATACAGCAAACCCGACTATGTGTCAATTTCTAAAAAAACATTTTAACACCATTACGATCATGATCTATAACGATCAGGCTGAGGCGGAGCCCTTTAACTATGGGAAAGTTATTGTTAAGCTTCATTTAAGACTGCAACAGCGACTATTAACAAGTCATCATGGTGATTATGAAAACATATGGCGACCCCCCCTATGCATGGGGATTATTACAGAAACCAGGCTGGATATGGAGCCCAGCCGCCGTACTATCAAGGGGCCCCCGTTATGTACAGGCCGGTTTGGGGGGTTTCTTCCATAGTTTGTTTAGAAGAGCTATGCCATTCTTGGGATGAGGCTACGAAATTGCAAAACCACACGTCAAAGCGGCTGTTACGAACATGATGGGTTACGTGACATCTGCAGTTGTCGAACGTATGAATAAACAGCCTCAAGATGGAGTGGGATTGGTGTACAAGTCTCGCACATGCGTTAAAAGGAAGCACGGTGCTTTAAAGTGCAGAGGTCCGCCTGCCCCCTATAAAAAAAGAAGCAAATATTCAAAAAGCGCTCACAAATGAAGATCCATAAGTCAGAAGAGAGCTATGAAGAAGAGGAACAGAAGGGGCGCTAATATAAATATTTTTAAATAACCTGAAGACTTTGCAAACATGGCCTTTGTACATTGCGCATCGGGTGAATAGCCTATATCAGAGTTAGACCTCTTTTCTGTAAAACCCACACAGACTATAACCGAAAACAGTTTTTTCATGGAGGTATCGCCGCTAGCCTCTTTAACGCCTCTGGCGCCAAAAGAGTTTTATGTGTCAGGGTCATTGGATATGTATCTGGATCTCAACAATACACTGCCGCACCACATCTATATAATTGTAAAGGCAGATGGTTCCAACATAGTGAACAATGCTATAGTGGCAATGCTCACTTACCCCAGCAGAAACCTCTAGGCACCAGGGACCATTTTTTTTTTTTTTATGTTTCATTTCTTTTTTTTTTGGTGGGGAGCGACCCCTTAGGCAAGGGTCGCTCCCCTTGGGGGAAAATTATATTTTGGCCATTTCTGCCCCCCTTGGGGGCAAATTGGCCTATTTTGATGAGGCCAATCTGCCCCCAAGGGGGGTAGAAACCACTAGACACCAGGGATTTTTTTTTTTTTTATTGTTATTGACAAAAGGGAGCGACCCCTTGGGCAAGGGTCGCTCCCAGGGGGGGCATATTTTCGGGAAGGCCTTTTCTGCCCAGCAAGTCACCCCATCTTGGATTCCCCTAGGTCTCTAGTTTTCAGAAATGCACAGGTTTGGTAGGTTTCCCTAGGTGCCGGCTGAGCTAGAGGCCAAAATCTACAGGTAGGCACTTCGCAAAAAACACCTCTGTTTTCTTCCAAAATTTTTGATGTGTCCACGTTGCGCTTTGCGGTGTTTCCTGTCGCGGGCGCTAGGCCTACCCACACAAGTGAGGTATCATTTTTATCGGGAGACTTGGGGGAACGCTGGGTGGAAGGAAATTTGTGGCTCCTCTCAGATTCCAGAACTTTCTGCCACAGAAATGAGAGGAACATGTGTTTTTTTAGCCACATTTTGAGGTTTGCAAAGGATTCTGGGTAACAGAACCTGGTCCTAGCCCCGCAAGTCACCCCTCCTTGGATTCCCCTAGGTCTCTAGTTTTCAGAAATGCACAGGTTTGGTAGGTTTCCCTAGGTGCCGGCTGAGCTAGAGGCCAAAATCTACAGGTAGGCACTTCGCAAAGAACACCTCTGTTTTCTTCCAAAATTTTGGATGTGTCCACGTTGCGCTTTGGGGTGTTTCCTGTCGCGGGCGCTAGGCCTACCTACGCAAGTGAGGTATCATTTTTATCAGGAGACTTGGGGGAACGCTGGGTGGCAGGAAATTCGTAGCTCCTCCCAGATTCCAGAACTTTCTGCCACAGAAATGTGAGGAACATGTGTTTTTTTAGCCAAATTTTGAGGTTTGCAAAGGATTCTGGGTAACAGAGCCTGGTCCGAGCCCCGCAAGTCACCCCTCCTTGGATTCCCCTAGGTCTCTAGTTTTCAGAAATGCACAGGTTCAGTAGGTTTCCCTAGGTGCCGGCTGAGCTAGAGGCCAAAATCTACAGGTAGGCACTTCGCAAAAAACACCTCTGTTTTCTTCCAAAATTTTTGATGTGTCCACGTTGCGCTTTGGGGTGTTTCCTGTCGCGGGCGCTAGGCCTACCCACACAAGTGAGGTATCATTTTTATCAGGAGACTTGGGGGAACGCTGGGTGGAAGGAAATTTGTGGCTCCTCTCAGATTCCAGAACTTTCTGCCACAGAAATGTGAGGAACATGTGTTTTTTTAGCCGAATTTTGAGGTTTGCAAAGGATTCTGGGTAACAGAACCTGGTCCGAGCCCCGCAAGTCACCCCTCCTTGGATTCCCCTATGTCTCTAGTTTTCAGAAATGCACAGGTTTGGTAGGTTTCCCTAGGTGCCGGCTGAGCTAGAGGCCAAAATCTACAGGTAGGCACTTCGCAAAAAACACCTCTGTTTTCTTCCAAAACTTTTGATGTGTCCACGTTGCGCTTTGGGGTGTTTCCTGTCGCGGGCGCTAGGCCTACCCACGCAAGTGAGGTATCATTTTTATCGGGAGACTTGGGGGAACGCTGGGTAGAAGGAAATTTGTGGCTCCTCTCAGATTCCAGAACTTTCTGCCACAGAAATGTGAGGAACATGTGTTTTTTTAGCCAAATTTTGAGGTTTGCAAAGGATTCTGGGTAACAGAACCTGGTCCGAGCCCCGCAAGTCACCCCTCCTTGGATTCCCCTAGGTCTCTAGTTTTCAGAAATGCACAGGTTTGGTAGGTTTCCCTAGGTGCCGGCTGAGCTAGAGGCCAAAATCTACAGGTAGGCACTTCGCAAAAAACACCTCTGTTTTCTTCCAAAACTTTTGATGTGTCCACGTTGCGCTTTGGGGTGTTTCCTGCGCGGGCGCTAGGCCTACCCACGCAAGTGAGGTATCATTTTTATCGGGAGACTTGGGGGAACGCTGGGAGGAAGGAAATTTGTGGCTCCTCTCAGATTCCAGAACTTTCTGCCACAGAAATGTGAGGAACATGTGTTTTTTTAGCCAAATTTTGAGGTTTGCAAAGGATTCTGGGTAACAGAACCTGGTCCGAGCCCCGCAAGTCACCCCTCCTTGGATTCCCCTAGGTCTCTAGTTTTCAGAAATGCACAGGTTTGGTAGGTTTCCCTAGGTGCCGGCTGAGCTAGAGGCCAAAATCTACAGGTAGGCACTTCGCAAAAAACACCTCTGTTTTCTTCCAAAATTTTTGATGTGTCCACGTTGCGCTTTGGGGTGTTTCCTGTCTCGGGCGCTAGGCCTACCCACACAAGTGAGGTATCATTTTTATTGGGAGACTTGGGGGAACGCTGGGTGGAAGGAAATTTGTGGCTCCTCTCAGATTCCAGAACTTTCTGCCACAGAAATGTGAGGAACATGTGTTTTTTTAGCCAAATTTTGAGGTTTGCAAAGGATTCTGGGTAACAGAACCTGGTCCGAGCCCCGCAAGTCACCACTCCTTGGATTCCCCTAGGTCTCTAGTTTTCAGAAATGCACAGGTTTGGTAGGTTTCCCTAGGTGCCGGCTGAGCTAGAGGCCAAAATCTACAGGTAGGCACTTCGCAAAAAACACCTCTGTTTTCTTCCAAAACTTTTGATGTGTCCACGTTGCGCTTTGGGGTGTTTCCTGTCGCGGGCGCTAGGCCTACCCACGCAAGTGAGGTATCATTTTTATCGGGAGACTTGGGGGAACGCTGGGTGGAAGGAAATTTGTGGCTCCTCTCAGATTCCAGAACTTTCTGCCACAGAAATGTGAGGAACATGTGTTTTTTTAGCCAAATCTTGAGGTTTGCAAAGGATTCTGGGTAACAGAACCTGGTCCGAGCCCCGCAAGTCACCCCATCTTGGATTCCCCTAGGTCTCTAGTTTTCAGAAATGCACAGGTTTGGTAGGTTTCCCTAGGTGCTGGCTGAGCTAGAGGCCAAAATCTACAAGTAGGCACTTCGCAAAAAACACCTCTGTTTTCTTCCAAAATTTTGGATGTGTCCACGTTGCGCTTTGGGGTGTTTCCTGTCGCGGGCGCTAGGCCTACCCACGCAAGTGAGGTATCATTTTTATCGGGAGACTTGGGGGAACGCTGAGTGGAAGGAAATTTGTGGCTCCTCTCAGATTCCAGAACTTTCTGCCACAGAAATGTGAGGAACATGTGTTTTTTTAGCCAAATTTTGAGGTTTGCAAAGGATTCTGGGTAACAGAACCTGGTCCGAGCCCCGCAAGTCACCCCTCCTTGGATTCCCCTAGGTCTCTAGTTTTCAGAAATGCACAGGTTTGGTAGGTTTCCCTAGGTGCCGGCTGAGCTAGAGGCCAAAATCTACAGGTAGGAACTTCGCAAAAAACACCTCTGTTTTCTTCCAAAATTTTTGATGTGTCCACGTTGCGCTTTGGGGTGTTTCCTGTCGCGGGCGCTAGGCCTACCCACACAAGTGAGGTATAATTTTTATCGGGAGACTTGGGGGAACGCTGGGTGGAAGGTAATTTGTGGCTCCTCTCAGATTCCAGAACTTTCTGCCACAGAAATGTGAGGAACATGTGTTTTTTTTGCCAAATTTTGAGGTTTGCAAAGGATTCTGGGTAACAGAACCTGGTCCGAGCCCCGCAAGTCACCCCTCCTTGGATTCCCCTAGGTCTTTAGTTTTCAGAAATGCACAGGTTTGGTAGGTTTCCCTAGGTGCCGGCTGAGCTAGAGGCCAAAATCTACAGGTAGACACTTCGCAAAAAACACCTCTGCTTTCTTTAAAAAAAATGGGATGTGTCCACGTTGCGTTTTGGGGCGTTTCCTGTCGCGGGCGCTAGGCCAACCCACACAAGTGAGGTATCATTTTTATCGGGAGACTTGGGGGAACATAGATTAGCAAAACAAGTGCTATTGCCCCTTGTCTTTCTCTACATTTTTTACTTCCAAATATAGGAGAGTGTGTAAAAAAGACATCTATTTGAGAAATTCCCTATAATTCACATGCTAGTATGGTCACCCCGGAATTCAGAGATGTGCAAATAACCACTGCTCCTCAGCACCTTATCTTGTGCCCTTTTTGGAAATGCAAAGGTTTTCTTGATAGCAATTTTTTACTCTTTATATTTCAGCAAATGAATTGCTGTATACCCGGTATAGAATGAAAACGCACTGCAGGGTGCAGCTCATTTATTGGCTCTGGGTTCCTCGGGTTCTTGATGAACCTACAAGCCCTATATATCCCCGCAACCAGAGGAGTCCAGCAGACGTAACAGTATATTGCTTTCCATAATCTGACATTGCAGGGAAAAGTTAAAGAGTAAAACGTAGAGAAAAACTGATGTTTTTTTCACCTCAATTTCAATATTTTTCTTTTTCAGCTGTTATTTTCTGTAGGAAACCCTTGTAGGATCTACACAAATGACCCCTTGCTGAATTCAGAATTTTGTCTACTTTTCAGAAATGGTTAGGTTTCTGGGATCCAGCATTGGTTTCATGCCCATTCCTGTCACTGACTGGAAGGAGGCTGAAAGCACACAAAATTGCAAAAATGGGGTATGCCCCAGTAAAATGCCAAAATTGTGTTGAAAAATTGGGTTTTCTGATTCAAGTCTGCCTGTTCCTGAAAGCTAGGAAGCTGCTGAGTTTAGCACTGCAAACCCTTTGTTGATGCCATTTTCAGGGGGAAATCCACAAGCCTTCTTCTGCAGCCACTTTTTCCAATTATTTTGAAAAAAACGAAATCTTCACTGTATTTTGGCCAATTTCTTGGCCTCCTTCAAGGGAACCCACAAAGTCTGGGTACCTCTAGAATCCCTAGGATGTTGGAAAAAAAGGACGCAAATTTGGCTTGGTTAGCTTATGTGGACAAAAAGTTATGAGGGCCTAAGCGCCTAGGTACAAGGTATGAGGCGTTCAGAGTTATAGAACGACTGCTCTTACCCTTGTAAAACAAGTTCTGCACAATGTAGCATATGCTTAGGTTACAATGGTGTGAATACTGGGTAAAAGCTTTTTCTGTCTCAGGATGATCCCCACCCTCACGCATAAGATCTTCTGCAATCACCATGTTTACGAGGTGTGTAGGTAACAGTGCATCGTCTTTGAGATTACTAGGTATGTCTTCCATAAATTTGATGTGTGGGAACCTTAGGGATAAAGATCTTGCCAGCATGAATAAAGCCATACAATATTGTTGGGGTTTTGGGATAAAACACTGGAAGCATTTTTTAACATATTCCTTATAAAATTTGAGGGACCTGCTAGAGGGCAGGAGAATGCATGTTGCAAGCGGATGCCTATAGTTGTGGGGATTTGAGAGTCTAATGTCCCTTTAATAACCATAAGGTAGGGTTTTGTAGCCCTCAGTCAGGACCCTTTTATCAAACACTACACATAAGGTTTTATGTAAAGGTTAGGTTGTGATTTCCCACTGCTTTTTGGAGCGCACTATGCTAGGCTGATGTACAACAATTGTTTTAGTATTTTCACGGGAGTCAGACATAGCGTATTCATACACCAGGGGCCAGATGTAGCAACTGACGAATTTGCGAGTTGCAAAGTGCGAGTCCATGCGACTCGCAATTTGCAACTCGCAAATTCGTATGCAGTACGGTGTTTCAGACACCGACTGCAACTCGCTATGGGGTCGCAATGACCCACCTCATGAATATTCATGAGGTGGGTCGCAAATTGCGGCCCCATAGCGAGTATAGGCACTCGCTAACATGGAGGCCTGCTGACGTCAGCAGACCTCCATGTTCGCGACCTGCTTTTAAATAAAGCAGTTTTTTTTTTGAAGTGTAGCCCGTTTTCCTGACAGGAAAACGAGCTGCACTGCAAAAAAAACGAAACCTTTTGTTTCGGTATTTTTTCAGGGCAGGGAGTGGTCCCTTGGACCAATCCCTGCCCTGAAAAAATATTTTTGGGTCCATTCACAAAGTGGAAGGGGTCCCATGGGGACCCCTTCCAATTTGCGAGTGGGTTACCATCCACTTGAAGTGGATGGTAACTGCGAGTCCATTTGCGACCGCGTACGCGGTCGCAAATGGAATTGCATCCCACAGCGAGTCGCAAATAGGAAGGGAACACCCCTTCCTATTTGCGAGTCGGAAATGCATTTTGCGAGTCGGAGCCGACTCGCAAAATGCATTTCTGAATAGCAAAGTGGCTTTTGCGCCTCGCAAACGGCGATTTTCGCCGTTTGCGAGGCGCAAACACTTTGCTACATCTGGCCCCTGATTCTTAAGACGGTCAAAATTGATTTTGACTGTATTGTTGACATTTAAGGTGATACCTTTGACTTTCAGGCACACTGTACTGTTTGAGGTTTTATACGAATAAGTTTTAGGACCTGATGAGGTGAACTCCATGTTTTCGCCCTTTTGTAGTTCGCTGGTCAAATCACCTAGATAATCACCTAATGGAGGGTCTTCATCACCTACTTTACTCACAAACAATACATAGTGTATATCATGATACAGTCACCTGTCCTGCCATTTATCTAGTACTCTGTAAAGCTCTTAAATGGGTGGGATCAGTTGTAAAACATGCTATGAAGATGTTTATATTGTTACACGTCGTGGGGTACTCTTTAGTGTACTTCCAACACAGAGATGCAGTCTAATCATGGATAAACTCACATCTGGACACCTCATAACAAGGGGCAAAAAGGTACTTAACTTATCAGGATCTGTTATTATTGTCGTGTGTGACAAGTATGTACACTGTGCGAATTTTCCCCCATAGGTGTTTAGGCAGAGTTTGGCTAACTGGTGACAGGCAGGGTTGACCTCAATGAGTTCGGGTCTCAAGTGTATACCCTCATGAGTGTAGTAGTCGTCTATGTGCTTTTGCTTAGAGGCCTCATTAACACATCAGTCTGCAAACCCCCTAGCCTCCTGTTTGCCTCTTAGAAACAGGGTGATATAGTTAGAAAAGAGCAGTGTTGTTGTCCTTTCAAAGTGCCATATTTCTAAAATTTTACCAAGCCGGTATCCTTTCTCTAAAGCCTTTTGTACCTCAACGCTACACCACGTACCAGTCAGCATCCTTTGTTCTTCACTGTGTCTACACACACTAGTCTCTTTACTTTCAGCGCATGTACGACATAGTGGGAACATTAGCTTACCATCGACTCTGTGCGGTAGTATAGGGAAGTAAAGATGGCAGGGTGGGTAGATTTGGTACTTAATGAGCCCAAAGTATCCGCCAATGGGCTTAAAGTTCTTGTACATGATGGTTGGGTGACCTGCAGGGTATAATTTTTGCTTGTTCACAAACGATACAGACTTGTGAAATCTTAATAGTGTATTTTCTCACCAGCGCCAACAGCCCTGTACAGCTGTATAGCTTTTGTTTGCCCCCCAAATAAGGCATCGCAGGGGTCTATAGTCTCTGGCACCTGACGAGTCTTAATCAAAGGCACAAGCTCAGCATTCATTGTTAACATATCTAACTTACATGCTTCCAAAGGGTTCTCATGACAAACTGCAGTTTTTAACATATTGCGCCTTTATCAGAGTACGTTGGTGTAAGTGATAAAACCTGGTGCCCAAAAACCTGGTATACTCATGGGTTTTGTAACAACTATGACAGCGTGGTAAAAACACCCGTTGTAGTCAAAGGCCATTGGCACACCATTAATTATGGCATAACAATCAAGATAATAAGGCCCCAATCGGTATTCACCAACTTGTAATGCGTGTTGAATGGCTATGTTTTCCTTGTCCGTTATATACATAAGCCATTGGATTGAGAGGGTTAAATAAAGCTTCTGTTTAACATTATACAGGTCTGGCGGTACTAGAGCGCTGCTGTACGGTTTAAAAAACACTTGTTTGTAGATAGACATACACATGGAAGCCAGATTGATATTCTGGAAAGGGTCTATGTATTCTACAGTATTTGTCATCTGGGGCGTGTTTGGCTTCAAAACCTTCACCTGTTTGGTCATAACCACCACTACATCTCTGAAAAGGTTGCAGGCTTTTCGCAAGATCATTACATCGGCCTGACAGTACGCTTTCAACTAGATTTGAAAATTAAAGTTATGTTCACAGTCTTCACCGTACCATTGTAGAAAGCTCTCTTTCTCAGCAGGCATAATATACTCAACACCGTAGCTGGAGGGCGGAGGCATGGGATCTTCATAATTCTGGTTGGCCCATGTATTGAAAAAGTAGGGAAAATAATCTTTGCAACCTGCGAAACCAAAGGCTTTGGCTAATTTACTCAATTTCATAGGTAGAAAATTGAGGGTATCAATGAACCTTATTTGAAAAGGCACCACCATTAACAGCATCAATTTGGAGCCCTGGGTTATGAGATCTACAGCCATGTTTTCACCAACCATGGTCTGCAACATAAAGAAGGAGTCGTACACTTTAGAGTTAAGAGCCATCATAGTATTTAGGCTACATGAAAGTGGTGAGGAAGTTGTTCACGCGCATGCGCCCTTCAAACTCCCAGTTGTCATCGGAAGTTAGGTGATGAGCGTCAATATAATTGGGCTGGTGTACACCTGTCTCCTGTGTACACTCTATATCAAACATTATGTTGTCTTCAGTTTTGGTCTGAGGTTGCCCTTTAACCATGTGTTGCAGCTTGAAAATACACCTTACACCTGGGACATTTCATGCCTTTACATTTATGCTGATAGAGGACACAACACACGCAAGTCCTACAGTCTATTTTAGGGATGCAAATAAAAAAATAACAGATGATGGGCAGAATGCAGAGCAAATCAAACATTAACACCCAGTCACAGATCTGGGTTTAATCCATCAGTTTTTTTTGCCTGCCATGCCATTCCAGTTTGGACAAAGTTATATGCAAATCAGTCTTGACCCTGTTCCCCATGGGAACAGTCCAGCCCGAACTGCCAGGCCAGGTCCTCCCTGAACCAGAAACAAGCATCCTGCAACCGGTTTCAGGGTATCACCCTTCATCAGCCAAGCTAGGTTGAATCAGATGCCATAGCAAGCACGGGACCCACGTTTGGGCATACCCTTCCCACTTGGGACAACAAATGCAAAAACAACAGATGATGGATGGAATGCAGAGCAAATCAAACATTCACCCCCAGTCACAGATCTGGGTTTAATACATCAGTGTTTTTGCCTGCCGTGCCATTCGAGTTTGGCCAAGCCATATGGAAATCAGTCATGACCCTGTTCCCCATGGGAACAGTCCAGCCTGAACTGCCAGGCCAGGTCCTCCCTGAACCAGAAAAAAGCATCCTGGGACCGGTTTCGAGGTATCACCCTTCATCAGCCAGGCTAGCTTGAATCTGGTGGCACAGCAAGCATGGGACCCACATCTGGGCATACCCTTACCACTCCTCAGGCCATCAGCACCCCTCCCCCTGCAGAAGCAGAACCACCACGCAAAAGGTCCCTGCGATCCAGGCAGAAGCCAGAGAACATTGCCAAGACCCCCGCCAGGAAATAAGACTCCCCTGAATGTCACCCTTGTGTCCCACTCTGTCACCCTGTCCACCATGAACTGCTATTGCCCCACTCCCTATGCCCTCTTGGACAATGCACCTGTGATACCAAGAGACTGGACTCTATCCTAGACTTTCCTCCATCATCAATCCAGCCCATTGCAATACCCCCTGCACTTATTATCACATAAATAAATACCCTTGGAACTAATACAAGTATGGAGTCTGTCAATTGATTGAAATATGTATTAGTTTAACAAGATGTAAACATTGCAATTCAAATGTACAGTTATATATACATAGGTATGACCTGTAGTGGGCAGCAGTAAACACACCAGGAGCCAGAGTGGGGCTCCGATATCTGAAAATAGAGATGCCAAAGGATACAGTAAGTGGCCATAGAATTTGGAAACTCAGGCTGCCATGTACAATGTCCAACACAAAACTGCAATGGAAGGTGAAGTTACAGTGTCTTACCTGTGTGTCACTGGAAGTCCTCTTCCTCTGCCTCCTCTTTGTCACTGTCCACAGATTCCACCGCTGCCAAGCGACCATCTCCAGCCTCATCCTCCTGCAGGAATGGCACCTGGCATCTTAAGGCCAGGTTGTGCAACTTGCAACGATGATCTGGCAGACTTTCTTGGGTGAGTAGCACAGGGATCCACCTGTCAGATGGAAGAACTGGAATCTGGCCTTCAGGAGGCAAAAGGTGCGCTCAATGATCCTCCTTGTTCGCCCATGTGCCTCATTGTAACGTTCCTCTGCCCTAGTCCTGGCATTCCTCACTGGGGTCAGTAGCCATGAGAGGTTGGGGTAACCAGAGTGACCTGTAAATATCGAGGGATACCTGTTAGCCAGACACTCACCCTTAGGGCCAAATGCACACCCATATACCAACAGACACTAATTAGGGACCATGGGCTCACCTATTAGCCACACCCTGTGCCTCTGGTGTTGAGACATCACATATGGAATGCTGCTATTCCTCAAAATAAAAGCATCACGCACAGACCAAGGATACTTTGCATTGACATGGGTGATGTACTGGTCCGCCAGGTACACTACCTGCACATTCAGAGAGTGAAAGCTCTTTCGATTTCTGAACACCTGTTCATTTCTCCTGGGGGGGAAAGGCAATATGTGTACCATCAATAGCACCAATGATGTTGGGGATATATCCCATTGCATAGAAGTCAGCCTTCACTGTGGCCAAATCTTCCAACTGGGGGAATACGATGAAGCTGCACATGTGTTTCATCAGTGCAGACAACACTCTGGTCAGCACGTTTGAGAACATAGGCTATGACATCCCTTCTGCCATGGCCACTGTCGCTTGGAAGGACCCAGTTGTCAAGAAATGGAGAACTGACAGGACCTGCACAAGAGGGGGGATACCAGTGGGGTGGCGAATAGCTGAGATCAGGTCTGGCTCCAATTGTGCACACAGCTCATGGATTGTGGCCCTATCAAGTCTGTAGGTTAGGATAATGTGCCTGTCCTCCATTGTCCCCAGGTCCACCAGGGGTCTGTACACGGGGGTATGTCTCCATCTCCTTTTCATCCTCACCGGTTGAACTCTAGAGTGAAAAACGGTGAGCAGATGGTCATATTCAAAGATATCCTCAGATTAAAATGCCTTGCATTTTTTTACAGAAACAGTATGTGAACGTGTACGTCCGTTGATGTGCCTATGTCTGCTGTGACGTAGTTAGGTGCCATGGCCTGATCCCTCCTGAAATGGCAGCCACCTGACCTGTGAGGAGGGACAAATGGAAATGAGATAATTCCGCTGACATTGTGCGCCGTTGCGAGAGGCGGTCGACGACCACCTTGCAACACATCATTGGGGCCTAAGGGTTCCAGGAGCCAATGGTGATGTACACCAGTGGTGACGGTACGCACCGCCGCGGACGTGACCACCATCTTCTATCTGTTCACTCACTTCTACCTGACATTTAACAGGAGAGGACCTATACTGCAAGTGCTGATATGACCTGTGTCTGGAAGCGACCATGGCTCGAGTGTCTGGGGAAAGGGCCCCTGCCTTCACTTCGGAGGAGTTGGAGAGACTAGAGGATGGGGTCTTACCTCAGTACCCTTTACTCTATGGTCCTCCAGACAAACAGGTGAGTACACTGTGAGCACAATGCGTGGGGCATGAATGTATGGAGTGCTGTGTGTGTAAGCCTTGTATAGGGGGGGCGCTGAGGGGTCCTGGGCAGAGTGCTGCATGTTTGGTGGGCAATGTCCGTGCGTAAGGGGATGGGAGGGATATGGTGGGCCAGTCCAGACGGTATGACTAATACCTTTTCTTATGTATCTTTTTCTGCAGGTCAGCGCCCATCAGAAAAGGGGTATTTGACATGCCATCACCAGGGAGGTGCGGACCCTGGGGGTCTTTGACAGGCGGAGCATCCACTGTCGCAAACAGTAGGAGGACCTGCGCCACTGGGCAAGGAAGACGGCGGAGGCCCAGCTGGGGATGGCCTCCCAATGAGGAAGGGGTGCCCGTCGTACCCTGACCCCCGCATGTTCTGCATCCTGGCGGTGGCCTATCCGGAGTTGAATGGGCCCTTGAAGGCATCCCAGCAGCCACAAGGCCGTGAGTACAGTTTCAGAATCATGAAGTTACACGCGTTGAGGTGTTACCTGGGTTGGGGTTGTGGGTCTGTGGGTGCCCCTAGGCCAGGACGAACATGGCAGGGTAGGTTCCATGATGGGCAGGCTCAGATGCACTCCAACCCCAATAATGCTAGTGGGCATCTACTACTGGGCAGGGCCCTGTGGGTTTCAGGTGTGCTGCTAATGGCGTTAGACATTGCACCCCAAGGCCTGGTGACTAGCATTTTAACTGGTATTGCATGGCCTAGTGCATAGAGCTGTTCCCTGCGGGTTGTGTACGCCAACTGTGGTGTTGTTGCTGGCATTGTCCAAGTGTATCCTCTGTCCCCCCCCCCCTTTTTGTTTTGTCACCCTGTCCTTGTGTGCATTAGTGTCATCTGGCAGAGGAGCAGAGGCACTGGCGATGGAGGGAGCTGCATCCCACATGGGCCTGGAGGCCGAATTCACCAACGGTGAGGGCACCAGTGGGATGGAGGGTTAGGGGAGCACCACGGTGGAGACTGGTTGGGACAGTTCTGACAGCGACACCTTCTCCGATGGAAGCTCCCTGGGGGTGGCGGACACCTCTGTGGCCACCCCAACTACAGGTACAGCCGCCACCCCCATACCAGCACCGCCCTCCCAGCAGTCCCTCAGCGAGTTGCCCGTGCGCCCTCTCACCCAGGAGGGTGGGCATCTCCTTTACACCGGGCACCTCAAGCCCTGCCCCAGTCAGCCCTGCTGCCATCAGTGAGGAGGCTATTGACCTCCTGAGATCCCTCTCTGTTGGGCAGTCAACCATACTGAATGCCATCCAGGGTCTAGCAGGGCATTTGCAACATACAAATGCATTCCTGGAGGCCATTCACTCTGGCGTGGCGGCCCAACTGAGATCATTCCAGGCTCTGGCCAACTAACTGATGGCAGCAATTGTCCCTGTCTCTAGCCTCCGACCTCCAATTTCCTTTACCCAGTCCCATTCCCCTCAACCCCAGCCTATCCCAAGCACACCTTCAGACCAGCATGCACCCAGCATGCATCCCACAGGCACCTGGGCACCAGGTGCCCAACCCTAACAACCAGTGACACCCTGGGTAAAAGTCTTTTTTTTGTGCCCTTCCCGACCCCATGCCCATATCCTTCAGTACCCTCACAGCCATTCGGCAAATGTGCACAACATCTCTCCATAGCTCCCCATTTCACATACATTCATTTGTTTTACAGCGTTTGTCAAGGATGGTTAACATCTGTTTTAGGTTTGCACTGGCATGTCATCTGTTTATTTCAAACCATGATTGTCTGGGCAGTTTGCACTTTGATAGCTGCTGACCACCGTTAAAGCCTGTCCTGGGAACTCTTGGGGGACAGACATCTGTATGTTGCAAACCATGATTGTTTGGGCAGTTTACACTTTGACAGCTGCTGACCACCTTTAAGGCCTGTCCAGGTAACTCTTGGGGGCTGACACCTGTTTTAGGTTTGCATTGCATGTCATTTGTTTGTTTCAAACCTAGATTGTGTGATCGGTTTACACTTTAACAGCTGTTGAACACCTTTCATTCCTGTCCTGGGAACTCATGGTGCTGACATCTGTTTTAAGGTTACATTGCATGCCATCTGTTTGTTTCAGCTTTTAATTGCATCGCCTGCTTATACTTTGACAGCTGTTGAACACCTTTGATTCCTGTCCTGGGAACTCTTGGGGGCTGACATCTGTTTTAGGTTTGCATTGTATGTCATCTGTTTGTTTCAAACCTTGATTGTGTGGTCAGTTTACACTTTGACAGCTGTTGAACACCTTTTATTCCTGTCCTGGGTACTCTTGGGGGCAGACATCTGTTTTAGCTTCCCATTTCTAAAATTGAATGGTTGGCTCTAACAGAAGCCACATTTGACCAGGCCCCTTTTTTGGATTAGCCAGCAGTGTGGAGGTTTGGCCTTATAATTCCACTGCTCCTCCCTGTGAGGAGACACCCAGCAGCCACATGATCCTGAATGTCTGACATGTCCAGACTTGTTCTCTTAGGGGCAGAAACAGGGTGTCCACCAGCATGGCTCCCATTTTACACAGCCCATGGCCCTAGACACTGGGGATAGGACCCTGGCACATGACTAACACGTGATCACATGATGTCACAACCCATGTGACTTACCTACAGCTACGTCAGATCCAGGGCGGGCTCTCAGGGGTACCGGGCGTCCCGGTAACTGGGGGGCGGGACAAATGTCACTTTCCAATTTGATGAGGAAAGGTATCCCGGTATTCTACTGAAGAGATCTAGCCACCAAAGAACAAGTTTTCCCTCCATGGAGATACTGCAATGCGCTCAGAATAGAGGAGAGAACCACACAAGTGAATTGATACTTGCAGGAGAGAGATGGAGTCTCCACAGGAAGGTCTAGTTATGAGAGTCCTTTATCATGCCTCCCATATTTACATGGTGGATTACAGAAAAATGTTTCTAGAAGCAATAGACACATTTATCAGGAAAGTAGAATGTCTAAGATGGAAGGCTTGAAAACTGGTGTGTGGATTTATCATCAACAAAGCAGCAAACACAAATATACACCATCTGTCTAGTTCCTACTTAGAAATACATGCATCTCTGTCTTTGGGTAATCCTCTGTCAAGGATGATTCTGTGTTAGTATTAGGCACAGTTTCAAAGTGGGGATCTGCAGGAGTAACAGGAAGATGTTTCTCTTCAAACACTAGGTTAACCTGCCTCTTAAAGTTAGTTTCAATTTATTCAACATGGGAAAGAAAATGGATTTGGGAATATGGAGTCGGGAATATGAGAATTCAAATTTATGACTTCCAATAAAGATCACTCTTTTCACTTGCTTTTCATTTAAGTTAGCTTACCTTTTAATCACCAACAACAAGCCAAGATTCAAGTAACAGTTCCTGGCTTAAACAGACCCTTTAGGCTTTTGCTACATGGGCCAGGAAATTTTGTGACACCATATGTGAAATTTTTCAGCACAATACAGCAGTTCTAGCAGCAATTTTGCATCACTTTCTTTTGTTGTCACTCTTCAGTTTCAGATAGTATTGGATTTAAAAATTAAAAAATGTCACCTTGATAGAAGAAATATACATGATCCAAAACACACACACAAACCCCCCCCCCCCCTACTTTACTGTGTATCACGACACATCTTGAACTGGTGGTCATTCACAATAAAAGCACTTAGCAGCAGGTGATCCAACACAATGAAAGCTTCTTACTAATCACTCTGGAAGTGTATGCTGATCTTTGTTGCATTGTGGAAGTGTGTGCTGATCTTTGTTGCACTTTGGAAGTGTGTGCTGATCTGAGGGGATATTGAAATAGCCAGGAGGCTCCAATAGCACAGCATCAGGGCTAATGTGGCAAATGTTCCAGCTAACAGCTAGGTGTATATATAAATATGTTCATATATTTTTGTACATAGTTTCATTAGAGGTGGGCAAGCCAACAACTTGCCGTGTCAGCCATGAAGGGAGTCTGGCCTTGCTCTAGGAGATGATGCCAAGTTGAGCCACAGAAACGTTTGGCATGTAAATTATGCAACAAACATCATGTAAAAATAAGATGAAGTCTCTTCAATATTCAGAATGTATATTACATGCAGAAGCCTTTTAACTTAGCACACCGGATTATATCACTGCATTGAGAGGCATCTATTACAAGTGATAGTTTTTAAACATGAACTTAGAAACATTACTGCCCCTAATCCCCATCCTGAAGGCAATGCCATCGGTGAACCAAGAGGGCAGTCAGTTGTCATGTGAACCCTATATGTTGCTATGATTCTTATTATATGGGGAGAAAAATTATAGTCTTTTTAGGTGCTGTCACGTGTAATAATGAACGAAGAATGAAGAGAAAACAGTTTGGTGAAATAATACATTGTCTATTGTTGGACTTGGCCCTTTTTGCAGGATCATCCCCAAACTTTTTGCCTTCTTCCTCCAATTTTTCCCTGACCTGTTCTTATTAGTTTTAGGACTCTGGGCACTTTACCACTGCTAACCACTGCTAAAGTGCATATGCTCTCTGTGTAAATTATATTGTTGATTGATTTATCCATGATTTGCATATCTGATTTACTAGAAGTCCCTAGTAAGATGCACTAGAGGTGCCCAGGACCTGTATATCAAATGCTACTAGTGGGCCTGCAGCACTGGTTACGCCACACACAATAGTAGCCCTGTAAACATGGCTCAGACCTGCCACTGCAGTGTCTGTGTGTGCGCAGATGTAAACTGCCAATTCAACTTGGCAAGTGTACCCACTTGCCAGGCCAAAACCTTCCTTTTTTATACATGTAAGGCACCCCTAAGGTAGGCCCTGGGTAGCCCCATGGACAGAGTGCAGTGTGTGTTAAAGGTGGGACATGTACTTATGTGTTTTACGTGTCCTGACAGTGAAAGACTGCCAAATTCGTTTTTCACTGTTGTAAGGCCTATTTCTCTCATAGGTTAACATGGTGGCTGCATTTAAATGTTCTGAAAGTGCAGATTCCCTGTGGGAGCAGATAGAAATATGGAGTTTAGGGTCTCTGAGCTCACAATTTAAAAATACTAATTTAAGTAAAGTTTTTTTTTAGATTCTGTGTTCTTTTAGAAAGTAGGCATTTTCTTGATTAAACCATTCTGTGACTCTGCTTGTTTGTGGATTCCCTGTCTGGGTAAGTTTGAACGTTGAGCTGTTTGCACCTCTCCTCTAGACAGTGACACAAAGGGAGCTGGGATATAGCCTGCATATTCTGATGGGCCACCTGGGCTGAGGGGAGGAGTGGTCACTTACACCTGAAAGGGCTGTGCCTGACCTCACACAATGCAGTTTCCAAACCCCTGGTGTGTGTCTGGGGCCTGACCTGGGCAAGGTAGGACCTTGAAAACAACAGAGACTTCTCTTTGAAGTTGCCCCTGCCTGTGACTGTGCTTTGTTGGGCTATCCTGCAATTGCTGCTTCTGCCTGTGAAAGGGAACAAAGACTGGACTTTGTTGTGCATTCCTGCATGAGAGGAATCTCCAAGGGCTTGGACTGAGTTTGCCTCCTGTTGTTGAAGTCTCAGAGACAACAAAATCTTCTCTCTGCCAGCACTTGGGGAACTTTTCCACCACTACATGCCTCCCGGCGGATAAATGACACGCACCCAACCTTGCAGCTAAAATGCACACTCCACCTGCATCGTGGCCGGAAGATCGACTCAACGCAGCTGGAGAAACGACGTGCAACATCCGCATCACCTGCTGTTAACGACGCAAGCCCTCATGCAACACTGTTTGTTGACCGTGTGACCAGATTTCAATGCAACATTACGAGGTGCGGAAAATCGAAGCAAAGCCTGCCCGGACCCGAGGTGCCCATCTGGATCCACGCATTGCTCTCTTGCTGGGGGAGAAGAAACTACGCATGAGGAGGAACGACACATGGTCTTGCTTGCAGGTGGGAAATTGATACATCGCCGGTCTTTTTCGACACAGACTCGCCCGTGTGGCTTTATTTTGACGCTACCTAGGTACTTTTGTGAAATAACAGCGTTCTGACTGTTTTCTAAGGATCAAGACTCTTATTCTTTCTTAAATTCTTAACGTGACTTGTGTATGTTGGAGTTTTGTCTTTTTGGTCTTGTTTTGTTTAGAGAAGAATTCCCTATTTTTCAAAACCTGTGTTGTGTCATTTTGTAGTGTTTTCACTGAGTTACTGTGTGTGTTGGTACAAATACTTTACACATTGCTTCTGAAGTTAAGCCTGCCTGCTCGTGCCAAGCTACCAAGG
Source organism: Pleurodeles waltl (assembly GCF_031143425.1). Classification (NCBI taxonomy): domain Eukaryota; kingdom Metazoa; phylum Chordata; class Amphibia; order Caudata; family Salamandridae; genus Pleurodeles; species Pleurodeles waltl. Next base: position 1,048,039,978 of record NC_090439.1, on the reverse strand, counting down.
AGGTGAGCAGGGATTAACTAAGTGTGATTCTCCTTTACCCTGATTAGAGTGAGGGTTCTTGATTGGATAGAGGGTAACTTGACTGCCAACAAAAGACCCACATTTATGATCACACAATTTAGTCAGGTGGGGCAGCTGTGATTGACCCTAGATCTTCTGGCCTATTTGTGCAATTCAACAAGCAGACTAGTATCCCTCTCTCTCGTTTTACTTTGACCATCAAGATATACTTCACCTAGAGTCTGCTCTGTCTTTAAGAGGCACACTGGAGTCCTTGCTCTCTATTACTGCAGCAGGGAGGAGAAGTGGCAAGAAATATGCCTCCCTGATGTTGTCTGACTCACATTTTTGAGGCTCTGAGAAAGTGATTTATCCCATCCTCAGTCTGGAGGGCAGCTTCATTGATCAGTGGGGAGCAAAATAAACTGTACGAAGGGAGGATTTTGCAGCAAATGTCTTAAAAAAAAGCAGGCATTGTGTGCTTCCTGAAATTTCATGGGAAAATCGTGTTTCACTAAATCACAAAAATTGGGGCCTCTGCTTAGAAAAGTTTTATATGTAGCCATTAACTCAACTATGCCTCAGGATGACATCTCCCCTAGAAACAGCTGCAGCTATCTTACTTGGGATTACCCTTATCTATCTGTTGTACATACTAGCCTTGAAAATCACACAAGTTGCAGTCCACAATAGAGGCCAAAATGGCGCTCTTTCTCATGTATTTAACATAGAAACCATGTTTAGCTCTGTGCCAAGCAGGAAGCAGTCAGGCAGTTTAAGGCTCCTCACATTCCTGCAAAGCATGCCCAGAAGCACTATGGGATAGATTTAAGAGCCCCTAGCACCTCCTTACACCACATTAGCGTCTTTTATTTTCATGCTAATGCTTCCATTTTCTTACGATAATGGCATTACTCCTAGTCCTACTCCCTCGCCTTCCTTTTAACCAATGAGGCCTCCTGCCTCCCCTCTAGACCCTCCCTTCCCCTTTCAAAAACCCCCCCCACCCTTATCCCCTCCTGTACAAAAACCAAGCCCAAGCTGCAACTCGGACAGTCCGTACCGGGAGGGTGGGAGGGAACGGAAAAGGAAGGCGAGGGAGTAGGACTAGGAGTAATGCCATTATCGTAAGAAAATGGAAGCATTACCTCCCGTCCCTCCCTCGCCTTCCTTTTAACCAATGAGACATAGCAAGAAAACACACAGGAGACGGACATCGAGTTGCAAGACCTTTATTCAATATCCTGCACCAAGAACATCCCAAACATTATCTCATAGAGGATAAGACCCGGTGACCTAACACCGACTCCAAACTACCCAAGTCCGACAGCCTATAATGACGCACAAACGTCGAAGGAGAAGCCCAAGTGGCGGCCCTGCAAATTTCCACCACGGAAGTCCCCTGAAGCTCCGCCACCGTAGCCGCCATGCCTCTGGTAGATCTCCCCTGAATCCCTTGAGGAGGAACCACCTCTTTCAAGGAATAGGCCAACAGAATTAAAGATCGAACCCACCGACTCAAGGAAGCCGTGGAAGGTTTTTCACCTTTGCGAGCCGGACCAAAATTAACAAACAGTGAATCCCCTTTACGAAAAGGAGCCACCACCCGCAGATACTCCAACAAAACCCTGCGCACATCCAACGAATGCAAACGGACCTCCTCCCTTGAGGAGGGATTCGGACAAAATGAAGGAAGGATGACCTCCTGCCGGGAATGGAACGAAGAATTGACTTTTGGAATAAAGGAAGGTACCGGAACCAGAACCACCCGATCGTGAAAAATCTTACAAAAAGGAAAGGAACAAGCCAATGCCCCCAATTCCCCCAACCGACGAGCCGAAGTAATGGCTACCAAAAAGAATGTCTTCAAAGATAGATGGCGCAAATCACAGTCCCCCAAAGGTTCAAAAGGGGGCTCCGTCAACACATCCAAAACCAAGGACAGATCCCATGAAGGAAAAGAACGTACCGGGCGAGGAAATAAATTAACAAGCCCTTGAAAAAATCTCGGCATCAAGCGCCCTTCATCCTGAAGATTACGCCATGGTCCTCTGAATGCCTGAATAGCCGCCCACTGCACCCGAAGAGATGCCACTGACAACCCTAAATGAGCACCGTCCTGCAGGAACTGCATCACCTCAAAGATAGAAGCGCAGGTAGGATCTAACTCACGACTTAAGCACCATGACGAAAACACCTTCCACTGTCTACCATAAGAAAGCAAAGTGGAACGTCTCCTCGAAGCCAGCAATGTAGAACTCAAAGCTACCGGCACCCCCAGACCTGTCAATCCCCGTCGTTCAACTTCCAGGCCGTCAAGTGTAACCTTCTCAATGACCCCAATGGGAGGCAGGGAAACTCCAGGGGAGACGGACAAAGAGGCAGAGGCCACATCCTCCCCTCCGCCATCAGCCTCAACAAGGGGAACCAATTCGCCCTCGGCCAAAGTGGCGCAATTAGGACAACCCTGGACCCCAGATCCCTCACACGTAACAGAAACGCCCTGAGTAGTTGAAAAGGAGGGAACGCATACAAAAGGCCCTGCGGCCAAGGACATGACATCCCGTCCACCTCCCATGCTTGGGGACATCGAAACCGGGAGCAGAAGCGATCCACTTTCGCATTCCCTACTGACGCAAACACATCCAGCACTGGAAGACCCCAAAGCCGAACCAGATGCTGAAACAGAGACTTCCGGAGAGAGAAAAGTTGAGAGGAAGGAATCACTCTGCTCAGCAGATCCGCCCGAACATTCACCACCCCCCGAATGTACGTAGCCCTGAGAGAAGGAACCCACTCCTGAGCCCACACAAAAATCTCCCTGACTAGATTGAACAGAGCCCTTGACCTGGTCCCTCCTTGCCGATTGACATAAGCCTTGGCCACTAAGTTGTCTGTGCGAACCAGAACCGCCGAACCCCTCAGGGAATCCTGAAAATGGACCAGAGCCAGGAATACTGCCCGCAATTCGCGCCAATTCGATGACCGACTCGCCTCCCGAGGGGACCAAAACCCCTGAATCTGAGCCGACCCCATCCATGCTCCCCAACCGGAGAGGCTGGCATCCGTCGTCACCACCACGGGTCTCAGAGGCGATAAAGAAACCCCTATCCTCAGGTGGTCTGCATCCAACCACCATTGCAACTCTCTGTGAATCAATCCGGACCCTGGAACCCTGTCCTTCAGAGAACCGGACCCTGGTGTCCACCTTCTCAAGAACCATGTCATCAAGCACAGGAGATGGAAACGTGCCCAAGGAACCAGAAATATCACCGACGCCAAATGACCCTGCAGACGCAACCATAGAAGAGCTCGGGGAGCAGACCGCAACAATACCTTCTTTACCAAAGCCTGTAGGACACCCAACCGTTTTTCTGACACAGTCACCAACCCAAGAAGAGTCTGAAACCGAGCTCCCAGAAAAACCAGATCCTGGGACGGCACTAAGTCTGACTTCTCCCAATTGATTAAAAACCCGTGGTTTTGCAGGACCCCCAGAACATGGACCACCTGCTTCTGCAAAAGGTCTCGTGATTGGGCATGAATCAAAATGTCGTCTAGATAAGGATGCAGAAATACCCCTTCTGAATGAAGCAAAGCCACTAGAGGAGCCAGCACCTTTGTGAAAATTCGAGGAGAAGATTTTAGACCGAAAGGCAGAACGCAAAACTGATAATGGTCCTGACCCACAGCAAACCTCAGGAACTTTTGAGAGGATCTTGCCACCGGTACGTGTAGGTAAGCGTCCTGCAGATCCAGTGACACCAGAAAGTCCCCGTGTCTGACAAATGGAAAAATAGTCTGAATGGACAGCATGCGGAAATGCACTGTCCTGATCCAGGTATTCACCTCCTTTAGATTGAGCACCGGCCGAAATCCCCCTGAAACTTTCTGCACAAGAAACAAGACCGAATAAGTGCCCTGACCCCGTTCGTCTAGCGGAACGTGGGAAATGGCCCCCTTGACCAGTAAGTCCCGCACTCCGTCCAATAATGCTCTTCTCCGTGACCCCTCTGAAGGCAGAGGTGTGGGACGTACCCCTGAATCTGGAGGAACCACCACAAAATCTATGACATAACCATTGGCCACAATGTCTAGTACCCAATGATCGTTTACACTGTCCTTCCAAGCCGAAAGAAAGTGACTCAGTCTTCCCCCAACCGGCCCTCTGCCAGGCCCACAGTGATTGTCAGGACCCCTTCTTGAAACCACCCCGGGTCGCAGGAGCAGACTTCTTAGTTGAAAAACGCGGCTGAAAACGCCGTTTCCTAAATGAAAAGGATTTAGCATCCCTAGTAGGAGAAGATCTGGAATGTTTCTTCCACCCTTTACCCGAAGAAGAACCCCCTTTATAAGGTAAGGCATGCTTCCGTTCCTTAAAAGCCTTGGAAAGCATGGATGGCAATTGTTCTCCAAACAAGGTACGACCTTCAAACGGCAGTCTCAACAAGGCCGCCTTTTCCCCTGGATCAGCCTTCCAGGAACGCAACCAGAGGGACCTACGAGCCCCAATCAAAGACCCAGATGCCAGAGCCGAAGTACGGACCACATCCGAAGACACATCAGCCAACAATCTGGCCTGCTGCTCCATACCAGCCAGGAGCTCCGAACATTCCGCCCCTTCCTGTACAGCCACCGCCAGATTATCAAAGTCTTGAACCAATGATTGTGACGCATAAGCAGAATAAATCCCTGCCCTCAGCGCCAGATTCTCCGCAGCAAAAGCCCTCTTAAGACCCGAATCCACTTTACGGTCAGTGGCATCCGTAGGCACACAATCCTCCGGATTGACTGCCGTTTTGCCAATCAGAGTAGCCAAAATAGAGTCCAGGCGTACTGAAGGAGGCAAAACCTCCTCACCCTCAAGTAAGTAAAGTTTCTGAAGGAATCGTGGAACCTGAGCCTTATCCACATCCTTCCACTCACGAAACACCATATCCCTCACAGGTCCCTGAAAAGGCATGGCAAACTTTGAAGGTGTCTTATATTGAGGAAATAAATGAGAATCCGAGTTTGCAGGTTGAAACACCGGGAAACCCAAATTGTCCCGAACATGTGCCATCACTTCCCACATATCTTCTCTGGAAACATATTTCCCCCCAGATGACGTCGATGGGGCCTCATCCTCACTCTCCGATGAGGATTTCCTAGCTGCTACCGATGAGTGCGCACATTTAGACTGACCAGTCCTGGCCACGCCTGCTTGTAGCGCCCTGGTCACCGCCACCTCAATCATATCCTGAACCTCCTCTCTGGACATGAGGGGAGTACCCCTGCCAGGTACCTGTGAGTTCTCAGGAGTAGTAATGCTAGCCTCACCCCCCTCCTCCTCCGAGGAAGAAGAGACAATCCTACGTCTCTTTGCTGGAACTTTAGGCATGGTAAACAAATAATCAGTGACTTGAATCCCAAAAAACTACCCTCTATATAGGCACCTGGTCCTCCCCCCAATCAGGGCTCCACCAATCCCTAAAGAGGTCACCTATTTCATCAAATACATAACAACCACGGGCCGAACGCCCGTCCTACCTGAGAGCATCTCAGAATTGAATTCCCTCGGTTCCCCGCGGCTCCGCGGCGCTGAAACCCGGAAATCAACGTCCCAGCCACAGAGGGCCGGCTGACCCCGTCAGCCGGCCTCCAGGACACGCCTCTCGAGCAACCATGCTGCTCGTTCAAGACGCGCCCCAGCCGTAGCACTCCTCGCGGAGCTCCGCGTCCCGAGGAGTGCCTCCATCGACGACCTCCAGGCCCCGCCGTGCAGGTAAGAAAGGGAAAGAAAACCGTCTAGCGTGGGCTAGACAAAAGAACAGGAGGGGATAAGGGTGGGGGGGGTTTTTGAAAGGGGAAGGGAGGGTCTAGAGGGGAGGCAGGAGGCCTCATTGGTTAAAAGGAAGGCGAGGGAGGGACGGGAGGTAATGTGGCCCAGCTAGGCCAAAATCGCTGCGACAAATTTACAAAGACTTTATAACCCTTTGTGCTACATTATGCCTGAGCCAGACATAATGTGTGCAAATGGGGCGATCCCCTGTTAGAAGAGATTTCTTTGTGTCATTTTTTTCGGCACTTTTAACACCTGCTCAAAGCAGGTGTAAAAAGGAGGCACACCATTGTTTACAATAGGCCTCAATGAGCTTTGCAGGATTAGCGTCAACATTTTTGACACTAATCCTGCAAAGCACTGAACTAGCATCCAAAATTTAGACACTAATTCCCTAACTACTGCTATAGTGCACAGTATCTTAGATATGGCACACACATGGTAGCGTTAGGAGGCACTTAGAGGATCAAAAAAAGTGGCGCTGCATTGGGTGCAGCACCACTTTTCTTAAATCAGGCCCTATGTCTTCTATTAAGTCACCCTGTATCAATGCAACTACGCTGAGACACTCCACCCAAAACAGGAGTATCAGATTTGGCAAGTTTAAAATGCACTTTTTCATCAGATAAAGTAAACTTTATTCCAGATTTAGAGAAAATCATTAATGGACAGTCTGCCAGATTATGGAAGATTTTGTATTCAATCCTCTGATGGCTGAACTGCCCTAATTGGAGCTGCCTTCCTTTGAATATCCCTCTAGAGAAGATGCTTCATCTCTGCCATAGGGTCTGCCAGTTAGCTAAGATAACATCTTGAAAATGTGTGGAAGCAGCTCCCTAATCTGTGCAGAATGGTCCAATATCAATTCTGATGAAGTAACATCCATGAAAGACTATTATAGATGTGGTGGTGAACCTGCACTAAAAGGTTAGTGTAGGGTCTCTAACGTGCTCAGAAAGATTGTGGTAGGGAATATCAAAGGCAGACTTTTGAGGAGTCACAATATCATCACCAGAATATTGAGGGACAAAATACTGAAAAGGCAAGTGCACAGAGGGAGGTATGGATTTACAATTTTTAGGTGCACATATAGATACATTGAAAATATATCTCACCAAGGTAGATATAAGAAGAGTTAGTATGGAAAATCTATACAAACTTACCTTTCGATATTTTGACCCTCAATATTCTGGTCACTATATTGTGAACCTTCGATATTCTGTCTGTGATAATCCTGACCAACACCGCTGAGATTCCAACTTCCGAATGTTAGAGGGAAGAGATGTAAGTGCATTGACAACTGGACAGGTTGTATCCTTCCTTTTAGCCAACAGTAGTAGCAGACATTCATGACAGAGTCCCCCACAATAGGGCCTTCTTTTTCTTTCTTTTTTTTAAGATATTTTATTAACATTTTATTCCGGTACATTGATTATACAATTGGAATGTATGAAGTTGAAGGCATCAGACATTTCACTTAGCTGTTATACTGTTCCGATTTGTTATGAACATTTTCAAAATTATTAAACAGTGTTTATTCATACATGCTTTCAGTTTACATAACTTCTTAACTGGTTTCCTGTGGAACTATTTACATGATGGTGATTGATATGGGGTAAAAAAACAAAATCAGTTGTAGGGTAGAGTTACGTAAACAGAACCACTTTGAGTGTCATCCCAGGCCCACTATGAAATCTAAATGCAGTAGAATGTTTATAGCCATCAAGGTGCAAGATATAGACCAACGGCGGTGGATCAAAAACATAAACAGAGCTAAATCAAATGTTATATGTTGCTTTCTGAAAATGTGGGTTGTTGTTTGATGTGCAAACTGTGACATTGTAAGGTATTTTTGTGTATTTCTATTATCTTCATTTTAAATCGATTTAAAGGGATATATTTACTAAAGGTTTGTGTGTCTTTCGTTGCGCAACAGTGCATAATGTAGCAGAGATTTAGCACACATTTTCAAAGCCTGCAAGACCAGTGCAAAATGGTATTGCGCAGTGCAAACGCCTGCAAAATGTCAGCAATAACTTAATGAGGAAAAAGAAGTCCTGCAAGGGTAGCGGATTGTGATTTCACTCACAGGCCCTCATGACAGCTATATTGTGATATAGGCGAACGAGGAAATGACACAGGAAAGCCAGAACAGCAGGGAGTATTCGAAGCTCAGCCTTAACAAATATAAATGACACCATCGAGCACATATGAGTAACTGAAGGATCAATTTAAATGCTTTCTTGTAAGTCTATAACTATAAGATACAGTCAAATTTCTTTTGGCGAAGAATACATCCTTCAAAGGGGAAAAGGCAGACTGACAAAAGGCAGAATGTAGAATCTAAAACGGTTTTGATAAGATGCACACAGTGAACACACGTATCTCATTTTCACAAAAAATGGCTTCCTACAGTGCGGGGCATGGGGTCCTTTATGATGAAAGACAAGAACATTGCCTTGATTCAACTTATCTAACTTATTTTATATGCAGGTTTTGAGAGAGCAAACAGCGTCCTGAATACAGGTTGGCAATCTATTTTATCAGATGAAGTTTGAAAATGGTTCTCTTTTTCATTCTGAGAATATGGGTCTGACTCTGAAATAGGATCACATTTTCACTGTGTCTTCCCACAAGATAAGCCGTTTAATTTAAGTGTCTGTTTTAACAGGCAAGAGTCACTTTACCTTCGGCACCTTGCGGCGTGGAATTCTGAATTGGAAATGAAGAAACGCAAGGACAAGCAATCATACTTTGTACACGGGGCGGTTCTGGTTAGTGGTGCGGAATGTTAATAAAAGCACGGTTTGTGTGATAAAAAAAGATTAGGGGCACATATTACAGTTTGTATATAAAAAAAAACCTTTCTAAATCGGTATGTAGGATGCAAGTGAGGAAAGGCCAACCAATATAACGTTTAATTTACGACAGGGTGCACAATGGACTGTGGCTCACGAATGTCTTCACGAGGGAGTTATGTAGCCCTTTATGCAAAATCGTTTCTGTTTCTGAAGCAAACATTTATAATTTAAAGAGGCCAGCTATAATTCAGTACCATATACATTCCAATTCCTCCAGCAATGCTATTTATGTCGCACCTCCCCTTGCTATCCCACACCACATGTAAACCATTACCATTAGAAGTAAGGTGGTCAGAGGCGAAGCTAGGTCTCTACCAAGATTGCTGCACCCTGCTCTTTGCGGCCCACCTATCCCACACCCTGGGAGCGTCCTGACACCTAAAGCCAACCAGCCAACCAGGGGGTCTCATTGCACCTGAAAGACTCTGAGCACTGTTGAGATGATCCGATTCCTCTGACTGGTGCCAACATCTTGCACAAGAAGATTGGTCCCTGGGCACGCCACTGTGCTGTGACAGTGGCTGCCTGTCTGACACCACTGCAAGCTTCGGATGTTGCAGACACGCCCTGCCATACACTGGTATGCAAAACCTCACCAGCTGCACTGTCACTGATTCTGCCCCTCCAGCCCTTCCAGTTCAGGGCAGAGGAAGTGCAACCATGCCCATCCAGGGCATCACGACTGTAACAGCTGGCACAACAATTGGCTTTGCCCAAGCTCAACCACTTGGAGGCACAGGGTAGCACACAGGCTCACCACATCCCTCGGATCACTATGATGAACACGTCGGCTGGGGCATCAAGCAGTGAGTGCCCAGGCCTTGCCTCAGCACTTCTGCATGAAGCCCCATGGCAGCCTACCAACCAATGAACTGGGAAGACCCTAGCCCTGCCAGATCCCACCGCTCCAGGGACCCATGTATCTACCTCTACTTCAATGAAGCCCTGGGTGAGCCCCCTGAAGTGTTGCCTCTTCCCAGCCCACAGCACGTCCTGTGCCTCCGTAAGACTGAAAGGGACATGGGGGTTGCATTGCCCAGAGAGGGGAGAGAGTCCCTAGGATGCTCACCCACTCTACTGGCCACCCTGAAACTGCTGTAATCTCTCTATTGCCACCATCTTTGTTTTCCCCCGTAAGGAGCAGCCCTGATGCCTATCTGACTTTTTGATACCTGGAACTGCAGGGAAGACCCCAATAGGCACCAAACCACTGGGGAACCCAGAACCCCTTACCAGCCGATGAGGGAGGATAACCTGGATGCATCGGCCACCCCACATGCTGCAGTCCAAACTGGCAGCCCACCAACTACTATTTTCAGAGCTGCGGTGCGCCCCAAGTCCGAGGCTGCCTGTGCTCCTCCCCTCTGAGCAGAGCTCCCCATCCACAGTGGACATGGATGCCCACTTGAAGGAAATATTAGCCACAGGGTCCACCCTCACAGCCATCAGTGACAAAAAGATGGACCACACTATGGAAGTGAACTCCTTATGGGCAGAGGTCACCACTTTCCACACGCGCCTAGATACTCTAGATGCATAGATGGACCATCTGGACACTCAGTACAATGCCCTAATGGACAAGGGCAAAGACATTGACTTCCTCTTTCACAAATTCACAGAATTGTAAGACAGCTCTCGTAAAGATAACATCCAAGTCCTTGGAGTCCCAGAGGGAGTGGAGGGGGACCACATGCAGACCTTCCTCTGGCCTTTATCACTAACTGTTGGATGTTCGTTTTCATGAGCCTCTAGACTTTCAAAGGGCACATAGGGTCCCCTCTCACTCCACAGCTCCCAATAGGCCCACTCCCCAGATTACTGCCTGCTTCCTGTGTCACCAGCATGTCTGCACCATCCACTAGGCACCAGAGCAATCACTTATGCTGTTACTATTCGAGGACCACTAGATCACTTTTACACCAGACTACTCACAGGCCACCAATGTCAAACGCAACAAGGTTTTGGCGTTGTGACCCCAGCTCCACTGACAGGACCTCAAATATGGACTGTTAGACTTGGATGCATGAAAATGACAGTTGTTGGGAAAACCTGATCTTCACTGACCCTGGAGAGATAGAGGCTTTTCTAGACGACATTGAGTACTCCCCCTTGGATACATCCCACTTGTTGTACTGGTTGACATGCCACTGGATAAAGCTACCTTTTTTCAATCCCACCCTAGATAGTGGGGCCAACACCCACCAGCCCTGTGGCACCACAAATCAGGCTGCCAGAGCTCCAACTACATTGTTGAGGCCACAAGCAGAGGCCAGGACAGGGACAAGTCTTGTTCCCCTCTGAAACAGCCAACACCCCAGGTCACGGATGAGACACCCTTGACCTCCTCAAACTGATTCTTCTCCATCCCTCAACTTGGGTGTACTCTCCACTTAACTGCCCTATTTCCATGCTTGGTGTTCAGTGCCTTTCTACTTGCCCCCATTAGAAAGCCATCATGGCATAAGTTAACCCACCTGACCCCCCCATCAGCAACTGTCGGATCGCTCAGGCCCATGACCTGGATGATCCATATGGCAAAGCCCTGCCCCTTGATGCAATGATCCATCCTTAGTGTCATGGGTCCCCTCTCCCTTTCCCACCTTCCCCCACTATGGTTTCCTCTTCTCCATGTTCCTGAGGTTGAAAGATGAATCCCTTTACTGAACACACCTTCTCGTCTCTCCTCGAGAGCCGTCTCTGCTCATCTTGCTATCTTCCAACATTCCTTACCAGACACTGCAACTACCTAACTGCTGCTCCCTCATGGCCTTGGAACATATTCTGGGGGCCGTGAGAGAGCGCCGCACCACTGGATGCAGGTCCAAGCTCCAGATGTCAAAGAGTTTTTCTCTTTCCCCTGCCATCTCTATTACCCCTCTCTCCTCTACCGTACCCAGCTGCATTTCTTGGAGGGGCCTTAGATGTCAACCCCCCTTTCACACGACCTACACCTTGGAGCCAATACCCCCATTCCCACTCCCCCCAACAGCTTTAGAAAGATGCCCATGCTTTTCATTTTAATAATTGGTAGAAGGTTCTTCACTTCCTAAGAACGAAACATGTAGAGAACACATCTGATCCCTGCTGTGTCCCTGAAACATTCATGGGATTGGGTGGACAATGTGGTCAGTGGTAGCTGCACTCATGCCGCAGATGCCCTGCTCTCTCCCTACCGCAGCTGCTCTAAGACCTCATAAGGCATCATTTCCCTTATAAACTACTCGAATCGTGGATTGATGAAAAGGGATGCTGGATGTTTGCTTCCCCCGCTGGAAATTGATTCTGGGTTCCATTTAGGTGCCCAACACTGGCAGACTTGTTTTCTGGCCTCCCTCTCCTGCACACTTCTGACCCTCTGCGGCACCCCCTTGCTATTAGAGGGCGACTGCATTCTGGCTCCTGACTCACTCTTAGACTGGATAGGATGGATGGACACCACTTGCTCTGGGGCAGACAGAGTGGTGCTGTGCTGTTCTCTGTTGCACCATGCCTTAGTACACGCATGGCAACTTTTGCATCCCTCAGACAGTGTTGTAGTTTGACTCTTGCTCTATGTAAGACTGCTGGTTTAAGGATGACAGTTATGTTTGTAAGTGACTATGCCAATCCTACAACAAGTTGCAACTGTCGTTCCAACCCTCCCGGCTCACAAGCAGCACCTCACCAAAAACCCAAACAGTAAAGGGTGATTTGTGGTAGGCTTTACGCATCGACTCTAGAGTGTGACATCTCAGGGAGTGTCGTGGTTAAACAGAGAGTACCCCTTTTTCACATGAACAACATGTCTCAATCAAACACAGGAAATAAAGGAGACATAGTAAAGTTTCAATTGGTTTTATTTAACAAAACTGCAATCTACGATAAGTTGCATGGAATGCAATGATTAGGATAATGAACAATGCAGGAAACAGAATGGTAAAGACAAGAGTCATTCATACAAAGACCCCCACCATCTTGCAATGATATGAAATGACATGAAGTATGAAATACGTCCTAATACCGTAAAATGATGTTACTAATCTGTAACCTTAAAGAGAGCTATGTGTTTTAAATCTGATTTGCCAATGCCATGTACATGAGAAGAGTTCCCAACCCTTGTTACCTTGGAATGAGGTCTCTGTCTTAGACTCCGTAGGGACACGATGACTGGGTCAGCGTCCAGGTGAAGTACAGCATCGATAGCAGCGATTTCATCTGGTTGGAATCCCTCTGACTAGCTGTCTAAGTGAGGTGCATTTATAAAGATCTGCTCTGACTCCTGACATAGGTCTGTTCACAAACAATAGATTACAAGACTTGCTTGGGACGGCAATTTATGTAAACAATTCCCTCGAAGACGTGAAGAGGGAAAGTACCTAATGTGCACCTCAACAATTTGTTTATCTTTGTCGCTTAATATTGACGCCTTAGGGGTGGCACTGATAACGTGAAACTAAAGCATTGGCCTAACTAGAAACAAGGCAGCCATCTTAAAAGGTATAATTAAATAAATGTGCTAAAACAGAACAAACTAAGGGCCATATTTATACTTTTTGACGCAAAACTGCGCTAACGCAGTTTTGCGTAAAAAAAATTAGCGCCGGCTAACGCCATTCTGAAGCGCCATGCGGGCGCCGTATTTAATCAATGACGTTAGCCGGCGTTAGCCGCCGGCGCTGCCTGGTGTGCGTGGAAAAAAACGACGTACACCAGGCAGCGCCGGCGTAGGGGGAATTCGACTCCCAACCCCCATAGAAATGACTCCTGTCTTAGCAAAGACAGGAGTCATGCCCCCTTGCCCAATGGCCATGCCCAGGGGACTTCTGTCCCCTGGGCATGGTCATTGGGCATAGTGGCATGTAGGGGGGCACAAATCAGGCCCCCCTATGCCACAAAAAAAAACAACAAAAATGACTTACCTGAACTTACCTTAATGTCCCTGGGATGGGTCCCTCCAGCCTTGGGTGTCCTCCTGGGGTGGGCAAGGGTGACAGGGGGTGTCCCTGGGGGCATGGGAGGGCACCTCTGGGCTCCTTCAGAGCCCACAGGTCCCTTAACGCCTGCCTTTTGCAGGCGCTAAAAAACGGCACAAAAGCGGCCGTACGTCATTTTTTTTGACCCGCCCACTCCCGGGCGTGAATTTTGCCCGGGAGTGTAAATACGGCGCACATGGCTCTGAGTCAATTTTTTAGACGTGAACGCCTACCTTGCATATCATTAACGCAGAGTAGGTGTCCACGCTAAAAAATGACGCAAACTCCATGGACTTTGGCGCTAGACGCGTCTAACGCCAAAGTATAAATATGGAGTTAGTTTTGCGTCGGAATTGCGTAAAAAAAAACGACGCGATTCCGGCGCAAACGGAGTATAAATATGCCCCTAAGTATGGTAAAAGTCACCGGGTGACGGGGCACATGTCTGCAAGCCAAAGGATAAGCTAACTCCTGTTTCCCATTAAACCAAGATAGGATTCACTACACCCACCCTATTGCCGTAAAAAGTATGACGCCCTAACTTTGACGCCACTAGAGGTGAATGAACCCAATGCTAAAAAGTGCTTTGGACTAAAAGCATAAAAACTAGGTAAACACCACATTTAAAAATGTGTTAAAAACCAAATGGCTAAAAAACATACAAAGAGATATAGGGGGTCATTCCAACCCTGGCGGTCGGTGATAAAGCGGCGGCCAATCCGCCAACAGGCAGGCGGTCAAAAAAATGGAATTCTGACCCTGGCGGCAACCGCCAACACAGCCCGCCACTTTAACACTCCGACCGCCACGGCGGGACAGACAAACAGCGCGGCGGTCACCGCCAACAGGCAGGCGGCAGACAATGTACCGCCCACCCTATCACAACTCACCAATCCGCCACCTTTTCCGGGGCGGGAGCCCAGCCGATAAAAACACGGCGGAAACAGACTACGAACGGGAAAACGCTCACCTCTACACACTCCACGAGGAAGGAGGACAGCATGGAACCCGAATTAAACATCCTACCAGCTATTGTCTACCTGCTCATCTACCAGGAGTACGAACGCCGGCGCAGACGACAACGGTGAGTACTGCACCTACGACACAGGGGAGGGGGGAGGAGGAAAGCTTACGGGCACACACATACGCCATACACCCACCCCCCCACCCCAAATACCTACACCCCAATGCAGAGCAACAAGTCAGAGTGACACCCCCCAAACCCACCGGAATAATGCAAAGACACAATTAAAATGATCTATAAAATATATGTATAAATAGCTCCATTGAAGTTATGGGAAATATGCAATATGAAAGATACAAAATAAGGAATGAACATAGTTAAAAATATATACATAGGCAATAAGTCCTGCCCATTCTGTCAAAGTTCCATAGTCCGTGGGCCAATGTGCACAAACACATGGGCAAAGCCCACACAGGAGACCAGATACCATTGGAGAGAACACTGCTGGGGCATCAGATGATAAAACTACAGGCACCTCAGGGGGAAGGGAAGGGGGGGCACCTCAGCCACATGAGTCAACGACGCCAGATCCACGAGGGGCCTCCATGCCCACTGTCCCATCCTGGGGAGTGCAAAGCCACAGTCTCACAAGTCTCTACAGTGGGTGGCTTGCCCACTGTGCCATCCTGGGGAGTGCAAAGCCACAGTCTCTCAAGTCTCTACAGTGGGTGGCTTGCCCACTGTTCCATCCTGGGAAGTGCCAAGCCACAGTCCATCAGATGGATTACCGACTCCACTGTTAATGGAGGAGGCATGGTGCCCAGAGTGCTTCGTGAAGCCCTGCTCGACACAGAACCGGCACTGTCAATGGGCCAGCGGTGCTTGAGACGGCGTTGCCCAGCGGAGCGGTGCTTGACAGGAAGGGCCCAGTGGAGCGGTGCTTGAGACGGCGTTGCCCAGCGGAGCGGTGCTTGACAGGAAGGGCCCAGTGGAGCGGTGCTTGACAGGAAGGGCCCAGCGGAGCGGTGCTTGAGACGGCGTTGCCCAGCGGAGCGGTGCTTGAGATGAAGGGCCCAGCGGAGCGGGCCTTGACAGGAAGGGCCCAGCGGAGCGGTGCTTGAGATGAAGGGCCCAGGGGAGCGGTGCTTGAGACGGCGGTGCCCAGCGGAGCGGTGCTTGAGATGAAGGGCCCAGCGGAGCGGTGCTTGAGACGGCGGTGGCCAGCGGAGCGGTGCTTGACAGGAAGGGCCCAGCGGAGCGGTGCTTGAGACGGCGTTGCCCAGCGGAGCGGTGCTTGACAGGAAGGGCCCAGCGGAGCGGTGCTTGAGACGGCGGTGCCCAGTGGAGCGGTGCTTGAGATGAAGGGCCCAGCGGAGCGGGCCTTGACAGGAAGGGCCCAGCGGAGCGGTGCTTGAAATGAAGGGCCCAGCGGAGCGGTGCTTGAGACGGCGGTGCCCAGCGGAGCGGTGCTTGAGATGAAGGGCCCAGCGGAGCGGGCCTTGACAGGAAGGGCCCAGCGGAGCGGTGCTTGAGATGAAGGGCCCAGCGGAGCAGTGCTTGAGATGGCGGTGGCCAGCGGAGCGGTGCTTCACAGGAAGGGCCCAGCAGAGCGGTGCTTGAGATGAAGGGCCCAGCGGAGTGGTGCTTGAGACAGCGGTGGCCAGCGGAGCGGTGCTTGACAGGAAGGGCCCAGCGCAGCGGTGCTTGACAGGAAGGGCCCAGCGGAGCGGTGCTTGAGATGAAGGGCCCAGCGGAGCAGTGCTTGAGACGGCGTTGCCCAGCGGAGCGGTGCTTGACAGGAAGGGCCCAGCGGAGCGGTGCTTGAGACGGCGGTGCCCAGTGGAGCGGTGCTTGAGATGAAGGGCCCAGCGGAGCGGGCCTTGACAGGAAGGGCCCAGCGGAGCGGTGCTTGAAATGAAGGGCCCAGCGGAGCGGTGCTTGAGACGGCGGTGCCCAGCGGAGCGGTGCTTGAGATGAAGGGCCCAGCGGAGCGGGCCTTGACAGGAAGGGCCCAGCGGAGCGGTGCTTGACAGGAAGGGCCCAGCGGAGCGGTGCTTGAGATGAAGGGCCCAGCGGAGCAGTGCTTGACAGGAAGGGCCCAGCGGAGCAGTGCTTCTCACGGCGGGGCCCTGTTCAGCGGTGCTTCTCATGGCGGGGCCCTGTTCAGCGGTTCTTGTCACGGCGGGCCCCTGTTCAGCGGTGCTTCTCACGGCGGGGCCCTGTTCAGCGGTGCTTTTCACGGCGGGGCCCTGTTTAGCGGTTCTTGTCACGGCGGGGCCCTGTTCAGCGGTGCTTCTCACAGCGGGGCACTGTTCAGCGGTTCTTGTGACGGCGGGGCCCTGTTCAGCGGTGCTTCTCACGGCGGGGCCCTGTTCAGCGGTTCTTGTCACGGCGGGGCCCTGTTCAGCGGTGCTTGTCCTGTGTTTCTAGGGGGCCAGACCTGGCCAAGACTTCCCGCTCAGTCGCCATCCGACCTTGCGGTCGCGGGGCCCTCCTGTGATGGAGTCCTGGGCCCGTGGGTGTCGTCCGTCACAACCGGAATGGGGCTGGTGGGGCCCTCCTGGGCAGCTCGCCTGCTGCCTGACTTCTCCACCCTGCTGCCCTTGCCCTCCTTCGCTGAAGCTCTGTGACCCTTGCCTCCCTTTGATGATGTGGCAGGTGACGGGGCAAGGCTACTGTCCTTGGTGGCAGCCGTCTCAGGCTTGTCGCGCCGGCCCTTAGTTTTTTTTGTCCTCTTCCCAGGGGGTGGGCTGGCTGTCCCCTTGCTGCTGGCCGATGTTCCTGCCCTAGGAGCTGGTGGACTCCAATAGCCCTGCACTATGGTCATAGTAGATGCAGGGCTGGTGGTGGCTGAGGTGCTTTTTTTACTCTTACCAGATGGAGGGGGTGGGTCAGTGATTGGAACGAGCTCAAGGTTGGAAAGGAAAAGCACTTGGGGAGGACAGGGACGGGGAGGTGTAGTGGGTATGGGGGTGGAGGAAGAGGATGTGGTTGTAGGAGAGTCAAGTGTGCTGTCTTTGGGTGCAGGTGCTTGTGACGGAGGCTGTCGTGAGGTGGATGGCTGTTGGGTGGGTGGCTGCCTGCGTTTGTGTGGTTTGGAAGAGGGGGTGACAGACACACTGGGAGAGGACACAGGGGACGAGTAAATGGCAGTGGGGTTGGTGACTGCACATGTGCGGACTGTAATGGAGGGTGTGCTGGTGATGGAAGTACTGGCTGATGGTGGTGTGCATGCAGGTGTGAGTGGAGACGTCACAGGGAGGGAGGAGGGAGATGAGGAGGTGGGGGACACAGAGGTGGTAGTGACTGTTGGCATGTCTGCATCTGGATGTTGCTTGTGTGAATGCTTGTGGGATCTGTGGTGCTTATGTCTGGATGAGCTGCCCTTGGGTGTAGAGGTGTGTGCAGGCTGGTCTGATGGTGTGGATGGGATAGGCAGAGGAACAGGAGACTGGGACTGGGTGGAGGGAGTCAGAAGAGGGAGGCTGGAGACAGGGGCAATGGCTGCCGTCAGTGCTGAGGCCAGAGCGTTGAACGATCGCTGATGGGCAGCCTGACCCGAATGAATGCCCTCCAGGTATGCATTGCTCCGATGCACCTCCATTTCTACACCCTGGATGGCATTCAAAAGGGTAGACTGCCCAACAATGAGCGTCCGCAGGAGGTCAATGACCTCCTCACTGAGGGCAGCAGGGGTAACTGGGGCAGGGCCTGAGGTGCCTGGGGCGAAGGAGATGCCCGCCTTCCTGGCCGAGCGGGCATGGGGCGAACGCTGAGGGGCTGCTGGGAGGGCGGGGCTGGTGCGCTGGGTGGCGGCTGTACCTGTTGTGGCGGTAGGCACGGATGGTGCCTTCCGAGGACGTGTCGGTGTCGCTGACGTCTCCACGGGTCCCCGTTGTGGAGCTCCACTCGCCCTCCGTCTCACTGGTGTACTCGGAGTCTGTTGCATGGCCCTCCGGGGCCATATGAGATGCAGCTCCCTCGTGCGCCGATGCCACTTCTCCTCCGCCTGATGATGCTATTGCACACATGAACAGGAAGACAAAGAAAATGGGGGGGGGGGAGAAATGAAGACAGGTTGAGTGCATGCATTGGCAACACAGTTGTCGGAGAGGACAGACACAGAAGCCCCCTGCACTAGGCCGCGCAATCGGGGTACACTACTCAGTTATTGTGACTAGGCCTACAGGTCTATGGACGACAAATGCACACATGAGTGAGGCCGGACCATGGATAGCTGTACTTGGCACCCTACAGAGGTGGGGGGCGGGGGCACAGGGCCATGCCTAATGGAGGGGCCTAGTCTACAGAATGCGCCCTGGCCTAGAGATAGCCACAGCCCTCCTCCCCCACCCAGACACCTTCACTGCGCGCAAAGATAGCAGAATGTGCTGATACTCACCCCCTTGTGTCTGCTATGATGTCCTCACGCGCCCATCCAAATCGGGGTAGGCCACCGCCAGGATCCGGGACATCAGGGGGGTCAATTGGCGGCTGGTACCCCTCCTACGTTGGGAGGCCATCCCCAGCAGAGACTCGGCGGTCTTTCTGGTCCCGCTGCGGATGTCCTCCCACCTCTTTCGGCAGTGGGTGCCCCGTCTGTTGTGGACCCCCAGGGCCCGGACGTCCTTGGCGATGGCACGCCAAATGTCGATCTTCTGATGGGCGCTGACCTATGTGACATGTACAGGGTGGTAAAGGAAATCTCATCACTTTTCTGCCTGGTCAGTGTGAGTGGCCCCCCCCTCCCCTACCTTGCCATGTGGCACATGCTCTCATCTTTCGTGCGTTGCACTCCTCATTCGCTCCCCTCCCCACCATCTTACATACACCCCACTCAACACAGGCATAGCCCATTCAACGTGCACCCTGTGTACTAACCTGTTGGTCTGGAGGACCGTAGAGTAGCGCATACTGGGGGAGGACCCCATCAACAAGTTTCTCCAATTCTTCAGAAGTGAAGGCAGGGGCCCTTTCCCCAGTCGCAGCAGCCATTGTATCTCCCAGACCGAGGTCACAGCAGCACTTGCAGTATCGGTCCTCTCCTGTGGATGATCAGGTCTCGAGTGATTAATCAGATAGAAAATGGCGGTCACGCCCATGGCGGTGCGTACCGCCGCGGTGCGTACCGCGACCACAGGCGCACATCCTCATTGGCTACTCATAGGGTGCAATGTTAACCAATGCGGCTTAGCACCGCAGTCTTCGACCGCCTACCGCCACGGTGTGCCACGCCAGCGCATTGACCTCACATCCCACTGTCACACTTCACAGGTCAGGCAGCCGCCATTTCAAGGGCCCACATGGCTGAATTTCTACTGCGTCACACAGGCCTAGGCCTTGCATTGCCACTCATACAAGCCTTTCAATGCATAGCGATTCGTGTACTGTGCAAGCTGTGTGAACGAACCTGTGGGTTGCTTGACTCTGTGCTCCATGTTGTCCTTCCTAGGCACCGTCCGCTGGGACTTGCGAGGAGAAGGATGAATCCTCCCGTGTACCGACCGCTGGTGGACTTGTCGACAATGGAAGAACGACATATCATACTTACATACAGGCTTGACAGAGCAACTATACATGAACTATGTGCCCAGCTGGAGCCAGACCTGATGTCCCCCATCCGCCAACCCACAGGGATTCCCCCTCTGGTGCAGGTTCTGTCAGTACTCCATTTTTTGGCAAGTGGGTCTTTTCAGACAACAGTGGCCATATCATCTGGGATGTCTCAGCCTATGTTTTCTAAGTTTTTGTCCAGAGTGTTGTCTGCCCTGATGAAATACATGAGGAGCTACATTATTTTCCCTGAGGTGGACGATTTGGCTACAGTGAAGGGTGATTTCTATGCCCTTTGACATATCCCCAACATCATTGGTGCCATTGATGGGACCCATGTGGCTTTGGTTCCCCCCAAAGAAAGTGAGCAGGTGTACAGAAACAGAAAAAGTTATCATTCGATGAATGTCCAGGTGGTCTGCTTGGCTGACCAGTACATCTCCCATGTAAATGCCAAGTTCCCTGGGTCAGTGCATGACGCGTATGTCATGCGAAATAGCAGCATCCCTTATGTGATGGAACAGCTACAGAGACACCGTGTGTGGCTAATTGGTGACTCTGGTTACCCCAACCTGTCGTGGCTACTGACCCCAGTGTGGAATCCCCGGACCAGGGCAGAGGAACGGTACAATGAGGCCCATGGGCGAACTAGGAGGATCATAGAAAGGACCTTCGGGGTCCTGAAGGCCAGGTTTAGGTGCCTGCATATGACAGGGGGATCCCTAATGTACTCACCAAAGAAGGTGTGCCATATCATCGTGGCCTGCTGTATGCTTCACAATCTTGCTTTGCGACGCGAGGTGCCTTTTCTGCAGGAGGATGGTCCAGATGGTGGTGTTGTAGCAGCTGTGGAGCCTGTGGAGCCTGTGGAGAGTGAAGAGGAGGAAGACGACGGGGACGACACGGACAACAGGGATACAGTCATACAACAATATTTTCAGTAGCACACAGGTAAGAATCACCCACGCCATTTTACATTTACTTAAGGCCTCATGCGTCTCCACTGTCTGTGTTTCCCCCCAGTTCCTGTTAACTGATTTGTGACTTTCCCTTCCCTTTTCAGAGCTGTATGACCCACTGCGTGACTTCTGCTTTGTTTGCCCATGGACTAAAGCTTATTGCAATTGGTATGTTGTCATCACAAAGTAACTGGACATTATTGCACCGTTATGTGTAATACATTTGTTAAGAATACAAGCAGACTCCTGTTATTTTAAGTGCAATAAGTGATTTATTTTAAGTGCTACATATAGGTACATGATTGTAAAACGGTGATGGGTGGGGGTGGAGTAATGTCCATGGCAGAGTCCAGTTCTCAGTCACACAGGTGCATTGTCCATATGCCTGTGGAAGGATGGAGCAGGGGCAGTTAAAGGTTTGACAGGGTGACAATGTGGGACAATGGGATGACATCAGGGGGTATCTTATGCTGGCGGGGGTCTTGCGAGATCTTGTAGGGTCTTGTGAGATCTCAGGTTCCGCTTGCGGGGTGGTTCTTCTTCTGCAGGAGGTGGGGTTCTGGTGGCCTGTCGTTGTGTGGGGGCCTCCTGTCCACTAGCGCCGGAGGAGGTGGTAGGCTGTTCCTGGCCTGGGCTAGTGACAGGGGCCCTTTGGGGTGCCACCTGGTCCCGCAATGTGGTGACTATCTGATTAAGGGCCACGATGATGGTCCCCATTGCGGAACCGATGTTCCTCAGTTCCTCTCTGAACCCCATGTACCGTTCCTCCTGCAGTGCCTGGATCTCCTGGAACCTGGCCAGTACCGTCGCCATCGTCTCCTGGGAGTGGTGGTAAGCTCCCATGATGGAGGAGAGGGCCTCTTGGAGAGTCGGTTCCCTGGGCCTGTCCCCCCCCTGTCGCACAGCAGCCCTCCCAGTTCCCCTGTGTTCCTGGGCCTCTGTCCCCTGGACGGTGTGCCCACTACCACTGCCCCCAGCTCCCTGTTGTTGTTGGGGTGGTGGGTCAACCTGGGTGCCCTGTAGTGGTGGACACACCGCTGATTGACGTGTCCTGGAGACAGAGGCATGGGCCCGCTGGGTGGGAGCTGTGCTGATGTTCCCAGAGGGGGTTGGGTCTGGTGTAGCCTGTGGCTGTCTGTGGGGAACTGACTGTCCAGAGGTCCCCGATGGGCCGGGCTGGTCATCTGGGTCCAGGGAGACAGAGCTGCTGTCATGGCTGGGGGCCTCTTCTGGGGGTGGGATGGACATCTCTGGACCCTCCGTGGCGGTGTGGTGGCGTTCGGGTCCTGCAGGGGTATAAAGGTATGGTTATTGCTTCTGTGTGTGGCATTTTGTGTGATGGGTGGGTGTCCGTGTACCCAAGTGTAGGGCTTTTGTGATGGTGGCTTGTGGGGGTGATGTGTGTGTGCAGTGGGCATGCTTTGGTGATGGGTGTCCATGCTTTGTGGTCGCATGCAGGGCTTGGTGTTGGGATGGGTGGGTTGTGATGGTGAGCCATTTGCAAGGAGTTGGTGTGATGGGGGTGGGGGTGAGGGTGGGGGTATGATTTGGCATGCAGGTGGGGTGGGGGTGGGAAGCAGTAGTGAATATTTGACTTACCAGAGTCCATTCCTCCGCCTACTCCTGCGAGGCCCTCAGGATGCAGGATGTGCAAGACTTCCTCCTCCCATGCTGTAAATTCTGGGGGAGTAGGTGGGGGTCTGCCGCCAGTCTTCTGCACCGCAATGTTGTGCCTTGATACCATGGAACGCACCTTCCCCCGTAGGTCGTTCCAGCGCTTCCTTATGTCATCCCGATTGCGTGGATGCTGTCCCACCGTGTTGACCCTGTCCACTATCCTTTGCCATAGCTCCATCTTCCTGGCAATTGTGGTGTGCTGCACCTGTGCCCCGAAGAGCTGGGGCTCTACACGGACTATTTCCTCCACCATGACCCTGAGTTCTGCGTCAACCTGGGGTGTCTTTGGGGTGCCATGGAGTGGTGTGGATGAGGTGTGGGGTGGCGTTTGTCGTGATGAGTGTGGTGCGTGTGGTGGTGTGTGGTGTTTGGTGCGTGGATGAGGTGTGGGTGATGGTGTTGTGTGCCTCTGTGTTGTGGGATTGTCTATTCTGTGCTCTCTCTCTAGCCTTCGTCAATAATTTCGGGTCGTAGGGGTTTGTGGGTGATGTGGGTGTGTGTTTTATATTGTGTTGGGTGTGTGGGAGTGGTGTTAGTATGTGTATCAGGTGTGTGTGTTTCAAACTGACCAATGTGGCTGTGTTTTCTATGTGTGTGTGTATTTTGACCGCGGCGGTGTGTACCGCCAATGGAATACCACGTTTGAAAGAGCGCCGCGTGGATTTGTGGGTCGGAATGGTATGGGCGTATTTCTGTTGGCGTGACGGTGGAGGTTTGGTCATCGCCTTTTTTTCGCTGACCTTTGGTGTGGCGGACTTTTGTGGATGTCGGCTTTTTGGCGGTTTGCAAGTTGCGGGTCAGAATGACCGTGGCGGTTTACCGCGGCCGCGGCGGTGTTATGGCGGTCTTCTGACCGGCGGTAAGCGCCTTTTACCGCCGAGGTCAGAATGACCCCCATAATGTTAACCATGACAAGCAGAGCAGACCAAAGTAAGGGCAATAAATGCAAACTTTGAATTTGGTATTATAAGCCAATCATCAAATCTTTCTAACAATAGGTATGATCTTGAAGAGCATCTTCGAAGCCATCGAATGGAAAGGACCTCAGGAAAGAGGCCACATTGTCAATTGTTAGATCAATGATCAGATAGGCAGACGGATCCACGGAGCACTAGTGTATAGCAGTCTCTTGTGCAGGTCCACCTGCAGGAGTGGCACTCTCGACAGTGCCAAAAAGAGCCACATCGTTCACCAAGGGAAGCTCATAAGTGGCCTCCCAAAACAGCCTTAATCTCAAGGGGCACGACCGTAAATGAATCCTCATCGGGGACATCTGCAGTGCTTGGTCCACAGAAGGCACTGGCATCACACGAAGACACACTGTAGGCAAGTGTTTGAAGAGGCATCATGCGCAGTGAAAGACTGGTTGCACGCACCATAGAAGTGGTCCGAATGACAATGACCAATCACACTCGAATTCCTCCAGCAATGGAACATTAAAGACCTGAACCATGTGCTCACGGCACAGTTGAGCTGGTGGCAGTGGCTCCATTGCTTTGCGTAGCTGTAAAAACACAACCACTGCGAATCAGAAGAAATAGCAGAAGTATTCCTCCT
The DNA here is from genome assembly GCF_031143425.1 of Pleurodeles waltl. Classification (NCBI taxonomy): domain Eukaryota; kingdom Metazoa; phylum Chordata; class Amphibia; order Caudata; family Salamandridae; genus Pleurodeles; species Pleurodeles waltl. The sequence continues at coordinate 1,048,015,634 of NC_090439.1, read as the reverse complement.
ATTAATGCCAAAATTGTAGGAAAGCCGCCAAACACACTTGAAGTGAATGGATGGCTGATGGAATGCCTCCAAAGACAATCTGGAAGATAGACACAAATCCAGACCCAATAGACTTAAAGAACTGGATAATCCGAATAGTGCTTGAGGCGTTGAAAATTCTGGATACCAGCTCTCCAAAGTGCTTGGGGAAGTTGATATTTAATAATGATTGTATCTCTGCTGATGATCTCGCAATGTGGAGAGCATAGTCTCTCTAGCTGATGTCAATGTGACTTGTTTTAGGAACAGTAGCGCCTTAGTCTACTCAGCTTGTCGTAATTTACATTAGCAGTATCAACGTGAGGCTACATTATACTTTTATCTCTCATGTGAGGGGGGTAATAAAACTTGTCCACAACAAGTAACAACCTTAGAGACTGAAATTGCGTAGACAATTCCTCGTCGCAAACCGCAACAGCTTTAGTCGGTCAGCACCACATAACTTCCATTCAAAAGTACATGAAATGCTGGTCGATTCAAAGGGATGGGAGTACCTTTCAGAAAACAGGCCTAGTTTGCAACCCCCACATCGCAAAGGCCGTGAAGGGACACCTGCTTGCAGATCATTGAATGACTAACAGTAGTCTCACATTTGCTTCCACTACGAAAGACCTCTGTTTCACTGTTCAAACATTTGTATTTGAAGGGCAACTCCCACCCTTCTTTAATATGGCTATCACCTAGTCACTCATACCTGCCCACAGCAAGATGTTTCAGACATTTCGAAAAACGAAAAGTGAAAATGGGCAGATTTATAATGCCATGTAGGAGCCATAATGTTGACGGACTCTTTGCAACTGTGAAAGGCAACTTCTCTAACTTCTCTATGTGAAGCATGGTGAAACTTGTTTCCCTTTTAGCCATTGTCTCTTGTTCCCGGGATAAATTAAAAGCAATGAACAATTCACTACCGTTAATGTACTTCCATCGAACTCAGCCATTTTTCAAAGTGTGTAACGTCCAACCTAACTGCATGATGGAACGCAGTTGACTTTGCCCATGCTATAAAAGGTGCATGTCTGTCTGAATGATATCTATCACAGACGACACTATGTTTGTCATGGAAGAAATCCTGTTGGAAAGAGTGTTCATGTTGTTGTGGACAACTGCAAAAGCCTTTTCTAGGTTTTCTATATCTATTTGCCTTAAACGCGCAGCAGCTTCTTTCTGAGAAAGCTTCCAGATCTCATTATACATAGCATAGATAAATCTCTTAGAGTGTTGCTTTCTAGGACCTAACAAAAAGTCCTGCAAGTCTATATCTTCAGAAAGAGTGCTAAGATGTTCCTTAACTGCGGCTAACGTGTTAGTCTGTACTCATTGTTGGCACAGTTTACCCACACTGTATGTTGTAACTATACCCGTGTGTTGACCCGAGGGAAAGCGAGGGTCTGGCCGGCTAATCTTGAAACCCCCTGAGGAATTCACAAAATGTGCCTGACATCCATTGGTGTCTATTGGCCAAATCAACCACCCTCTGGGACAGGGAAGTGAAGAGTTATAGGTACCAGCCTGAACTTTTGCATCTAGTTTTTCCCGGTGACACTCAGGAAGGATTGCAAATTATTACATTTTGCCGGTTTGGGGATACTCGGCGTGTTCTTTTATTTTAGCTAACCCCAGACACGAAGTCTGTTGAATGGTATCATTCAAAAAGATAATTTGCACAGGAATCAGGCGCGCTCTAAATAAAGCTTCCCTACCCTGTATTTGCCAATCTTGTTTCCCTATACACTCTTTAAATCAATAGTGTTCTTTCAGTATTTGTAACCTTCAACTGTAAGACGGGAAACAAAGGAGTCTGAATAAATCAGTTTTGTGTCAGTTAGCAAAATGTTCCTAATTTTTGAAGGAGGTAATTTGAAGTAATATGACTCTGGATGTTTTGTGTAATGCCAAGAAAAATAAGTACATTTATCTGAATAACATTTTGGGCTCCCCACAGGTTGTGTTGAACAGTGTTCCCACTGTGTATAGTTAAGTACTGGTCTATGTGTAGTAGCACGGTGCAGGTAGTAATGTCCCCAGTTGTTATAGCAGAACATTTCCCCAAAATTCATTGTATTTGTGTATACATCATCACTTTCAAATACTGAATACTTTTTCAATTCAATTAACATAGAATCAACTCTCTAGACATCCCAATCATCAGATACAACACCAGGTGTAATTTCATCAGTCATAGAAATTTTGAAAACATATGGAATTTGAATGAACTCAGTAGGCCTGTATATATCAAATTGAAAGTTCTCCCACACAATTCCATCAGGAACAGGTACAGCTGAAATGTTTACAAGGGACAAGTCTCTTTGGACCTTATGTGAGGAATGATATGGAGTTAAGACTTCATCCACAGGCTCAGCAGAGAAGCGTTCAGGAAGGTAATGGCCATTTATAAGTAAAAAGAAAACAGTCACAAAACCAATCCATAGAAACAATGCAAAAAATGTCAAGCAGAACCATAAATAGTTCCATAGGTGAATTAAATAGTTACTTTTAAGCCATAGGCACAGCTTACGTGTCTTTGAAACATTTTCAATCACAGGAGTGGATGAGTCTGAAGAAAAGTCAGCAATGTCAATAAAATAACCAGAAGCAGTCTCTGCAAATGCAGGAGCAAGTGCATTACTGGTGGATGGATCCACTTCAAGTGGAGGCTCTTAGTAGATGGCGTTGTCAGTCTGTGTTGCCAAATCTTTGACAGGCACTGTCATTAAAGTGGTGACTGGAGTCAGCAAGAGTTCATTTTCTGCTCTCCCCACGGTTGAGTAGGTATTTGTAGCATTGTTGGACATGCTTGTGTAGTCAAAAGTAATGTTATTTCTGCTTTGAAGATGTATGTCATTTTGGGTAGTGAGAGGGGACCGGGAACTACCCAAGGGACCTCTGGGTCTACTGTGCAGGACTGGCCACATGGTGAAGTTTGACATCATCAATGGAAATGAATCTGTTTGCTTTGAAACCAGGCAGTGGTTGTAAGATTACAGTTCTGGTACCTTGAACTCCCAGAACTGGGCCCGGTGCTCTGTAAGATGGGCAGAATTCATTCTTCACAGTGATCTTCTCACGAACAGATCCCCGACTTTAGGAATCCAGCCAGTGGAAGTTGTTGGTAAATCCCCTATTCCTAAAGTGGCAGCACTGGTGGATGATTTATTATCACAGAATTGCTGAAGCTTCTGTAAAACAGTAAGACGTTCATTTATGTCAAAAGGTGTGTCTGCTGCCACCAAACCATGGCCATCAAGATCAGGGACATACATAGGTGTCCCAAAGAGAACATCATAGGGAGTGTGACCCCCCAAGGGGCGTCCTGGCAGATTATTCAGTGCTCTCTGGACCCCATGTAGGTGATGAAGCCAACTGCGGCCCGATCCTAATACTATAGCTTTTAAGGACTGCTTAAGATGACAATTCCTCCTCTCCATGACTGAATTTCCCTCAAGATGGTATGGTAAGGAGTAATGAAGTTCAACACCCATCACCCCCATGGTGTCCCTGAATGCCTTAGAGGCAAAGGCAGGGCCCTGGTCTGAATGGAATGCTGCAACCACAAATGTACTGATAAAGATCAGAAAGCCTTTTATAACAGTTTGAGCATCAGCCGACTGCTGTTGTCACACCCACAGGAATCTAGAACAAGAATCTACAGTGACTAAAATGTATTTGTATGCACCATCAGGTTGAAGCGGACGGCAGTGGTCCAGGTGCACACATTGTACTGGCCTATTGGGCACTCAGAGGAATGTCTGCGGTGTGCGTTTGATATTGGAGCCCTTAATTTGCGGGCAAATGTCACAACAAAGGACGTACTGTTTTGTCTGTTTGTGTAGACCTGGCCCCCAAAAGCATTTCTGTAAGAGTGTTACTGTGGCCGAAATACCAGCACGAGCAGATGTGACACCCTCATGTGCTGCTTTTATTAGATCTAATCTCGGGTCTTGATTGGGGATCACTCTATCTCCAACCCCAGGAATTGTTGCATAAGCAACATTCTGTGCACTGACTTGGTAAGAATATTTTGTAGGGTATGCTTTCGGAAGAGACTTGCCTTCAGCTGAAGCTTTTATGGCAGTCAGAATTTCATTATCCAATCTAGTCTGAGAACGAGTCACTGCAGCCACAGAAGCCATAGCTACTGCAGAAAGTATTGCTGATAACATATATTCCTACATGTTGGTGGCTCAATGTATGTACTACATGGACACAAAGCAGCTCATCCTTAAGATCAGCCACCCTCCTCCACAGAGTTCTGTGTTTTATGGTGTTCCCTTTAGAATCTCTAAGCCCGTTCAATTGCCAGTGATTAAGATAATCATTGTAGGACTGGACACAGTAGTATGAGTCACAGACAATTAAAGTCAGTAATCCTGGCTCTGTGTGTTCTAGCGCTGAAATAAAGGCTTTACATTCATCCAGCTGGGCTGTGCAGTCCCCTAAGGTCTGTGTGTAGGTATTGTGAGGGTGGAATACTCCATCCTTTATCACTCCGCTCACAGCTTTCAACAATCCGCTATATCTCTCAATCATGCCTACAGCTTGTGGATAATAACTAAGGTGCACAATCCACAGAATTCCCTGTTCCTGCGCCCATCCCTGCACTGTTTTCCCTAAAAAGTGTGTGCCCCTATCTGTTTGGATCTCATCATGTGCCCCATAATGTTTTATCAGGTAGTTTAGCCCTCGCAAAGTGGACTTTTGGTCTGCAGACATACAGGGCATACCCAACATAAGGCCAGAGTAGGTGTCCACCATGGTCAATACGTAGCTTTTTCCTCCTTCCTTTGGTAGCGGCCCGATATAGTCCAATTGCCACACTGTAGTAGCTGCAGTTCCTCTTCTGATATGGCCGCTAGGCTTCTTTTGCAAGGGCATTTATCTAATCAGGTTGCATGTGGGGTACTCCTTTACTGCTTTTTGCACTTGTTCTTTAGTGGCTGGAATTTGTCGTAGCTGTGCCCATGCATAAGTGCCATTCTCTCCTGGATGTCCGGATGTTGCATGGGCCCTGTTTGCTAAAGTGGCTTCAGCTTCCTGCTTGATGACCACCGTTCGCATTTTGGCCATCTGATCTACGGTGTTGTCGAATAGAGATGCAAGTGAGGTGTCCATTGGGCGTCCACATGTCCTACATAGATTTGACATTTGTGCCCTTTCTCCCACATCTCTTCCCATAGCTGTTCGCCTCCCGAAATGGGGGTGCCTTTAATTTTCCATCCATCCTTGCTCCAAGTCGGGCCTAGCTTGCTAGTCCTTGGTAAGTGGCCCAACTGTCAGTGTACACAAATGTTTTCTCTCTGATGGGGGCTTGTTCGATCACTGCTGCTACCCCCTGCCGTTTTGCAAGCTGGCTTGATTCATTATCCCCTTCTCGCAGCAACATCGTTTCTGTAGCAGGCTGGAATGCAACTGTTTGCCTTTGTCTTTTTCCGTGATAGTACCGGGCGGTACCATCTGTGAACCATGCATTTTGCCGTTCTTTTTCAGTGAGTTGTTCAAAAGGCGGGGCTGTCTTGAATGGTGAGGATTCCATTTCAGAGGGCTCTAGTGCAGGGGCCATTGCCTGCAAGTCCACTGCCCCTAGTTTATCTTCTTGTAACTTCGACACTCCTGCTGGTCCTGGTTTTGCCCTCAGCTGCAGATACCATTTCCACTTCACGATGGCAAACTCCTGCGCTCTTCCTACTTTATTGCCAACCCCTCCGTCTCTTGTCCAACCTAGTAAGGGACCCATGTTTTTAAAATGACCGGCCGATCATCAGTTATGCGTGGCACCCTCTTTTTTTTCTGCCTCTGCCATAGGCTCCACATCACTACATCATCTACATCATCTACATCATCCTGTACTATCATTTCCAGCTCAAACGGGTCTCCTTCTGTGATGGGACCTAACGTAAAAGGATTCTGTAATGCATCTTTTGCTCCAGTGTCCCACCACCCCACCAACCATTTAAACAAAGGCTCAGCAGGCATCTGCCTAAATATACGGGTTCTCTGCAACAACTCACTCTTCGTTTAATTTAATCTCTTACCAAACAAGAATTCTGTATTTGCCCGCCATTCGCTCCCTTTTTACCTTCAATTTCACCTACACATCCTTCTCCACTTTCAACTCCACCTAGTTCTGTTACACGTACTTCCACCTCATCCTCCCAAGTATGTGGATCCCAATTTTCTTTGCGTACCAATGCCCTCACTTGCACATTTAAGGGTATTTTAGGCTTCTGCCTACTCTTCTGTTTGCGTATCAGTGCTCTCACTTGCACAGTTGAGGACATTTTAGGCTTCTGCCTACTATTCTGTTTTGCTACTCGTACTGCTAATGCGGTGTACCTTGCCTCCATTTGATCACCCCGAGTCACTGCCCTTTCTATGGTCTCTTTCATAAGTAACTGCCTTTCCTGCAAGGCTGCAACCTCATCCCGCAGTTTTATTATCTCTGCATCTTGTGTTAATGTTTTCCTGCATACCGTACGGAGTGCAGACAGGAAAATCCATCCCACTTGCCCTGCTGCTTTCAGCTCCAGCTTCGCCCCTCTTATCTTCACACTCTTAACCGCATCTTCCACTAAGAGAGGAGTCACTTTCTCATCTAATGCCTCCCATACCATCGGCGCTGCCCACCGGTTCAGGAGTCCTGCCACACCAGAGAACGGGTCAGTTGCTAACCACCCGGGAATTGATCTGGCTTCTGTCCCATGCTGCCTTCCGCTCTCTTCCTCACTTTTCTTACGTCCCCAAAGAGGCATTATTGACTTATACCCCACTCCTGGTACCAAATGTCTTATCCAGGTGACTGGTTGACACCTGTTCGGTATAAGTCAATAAGGACGCTCAATGAAGGACCACACGCCAATTATAAATACAATTTAGCTTTACTAGAATTGCAGGTAAAATGTAGGCATTTAGCACATTAACAATAGTAGAATAAGAATAGCAATGAGAAGCATCTATTTATATATAAGTACACTACAAGGAGCATCTATGTGTATATATATATATATATATATATATATATATATATATATAAGCAAAGAGTTCATTGACAGATTTTGATTTTGATTAACTGTATACTAAAATGTATCACACTACGATATTCAGGAAGCAGAATATAAATGAGTTGAATACTTCAGCTAAGCTTTGATTTACTGCACACCAAAATGCATGTTTCAATTATTGTAGCAGTTCACATTAAGAGGTTTAGAGAGCAAAATATAAACGAGCTGAATACTTCAGGTTATAAACACAGTGCAAGCATAAATAATCAGTCATAACAATGTAGCAGAGAAACAAAGGCCTTTCATCCCTGTGTGGAAACATAACTTAGTCCACGACAGGCTGGGGAGCCCTCTACCGCCTGCTTGGACCTCTCTCCCCCTCAAGCACCACGAGCAAACAGGGAGGCAGCGCTGGGCCATGGCAGCTTCCACAATTACATCTGCGAGCTTTCAAATCCCTCACCCACACTTCAGTGCTTAAATATCTCGAAGCTTGGATTCTATCTCATTCTGGCGTTTTCTAGCTATGTTATCAGTACTTGGCTGCTCTGCCCTTCTCCAGCCTTTGTTTTCATTCCATCTTCAAGGATGAGACGGAGTCTTCTACACAAACAAGCTTGAAAATAATATCATGAACTTTTCCACGATGTTTGGGAGGGGGTTTCAACAGGCATTACACTCATCTACACTGCTCAAGCTAATTAACCCTTCGCGTTACAATGTCTTCCGCATCTTTCCCTATACTGAACAGGCACAATAGCTGGAACAGAGTTAATGCATTTGCCATCTGTGCTACTCTATAGCCATGAAATTCTCATAAGTTATGGGATCATCATGGGATACCTGACTTTGGGGAATGCATGGTCACAATGTATTACATGCAAGATGTTGTGCAAGGGACCCCTGACCAATTCCATCATACAAATAAACTTAATACTTTGCTAATTTTGTTTGGTAAACCCCTGCTGATCTAGTACAGCATATGTTTAATTACTAACTTCCCAGTATGGAGGCTATCACAGACGTGGGTGTATGCTAAGATCAGAAGTCCAGCATTCCTGTGACTATTGCTATTCCGAACGTACATACAAATTGAAACCTACATCTTCATGATTGACACAGTGGTACATTTGCTAAACCATGTGTTAATAATATGACAGTGTCAGTTTGCTGTATAGCCGCTGATCTACCAACTTGGCAAATGTAAGATAATGAATGTGTCTCACTGTGATTTCCAAAACCCATAATGGGTACACAGGGCAATGAGTGACACATTTCAGGTGCAATGATTACACCTGTGCCCATACAGTCTGTCATGGATGACTACAATATACACTATCAGCATAGATCTCCTTGTTGTATCCAAATATTAAAACTGGTCAATCCATGGATAGCCTCAAACTGTCACCGATTAATGCACAGGATCCCTGCCATTGTGGTGTCATAGGGGGCATATGTGGCTCAGGGTACACTGTTAATGTAGCATATGTAACCTACACACAACACAGGCCCTACATGTAAGGGACCATAGAAAGCATGATAAATCATGACCTTAAATCAACCCACAGGTGCGTCAGACAGTAAATGATTGTCCCTTGATGCACAAGCCACAATACCTGAGTGACTGGTATTGCAGTGCTCCAGGAAAGTGGCTTTGCATGTCTCTCATTACTACAAATGATGAGAGGAGTACACTCCATAAATGAGTCTGAAACCAATTGATGGAGCATGTTTGTCACTACATGATAGTTAGGGTCACTGCATGTGTGCAGATATGTGTGTATCACTCACTGGAGTGACCGGATCTGTACATGTTTGCAGTGGTATGTCTGTTGAAGTATCATCATGCCTGAGAGGCTGGACTTTCAGATTTAATGTTACACACAGTAATTCTATTTGAAAGTGTTGTACAGTGCACAGACATTGAGCACATTTCTCCCTTCCATGCTTCACAGGTGGACCTGCCCCTAAACAATCGGAGAAGTGGCTTGATTTGCGGACCCAGACATATCCAGAAAGTGTTGATATTTCAGTCCTGTGTTGTGTTTGACTCCTGTGTGTTGGACACATAGCAAGGTATGATGTGCTGGTAAATGGTCGGATATGTTACTTGGTGGAGTTTCACTTTTTTTCCATCTTTGAGTTGGACAATCAGTAGCGTATAGTTATATTTGGGGATTGTAGTGCAGCCCTGTAGGCATGGCCATGTGAAGAGGGTGACATTTGTATTTGAAATTTTTATAAAGAAAAATTAGCAGAGTCCCATATTCATGATTTAGTTGGCAAGTCAGACCCCGAATCTCACAGAATAGGGATGCCAAAGTCTTACCCACAGACTTGAGCCTCCCTGTTCACTAATGAACATGTTCAACTGTATATTTGACTTCCTAGCAGCATCTAGCTCCACATGTTGTGCTACGTGTATGTAGCACTTGAGTACATTGTCATAGGACTGTACGACGAAACAACGACTTCAAAAACAACTACTGCCTCGTTGCTACTACTAATGATTTTACCACGAATGCCTTAACAACGATATTTCGTTGTAAAGGCATTCCTGATAAAATCATTAGCAATAGGCACCATTCACCCTACATCCCTCACCCCACCCCCCCAACCCCACCCCAAAACCTAAAACCCTCTGACCCCCCACCCACTCCCCAAAACCAAAAACACCCCACCCCCCAACCCCACCCCAAAACCTAAAACCCCCTGACCCCCACCCACTCCGCAAAACCAAAAACGCCCCACCCCCCAACCCCACCCCAAAACCTAAAACCCCCTGACCCCCCACCCACTCCCCAAAACCAAAAACGCCCCACCCCCCAACCCCACCCTAAAACCTAAAACCCCCTGACCCCCCACCCACTCCCCAAAACCAAAAACGCCCCACCCCCGCAACCCCACCCTAAAACCTAAAACCCCCTGACCCCCCCCACCCACTCCCCAAAACCAAAAATGCCCCACCCCCCCAACCCCACCCCAAAACCTAAAACCCCCTGACCCCCCACCCCCTCCCCAAAACCTAAACCCACCACTTACCTTCGCCAACTCACTTCTTTGTACCTTAACCACGCATGTTCGTTGTTCAGAACATACGTAGTTAAGGCACAAAAAAACGGAGTCGTGGTTAAAAAAAGCGTTGTTGCGCTTTCGTTAACCACGACTTTCGGAAAAAAAAAGTTTTAAAAAAGGATGTTCCCCTGTCATAGGTGTACATGCAGCTCATGGCCTGATGTGTGCTTGCATCTATCTGCTTGTTGTAAGACAGGTATTAGTGGTATTAAATGATGTTGACAATTGTTTGCATTTACAAACATAAATGTGGATCGGATTGTCCAAGGTTTGGGTGTATCCTAGTTGGACATCCTCCTTACCTGTGGTGGACTGCCCAAACCCATGTACAGCTGTCCAAAGCTTCCTGGGTGTCCTTGATGTTTGAAAGTATGTGTTGCTTGTCCATCCCCCCTGAGGCACAGACTTAGGGTTATGAAATGTGTTCCTAGGTGTGATGATCCAAGTTTAGTACACAGACATGTAAATCTGTAAATCACTTGTCCAAACCTAGGGTACCTACTCTTGATCAGCAACTCATTCCATCCTGGCAATTCCATTTACAAATCACAGATCTTGTGGCCTTTGATTGTCATCCAGAAGATAGTCATTAGTTGGCCTGTCACATGTGGAGGACTTGCAGCAAGTTTTACGTGACTAATGGCTGAACAATGATGCATAGGTCATTTAATTTGTTATACATCCTTTAGAGCATTGCTGTGCTGTTAGATAGGACATGTGTAGGATGCGTTACCATGTACTTCCTTAGGGAGAATCTGTGATCTGTATGGTGATATGGCCTGTTTCAGCTACATTAGATGTATTGTCTGATTCATATCAGTAGCTATATCACACAACGAAGTACCTAATGTTTGGCTTTATGTTTTTTAACAGCAGGCAAAATTAATGCCATCCAGATTTGTGAGTATCAGTACCGGGCGATGCATTACTGCCACATTCTGGATGTGGAGTCTGGGTTCCGCCACATGGCACGGCGTTATCACCATGAAAGAGCCTCAGGAGTGTTGAGGGCATTTGCCCAAGGGGGCCCTTCTGTGTCCACAACTGCCACCACCACCAGCACCACCACTACCACCCAGGTGGCACCAAGGATATCAGGCACCACTACAGGACCACTGACAGCAGCACCTGCACCTCCCCCTACAAGCATGGCACCATCAACCGGACACACATCTACAGCTGGCACCCAGACCACCCCTGCTGCAGTCATTGACCCTGCAGATTTCAGACTGATGCAACGTGACATGCAACGTATGTTGCAGAGACTGAACAGGCTGCAGCAGGAGGTGTCACAAATTAATAAGAGGGTGTGTTTCATCAAGAAGACCCTGCAGAGGACGAACTTGTAACATTTATACCCTCTGCCATGATTCCCTCCCACCCCTTCTCTTTCCTGGTTCTTTTAATTGGTGGGTTTGGGGGGCTTAGTGTTAGGTTAGAATAGGCTGTTAGTTTAGTTAGTAGTAGTGGGTTGGGGGGCTGGGGGTGATATTTTGAAATGTTATTTTATTATGTGTGTGGGTGGGTGGGGGATGATGTTGGGGTTTTGGTGTTTTAAAAAAAATACAAAAAAATATATATTTGTTTAGTATAAGATAGTATGTGTTTAGGTTAGTATATGTTGTTCTCCATGTGTTTCGTCTTATAAGGGAAGGGGTGCTGTTTAGAGTGTTTTGTTAAATGTGATAAGTAAGTTTAACGTAGGTTAGTTAGGGCCAGTTGTGGGTAATGTGTAGTTAGGGTAAGTTAGGTTAGTTAAGGTGTTTCCCCAGATTTTATTATCCTTTTTTTACTGTTAAATAAATATTTAGGTACTCCTTTACAGTATGTGTCATATGCTTGGGGATCAGGGCCTTAGCATGGGTGAACAGTGTCTCTTTAGTATTTGCATTTGTGTCCCATCCTGCAACCAAATCCCAATTGAGCTGTCACATTGGCAGCTACACCAGAGCTACTTTGCTAATAATCTGCCATCCATTGCAACCACCACTCACAGTTACTATGGATCCCAATGTGTTGTTAATTTTTGATGTATGTTTTCAATCTCACATACTTTGGGATCGGATTTGGTACTGAGTGTTATGTCTGCCTGCGCCTGATGTTCAAGTGAAGCTTTATAAGGTGAGTGATGGTATATTCTCAAGTAGCATAGTATACATGACTCACACCCATCATTTGTTATACTGTACAGCCAGGTTACTTTTTTGTACGTACACTCATACACATCCATTCCTGCTGTATGGTGTGTATTGAGAAAATTGTGACAAATGTCACGTACGTAAAATTGGCTAGTACAATAATTTGAAGGCAATATTTTTCGGTTTAGACATCCCTTGAAGAAGACTTATTCTGTCCAACACAGAATTTTAATGTATAGTTTTGAGTTACCTCAGAATTGACCTTCATGAAGGGTAGATGATGGGAAATATCCAGACCACAGTGCATAGTTGTAGGAAAGTACCATCTTACCTGGCATTTTTACTTGTGTGTCAGTTTGTTTTTTCCTGTCTCACTGCGATCCTGCAAGCCAGCACCCCAGTGCTAATAGTTTGTGGCCTGAATGTGTTCCCTGTGTGGTGCCTAACTGTGTCACTGAGGCTCTGCTAACCAGAACCTCAGTGCTTATGCTCTGTCTGTCTTTAAAATTGTCACTGCAGGCTAGTGACCATTTTTACCAATTCTGATTAGCACACTGGAACACCCTTATAATTCCCTAGTATATGTTACCTAGTTACCAAGGGTATTGGGGTTCCAGGAGATCCCTATGGGCTGCATCATTTCTTTTGCCACCCATTGGGAGCTCAGACCATTCTTACACAGGACTGCCACTGTAGCTGGAGTGAAATAACTTCCACGTTATTTCACAGCCATTTTACACAGCACTTAAGTAACTTATAAGTCACCTATATGTCTAACCCTCACTTGATGAAGGTTAGGTGCAAAGTTACTAAGTGTGAGTGCACACTAGCCAAGGTGCCCCCACATAGTTCAGGGCAATTTCCCAGGACTTTGTGAGTGCGGGGACACCATTACATGCATGCACTACATATAGGTCAATACCTATATGTAGGTTCACTATGGTAACTCCGAATATGGCCATGTAACATGTCTAAGATCATGGAATTGTCCCCCCATGCCAAATCTGGTATTTGGGGTGCCAATCCCAAGGTCAGAGACCCCTCCTGATAGGCGCTTACCTGACTAGGTGGCCAATCCTCCTCTGAGGGCTATTAAGGGTCTCTCCTGTGGGCTTCACAACAGTTAATTAATGAAAGAGCTCACCAGAGTTCTTCTGCATCTCTCTCTTTGACATCTGCCAAGGATCGACCGCTGACTGCTCCAAGACACCTGCAAAACCGCAACAAAGTAGCAAGAAGACTACCAGCAACATTGTAGTGTCTAATCCTGCCAGTTTTCTCGACTGTTTCCTGGTGGTGTCTGCCTTCACCCTGCACTGAAAGCCAAGAAGAAATCTCCCGTGGGTCGACAGAATCTTCCCGCTGCTACCGCAGGCACCAAACATCTGCTTCACCGGTCCTCTGGGTCCCCTCTCAACTTGACGAGTGTGGTCCCTAGAACAAAGGAGCTGGATCCAAGTGACCCCGACAGTACAGTGGTCCATCAGTCCAAATTTGGTGGAGGTAAGTCCTTGCCTCCCCACGCCAGACAGTAATCCTGTGTACTGTGTACTGCAGCTGCTATGGCTTCTGTGCACTTTTGCAAGGAATCCTTCGTGCACAGTACAGCCCAGGTCCCCAGCACTCCATCCTGCATTGCTCAACTCGCTGAGTTGACCACTGGTTTCTTGGGACCCTCCTTTGTAGTGTTGAGACTACTGCTGTGCTCAGTTCTCTTGAACCCGTGTTCAAGTGCTTCTGCGGGTGCTGCCTGCTTCTGCATGGGTTCTCTGTATTGCTGATCGCCCCCTCTGTCTCCTCCTCCAAAGGGCAACCTCCTGGTCCTTTCTGGGCCCGGGCAGCACCCATTTTCTTCAACCATGACCTTTGCAGCTAGCAAGGCTTGTTTGTGGTCTCTCTGCGCGGAAACAACTCTGCATCCTCTAGCACGCCGTGGGACATCTTCTGTGCAAAGGAAAAGTTCCTGGCACCTTTCATTGTTGCAGAATCTTCAGCTTCTTCCACCCGGAGGCAGCCATTTTGCACCTTCATCCGGGGTTTAGTGGGCTCCTGCCCCCCAGGACACTTTTGTGACTCTTGGACTTGGTCCCCTTTCTTTACAGGTCCTCAGGTCAAGGAATCCATCTTCAGTGCTTTGCAGTCAGTTGTTGTCTTTGCAGAATCTCCTATCACGACTTTAGTGTGTTTCTGGGAAAGTAGGGTAACTTTACTCCTACTTTACAGGGTCTTGTGGTGGGGTATCTTGGACACCCTTAGTGCTTTCTTACAATCCCTGCAACCCTCTACACACTACACTAGTCCTGGGGTCCCTAAGTGGTTCGCATTCCACTTTATTAGTATATGGTTTCTGTTGCCCCAGGCCTATCGCATCCTATTGTATTCTACAGTGTTTGCACTACTTTTCGAACTGTTTACTTACCTGATTTTGGTTTATGTGTATTTTACTTACCTCCTAAGGGAGTACATCCTCTGAGATATTTTTGGCACATTGTCACTTTATTTTTAGTAACTCTGAGTATTGTGATTCTTATGATATAGTGCTATATGTTATAAGTGGTATAGTAGGAGCTTTGCATGTCTCCTAGTTCAGCCTAAGCTGCTCTGCTATAGCTACCTCTATCAGCCTAAGCTCCTAGAACACTACTAATCTATTAATAAGGGATACCTGGCACAAGGTGTAAGTACCATCAGGTACCCACTATAAGCCAGGCCAGCCTCCTACAATAGTTATCAGCCCACATTCTTTCTGGGCAGTTGTATTGACATTCTGTGATAATTGACATGAGGCAAACATCACTGATCTCCCTCACGGTTGATGTGTCACATTACACAGAGACAAAGTGGCTGGGTAAGTGTTATTTATTTTAAAGTGCTGTAGTGCTATATTTACATTGTCCATGATTGTGAGTCCATTAGTGTGACACCTTCCATTGTGATCCTAAACAAGTTCAAAAGGACATGTCATTGGACATGCTGGAGTGAAGTGTCATACAGTGCAGAGGGACATGATTTGCCAATGTGTTAGTGAGAGACAATCTCAGGGCAGAGTGACAAGATAAACAGTGGGCTGGAGAACAGTGCTTGAGAGCAGCTGTTGCAAGACTGGCATGCTACAAAGCACAGGACTTTGGTTATAAGTGGCCAGGTGGCAGGGACTAGTGCTACTGGGTACTCTTACGGGTGAAGGTGATCTGTTCCACGTCTTCATCCTCTGATGTGTGTGTTGTCTCCTCTGCCCTTGTTGGTGGTGGGTGTGAAGGCGCAACACACACCTCAGTGTTTGAAGACGTGGAGTCAGACATCATGGTAGCTGCCAACTGTGGGGCTATTAAGGGCAGTACTGCAGCAAGGAGGAGCTGCTGGTTCTTAAGAATAGCAGCCACATCACTGTGGTAGGCAGCCAGGTTGGCCCTGAGGAGGTGAATTTTGCATTTGTGCATGCGTTGAAAGGTTTGTTGTTGGAGGTGTTGTGTCAACTCTCTTACAGCTGTGCTGATTTCCTTCACACTTTTTTCAAGTTCTTGCAAGATTGATGTTCACCCTTGCATGGCTGCTGCCTGTTCTGCAGTTGACATCACGCACAGACACACCCCCTCTAGGCTGGCTGCCATATTTTCCATTCCCACCTGCAGTTCCTTGGCCAGCTCCCGCTGTACTCCAACTACAGTTCTCTCAAATCTGGTGCCAGTGTTGTCAGAGTACTCAGCTGGGTTGGAGCTGGCAGGTCGTACAGTTGGGGTGGTGGGTGGGTCCTCTGTGATGGCTGCTGTATCTGTGCTCCTCCTTGCAACTGAAGGTGGGGTCTGGAGGGATCCAAGGACATCTTGGAGGGTCTGCTGGCTGATGTTTATCAGCTTGTCATCCATGTCATCAGGGAAGTCCAGGAAAGGCATATCCCCAGGAGAGCCATCGTCCTCTGCAATGAGATATTGTACAATTAGTGTGTCTGTGTTGTGGCATTTGTAATGTGACGTTCCTGCCTTTCTATTTGTTGCACTTTGTGATATAGGTTCCTGTTCATTGTTCCTGTCTATAATATTAAAATTCTCCCAGGCCTGTGCCCCACCTGCATGCCACATGTAGTGTGGTCAGTATGGGGACTTGTCAGCATTACGTCCTCTAGGTGTTGGTTCTGGCCAAATTGTATATTGCCACCTTCTTGTCCTACTCAACCCTCCGTCATCTTCCTTTCTTATGGTGAGGCCTTGCACTGGCTGTGGGTATTCTGATCGCACTTGCACCACACTTAACAATCTGGAACTGAGCCAGTCTCAGATATTTCACATCCAGCTATATGTCGCTGAGACCTAGCATAACTATGTATAGCATTGGCATGGTACACTACATATGTCAGCATTGGTAGTGTGTAATGTTGATGTTGGGGAATGTTTGCTACATTGGATTGCACTGATGGTCCTAGCAGTGTTCCATTTCCTCTTCTGACTGTGAGGGTGTATTTCACTAGCCGGTGACATATGTCCTCCCCCTCAATGCTGTTGTCTGAGCGGTATGGCATTTGGGATGTTGCATCGTGTCATTGGAGCTCTTGTGACCCAGGCACAGGGTGGACCCTGACATATGCACCATGGGTATGATATTAGTGCTGTGTACCTCATAATGTTTATGACAATGGCTGATGTTTGTAGCATCTATGGACATTCACATTTGACAGGATTAGAACATTTGTATTGATTTCAGGGGATTGATAACGTTGTCATCCTGAACCCTCTAATTTGGGTGTGTTTGATCCATGGGGACATTACTGCCATTAGCTACTTGACTTGCACACACAGCAGAGGTGGTAGTGGCAACTGTTGTCAATATTACATTCCACTTGTGGATATGGCCTGAGACTGTTCATTGAGCCCTAGTTCATGTAGGGAGAATACCAGCTGTCGTGTGACAGCAGGCCATTTTTACGTTGTACCCTACCCTCCTGGACCGGCTTTACCTTTCCAACATCCTTGGCATGGCAGCATACCCCAATGCAAAGGTTGTTGGTGGAAACCAGGTTTCCTCTGAACAGCCCATGCCCCTGTGCCATGCCCCTTTACCCATGCCACTCCCTGAATATCATGACTTCCATGCATTGAGTAGTAGGTATGTCCCCCCACCCCGGTTGCAGTTAACAATTAGGCATTTTAGTTCCCAATGCGACTTACCCTGCATCTGTGTTGTCTCCTGGTAGTCTGCGCTGTCCTTTCCTTGAATCCCTGTGACGATCTCCTCAGGGATGACGGCTGCCACCATCTCCTCCATGTGGTCCAGGGCCTCCTGCGGTGCTGGACTCCCACCTCCAGTCTGCAGTGCTGCCTTCCTGTTCCTGGCCATCTTTTCCTTGGTCCTGCGCTTGCAGTCCTGCCAGCGTTTCTTGCACTCGATGACTGTTCTCCGTACTTCTGCCACACTGTTTATCTTTTCAACAATTTGTTGCCATGTTGCCTCTCTTCTTCTAATGGGCAATTTTGAGGTGACAAAAAGTTGGTATTGGTGTTCCGTCACCTCTTTCACCTAAATTTCCTGCTCCTCTGCACTGAACCGGCACTTTCTTTTCTTCTTCTCCCTCTCCTGGGTCTTGTGTGGGTCCTCCTGGCTGGTCCCTGCTCTGTTGTCATCTTCCTGGGGTCTTTCCAAGCATATGGGATCCATTTTGGCTCTCCTTAGCACATTTTGCAGTGTTTGTGCCGCATTTTGACGCTATTGCGTAAAAAAGTCTCGTATCCGTTTTGTGACGTTGTAAACTTGCTCACAATCATTTTAGCCATGTTAACGTTGTTTTTGTTTATGACGTGACGCATTGACGCCCGAGCAACGCAAAGAAATGGCGTTAGCCGGCGGTAAATTTGGTGACGCAAAACTGCATTGGCACAGTTTTGCATCAAAAAGTATAAATATGGCCCTGAGTGTGCAAATAATGTGCCTGGCATACCAGTACATCTCCCACGTCACTGCCAAGTATCCTGGGTCGGTGCATGACGCCTTTGTTCTGAGGAATAGCAGCATCCCAAATGTGATAGCCCAACTACAGAGGCACAGGGTGTGGCTAATAGGTGAGCCTGAGTGCCCACCCACTGTATATCTGTGCATGCCTTCAGGTGTTATCCCCATAGCATTGTGCAAGGCTAATGTTTGTCCCTTAATACTTGCTTGTGACTCTGGCTACCCAAACCTGTCTTGGCTCCCGACCCCTGTGAGGAATGCCAGGACAGGGGCTGAGAACCATTATAATGAGGCACATGGGCGAACAAGGAGAATAATCTAAAGGACCTTCGGCTTCCTGAAGGCCAGGTTCAGAATCCTGCATCTGACAGGTGGACCTGAGAAGGTCTGCCAGATAGTAATGGCATGCTGAATGTTGCACAACCTGGCCCTTAGACAATGTGCCTTTTCTGCAAGAGGAAGAGACTGGAGTGGGCCCTGACGACAGTGAAGATGAGGAGGCAGAGGATGAGGATTTGGACAACAGAACATGAGTTATACATCAATACTTCCAATGACACACAGGTGAGACAGTGGAACTGACCATTACTCTGACTATTGATTTTGTCTGTGGGGCTGTAGCATGAAGGCATTCACGTCCTTTGCATCTCAACCTACTGTCATCTATGGCTTGTCATTTTACAGATGTTGGTGATATGACAACAATGTTCTGATGTGATTACTACAGACAGCTACAGGTCATTATTTGTATGCTATCACAGTGTTCAGATCATTTGCGCTAGATGTGACTGTTCTCATAAATGCACATTTTCAACACATAAAACAGTGTCACTCAAGTAGTGTTCAAGGGTCTTTATTGTAGTGCAAAACATTGAGGGAAAGGTGCAATGTAATGGAGTGATGGTAGAGGTATGTCCAGGGTATTGTTCCATTCTGTTTGTAGCACAGGTCCAGTGTCCAAGGGGTCATAGGAAGGGGAACAAAGACAGTTCAAAGTGGACAAGGGGGACAATCAGGAGAGTCTCATTTCCTGGCAGTGGTCTTGGTCTTCGCAAGTGTCTCTGGCTTCTGTCTGAGTCGCAGGGAAAGTTTGCGGGTGGTTCACCTTCTGCAGAGGGAGGGGTGCTGGTGGCCTGTGGGTCCTGTGGAGGGGTCTCCTGCCCACTAGCTGCAGCAGAAATGGAGGGCTGGTCAATAGACTGGCTAGTGGTAGGGACCTGCTGCTGTGCTGTTGATTCCCTCATGATGTTGGCCATGTCTGCCAGCACCCCTACTAGGGAGATCCTGGTGGTGGTGGGTACCTGCAAGTCCTCCCTGATCTCCTGACGGTGTTCCTCCTGCAGACACTTGTTCTCCTCAATGTTGGTAAGGATCGGGCCCATCGTGTCCTGGGATTG
Organism: Pleurodeles waltl; assembly: GCF_031143425.1. Lineage (NCBI taxonomy): Eukaryota > Metazoa > Chordata > Amphibia > Caudata > Salamandridae > Pleurodeles > Pleurodeles waltl. Next base: position 1,047,996,047 of record NC_090439.1, on the reverse strand, counting down.
TTGGTAGGCCCCCAGGATCTTGGTGAGTGCTTCCAAGAGAGTTGGTTCCCTGGGCCTTTCCTTCCCCCGGTGCACAGCGGTCATCCCAGTGTCCTTGTTGCCCTGTGTCTGCTTCCCCCATTGCCATTGAGCCCAGGTCCCTGATTGTCTTGGGGTCAAGGTGTGGACTGGGATCTCTGTACCGGTGGGCACACTGCTAATTGATGTGTCCTGGGGTCAGAGGTGTGGGGACGCTGGATGGGTGCTGTGGTGTTGGATACCGATGGGGGAGGATCTCTGGTTGACTGGGAGTGGGCTGGGGTGACCGACTGACCAGTGGTCCCTCATGGGGCAGGTAGTTCATCCCGATCCAGAAGTCCAGAGTTGCTGCCATCACTGGGGGCATCTTCTGTTGGGGGACTGGTTTGTCATGGCACCTCCTCTCTGCTGACATTGATTGGGGCACCTGTGGGGATGTAAGTGATGTATTATGCTTCATGTCTGTGACATATTGTAGACCCCTAGCTTCCCCTCTATAATTGCTGTTACCCTGCCGCCTTTGTGATGTATTGTGGGATTGTTAGTTCCCCTATGCTGTGCATGCTTTTGTGATGGGTGTCCATGCAGGGTTGGGAGGGCTGTCCATGCCTTGGTATAGCATGCAGGGATTGGCATTGGGGTTAGTCGGATGTGTAGGTGCAGTGTGTGGGATGGAGTAGAGAGATAGGAGTGAGGGTGAAGGAGTGAGATGGCATGCAGGAATGGGGGGTGATAAATAGTAAATCTTGATTCACCAGTGTCCACACCTCCGGCTACTCCAGTGAGTCCCTCAGGATGCAGTATTGCCAAGACTTGCCCCTCTGCTGCACCTGTGCTCTAAATAGCTGTGGCTCTACCCTGACGATTTCTTCCACCATGACCCTCAGCTCCTCCTCAGAGAATCTGGGGTGTTGTTGTGGTGCCATGGGTGTAGTGTGAGTGGTGTGGGTGTGTGGGGTGATGTGTTGGGGTGTGTGATGTAAGGTGCGTGGATGGTGTATAGGTGATGATGTTATGTGGCTCTGGTTGTGTGTGAGATCTTGCTGTCTCTCTCTGGTGGTAATTCTTTCTAGTCGTAAAGGGTTGTGGGTAGTGTGGGTGTGTGTTTTATAGTGGTGTGGGTGTGGTGTGTGTATGAGTGTCAGGTGTGTGTATAGTTTGAATTGTCTAATGTGGTGTTTTTTGTTTGAGTATGTATATTTTGAGCTCAGCGATATGTACCACCAATAATATACCGCCATTGAATGTCCGTCACAGTGATTCGTGGGTCATAATGCTGTGGGTGTAGTTCTGTTGGCGTAATGGTGTGGCTTTTGTTGGTGGCAGTCGGCATGGCGGCAAGCAGGATTTGCCACCAATGTTATAATAAGGGCCCATGTGTTCATCCAGGAAATCGGGCACACACACTTGAGATGTCTAAATCCGGTAAGCAGACAACTTGCACATTGATGGAATAGTAGTTCTTCTAATTGGGATAGACCTGTTCCCTGGTGTGTGGTGGCATCAAGGTGTCAACAATTACTCCACCCACATGTGGTTGGCGACCCAAATCATAAAATTCTCCCTTCACATTAGCTAAATTCTGAGCTCTTGATAACTAGATGAAGCTGTTGATGTGTCTCCTCATTGAAGCAAGGACTTCTTGTAGCACACCACTAAAAGTTGGCTGTGACATGCCTCCAAATACTGCCACAGTGTATTGAAAAGAGCCAGTGGCCACAAAATCAAGTACTGCCATGAGTTGATCTATTATGGTTATTGCTGATGCGTTTCTATTATGAGGCCTGAAATTTGGCTCCAGATGCTGACACAAATCCAGTATGGTTTGCCTATTTAATCTAAGCTTTTTGATTATGTCCCTTTCCTCCATTGTGGCAAGGTCTGGAAATGGTCTAGTAAAGACTTTAGAACACCTTCTTCTACACATTACTTGCGTTCATATGTCTGCATGTAAGGAAAACAAACTATCAATAAAATTCTCACACAAGACTTTCAAGATCAACACACATCTCATGTCTAGATTAGGTTAGTGATCTTATTGTGTCACATATGTTGCCATCATTTTCAAACATCTTTGCTACTGCAAATCAATATTTTTAACATGTCTTACATTTTGTACAAATGTATAAATAATACATTTGAAATGCATTATTTGCACATTGTTTTTTTTTTTTAATTACCATCAGCTGAAGTATTATATACGCTGTGGCCTGACTGATTTCAAACACAATAAGGGTTCACTGTTTTATGTGTCATATCTTGCCAAAAACAGTTTTGTATGTATCTGAGATATCTACACAAAGTAGCCATCATTTTGAGTCTTGGTGAAGCACAAACAATTCAAAAGTACACAGCTACACATCCTAAAATAGTGGCTGCCTGGTCTTGCCACCAGGCCGTTGGCTATCCCACAGCTGTTGACAGCCGTTAACCACGTAGTAGGTGGAACATTCCATGAAAGACACTGCCATAGGCTAACGTGTGTGATGGCTTTGCACGAAAGCCAATGGCTTTGCCCGTCTCTGTCATGGTCTGCGTATGCCATGTACATGCAGGCAGCATTTTGAAAAAAGCTCACTTGTCTCGTAACACTGCATCTAACAAGACCTTCTCATGTTTTTGCTGTTGTAACCGACCTCTGGGAGCCAGGATGCAGGGAAGAGTAGGTGACAGGGCCCTTGTTGGAGCTCCTCAACAGGGAGGTTTTGTCCCTGTACACCCAGCTGTACAGGACCCCTGAGGACCAGGTACATGTTTGAATGGGAAATTGGTGCCAGAGTAACTTGTTCCATCTTTGTCCACAGGCTATTTGGTCTTTTTGTTGTCATGAGTGAAGTGCTGTGATTGGAGTGTAGTGAACTGAATGCTTTAGCTGGGTAAAGAGTGTTGTTTAAAGGTATGAGACATGTCTGTGCACTGAACTGAAAAGACACCTGAAAGAATCAGCTGACTTTTCAGTAAATGCCACTCACAATTTTAATTAAACAAACTGCAAGCACCCTACATCCATTGGCTATTAGGCACTGTACCACTAGTTTAGGCGGAAACATGCAGCCCAGGTTGAATGGAGAGAAATGTAAAGTCCAAGTAGAATCTCTAAAGTTATGTAGTTGTCTGATAGTATTCTGTCAAGTGAGCGTTTTAAACATGTCATGGTGCCACATATGAGAAAAGGTATTTCCTGTTCTGGAAGTCTAAATGACCCAGGCTCTCAATCAGCCATACAAGTATGTCCCATTTTAACGCACACTTGTTCATAAATCACCCAAAACCATACTCACTGACACATGACAGCCCTCCAATACTGCCCTTAGTCACTGTATGTCATACAAACCATAGTATCTGACTCTTAGAAGGCTAGGCATGATGAAAATGTAGCTGTGCATGTGGTTATGTGCAAATAATGTACACATTGTTTAGCCTTTAGTAGCTCACAATGAGTTGGACTAATCTGGAGTGAGTCTCACTACAAGAAAAGTTTCCTTTCACTGGCTTAGATGATGTTAGTGTCTTGGATTGATAACATGAGGTAAAAAGAAGTGTTGAAGCTACTCCACAGATTACTGCAAATTAGTGTGTCTTAAGAACTTTGAAATGTTTGTTAATAATCTGTACTTACAGTTCTGGGAATGTATGTGAGAGATGCAAGCAATTGTGTCATGGCATTACAGACAAATAAAGTCACTCAAATCATCTTTTGTTTTATTTTGTTCTCATCCATATAGCTCAAAGCCCACCAGAAGCAAGATTTATGGAAGGCGATAGCAAAGAAGGTGTGGACTTTGGGGTTGTTTTAGCGGTGCATGCTGCATTCCAGGAAGAGATAGGAGGACCTCCGACACTGGACCATGAAGTCAGTAGAAGTCCATCTCGTCCATGCCTCCCAATGAGGCAAGCCGTGCGCTGCACCCTGACCCCCTCTAATGGCCTGCATCCTTGTAGTGGAGTACGCAAAGCTTAATGGGCAGGTGAGGGCCAACACCAGCCTCAAGGGAATGAGTTATTGTATGTAGCTAATCTTGTTGGTAAACCTTTTTTATTTACAGCAATTGTGTTTGTCATCAATATGACAGTTGAGATAAATCCAACCAGACAAGGAATTCAAGAGGTGTATGATTTTCAGACTGTGTCTGATGCTCTGTTGGTGTATTGTTTTGTGCTGAAGGTTGTTACTAGATTCCTCATCACAAGCCAAGTACTGTTTTGAGCAGACACATGGCTGCATGAAAAAAGAGGGGTACTTGCATTTTCTCCATGTTATGAGGGACTTTAGTACCAAACATGCCCTATTTGAGGTAATGTAAGGCATATTCCTGCTGACATGGCATAGTAAGCACTTATGAGACAGTTCATGTTTCAGACTTTACATTTGTAAGTTGTTATAATGAAAATAAGATCATGAGTGTAGGAAAGTGCCCTTTTGGCATGGTTACCCCCCACACACACACTTTTTGCTTTTGCCTGATATCTGATGCTAACTTGACTGAGTGTGTGCTTGGATCCTGCTAACCAGGGAACCATCACTTGTGTTCTTTCCCTAAACTGTACCATTGCTTCCATAATTGGCAGACCTCTGGCACACAGCTAAGACCCTGTAAAAGGTAGTAGTGGTACCAAGGGACCTGTGGCCAGGGAGGGTCTCTGAGGGTAGCAACATGTATTGTGCCACCCTAAAGGGGCCCTCACCAAACACATGCACACTGCAATTGCAGATTGTGTGTGTTGGTGGGGAGAAAAAAGGTAAAGTCAACATGGCATCCCTCTCTGGGTGCCATGCCCACAAAACACTGCCTGTGGCATATGTAAGACATGCTCTCTAGCAGGCCTTACAGCCCTAAGTCAGGGTGCACTATACCACAGGTGAGAGCATGGTTGCATGAGCAATATGCCCCTACAGTGTCTAAGTCCATTATTAGACCCTGTAAGTGCAGTGTTGCCATATTGAATACAGGGGCTGAGAGTTTGTTGTTACGAACTCCAAAGCTCCATAATGGCTTCACTGAATGCTGGGAAGTTTGATATCAAACTTCTCACCTCAATAAACCCACACTGAAGCCTGTGTTGGATTTATTGTAAAATGCACACAGAGGGCATCTGAGCAATGCTCCCTGAAATTCACCCAACACTCTAGTGTGTGTCTGACTAGTCTATGCCAGTTTGCCACTACCAGAAGAGTTTCTGACCCCGTGGGATGAGAACCTTTGTGCTCTCAGGAGTCAGGGACAAAGCCTGCCCTATGTGGAGGTGCCTTATACCTCCCCCCTGTAGGAACAGCAACACTTGGCTGTGAGCCTCAAAGGCTCCTGCCATATTGTTCTGCCGCCTCAGAGTACTCCAGCTAGTAGAGATGCCTGCCCCACCGAACCAAGCCCTACTTTTGGCAGCAGGTCTGACGGGAAAATTAGTAGACACCAGGAGACATGTCCACCCCAGCTGGGACCACCCCTAGGATGCCCAGTGCTGAGGGAAACTCCTCCTGGTAGAGCCAGTAGGGTTAGGTATGTGCCCCCCACCCCAAAGGGAGTGGGCACAGGTAGGGTGTAGTCACCCTTAGGATCAGTAGCCATTAGCTACTGCCCTCTGTCCTCTGAAATGTCCCTAAGTCTACTGTAGTATTTAGGGTAACCCCTAAGCCTTGGTCTTCAGATTCCTGGCAACCTGAAAGACGAAGAAGGTCTGAAGAGCCACTCCAGCAGTGAAGACTCTAAATGACAATTGTCTTGACCCCAGCCCTACCGGCCTGTCTGCATCATCAAGGCTACTGCTACAAAAAGGTGACGCATCCTGTAGAAACAGCGATATCTACAAACCCCCAGTGGACTGCCTGCCTACCCAAGGACCAAGATCTACCGAGGACAGTGGCCCTGTACACAAATAAACCTCCAAGAAGGACTCCAGAACCTCCTGGATCCACAGTCCTGACACCCTGTGCCCAATGACCATGACCTGAGTCCAGTCCTAAGGCATGTCCAACCTCAAGTCCACCCTGGGTTGATCCCTCCTGACCAACACGACGATGCATGCAGCCCAAATCCAGAGGGCTCCCCCCTGACTACGACTGGCTTTGGTGAAGATTTTCTGATGCCTGAAGGTACCCCTGCAACCACAGCCCCTGGCCTTGGGGAACCCAACCGATGGTCCAACAATGTCCGGTGGGCTCTTTTCTTACCTGTCCAGCTGTTGGTCTTCTTCAGCCGACTCCCTGGACCAAACCTGCAACCTCTTTGTGATCCCTGGTGTTTCCCCATTGAAAAGCATCGGGCACTCCATGCTGTGTCTGCACCCTGCACCGAGCAGCCCCTGTGCAGCTGAGGGTGTGTGGTTGGTGCTGGCCTGTGCCCCCCCCAGTGCTGGTCTAAACCCCCATGTCTGTGCCCTGACATTGTGGGTACTTACCTGAAAGTTGTTTCTTTTTAAGTGCCACCAGTCTCCATAGGATTCTATTGGGTGCCCGACACCAACTTTGACCTCTGCACCTGGCCGGCCCGTGTTGCTTTGCCCTGTGGACACCCTAACCCTCAAAGACTGGGATTGTAAGTTGAGTAGTTACTTACAAAATGTGTTGTTGTTTTTCCTCCCCCAAAGCTTCTGTGCTTTCTGTGAAAATTGCACTGTATATTTTTGAAATCGAATAGTATTACTTATTGAAAACTGTTTACTTGTGAATTGCAAACAAAGTGCACTTAATTCATGAAAGTGATACTTTCTTGAAACTGTACTTACCTGCAACAAAGATCCTTTTGGTTCTAAAACTAAAGTAACAAAGTCTATTTTTTGATACATAAACATTTGCCTGGAATTAGTCATTGAGTGTGTGCCTTATTTCTTGACTATGTGTGTACAACAAATGCTTAGCACTACCCTCTGATAAGCCTAACTGTTCGACCACCCTACCACTAAAGAGAGCATTAGTATTATCTACTTTAGCCTCTGTAAAGCCTATGTGGAACCCCAGGACTCTGTGCACACTATAAGTCACTTTATAGTACTATAGTATTTACCGAGCCAGCTTCCTACAATGAGCATCTACACCAAAAGAACTGGAAACATGTGTACAATGCCTTTATTCCTTATCTGAAATACAGTAGAAAAATGTTTAAACTGCTAAATTCATTTGATAGCACGTAGACAGTAGCATATTGTCATGAAGCCTCAGTCCTTCCCAAATGTGCATGTGAGCCAGTCAGTGTCAACCAATAGGAATTTTCATGCCAGACTCGAAACAGGCAGGAATGTGTCCATGTTGGTGACAGAGTTACACAAACCCCAAATGACATTTAAGTATCCTTAGTTATGTCCAAATGAGAAAGCAATGGCGATGAGAAAAGTGATACTTAAAAAGACAATTGCAGATGGAAGGTTCAATCACATAGGTGTCGGAGTATGCCAACTTGATGAGTCAATATAAGGCCCAAAACTTGTTTCTTTTAGATATGTGGAAATGTTGTTGCTCTGTACTGAAGTGGTTTAGGAATGCCCTTGTCGAAACCATTTGTCATGCAGAGAAATAAGAGTGGGTAAGAGACAAATGGCACACATGATGTGGGCTAGCATGGGAAATTCCTAAGCTGTGAGTAGATTATTTGTGGAAATCTTCACTACAGGCATGAGATACTGATGATTAAAAAGCCAGGTTTCAGCTCCTTTAAGCTGGTTTAATATGTAGACTTGGCAAATATTTAGTGAGCAAAAGTTCATGTTCAAATGTATTAACCCAGAAGCCCTCAAACTGTACATTTTTTTATAGCACCATCTGGGAAGCCACATCGGCAGGGAAGAAGCTGAGCACTGTGATCCTGGTGCAGACACCACTGACACTGAGGGACTGAGTGCCACGGAGGGCGAGGGGATTGGCACAGAGCCCACAAGAGACTCAACATCATCTTCAGAGGCTTCCACAGATGACCAGTCCCTAGTTGTAGCAGACTCTAGTGTGACTAATCCACAACTCATTGTCCTCCACCACCCACATTTTCATCTCCACCCTCTTCTTTCTCCCTACCAGTTACCACTCCACTAAAAGGGGTGGCATCACCTTTGCTGCAGGCACCTCCCCCCTGCCCTTATCTCCCAGGCTGCACTCGTTGAGGAGGCTATTGATCTATTGTGGACTATCCCTGTAGAACAGACCGCACTACTGAATGCCACTTTGGGCTTAGTAGTCAGATGAAACCACATGATAACTTACCTGAATGGCATTCATGGTGCCAAGTCTGGCCTACAGCCATCATTCCAAGGTCTGGCGTACTCATTGACTGTAGCCTACCCACCCACCCTGGCCTTGTGCCCCAACTTTTACCCCTTCTCCATCCCAAATCCCTCTTTACAGACCTATCCAGAGCACACGCACAACTTTACACCTACCACTCAAACACACAAAAGCAGCAACCCCATCCTCACATAAACACAAACATAGCAAGAAACACAGACACACACATGGAAACAGCACACACTCATCACCTAACCACAAACATACCCACAGACACCACACCCACCCCAACACACACATCCACTCACCACCAGCAAACCCACAGACACCACACCCACCATAACACAAACGTCCAGATACAATGCTGTTCGAAGATACGGAAACGCTGCAGGGTGTATCGGACCGCGCAGCTGTTTCCCGAACTTAAATTGAATTTAGATACCAACCGAGAGATACGGACGGAGACTACCTCGTTATAGGAATTGTTTTGGACTGATTATATGGCATTAAGACTTTTCACCTAATTATTGAGAATTTCTCAACTTCATAATCCAATTGAAATGAAGCCCTGATGAAGTCCTCAAGAGAGAAACTTCTCAGAGGATGAAACACGTGTTGGCTGTTCTTGTGGAGAACAATAGAATACTATGAATTAAACTGGACTCTGAGACAAACACGAGTTTGTCGTAATTTCACCAAGGAGATTGGACATTTGAATTTACTTCTAATTTGATATCATGAGTGCTCTGACATCTGTTTTTTTCACAAACGTCCACACTCGCCAACATCACACCCGCAGACATCACACTCACCATGATACACACATGCTCCAACACATCATTAGCCACCACAACCACACTCAGCACTTCCACCTCAGACACACACACACATACTGTACACAACACCCACACTAACCCACACAACAGACACCCAGTAAAAACACAAACCAATCCAAACAAACTAAAACATACGACCACATACACCAGACCATCAGACACCCACACTATCAACAGACAGATGTACAACATACACTACAACTCACTCTACCTCCCAACCCCAACTCTCTCCTGAACCCCCTAACTGTTTCCCTAAGCATGACCTGTTGTTTGCCCTGAACCTCATCCCTTCCTTCTTCCAGACCACACCCCTCCAAAGGAAGACCACCCCACCTAGAAGTATAGGTATCCCTTCCACACCCCAACCCACCCATTCCACATCCCAGCCCATCCCTTCCACATTCAAAGCCACTCCTCCCAACTCCAAACCTACCCCTCCCAGATACAATCCCACCCTCCCAGATCCAAACCCACCCCTCCCAAATCCAAGGACCACTCTCCAAGTTCATCATTGAGGTGCCTGCTCTCTGTCCCATAGATGCACCTTCCAGAAGAGGTTTGTTTTGGCAGTGCAAGTAGGAGACAAGTTACTGACATACAACCCATACTTTGGTGTCATGGCCTATAGTCTTTGGGGCTGATGTAGAAGCCCCTAGCGCCATCCTATTGACACAGAAGCATAATTTCTTTTAATGCTAATGTGGCGTTAGATGGGAAAACAAAAGCACGTCACCATATTTACAAAGTGGTGCAATGCATGCATTGTGCCACTTTGTAACCCTTTGCGCTACATTATGCCTGGCATAATGTATGCAAAGGGGGCGTTCCCCCATTGGGGGGGGCGAAACAATGGCGCAAGGAAATCTAATAGATTTCCTTTGAAGTACTGGGTTTTTCAGAACCCAGTGGTGCCAGGCAACACACCCTAAGACTTCGAGTCCTTCCTGTTTCAGACTACAGAAACACAGAGGGGGTTATTCTAACTTTGGAGGAGTGTTAATCCGTCCCAAAAGTGACGGTAAAGTGACGGATATACCACCAGCCGTATTACGAGTTCCATAGGATATAATGGACTCGTAATACGGCTGGTGGTAAATCCGTCACTTTTCCGTCACTTTTGGGACGGATTAACACCTCCTCCAAAGTTAGAATAACCCCCAGAGTCTTCTTGGTGAAGTCAAAGATCTTGTTTATTGGCTGCAGCCAGTAACAGGTATCCTAGAAGTACAACACGGTGTATATTCTCAGGAGACTGCTGCTCTTGCAAAGCTAACCTTCTCTTTTATACAAAATATTATGCTTTAGGCAAACATTCCTTATTTTACAGTTGACCATTCACATATTTTCACTACAAAGAAATAGCAGGTTTATGATGACAAGCCTATATTCCAGTTTGTCCAGCCCTCAATCAATTACCCGGCAAGGCTTAGTACTTTCATCAGATATCGACGGACCCCCAATATAAACGGGCACCTCCTCCTTGTAAAGCAAGTCATAAAGAAAGAAACAGGGACAGGTGTGTGTAAGATTAGGCATGGTTTGTGTGTGATGAAAGGTTTATGATGTGTTGTGCCTTGATACTAATCTCATTCGGCCACTGGGAAAGAAACTGGCCGAACAGGTTTGGCTTCAGGCAGTGGAGTCAGCTTGCCCAGGTCACAGAGGAGTCAGCAAAGATGTACGTGTCCTTCAGACTCGTTTTCAGCATTAGACATTGGCCTATGTGAGGGCAATCATAAAATGGCTGTCGTTTAAATGGAACACGAGGGTTCAGGACGGAAACTCTGATATTCGGGTGATTTTGTTACCCGAATATGAATACAATGCTTGTGCATACTATTCTAATCATTCCCGTTCTGCTGATACCAAAATCGTTGTGATACGACGACGTTTATAACACGGGTCCAGAATTTTCAGTGCCACAGACCCTCCTTTTGCCCTTACATAGGCAATAACCTATACTCACGCTAATCTGAGTCCAGGTCTATATTCATAAAGTCGTTGAGATGTTGCTGTAGCATCATCCTATTACTTAGCTCGTCCCTTGATACAGGTTTCCTTACACACGATGTAGCACAGAGGCCACATATTGCAGGAGCACACTGTACACACAGACAGGACAGGAAAAGAATGGCTAAGATCATCCCAATGACTACCAGAGTCTTCCATCCCCAGGCGGATATCAGCTCCCAGAACCACCCCATCAATGACCAATCTCCTTTATCCACGTGAATAGATTCGGAGATCTTATGCAGTTTGGAAATGGCCTGGTAGACTGTTGGAGCGTTAACTGGGATGAAAACACAGCAACTTGATTGGATCACTTTACATACCCCACCTCGGTCTGCAAGTATGACGTCTAATGCGACCCTGTTCTGAAGAGTCATAAGGCGATCCGACTGGAGCTCAGCAGTCAAATTACTAAGGGCACCGGCGGTTTCAACTACCGTGGATTCAACCACCCTTGTCAATTGCCTTATGTTCCTGCTGTTAACCATAGGGCCCCAAAACGGCAGAAAACCCTTTACGAAATCTCCAAATTCTTGTCCTGTAGTGTCTTCTTTACTTATGACACCTCTAACTATCCTTGTCTTATGGTAATCTGCTGCAGCTGTGTAGGTGGGAGGTAACAGGAACGAAACAAAACATGTGCCTGAGAAGTCAGGAGGCAACCATGTATAGGCTCTATTATGGCAGATGAAATAGGTACCCTTAGCTGCTAATAACGAAGGAGAAGTCTGAGACGCAAAAACATATGTTTCAGTGCAGATACTTTTCCCTAACTGAGCTCTGGGATTCTTGCCATTACCTTGCAGACATAGGTGACCCTGATGGGGTACAATCCAAATCGGGGAGGATCTCTTTGCTCGCTGGTTCCCCCTCAGAGTAACTCCATATCCTGTTATGTTCCATCCAATATATGCTAGTGTCTCATCTCTCGGGATAGTCTCATAGGAAATATCTTCCTTAATCATATCTACTATACCCTTAGCTAGAGCACTATTCTTAGGATTATCTTTCACAGAACGTAGGGGGTTGGCTTCATACGCGTATATGAACACCGTTCTATATGCCCATACAGAACCATAATGGCTGAAAGGCAGGACCAGATAAGGGATACCTTTATCAGTAGTATGAGGCATAAGACCACACACCCAACAGTTAGTTGTGTTCACTACTAATTGGTGTTGGTGTAGAAGCTGAATGAATGAATTGTTGACAAATTCTAATCTTCTGGCAGACTCGTGTTCAGGCAGGGGGTGAAAAGAATGCGAGGAAACAGTAGAAGAAGGTATGGGCTGTGTAATGGGTGCAAATGTCACTTGAAAAGAGAATAAAACATATCCTATTAAAAACGTCATTACACTAAGCAACATGAAAATACATAATATCAAAAATCGTTTCTTTGTCATTATTATACCCATTCTGGCTTTAAAGTCCATCTGTCTGGCAGGTCTCTCATTCTTGAAAAACTCCATCCTCTCTAATTGCTGCTCCTGGTGGTAGGGTGTTCTATGATAGGGAATGCTTCTGTCAGTCTAGGGCAACTCCCTTAGACCGACCAGAACTGTCGACCTAACGTCTTCAGCTGCACTCCAAAGACTTGGGCAACCACGACCCTACAGCTGAACCCGGATGGCGGTTCGAAAAGAAAAAAAACAAAAATAAGAAAGTTTCTCAGATGAGAGAGCCGCACTTTCAAAAAATAGCAAAGGAACGGGAAAAAAATTATTTGTCCTTAGTTCTTGGTCTCAAATCATAACGGCTTTTTCCAGGTACTGTCTGGTTCTGGAACAAGAGTTCAGGCTCTGTAGTGTTCAATCGAATTGACGGTGGCACAGCTTCTTGCAAATTATTGTCACTTTCTTGTTCAGAAATTGTTCCTTTTACACGTGCATCGCTAAATGGCAAAAAACGAGGCACAGTCTCAGTCTCAGAGTCAGCGATCCCCTCCTGGACCCACCGGTCGTACGGTAGAGGAAAAGGGACCTTCTTGCAGTGTACGCCATGGATCCAGTTCTTTTTCCCTTCCACTTGAACAGCTGATCTTGTTGAGAGAAGGACAAGGTAGGGCCGGTCCAACGGGGCTGGTCATTCTTTGTCCGCTGGAAGTTCTTGACCAGTACCCATGATCCAGGATCGATAAGATGTCCTGGAGCTTCAGAGACCTGCGGCAGAGTATCGTGAACCTGTTGGTGTAGAACACGCAATTTAGCCATCAATTCATACAAATAATCAAGCAGTACAGGGTGTTCGATCTCACTGAATTTTGTTGGTCTTGGCACTCCCATATGTTGGCCGGGCGGCCGAACACAATTTCATAGGGACTAAGTCCCACTCGCGAATGCACAGTCATTCTTGTTGATAGGAGTGCTAGAGGCAGAGCGTCAGGCCATTTAAGACCAGAGCTCGCTTGTATCTTTGCCAACTTCAGTTTTAGTGTGCCATTATAGCACTCTACTAGTCCAGCTGATTGGGGGTGATTTGCAGCGTGGAATTTTTGCTGGATACCTAGCCCTTCACATACTTTTTTCATCACTCGACCCACACATTCACTCCCATTATCACTCCAGACCATTCTCGGCATTCCAAACCTAGGGAAGAATTCTTTGGCAAGGGCTTTAGCTGTGGATAAGGCAGTGTTGTCATTTAAGGGATATGCTTCTACCCATCTTGAAAAGGCACCAACAACAACGAGTACGTATTTCAGATTGTTGCACCTTTCCATGTGGATGAAATCTAGCTGCAAAACCTCGAACGGATACGTTGGAGGCGCAAAATGACCAGCTGGAGTTGGGGTTGCCCTACCAGGATTGTATTTCAGGCACACCATGCAATTCTTGACCACATTCTCTGCACATTTAGTAATTCCAGCATTTTGCCATACTGGAGCCAACAACTTACAAATCCCTTTCACACTGATATGGGCCATTCCATGAGCCATTGTCACCACTGCAAGCACATACGCATCGGGTAACAACCATCGCTGATGTTCTGACAAGTCAACCCAACAACCATTTTCATCCAATTTACCCGTACTTTCTTTCCACACACTCAACTCTTTCTCTGAAGCTTCAGCTTGAAGAGACTTCACACCCTCTATCGTATCTTCACATATTCCAACGTCACCAACCCATCTTGCGGGGCCTGCAACATACATTCGATTCATCACATCTTTTGCTGTTTCTTTTGCGATTTCGTCAGCAAATGCATTGCCACGACCGACATCATCAGTAACCTTCTTGTGTGCACTGCATTTCACAATCGCAATTTGTAATGGCAAGGTCAGTGACTCAAGAAGCTCATTCACCGACTGACCATGTTGATTTTTAGCTCCATGCGAAGTCAGGAACCCACGTTCTTTCCACATTCGTCCAAAACTATGGGCCACACCAAACGCATACTGGCTGTCGGTATATATGGTCACTTTCATTCCTTTCGATAACGCACACGCTCTTGTAAGTGCAATCAGCTCTGCTGCTTGAGCTGAATTATGTGGTATACGTGCAGCTTCAACAATCGTATGCAAAGTTGTGACAGCATATGCTGCAGTCGTATCACCATTCTGAAGTTTGACGCATGAACCATCCACCCATAAGGTACCATCACACTTTACAAGAGGAGTATCTTTAAGATCTACTCTCCCTTTCGTTTCTTCTTCTGTCCTAAGAAAACAATCATGTTGTTCAACATCATCTGTTTCTACTGAAATTGGCAATAACGTGGCTGGATTCAACGTATTGCACCTCTTTATGTGCACATGACTCGCTAACAGTGTCAACTCGTAACCTGACAATCGAGCACTAGTTAAATGCTGTGTCTTGGTCCTGTTTAACAACGTGTCCACTGCATGTGGAACCATCACATTCAACATATTATTCATCACTAACCCAGCAGACTGTCGAATAGAAACAGCTGCTGCCGCTGTGGCTCCCAAGCAACTCGGCAATGCTTTAGCTACCGGATCCAAAGTTGACGAAAAATATGCGCATGGGCGCTGCTTGTCTCCAAAAGACTGTGTCAGTACTGACAATGCACAACCCTCTTTCTCATGGACATACAGTGTAAAGGGCTTACTGTAGTCGGGGGTACCCAACACAGGAGCCAAACACAATGCATTACGCAATTCGGAAAAACTTTTCTGACAATCTTCAGACCACGGAACGGGGTTCGGTGTATCTTTATAGGTCAATGCTACCAAAGGTTTGGCCAGCAAAGAAAAATTCGGTATCCATTGTCTGCAGTATGATGTAATGCCCAAGAAAGCACGTACTTCTCTCTGTGTCTTTGGCACACTCAATTTTGCAATTGCCTGAATTCTTTCTGAGGTCAGTTTCCTTCCCTCCTTCGATAAGAGATGACCTAAGTAGGTCACTTCTTGTCGACAATATTGCAGTTTTGAAAGGGACACTTTGTGATGTAAATCAGACAAATGACGCAACAACAACAAGGTGGCTTCTTTACAAATCTCTTCAGTATCTGTAGCGACTAGCAAATCATCAATGTACTGAATAAGGGTAGCGCCGTCAGGTAAAACAATTGCATCAAGCTGTGTTTTTAAAGCATGACTATATATTGATGGACTTTCACAGTAGCCTTGAGGAGTGCGTTTGAAGCGGAAACTTCGGCCTCCTAAACTGAATCCAAAAATATCCCTGCTCTCCTCTGCAATCGGGATGCTGAAGAAAGCATTCTTTAAGTCAATCACCGAGAACCAGGTGGCGGAAGCTGGAATCATAGTCAATATGGCAGTGATATCAGGAACAACTGGAAACTGTGGTACAACTATTTTATTTAACTCTCTAAGATCAATCACGAGCCTGTAAACAGGTGGCTTAGAGGGTTCAGTACGTTTCAAAACAGGCAAAACAGGACTATTACAAACATTGCCTCTTGTCTCTTCAATTACATCTTTTTCAATTAAATCATAAATGATCGCTAGCAACGCCTTTTCACCTTCACTAGAGATCTTGTATTGTTGAATGCGTGGTAATTTAACATTGGCTTTCAATGTCACAACATAAGGCGGTATTTCCAAAAGACCCACGTCATTAGGACCAGTAGCCCAAATGGTATAAGGAAGAAACGACAATTCGGTCGGAAGTTTATCCTTCGACAAATACATTGGAGAGACCATTTTCCTACCCAGTGTAAGTTGTACTCCTGAAGGAGAACAATATAATGTCGCATACAATCTTTTCAACAAATCCAATCCTAACAAGTTTTCACCACAACCTGTCGTCAGAATAAGGGGTGCTTCCAATTCACAAGGTCCAACAGAAAGGGACATAGGACTAGAAATCAGGTTCCTAACCGGGGCGCCAGAAAAACCTACTGAAACATTCATCTCGCCAGACAAAGGTGCGCCAGGGAGTTTTGAGTGCATAATAGAACTCTTTGTAGCACCAGTATCCAACAGAAAAGGCTCCGACACACCTGATGTAATCACCTTAACATAAGGTCCATTCTGATCCACTGGAACTAAAAAAACTCCCTCTCTTCGTCTATGGCTGTCCTAGCAATTATTACCTTCCAGATTCTCATCTTCTGCATAGTAGTCGTCAGCATAGTACTGAGCCGTCCTACCAGACGCGTTATGTTGCTGGTCAAAACTATTCATTGAGTTTTGAGACGGAAAGGAACGCGTGTTCTGGGGGAAACTTCCACGTCCTCTACCTCTAGGAGCTTGTTGAACACCTCGACCTCTTGTGCCAGAAGCACCATTCGTACGCTGTAACAAAATAGGACAACTATACTTGAAATGACCCTCTTCTTTACAATATGAACACTGATTGGGACCTACAGGAACACGTGGTTGAGAAAACTCGAACCTTTGCGAGTTTCTCTGGAACTGTTGAGGTTGCTGATAGTTACTCTGACCACCACGTGGCGGATACGCCTGTTGTAAAAGAACATTCATCTTTAATTCTTTAGTTTTCTTGTCTGCTCTATCCTTCTCATCTTTATCCCTATTTTCGTAGTACTGTGCAGTAGCCGATATTTGTGCTGAAGAGGAAACGGCCCAAGAACTCTCTGAATCCTTCAATTTCTTACACAGCTCGGCAAGCAAATTGTGCACAAACTTGTCGACGAACAACCGTTGACCACCTTCTGTACTCATATCTTGACCACTGTGGTCGATAAACGTTTCCTCAAACCTGGTGAAGAAATCAGACACTGTTTCATCTTTCTTCTGCTTACACGCAGACAATTTATCCCAATTCACACGCATCGCAGGCATTAAAGTCTTCATGTAAGTAATGATCCTAGCAGGCAGTTCTGCTACCAAAGGCTCAGGCTTGGCACCACCAACTTGTCTATCATTTGCAGCACTAATATTAGCCCATGAGTCACCTAACTCTTGTGCATGATCTGTATGGCGAATCAATCCCCACAAAGGCTGTGGAACAACATTCCCAAATAACATGTCTATGTCGGCTAAATTCATAATGCATGAGTCTGCAGTCTGTGATAATTCCTTATAATACCCTGCAGGGTTTTTATGGGGATCAGGCAAAGTCTGCTTAAGGGCTAAAACTTCAGCTCGCTTCCACGGAACATGTACCCAAACACGCTGAAAATGAGCTGGGACAGCATCAATTTGATTAGCAACATCAGCCGCAACGGCGTCCTTCCATACCGGAGGGACTTCTCTCATTGGGTACTGTCGCACCTTTTTTTTAACAGAGGAGTCATGTTGGAACAATGACTGAGAAGGATCCTTATTCCTAAAGGACAACAACGTCGCAACTGCTGTCTCAACATCCGAACCCACAATCGTGCCCTTTGCAAACTCAAACCGTACACGGCACAAATCAGGCGGATTTGTTTCCAAATCATTATCCTCTAATTCCTCACAAAGGAAAGCACACATTTTCTCAAAAACGAATCTTTGTTTCGGTGCTTCCCATTGGCGGAAGACATCCATAACAGACTCTACATCGTATCTTAAAGGGTAAACAACCCATTTACGTGCCATACGGTCAAACATTTCTCTCTCTTGAGAATTAGGCAGTTGACTACGAGACTGCTTACGCTCCGAATCTGGGGTCACACCAGACGACCCAAAGAGAGGAAATATAAGGCTGGCAACAGTATCTGTCATTCTCTGTCGGACAGAAGGAGAAGTTGATGAAAGAACAGGAGGAAAAACAGAGGGAGGCAAGGCAGACGCAGAAGCAGACGCAGAGGCAGAGGCAGTATCAGGAAGAACACCAGAAGAGGCAGTTGATGTAGTACATAAAGTCGCAGGAGGTACAGATGGAGCAGGTAGCGAAGTCGGCGGCCTATGAAGGGGCTGCGCCATAGTAGTAGGAGCCAACTGAAAAGGAGCTCGCGGCTGTGGAAGAACCTGAGGCACAATAACCGGAGGTTGCACAGCTAAAGGTTGCGGAGGTGCTGTAGCATTCTGCGCATAAGGGGGTGGTGAACTCAACAAGTGTGACATTAAAGGATCTTTCTCAAGTGCTTTTACTGCATCTTGCTGAAGAAGCGGAAAAACTGGATAACATTTATCGGTCACCAATTTACGCTCCCTGTGCAACTGCTCATTCATCTGTTCTTCTTCATCATCTTTAAACTGCATGGCAGCTTGCATTATCGAGATACCCTCTTCCCTCTTATTTCTCTTTGCTAATTTAATTTCCTTCTGTTTGGCTTCCTTACGCCATAGGCGGAAAGAGTCAAACATCGCCGGCCGGGCTTTCTTCTTAAAAAGTTTAACCTCCAGATTATTCAGAATCTCTGTGTCAAAACTACCATATTGGGGCCATTTCAAAACTCCATCTTTCCTGGTGTATCGGATCCATACTTCATTATATATGATGGGGCCTATGCCATGTTTCACATATAGTTCATAGGTTGGAGTTCCAATCGGAGGAACCGGACACGAGTCCTCCAATCGGGAATCCCTATTAAAACCAAGACAAAACAAATTTCCATATCTGCTAAGACCAGGCATCTTCACTCTCTAGTCTAGCTTCAAACTTCAAAGGATTATCGAATACGATAGTCTCGTGAATACATGAATCCCTCGGCTTTGGTACATGCAAGTTCCAAATCAAAGATCCCCAGGGGATACCAAACTAAGAACCAAACTAAGGACTGGGAGATGCTCCACTTATACTTAACTGAGGTATCGATGACGTCACCAGAAGACTCGTTTATCGTTTCACTCTACCAAATCATCAAGGGTCCAAAACAGGGCGATAGTCAGGGCAGCAGTCCTTCGTAGCCGTCGGAAAGTGGGGAACCTCGCAGCAAAGACTTTCGGACCACGTCGACATACAGGGGTCGATGAAGTGGCGGCCTTCCTCCAGAATTTTCACACGAAGCTCCTCACGAACCTCTGGCTTGGACTGGTACCGCTGAAATCGCCCCACGTTGGGCGCCAACTGAAGTACTGGGTTTTTCAGAACCCAGTGGTGCCAGGGAACACACCCTAAGACTTCGAGTCCTTCCTGTTTCAGACTACAGAAACACAGAGTCTTCTTGGTGAAGTCAAAGATCTTGTTTATTGGCTGCAGCCAATAACAGGTATCCTAGAAGTACAACACAGTGTATATTCTCAGGAGACTGCTGCTCTTGCAAAGCTAACCTTCTCTTTTATACAAAATATTATGCTTTAGGCAAACATTCCTTATTTTACAGTTGAGCATTCACATATTTTCACAACAAAGAAATAGCAGGTTTATGATGACAAGCCCATATTCCAGTTTGTCCAGCCCTCAATCAATTACCCGGCAAGGCTTAGTACTTTCATCAGATATCGACGGACCCCCAATATAAACGGGCACCTCCTCCTTGTAAAGCAAGTCATAAAGAAAGAAACAGGGGCAGGTGTGTGTAAGATTAGGCATGGTTTGTGTGTGATGAAAGGTTTATGATGTGTTGTGCCTTGATACTAATCTCATTCGGCCACTGGGAAAGAAACTGGCCGAACAGGTTTGGCTCCAGGCAGTGGAGTCAGCTTGCCCAGGTCACAGAGGAGTCAGCAAAGATGTACGTGTCCTTCAGACTCGTTTTCAGCATTAGACATTGGCCTATGTGAGGGCAATCATAAAATGGCTGTCGTTTAAATGGAACACGAGGGTTCAGGACGGAAACTCTGATATTCGGGTGATTTCTCTGACCCTGGTTCTCAGGCAGGTCGCTCCCCTCACCGCCTCACAGCCTCCAGCGTGACCGCTCTTGCTCCTGTGCCCTGTGCTCCTGTGCCCTGACTGCCTTTTCCTGCCTCCAGTGACCTAGCGCCAGCGCCCTCTTCGTTGTGCCCGAGTGCCTGTGTCCGCTCTTTCTTCTGTACCCGAGTGCCTGTGCCCCTGGTATTGTTCCACTGTATTGTATTGTTTTTACCTTGTTTGCCCTTACCGTGTTCTTCTCTCTTCCAGCCTCGTCGCGTCACCCCATCGCCGCCCGTTCGTTTCCCGCCGCTACACTCCGGTAGCTCCGCCCCCTTGCTCCCCATTGGCCGCCCCGCTCCCACCTCCCAGCTGCTCCTCCCTCCCTCTTCCCCTCATATGGAGGCCGCGCAGCGATAGAGAGAGCGACCTCTGACCCTGGTTCTCAGGCAGGTCGCTCCCCTCACCGCCTCACAGCCTCCAGCGTGACCGCTCTCGCTCCTGTGCCCTGTGCTCCTGTGCCCTGACTGCCTTTTCCCGCCTCCAGTGACCTAGCGCCAGCGCCCTCTTCGTTGTGCCCGAGTGCCTGTGTCCGCTCTTTCTTCTGTACCCCGAGTGCCTGTGCCCCTGGTATTGTTCCACTGTATTGTATTGTTTTTACCTTGTTTGCCCTTACCGTGTTCTTCTCTCTTCCAGCCTCGTCGCGTCACCCCATCGCCGCCCGTTCGTTTCCCGCCGCTACACTCCGGTAGCTCCGCCCCCTTGCTCCCCATTGGCCGCCCCGCTCCCACCTCCCAGCTGCTCCTCCCTCCCTCTTCCCCTCATATGGAGGCCACGCAGCGATAGAGAGAGCGACCTCTGACCCTGGTTCTCAGGCAGGTCGCTCCCCTCACCGCCTCACAGCCTCCAGCGTGACCGCTCTCGCTCCTGTGCCCTGTGCTCCTGTGCCCTGACTGCCTTTTCCCGCCTCCAGTGACCTACCGCCAGCGCCCTCTTCGTTGTGCCCGAGTGCCTGTGTCCGCTCTTTCTTCTGTACCCCGAGTGCCTGTGCCCCTGGTATTGTTCCACTGTATTGTATTGTTTTTACCTTGTTTGCCCTTACCGTGTTCTTCTCTCTTCCAGCCTCGTCGCGTCACCCCATCGCCGCCCGTTCGTTTCCCGCCGCTACACTCCGGTAGCTCCGCCCCCTTGCTCCCCATTGGCCGCCCCGCTCCCACCTCCCAGCTGCTCCTCCCTCCCTCTTCCCCTCATATGGAGGCCGCGCAGCGGCCGCGCGCTGCGGGCGCGCCGCTGGCACGCCAAAGGCGCGCCAAAGGCAAGCCCGTCTGCGCCCGTCCGCGTCTGGACCGCGCCCAGCGCCAGACCCCCTGGCCCCCACCGCTGCGAGCCTACACGCCGGACCTACAAAGCCGCCACCCTCATCGCACTCAACACCGGCCGGATCCCCGGGTGCTGCCGTGCCGCCCCAAGACGCACCCACGGACCCTTCACCTGCCAATCCTGCAAGTTCTCCTGCATCCAGACCCGCACCGCGCCCGCCAAACCAAGCACCAACAGCAACCACCTGAAGTGCATCCTGCTTAACACCCGCTCCATCCACAGACACGCCGTGGAACTCTGGAACCTGCTCGACACCACATCTCCAGACGTCGCCTTCCTCACAGAAACCTGGATGAACGCCTCCTCAGCGCCCGACATCGCCATCGCCATCCCGGACGGATACAAGATCACCCGGAGGGACCGCATCAACCAGACAGGAGGAGGCATCGCCATTGTCCACAAGAACACCATCCGCATCACGACCAACTCCGACGACACCCTCACAGCTGCCGAACATCTCCACTTCCAGATTCACACCGACCCCAAGACCACACTCAGAGGCACCCTCATCTATAGACCCCCAGGACCCCGCACACAATTCAGCGAAGACATCGCAGACTTCATCAGCCCTCAAGCCCTCTCCTCCGCCGACTACATCCTCCTAGGGGACCTCAACTTCCACCTGGAGAACAACAACAACAACAACACCACCACCCTGCTGGACAACCTCGCCAACCTCGGACTCAAGCAACTGGTGAACACCCCCACCCACTACGCCGGACACACGCTTGACCCAGTCTTCTCCTCCAGCAAGTACGTCTCCTTCAGCCACTCCACCGGACTCCACTGGACAGACCACAGCTGCGTCCACTTCAGCTTCAGAAAAACCACGACTCACCACCACCCACAACAGGCTCCCCGCAGGAGCTGGAACAAGATCACCGCCGACCAGCTCTCCACATCACTGAGCCAGAACCCTCCCGCCAGCTCAGCGGACCCCAACCAAGCAGCCAACAACCTTACACAGTGGATCACCAACTGCGCTGACAACCTCGCACCTCTGAAAACCCATCCCATCAGGCCCAACAGCAAGAAAGCCTCCTGGTTCAACAACGACCTCAAGAACTCCAAGAAGAACTGCCGCACCCTCGAGAGAGCCTGGCGAAAAAACCCGACTACAGACAACATGACCGCCCTTAAGTACGCGTCCCGTAAACACCACCAGCTGATCCACACCACCAAGAAGACAGCATTCAAAGAACGACTAGACAACAACGCACACAACAGCAAGGAACTCTTCAGCATCGTCAAAGAGCTCTCCAACCCCAGCGCCGGAAACAACGACATCACCCCCTCACAAGACCTCTGCGACTCACTCGACTTGTTCTTTCACCGCAAGATCGCCGACATACACAACAGCTTCGGCGCACAGACCACGCACCCAACCACCAAACAGATGCCCCCCAACACCACCCTCCGCGCCTGGACCCCGGTCAGCACCGAAGACACCATCCATACGATGAACACTATCCATTCCGGATCACCAACCGACCCATGCCCCCACCACGTCTTCAACAAGGCCGACTCCGTCATCGCACCCCATCTCCGGGACATCATCAATTGCTCCTTCAACACCGCCACCTACCCGGAGAGCTGGAAGCATGCCGAACTCAGCGCCCTCCTGAAGAAACCATCAGCAGACCCCACCGACCTCAAGAACTACCGCCCCATCTCGCTCCTCCTGTTTCCTGCCAAAGTCATCGAGAAGACCGTCAACAGACAGCTGGCCGCCTTCCTCGAGACTAATGGATCCCTCGACCACTCACAGTCCGGCTTCCGAGCCAACCACAGCACCGAGACCGCCCTCATCGCAGCCACTGACGACATCCGAGCCCTGCTCGACAATGGGGAAACAGCGGCCCTCATCCTCCTGGACCTCTCCGCAGCGTTCGACACGGTCTGCCACTGCACCCTAGTGCAGCGCCTCAGCAACATCGGAATTCAAGAGAAGGCTCTAGAGTGGATCATCTCGTTCCTCACCGGAAGAACCCAGAGAGTCCGCCTCCCCCCGTTCAGATCCGAGGCCACCGAAGTCATCTGCGGCGTACCACAAGGATCTTCACTCAGCCCCACCCTCTTCAACGTCTACATGAGCCCCCTCGCAGCCATCGCACGCCATCACAACCTCAACATCATCTCCTACGCCGACGACACCCAGCTGATCCTCTCCCTCACCAACGACCCAGCCACCGCCAGAACCAACCTGCACGAAGGGATGAAAGACGTAGCCGAGTGGATGATGAACAGCCGCCTGAAACTAAACTCAGACAAGACGGAAGTCCTCATCCTTGGATCATCACCATCTGCCTGGGACGACTCCTGGTGGCCCCCTGCCCTGAGCAGCGCACCCAAACCAACGGACCATGCACGCAACCTGGGCTTCATCCTGGACTCCTCCCTCTCGATGACCAGACAAGTCAACGCCGTCTCTTCATCATGCTCCAACATCTTACGCATGCTCCGAAAGATCTTCCGATGGATCCCCACCAAAACCAGGAAGACGGTCACCCAGGCACTCGTCACCAGTCGACTGGACTACGGTAACACCCTCTACACCGGAACCACGGTCAAACTACAGAAAAGACTCCAACGCATCCAGAACGCCTCCGCACGCCTCATCCTTGACATCCCCCGACACAGCCACATCTCCGGACACCTGAGAGACTTGCACTGGCTCCCCGTCAGCAAGAGAATCACGTTCCACCTCCTCACCCACGCACACAAGGCCCTCCACGACCTGGGCCCCAGGTACCTCAACAACCGCCTGACCTTCTACACTCCCACCCGCCAGCTACGATCGACCAGCCACACCCTCGCCGCCGTGCCACGCATTAGAAAAGCCACCATGGGAGGAAGATCCTTCTCCTACCTGGCAGCCAAGACTTGGAACTCCCTCCCCATCCACCTCCGTCTGACCCACGACCACCTCTCCTTCAGGAAGCAACTCAAGACCTGGCTGTTTGAGCAGTAGCGGTCTCCCCTCCCCCCCAGCGCCTTGAGACCCTCCGGGTGAGTAGCGCGCGATACAAATTTTTTGATTGATTGATTGATTGATTGATTTTGTTACCCGAATATGAATACAATGCTTGTGCATACTATTCTAATCATTCCCGGTCTGCTGATATCAAAATCGTTGTGATACGACGACGTTTATAACACGGGTCCAGAATTTTCAGTACCACACCTTGTGTTATTTTTCTCTGCACTTTTAACTCCTGCTCAGAACAGGCGTTAAAAGGAGGCATTCTATTGAATACAATGGGCCCCTATGTACTCTGCAGGACTAGCACCAACATTTTGGTGCTACTCCTGCAGAGTACATCCATAGCGTCAAACAATTTATGCTATTGCCCACTTCCCTGCACCATGGTGCACCTTATTTTAAATACGGCGCACACATGTGGTGGTAGGGTGGCGCTAAGGGGTGAAAAGAAAGTGGCGCTGCGCTGGGAGCAGCGCCACTTGATTTAAATCAGCCCCTTTGTTTTTTTCTTTGTACAAAAATATACAAAAAGGTATGAGAGAGTTATCTCATTTATACAAAATATTTTTATTTTGAGAATACCTTTGTCCTTGCCTTATTTTTTGATTGTTACTAATTGTTTGCTGATTATGTTTTTTCTGCTAATGTGTGTGACATGCACTTACTCTAATTTGTAACAGTCACAATCACAGGTTGAATATTTTAGTTAGTTTTTTAAATGCATACATTTGTAATTTCCATTTGTGATGGATATTTTTATTTTGGTGCAAGCATTCATCGTGCTCCTGGACAATGACACCAAAATTCTATGTTTACTGATATTGTGACAGGAGAATGCATGTGTGTTTATTTTAACATGACTAGTCAATAATATGCACATATGCATTGCACAGGGTACATAAAAGTTTACAGTAAAATGGCATCTAATGTCTGTCATAAAGTGCACAAACCAAGGAAACGTGGCATTCATACATCTATGACATGTTTACAGTTTAGAGGCAAGATTGGTTGTACATTCTGTGTACATATACTTGTCACATTTTGTAGAGCAATCGCTACATTGTCATGGATTTGAGTAGGTCCTATTCGGTATACTGTTTATGTATATGATTTGGTAGTTTAAATTATTGCCACACCTGTATAGACACATTTCTATTTGGGATTGCTGTGACATTTTGTGTAGGTGCCCATTGCCATGAAGGCAGTTAGTACCAGACTTGTGGGTGCTACTAATATCTCAAGGTATGTTCTTAAACATTTTTCTAACTACAACCTTACAGAGATATGCATTGACATCATTGTACTATTGCATGCAAATATTTGTTACACAAGCTCGAGTACAGTGCTAATGTACAGCAACAGTTCCAAGGATGACAGGTTAAACAGTGACTTACCTTCAGTTTCGGTGACAACAGGGTTAATTTTTATCCTGGTCCAGGAGCAGCAGCAATGGCAAGACTTGCATGACCGAGTTCATGGTGGCAGGAAGTGGGAAAACTTGAAAAAATTTGAGTTTTGTCCTTTTAACCCTCCCAATCCAACAGCTCAGGTGTGGGGGTTTAGCTACTATAGTTGCATTTGCGGAAAGGCACTTCACGATTGGCTTGACGGTAAAGGTGGCTGGAGTTCCGCCACCAACTGCCTTTTCCTATGGCACTGTTGACAGGGGTGGAGATTCATGGCGGTGACAGAGGTTCGGAGCAGTCTTTCGTCTCTGTAGACCGTGCAGGCTATACATTAGGCAGACAGGAAATTCAACAGAAAATTGACTGTGGGACCGTTACCTCCAAGATCTAAATCAGGCACCAAGTTGGTTAAGATGCTTATATACTGTATTTGCTTTGAAAATATAAATAAAGGTTGCAAAAAAAGAAATAAGGTGGTCAAACGCATGCTGCTGAATAGGTTATTCATTCCACTCTTTTCCATTTCAGACCACTTCCTTCATCTGAACTCTTTAGGGTCTACAAATCCTGAGATTCTAAATTTTAAGTGACTTTTACATCTCTTTGGGTTGTGGTTATATTATGCGTTAGACCTGGCATCCGTTTGGGGGGGGGGGTTGTCCCCTAACTTTTTGCCTTCAGACCTCCTGTTTTTGCTGACTTTGTTTTGCTGGCCTAAGCACTCTGCACCCTTTACCACTGCTAACCAGTGCTAAAGTGATTATGCTCATTCTCTAAATCATGGTAACACTGGCTTATACTCAATTTGCATATTTCATTTTCTTGTAAGGAACTGCTGCCCAGCTGTGCTGACCTGCTGCCTGCTACATGGGCATGAATGACTGGACATGCATCATTTGAACCCAGACCCCAGAGTACCTGCAAGGATTAGTTGACTGGACATTTGATCTGAAGCCTCAGAGACATAACAGGCTTCCAACAACCTTTTATCTGCAGCTGGATTCTGTCATCTGTGAGTCTACCCTTCCAGGTAGTGCCAACCCTGTCCTGGACCCAGGAAGTGGGCTTAAGGTGTGCTGCCAGCCTCTGTGGACCCAGCGGAACTGATGCATCTCCTCTGCTGTGCGATGCAATCCTGCACAGAAACAACATATCTTCACTGCTGCATGGATTGGAAACCTGTATCATATCACAGCTCTTTGAGACTGCCTCATTGCCCTGACTGTGCGAAGCATCCGCAGTGCATGCCCTCGCATTCCTCATCAATGGCAGTCTCAACAATGACACTAGACTGCGCATTGCAGCCTTGCAGTTCATTGGAACTGATGCAATAGCCGTGACTGCGCACTAAATGCTTGATGCTGGACTGTGCATCACAAGCCCCATCAACAGGATCCTCTATGACGACACAGGCCCTCGCATCAGAGCCTCATCACATCTCGGAACTGAGATATCAGTTCCTTTGGCTGCACAGCAAATCTTCAACACTGATCCTTGCAATGCTCCCCAAGCCAGAATTTAAGGAACGTTTCTCAGCAGGCCAAACTGGGTCCCTATAACAGGGCTGCACTCCATTGCAGTCGGTCTGAACTTGTTACTTTGTCCCGGTCTTGTACAACCACCTATCCATGGTTGGCACTTTGTACTTTCTGGTGCTATTTTTCATTAAAAAATCTTTAAAACAGAATATCTTTTTTTGTATTGATCTTGTTTTATTTATTAAAGAAAATAGTATATGGGCATACTGAAGAGCCCCTTGAGCCGCCTTAGTTACATTTGTTTTTATGCTAAGGCGGCCTTTTCCCATGCCATATTTACAAAGTGGTGCAATGCTATATTATGCCTGCACCAGGGGATTGAGAAAATGGCATAAAGAATATTAAGAGATTTCTTTGCGTAATTCTTTCGGTACTTTTAATGCCTGCTCTGAGCAGGTGTTAAAAGGAGGCTCCCATTAGTTGCAATGGGCCCTCTGGGTGCTTTGTAGGATTAGCATCAACATTTTTTATGCTAATCCTGCAAAGAGCCGAACTAGCTAAAAAAGTTCTGATGGTAGTTCCTTACCTACCACATGGTGCAGCCAGCCAGCTCCAGTAGATAGACCCTGTTGCAAGGGCGACCACCAACACATGTGCTGCCACAAGCTCAGGAACCTTAGGATCACTATACAGTAGACAATTCACGTATATCAGGTGATCACCGGAGGAGTCACAAGTTGCCTGTGCCTCAGCCTGCCACCGTAGGGCCTCATGAGTGGGCCACTCCATCTGCGCCTTACAGAACACGTCCTTGGTGGGATCCCCTTCCTGATGCCATTTGGTCCAGCTCAGATAGGTTCCTCAGGGCTGTAACATCCACCTCTGTAGGCTCCGGGGCATTTCAGGAGTGGATAACCCGTGCCCTTTGCCCTTCTTCTTTATGGCAGGCACTTGGGTCATTCTACCAGGCTCAAGGTCCTCCTTACTACCATCTCAGGAGACTATGGACCATGTAGCAAGGCACATCCACTCAGGCCACCCCAATACCTCCAAGTGAGGCCTAAGCTCCACATCCTTCCAGATGGTGTGAACCAGGTCACTGCTAAGCAGAGAACCCACAGTCATGGATGGACACACAGCTACCCTTACGGAACCTAAGACCCCCAGCTCAAAGGGAACCAGATCCACTGGGTAGTGTCTCTTGTGGTTGTCAACTGCAACAGTTTGGTGGACTGCGTTAGGGACTGTCTGCTCTGACGTTACCAGATGACATCTGACTGTTGTCTGCTTCATGCTGGCTCCAGTGTCTCTCAGAGCCTTGACCCTCAGCCCATTGATGGCGGCACACTGTCTATATTTCCTAGTATTACTAGACATGTGGTTCTCTACATCATCTTTCCATCACCCAGGGACACTAGCGTGACCTTTACACTGTCCCTCCCACTAAGTTGGACAATGTCCTCCCCAAGAGAGGGGGTGGTTTCTTCCCTGATGACTTACTGTCAGGGAACCATTACTTCTACTGCTCAGGCAGGGATTGTGGGTCCTGACCTTAGAGCTATTTTGGGGATCTTTAGAGAACTCTCTGTTTTTATGTTTGTCTCACCATCCATCTTCTTCCTGTCCACAATTGTGGTGATACCCCCAGATACATTCTTATAGATCCTGGTGGTGACCCAGCTGTCCACCTCCTTAGCAAGCTCCCTGGGGTCATAGAGCTTACTATTAATCAGGTGTTGGCTCAGATCTGCAAATCAAAGACTGAACATGTGTTCTTTTACAATCAAACTATCCAACCCCTGATAATCCTTTAATGAAATGCCCTTCACCCATCTATCCAGTACCTTGTAAAATAAATCTATACAATCAATCCAGGTCTGTTCATCCAGTTTCTGATGGTCCATGAACCTCTGCCTATACTCACTGAACCTCTGACCATACTTCCAGACAAGGGCTTCCTTTATGTAGGGATACTTCATCCTGTCTCTCTTCTCTAGGGCAAGTAGGTGTCCCTCCATTCAGGAGGGATATGCTTCCACAGATTAGCTAGACAACTATCAATATTTTCTACCACAACAAAATCAGGCATCAGACATTTAGGGGTATGGATCCTCTTGTCTCCAGGTGGCACTGTAGGTATGCCTCCACAGTTATTGCTAGGCTCCATCTGGACTCTATGTGGTTAGCTCTGTCCAGCTCTCTGAGACTTAGCTCATGGGCCATTCTCCTTTCTCCTTTCCTCCATGGCTACTCTCCTCTCCTCCAAGGCTCTCTCTTCACCATCCTGAGGGTGCCCGTATCCAGCCTAAGCTCTCTTCTGCCTCCTCTCCACCAGCTCCTCTGGGGGCAGGTTGCGGGAAGACACATTTCTCCCTGCCCTGGCAATGCGCTCCATCATCTCCCTCTGCTGAAGGCTGGTTCTCAGGGAGGGCCTCGCCTTGCCCTTCCATCACATCATCCCTATTTTGGCTTCAACCAGTGACTGGAAGTCCTTTCTCATTGCAGAACTCCTTGAGCTGGGCCACAGTGCAGGCATGCATGTTGGCTAGCTCAAATTCCATTTTTGCAGGTATGGTGGATTCAGATACAACAGTCAGGGGAAGAATTTAGGAGAAACAAAAAGGAGCCAGGCAAGAGGAACTTAGACTGGGTGCGGTTTTCCTCTAAAATGTTGCCTTTGGACCCTCTTTTTTTGCTGACTTTATACTTTCTGTATTTGTATAGCTTAAGACTCCTGGCACAGAAGCTGAGCTGGAGCTGAATGGGCTAAGCCAGGCTGGAGCTGGTGAAGAGACAACTCTTCAGTTTACTGTGGAATTCATGGACTGATGAGGCATTTCCGTTGAGCAGGGGCAAGTCATTCCAGCTGTTGGGAGTAAGGAAGGAGAAGGAATGACCAATTGATCTGGTTCTATGTTTGTGGGAGGTGTGCAAGTAGGGGTCCAGCTGAGGAAAGGTTTCCTGGTAGGCTTATGGAAGTTTTTGATGTTGCTAAGGTACATGGGGCCAATGTTGAGTACAGCTTTTAATGTGTGCATGAGGAGTATAAACAGTTCTTCTGTGTAGAAAGAAGTATTCTCACAAGAATCAAAGCAATGCTAGCTTAACATCCCCCCCACCCCAACAATCATTTTCTCCTTTCTCAGGGTTGGCAAGAAGTATTCTACTGCCATCCTAGAATGAGGCCAACAAAGTGTTACCTTACGATGCTCTATTCTCTCTCACTCTACTTACTATTGCCATTTTCTCCTGTGAAAGGGCATTGTCCAATATTTTTTCTTGGAAATACTGTTGCCATTGAGATATGGATATTGCTTCCACCTCCACTTATCAAGTGTGTTCATCAACAAACACAATCAATTTGCCTTCCATATTATGAACCACAAATGTCCACAATTACTTTCTGCCAGAGCTGCTAAAACGATAAACCCCTACAACATGAACCAAGGTACTGGGCTATTTTCTGATCCACTAGGCTTTCAATCCAGATGAATCATACCCCGTAAATATTGTGAGCTTTGGCCTTCACTTTACCCTGATGACCACCTTTGTGTGTTAATTGGATGGTGTGCAGAACTATGGCCTTCATTATGACCCTGATGGTCGGTGGTAATATGGTGGAAAGTACTGCCAATAGGCTGGCGGTACTTTCCACCATATTATGATATTGGCGGTGTGGCTTTAGCCACACCGCCAATGTGCCACACCGACCACCGGGCTGGAGATATGAATCTCCAGCCCAGCGGCCGTCACTGTACTGCCTGCCGGATAATGACCCCGCCTACCGCCATGCTTTTCGTGGCTTCCTTACCGCCATGAAAACCATGGTGGTAGGCAATATCAGTGACAGGGAATTGAATGTCTTCCCCACCTCTACCCCCTCCACAGATACCCCCACCCCTTCTTGCTCTCCAAACCCCTCTTCATTCACACCCCTCCCTTCACACACACACACCCCCAAACCCACATTCATCCACACATGCATACATCCATTCCCATACACATACGCACACACCTTCATACATAAATGCATTCACACACCCACACATGCACACACATTTGACAAGGAACACACACCTGCATACACGCACAGACATTCACACACACACACCCACACACACACAATACCCCCTTCCCTGTAGGCGCACCCACCTACCTGTGTTTAGGGGGTCCTCCGGCAGGAGATGGGACGGGGCGCTGCTGCCAGCCAGATCCTAGGTTAATATAAGGCCTAACAATTGTCCATGCAGGCCTACTATTTAGATTACAATCTTTTCTGGCCAATAAAGCTCCTTCAATTGGCCTTTTCATTTCCTCTAAGGCTTCCCTGTGCTTTTTCTACAGCTGCATCCAATCTGTGCATCTCTCTCCATTTGAGTTTGCACACTTTTTCCCTGGTCACTGTCAGGTTTTTTAGTTTGTGTCCAAGCAGTCAATAAACATAATATAATGTAACACAATGTAACGTAATGCAACTTGTTGCAGGTGCAGTATCCTAACCAGGGCTTCAGTTGGTGATCATCTTTGGCAGTTTTGCATGCCAATTGTACACAGTAAATCTGTCACAGCAATTTGGACATCGATAGGCAATCCGAAATTCAGTATTGATGATGACTGTCATACATCTTAGAGCAGCTCCAACCTCAGGCAGCAGTAATACCGGACTTTCAGGCCCAGCGTAGGTCTTCCTCATCACTTGCATTGTTTGGTGTAGTTCACAAAGAGAACCATGGCAGTGGGCTTCCTCTGGGTATTCCTCATGTCGGGGACATACCAAGCTTCTCTTCATGGACTGTCTCCTCACCTGCTTTGCCAGTCACTCGGTTTAGCCCTTTCAGCAGTCAGGCAGGCTTCTAGGTGGTAGGAAGACCCTCAGAACCACCAGTAAGATGAGCAGAGATCAGGTGATGTCCCCGTACTTCTGGGAGACTGACTGTCATGCGGCCACCAGCCCTGTTCACTCAGCATTTCTATGAGTTCACTGTGGAGCTCTCTCCTCTTTGGTCAAGTGGAACTTGGAACTGGGGCAAAGTCAAGTGGTTTGGGTCCTATTTTTATACTCATTTTTCAGACCAGGGATGTTGTCCCACTGTTTAAGTCTTTGGAACTGGTTTTGATTGGATCTCTTTTAAATATCATTTTCTAGTTGCAGACGTCTTTCTGCAAAGTGATGGCTCTTGCAGCAGTTAGCAAATTATTCTGACTCTAATCAGGAGTATCCAAAACAATAACAAAATGAATTGTGAGTTTTCTGCATGTGGCTCTCACCAGCCTTCCTGAAGTGTCAGTGTTAGAAATGGGGTCTTTAGTTGACAGTCAGGTTACCCCCTGCTCAAGCAAGGACCCTCACTCTAGTTAGGGTAAAAGAGAATCACCCTCAGCTAACCCCTGCTTACCCCCTTGGTAGCTTGGCAGAGCAGTAGGCTTAACTTCAGAGTGCTAGGTATAAAGTATTTGTACCAACACACACAGTAACTTAATGAAAACACTACAAAATGACACAACACCAGTTTAGAAAAATAAATAAAATATTTATCTAAACAAAACAAGACCAAAATGACAAAAGTCCACAATACACAAGTCAAGTTATCAATAAAAAATAAAAAAGACTCTTTAAGTAGTTTCAAACACACACCCGCACGGACGAGTGTGTGTCAAAAAGGGCTTGCGATGCATCTATTTCACTCACAAGCAAAACATTGCAACGTTTCTCCTTTCGTCGGGTTGGGCGCATCGTTCCTTCTCTCCGCAGGAGAGCGATGCGTCGATCTGGTCAGCACTCTCGGGTCCGGGCAGGCCTTGGGTTGTTTTTACACTCCCAGTGGTACTTGCATCAGAAATCCAGCCACATGATCATCCGAAAACCACGTAGCTTGGGTTGCGATCTCCCAGCCTCCGTCAGCAATGCTGCGCTTCATTCTCCTGCTCCATGCATCAATTCTTTGGTCGCGTTTCCAGCGAGTGACGATTTTCAGCCGCAGAGCTGGCGGAGCGTTGTTTCTTCAGCCGCCGATTGGAGTCGCAGCAATCTTTTCCCCGCACTGCGATCTCTGCGTGGATTTCCTCCTCTTAGGCTGCCAGCTTCTCCTTTCAGGGTCCCAGGAACTGGATGGGCACCACAGGGCAGAGTAGGAGTCTCTCCAGAAACTCCAGGTGCTGGCAGAGAGAAATCTTTGCTGTCCCTGAGACTTCAAACAACAGGAGGCAAGCTCTAAATCAAGCCCTTACAGATTTCTTCTCAAGATGGAAGGCACACAAAGTCCAGTCTTTGCCCTCTTACTCTGGCAGAAGTAGCAACGGCAGGATAGGTCCACAAAGCACAATCACAGGCAGGGCAGCTCTTCTTCCTCAGCTCTTCAGCTCTTCTCCAGGTAGAGGTTCCTCTTGTTTCCAGAACTGTTTCTAAAATCGTTGGTTTTGGGTGCCCTTCTTATACCCAATTTCTCCTTTGAAGTAGGCCTAATTCAAAGTAAAGTCTCTTTTGAATGTGAAATCCTGCCTTGCCCAGGCCAGACCCCAGACACTCACCAGGGGGTTGGAGACTGCATTGTGTGAAGGCAGCCACAGCCCTTTCAGGTGTGAGTGACCACTCCTCCCCTCCCTCCTAGCACAGATGGCTCATCAGGATATGCAGGCTACACCCCAGCTCACTTTGTGTCACTGTCAAGTGTGAGGTGCAACCAGCCCAACTGTCAAACTGACCCAGACAGGGAATCCACAAACAGGCAGAGTCACAGAAATGGTATAAGCAAGAAAATGCTCACTTTCTAAAAGTGGCATTTTCAAACACACAATCTTAAAATCAACTTTGCTAAAAGATGTATTTTTAAATTGTGAGCTCAGAGACCCCAAACTCCACATGTCCATCCGCTCCCAAAGGTAATATACTCTTTAGTCAGATTTAAAGGTAGCCCCCATGTTAACCTATGAGAGGGACAGGCCTTGCAACAGTGAAAAACGAATTTAGCAATATCTTAATGTCAGGACATATAAAACACATTACTATATGTCATACCTTAACCATACACTGTACCCTGCCCTTGGGGCTACCTAGGGCCTACCTTAGGGGTGTCTGACATGTAAGAATAGGGTGAGTGGATGCCTTTCTCCACTGGTTCTGGAGGTGGCTTTGTGCCCAGTCTGCTTCATCCTGCCAAGGATAGGGTGTGTGGATGCTTTTCTCCACTGTTTCTGGTGGGGGCAGTGTGCCCAGTCTGCTTCATCCTGCCAAGGATAGGTTGAGTGGATGCCTTTCTCCACTGCTTCTGAAGGGGGCTTTGTGCCCAGTGATGCAACACTTGGGGGGTGGCACTTCACAGTCCGTCACCTGGGTGTCTGAGCCACGAGATTTGCAGTGACCAGGATGCATGATTGTCCATGGAGGCAGGGCTAGAGTCCATCCGTCGGCGGTCACTGCTGCACAGTGGTGGTAGTGCCGGAGCTGGTGGGGTTGCTGCCAGTGGTGGAGGGAGGCTCCAGCCCTTCTCCTGCAGCCTCGCACGGGGGAGGCTCCAGCCCTTCTCCTGCAGCCTCGGACGGCTGCACACTGGGGCTGCTGCCAGTGGTGCTACTGTCAGCAGTGCAGGTGGCAGTGCTGGCTGCAGTGGGGGTTCCAGTGCTGCCAGTGGTGGAGGAGCCTCCAGCCCTTATCCTGCAGTCTTGGACGGCTGCCGACTGGGGCTGCTGACAGTAGTGGTGCTTGCGGCAGTGTGGGTGGCGGTGCTTGCTGCGGGGCTGGTGGCGGTGCTGGCCGCACTGTAGGTGGTAGTGCTGGCGATTGTGCTGGTAGCCACCAGCCCTTCTTCTCCAGCCTCGGACAGCTGAAGTGCCTTGCCTGTTGTTTTGTGCCCCTTCCTGACCTTGGCAGATGGTGGTGTCACTTTGGGTCTGGCAGCTGGATTCTTTGAGGTGGGCTTGCTGGGTGGTTGTTGTTCCTTCCCCTTGCTGTATGCTGTCCCCTTCTTCACCTTGCCAGGTGGCGGAATGGTTTTAGCCATGGCAGGTGTTGGTGGCACACTGGCTGGCCTGACAGGTGTCCCCTTTGAGCCTCTGACAGCTGCTGGAACCCCAGCGATCGTGGATTTGGTGGCTGAGGTGCTGGGCTGGGTTTTGGCCACCCTGGCTCGAGGGGAAGGACAGAGGGGAGGGGGAGGGAACAGGTCAATGTTTGCCAGGAAAAGCTTTTTAGGGACACTGGGGTGGGACGAGGGAGAAGGTTTGGGATTGGAGGAATGGTTGTAGATAGTGTCTGTCTGCTGAGTCTGGGTGCAGGTGCATGTGCTGGATGCTGTTGTGAGGTGGATGGCTGTTGGGTGGGTGGGTGCTTGGGTTTGTGTACTTTGGGAGGAGGGGTCACAGACACAGTGGGATAGGACACAGGGGACGTGTGCATGGATGTGGGGGTGGTGACTGCCACTGAGAGGTGTGTAGTGATAGGTGTGCTGGTGAAGGAGGTAATGGATGAGGATGATTGTGCAGGCAGGTGTGAGTGAGACGCTACTGGGAGGGAGGTGGACAAGGAGGAGGAGGGGGACACAGTGGAGGCAGTGGATGTTGGTGTGTCTGCATGGGGATGGTGCTTTTGTGAGTGCCTGTGAGATGAAGTGTGGTGCTTGTGTTTGCCTGAGCCATTTTTGTGTGTTGATTTGGGTGAATGCTGGTCTGAAGGTGTGCTTGGGATAGGCTGGGTGTGACGCATCGGACCGATCCGACCTGCACACCAGGGCGACCGATGCTGTCGCTGTCGGAGAAGACCTGG
The DNA here is from genome assembly GCF_031143425.1 of Pleurodeles waltl. Taxonomy (NCBI): domain Eukaryota; kingdom Metazoa; phylum Chordata; class Amphibia; order Caudata; family Salamandridae; genus Pleurodeles; species Pleurodeles waltl. The sequence goes on along the minus strand of NC_090439.1, from coordinate 1,047,959,859 downwards.
AAGTGACCCCAAGGTCAATGCTTCCCATTGGTTTCATCCTCTATCCGCGGGACCCCAGGAACTTAAAAGGGGAGGTCCCGGAGATCGAGGACGTGCAGAGGATCAAGGAGGAAGTGTTCCAGGAGGCATCAGGAGACGATCATCAGAAGCTCGTGAGGACCCAGAGGAAGGTAAGACCTGTCGGAGCATCGAGAATCCCCGAGGTCGGAGCCCGAGCAGAACGAAGAACAAGCACGCTCCCAACCTGGGACGAAGACGCTGGCCCCGTGAAGCAAATCCCTAGGAGCCGCCACGCTTCAGGAGAAGCGTGGCCAAGCCAGGTACAGGGCTGCAGACGGGTAAGGTTGGGGAGGACGGAAGGGTGGAGACATATATAAAGGGAGAGCACGAGCACAGGCGGGAGGTATAAGGAAAGGGGTGGAAGGTCAAGGTAGGGGAGCACTGTGAGGGGAACAAACAAGAGTCCGTTAGAAAGAAAAACAGGAAGCAGATATCGGCAGAAAGAGAAAGGGAAGATTACCCAATTGTACAGAAGACCGCTCCAGAATCTAACGAGAAAAGAAAGAGAAGAGAATTCTAAGAAAGGAAAACAGCCAAAACAAAGTTAAGCGGACAGGTCTGAGTAAGCACAGAGGAGAGAAAGAAAGAAAAAAGCCGAACCTCAGGGAAAGGAAGAAAGGGAGAAAAGAGCAAGTAAGAAAAGGGAAGAAAAGAGCTGAATACAGAAGAAAGGAAAGGAAAGAGCCGAAACAGGGACTAAGAGAGAGAGAGAGAAGAAAGGGGAAAAGAGCAATTTTACTTAAACACTTAGGCCCGTATTTATACTTTTTTTAGCGCCGCATTTGCGCCGCTTTTTGGCGCAAAACGGCGCAAACCTACAAAATACAATGGCATTTTGCAAGTTTGCGCCGTTTTTGCGTCAAAAAACGACGCAAATGCGGCGCAAAAAAAGTATAAATACGGGCCTTACCGTGCCTATTCTTCTTTTGTCCCCACATGCTTCCCGAGAGGCCCATGGAGAAAACAGAAAGAAGAAGAGATTAATCCTGCAAGATGGGAATAGATATATACCACAAACGTACTTACGGTAAATTGCTCTGTAAACCGAAATAAATTTCACGTACCTATAGACTCCATCAGTCTTGTGTGCTTGATCTCGGCCAGCCTACGACAAAGTGGTGTCAGAAGTGGGATCACTGGAGGACTCTTAAAATGGAGGATAAACCCACCATGGCAGACATTATAGCACAGTTAGCGGAGGGACAACAACACCTCCAGCTAATGTGGGAACGACAGATGAAGGAAGCAAAAGAGGAACGCGAGGCCCTACAGACAGCCCTGAAGAGCCAAGCCACAATCATGGCTAATAATCAGTTAGTCCATGAAAAAACCCTAGGAAAACTTACAGACACAATAGCTCACACTAAGGTGAATCCCAATGTACCAAGCAGTGTCTTACAAAAATATCAGGACCAAGAAGATCCCGACTCCTTTTTCCTGCATTTCGAGAGAGTAGCAAGCACTGCTAATTGGCCAGAGGACAAGTGGGGCCAGTACAGCGCCCCTTTACTAACGGGGCATCTCCAAGCAAAATACCAAGCAATCAATCCCAGTGGTACTCTCCCCTATAAAGAAATTAAAAAAAACATCCTAGAAAGGGCAGGGCTTGACAGTGAGAGTTACCGGACCAAATTTCACCATACGAAGTGGCAACCCCAGGAAAACCCTCGTACCCTCTACTACCGGGTACAACATGCTGCTGGTCAATGGTTACATCCCACCGAAAAAACCCTAGAAGAGATGTTTGATGTAATCGTCTTGGAACAATTTTTAGACGCTCTACCAAATACAACCAATAATTGGGTTCGCCAACACCCAGGGTTGACCAATGACACAGCCATTGACCTTGCCTGCGCTTTCCACAGGAGTCCAGACTTTAGAGCTACCTCCAGCCGATCCTCAGTCCCTTCCCCTGTGCACCCCACAATAGGAAGAGGAGCAGCTCCAAGATCACTGGGAATGCAGGATCCAGAGAGGATACGAATACCCCATCCTCCCCCACCCACTTTCCCTGCTTCGGGTCCTCAGTGTTATCATTGCTCGGAGTGGGGTCACATAGCCCGATATTGCCCCCAGAAAAAGGACATGGAAGAACCAATGGAGATAGGTGTTGCAAAGGGAAGGGTTTTCTGGGCAGGGGAATCCAAACCTACCTACACCCTCCCTATCCTTCTCAATGGCATGGAAAGGGTGGCCCTGGTTGACTCAGGACGCAGCCAGAGCGTTATCCAACAGGAATTGATCGAACCCGGACAAGGGCTACCCCAGGCCCAAGTACTGATAGCTTGTGTCCACGGGGATCAGAGGTATTATCCAGTGGAAGTCATTAACCTCCAGTGGAGGGGAGAAAAAGAAACCCTCAAGGTGGGTGTGTTGCCCCACTTGGAGGAGGACATTATCATTGGAACTGACTATACGGCCTTTGCCCTTTTGTTGACAAAAGCAGGACAAGAACACACTATGAAAATGTGGTGGAAGGAGGTCCCCTATGACGCCGGGGAACAGGCCAGTCGGATCCCTAGAGAGCGGCCAAGCGAGCGACAGAAAAGGATACAGCGGCACCAATATGCGAAAAAAGCCTTCGAAGCTACCAAAATGAATCCAGGAGCCACAGGCAAAGTGTATACGGTGGCCGGAGATTTCAGACAGAGCCAGAGAGATGATCCCTCCTTAAAGAACGCATGGCAGCAGGCCTTGAATCACGAGGAAAACAGGGTAGGTCCTAAATTCTTCGTCCAGAACCAACTCCTATGTAGACGTCCTCAGGCTAACAATGAAAGGCCAAACCAACTGTTAGTCCCCAGTAGTCACAGACACCAGGTTCTGCATCTTGCTCATGGAGACCAAGGGGAAGGGCATCTAGGTAGGGAAAAGACAGAGGAAGCCGTCCTCAGGCAGTTCTATTGGCCCCGGGTTTTCGGGGATATCCGTAGACAGTGTTCGAATTTCCCGAAATGTCAATTATATAATCCCGCTACACACCCACCTGCTCCCTTACAGACGTTACCCATCATTGAAACTCCTTTTTCCCGCGTGGGCATGGATATCATCGGTCCTCTCAACCCATCCAGTAAAGGTCGGCAGTATGTCTTGGTATTGGTGGATTATGCCACCCGGTATCCAGAGGCTATTTCCCTCCCCAGCATGCATACTAAAGTAATCGCACAAGCCATGATTGAGTTTTTTTCAAGGGTAGGTTTTCCAAAGGAGATCTTAACCGACCAAGGCACACCGTTTATGTCCAGACTCATGGCTGAAGTAAGCAAGACCTTAGGTATCAAGCAGATCAGGACATCAGTATATCACCCACAAACAGACGGTCTTGTGGAAAGATATTAAGTCCCTACTAAAAAAGAGCATTACCGACGATGGTAGGGATTGGGAAAAAAAATTACCCCTGATATTGTATGCAATACGCACACATGTTTAGTCTTCCCTAGGGCATAGTCCCTTTGAATTGTTGTTTGGGCGGCCCCCTCGAACCCTTCTCAAAATGTTGGCTGAACAATGGGAAGAGACTGACGAGGAGAGTAAAGATCTACGCACATATACCAAGAAGTTGAGGGAGAACCTACAATCAGTATGGGAAAATGCCCACACTTCCTAACGCACCTCCCAAGAGAAGCAAAAGAAGGGGTATGACACCAGGAGATTGCTCCGTAGTTTAAAAATAGGAGATAAGGCATTGGTACTCCTTCCCAGCTGTGAAAAAAAACTATTGGCTCAGTGGCAGGGACCATACGAAGTGCTTGAACAAATCAACCCCACTACCTATAAACTGGCTCTTCGCCACGGTAGGGAACAAATATATCACATAAATATCTTTAAAAAATGGCAGGAACCCGTTAATGTCCAAACAGTCCGATACATCACCAATAACAGTACTGAGGACATCCCATACCCAGCCCTCTCCCTACCACTCTGCCCAGAGGAGTCTAGACCTCAAACCAATACAACCCTCCCAGAAACACAGCTTATATCCCTATTACAAGTTACTGAGGCATATCGGGATGTTTTTTCCAAACAAGCCAGGCATGCCCAGTTAGCTGAACATATGATTCAAACTAAAAATGAATCTATATCAAGACAAAGACCCTATCGTATCCCAGAAGCAAAACAAATCCTAATAGAACAAGAGGTACAAACCATGTTGAAAGCAGGAATCATAGAACCCTCCAACAGCCCATGGTGTTCTCCGGTAGTACTGGTCCCAAAACCGGATGGGAGTACTCGGTTTTGCGTAGATTATAGGCAGGTCAATGAACTGACTTATTTTGACGCTAACCCCACGCCCCGTATTGATGAACTTCTGGAAGAATTAGGACAAGCCAGGTTTATGTCCACCCTGGATCTAACCAAGGGGTACTGGCAGATCCCCTTAAAAGCAGCCGATAACAAAAAGACCGCCTTTGCGGCCCCATCTGGTTTATACCAATTTACTTTTCTCCCCTTTGGGTTACATGGGGCTCCAGCCATGTTCCAAAGAGTAATGGATAAGGTACTACGTCCCCATCAGGCATATGCAGCGGCATATCTAGATGATATACTGATATACAGCAAGACATGGACAGATCATCTAGACCACTTAAGGGCGGTCCTACAGGCGTTAAGGGAAGCTCACTTAACCGCGAACCCTGAGAAGTGTAGGTTAGGATTTACGACAATCGGATATCTAGGATATGTATTGGGGGAGGGAATGGTTCATTCCCCAGATAGAGAAAGTAGACACTATCCAACAGATACCATTACCAAAGTCCAAGAAGGACATACAGGCTTTCCTCGGTCTAGTTGGGTATTACCGGCGGTTTATCCCGCAATTCTCAACGGTGGCAGAACCTCTTACCAACTTGCTAAAGAATTCCTCTCCCAAAACCTTCTCCTCGCTTCCCGCAGTTGCCTGCCACAGTTTCGAACAGTTGAAACACGCCCTGTCCAATGACCCAGTACTGTGTTGTCCAGATTTCCAAAAATCTTTTTTTCTCCAGACAGACGTATCTGATGTAGGTCTTGGGGCGGTGATATCTCAACCTCAAATGGATGGGTCTCTTCACCCTCTGCTGTATATCAGTAGGAAACTGCTCCCAAGAGAGACACACTACCCCACCATTGAGAAAGAGTGTTTGGCCATTAAATGGGCTATTGAGGCATTGCGATATTATCTCAGTGGGCGCACCTTTACACTGCTTACGGACCATGCCCCTCTCACGTGGCTCGCTCGCAACAAAGACTCGAACGTTCGTGTTCTAAGGTGGTTTCTCTCTTTGCAACCCTTCTCCTTCCAGATTCTGCACTCTCCGGGCCGCCACATGCTGAATGCTGATTACTTATCCCGGTACCCTGCTCCTGAGCGTCATCAGCAGCCGCTCTCTAGGGGGAGTGTCTGTGATGGGTCAGACCGATCCGACCCGCACAATAGGGCGACCGGTGCTGCCGCTGTCGGGGAAGACCCGGAAGTGACCCCAAGGTCAATGCCTCCCATTGGTTCCATCCTCTATCCGCCGGACCCCAGGAACTTAAAAGGAGAGGTCCCGGAGATCGAGGACGTGCGGAGGATCGAGGAGGAAGTGTTCCAGGAGGCATCAGGAGACGATCATCAGAAGCTCGTGAGGACCCAGAGGAAGGGAAGACCCGTCGGAGCATTGAGAATCCCCGAAGTGGGAGCCGAGCAGAACGAAGAACAAGCACGCTCCCAACCTGGGGCGAAGACCGCCGGCCCCGGGAAGCAAATCCCTAGGACCCGCCACGCTTCAGGAGAAGTGTGGCCATGCCAGGTACGGGGCTGAAGACGGGCAGGGTTGGGGAGGATGGAAGGGTGGAGACATATATAAAGGGAGAGCACGAGCACGGGGCGGGAGGTGTAAGGAAAGGGGTGGGAGGTCAAGGTAGGGGGAGCACTGTGAGGGGAACAAACAAGAGTCCGTTAGGAAGAAAAACAGGAAGCACATATCAGCAGAAAGAGAAAGGAAGATTACCCAATTGTATAGAAGACTGCTCCAGAATCTAACGAGAAAAGAAAGAGAAGAGAATTCTAAGAAAGGAAAACAGCCAAAACAAAGTTCAGCGGACAGGTCTGAGTAAGCACAGAGGACAGAAAGAAAGAAAAAAGCCGAACCTCAGGGAAAGGAAGAAAGGGAGAAAAGAGCAGGTAAGAAAAGGGAAGAAAAGAGCGGAATACAGAAGAAAGGAAAGGAAAGAGCTGAAAGAGGGACTAAGAGAGAGAGAGAGAGAGAGAGAGAGAGAGAAGAAAGGGGAAAAGAGCAATTTTACTTAAACACTTACCGTGCCTATTCTTTTTCTGTCCCCACATGCTTCCCGAGAGGCCTATGGAGAAAACAGAAAGAAGAAGACGAGATTAATCCTGCAAGACAGGAAGAGACATATACCACGAACGTACTTACCGTAAATTGCTCTGTAAACCGAAATAAATCTCACATACCTATAGACTCCATCAGTCTTGTGTGCTTGATCTCGGCCAGCCTACGACACTGGGGATGAGGGGATTGGGACTGGGTAGAGGAAGTTAGAGGAGGGAGGCTAGAGACAGGGACAATGGCTGCCATCAGTGCGGAGGCCAGAGCCTGAAATGGTATCTGTTGGGCCACCACGCCAGAGTGAATGCCCTCCAGGTATGCATTTGTTTGTTGCAAATGCCTCTTGACACCCTGGATGGCATTCAGTATGGTTGACTGCCCAACAGTGAGGTATCTCAGGAGGTCAATAGCCTCCTCAATGAGGGCAGCAGGGCTGACTAGGGTGGGGCCTGAGGTGCCTGGGGCGATGGAGATGCCCACCCTCCTGGGTGAGCGGGCACGGGAAACATGCTGAGGGGCTGCTGGGAGGGTGGTGCTGGTAGGGGGTGTGGCTGCTGTACCTGTTGTAGTGGTGGGCACAGAGGTGTCTGCCACCGCCAGGGAGCTTCCATCAGAGGAGGAGTCACTGTCTGTGGTGTCCCCTCCTGTCCCCGTCGTGGTGCTCCCTTCGCCCTCTGTCCCACTAGTGCCCTCACCATTAGTGCATTCGGCCTCCAGGCCCATGTGGGATGCAGCTCCCTCCGTCACTGGTGCCTCTGCTCCTCTGCCAGATGATGCTAATGCACACAAGGACAGGGTGACAAAACAAAAAGGGGGGGAGAGACAGAGAATACACTTGGTCAATGCCAGCAACAACACTACCGTTGACGTACACAACACACAGGGAACAGCCCTATGCACTTGGCATGCACTACCAGTTACAATGCTAGTCACCAGCCCATGGTGTACAATGCCTAACGCCATCAGCTGCACTCCTGAAACCAACAGGTCCCTGCCCAGTAGTTGATGCCCATTAACACTATTGGGGTTGGAGTGCTTCAGAGCCTGACCAACAAGGAACCTATCCTGCCATGTTCGCCCTGGCCTCAGAGCACCCACAGTCCACATCCCCACCCAGGTAAAACCTTAACGTGTGCAAAGTTATCAATCTTAATTTGTACTCACCCCTTTGTGGCTGCTGTGATACCTTCAAGCGCCCATCCAACTCGATCGGCACCCCTTCCTTGTTGGGAGGCCAGCCCCAGCTGGGCCTCCGCCGTCTTCCTTGCCCAGTGGCGCAGGTCCTCTCATTGTTTGCGGCAGTGGGTGCTCCGCCTGTCAAAGACCCCCAGGGTCCTCACCGCCTTGGCGATGGCACACCAAATACCCTTTTTCTGGTGGGTGCTGATCTGCAGGAAAAATACAGGAGAAGAGGGATTTAGTCACACTCCGGACCGTCACACTCATAGCCCATCATATCCCTCCCATCCCCTGACCCACATACATTGACCGCCATACATGCAGCACTCTGGCCAGGACGCCTCAGCCACCCTACATGTGGCCTACACACACAGCACTCTATCCATTCATTACCCACGCATCCTGCTCACAGTGTACTTACCTGTTTGTCTGGAGGACCATCAAATAAAATGTACTGGGGTAGGACCCTATCCACCAGTCTCTCCAACTCCTCCGCAGTGAAGGCAGGGGCCCTTTCCCCAGACACATGAGCCATTGTGGCTTCCAGGCACAGGTCACAGGAGCACTTGCAGTGTAGGTCCTCTCCTGTTGAAGGTCAGGTAGCAAGTGAGTGAATAGATAGAAAATGGCGGTCACGTCCGCGGCGGTGCGCATTGTCATGGCTGGTGTACATCGGCATTTGCTCCAGGAACTCATAGGGCCCAATGATAACTAATGCAAAGTTGCGCTGCGGTCATTAACCGCCTACCGCAACGGCGCACAACGCCAGCGGAATTACCTAATTTCCATTTGTCCCTCCATACATGCAACACTCTGTTCAGGACGCCTCATCCCCCCCTACATGTGGCCTACACTCACAGCACTCCATCCATTCATGGCCCACGCATCCTGCTCACAGTGTACTTACCTGTTTGTCTGAAAGACCGTAGAATAAAGTATACTGGGGTAGGACCCCATCCACCAGTCTCTCCAACTCCTCCGCAGTGAAGGCAGGGGCCCTTTCACCAGACACATGAGCCATTGTCGCTTCCAGGCACAGGTCACAGGAGCACTTGCAGTGTATGTCCTCTCCTGTTGAAGGTCAGGTAGAAAGTGAGTGAATAGATAGAAAATGGCGGTCACGTCCGCGGCGGTCACGTCCGCGGCGGTGCGTATCGTCATGGCTGGCATACATCGCCATTTGCTCCAGGAACCCATAGGGCCCAATGATAACCAATGCGAAGTTGCGCGGCGGTCATCGACCGCCTACCGCAACAGCGCACAATGCCAGCGGAATTACCTCCTTTCCAGTTGTCCCTCCTCACAGGTCAGGAGGCCGCAATTTTTGGGGGGCACAGGCCATGGCACCTAACTGCATCACAGCAGACATTGGCACAGCAACTGACTCTCAGATTCACATACTGGTTCTGTAAATGTAGAAATGCATCATTACTATCAATAGATGTGTGATTATGACCCTCTGCTCACCGCTTTCATCCATAGGCTTCGACCGCTGAAGATGAGTATGAGATGGAGACATCCTCCAGTGTACAGACCCCTGGTGGACCTTGCGACAATGAAGGACAGACACATTATCCTAACCTACAGATTGATCGGGCCACAATCCAAGAACTGTGTGCCCAACAGGAGCCCGACCTGATGTCAGCTATCCGCAAGCCCACAGGTATCTCCCTTCTAGTGCAGGTCCTGTCAGTGCTCATTTTCCAGGCAAGTGGTTCCTTCCAAACAACAGTGGCCATGGCATCAAGGATGTCTCAGCCAATGTTCTCAAACGTGTTGACAAGAGTGTTGTCTGCCCTGCAGAAACACATGCGCATCTACATTCTATTCCCCCAGGTGGAGGATTTGGCCACAGTGAAAGCTGACTTCTATGCCCTGGGACATATCCCCAACATCATTGATGGTACACATGTAGCATTTGACCCCCCCTTGGGAAATGAACAAGTGTTCAGGAATAGAAAAAGCTATTACTCTATGAATGTGCAGATGCTGTGTTTGGCGGACTAGTACATCTCCCATGTGAATGCCAAGTATCCTGGCTCTGTGCATGACACCTTTATCTTGAGGAATAGCAGCATCCCATGTGTGAAGGCTGAACCACAGAGGCACCGGGTGTGGCTAATAGGTGAGCCCATTGTCCCCACCCAGTTGATGTAGGTATATGGGTGTGGGGTTGTCCCTAAGGGTGAGTGTATGTCTGACAGGTATTCCTCGAATATTTGCAAGTGACTCTGGTTACCCCAACCTTTCATGGCTACTGACCCCAGTGAGGAATGCCAGGAGAAGGGCAGATGAACGTTACAATGAAGCACATGGGAGAACAAGGAGGATCATTGAAAGGACCTTTGGCCTCCTGAAGGTCAGATTCCGGTGCCTCCATCTGACAGGTGGATCCCTGTTCTACTCACCCAAGAAGGTACCCCAGATCATCGTTGCATTTTGCACAACCTGGCATTGAGACGCCAGGTGCCTTTTCTGCAGGAGGATGAGCCTGGAGATGGTCTTGTAATCAGACCTAAAAAGGGGAGTATCCTATAACCCCCACCTGCTTAGGATACTAACCAAAGCAAACTCACAACAGTTAGCAGGCAAGGGATAAATACAATGATTATTTCGAACAACCAATATTAACTCTTGGTTTCAAGGGGTAAATTATTTGCCCTTATTTATTCCATTCCATTTATTCACAACATACAGCATCAGACTCATTGGAGAGTAACCTTATGAGTTAATATCCTCTTCTTTTAGTGATTCTACTCTTTCAATTCACAGTTTTCACAGCAGGTCAGACAGGTCACCTTAGACAATCCTGGAACTCTTGTACACTGGGAAGCAGCAGGCCTGAGTGTTAAGGCCGAAACGTGTCGACATCCTGCTAGTGTAATCAAGGGCTTGGAGTGATAATGAATTGATAAACATAAGTAGTTTAGCACTACATAATACCTTTCCAATAAACATTTAGGTATTGTACAGCTGGGTGCAAGACCCTTGGTTACCAGATGAGATTAGATCACATTGTGAATTGTGTTAATGTGACTATCTGTAAAAAATCTTGTAGATGGGCACACGTTTTCTCTTAGTTTCTTTCAGATTTTTGTTATGTTTGAAATTATCGGTGTATTGTTTGTAAGAAATGTGTGTTGTAAATACGAATGCATTTAGAATTGTATATATTTTCGCCATGCTGTTAGAATAAGAGACAAGTTACTCTCCAATGAGTCTGATGCTGTATGTTGTGAATAAATGGAATGGAATACATAAGGGCAAATAATTTACCCCTTGAAACCAAGAGTTAATATTGGTTGTTCGAAATAATCATTGTATTTATCCCTTGCCTGCTAACTGTTGGAGATGGTCTTGTGGCAGCAGTGGAGCCTGTGGACAGTGAAGAAGAAGAGGCAGAGGTAGAAGATGTGGACAACAGAAGTAATATCATACTGCAGTACTTCCAGTGACAAACGGATAGGACACTGTAACTTCACTTTACTTTTCAGTTTTCTGTTGAACATTGTACAAGGCAGCAGGATTTCCCTATGTCTGTGGACACTCACTGTACCCTTTGGCATCTCTATTTGCAGATCTCTGTGGCCAACTCTGGCTCCTGGTATGTTTACCGCTGCCCACTAAAGGTCATACCAAAGGATGAATAACTTTACATATGACTTGCAATGTTTTCAGAATGTTAGACTAATACATATTTAAATAATTTGGCAGAATCCAGATTTGTATTTGTTCCAAGGGTGGTTATTTAAGTGCTAATAAGTAGAGAGGGGTATGCAATGGGCTGGGGTGATGGTGGAGGAATGTCCAGTTAGAGTCCAGTCTCTTGGTATCGCAGGTGCATTGTCCAATGGGGCATAGGAAGGGAAGCAATGGCAGTTCAAGGTGTACAGAGTGACAGAGTGGGACAGAAGGGTGACAATCAGGAGAGTCTTATTTCCTGGCGGGGGTGTTGGCAATGTTCCCTGGCTTCTGCGTGGATCGCAGGGACCGTTTGCGGGGTGGTTCTCCTTCTGCAGGGGGGTGGGGTCCTGGTGGCCTGTTGGTCCTGTGGCTGGGCCTCCTGTCCACTTGAGCTGGCGGAGGTGGAGGGCTGTTCATCGGTGTGGCTAGTGCCAGGGGCCCGTTGGTGTGCTACTGCCTCCCTCATGGTGTTGGCCATGTCACCCAGCACCCCTGCAATGGTGACCAGGATGCTGTAGATGTGTTTGAGGTCCACCCATATCCCCAGGTACGGTCCCTCCTACAGCCTATGGGTCTCCTGCAACTTCGCCAGTATCTGGCCCATGGTCTCCTGGGAATGGTGGTATGCTCCCAGGATGTGGAGAGTGGGTTCCCTGGGCCTGTCCTCCCCCTGTCACACAGCAGTCCTCCCAGCTTTCCTGTTGTCCTGTGCCTCTGTCCCCTGAACCGTGTGCCCACTGCCACTGACCCCAGGACCCTGATCTTCCTGTGTTTAAGGGGTTGCCTGGGGTCCCTCTAGTGGTGGACACAGTGCTGATTGACGTGTCCTGGGGACAGTGGCATGGGCCCGCCTGGTGGGTGCTGTGGTGGTGTTTCCTGAGGGGGGAAGCCCTGTGGTGGTATGGGACTGTGGCAGGGTAACCGACTGTCCAGAGGTCCCTGATGGGCCAGGTTGGTCATCGTGATCCAGGCGTGTTGAGCTGCTGTTATCACTGTGGGGTTCCTCAGGGGGGACTGGATGTTGGTGGCACCTCCTCTCTGGTGACGTTGAGTAGGGGTCCTGTGGGGATACAAATGCTGTGTTATTGTATCTGCGTGTGCCATCTTGTGCATGGGTGTGTTTCCCTGTATGGTTGTGATTGCCCTGTCAGCTTTGCCTCGTGTGAGTGGTGATTGTAGGAAAGTACCATCTTGCCTGGCTTGTTACCCCCATTTTTACTTGTATGTCAGTTTGTTTTTGCCTGTCTCACTGGGATCCTGCTAGCCAGGACCGCAGTGCTCATAGTTTGTGGCCTAAATGTCTTTCCTGTGTGCCTAACTGTGTCACTGAGGCTCTGCTAACCAGAACCTCAGTGCTTATGCTCTCTCTGTCTTTAACATTGTCACTGCAGGCTAGTGACCATTTTTACCAATTCTGATTGGCACACTGGAACACCCTTATAATTCCATAGTATATGGTACCTAGGTACCCAGGGTATTGGGGTTCCAGGAGATCCCTATGGGCTGCAGCATTTATTTTGCCACTCATAGGGAGCTCAGACAATTCTTACACAGGACTGCCACTGCAGCCTGAGTGAAATAACACCCACGTTATTTCACAGCCATTTTACACTGCACTTAAGTAACTTATAAGTCACCTATATGTCTAACCCTCACTTGGTGAAGGTTAGGTGCATAGTTACTAAGTGTGAGGGCACCCTGGCACTAGCCAAGGTGCCCCTACATAGTTCAGGGCAATTTCCCTGGACTTTGTGAGTGCGGGGACACCATTACACGCGTGCACTACATATAGGTCAATACCTATATGTAGCTTCACAATAGTAACTCCGAATATGGCCATATAACATGTGTAGAGATCATGGTATTGTCCCCCCATGCCAAATCTGGTATTGGGGTGCCAATCCCATGCAACCCCCGGGGCTCCAGCATGGACCCCAGATACTGCCAAACTAGCTCTCTGTGGTTTTCACTGCAGCTACTGCTGCTGCTGCCAACCCACAGACAGGCTTCTGCCCACCTGGGGTCTGGGCAGCCCAGTCCCAGGAAGGCAGAGCAAAGGATTTCCTCTGAGAGAGGGTGTTACACTCTCTCCCTTTGGAAATAGGTATTAAGGGCTGGGGAGGAGTAGCCTCCCCCAGCCTCTGGAAATGCTTTGAAGGGCACAGATGGTGCCCTCCTTGCATAAGGCCAGCGTACACCGGTTCAGGGATCCCCCAGCCCCTGCTCTGGCACGAAACTGGACAAAGGAAAGGGGAGTGACCACTTCCCTGTCCATCACTACCCCAGGGGTGGTGCCCAGAGCTCCTCCAGTGTGTCCCAGACCTCTGCTATCTTGAATGCAGAGGTGTGAGGGCACAGTGGAGGCCTCTGAGTGGCATGGTTAGGTGGCCAATCCTCCTCTGAGGACTATTTAGTGCCTCTCCTGTGGGTTTCTTGTCAGATAATGAATGCAAGAGCTCACCAGAGTTCCTCTGCATCTCCCTCTTTGACTTCTGCCAAGGATCGACTGCTGACTGCTCCAGGACGCATGCAAAACCACAACAAAGTAGCAAGATGACTACCAGCAACATTCTAGTGCCTAATCCTGTGGCTTTCTCAACTGTTTCCTGGTGGTACATGCTCTGAGGGCTGTCTGCCTTCACCCTGCAATGGAAGCCAAGAAGAAATCTCCCCTGGGTCGACGGAATCTTCCCCCTAACGCAGGCACCAAACTTCTGCATCACTGGTCCTCCAGGTCCCCTCTCATCTTGACGAGCCTGGTCCCTGGAACACAGGAGCTGGATCCACATGACCCCGACAGTCCAGTGGTCCTTCTGTCCAAATTTGGTGGAGGTAAGTCCTTGCCTCCCCACGCCAGACAGTAATCCTGTGTACTGCGTGATCTGCAGCTGCTAGGGCTTCTGTTCACATTTGCAAGGAATCCTTCATGCACAGCATAACCCAGGTCCCCAGCACTCCGTCCTGCATAGCTCAACTCGCTGAGTTGACCACCGGCTTAGTGGCACCCTCCTTTTTAGTGTTGAGATGACTGCCGTGCTCAGATTTCTTGAATGCCTGTTCAAGTGCTTCTGCAGGCGCTGCCTCCTTCTGCATGGGCTCTCTGTGCTGCTGAGCACCCCCTCTGTCTTCTCCTCCAAGGGGCGACCTCCTGGTCCTTCCTGGGCCTGGGCAGCACCCATTTTCTTCTACCATGACCTTTGCAGCTAGCAAGGCTTGTTTGCGGTCCTTTCTGCGTGGAAACAAATCTGCATCCTCCAGCATGCAGTGGGACATGCAAAGGAGAAGTTCCTGGCATGCAAAGGAGAAGTTCCTGGCATGTTCCGTTGTTGCAGAATCTTCAGCTTCTTCCACCCGGAGGGAGCCATTTTGCATCCTCATCCTGGGTTTAGTGGGCTCCTGCCCCACCGGACACTTTTGTGACTCTTGGACTTGGTCCCCTTCCTTTGCAGGTCCTCAGGTCCAGGAATCCATCTTCAGTGCTTTGCAGTCAGTTGTTTGTCTTTGCAGAATCTCCTTTCACAACTTTAGTGTGTTTCTGGGGAAGTAGGGTACATTTAGTCCTACTTTTCAGGGTCTTGGGGTGGAGTATCTTGGACACCCTTAGTGTTTTCTAACACTCCCAGCGACCCTCTACACAGTACATTAGGCCTGGGGTCCCTAAGTGGTTCGCATTCCACTTTCTTAGTATATGGTTTGTGTTGCCCCTAGGCCTATTCTACAGTGTTTGCACTACTTTTCTAACTGTTTACTTACCTGATTTTGGTTTGTGTGAATATTTTGTGTATTTTACTTACCTCCTAAGGGAGTATATCCTCTGAGATATTTCTGACACATTGTCACTAAAATAAAGTACCTTTATTTTTAGTAACTCTGAGTATTGTGATTCTTATGGTATAGTGCTTTATGATATAGGTGGTATAGTAGGAGCTTTGCATATGTCCTAGTTCAGTCTAAGCCAATCTGCTATAGCTACCTCTATCAGCCTAAGCTGCTAGAACACTACTAATCTACTAATAAGGGATAACTGGACCTGGCACAAGGTGTAAGTACCATCAGGTACCCACTATAAGCCAGGCCAGCCTCCTACAGATATTTTGTGGGCTAGGTGATTCTCTCTAATGGGCATGCTGTGGTGATGGGTATCCATGCAGGTCTGTGAAGGGTGTCCATCCATGGTGTGGCATGCAGGGCTTAGTATTGGGATGGGGGGGTTGTGATGGTGGGGTGTATGTGAGGTGGTGGAGAGATGGGGGTGTGGGTAGGGGTAGGAGTTTGGGATGGCATGCAGGTAAGGTGGGGGATAAAGTAGTAAAAATTTGACTTACCAGAGTCCAGTCCTCTTGCTACTCCTGCAAGGCCCTCAGGATGCATGATTGCTAAGACTTGCTCCTCCCATGTTGTTAGTTGTGGGGGAGGAGGTGGCAGCCCACCACCAGTCCTCTGTACAGCTACCTGGTGTCTTGCAACCACGGAACACACCTTCCCCCACCTCTTCCTGATGTCATCCCTTGTTGGGGTGCTGTCCCACGGCGTTGACCCTGTCCACGATTCTCCGCCATAGCTCCATCTTCCTAGCAATGGATGTCTGCTGCACCTCTGATCCGAATAGCTGTGGCTCTACCCGGATGATTTCCTCCACCATGACCCTTAGCTCCTCCTCAGAGAACCTGGGGTGTTTTTGGGGTGCCAGGGATGTGGTGTGAGTGATATGTGTGAGGATGTGTGGGGTGATGTGTAGGGTGCTGTGTTGGGGTGTGTGGTGTGAGGTGCGTGGATGGTGTATGGGTGATGGTGTTCTGTGGCTCAGATTGAGTGGGTGCTCCTGGCTTGTGTCTCTCTCTGTTGGCAATCTTTTTTTTTCTTGTAAAGCGTTGTGGGTAATGTGGGTGTGTGTTTTATAGCGGTGTGAGTGTGTAGGTGTGTTGTGTGTTTGTGTGTCAGGTGTATGTAGTTTGAATTGTCTAATGTGGTGTAGTTTTGTAAGTGTGTGTGTATTTTGAGTGTGGCGGTGTGTACCGCCAATGGTTTACCACGGTTGAAAGATCGCCGCGGTGATTCGTGGGTCATTGTACTGTGGGCGTATTCCTGTTGGCGTAATGGTGTGGGTTGTGCTATCACCCGTTTATCATTGACCTTTGTTGTGGCAGACTTGTGAGGGTGTCTGTATAGTGTATTTCTCTGTGTGGGTCATAATGCCCGTAGCGGTATACCGCCGCGGTCACGGTATCTTGGCGCCCATCAGGAGGGAGGTAGGTTGCATTTACCACCAGGGTCGTAATGAGGGCCATAATGTTTTGCAATCCAGTTTCACATGTATTTGGGCACTCTGAGCAAGGGTACATGTCTGTGAACCATGCAAGGGTGATTCCCATACAAACTTCCTTTCCAGGGTGGTGCATCATCATTTATCAACTACCTTTTTTGGAACATTGTAAAGTGATTCTGCTTCATTAGTGTTGAACACAGCTGCTCACCTGTTGAGAATTTCCGGTGTCTTTTCGGACATGTTGTGCTGTACAAGTCCACTCAGTGGACTGTGCCACATGGCTCATCTTTTATTTTATGTTCATGTTTTTGCCTTTTTTTATTTTACACAAGTTAAAAAATATGTTCTATATTTACAGGAAGACCCAACCATTCAAATGACAAAACATACAGTAGATCTTCAGGTCATGTGAATTGATAGTAGGGTCCATGAATAAGTAAATTGCTGGAACATAAAGTGCCTTTCTTGCCATGTGGTAGTTTACTAAACATGCCATCCACAGCATATAGTGTAGAATGCTGGCTGCAGGAGATATATTTTTTTAGAAAAAAAGAGAACCATGCATGGTAATGCAGGTGACTTATGCCATGGCAAAGTGCCCTCTATTTCCAACATGAGAGAAGCATAAAATGGGCAAAGGTTGGACAGCTTCTTTTTATGCTATATACTGTGTTAGTTGTTATGTATCTGAAGAGCAATCAGAACAAGGGAGTACAAAAATGGTCAAAAAGAAGGGAGCCCACACACACTGCTTTACGTTTCACAATTGCGGAAGGAGTCTTGGAAACTCCTTTTCATTCAACTCAGGTTGTGAACACAATGGTATGTAGATGTAGGACTGTGGTCTTTAAACTTTTTAATGCTGCACCCCCCCCCAGTGGAAAAAAAATCACCTGCCCCCCCTCCGAATTTTTCACATTTATTTTATTAAATTGGCAATGTTTAAATATGTCTACACTTATTTAAACAATGCAGTTAAGTTATGTTACTGTTTTAAAAATGCAAGCTAATACATGATGCCAAACATAAAACTCGGGTCAGGCAGGACTTACTAACGTGTAAATGTATCCACAGTGTGATTGTTAAAAGTGGAGGTGGGGGTTTTGAAGAGTATTTGGAGTCCCTTCCCTTCTGACACATACTCCCAGCTTGGATATAAATGAAAAAAAACATGTTAGTGATGGTCGATTACAGAGTGGTTTAATGCTGCTCATTTTACAGCTTTAAACAAAGGGCTGTTATAAGCATAATGCTTCTTTTGGCCATAGACTAGCAACCCCTGGGATCACTTGAAGACCCCTAGGGGATCCCGCCCCCCAGTTTGAATATCCCTGATGTAGGAGATCTCAGTGTTCAGCTGTGTGTGGGGGGAGGTAACACCCTTGATGAAAGCTGTAACTGCTCCAACAATGTACAAAAATTTGAGTTGCAAAACGTATGCTGATCTGTGAAGAATACTTGGTTCATACTTAGTTATTTTGCAGAAGGACTTTGCTCAGTAAAAACATGTGGTAGATGAACAATATTAAGGAAATAGCATTTTCAGCCAAATTAGATTGAATTAGGGATCAGGATTTATCAGCAAAGCAAACACTGTTTATTTAAAAAAGGGCATAGTAAAACATTTTAGCCCTTATTTTTTGACATTTGGCTCACAGCAGCCCAACAAATCACCTTGCTGCGCTGTCCTGCGAAACAGGGAAAGGGCAGGAATGTGCTGTATCTATGGCATACAGCACATTCCTGTATTTTCCCCCCTTTGCTGGCACCGTTTCAGCAGCCTACTGCAAATGCAGGTGCCCTTGCCCCATTTTGCAAGGGAGCCTCCATTGCAGGCAAGATTATTTTTGTGCAGGAAGGGGCACCTTCCTGCACAAAAACAATCCTGGGAGGATTTACCTCTTTCTATGTGTGCTGTGGCATGCAGCACACATAAAAAGAGGAAGAAACGAGGAGAAATAAAGCTATACCTCCCTGTTGTGCCTCCCCTAAGTAGGCAGAAGATTTTGGAGCATCCCCAGGTTTACAAGGTCTAGTAAATCTGGGGTTACCTCAAAATCCATGCAAAACCATGGGTGTTGCATGGGAACACCCACTGCAACCCCCATTGAACACCTCCCTAGCACAGAGTACGGCAACACAGCAAATTGCACTGCCTTGCCTAACTCCATATTTATTAGTGGTTTGCGCCTCCACTGCATTACAAAAACTGATGCAACAATGGCACAAAGGCCTCATAAATATGGCTTAGACTATCTAGGTGTTCTGGTCATAAAGCAAACAAAATCCTGTGGATTCTATCCCAACCAACTGACTGTGTGCTCAGGAAATCGATGCATCTATTCTAGTGATATTTTACAGAGTTTGACCAAAGATTTTTGCAGCATTGGGCAAACCCACAAAATATTCCAATAATTATAATAGTTGATAATCTCAGTCCAAACCCTGGGAGAACCAAATATCATTTTGCATACATTAAGTATGGTTGGTATGTGTTCAGCACATTGTACAAAGCAATTTGCTTGGTGTGGATTTATTTGTCATAATGATATAATGAGTGAGTTGATGAGATTTATCTCTATGATTTGCTACTGCAATTCCATACCTTTATTAGAGGTTTTTGAAACAAGTATTCTACCTTCTTTGCACTCGTACCACCTACAAAGTTCTATAAACGTTGCCAGAATATAACAGAGAGAAGATGTTTAGACATATAAATGACTATTTCTGGCAACTGGGACATCTATAGATTGGGTGCAATGAAGCTTCACAGACAATAAAACTTAAATTTGTGTTTTGAGAGGTTTCTATTTCTAAAGTGTATAACTGCACTAAGACATATTATATGTTCATTCAAGTGAATGGAAACAATTTAAAGTGTCTATTCTTTAAGTAGAAACATAGCAGCACAGTTGCTTTGAACTTTAGAAGCTAGATCGGCCCTTCTCTTCCTGTCTTGTCATCGTATGTCATTGGGTATAAGCCCTATAGAGGTCTAAGAGAATATATACGGCAATGCCCTTCAGATAAAACTATATACTAGTGTTTTTATGATATATCGACCCCTACAGTGTCGTACAAGTATGTATGACATCAATAAAGGTTGTCACCATGTTAATGCCTTGAATATCATGCTGTCATGCATATTACCCTCACATATATAGTAGCCTAGTTTTATATATATGGAAATATATATATATATATATATATATATATATATATATATACACACACACACACATATAGATACATTTTCTCAAGAAAAAACAGAGGTTACAGGGACGTTAATGCTATCAAATAGACTTTAAGAAAAACTTAGAAATTCCCTAAAAAAACTATGGTTACAGGGACGTTATAGTTAGGTTCAGATCCTACACACACAAAACCATAGCAATTCAGAGGTTATAGTTATACTTATATCATAAAACTATAACTTGTGTCCTAAGATAACTATAACTTAAGCCCCTGACATGCACTGTTTTCTCATCAATAATTATATTGCAAATGTTGCAGTGATATAAACAAAGATCTTATAGAATGTCATGACTTATGCAATATGTTGGGTGATTCACAGTGCATCGTGAGGGCATGAGTGATAGTTACCTTGGAGCACGAGTTATAGTTTCTTGAGATAAGTATAACTGTAACTGCTGAATTTCTGTGATTTTGTGTGTTTAAAATCTGAATCAAACTATTAAGTTCCCTGTAACCTTTAGTTTTGTAGTGAATTTCTAAGGATTTTTAAAATTTTATTTTCCTACTATAACGTCCCTGTAACTTTAGTTTTTTTCAGTAAATTTCTAAAGTGTTTTTAACATAAAGTAATAGTTAATTACCCAACATTAATCCAACTGCCGCTGGGCATGGCCAAAGTCATAACACCCTGCCTGCAGCCAACCCCAGCTGTGGTTCTGTGAGTGGGTGTGTGAGTGGCTGTATGGGGGTGTGACTGGGTGTGTGGGTGTTTAAGTGGGTGTGTGAGTGACTGTGTGGTTCTGTGTGTGAGTGTTAGACCTGTCAGCTCTTGGCATGATTTCCACTGTCTTTTTGCTTCTGACCTCCTGTTTGGATACTGAGTTGAATTTCAGTTTTGCTGCCTTTAGGACTCTGGGCACTCTACCACTGCTGAGCAGTGCTAGAGTGCAAGTGCTCTCTGTGTAAATTGTATTGGTGATTGGTTTATTCATGATTGGCCTAGTTTACTAGTAAGTCCCTAATCAAGTGCACTATGTGTGCCCAGGGCCTGAAAATGAAATGCTTGTAGTGGGTCTGCTGCAGTGGTCTTGCCACCCACATGAGTAGCCCTGTAATCATGGTTCAGACCTGCCACTGCAGTGTCTATGTGTGCAGTTTTAAATTGTCCTGTCAACATGGCAAGGCCCACACCTTCCTTTTTACTACATGTAGGTCGCACCTATGTACTGGTGCGCTTTATATGTCCAGATAGTGAAATACTGCTAAATACATTTTTCACTTTTGCAAGGCCTATCTCACCCATAGTGTAACATGGGAATTGCCTTGCAATTTCTTTTAAGTGTAATTTACCATTGGGAGCAGATGGAGATGTGTTATTTGGGGTCTCTGAACTCACAATTTAAAAATACATCTTTTGGTTAAGTTGTTTTTCAAACTATGAGCTTGAAAATGGCACTTTTAGAAAGTGGGCATTTTCTTGCTTAAGCATTCTGTGCCTCTCTGTCAAATACACGTCTGAGTCAGGATGACAGTTTGGCTGTTTGTGCATTCACTCTAGACAGTCACATAAAGAGAGTTGGTTTGTGCCCTGCATTCCCTGATTGATCTTGCTGAGCTATAGCGGTGGGAGGAGCTGACACTTGCACTTGAATAGATGCCTTTCCTCACACAAAGCAGTCTCCAACCCCTTGGAGTGTGTCTGGGCCAGGGCAGGGAAAAGGAGGGCCTTGTGCACTGCAAATACTTCTCTTTGTAGTTTGCCTACTTCAAAGACAGATATGGTTATAATACTGGACCTCTGACACCACATAGTTAGAGCACTTCTGGACCGGGGACATTGTTCCAGGAAGAAGAGCAGGATGCTGTAGGAGGGACTGCCACTCTGCTTGTTGCTTGGTTGTGCTATCCTGCTGCTTGCTGCTTCTGTCTCTGGAGTGAAAGGACTTGACTCAGCTTTCTACATCTTTCTTTCTAAGGTTCTCCAAGGGCTTGAACTGAGCGTGCCTGTGAGAAAGTAGCCTCTTTCTAGCCTTGTTACCCCCACTTTTGGCCTGTTTGTGAGTGTATGTCAGGGTGTTTTCACTGTCTCACTGGTATCCTGCTAGCCAGGGCCCAGTGCTCATAGTGAAAACCCTATGTTTTCAGAATGTTTGTTATGTGTCACTGGGACCCTGCTAGTCAGGACCCCAGTGCTCATAAGTTTGTGACCTATATGTATGTGTTCCCTGTGTGATGCCTAACTGTCTCACTGAGGCTCTGCTAACCAGAACCTCAGTGGTTATGCTCTCTCTGTACAAATTGTCACTAACAGGCTAGTGACCAATTTTACCAATTTACATTGGCATACTGGAACACCCTTATAATTCCCTTGTATATGGTACTGAGGTACCCAGGGTATTGGGGTTCCAGGAGATCCCTATGGGCTGCAGCATTTCTTTTGCCACCCATAGGGAGCTCTGACAATTCTTACACAGGCCTGCCACTGCAGCCTGAGTGAAATAACGTCCATGTTATTTCACAGCCATTTTACACTGCACTTAAGTAACTTATAAGTCACCCATATGTCTAACCTTTACCTGGTAAAGGTTGGGTGCTAAGTTACTTAGGCGGTCATTCTGACCCTGGTGGTTGAAAACCGCCAGGGCAGAGTGCAGCGGAAGCACCGCCAACAGGCTGGCGGTGCTTCATGGGCAATTCTGACCGCGGCGGTAAAGCCGCGGTCAGAAAAGGGCAACCGGCGGTTTCCCGCCGGTTTACCCCTGCCCCAAAGAATCCTCCATGGCGGCGCTGCTCGCAGCACCGCCATGGGGATTCCGACCCCCTTCCCGCCATCCTGGTCCTGGCGGTAAAAACCGCCAGTAACAGGATGGCGGGAACGGGTGTCGTGGGGCCCCTGGGGGCCCCATAATGATTTTCAGTGTCTGCCTGGCAGACACTGAAAATCGCGATGGGTGCCACTGCACCCGTCGCACACCAGCAACTCCGCCGGCCCCATTCGGAGCCGGCTTCATCGTTGCTGGGGCTTTCCCGCTGGGCGGGCGGGCGGGCGGCCTTATGGCGGTCGCCCGCCCGCCCAGCGGGAAAGTCAGAATGACCGCTGCGGTCATTTGACCGCAGTGCGGTCTTCTGGCGGGCTCCGCTCGGCGGGCGGTGCCCGCCGCCCGCCGGGGTCGGGATGACCCCCTTAGTGTGTGGGCACCCTGGCACTAGCCAAGGTGCCCCCACATTGTTCAGGGCCAATTCCCCGGACTTTGTGAGTGCAGGGACACCATTACATGCGTGCACTACATATAGGTCACTACCTATATGTAGCTTCACAATGGTAACTCCGAATATGGCCATGTAACATGTCTAAGATCATGGAATTGCCCCCTCTATGCCATCCTGGCATTGTTGGTGCAATCCCATGATCCCACGGGTCTCTAGCACAGACCCTGGCACTGCCAAAATGCCTTTCCCGGGGTTTCACTGCAGCTGCTGCTGCTGCCAACCCCTCAGACAGGTTTCTGCCCTCCTGGGGTCCAGCCAGGCTTGGCCCAGGAAGGCAGAACAAAGGACTTCCTCAGAGAGAGGGTGTTACACCCTCTCCCTTTGGAAAATGGTGTTAAGGCAGGGGAGGAGTAGCCTCCCCCAGCGTCTGGAAATGCTTTCATGGGCACACATGGTGCCCATTTCTGCATAAGCCAGTCTACACCGGTTCAGGGACCCCTTAGCCCTGCTCTGGCGCGAAACTGGACAAAGGAAAGGGGAGTGACCACTCCCCTGACCTGTACCTCCCCTGGGAGGTGCCCAGAGCTCCTCCAGTGTGCTCCAGACCTCTGCCATCTTGGAAATAGAGGTGCTGCTGGCACACTGGACTGCTCTGAGTGGCCAGTGCCAGCAGGTGACGTCAGAGACTCCTTCTGATAGGCTCCTTCAGGTGTTGCTAGCCTATCTTCTCTCCTAAGTAGCCAAACCCTCTTTTCTGGCTATTTAGGGTCTCTGCTTTGGGGATTTCCTTAGATAACGAATGCAAGAGCTCATCCGAGTTCCTCTGCATCTCTCTCTTCACCTTCTGCCAAGGAATCGACTGCTGACCGCGCTGGAAGCCTGCAAAACTGCAACAAAGTAGCGAAGACGACTACTGCAACTCTGTAACGCTGATCCTGCCGCCTTCTCGACTGTTTTCCTGGTGGTGCATGCTGTGGGGGTAGTCTGCCTCCTCTCTGCACTAGAAGCTCTGAAGAAATCTCCCGTGGGTCGATGGAATCGTCCCCCTGCAACCGCAGGCACCAAAGAACTGCATCACCGGTACCCTGGGTCTCCTCTCAGCACGACGAGCGAGGTCCCTTGAATCCAGCAACTCTGTCCAAGTGACTCCCACAGTGCAGTGACTCTTCAGTCCAAGTTTGGTGGAGGTAAGTCCTTTCCTCCCCACGCCAGACTGCATTGCTGGGAACCGCGACTTTTGCAGCTACTCCGGCCTCCGTGCACTTCTGGCGGAAATCCTTTGTGCACAGTCCAGCCTGGGTCCACGGCACTCTAACCTGCATTGCACGACCTCCTAAGTTGTCCTCCGGCGACGTGGGACTCCTTTGTGTGACTTCGGGTGAGCACCGTTTCTCTCCACTTCGTAGTGCCTGTTCTGGCACTTCTGCGGGTGCTGCCTGCTTCTGAGAGGGCTCCTTGTCTTGCTTGATGCCCCCTCTGTCCCCAGACGCAATTGGCGACATCCTGGTCCCTCCTGGGCCACAGCAGCATCCAAAAACCCAAACTGCACAATTTGCAGCTAGCAAGGCTTGTTGGTGGTCTTTCTTCAGGAAAACACTTCTGTACAACTCTGCCCGGCATGTGGGATCCGTCCTCCAAAGGGGAAGTTCCTAACCCTTGTCGTTCCTGCAGAATCTTCAGCTTCTACTGTCCAGTAGCAGCTTCTTTGCACCCACAGCTGGCATTTCCTGGGCATCTGCCCATCTCCGACTTGCGTGTGACTTTTGGACTTGGTCCCCTTGTTCCACAGGTACCCTCGTTTGGAAATCCATCATTGTTGCATTGCTGATTTGTGTCTTTCCTGCAGAATTTCCCTTACACGACTGCTATGTCCTTTGGGGAACTTTAGTGCAATTTGCACTCACTTTTCAGGGTCTTGGGGTGGGCTATTTTTCTAACCTTTACTATTTTCTAATAGTCCCAGCGACCCTCTACAAGTTCACATAGGTTTGGGGTCCATTCGTGGTTCGCATTCCACTTTTGGAGTATATGGTTTGTGTTGCCCCATCCCTATGTGTTCCCATTGCATCCTATTGTAACTATACATTGTTTGCACTGTTTTCTAATACTATTACTGCATATTTTGGTATTGTGTACATATATCTTGTGTATATTTGCTATCCTCATACTGAGGGTACTCACTGAGATACTTTTGGCATATTGTCATAAAAATAAAGTACCTTTATTTTTAGTATATCTGTGTATTGTGTTTTCTTATGATATTGTGCATATGACACTAGTGGTACTGTAGGAGCTTCACTCGTCTCCTAGTTCAGCCTAAGCTGCTCTGCTAAGCTACCATTATCTATCAGCCTATGCTGCTAGACACCCTATACACTAATAAGGGATAACTGGGCCTGGTACAAGGTGTAAGTACCCCTTGGTACTCACTACAAGCCAGTCCAGCCTCCTACATTGGTTGTGCAGCGGTGGGATAAGTGCTTTGAGACTACTTACCACTTTTGTCATTGTACTTTTCATAAGAGAAAAATATACAAAACAAGTTCAGTGTATGTACACCTAACCAAAAAGTTTTGCATTTCTTTTCTCACCTCTTTTCTAAAGTGCTGAAAAGTAACTCTAAACTTTCTAAAAAGTTCTTAAAAGTTTTAAAAGTTTTTTTTTCTGTCTTTCTAAAAGTTCTGAAAACTTTTTTCTCTTTTTCTATCACTTAAACTCTCTCTAAAAATGTCTGGCACAGGCCAAACTGTTGAGCTGTCCAAACTTGCTTATGATCACCTTAGCTGGAAAGGAGCAAGGAGTCTCTGCATAGAGAGAGGTTTGAGTGTAGGGAAGAATCCTTCTTTGGAATTATTGCTTAACATGCTTAGAGAACAAGATAAGGCCAGAAGGGCCCCATCTGTTGAAAAAGTAGCTAATGGTTCCCAATCTGATCCAGGGACTCCCCTAGGAAAAGATTCAGGAAAGAAACTTCCTAGCCTGCCCATTACTAGACAGTCTAGCATAGTTGGTACTGATGTAGAGCCACACCATACAGATAGTGTTGTCTCACATCATAGCAAGAGCATTCATTCTCACCACAGTAGAAGTGATGTTTCTGTTAACCAAGCTGTTAGGGTGCCTTCTGTAAGGGATAGGTCTCCTTCTGTCAATTCTCACCATACCTCTGTTTCAAGACATGTCCCTCCCACCCACCCTGATGACAGATTGTTAGAAAGGGAGCTCAATAAATTGAGAGTGGAACAAACCAGACTGAAGCTTAAAAAGCAACAGCTGGATTTGGATAGACAGTCCTTAGAACTAGAGAAGGAAAGACAGAAGTTGGGTTTTGAACCCCATGGTGGCAGCAGCAGTATTCCCCATAGTCATCCTGCAAAAGAGCATGATTCCAGGAATCTGCATAAGATAGTTCCCCCTTATAAGGAGGGGGATGACATTAACAAGTGGTTTGCTGCACTTGAGAGGGCCTGTGTTGTACAGGATGTCCCTCAAAGGCAGTGGGCTGCTATCCTATGGCTATCATTTAGTGGAAAGGGTAGGGATAGGCTCCTTACTGTGAAAGAAAGTGATGCCAATAATTTTACAGTTCTTAAGAATGCACTCCTGGATGGTTATGGCTTAACCACTGAACAGTACAGGATAAAGTTCAGAGAGACCAAAAAGGAGTCTTCACAAGACTGGGTTGATTTCATTGACCATTCAGTGAAGGCCTTGGAGGGGTGGTTACATGGCAGTAAAGTTACTGATTATGAAAGCCTGTATAACTTGATCCTGAGAGAGCAAATTCTTAATAATTGTGTGTCTGATTTGTTGCACCAGTACTTGGTGGACTCTGATCTGACCTCTCCCCAAGAATTGGGAAAGAAGGCAGACAAATGGGTCAGAACAAGGGTGAACAGAAAAGTTCATACAGGTGGTGACAAGGATGGCAAGAAGAAAGATGGTGAAAAATCTCAAGATAAGGATGGGGATAAGGGTAAAACCAAAGATCCCACTTCAAATCTTAAACACTCTTCAGAGGGTGGGGATAAAACAAATTCTTCCTCTTCTTCTCAACCTACACAAGTTAAAAAGCCTTGGTGCTTTGTGTGTAAAAACAGAGGCCATAGGCCAGGGGATAAGTCCTGTCCAGGTAAACCCCCTGAGTCTACCACCACTAATACATCAAGCTCTAGTGCCCCTAGCAGTAGTGGTACTAGTGGTGGGACTGCTGGCAACAGTCAAGTTAAGGGTGTAGTTGGGTTCACTTATGGGTCCATAATAGAAACTGGGGTAGTCAGTCCCAAGACAGTTTCTGTCACACCTAGTGGCATTGGCCTTGCCACACTGGCTGCTTGTCCCCTTACAATGGATAAGTACAGGCAGACAGTTTCAATAAATGGTGTTGAGGCCTTAGCCTACAGGGACACAGGTGCCAGTATCACTTTGGTGACTGAAAACCTAGTGGCTCCTGAACAACACATCATTGGACAACAGTATAAAATTATTGATGTCCATAACTCCACTAAGTTTCTTCCCTTAGCTATAATTCGGTTTAGTTGGGGTGGAGTTACTGGCCCTAAGCAGGTGGTGGTATCACCTAGCTTACCTGTAGACTGTCTCTTAGGTAATGACCTAGAGGCCTCAGGTTGGGCTGATGTAGAGTTTTATGCCCATGCAGCCATGCTGGGCATCCCAGAGGAATTGTTCCCTCTCATTTCTACTGAAATGAAAAAGCAAAGGAGAGAAGGCCTGAAAACTCAGGATCCCTCTCCATCAACAGGTAAAAAGGGTATCACAGTATCCCCTAACCACCCTGCCATTCAGGATACCATTCCTGTGGTGGGAGAAACCTCTCCTGGGGTGGCACCTGTTCCAAGGGAAGCATCAGCTGGCAAAGCTGTACTCCCTGAGGTAGAAGTACCTCTCTGGGATAACTAACATTGGTGAGAAAAAGAGCACCATTGTAGTTAACATGGAGCATCCCTCCAACCCTCCCAGAGAAACTTTAGTGCGGAAACTCTGCACTGCCTCACAACACTTAGGACAGCATCCCTGCTCTAGTGTGGAGCTCATAGGACAGCATCCCTGCCCTGCTCCAACCCAAGAGAAACAGCATCCCTGTTCTCTCTTCCAGCCATATGGACAAAGTTTTTGCCCAGCTATGGCTTTTCTGAGACAGCATCCCTGTCTGGCATTTCCATCACTACAAATAGGTTCAGTGGACAATTCCCACTGCTCTAAACTAAAACTTACTGATAGAAACTCTGAAAATACATCTTCACATTGTTGCTTAGCTAAAAAACTTCAAACAGGGTGGTTTACATCCCCACAGGGAAGTAACCATATAGTGGATGATAAAGGGAGTAACCAGTCTATTGCAGAGCTACTCTCTACTTATCACCACTTAGACAATAAAGTCTCAACTGGCCAAGGTTAACCTTATTGTCCTTCGTTTTGGGGGGGGTTGTGTGAGAAAGTAGCCTCTTTCTAGCTTTGTTACCCCCACTTTTGGCCTGTTTGTGAGTGTATGTCAGGGTGTTTTCACTGTCTCACTGGTATCCTGCTAGCCAGGGCCCAGTGCTCATAGTGAAAACCCTATGTTTTCAGTATGTTTGTTATGTGTCACTGGGACCCTGCTAGTCAGGACCCCAGTGCTCATAAGTTTGTGACCTATATGTATGTGTTCCCTGTGTGATGCCTAACTGTCTCACTGAGGCTCTGCTAACCAGAACCTCAGTGGTTTTGCTCTCTCTGTACAAATTGTCACTAACAGGCTAGTGACCAATTTTACCAATTTACATTGGCATACTGGAACACCCTTATAATTCCTTAGTATATGGTACTGAGGTACCCAGGGTATTGGGGTTCCAGGAGATCCCTATGGGCTGCAGCATTTCTTTTGCCACCCATAGGGAGCTCTGACTATTCTTACACAGGCCTGCCACTGCAGCCTGAGTGAAATAACGTCCACGTTATTTCACAGCCATTTTACACTGCACTTAAGTAACTTATAAGTCACCCATATGTCTAACCTTTACCTGGTAAAGGTTGGGTGCTAAGTTACTTAGGCGGTCATTCTGACCCTGGCGGACGAAAACCGCCAGGGCAGAGTGCTGCGGAAGCACCGCCAACAGGCTGGCGGTGCTTCATGGGCAATTCTGACCGCGGCGGTAAAGCCGCGGTCAGAAAAGGGCAACCGGCGGTTTCCCGCCGGTTTACCCCTGCCCCAAAGAATCCTCCATGGCGGCGCTGCTCGCAGCACCGCCATGGGGATTCCGACCCCCTTCCCGCCATCCTGGTCATGGCGGTAAAAACCGCCAGGAACAGGATGGCGGGAACGGGTGTCGTGGGGCCCCTGGGGGCCCCATAATGATTTTCAGTGTCTGCATAGCAGACACTGAAAATCGCGATGGGTGCCACTGCATCCGTCGCACACCAGCAACTCCGCCGGCTCCATTCGGAGCCGGCTTCATCGTTGCTGGGGCTGTCCCGCTGGGCGGGCGGCCTTATGGCGGTCGCCCGCCCGCCCAGCGGGAAAGTCAGAATGACCGCCGCGGTCATTTGACCGCAGTGCGGTCTTCTGGCGGGCTCCGCTCGGCGGGCGGTGCCCGCCGCCCGCCGGGGTCGGAATGTCCTCCTTAGTGTGTGGGCACCCTGGCACTAGCCAAGGTGCCCCCACATTGTTCAGGGCCAATTCCCCGGACTTTGTGAGTGCGGGGACACCATTACATGCGTGCACTACATATAGGTCACTACCTATATGTAGCTTCACAATGGTAACTCCGAATATGGCCATGTAACATGTCTAAGATCATGGAATTGCCCCCTCTATGCCATCCTGGCATTGTTGGTGCAATCCCATGATCCCACGGGTCTCTAGCACAGACCCTGGCACTGCCAAACTGCCTTTCCCGGGGTTTCACTGCAGCTGCTGCTGCTGCCAACCCCTCAGACAGGTTTCTGCCCTCCTGGGGTCCAGCCAGGCTTGGCCCAGGAAGGCAGAACAAAGGACTTCCTCAGAGAGAGGGTGTTACACCCTCTCCCTTTGGAAAATGGTGTTAAGGCAGGGGAGGAGTAGCCTCCCCCAGCCTCTGGAAATGCTTTCATGGGCACACATGGTGCCCATTTCTGCATAAGCCAGTCTACACCGGTTCAGGGACCCCTTAGCCCTGCTCTGGCGCGAAACTGGACAAAGGAAAGGGGAGTGACCACTCCCCTGACCTGTACCTCCCCCGGGAGGTGCCCAGAGCTCCTCCAGTGTGCTCCAGACCTCTGCCATCTTGGAAACAGAGATGCTGCTGGCACACTGGACTGCTCCGAGTGGCCAGTGCCAGCAGGTGACGTCATGGACTCCTTCTGATAGGCTCCTTCAAGTGTTGCTAGCCTATCTTCTCTCCTAAGTAGCCAAACCCTCTTTTCTGGCTATTTAGGGTCTCTGCTTTGGGGATTTCCTTAGATAACGAATGCAAGAGCTTATCCGAGTTCCTCTGCATCTCTCTCTTCACCTTCTGCCAAGGAATCGACTGCTGACCGCGCTTGAAGCCTGCAAAACTGCAACAAAGTAGCGAAGACGACTATTGCAACTCTGTAACGATGATCCTGCCGCCTTCTCGACTGTTTTCCTGGTGGTGCATGCTGTGGGGGTAGTCTGCCTCCTCTCTGCACTAGAAGCTCCGAAGAAATCTCCCGTGGGTCGACGGAATCGTCCCCCTGCAACCGAAGGCACCAAAGAACTGCATCACCGGTACCCTGGGTCTCCTCTCAGCACAACGCGCGAGGTCCCTTGAATCCAGCAACTCTGTCCAAGTGACTCCCATAGTCCAGTGACTCTTCAGTCCAAGTTTGGTGGAGGTAAGTCCTTGCCTCCCCACGCCAGACTGCATTGCTGGGAACCGTGACTTTTGCAGCTACTCCGGCCTCCGTGCACTTCCGGCGGAAATCCTTTGTGCACAGTCCAGCCTGGGTCCACGGCACTCTAACCTGCATCGCACGACCTCCTAAGTTGTCCTCCGGCGACGTGGGACTCCTTTGTGCGACTTCAGGTGAGCACCATTTCTCTCCACTTTGTAGTGCCTTTTTTGGCACTTCTGTGGGTGCTGGCTGCTTCTGAGAGGGTTCCTTTTCTTGCTCGACGCCCTCTCTGTCCCCAGACTCAATTGGCGACATCCTGGTCCCTCCTGGGCCACAGCAGCATCCAAAAACCCTAACCGCACGATTTGCAGCTAGCAAGGCTTGTTGGCAGTCTTTCTTCAGGAAAACACTTCTGCACGACTCTCTCCGGCGTGAAGAATCCGTCCTCCAAAGGGAAAGTTCCTAACCCTTGTCGTTCCTGCAGAATCTTCAGCTTCTACTGTCCAGTAGCAGCTTCTTTGCACCCACAGCTGGCATTTCCTGGGCATCTGCCCATCTCCGACTTGCTTGCGACTTTTGGACTTGGTCCCCTTGTTCCACAGGTACCCTCGTTTGGAAATCCATTGTTGTTGCATTGCTGATTTGTGTCTTTCCTGCAGAATTCCCCTATCACGACTTCTATGTCCTTTGGGGAACTTTAGTGCACTTTGCACTCACTTTTCAGGGTCTTGGGGTGGGCTATTTTTCTAACCCTTACTATTTTCTAATAGTCCCAGCGACCCTCTACAAGGTCACATAGGTTTGGGGTCCATTCGTGGTTCGCATTCCACTTTTGGAGTATATGGTTTGTGTTGCCCCTATCCCTGTGTCCCCATTGCATCCTATTGTAACTATACATTGTTTGCACTGTTTTCTAATACTATTACTGCATATTTTGGTATTGTGTACATATATCTTGTGTATATTTGCTATCCTCATACTGAGGGTACTCACTGAGATACTTTTGGCATATTGTCATAAAAATAAAGTACCTTTATTTTTAGTATATCTGTGTATTGTGTTTTCTTATGATATTGTGCATATGACACTAGTGGTACTGTAGGAGCTTCACTCGTCTCCTAGTTCAGCCTAAACTGCTCTGCTAAGCTACCATTATTTATCAGCCTATGCTGCTAGACACCCTATACACTAATAAGGGATAACTGGGCCTGGCACAAGGTGTAAGTACCCCTTGGTACTCACTACAAGCCAGTCCAGCCTCCTACAGTGCCTCCTGTTGAAAAGTCTCAGGGACATCAAAGGCTTTACCTGCTAGCACCTGGGCTCTTTTGCTGAGAGTCCTGACTTGCCAAGTGGTGCCAAATCCAGTTCCTGGGCCCTTGGAAGTGAATTCTGGTGCACATAGGAAGAATCTGATCACATTGACTCCAGAGCGACTTCAAGACCTGTGCCGCTGTCCAACTCTGCACCACTGCCTACACTGAAGCCATGGTCCCCCGTGAGTGCAATGAACATGGCCCGACACCACTGCAGCACCTCTGAAGTTTCACCACAGTATGGGTCCTGAGTGCGGTATCACCAACATCTGTGGCACCCAACTCCAACTCCGCTGCAGCATCTTTGGCCCTACTGTGTGATTGTGACACCACAAAGTGATGCCTGAGCCTTGTCGTAAGGAACTGATGCCTTGTCGTAAGGAACTGATGCCTAGCCACAAATGCAACTATAAGGAATCAACACCTCACCTCTCCTGCCTAGCAGTAAGGAATTGATTCTACACCGGCTCCAGTGATGCCTCACATACCCGACTCCGTGCAATGTCTTTGTTTCTTCATCATTTTCCAGGGTATTGTACTCAAGGTCCATACAACTCTGTGACCGTCCCGCACTCCCTCACGAGTGGTGTCAGACTGTTGGAAATGGCTCCTTCAAGGCAGGGTGCTAGCCACTTTTGGAGCTATTGTGTTTTTAAGTGCTATACTAAGATTTACGCCCATATTTATACTTTTTTAGCGCCGCATCTGTGTCGTTTTTTGACGCAAAAGCGGCGCAAACTTGCATAATACAATTATATTTTGACAGTTTGCGCCGCTTTTGCATCAGAAAATGACGCAAATGCGGCGCTAAAAAAGTATAAATACGGGCCTTAATCTTTGAAAATGTGTATCTTTACTTGTGTGTGTTGGGTTTTTGTTGTTTTGGTCTTGTGTTGCTCAGATCAGATTATTATCGGCTATTGTTTTAAACTGGTGTGAAGTACTTGTGTGGTGTTTTCACTGTGTTACTGTGTGTGTGTGTACATATACTTTACACATTGCCTCTGAGTTAAGCCTAATTGATTGAGCCAAGCTACCAAGGGGATGGTCAGGGGTTATCTTAGCTATGTTACTTCCTTACCCTGGCTAGAGTGAGGGTCCCCACTTGGACAGAGTGCAAACCACTACCAGCTAGAGATGCTATTTCTAACATTGGCGGTCAGGGGTGAGGATAGGACTTGTATTTGTACTTGATTTGCAATGATTGGTATACACTACTTTCAGATTGCAGACCCCTACACAACCACATACTGGTTTTTCCTTTTTGACCTTCTCTTTTATGCCTTCTGGAATTCATCTGAGTTTTATCCACAATCATGTCTCAGTCTGGTGGGCCATCAGCAGTTATTGCAGTTTAAAGGCATATTTAAGAGCCCCTGCTCCATTATAACGCCACTTTAGCGTAATTTATTGATGCTAATAAGCGTGCATTATGCCACTTTGTAACACTTTGCACTACATTATGCCTGTGGCAGGCATAATGTAAGCAAAGGGTCTTTCCCCTCTGGGGGGGGGGGGCAAAAAAAATGGTGCAAGGAAATCCAACAAATTTCCTTGCGTCATTTTTTTCGCCACTTTTAATACCTGCTCAGAGCAGGGTTTAAAAGGGGGCATACCATTGAATACAATAAACCCCTATGTACTCTGCAGGAGTAGCGTCAAAATCCCCTGAGTTTCTTGGGGTCGTTCTGTAGCGGAAATTTTCGGGTCCTAGGTGCAGCAGGCAGGTTTTGGTGCCTTTTCTCGTGCAGCAGGTCCACAGTTCTCTTGCTTTGGATCTTCTTTGGTGCTGGTCTCCTTTGTCCTTTCAAATCCAATTTTATGGTCTAGAGGAGCCCACTAAATACTGAATTTAGTGGGCATTTTAGGGGGAACCTGGTACTGTCCAATGGGGCACATACCCTTGGTTGGCTACACCCACTACAGTGACCACTTCCTGTCACTTTCCTAAGCCTGGTTGGCTATTTTCCTCCATTCCAAGATGGAGAAAACTGAATTTGAGTGTCAACTTTGCAGGCAACATCTTAGGGGTGGTGCATGCTAGGTGTGGCCACTCCTCCTAACCTTTGTGTTGTTTCCCGCGGCTGCTCCCTCCAAAAGTGGGGGTTTGCAGTGGGGGAGGCCATCTGCTCCTAGCATTAGGCCTGGGGATGGAGTTTTAAGAGTGGTAGCCCTTTGAAGCTCACTCCCAGGGCAGAGCACATTCCTGAGGGAGGGGGTGTTAGCTCCTTCACCCAGGAAGGGCTTTCTTTTACAAACCAGAGAGACAGGGCTCTCCCTCAGGTTTGTATATTGGCTGTCTGGATGTGGCAGGCTGGCTGGAACCAGTCAGCAACCATGCCAGGATAGTTAGTTTTTGCAGGGGGGCACATCTAAGGTGACCCCTGGGTACATTTTATAATAGGTCCAGTACTGGTACCAATTGGGGTTTATCGTTCCAAGTTGTTTAATACCAAACGACTCATGGTTCAGAGTAGCCTATATGTGGATGGGAAACTCTTTTTGACCAATGTCCAGCACATACATTAAAATGGCTGTTCTGTTCACTCACTATGTCCCAGGTTTGGCAAGGACACAGTGGGGCATATTGTTCATGCAATTATGCCCTCACATATAGTATGGTGTACCCTGCCTTAGAGCTGGAAGGCCTGCTACAGGGGTGACTTACCCATAACAAATGCAGTGTAGGGTGGACAGGGCACACAGGGAGTGTGCCATGTCGAGTTTGCCTTTTTAGGTTTTGCCCCAGTACACTCAGCCTGCTATGGCAGTGCAGGGTTCATCTAGAAGCATGGCCCTTGAGGGTGGCACAATCAGTGCTGCTGCTACCCAGAGGGGCTTACCCATAGTAACCCATGCCCTGGGTACCTAAGTACCTTTTACCAGGGACTTATAGTGGTAGCTAAATGTGTATCCAATTACTTTTACAATGTTGTAGTGAACAAACACTGGCACTGGGAACCTGGTTAGCAGGATCCCAGTGCATTCCAGTCCAAGTTACATTCAGAAACCAGGCAAAAAGTGTTGGGGGGGGGAACTGCAACAAGGTGCCAGTTTCCCACTGTGCAGCGCAACTTTTCTTAAATTTGCCCCTTGGTGTTTGAGCAGGAGAGACTGGAGACCTATATGGTGCCTCAGCTTAACATGTTCTGCAAGGAGTTCATGTGTTCTTTTAAAGGCCTCACTAGAAAGGAGGATCTAGTAAAGGCACTGGTGGGCCTGGTTGGCAGCCAGAAAGGCTGGTAAGCACACAGAAGTGGACAGTGTGGATCTTGAGGAACAGAGCCTGTCTGGGGATTTTGTGGTGCAACAGGACCTGCCTGGGGGAAAGGAACCCTCCAGGGCAGGCAGCAGAGTTTCTTCAAAGGGTCTGAGCCCGGGGGAGCTGAAGGACAGGCGGGAAGCTAGAAAGCACACTTTGGAGCTTGAATGGGTCAGGCTGAAAATGGAGGCAAAAAAACTGGCCATAGAAAAAAAGGAAAATGATCTTGACTCACAAGCTGAGCTTAAAGGAGCTGGATTTAAAAGGCAAGGCCAGCACAGATGGTGGTAGCATTTCATCAGTGCAGTCTGAGAGAAGGGTGCACCTACCCAAGAATCTAGGGAAGGAGTACACAAAAGAGGATGACATACAAAGGCTGTTTCTGGGCTATGAGATAGCTCTCCACATGCTTGGGATCCCTGAGAATGATTTGGGGCAGTTCTGTGGAACTACTTCACAGTAGGAGGGAGGGACACCTTGTTGGCACTAGGGGTAGCAAGTGAGCTCACCTACACTTCCATGAAGGGTGCCCCTATCATAAGGTATGGCCTCACACCAGAAATGCACAGAAAGAAGTTTAGGGAGAGTAGGAAACTTGAATCCCAGACCTAGCTTGAATGTGTGGATTCCTTTTGCAGAGCACTGGATGGTTGGGTGAAGGGCAGTGAGGTAACAGATTATCAGGGGCTATACAATATAGTTGTATGGGAGCACTAGTCTAGTCTTTTTGTTTTCCAGAGCCGTGCCAGTACTTGATCGACGGCAGGATTACTGACCCCAAGAAGCTTGCTGAGGATGCGAAATGCTGGATAAGCACCATGGTCCACACGATGTTGTATGTGGGAGACTCAGCCAAGTGTGGAAAGGGTCCACAGCAAAAGAATGAGGGGGAGACAAAGATAAAAGTAAGGAGTTTTAAAAGGACTCCAAACTAGTTCCCAGGGTAAGCATTCCCAAACGCCTGTTGAAAAAAAGAGTTGGTTTCCTTCAGGAAAGCCTGCAGAGAAGGGATCTCTCAAGTGTTTCGCCAGTAATCAGGAAGGGCATTTCAGGGGG
Source organism: Pleurodeles waltl (assembly GCF_031143425.1). NCBI lineage: Eukaryota > Metazoa > Chordata > Amphibia > Caudata > Salamandridae > Pleurodeles > Pleurodeles waltl. The sequence continues at coordinate 1,047,923,487 of NC_090439.1, read as the reverse complement.
AGTCTGAAGTGTCCTAAGTGGGCACAGTCCCCCACTGCTGGGCAGACACTAGGGCTGGCCAGTGTAGTGCTTGGGGAGGAGTTGGCCCCTTTTAATGGTGGGGAGTCAGCTGAGATAGCGCTAGGTTCAGTGCCCGACAACACTAAGAAGTACAGGAAGTGGGTGACCATGGGAGGCGGGCAGAGGCTCTGTCATCTGGTGTTTGAGGAGCAGATAATCCTAAATATGGTCCACCAGGTTGTAGCAGTAGACAACAGTGAGTGCTAATGTCTGGCAGCTCAGGTTCCCTTTGAATGGGGGGTCTCAAGTTTCTTGAGAGTAGCTGTGAGTCCACCTAGGCCTGTTGAATGTCTGCTAGGGAATGACTTGGAGCATACCACCTTGAAGGAGGTGGAGCTCAGGTCACACTTGGAAATGTGAAGATTTCCAGAGTGGCTTACATTACCACACAGTCCATGGCAGCCAGCGAGGGTGATCAGAAGGACCTGGAGCCTGAAACAGTGGCCCAGGTGACTGACAGGAGGAGGAGGGGCAATGGGTGTAGGAAACCCACTCCTGAAATTCTCACCGTTCAGGAGAAGGCTAAACCTCAGGAAGATGACTCAAGAAAAGTGGCTAAACTGGGGTACCTACCTGAGCTGATCAATTGGCAGCAGGAAGGAGTCCTACCCGGTAGGAGTTCTGTGCAGTGTAGAAAGTCTGCCCCACTATTGAGAATCTCTGGAAACAGGCTGAAGCCCAGGCAGCTGGTGACGCCTCTGGATCTCACCTGATGTACTGCAAGAATGATCTCCTGTATAGCAAGCCTAAGGTTGCTGAACCTGGGGCAGCCCGTGTGCTGATGGTACCTCAGTGTTTAAGAGCCTTCCTACTTTGTCTGGTTCATGATATGCCACTGGAAGGTCATTTGGGGCAGGACAAATCCTTTGACAGGCTTGTCATTTACTTCTATTGGTCCCAAATGAGGAAGACTTCAGATGCATTCTACAGGACCTGCCAAACCTGCCAGGCATGTGGCATATCTGGGAAGAGGTCCAAGGCTCCTCTTCAACCGTTTCCTGTCGTGAGCACTACTTTTTAGTGACATTGGGAGCCTATGGGCAACAGGTTTATCCTGGTTTTAGTGGACCATGTCACCCGATATCAAGGAAGCTATCTCTCTGAGGATAGTGACTGCACTCACCGTGGCCATGATGCTTATGGGGATCTTTTCCATGAGGGTTTCCCCAAGGAGGTGGTATCTGACCAGGGTACCAATTTCATGTCATTTGACATAAAAACCATATGCAAGGCATGTGGTGTTAGCTACAAGTTAACCCTGCCTTTCCACCCCCAAGGCAATGGGTTGGTTGAGAGGTTCAACTGTACCCTGAAGGGCATGATTATGGGTCTCTCAGAACTCATGAGTCGTCACTGGGGTGTCCTGTTACCATGTATTTGGTTTGCCTATAGGAAGATGCTGCAGAAGCGGGTTGGCTTCAGCTGGCTTACTGCTTGCTGCTTCTGTCCTGGGAGTTGAAGGACTGGAATTGGCTTTCTACATCCTGCTTTCCAAGTTTCTTAAAGGGCTTGTACTGAGCTTGCTTCCTGTTAAGAAGTATCAGGGCCATAAAAGACTTCACCTGCCAGTGCCTGGGCTCCCTTCCTGAGAGTTCTGACTTGCCAAGTGGTGCCAAATCCAGTTCATGGGCCCTTGTAAGTGAGTATAGTTGCAACTAAGAAGAAACTGAGCAGATCAACTCCAGCGAGACTTCGGAACAGGTGCTGCTCTCCGACTCCACACCGGTGCCTGGCCCGGAGCTGAGGTCTCTGCTGAATGCAACAACGGCGACCTGCAACACAAGCCCAGCACCACTGCAGCACCTCTGAAGTCCAACCACAACATAAGTCCTGAGTGCCATGTCACCAATGTCTGTGGCACCCATCTCTGCTGCAGCACCTGTGGCCCCGTGGTGTGATCACAACACTGAAAAGTCAACGCTTTGCATCTTGACCTGTTGGATTCATTGACCCCACCTTGTCGTAAGGAAACAATGAGTTGCCATGGATGCTGCATCATGTCCCCTGCAACCGTAAGGAACCAACACCTCACCTCCCATGCTAGTAGTAAGAAACTGATACCTCAGTTCCCCTGTAGGAACAAGGAACCAACACCGCACTAGCGATGCCTTACCTCTCTAACTCCACACAACATATTTGCTTCCTCATTGTTTTCCAAGGTACTGTATCTGGGATCCGTGAGACTCCATGTCCAGCCGCACTCCCTTACGAGTGACGTCAGACTGCTGGAAGCAACTCTGTCAAGGTGCCGTGATAGCCCCAGTTGGAGCTATTGAGTTTCGAAGTGCTATACTAAGATTTAATGTTTGAAAATTCATATCTTTACTTGTGTATGTTGGATTTTTGTTGTTGTGGTCTTGTTTTGCTCAGACAAATATTGGCTATATTTCTAAACTAGTGTGGAGTACCAGTGCTTCACTGTGTTACTGTGTTCATGTACACATACTTTACACATTGTCTCTGAGATAAGCCTGACTGCTTGAGTCAAGCTGCCATGGGGAATGAGCAGGAGTTATCTTAGCTTTGTGACTCCTTTACCCTGACTAGAGTGAGGGTCCTTACTTAAACAGGGTGCAAACTACTACCAACTAGAGACCACATTTCTAACAGTGAGTGTGCAAGTGTTTTGTGGGTGTGGAGTGGTTGTGTAGGTATGTAACTGGGTGTGTGAGTATGTGAGTGGGTGTGTGAGTGGATGTGTGAGTGGCTGTCTGCATCTGTGACTGAGTGTGTGAGTGGTTTTGTGGGTCTGTCTTTGGGTGTGTGGGTGAGTAAATGGATGAGTGAGTTTTTAATTGGGGTCTGGATCCGGCGAACCATCGCAGATTCACACAGGGAGGCCACACTGAGCCCCATGGAGGACCCTGAGATCCTCAAGCGTCCTCAAACAAATGGTTTGTGCCTAAGTGGTTTAAACACTACAGGCTAGATCACAAAACAATTCTGACTGACACTACTTCGAACCCTTGGTGGTAAGTTAAGGCAGTGCTTGGTGCAAACATCTTTTACCACTGTATTATGATAGTAAGTTTTGGGGGTAGTAATGTGTAAAAAAAATATTTATGCACTTTTTTGTGTGGAATTTTGTTGTGTTGGTCATGCCCTGTGTTATTTTTTATAGAAGTGTGTTTTTGTGCTTCATTATTGCAATATGTTGGTTGGTGTATTGTACTGTTTTTGTTGAGTTTTTCATTTACAGTTTAATTCCTTGTTATGTTTTATTTGTGTTGTTATTTTACAGTTTGCATGTTATTGTGTTATGTTCTGTTTACTTTTGATGTGTTCACAAATGCTAATGCTTTTCTGGCCAAAAATGTAAAGTTCCTGTTTAAGGTGCCCAAGGTGGTACAATAGCACTGCTTGAGTGGTTCAACTGTTTAAGGTACCTGAGACCATGTCTTAAGTTAGCAGATGCACTACTCACTTTATATGTAATGGTGCACCTGTCTTGCGTTTTGAAAACAAACATTATTCAGTTAGTCCTTTATGATCCCATATCATAATATGAAGCATAGAGTCACAATATGAAGCATAGAGTCACAAGGGCACTGTCAGGAGTCGCAAAGGGCAAGCCAGGAATCACAGCTATGAACCCTGGCCTTCCCTAAAAGGCATATATGAATGCTATCCCAAAGCCACTCTCACTTCATTAACCAAAAGTGCTAGCAACTTTTCTGCTCAGTCTGTCTCTCCTTAAACACATCCAAGGCTGAGAGAGTCACTCGCAAGGGACCATGAAATAAAACCTCATCATCACACCCCATTAGTTACAATAACACATGTTGCTTGTGGCTCCTAATGCTATTTCACTGGTCAAATTGAGATATTGGGAGAAGGCCAGTGAGCAGATCCTTCATAGCAATGGGGTGGGTCATTTAACATCAGAATTTTTGCTGGTCAAATAGGAGCGATGGCCTGAGCAATTCTTTGACCTGCCAATACCTGCATGTGCCTCCGCTTTATTCCTTCAGTTTAGATATGGCATTTTACCCGTTAATACTTTTACTGTCTGGTGGTTGCACAACAGCCCTGAGGCCAACAAATGCAAAAAGTGCAATTTATTTGTAGAGTCAAATGAACACGTGCTCTTTTTTGGTCCCTTATTTAAAAATCCCAGGAAAACATTTATTTCTCCTCTGTGTAAGGCTTTGTTTTTATATGATTCTGCCAATGCTCATAGAATTTGCAAATATGACCCATCTACACTGGTAGTAAGTGCAGTCACCAAATACTTGTCAGCAGTTTGGTCCATTCACCATAGGGCTATCACAGCCTTAGGTCACAGTGTTTAGTCTGTATTACTATTTAACCAGGGTTGGACAGGGCTTTGGAACTGATTTCTTTTAGACAGTATACGGGCAATTATCTTGCATTTCTGTTACTCTACTACCAGTGCAAGCTGTAAAGTGTTATCTCTATGTACTTGTTCAGTGTGTGTGCTATTTTAGCATGAATTTATTAGCGGTTATAGGTCACAATATATGCTTTTTGTCACACTGTGTACGCGCTTCTTAAGATTTGATTGTGCTTAAATTATGTGTTTTTTTATGCAAATCCTGCACTCTACTTGTTTTGCCTATATGATCGTGCAGGCAGCAGGCTCTCTTTGCCAAAGCATGATATTTAAATTATTATGAAATTGTATTAATCTACAATATAATCTCAGTATCTTAGATCTTGGGTCGGACTATTTGCTTTTATCCTGTTGATGGCATCAATCGGGAAAACTTGAATCTGTAATCACTTATATTGTCTTGTTAGTTCTTAAATATTTGCATATTTGTAACTCTGTGATGCAGATGTTTTAGTAACCTTGGCACCCAAATGCAAAACTATCTACTGGGAGTGTCTTTTTTTCTTTTCTTTTCTTTTTCTTTCTAATAGATAATGGTGGACCACTGCGGGCCTTTGCCTGTGATTGACCTTTTACTTCCAGTGTCTATATCCTCAGAGAAGTTATCTTCATTTAATGTAAATTCTATTTTAAGTCAGTGTGGTGCTTTGTAAAGCACAATGTAATGAATGCACTTTCCTGTTTTATTGTTTTATGTGTAAACTTTTATGACCTATGGTCGAAATGCAGTGCGATTTGATTTGATTGTACTCCCATAGACTGAGAAAGGTTCTCCAAGAGCAAATCGCAATAAAATATGAAATCATGTCCTTGTTAATTCATCCACCAGTGAATGTTTGAACCTAGTAATTGAGGTAGAACTTATTCTGAACCAATGGAATGGTAAAGGGTCACTATAATGCACGCCTGACCAATAAGGTACTGTACAGACCCAGGCATACAACTCACTGAGGCCCTGTGAAGGATCCTTTCAATGTTTGCCATCCTTAATGGATCATCAGGGTCTAATACCCAAGGAAGGGAATATAGGAGCTCTAATCAATTCCTTCTGTCCTTCATTTCACTTATAGTCTCTACTTGGATAGCCTACCAATGCGTCCCACAGGGCCCAGGAGGCTGAATCCACCGACGGTGAGGGCACCAGTGGGACGGAGGGTGAGGGAGCACCACGGCGAAGACTGGAGGGGACAGTTCTGACAGTGATACCTCCTCCGATGGAAGCTCCCTGCTGGTGGCAGACAGCTCTGTGCCAACCCCAACTACAGGTACAGCAGCCACCCGCATACCAGCACCGCCCTTCCAGCAGCCCCTCAGCATGTTTCCCGTGCCGCTCACCCAGGAGGGTGGGCATCTCCTTCGCCCCAGGCACCTCAGGCCCTGCCCCAGTTAGCCCTGTTGCCCTGAGTGAGGAGGCTATTAACCTCCTGCGATCTATCTATGTTGGGCCCATTTGCAACAAACAAATGCATTCCTGGAGGGCATTCACTCTGGCATGGTGGCCCTACAGAGATCAATCCAGGCTCTGGCCTCCTCCCTGATGGCAGCCATTGTCCCTGTTTCTAGCCTCCTCCCTCCAACTTCCTCTACCCTGTCCCATTCCCCTCAACCCCAACCTATCCCAAGGACACATTCAGACCAGCATGCACCCAAATCAGCACACATGAGTGGCTCAGGCAAACACAAGCATCACACATCATCCCACAGGCATTCACACAAACACCATCCAGATGCAGACATACCAACATCCACTGCCTCCACTGTGTCCCCCTCCTCCTCTTCGTCCACCACCCTCCCAGTAGCATCTCCACTCACACTTGCATGCACTACATCCTCATCCACTACCTCCATCACCATCACGCCTATCACTACACGCCCTCACTGGCCGTCACCACCCCCACATCCATGCACACGTCCCCTGTGTCCTCTCCCACTGTGTCTGTGCCCCCTCCTCCCAAAGTACACAAACGCAAGCACTCAGACACCCAACAGCCATCCACCTCACAGCAGCATCCAGCACATGCACCTGCACCCAAACACAGCAGACAGACACCTCTTAGAATCACTTTCTCTTCCTCCACTCCCAAAACTTCTCCCTCTTCCGGCCCCAGTGCCCCTAAGAAGTTTTCCTCTCCACCACTGACCTCTTCCCTACCACTCCCCCCCCGTCCTTCACGTCGAGCCAGGGTGGTCAGAACCCAGGCGAGCACCTCAGCCACCCAGTCCACGGCAACAGGAGTGTCTGCAGCTACTGAGGTGGGAGAGGCTCCAGGGAACTAGCCATCAGCACTGAAAGTGTGCCTGCACCAGCTGCCAAAGGGAAGGACAAGGAGGCATCACCAGCCGCCAAGAGGAAGGGCAAGGAGGCACCGCCAGCTGCCAAGGGGAAGGGCAAGGAGACACCACCAGCTGCAAAAGGGAAGGGCAAGGGGCCTGCACCTGCAGGCAGGAAGGACAGGAGGCCTGGTGATGGGACTGATTCTGAGCCCCCACCACCAAGCATGGCGGTTGAGCTGTCCGAGGCTGCAGGGGAAGGGCTGGAGCCTCCCCCCACCACTGCCTGTACCGCCACCAGCACCGCCACCTGCAGCAGCAGCCCCAGTGGGCAGCCGTTCAAGGCTGCAGGGTAAGGGCTGGAGCTTCACCCCACCACTGGCATCCCGAACACCACTCTGCCACCAGAAGCAGAAGCCCCAGTGGGCAGCCGTCCGAGGCTGCAGGGGAAGGGCTGGAGTCTCCCCCCACCACTGCCATCCCAGCCACCAGCACCGCCACCAGCAGCAGCAGCCCCAGTGGGCAGCCGTCCGATGCCTCCCCTTGATCCCCCCCCTCCCAGTGCCTTGAGACCCTCACAGGTGAGTAGCGCACTCTATAAATTTTTTTGATTGGTTGATTGATTGATGCTGTAGGGGAAAGGCTGGAGCCTCAACCCACCACTGGCATCCCCAACACCACTGCCACTACTGAGCAGCCATCACCACTGGCGGGCAGTGTGTAGTCCTGCCTCCATGGGCTGTAGTGCATCCTGGACCCTGCAAATCCTGTAGGTGTGACACCCAGGTGAGAGACTGTGACCTTGCACTCCCCAAGTGCTTCATCACAGGGCACAAACCCCCTCCAGAACCAGTGGAAGAAGCCATCCACTAACCCCCTCCTTGCCAGGATGAAGCACACTGGGCACAAGGACCTCTCCAGAACCAGTGAAGAGGGCACATGGCCCCCTCCAGAACCAGTGGAAGAAGCCATCCACTCACCCTCTCCTTCCCAGGATGAAGCACACTGGGCACAAGGTCCCCTCCAGAACCAGTGGAAGAAGCCATCCACTCACCCCCTCCGTGCCAGGATGAAGCACACTGGGCACAACGCCCCCTCCAGAACCAGTGAAGAAACCATCCACTCACCCCCTCCTTGCCAGGATGAAGCACACTGGGCACAAGGCCCCTTCCAGAACCAGTGGAAGAAGCCATCCACTCACCCCCTCCTTGCCAGGATGAAGCACACTGGGCACAAGGTCCCCTCCAGAACCAGTGGGCAAATCACCCACTAGGGAGACTGTGGCCTTGCACTCCCTAGGACCAAGCAGTGGACAACCCACCCACTTGAGAGACTGTGGCCTTGCACTCCCCAGGACCAAGCAGTGGGCAAACCACTCACTTGAGAGACTGTGGCCTTGCACTCCCCAGGACCAAGCAGTGGGCAAACCAGTCACTTGAAAGACTGTGGCTTTGTACTCCCCAGGACCAAGCAGCGGGCAAAGCACCCACTTGAGAGACTGTGGCCTTGCACTCCCCAGGACCAAGCAGTGGGCAAAGCACCCACTTGAGAGTCTGTGACCTTGCAATCTCCAGGACCAAGTAGTGGGCAAAGCACCCACTAGAGAGACTGTGGCCTTGCACTCCCCAGGATCAAGTACAGGGTACGTAGCCCCCTCCAGGACCATCTTCTGGCTGAGGTGCCCCCCCATTTCCCATCCCCCTGAGATGCTTGTGTATTTTCGACCTGATGCCCCGTAAGTGTTCTCTCCATGTTGTTGCAGAAGTGAGGTGGGGCCTTGGCCTATGTGATGTGGCCCTGTGGCCCACGGACATTGAGGACTGGGCAGTGTCCCTCCATTTGTATATATGTATATACTGTTTTGATTTTGAAGCATGTATTTCTACTTATTTATCTTATTACACTCACTTTAATCAATTCCTTTTGTCCTTGCATTATTCCTGAGGGGTACAGGGTAGATATGTGACATTATTGCATCTGTTTGTGTGTATGGTGTTGGGGGTGTTGATATTGTGTGTGTGTCACTCTCTTTTTCCTCCCCTCTCCCTTATGTGCTAGGCGGCAGTACTCACCGTGGTCGTCTTCGCCGGCATTGATGTTCGTAATGCATGAAGGGGTATGGCAGCATGGGGAAGATGCGCTTCCTTGAGTCTCCAGAGGTGAGTCCTTTGCCTTCTGTGTACTGTTTCCGCCGTGCTTTTGATGTCGTTGGTACCGCCCAGGAAAAGGTGGCGGAGAGGTGTGTCATATTACTGTAGGCAGAACATTATCTTCCGCCTGGCTGTTGGCGGTTACCACCGCGGTGGTTGTCGCTACTGCAGTGGTGGTCGGTGTGTTAAAGTGGCTGTCTGTGTAGGTGGCTTCTGCCGTGGTCATAATTCAATTTTTTTTGCCGCCGGCCTGTTGGCGGTATTACCGCCTCTTTATCACCGACCGCCAGGGTTGTAATGAGGGCCTTTGTTTTCATGAAGGCCAAATCTGCCTTTTGTTCCTCCATGTCCAGTTTATTTTAACCTCTTAAGTGCGGGCGTCGGCCACTGGCCGACGCCCACACACCCTCCCTGGTGCGGGTCACGACCAGTGGCCGACACCAGGAAGGGCATTAATAAATCCTCGGGTGCGTCGCACCCGAGGATTTATTTTTTTATTTTTTACTCCCCCCGGGAGACACGGAAGCTACTGTGTCTCCCCCCGCCCCCCACCCGCCCCTTTGTGACGTCAGCGCGCTGCGAGGCGCGCTGACGTTGCAAAGGTGTTTTCCCCATGAAAGCAGGAAGCAGCCTTGCGGCCACTTCCTGCTTTCATGGGGAAAACGGCCTTTTACACGTTCGGGAAGAGTCTCCCCTTTCTTACGAGGCCTTCCTGAAAGTGTTTCCTGGCCCCCGATCGCAGCACAGCTGCGATCGGGGGGGTCAGAAACATTTTGAAAAGGCCTCGTAAGAAAGGGGAGACTCTCCCCTTTCTTACGAGGCCTTCCTGAAAGTGTTTCCTGGCCCCCGGTCGCAGCTGTGCTGCAATCGGGGGCCAGGAAACACTTTCAGGTTTCCTGGCTCCCCCGATCGCAGCACAGCTGCGATTGGGGGGGGTCAGGAAACATTTTGAAAAGGCCTCGTAAGAAAGGGGAGACTCTCCCCTTTCTTACGAGGCCTTCTGAAACGGTTTCCTGGCCCCCGATCGCAGCACAGCTGCGATCGGGGGCAAGGAAACCCCACTAGACACCAGGGATTTCACTTTTGGGGGGCGGCCCCCCCGGAAAACGGGCCGCCCCCCCCGGGCATAATTTATTTTTATATATAAAAAGGTAGGTGCCCCCTGGGGGGGGGGCGCGATCAGGCCCCCCCCCAGGGGATTTTTAAAAATAAAAAAATAAAAAAAATAAATAAATAAAGGAAATGACAGGGGGTCGCCCGTGGGCAGGGTGACCCCCTGTGGGGGCAATTTTTTTTTTAGATGTTGTAGGGTTTCTCTGGGGGCCATTTTGGCCCCCAAGGAAACCATACAACAACTAAAAAAAAATATATGTATATATCTATATATATATATCTATGTAGATAGATATATCTAGGTACATGGATATATCTATAGATATATCTATGTAGAGATATATATATATATATATATATTTATATATATATATATATAGGTAGATCTGTATCAAAGAGATTTATAAAGCGCGCTACTCACCTGTGAGGGTCTCAAGGCGCTGGGTGGGGGACGGGGGGAGGGAAAGGGGCTAGGAGGTTCACTGTTCAAAAAGCCAGGTTTTGAGGCCCTTCCTGAAAAGAAGTAGGTTTTGGGTCTTGCGAATGTGGGTTGTGAGTGCGTTCCATGTTTTGGGTGCAATGTAGGAGAAGGATCTGCCCCCGGTGGTGGTGTGTTTGATGCGGGGAACAGAGGCGAGAGAGAGGTCAGCTGAGCGGACGTTTCGTGTGGGGGTGTGGAAGGTGACTCTCGTTGAGGTAGGCAGGGCCTGTGTTGTGGAGTGATTTGTGTGCGAGGATGAGGATCTTGAAGGTGATCCTTTTGTCAATGGGGAGCCAGTGGAGGGATTTGAGGTGTGGAGAGATGTGTTCATGTCGGCGGAGGTCGAGGATGAGTCGTGCTGCTGAGTTCTGGATGCGTGTAGTTTGCACTTGAGTTTTAGAGTGGTGCCGGCGTAGAGGGCGTTTCTGTAATCAAGCCTGCTGCTGATGAGTGCGTGAGTGACAGTTTTTCTGGTCTCTGTGGGGATCCATTTGAATGTTTTTCAGTATACGGAGTTTGTTGAAGCATGAGGAGGTAAGAGCGTTGATTTGTTGGGTCATAGAGAGGGATGAGTCTAGGATGATGCTGAGGTTGCGTGCGTAGTTGGCGGGGGTGGGTGCAGGGCCTAGCGTGGTGGGCCACCATGGGGGGTCCCAGGTTTTTTTGGTGAGGGCCAAAGAGGATTATTTCGGTTTTGCTTGAGTTGAGTTTCAGGTGGTTGGCTGTCATATATACATCACTTTTGTCAATATGTGTGTGGTTTCCCTGGGGGGGAAAAGGGTCCTACTTGTCTAGTGGCAGTTTTAGTGCCATAAAGAAGCGCAGAAGGTTTATATGCCTACTGCAAAGAGCACATCTGTATTTTATGTAAATAGCTGAGTACATTAGTAAAGTCTATGGAGAGATGAAGGGCACTTTTGCTGGGTGGTAATGAGGGAATCCGAGGAGGAGGGAGTGGGAGCACCAATAATGATTGTTGGACTGGGCGCAGGAGGTGCTAAAGACTGTGAAGAATGGTATGTGACAAGGTGTTTTTTGAGTGTCTTGAAAGTACGTGCTGATTGAGGGAAGAAGCGCAGGTAAGGTGCCCTCTACTGTTGCACGTATCTCACACACACCATCGATTTTGTGACTGACTGAGACAGCATCTGAGGGATAGGACAATGGCGCAGACTCTGGGAGTGATTTTTCAGTCAGAGGAGTCCCATTCGAAAACTCCTCTTCCAGTACATTATGAGGGAGGTGATGAGGACAGTCCTGCTGTCCCTTCGCAAGCTGTTCGTGCAACTGGGTGATAGTGGGTTAGGCCAACCCAGAGAGCAGGTGAATGCGGCGGCAAGCAGAGAGAGAGTGCTCTCTTGGGAGCTCACCAATTTAGTTCAGCCCCAATTTCCACCACCCAAATCATATTGTGGAGACATCAAAATTGTCTATGGCAAAACAAACTGGTTTTGTAAGGCAGGGACCTGTGTTTTTGGTCCTGGATTCGGCGGCCATATAGAGAAACACACTAAACCCAAAAATTTCTGGAAACTAGACATTCGGGGGAGTCCACAGAGGTGTGACTTGTGTGGATTCCCCAAAGTTTTCTTACCCAGAATACCCTGCAAAGCTGAAATGTTGAAAAAAAACTCTATTTTTCTCGCATTTCTGTCACACAAACTACAGGAATATGCAGGGATCCACAACATTCCTACCACCCAGTGACTCCTCACCTGTCCTGATAAAAACACTACCCCACTTGAGTGCCTACACCTAGTGCCTGTGTCAGGAATGGATCACCCCAGGGTCAACAGCTGCCTCACGTAAGGACCAACATTGACCGTTGTGTGATCTATTCCTGTCGCAGGCAGCAGGCCTAACCACACAAGTGAGGTATCATATTTATTGGGAGACTTGGGGGAACGCTGGGTGGAAGGAAATTTGTGGCTCCTCTCAGATTCCAGAACTTTCTGTCACCGAAATGTGAGGAAAATGTGGTATTTTAGCCACATTTTGAGGTTTGCAAAGGATTCTGGGTAACAGAACCCGGTCCGAGCCCCACAAGTCACCTCATCTTGGATTCCCCTGGGTTTCTAGTTTTCAAAAATGTGCTGGTTTGCTAGGTTTCCCCAGGTGCCGGCTGAGATAGAGGCCAAAATCCACAGATAGGCACTGTTTTCTATGAAAAAATGAGATGTGTCCACGTTCTGTTTTGTGGCATTTCCTGTTGCGGGCGCTAGGCCTACCCACACAAGTGAGGTATCATTTTTATCGGGAGACTTAGGGGAATGCCGGGTGGAAGGAAATTTGTGGCTCCTCTCAGATTCCAGAACTTTCTGTCACCGAAATGTGAGGAAAACTTGTTTTTTTAGCCACTTTTTGAGGTTTGCAAAGGATTCTGGGTAACAGAACCTGGTCCGAGCCCCGCAAGTCACCCCTCCTTGGATTCCCCTAGGTCTCTAGTTTTCAGAAATGCACAGGTTTGGTAGGTTTCCCTAGGTGCCGGCTGAGCTAGAGGCCAAAATCTACAGGTAGGCACTTCTCAAAAAACACCTCTGTTTTCTTCCAAAAATTTGGATGTGTCCACGTTGCGCTTTGGGGCGTTTCCTGTCGCGGGCGCTAGGCCTACCCACACAAGTGAGGTATCATTTTTATCGGGAGACTTGGGGGAACGCCGGGTGGAAGGAAATTTGTGGCTCCTCTCAGATTCCAGAACTTTCTGTCACCGAAATGTGAGGAAAACTTGTTTTTCTAGCCACTTTTTGAGGTTTGCAAAGGATTCTGGGTAACAGAACCTGGTCCGAGCCCCGCGAGTCACCCCTCCTTGGATTCCCCTAGGTCTCTAGTTTTCAGAAATGCACAGGTTTGGTAGGTTTCCCTAGGTGCCGGCTGAGCTAGAGGCCAAAATCTACAGGTAGGCACTTCTCCAAAAACACCTCTGTTTTCTTCCAAAAATTTGGATGTGTCCACGTTGCGCTTTGGGGCGTTTCGTGTCGCGGGCGCTAGGCCTACCCACACAAGTGAGGTATCATTTTTATCGGGAGACTTGGGGGAACGTCGGCTGGAAGGAAATTTGTGGCTCCTCTCAGATTCCAGAACTTTCTGACACCGAAATGTGAGGAAAACTTGTTTTTTTAGCCACTTTTTGAGGTTTGCAAAGGATTCTGGGTAACAGAACCTGGTCCGAGCCCCACAAGTCACCCCTCCTTGGATTCCCCTAGGTCTCTAGTTTTCAGAAATGCACAGGTTTGGTAGGTTTCCCTATGTGCCGGCTGAGCTAGAGGCCAAAATCTACAGGTAGGCACTTTGGAAAAAACAGCTGTGTTTTCTATAAAAAAAATAGGATGTGTCCATGTTGTGTTTTGGGGCATTTCCTGTCGCGGGCACTAGGCCTACCCACACAAGTGAGGTATCATTTTTATCGGGAGACTTGGGGGAACACAGAATAGCAAAACAAGTGTTATTGCCCCTTATCTGTCTCTACATTTTTTCCTTCCAAATATAAGAGAGTGTGTAAAAAAGACGTCTATTTGAGAAATGCCCTGCAATTCACATGCTAGTATGGGCACCTCGGAATTCAGCGATGTGCAAATAACCACTGCTCCTCAAAACCTTATCTTGATCCCATTTTGGAAATGCAAAGGTTTTCTTGATACCTCTTTTTCACTCTTCATATTTCAGCAAATGAATTGCTGTATACCCAGTATAGAATGAAAACCAACTGCAGGGTGCAGCTCATTTATTGGCTCTGGGTACCTAGGGTTTTTGATGAACCTACAAGCCCTTTATAACCCCGCAACCAGAAGAGTCCAGCAGACAAAACGGTATATTGCTTTCAGAAATCTGACATCGCAGGAAAAAGTTACAGAGTAAAACATAAAGAAAAATGGCTGTTGTTTTCAGCTCAATTTCAATATTTTTTTATTTCAGCTGTTATTTTCTGTAGGAAAACCTTGTAGGATCTACACAAATGACCCCTTGCTGAATTCAGAATTTTGTCTAGTTTTCAGAAATGTTTAGCATTCCAGGATCCAGCATTGGTTTCACACCCATTCCTGTCACTAACTGGAAGGAGGCTGAAAGCACCAAATATAGTAGAAATGGGGTATGTCCCAGTAAAATGCCAAATTTGTGTTGAAAAATTTGGTTTTCTGATTCAAGTCTGCCCGTTCCTGAAAGGTGGGAAGATAGTGATTTCAGCACCAGAAACCCTTTGTTGATGGCATTTTCAGGGAAAAAACCACAAGCCTTCTTCGGCAGCCCTTTTTTCCCATTTTTTTGGAAAAAACTAAATTTTCACTGTATTTTGGCTATTTTCTTGGTCTCCTCCAGGGGAAATCACCAACTCTGGGTACCATTAGAATCCCTAGGATGTTGGAAAAAAGGACGCAAATTTGGCGTGGTTAGCTTATGTGGACAAAAAGTTATGAAGCCCTAAGCGCGAACTACCCGAAATAGCCAAAAAAGGGCTCAGCACTGCGGGGGGAAAGGCCCAGCAGCTAAGGGGTTAAAATACCCTGCTGCTCTTCTGCTAATCACAGTTGAAATTAGCTGTTTATACATCTATCTCTGGACTTCTGTTTGAGCTGCTATTTTACTGGGAGACTATATGAGCTCTTGGCCTTTGCCAGGATCCTCTTTCTCCCATTCTCGGCCACTGGAGTGATATTGGCATGTGTTCCTTCCTTTCAGGATCTGAGACCCTCTTCATGTTCAGTTCTCATTATGTTCCTGCTGAGATAGCATTCTCTATCCATTAACAGTGTATTCATAACCTCTCCTTTTAAGGCAGACAAAACATGAATGAATACAATTAAAAAAAACAAAATTGCATTAAGAAATCAAAATGTAGCTCTAACTTTGGTAAGGATTGCTTCTTTCTTTACTGCAAAAGTTGTTTATTGCCTGTTTTACACTCACGCGTCCTCTCTAAAATAGTTAACAACAATGTTGTAATTCTGATTGTTATGATGTATGTAGGCGAAAGACCAGTATTTGACACGTGTTCAAGTTTACATAAAGTCCAAACAAACTAACTCCCATAAGGTAAGTACATTTCTGTGAATAAAGTCTGTCAAACCCTTGTTAGATGAATTCAAGCAAGAAGGTCCGCTGAGAAATGCAAGAGGTAATAGTGCACCACCATATCAATAATACTGTTAAGAAATAAAGAAACAAATGTTTCTAAAGCCAAAGGAGCACGTAACACTGCAATAGCGAAGTAGCACAAAATGAATTAAAATGACAAACTCCTCAATGTGGCATCTACCCATCCTTACAACCATTTCACATGCAGGGTCCCATTGCAATGGCTAGATGTTTGCAGTTTGCAGAGACAGGTTACAAATAGTGTTTGCGAAATGTAGGCTGTCTTTTTTGGACCTGTCTGTTTTTTTATGATTCAATCTATGTATTAATAGGTAATGTCTCAAAATGCCCAATTGCAGAGGCTATCTGAATGATTTGCCTAATCTATACAAAATAAACAGGTCACAATTTGGCTACCAGTGAAGGATGGTGGTCTCTAGTCTTTGGTGGTCATTACAACCCTGGAGGCCGGCGGTAAAAAAATTGCAATTACGACCGTGGCGGAAACCGCCAACAAAGACAGCCACTTTAACACTCCCTGGTGCGGGTCACGACCAGTGGCCGACACCAGGAAGGGCATTAATAAATCCTCGGGTGCATCGCACCCGAGGATTTATTTTTTTATTTTTTACTCCCCCCAGGAGACACGGAAGCTACTGTGTCTCCCCCCGCCCCCCACCCGCCCCTTTGTGACGTCAGCGCGCTGCGAGGCGCGCTGACGTTGCAAAGGTGTTTTCCCCATGAAAGCAGGAAGCAGCCTTGCGGCCGCTTCCTGCTTTCATGGGGAAAACGGCCTTTTACACGTTCGGGAAGGCCTCGTAAGAAAGGGGAGAGTCTCCCCTTTCTTACGAGGCCTTCCTGAAAGTGTTTCCTGGCCCCCGATCGCAGCACAGCTGCGATCGGGGGGGTCAGGAAACATTTTGAAAAGGCCTCGTAAGAAAGGGGAGACTCTCCCCTTTCTTACGAGGCCTTCCTGAAAGTGTTTCCTGGCCCCCGGTCGCAGCTGTGCTGCGATCGGGGGCCAGGAAACACTTTCAGGTTTCCTGGCTCCCCCGATCGCAGCACAGCTGCGATTGGGGGGGGTCAGGAAACATTTTGAAAAGGCCTCGTAAGAAAGGGGAGACTCTCCCCTTTCTTACGAGGCCTTCTGAAACGGTTTCCTGGCCCCCGATCGCAGCACAGCTGCGATCGGGGGCAAGGAAACCCCACTAGACACCAGGGATTTCACTTTTGGGGGGCGGCCCCCCCGGAAAACGGGCCGCCCCCCCCCGGGCATAATTTATTTTTATATATAAAAAGGTAGGTGCCCCCTGGGGGGGGGGGCGCGATCAGGCCCCCCCCCAGGGGATTTTTAAAAATAAAAAAATAAAAAAAATAAATAAATAAAGGAAATGACAGGGGGTCGCCCGTGGGCAGGGTGACCCCCTGTGGGGGGATTTTTTTTTTTAGATGTTGTAGGGTTTCTCTGGGGGCCATTTTGGCCCCCAAGGAAACCATACAACAACTAAAAAAAAATATATGTATATATCTATATATATATATCTATGTAGATAGATATATCTAGGTACATGGATATATCTATAGATATATCTATGTAGAGATATATATATATATATATATATTTATATATATATATATATAGGTAGATCTGTATCAAAGAGATTTATAAAGCGCGCTACTCACCTGTGAGGGTCTCAAGGCGCTGGGTGGGGGACGGGGGGGAGGGAAAGGGGCTAGGAGGTTCACTGTTCAAAAAGCCAGGTTTTGAGGCCCTTCCTGAAAAGAAGTAGGTTTTGGGTCTTGCGAATGTGGGTTGTGAGTGCGTTCCATGTTTTGGGTGCAATGTAGGAGAAGGATCTGCCCCCGGTGGTGGTGTGTTTGATGCGGGGAACAGAGGCGAGAGAGAGGTCAGCTGAGCGGACGTTTCGTGTGGGGGTGTGGAAGGTGACTCTCGTTGAGGTAGGCAGGGCCTGTGTTGTGGAGTGATTTGTGTGCGAGGATGAGGATCTTGAAGGTGATCCTTTTGTCAATGGGGAGCCAGTGGAGGGATTTGAGGTGTGGAGAGATGTGTTCGTGTCGGCGGAGGTCGAGGATGAGTCGTGCTGCTGAGTTCTGGATGCGTGTAGTTTGCACTTGAGTTTTAGAGTGGTGCCGGCGTAGAGGGAGTTTCTGTAATCAAGCCTGCTGCTGATGAGTGCGTGAGTGACAGTTTTTCTGGTCTCTGTGGGGATCCATTTGAATGTTTTTCAGTATACGGAGTTTGTTGAAGCATGAGGAGGTAAGAGCGTTGATTTGTTGGGTCATAGAGAGGGAGGAGTCTAGGATGATGCTGAGGTTGCGTGCGTAGTTGGCGGGGGTGGGTGCAGGGCCTAGCGTGGTGGGCCACCATGGGGGGTCCCAGGTTTTTTTGGTGAGGGCCAAAGAGGATTATTTCGGTTTTGCTTGAGTTGAGTTTCAGGTGGTTGGCTGTCATATATACATCACTTTTGTCAATATGTGTGTGGTTTCCCTGGGGGGGAAAAGGGTCCTACTTGTCTAGTGGCAGTTTTAGTGCCATAAAGAAGCGCAGAAGGTTTATATGCCTACTGCAAAGAGCACATCTGTATTTTATGTAAATAGCTGAGTACATTAGTAAAGTCTATGGAGAGATGAAGGGCACTTTTGCTGGGTGGTAATGAGGGAATCCGAGGAGGAGGGAGTGGGAGCACCAATAATGATTGTTGGACTGGGCGCAGGAGGTGCTAAAGACTGTGAAGAATGGTATGTGACAAGGTGTTTTTTGAGTGTCTTGAAAGTACGTGCTGATTGAGGGAAGAAGCGCAGGTAAGGTGGCCTCTACTGTTGCACGTATCTCACACACACCATCGATTTTGTGACTGTCTACGTAGGCTAGTGTTTTAGAGCAACAGTTTAGCCAATAGCAGAGATGGCATCTTGATGGATGACTGCTGCCTGCACTCGGGTTATAGAGGACCGCTCTGACATAGGATCAGAGACTGAGACATCAGATACTGAGACAGCATCTGAGGGATAGGACAATGGCGCAGACTCTGGGAGTGATTTTTCAGTCAGAGGAGTCCCATTCGAAAACTCCTCTTCCAGTACATTATGAGGGAGGTGATGAGGACAGTCCTGCTGTCCCTTCGCAAGCTGTTCGTGCAACTGGGTGATAGTGGGTTAGGCCAACCCAGAGAGCAGGTGAATGCGGCGGCAAGCAGAGAGAGAGTGCTCTCTTGGGAGCTCACCAATTTAGTTCAGCCCCAAATTCCACCACCCAAATCATATTGTGGAGACATCAAAATTGTCTATGGCAAAACAAACTGGTTTTGTAAGGCAGGCACCTGTGTTTTTGGTCCTGGATTCGGCGGCCATATAGAGAAACACACTAAACCCAAACATTTCTGGAAACTAGACATTCGGGGGAGTCCACAGAGGTGTGACTTGTGTGGATTCCCCAAAGTTTTCTTACCCAGAATACCCTGCAAAGCTGAAATGTTGAAAAAAAACTCTATTTTTCTCGCATTTCTGTCACACAAACTACAGGAATATGCAGGGATCCACAACATTCCTACCACCCAGTGACTCCTCACCTGTCCTGATAAAAACACTACCCCACTTGAGTGCCTACACCTAGTGCCTGTGTCAGGAATGGATCACCCCAGGGTCAACAGCTGCCTCACGTAAGGACCAACATTGACCGTTGTGTGATCTATTCCTGTCGCAGGCACCAGGCCTAACCACACAAGTGAGGTATCATATTTATTGGGAGACTTGGGGGAACGCTGGGTGGAAGGAAATTTGTGGCTCCTCTCAGATTCCAGAACTTTCTGTCACCGAAATGTGAGGAAAATGTGGTATTTTAGCCACATTTTGAGGTTTGCAAAGGATTCTGGGTAACAGAACCCGGTCCGAGCCCCACAAGTCACCTCATCTTGGATTCCCCTGGGTTTCTAGTTTTCAAAAATGTGCTGGTTTGCTAGGTTTCCCCAGGTGCCGGCTGAGATAGAGGCCAAAATCCACAGGTAGGCACTGTTTTCTATGAAAAAATGTGATGTGTCCACGTTCTGTTTTGTGGCATTTCCTGTCGCGGGCGCTAGGCCTACCCACACAAGTGAGGTATCATTTTTATCGGGAGACTTAGGGGAATGCCGGGTGGAAGGAAATTTGTGGCTCCTCTCAGATTCCAGAACTTTCTGTCACCGAAATGAGAGGAAAACTTGTTTTTTTAGACACTTTTTGAGGTTTGCAAAGGATTCTGGGTAACAGAACCTGGTCCGAGCCCCGCAAGTCACCCCTCCTTGGATTCCCCTAGGTCTCTAGTTTTCAGAAATGCACAGGTTTGGTAGGTTTCCCTAGGTGCCGGCTGAGCTAGAGGCCAAAATCTACAGGTAGGCACTTCTCAAAAAACACCTCTGTTTTCTTCCAAAAATTTGGATGTGTCCACGTTGCGCTTTGGGGCGTTTCCTGTCGCGGGCGCTAGGCCTACCCACACAAGTGAGGTATCATTTTTATCGGGAGACTTGGGGGAACGCCGGGTGGAAGGAAATTTGTGGCTCCTCTCAGATTCCAGAACTTTCTGTCACCTAAATGTGAGGAAAACTTGTTTTTCTAGCCACTTTTTGAGGTTTGCAAAGGATTCTGGGTAACAGAACCTGGTCCGAGCCCCGCGAGTCACCCCTCCTTGGATTCCCCTAGGTCTCTAGTTTTCAGAAATGCACAGGTTTGGTAGGTTTCCCTAGGTGCCGGCTGAGCTAGAGGCCAAAATCTACAGGTAGGCACTTCTCCAAAAACACCTCTGTTTTCTTCCAAAAATTTGGATGTGTCCACGTTGCGCTTTGGGGCGTTTCGTGTCGCGGGCGCTAGGCCTACCCACACAAGTGAGGTATCATTTTTATCGGGAGACTTGGGGGAACGTCGGCTGGAAGGAAATTTGTGGCTCCTCTCAGATTCCAGAACTTTCTGACACCGAAATGTGAGGAAAACTTGTTTTTTTAGCCACTTTTTGAGGTTTGCAAAGGATTCTGGGTAACAGAACCTGGTCCGAGCCCCGCAAGTCACCCCTCCTTGGATTCCCCTAGGTCTCTAGTTTTCAGAAATGCACAGGTTTGGTAGGTTTCCCTATGTGCCGGCTGAGCTAGAGGCCAAAATCTACAGGTAGGCACTTTGGAAAAAACAGCTGTGTTTTCTATAAAAAAAATAGGATGTGTCCATGTTGTGTTTTGGGGCATTTCCTGTCGCGGGCACTAGGCCTACCCACACAAGTGAGGTATCATTTTTATCGGGAGACTTGGGGGAACACAGAATAGCAAAACAAGTGTTATTGCCCCTTATCTGTCTCTACATTTTTTCCTTCCAAATATAAGAGAGTGTGTAAAAAAGACGTCTATTTGAGAAATGCCCTGCAATTCACATGCTAGTATGGGCACCTCGGAATTCAGCGATGTGCAAATAACCACTGCTCCTCAAAACCTTATCTTGATCCCATTTTGGAAATGCAAAGGTTTTCTTGATACCTCTTTTTCACTCTTCATATTTCAGCAAATGAATTGCTGTATACCCAGTATAGAATGAAAACCAACTGCAGGGTGCAGCTCATTTATTGGCTCTGGGTACCTAGGGTTTTTGATGAACCTACAAGCCCTTTATATCCCCGCAACCAGAAGAGTCCAGCAGACAAAACGGTAT
The DNA here is from genome assembly GCF_031143425.1 of Pleurodeles waltl. NCBI lineage: Eukaryota > Metazoa > Chordata > Amphibia > Caudata > Salamandridae > Pleurodeles > Pleurodeles waltl. Next base: position 1,047,902,303 of record NC_090439.1, on the reverse strand, counting down.
ATTGCTTTCAGAAATCTGACATCGCAGGAAAAAGTTACAGAGTAAAACATAAAGAAAAATGGCTGTTGTTTTCAGCTCAATTTCAATATTTTTTTATTTCAGCTGTTATTTTCTGTAGGAAAACCTTGTAGGATCTACACAAATGACCCCTTGCTGAATTCAGAATTTTGTCTAGTTTTCAGAAATGTTTAGCATTCCAGGATCCAGCATTGGTTTCACACCCATTCCTGTCACTAACTGGAAGGAGGCTGAAAGCACCAAATATAGTAGAAATGGGGTATGTCCCAGTAAAATGCCAAATTTGTGTTGAAAAATTTGGTTTTCTGATTCAAGTCTGCCCGTTCCTGAAAGGTGGGAAGATAGTGATTTCAGCACCAGAAACCCTTTGTTGATGGCATTTTCAGGGAAAAAACCACAAGCCTTCTTCGGCAGCCCTTTTTTCCCATTTTTTTGGAAAAAACTAAATTTTCACTGTATTTTGGCTATTTTCTTGGTCTCCTCCAGGGGAAACCACCAACTCTGGGTACCATTAGAATCCCTAGGATGTTGGAAAAAAGGATGCAAATTTGGCGTGGTTAGCTTATGTGGACAAAAAGTTATGAAGCCCTAAGCGCGAACTACCCGAAATAGCCAAAAAAGGGCTCAGCACTGCAGGGGGAAAGGCCCAGCAGCTAAGGGGTTAAAATACCCTGCTGCTCTTCTGCTAATCACAGTTGAAATTAGCTGTTTATACATCTATCTCTGGACTTCTGTTTGAGCTGCTATTTTACTGGGAGACTATATGAGCTCTTGGCCTTTGCCAGGATCCTCTTTCTCCCATTCTCGGCCACTGGAGTGATATTGGCATGTGTTCCTTCCTTTCAGGATCTGAGACCCTCTTCATGTTCAGTTCTCATTATGTTCCTGCTGAGATAGCATTCTCTATCCATTAACAGTGTATTCATAACCTCTCCTTTTAAGGCAGACAAAACATGAATGAATACAATTAAAAAAAAACAAAATTGCATTAAGAAATCAAAATGTAGCTCTAACTTTGGTAAGGATTGCTTCTTTCTTTACTGCAAAAGTTGTTTATTGCCTGTTTTACACTCACGCGTCCTCTCTAAAATAGTTAACAACAATGTTGTAATTCTGATTGTTATGATGTATGTAGGCGAAAGACCAGTATTTGACACGTGTTCAAGTTTACATAAAGTCCAAACAAACTAACTCCCATAAGGTAAGTACATTTCTGTGAATAAAGTCTGTCAAACCCTTGTTAGATGAATTCAAGCAAGAAGGTCCGCTGAGAAATGCAAGAGGTAATAGTGCACCACCATATCAATAATACTGTTAAGAAATAAAGAAACAAATGTTTCTAAAGCCAAAGGAGCACGTAACACTGCAATAGCGAAGTAGCACAAAATGAATTAAAATGACAAACTCCTCAATGTGGCATCTACCCATCCTTACAACCATTTCACATGCAGGGTCCCATTGCAATGGCTAGATGTTTGCAGTTTGCAGAGACAGGTTACAAATAGTGTTTGCGAAATGTAGGCTGTCTTTTTTGGACCTGTCTGTTTTTTTATGATTCAATCTATGTATTAATAGGTAATGTCTCAAAATGCCCAATTGCAGAGGCTATCTGAATGATTTGCCTAATCTATACAAAATAAACAGGTCACAATTTGGCTACCAGTGAAGGATGGTGGTCTCTAGTCTTTGGTGGTCATTACAACCCTGGAGGCCGGCGGTAAAAAAATTGCAATTACGACCGTGGCGGAAACCGCCAACAAAGACAGCCACTTTAACACTCCGACCGCCACAGTGGTACAAACAAACAGCGCAGCGGTCACCGCCAACAGACAGGCGGGAGACACTGTACCGCCCACACTATTATGACAGGCCAATCCGACACCTTTTCCGGGGCGGATTCACCGTGGATAAAAACACGGCAGAAACAGGAATTTCGAAGGAAAAACGCTCACCTCTACACACTCCACGAGGAACGAGGACACCATGGAACCGGAACTCCAAATTCTACCTGCGATAGTATTCCTGCTCCTCTACCAGGAGCACGAACTCCGGCGGTGAAGACCACGGTGAGTACTGCACCTACGACACAGGATTGGGGGGAGGCAAAAAACAGGGACACACACACGCAACAACCCACACCAACCCCCACCCTCCCCCACTACAACACACACTAATGCATATCAATACATCACAGTTACACCCCCCCCCCCCCCCCCAACCCCTCTGGAAGAATGCAAAGACCAAAGAAAATGAGTGTAACCTTCGGAATATATCACAAACAAGTAGGCAGAAATATATATATATATATATATATATATATATATATACACCATGTACAATATATATACCAGGCATAGTAGTCCAGGTACTGCACAAAGAAAGTCCGTGGAACACTGGGACCACACCGTATGGGCGAGGCCTACACAAGATCCCCGACCATGACGGAGAGAACACTGCAGGGGCATCAGACAGCAACTGAACAGGCACCTCAGGGAGAGGGAAAGGGGGGGCACCTCAGCCGCAAATCCACGAGGGCCACATGCCCACTGTTCAATCCTGGGGGGTGCAAAGCCACAGTCTCTCAAGTCTCTACAGTGGATGGTTTGCCCACTGTTCCATCCTGGGGAGTGCAAAGCCACAGTCTCTCAAGTCTCTACAGTGGGTGGGTTGCCCACTGCTTTATCCTGGGGAGTGCAAAGCCACAGTCTCTCAAGTCTCTACAGTGGGTGGGTTGCCCACTGTTCCATCCTGGGGAGTGCAAAGCCACAGTCTCTCAAGTCTTTACAGTGGGTGGGTTGCCCACTGTTCCATCCTGTGGAGTGCAAAGCCACAGTCTCTCAAGTCTCAACAGTGGGTGGGTTGCCCACTGTTCCATCCTGGGGAGTGCAAAGCCACAGTCTCTCAAGTCTCTACAGTGGGTGGGTTGCCCACTGTTCAATCCTGGGGAGTGCAAAGCCACAGTCTCTCAAGTCTCTACAGTGGGTGGGTTGCCCACTGCTGCATCCTGGGGAGTGCAAAGCCACAGTCTCTCAAGTGGATAACAGTCTCCACTGGTTCTGGAGGGGGACTGGTGCCCAGAGTGCTTCATCCTGTGAAGGACAGAGGTAGTGGATGGATCTCTCCACTGGTTCTGGAGGGGGACTGGTGCCCAGAGTGCTTCATCCTTTGAAGGACAGAGGTAGTGGATGGATGTCTCCACTGGTTCTGGAGGGGGACTGGTGCCCAGAGTGCTTCATCCTGTGAAGGACAGAGGTAGTGGATGGATCTCTCCACTGGTTCTGGAGGGGGACTGGTGCCCAGAGTGCTTCATCCTGTGAAGGACAGAGGTAGTGGATGGATGTCTCCACTGGTTCTGGATGGGGACTGGTGCCCAGAGTGCATCACTCACCCCGTGACAGACTCAGTTGTGTCAGTGCCCCTGCTGCTCATGGGCTAGCGGTGCTTGAGTTGGCAGTGCCCTGTTCAGCGGTGCTTGAGTTGGCGGTGCCCTGTGCAGCAGTGCTTGAGTTGGCGGTGCCCTGTTCAGCTGTGCTTGAGTTGGCGGTGCCCTGTGCAGCGGTGCTTGACTTGGCGGTGCCCTGTTCAGTGGTGCTTGAGTTGGCGGTGCCCTGTGCAGCGGTGCTAGAGTTGGCGGTGCCCTGTTCAGCGGTGCTTGAGTTGGCGGTGCCCTGTGCAGCGGTGCTAGAGTTGGCGGTGCCCTGTTCAGCGGTGCTTGAGATGGCGGTGCCCTGTTCAGCGGGGCTTGTGCTGACGGTCCTTCATGTATCTTGGGAGGGGGCGTCACAGACACACTGGGAGAGGACACAGGGGACATGTGAATGGTAGTGGGGGTGGTGACTGCACGTGAGCGGGGTGTGCTGGTGGGTGTACTGGTGAGGGACATAGTGGCTGTACAGGTAGTGCATGCAGGTGTGAGTGTAGACGAGACTGGGAGGGAGGAGGGAGACGAGGAGGAGGGGGACACAGTGGAGGCAGTGGATGTTGGTGTGTCTGCATGTGTGTGTTGCTTGCGTGAGTGCCTGTGGGATGTGTGGTGCTTATGATTGCCTGAGCTTCCCTTGTGTGTTGACGTGTGTGCATGCTGGTCTGATGGTGTGCTTGGGATAGGCAGAGGTACAGGGGATTGGGTCTTGGTGGAGGAAGTTGGAGGGGGGAGGCTAGAGACAGGGACAATGGCTACCATCAGTGCTGAGGCCAGAGTTTGAAAAGCTCTCTGAAGGGCCGCCTGACCAGAATGAATGCCCTCCAGGAAAGCATTAGTTTGTTGCAACTGCCTTTCTACACCCTGGATGGCATTCAAAATGGTAGACTGCCCAACAGTGAGGGACCTGAGGAGGTCAGTGGCCTCCTCACTGAGGGCAGCAGGGGTGACTGGGGCAGGGCCTGAGGTGCCTGGGGTGAAGGTGATGCCCACCCTCCTGGGTGAGCGGGCACAGGGCAAACGCTGAGGGGCTACTGGGAGGGCGGTGCTGGTAGGGGGGGTGGCGGCTGTACCTCTAGATGCGGGGGGCACAGATGTTGCCGTCACCACAAGGGAGCTCCCATCAGAGGACGTGTCCGTGTCGCTGGTCTCAGCTCCTGTCCCCGCCGTGAAGCTCCCCTCGCCCTCCGTCCCACTGGTGAATTCCGAGTCCGTAGTCTCGCCCTCCAGGGCCATGTGGGATGCAGCTCCCTCATGCTCTGGTGCCACTGCTCCTCTGCCTGATGATGCTAATGCACACAAGAACAGGGAGACCACAAAAAGTGGGGGGGGACAGAAGAAAGACAAGTTGAGTGCATGGATTACCGCTACCGTTGGCGGACAAGACAGACACAGAAGCCCCCTGCACTACGCCGTGCTCGTGGGCTCCACTGTTCAATTCCTGGGAAATGGCCTACAAGGCTATGGACGACATCTGCACACATAGATGACACAGGCGCATGAATAGCTGTACTTGGCAGTCTACAGAGGTGAGCTGGGGTGCCACATGGCCTGCCTTACGGAGGGGCCTTGCCTACGGAACTTGCCCCGGCCTAGGGAAACCCACAGCCCTCCTCCCCCACCCAGACAACCCCACTGCGCGCAAAGTCAGCAGAATGAGAGGGTACTCACCCCCTTGTGTCTGCTGTGATGCCCTCAAGCGCCCATCCAACTCCGGGTAGGCCACCACCAGGATCCTGAACATCAGGGGGGTCATGGTGCGACGGGCACCCCTCCCACGTTGGGAGGCCATCCCCAGCTGAGCCTCTGCCGTCTTCTTGCTCCAGCGGCGAATGTCCTGCCATCTTTTCCGGCAGTGAGTGCTCCGTCTGTGGTAGACCCCCAGGGTCCGGACGTCCTTGGCGATGGCACGCCAAATATCTTTTTTCTGGTGGGCGCTGACCTACATGAAATGTACAGGGGAAAAAGAGAAGTTATTACCAGCTGCACCGTCAAAGTGATTGGCTCCCATCCCTACCCTTGCCATGTGGCACATGCAATCACCGTCTTTCATGCATGCAGTACTCTGCCCCCTTCCTTCTTACATCCAACCCTCTCCACACAGGCATAGCCCATACAACATGCTCCCTGTGTACTTACCTGTTTGTCTGGAGGACCGTAGAGTAGCTTGTACTGGGGGAGGACCCCATCCACGAGCTTCTCCAACTCCTCCGATGTGAAGGCAGGGGCCCTATCCCCAGACGCATAAGCCATTGTCTCTTCCAGACCGAGGTCACAGCAGCACTTGCAGTGCAGGTCCTCTCCTGTCGAAGATCAGGTATCAAGTGATTGAACAGATAGAAAATGGCGGTCACGTCCGCGGCGGTGTGTACCGTCACCGCCGGCGTACATCGTCATTGGCTCCTGGAACCCATAGGGTCCAATGTTAACCAATGCAGCATTGCTCTGCGGTCTTCGACCGCCTACCGCGACGGTGTACAACGCCAGCGCAGTTACCTCACATCCCATTGTCCCACTTTAGAGGTCAGGCAGCCGCCATTTCAGGGGCCCACATGGCTTCATTTTCTACTGCGTCACACATACCTAGGCCTAGTCTCAACACACATACAGGCCACCTTTTGTGTATGAATGGTGCTCTGTGTAAACTGTGGGTACGTACCTCTGAGTTGGTTGACTCTGTGCTCGCTGTTGTCCTTCATAGGCACCGTCCGCTGAGACATGTGAGGAGATGGCGGCATCCTCCGTTGTACCGACCGTTGGTGGACCTGTCGACAATGGATGAGCGACATTTAAATATCACCTACAGGCTTGACCGTGCCACAATCCAGGAACTGTGTACCCAGTTGGAGCCAGACCTGATGTCAGCAATCTGCCATCCCACAGGAATCCCCCCTCAAGTGCAGGTGCTGTCAGTGCTCCATTTCCTTGCAAGTGGCTCTTTTCAAACAACTGTGGCCATGGCATCAGGGATGTCCCAGCCTATGTTTTCCAACGTATTGTCCAGAGTGTTGTCTGCCCTTCTGAAACACATGCAGAGCTACATCGTTTTCCCTCAGGTGGAGGATTTGCCTACAGTGAAAGGTGATTTCTATGCCCAGGGATATATCCCCAACATCACACGTGCCATTGATGGTACCCATGTGGCTTTGGTCCCCCCTCACAGGAGTGAACAGGTGTACAGAATTCAGAAGAGTTATCATTCTATGAATGTACAGATGGTATGTTTGGCAGACCAGTACATCTCCCATGTGAATGCCATCTTCCCTGGCTCAGTGCATGACGCCTACATCCTGCAGAATAGCAGCATCCCTTATGTGATAGGTCAACTCCAGAGGCACCGTGTGTGGCTATTAGGTGAGCACCTGGAAGCAAGTCAGTGGGAATGGTTGTCTGGGTCTGGGGTTATCCCTACAGGTTAGTGTGTGTCTAACAGTTGCCCCTCACCATTTGCAGGTGACTCTGGTTACCCCAACCTGTCATGGCTACTGACCCCAGTGAGGAATCCCAGGACCAGGGCATAGGAACGCTACAATGAGGCCCATGGGTGAACTCGGAGGGTGATCGAGCGGACCTTCGGCCTCCTGAAGGCCAGGTTCAGGTGCCTCCATATGACAGGTGGATCCCTATTCTACTCACCAAAGAAGGTGTGCCAGATCATCGTGGCCTGCTGTATGCTTCACAACTTGGCTTTGCAACGCCAGGTGCCTTTTCTGCAGGAGGATGGTCCAGATGGCGGTTGCAGCTGTGGAGCCTGTGGACAGTGATGAGGAGGAAGCAGAGGAAGAAGACATGCACAACAGGGACTCAGTGATCCAGCAATATTTCCAGTGAGACACAGGTAAGAATACAATCCTGCCTACTACATGTACTTAAACACTACTGCCTCTCTACTGTCTGTCGTTTTCACCCAGTGTATGGTCACTGAGTTGTCATTTTCCCTTACGGTTTCACAGATGTGGGTCCCACTGTGTGACATCTGCTTAGATTCCTCACGGACTAGAGCTGTGTGACATAGGTATGTTGACATTACTATTTCAAAATCATTTTGTCACTGTAATTGCTAATACACTATTTCGAAATCACAGACAGACTCCAGATAATTTTGTGCTTTAGGTGTGTTTATTTAAATGCTCAAAATTGGAGGGGGTAGTGAAATGGTGAGGGGTGATGGCGGAGGAGTGTCCATGGCAGAGTCCAGTCTATTAGTCTCACTGGTGCATTGCCCATATGGGCATAGGAAGTGGAGCTGGGGCAGTTTAATTGTGGACAGGGTGACAAAGTGGACAGTAGGATGACAATCAGGGTGGTCTCATTTCTTGGCGGGGGTCTTGGCATCGTTCTCTGTCTTGTTCCTGGATCTCAGGGACTGTTTGCGGGGTGGTTCTCCCTCTGCAGGGGTTGGGGTGCTGGTGTGGTGGTCCTGTGGCGGGGCGTCCTGTCCACTAGCGCCGGCAGAGGTGGTGGGCAGTTCATCGTCCATGCTAGTGTCAGGGGCGCCTTGTAGTGCCACAGTGTCCCTGGTGTTGAGTAGTTCCTTCAGCACCCCTATGATGGTGCCCAGGGTGCAGCTGATGGTTCTGAGTTCCTCCCTGAAGCCCATATACTGTTCCTCCTACATGCGTGGGTCTCCTGAAACGTGGCCAGTACTGTTGCCATCGTCTCCTGGGAGTGGTGGTATGCTCCCATGATGGAGGAGAGGGCCTCGTGGAGAGTGAGTTCCCTTGGCCTGTCTGCCTCATGTCGCACGGCAGCCCTCCCAGTTCCCCTGTGTTCCAGTGCCTCCGTCCCCTGGACCGTGTGCCCACTACCATTGCCCCCAGGTCCCTGTTTTTGTTGGGGTGGTGGGTTATCCTGGGTTACCTGTAGTGGTGGACACACAGCTGATTGACCTGTCCTGGGGACAGAGGTATGGGCCCGCTGGGTGGGTGCTGTGCTGGTGTTTCCAGAGGGGGAAGGTCTGTGGTGGCCTGTGCCTGTGTGAGGGGAACCGACTGTCCAGAGGTCCCCGATGGTCCAGGCTGGTCATTTAGATCCAGTTAGACAGAGGTGCTGTCATCACTGTGGGCCTCTTCTGTTGGTGGTGTGGACATGTGTGGACCCTCCTGTCCGGTAAAGTTGGGTAGGGGTCCTGCAGGGGTATAAAAGGATGTTTGTTAAATCTGTGTGTAATGGTGTGCAATGGGTGGGTGACCGTGTACCCCAGTGCTAGCATCCCTGTGTGGGAGCTTGTGTGATGGTGGTTTAGGAGGGTGTATGGGTATGTGCAGTGGCCATGCTTTGGTGATGGGTGTCCATACTTTGCAGTTGCATGCAGGGCTTGGTGTTGGGATGTGTGCTTTGTGATGTTGGGAAATTTGTGAGGAGTTGGGGTGCTGGGGGTGAGGGTGGGGGTATGTGATAGCATGCAGGTAGGGTGGGGGATGTAATAGTAAAGCTTTGACATACCAGAGTCCATTCCTCCACCTACTCCTGCGAGGCCCTCAGGATGCAGAATCACCAAGACCTGCTCCTCCCATGTTGTTAGTTGTGGGGGTGGAGGTGGGAGTCCGCTGCCAGCCGCTGAACCGCGAGGTGGTGTCTTGAGACCACGGAACTCGCCTTCCCCCGTAGGTCGTTCCACCTCTTCCTGATGTCCTCCCGATTTCTTGGGTGTTGTCCCACTGCGTCGACCCTGTCCACTATTCTGCGCCATAGCTGCATCTTCCTAGCTATGGAGGTGTGCTGCACCTGTGCTGCGAATAGCTGTGGCTCTACCCGGACTATTTCCTCCACCATGACCCTGAGCTCCTCCTCCGAGAACCTGGGGTGTCTTTGCCGTGCCATGGGGTGGTGTAGGTGATGTGTGGGGTGGAGTGTGTGGTGATATGTAGTGGTGTGTTGTGTGAAGTGCGTGGAAGTTGTGTGGGTGATGGTGTTGTGTGCCTGTGGATGCTGTTGTTCTTCTGGTGGTGTCTCTCTCTGGCCTTCTTTCTGAATTTTTTGTCGTGGGGGTTCGTGGGTGATGTGGGTGTGTGTTTTATATTGTAATGGGTGTGTGGGAGTGGTGTGTATGTGTCTCAGGTGTGTGTATTTTGAATTGTCCAATGTGGGGATGTTTTGTAAGAGTGTATGTATTTTGAGCGCGGCGGTGTGTACCACCAATGGAATACCGCGGATGAAAGACCGCCACGTGGATTCGTGTGTCATGATAGTGTGGGCGTATTTCTGTTGGCGTGACGGTGGTGGTTTTGTTTTTACCAGTTTATCACTGACCTTTGGTGTGGCGGACTTGTGTGGGTGTCTGACTTTTGGCGGATTCCGAGATGTGGGTCATAATAGCTGTGGTGGAATTCCGCGGCTGCGGCGGTGTGTTGGCGGTCTTCTGCACGGTGGTAAGCGGCTTTTACCGCCAATGTTGTAATGAGGGCCTTTGTGTTTATATTCCCAAACATTTTTTTTAAACAGCCCATGCTCTTTATAGGTAATGGTGCTGCTTTAAAAAGAAGTAACATTTGAGGGAGTAGGCAATGGTTCACCAGACCACAGCCTACTCCCCACAAGGTCACCATAACAATTCCAAAAAAGGAAGATGCCAAAAATAGACCTGGATATTCTAGGACCCTGGCTAGGCTGCAAGATAAGGTGGACACTCTCTGATAAACTACAGAGGTGGATCAGCTTCTGCAGGCTATGGGTCTGATTTAGAGTTTGGCTGATGGGGTTATGCCATCACAAATATGATGGATATCCCATCCACCATATTACAATTCCATTACATCCTATGGACATTGGAATACGGCAGACAGGATATCCGTCATGTTTGACTCCTCTGCCAAACTGTAAATCAGGACATAAAAGACAATCCTGAAGCGCGAGCAGCCATAAAAAAAAACGTTGTGTTAGCCCACATGAGACAATGGGGTATATGATGAAGCTTCCTCCGTGCCAACAGATGTATTGACCCCCTGGAGGGGCCTTCGGATGATCAGGCACCCAGGCCACAGGCAGTTGGCAGTTGAACACCAATAAGGTAAACACCGGAGGCAAGTGCCAGAGCCAGAGCCATTTTCCCTTGTCTGTCGTGGCTACCTACTGGAGCCTACCTTTGCATGAACCATGGTACATTGTTAGACCTGGGGACCTCTGTGGCCCAGTAGCACCGAAGAGTGTGGTCTGACTCCCGGCATGTTCATGTTTCAATGGACAGGTTTAGCTGGAATCGCGATGGGGGGACAGCAGCAACACCGTGCCCACAGGGGCTTCTGAGTGAATAGACTCTAGAGACAATGGCAAAGAGGGAGAGTGATTGAATCCCCACTGCAGTGTGGAATCCAGTGTTGAGTCCTGAGGCTGCATTGTGCCGGAACCCTACAATCACAATTCTGGCTGGGTGCCAAGAGAAGCATGGTGAGTGGTTGGTAGTGACCAGACTAGGCTAGAGACGTAGCATTAGGAGAGCACTAGTCATACTGGATCACTGCTGGGAGAGCGCAGACCAGAGCGTGGCCTCCCTCTGGGAGTGTAGTGCTTTCCTCTTATTTAGTTTCTAAGCACTAACATAACACAACAGAAATGCACTTCTGAGGTCAAAGAAGATTTTTATTGTTGTTAATTCTTCCCCAACCACAATGTTTATGAATGAATGACGAATTAGTAGCTCTCAAGTCCGCGTTAATCAAACAAAATATATCAGTTTGCAATATACACAGCAGGTTATATTTATAAGATATTGAATGCAAAGCAAAACAAATACTTCACCGTGTAGGAACTATTTACAGCTACATCTTTCTAAGGTCTGCAAGCTGATGACCCCTGTCAGCCGCGAGAAAGAGTTTCATCTACCCACACGGGATGCTGGCAGCTGGCGCCAAGCTCCAGCACGAGGTCCGGCAGATTCGAATCTGACTCTCTGCAGCCTGTTACATTCGTTACAAAGGTGTGCCCCCTCCTCTCAGACCTGGGAAACTGAGCAAGCCTTTTGGAGACTGGCCAGGTCTCCAAGACTACTCCTGTTCCCAAGCTCAAGCGAGGAAAAAACAACACCCATGTACTTTCTCTTATCATGTCTAGTCTACTGTGAGAAAAACATCTTGGTTCTCTGGTGCAAAAACACAGCTTGGAAAAATACAGCTTGGATTCTCAACTGCAATGTCTAACTCCACGTTAAAGGCAATGGGCAGCTAACCTAAATATCAAATGCAATGTCATGTTAAAGGCAATAGGCAGCTAACCTAAATATCAAATGCAATGTCTAGTGTCATGTCAAAGCCAATAAGCAGCTGAGCTGAATATAAAATGCAATGTATAATATCATGTCAAAGCCCATAGGCAGCTGAGCTGAATATAAAATGCAATGTATAATATCATGTCAAAGCCAATAGGCAGCGGAGCTGAATACAAAATGCAATGTCTAATATCATGTCAAAGCCAATAGGCAGTCAAGCTGAATACAAAATGTAATATATGATATCATGTCAAAGCCAATAGGCAGAATATCTAATAGCATGTCAAAGTCAATAGGCAGCTAAACTGAATACATCATGTCAAAGCCAATAGGAATGCAATGTCAAAGCCAATAGGCGGCTAGACTGGATACAGCATGTCAAAGCCAATAGGCAGAATACAGAATGTAATGGCTAATGCAATGTCAAAGCCCATAGGCGGCTAAACTGAATACAGAAAGTAATGGCTAATGCCATGTCAAAGCCCATAGGCGGCTCAACTGAACAAAACATACCATGTGCTACTGGTGAACATTGAGCAACTAATATGCGCAGTGGTGAAACACAAAGTCATTGGTCAAAACAAACTTTATCAAATGGCAGTACATTCCGCCCTTTGACCAATGAATTTTTGTTTCACATATCTCTTGTTTCAAACAAACACAAAAAACAAAAAAACATCAGCACAGACAAAAAAAACATTATGATCAAAGCAATCCCTGTAAAGCAATAGAAGTGAATTAACACATTGATTTCATGACCTTTTCACATCAGATACATCTACATAGAAAAGACTGAGCAATTTGTACTCTGAATGAGTCTCTAATTCAACAGTGTTAGCAATTTGATGTGGCATGAGTTCTGCTCATGTAAAGGTGCACGGTCCACCTGAAAGGTTTGCTGGAAGATAAGCAAAAGTCAGAGTTCCATAATGCAATCAAACAAGTTGAACTTGAACTGAAGGCGCAGTTTGCGCAAAATGGATCCATGGTGCTGGCACTTTACTCAGCCAGGTTCAGGTTGGGGATTCGGTCCCTTCCCCGACCCCACACGCACACACCGGAAGGGGGACCACACAGCGCACTCAGGGACAGTGGCGAAACGTGGTAGGATCTGCAAAAGAAACAAGTATGACTTTTCTTGCAAATAACATTTTTCATTTAAACTGCACCCTTCCTCTTTCTTTCCCTGTTTTATAATCAGCAGGACGTTTTTGGGGCCCTTTGTTATATTCACTGCAGGTTCTGGAGGATCACTTGGGGCTTCAGCCCACACATCAGCACTGAGGTTTTTATCTGCTGCACCACAGCTTCCCTTTTCTTGCACTGTCAGAAGGGCTGGGGCAGACTCCTTCTTTACCAAACCTCCATTCACTGCATTTTTGCCAATTTGGGCCATTCTGTCTCCAATTTGTATCAATGAATCAGATTCTTTTCTAGGTATCAGCATAATTTCGATTTTTCCTTGGTAATTTGCAACAATCACTCTCCCTAAAACCTGATCAATTTGCCATTTCTGTTCTGGTAACTTTCCTCTCCCCAACTGCTCTGTGACTGTTTGCATGACAGATTGCTTTTGTGCGTGCTGCACAGTTTTTATCAAATCTAGGGGAATGTGCATCTCTCTCATCTTTGTCCACCTGTAAGTGGCTTTTTCTCTCAGCTGTTCACATTTCTGGGGCACCCACTTAGCCATCCCCACTAAGGCAGAATTCTGGGTGTACACTTCTCTCTCTGAATTTTTCTGATTAACATCTGCAAGGTTATTGAACCAATTAGGTGCTAAAACATTAACAATGAACCAAAAATCAGCATAAAAATGACACATCTCACGTAGCTCTTGCTTTAAAATCTGACACACATTATACAACGCTGTTCCTTCTACTGTGCCAGAAAACAACATTTCAGTCAATGAATCATTAGTAAAACAAACATGCTTTTTATCTTCAGTGGACACAAATTCAAATGGTGCACACAATTTCATTGATAACTCTTTTACCTGTGGTACTCTAGCCCTGTCTTGCAAGTACCAGATCCATTGTATGATTCTAGCTAGGGGCACTATTTTCTTTCCTTGTTCTTGATTTACATGTACATAAGTATTTCCTTCTTGCACTGCGCAGAAACCTAAAGTCTGCATTATTTCATTTGCCAAATCACAAGCGCGCAGCTGCATATAATTTTTCACAGTGACCATATACAAAAGTGTTAGGATTTCTCTCAAATGAGAGCTATTCTTTTTCCAAAAATCAAACAAGCTAATGAAACTTGGGGTGTCTTGCTCTAAAATCCTTCGTTTTACTTGTGCATTTTGCAACGGTAACTCGTAAATCACATTCTCGTCCATGTTATCAGTTAAGGAATGCATTTTGTCTGCCAAAAACCCTGGCTCACACGAAAACTCAGTGCAGCTCGGAGCTGTCTTAACCCCCTCATTACTGGAATGGGACAAGAAAGATTCTTCAAAAACAGCCCTTTTATAACTTTCAGTCTTATTTTGCTCACGTAAATTCCTATTTTCATGTTCCAACTTCCTACATTTCTCCTGCATTTCTCTGTAAGCAGATAAAGGTATCCAGACCTTTCTGTCATTATTACTTCCAAAACACACGTTTTCTACACATGCATTTTCTTCTGTAATTCCCCAAACAGAAAACAATTCACAGTTTTTCTTAGCACCATCAGGCAGTTTAACAACACATGACATGGTCTGCCGTGCTACTGTGATTCTCCAAACAACAAACAATTCACAGTTTTTCGTAGCACCATCAGGCAGTTTAACAACACATGACATGGTCTGCCGTGCTACTGTGATTCTCCAAACAACAAAAAACAATTTCTGTAACTCTCCAAACAACAAAAAACAATTACACTTTTAAAGTGTGCACTTAGAAATCTACTAACTCGTCAAACCCCTTAATCACCTCTTAATGACCGACACCCCACTTCTGGTACCAATTGTAGTGCTTTCCTCTTATTTAGTTTCTAAGCACTAACATAACACAACAGAAATGCACTTCTGAGGTCAAAGAAGATTTTTATTGTTGTTAATTCTTCCCCAACCACAATGTTTATGAATGAATGACGAATTAGTAGCTTTCAAGTCCGCGTTAATCAAACAAAATATATCAGTTTGCAATATACACAGCAGGTTATATTTATAAGATATTGAATGCAAAGGAAAACAAATACTTCACCGTGTAGGAACTATTTACAGCTACATCTTTCTAAGGTCTGCAAGCTGATGACCCCTGTCAGCCGCGAGAAAGAGTTTCATCTACCCACACGGGATGCTGGCAGCTGGCGCCAAGCTCCAGCACGAGGTCCGGCAGATTCGAATCTGACTCTCTGCAGCCTGTTACATTCGTTACAAAGGTGTGCCCCCTCCTCTCAGACCTGGGAAACTGAGCAAGCCTTTTGGAGACTGGCCAGGTCTCCAAGACTACTCCTGTTCCCAAGCTCAAGCGAAGAAAAAACAACACCCATGTACTCTCTCTTATCATGTCTAGTCTACTGTGAGAAAAACATCTTGGTTCTCTGGTGCAAAAACACAGCTTGGAAAAATACAGCTTGGATTCTCAACTGCAATGTCTAACTCCACGTTAAAGGCAATGGGCAGCTAACCTAAATATCAAATGCAATGTCATGTTAAAGGCAATAGGCAGCTAACCTAAATATCAAATGCAATGTCTAGTGTCATGTCAAAGCCAATAAGCAGCTGAGCTGAATATAAAATGCAATGTATAATATCATGTCAAAGCCCATAGGCAGCTGAGCTGAATATAAAATGCAATGTATAATATCATGTCAAAGCCAATAGGCAGCGGAGCTGAATACAAAATGCAATGTCTAATATCATGTCAAAGCCAATAGGCAGTCAAGCTGAATACAAAATGTAATATATGATATCATGTCAAAGCCAATAGGCAGAATATCTAATAGCATGTCAAAGTCAATAGGCAGCTAAACTGAATACATCATGTCAAAGCCAATAGGAATGCAATGTCAAAGCCAATAGGCGGCTAGACTGGATACAGCATGTCAAAGCCAATAGGCAGAATACAGAATGTAATGGCTAATGCAATGTCAAAGCCCATAGGCGGCTAAACTGAATACAGAAAGTAATGGCTAATGCCATGTCAAAGCCCATAGGCGGCTCAACTGAACAAAACATACCATGTGCTACTGGTGAACATTGAGCAACTAATATGCGCAGTGGTGAAACACAAAGTCATTGGTCAAAACAAACTTTATCAAATGGCAGTACAGGGAGTACCATTTATTTCTCCCAGACTTATAGTGCAGCAGGTGGTTGTGACCTGAAGCACAGCAGAGAGGCAGTCACTGGTCAGCTTCCCCTGACTAAAGCTCTTCCCCTCTGATAATTCTCCACACAGATCCTTTCCCATTGTCAAGGGTGCAGCCTGGCCCCTGCTGCACCAGCACCAGGGCTGAGGTTCAGCTACTTGTGCACCGAGTCTAGCTCTGCCTGGGTACTCCTCATCAACAATGACTGGGTGAGGAGGGCTGGAATCTCCCTTCAGGATGGGGTGTTCAAAAGAACACATGAGATCAGGGATTCCATCCAGCTTCACCAGCTCTACCCTCTCAGGCATTCCATTACCCACAGCTGAACCTAATACTTCAGGAATATCTGAAATGCTGAGCCCAGCTGCGACAACACTAGAAACTATCCTAGTGGCCACTGTCAACACTAAATTCACACTAGAAATGAAGGTAGATTAGGTGGCTAAAGAGCTGGGATCATCGCAAATTGTCTGGAAGAACTTGAACACAACACTCCAGGAACTTTAACCTACAGATCCCCGAACTGCAGAAGCACATGCACGAACTCGCCTCATGATTAAGGTACTTAAGAGGATGTGAACAGGACATGGTGGTTTGAGCCCAGTGAAACAACATCTGCATTTTAGGTTTGCCCGAGGGCTCAGTGGGGGAACAACACCTCTCATTATATACAGAAGTCATTAATCAAAAGGGCATCTCCATTAGAGCTCTTGACATTGATCATGGTGGAGAGGGCCCATCAAGTCCCTGCAAGACATCTCCCTTTCGGAGCTGCTCCTCAACCAATGGTGGCAAAAATATTCAACTACAGAGACAGAGATGTAATCATTCAACAGGCCTGCAAGAAAAGGCACTTTAAACTTGGCTCGGGCAAAGTGTTGATAATTCCAGATTACACACTCACAGTGCAACATTGCAGAGCCAGCTTTACTGATGTTAAACAAAAGCTATGAAGATCATGGATAATCAACAAACATTATTCTTCAATGAACCAAAGGAGGCCTGGAGCAGAACCTAACTTTACGAGATGATGGCTACTGCTGGCAACCTGGCCTTGGCACACCACTCATAAAGCCATTTGGCAAAATAACCACACAGGAATTGCCATAGTTGGGCAAATAGATCCAGAACCCCCTCGCCATTACAGGCACAACACAACCAATAGGGCACCACCACTACCACAGCAAATATCAGGCAACTAAATAAAACCAACTTGACTGACACCTCCAAGGTATATCCTTGCAATAATGAAACTGATTGTGAATTTAACAGCATCAAATCTGCTTGTCTGGTAAATGTAATGCCACAAAGAGCTAATGAACTTTTGTGAAAGCGGTGGAGCCCAAGTGGCATTATTACACTATTCAAGATGACTCAGTTTCTTTTCAATTATAGTTTATTTTCTCACCCCTCCAGGAACTCCAACTGATCAGAGATGGGTATCAAGGTAGAGCCAGGAGGTCTAGTGCTAACCCACAAACATAGGTCAACCACAGAGTTGGCCAGCGGGGAGTAGATCACTCACCTCTGGCTCCCCTCTTGGAGTCTTGTGGATGGCTGCATAACTCCCCATCTTGTGAACTATGGCACAGCGACCCTGTATGAAGGTTCTCACTCTGCAGATGCAAACAGTTTTCATGTTCAATTTCAGTTCTGTCTGTTATTGCTTTGAGTAAGGGAAGTTGAGGGTCCCTACTTTGTGGGGGAGGCAGTTGGTTTATTGAAAGGTAATGCTTCTCAGAACTGTCTCAGACCTTATGAACTGAGCGGAGGCTTCCCTTGTAGTCATGCACTCCTCACATTTAGCTGATGAATAGAGTTGAACATGTATAAATGTATTACTTGGAATGTTTGTGTATGTATACAGTTACTAAAAAATATAAAGTGTACTCATATCTTTAATGCAGAGGAGTGCATTTGACAATACTCCATTAGACCCATCTAATGCAAAGGGTGAGACGTAAGTTTCACACTAAATGGAAAAAGTGAATGATCTACATTGTGTAATTATTATATGTTATAAGGGCACTCACATGGGTTAGTCCTTGAGTCATTTTCAAGATTTGTAACCAAGTGCTAGATGATATGGCAGTCATATTTTTGAGGAGGGCAAGCTGGATGGCAGGGGGGTGCTACTAAGATGCATTCAAGCATGAATGTAGGAAGGGCAACTTTTTACTCTTCTCTATTGCCTGGTTGGCCCATTATCATAGGTGGAGAATTTAATGTGGTACTGGGCGTACATTTAGATAGATCCCATCCTGTACTTCTGAACACCCAGCTGTATTCCACAGGTAAAGCTCTTAAGGATGGGTTACAGCACTGTTCCCTCCAAGATAAATGGCGTCATGAATGTCTGACCTTCTGGGAGCACTCTTATTACCCAGCAGTCCATGACATCTGTTGGACCTGGCCCTTTTTGCAGGGTCATCCCCAAACTTTTTGTCTCTTCCCTCCTAATTTTTCTAACCAGTTTTTGTTGGCTTTGGGACTCTGGGCACTTTACCACCTCTAACCGGTGCCAAAGTACATATGCTCTCTGTGTAAATTGTATTGGTGATTGGCTTTTCCATAACTGGCATATTTGATTCAATAGAAAGTCTCTAGTAAAGTGAACTAGAGGTGCCCAGGGCCTGTAAATCAAATGCTACTAGTGGGCCTGCAGCACTGATTGTGCCACTCATGTGAGTAGTTCTGTAAACATGTCTCAGACTTGCCACTGAAGTGTTTGTGTGTGCAGTTTCCCTTTCAGGAGCAGATGTGGAGTTTGGGGTCTCTGAACTCACAATTTGAAAATACATAATTTGGTAAAGTTGTTTTTTTAATTGTCTGTTTGAAAATACCACTTTTAGAAATTGGGCATTTTCTTGCTTAAACCATTCTGTGTATTCCCTGGTTATTCCCTGTCTGGGACAGACTGACAGTTGGGCTGTTTTTGAATCTCCACCAGACGGTAACACAAAGGGAGCTGGGGAGTAGCCTGTATATCCCGATGGCACATCTGGGGTAGAGTGGAGGAAGGAGCTGACACAACTGAATGGGCTATGCCTGCCCTCACACAATGCAGTCTCCAACCCCCTGGTATGAGTCTGGAGCCAGGCCTGGGCAAAGCAGGATCTTGTGACCAATAGAGGCTTTCTTTTGAAGTCTGCCTACTTCAAAGGCAGAA
This sequence comes from Pleurodeles waltl, assembly GCF_031143425.1. NCBI lineage: Eukaryota > Metazoa > Chordata > Amphibia > Caudata > Salamandridae > Pleurodeles > Pleurodeles waltl. Next base: position 1,047,883,187 of record NC_090439.1, on the reverse strand, counting down.
AGGGGTATAAATACTGGACCAAAACCCCCAGATTTTCAGATTACTTCTGGAACCAAGAGGAACCTCTGTCAAGGAGAAGAGCTGAAGAGCTGGAGGAGGAGCACTGCTCCTTTGCCTGTGACTGTGCTTTGCTGGGTTGGCCTGCAGTTGCTTCTTCTGTCTGAAAGAGAACAAAGACTAGACTTTCTGGTATATTCCTGGTTGTGAAGTGTCTACAAGGGCTTAGACTGAGCTTACCTCCTGATTTGAAGTCTCAGGGCCATCAAAGACTTCCTCTGGCAGCACCTGGACTCTCTGCTGAGACTCCCCCTGCCACGTGGTGCCCTATCCATTCCCTGGGCCCTGGAAAGGTGAAGCTGGTGGAATAAAGGTGGAAATCCATGTACAGGACCCGTGCTGGTACAATTTCAATGCACCACCTGCAACGCAGCTGTAAAACTGATGTTTCCTGCGCATGCACGCCCGCCCGTGCGACATTATTAATACGAAACCCAGGTACTTTGTGTAACATCAGCGCATCTATTGTTTTCTATGGAGTAAGGCTCTTTTTAATTTAAAAATTCATATCTTGACTTGTGTATGATGTAATTTTGGTCTTGTTTGATTTAGATAAATATTGGCTATTTTTATAATCTGGTGTGGTGTCCATTTTGTAGTGTTTACACTGTACTACTGAGTGTGTTGGTACAAATACTTTACGCTTTGCCTTTGAGATAAACATGACTGCTTATGCCAAGCTACCAAGAAGGTGAGCAGGGGTTGTTTTAGGAGTGTGATTCCCTTACCCTGACTAAAGTGAGGGTCCCTGCTTGGACAGAGTGCAAACTGACTTCCAACCAGAGACCCCATTTCTAACAACGTACATGTCCTCTTGAATAATTTTATTAGACATTTGAACGTCCTATCAGATGTTAGCACGACTTAGTATCTGAGCCGGGCAATATCAGAACATAAACCATTACTGAGCTCCCATACCTACATGGAAACTCCAAGGGAGACACTAGGAGACCCATCTTTTTGCAAGTCTATAAGGGAATTCACAGAACATTTCTTTGAAGAAAATGAAGGCTCGCATGATAATCTGGAAGCATTTAAAGTCATAGGCCCTCATTACAACCCTTGCGGTAAATGTCGCCTACCACCGTGCTGACGGCCGCCAACATACCGTGACCGCGGCGGTAATCCGTCACGGGTATTATGACCCACACATAGAAATCCGCCACTATACAGACAACCACACAAGTCCGTCAGACCAAAGGTCGGTGATAAACTGGTGATAGCAAAACCCACACTGTTACGCCAACAGGAATACGCCCACGGTATCACAACCCACGAATCACTGTGGCGGTCTTTCAATCGCGGTAAACCACTGGCGGTACATACAGCCACACTCAAAATGCACACACACTAACAAAACCAGACCACATTGGACAATTCAAACTAGACACAGCTGACACACATACACTCACTACACCCACACACCCAATCCAATATAAAACACACACCCACATCACCCACAACCCCTTACAGTGAAAAAAAAGATAGCAAGCAGAGACAGACAAGTAAGAAGCACCCACTCAATCAGAGGCACAGAACACCATCACCCATATACACATCACCCCACACATCACCCCACACATCTTCACACATATCACTCGCATCACATCCATGGCACCCCAAAGACACCCCAGGTTTTCTGAGGAGGAGCTTTGGGTAATGGTGGAGGAAATCATCCAGGTAGAGCCACAGCTTTTCGGATCACAGGTGCAGCAGACGTCCATTTCAAAGAAGATGGAGCTATGGCAGAAAATAGTGGACAGGGTCAACGCCGTGGGACAGCATCCAAGAACCAGGGATGACATCGGGAAGAGGTTGAATGACCTACGGGGGAAGGTGCGTTCCGTGGTAGCAAGACACCAGATTGCTGTACAGAGGACTGGCGGCAGACCCCCACCTCCTCCTCTACAACTAACAACATGGGAGGAGCAAGTCTTGGCGATCATGCATCTTGAGGGCCTCGCAGGAGTAGCAGGAGGATTGGACTCTGGTAAGTCAAATCTTTACTACTTCATCCCCCCACCCTACCTGCATGCCATCACAAACTCCCACCCCTACCATCACCCCCATCACTCCAACACCTCACACATACCCCACTATCACAACACACCCATCCCAATACCAAGCCCTGCATGCCACATCAATGCATGGACCCCCATCACGGACCTGCATGGACACCCATCAACCCAGCATGCGCAGTAGAGAGACTCACCGAGCCCACAAAATCACCACTCACACAAGGGCAAGTCGACAGGGAAATCACAATCAGAGATGGAAACACACCCATGCATAATACGGCCCACGCAGATACATTAACAATGCATTTGCATCCCAACAGGACCCCTACTCAACGTCACCGGAGAGGAGGTGCAAGCTACATCCAGTCCCCCTCCCGAAGAGGCCCACAGTGACGACAGCAGCTCTGCACGCCTGGATCAGGATGACCAACCTGGCCCATCCTGGGCCTCTGGACAGTCGGTTCCCCTGCCACAGTCCCAACCCACCACAGAGCCTCCCCGCTCAGGACACCCCAGCACAGCACTTACCTAGCAGGCCCATGCCACTGTCCCCAGGACACATCAAACAGCAGTATGTCCACCACTACATGGACCCCAGGCAACCCCACAAACACAGGACAATCAGGGACCTGGGGTCAGTGGCAGTGGGCACACAGTTCAGGGGACAGAGGCACAGGACAACAGGGAAGCTGGGAGGACTGCTGTGCGACAGGGGGGGGACAGGCCCAGGGAACCCACTCTCCATAAGGCACTCTCAAACATCCTGGGACCATACCACCATTCCCAGGAGACCATGGGCAGATACTGGCCAAGTTGCAGGAGACCCAGTGGCTGCAGGAGGGACAGTACCTAGGGATCCGGGAGGACCAAAAATATACATCATCCTAGTCACCACTGCAGGGGTGCTGGCTGATATGGGCAAGAGCATGAAGGAGGCAGTGGCAACAAAGGCACCTGACACTAGCCAAACCGAGGAACAGCCTTCCACCTCCGCTAGTGCTAGTGGGCAGGTGGCCCCACCACAGGACCAATAGGCCAAACCCCTGTAGAAGGAGAACCACCCCGCAAACAGTCCCTGCGATCCAGGCAGAAGACAGAGAACAATGCCAAGACCCCTGCCAGAAAATAGGACTCTCCTGATAGTCTCCCTTCTGTCCCACTCTGTAACCCTGTCCACCTTGAACTGACATTGCTCCCCTTCCTATGCCCCCTTGGACAATGCACCTGTGATACCAAGAGACTGGACTCTACCCTGGGCGTTCCTCCACCATCACTCCAGCCCCTTGTACATACACCTATACTTATTAGCACCTAAATAAACACCCTTGAAGCAAATACCAATCTGGAATCAGTCTAATGATTCACAAATGTATTAGTCCAACATTATCAAAGCATTGCAACATATATGTACAGTGAAATATACTACAGGATGACCTTTGGTGGGCAGCAGTACATATAGCAGGAGCCAGAATCTGGCACAGAGATCTGAAAATAGAGAATCCAAAGGGAACAGTCAGTGGCCATAGACATAGGGTAAGAGGCTGCATTGTACAATGTCCAACAGATTACTTAAATGTTAAGTGGAGTTGCAGTCTCTTACCTGTGTGTCACTGGAAGTACTGCTGTATTATATTTGTTCTGTTGTCAACATCTTCTTCCTCTGCTTCCTCTTCCTCACTGTCCACAGGCTCCACCGCTGCCACAAGACCATCTCCAGGCATATCCTCCTCCAGAAAAGGTACCTGGCGTATCAAAGCCAGGTTGTGCAACATGCAGCATGCAACGATGATCTGTCACACCATCTTGGGTGAGTAGCACAGGGAGCCACCTGTCAGATGGAGGCACCGGAACCTGGCCTTCAGGAGGACAAAGATTCTTTCTATAATCCTCCTTGTACGCCCATGTGCCTTATTGTAAAGTTCCTCTGCCCTTCTCCTGGCATTTCTCACTGGGGTCAGTAGCCATGAGAGGTTGGGGTAACCAGAGTCACCTGTAAATATAGGGTGACAACTGTTAGACACACACTAACCCTTAGGGGCAATCCCATACCCAGACATCAACATAGACTGGGTGGGGACCTTTGGCTCACCTATTAGCCACACCCGGTGCCTCTGGAGTTGGCCCATCACATATGGGATGGTGCTATTCCTCAAGATAAAGGCGTCATGCACAGAGACTGGATATTTGGCATTCACATGGGAGATGTACTGGTCAACCAAACACACCATCTGCACATTCATCAATGGCACCAATGAAGTTGGGGATATGTCCCAGGGCGTAAAAGTCAGCCTTCACTGTGGCCAAGTCCTCCACCTGGGGGAACACTATGTAGCTGCGCATGTGTTTCAGCAGGGTAGACAACACTCTGGTCAACACATTGGAAAACATTGGCTGAGACATCCCTGATGCCATGGCCACTGTTGTTTGGAAGGAACCACTTGCCAGGAAATGGAGCACTGACAGGACCTGCACTAGAGGGAGGTTTCCTGTGGGCTGGCGGATAGCTGACATCAGGTCTGGCTCTAATTGGACACACAGTTCTTGGATTGTGGCACGATCAAGTCTGTATGTGATGATAATGTGTCTGTCCTCCATTGTAGCAAGGTCCACCAGAGGTCTGTACACCGGAGGATGCTGCCATCTCATATGCTGCCTCAGCAGTTAAAGCCTATGGAAGAGAACGGTGAGCAGAGGGTCATATTTCCACATCCTTTGCACTAATGTTGAATAATTTACTTTACAGAAGCAGTATGTGAACTTGAGAGCCAGTTGATGTGCCAATGTCTGCTGTGACGCAGTTAGGTGCCCTGAAATGGCAGCTGCTTGACCTGTGAGGAGGGACAAGTGGAAATGAGGTAATTGCGCTGGCGTTGTGCGCCGTCACAGTAGGTGGTTGATGACCGCTGCACAACTTTTGATTGGTTATTATTGGGCCCTATGGGTTCCAGGAGCCAATGGTGATGTACGCCGGTGGTGACGGTATGCACCGCTGCGGACGTGACCGCCATTTTCTAACTATTCACTCACTTGCTACCTGACCTTCAACAGGAGAGGACCTACACTGCAAGTGCTGCTGTGACCTGTGTCTGGAAGGGACAATGGCTTATGTTTCTGGGGAAAGGGCCCCTGCCTTCTCTGCGGAGGAGTTGGGGAAAGTGGTGGATGGGGTCCTACCCCAGTACACATTACTATACGGTCCTCCAGACAAACAGGTAAGCACACTGTGAGCATGATGCGTTGGCCATGAATGTATGGAGTGCTATGGATGTATGCCACATGTTGGGGGGTCCCTGTGCATGTAAGGTGGTCAGTGTATGTGCGTCAGGGCATGGGTGGGAACTGGTGGGCAATGAGTATGACGGTCCGGACGGGTGAGTAATTTCCTTTTCTGCTGTCTTTTCCCTCCAGGTCAGCACCCACCAGAAAAAGGGTATTTGGCGTGCCATCACCAAGTTGGTGCGGACACTGGGGGTCTTTCACAGGCAGAGCACCCACTGCCGCAAGAGATGAGAGGACCTGCACCGCTGGTCAAATAAGATGGCAGAGGCCCAGCTGGGGCTGGCCTCCCAATGTGGAAAGGGTGCCCGTAGCACCATGACCCCCCCTAATGTTCTGCAGCCTGGTGGTGGCCTATCCGGAGTTCGGCGCACTTGAGGGCATCACAGCAGCCACAAGTGGGTGAGTACAGAGTCAGAATCATGACTTTGTGCACGTGAAGGTGTTACCTGGGTGGGGAATGTGGGCTGTGGGTGCCCCTAGGCCAGGGTGAACATGGCAGGGTAGGTCCCTTGTTGGGAAGGCTCTAGAGCACTCCTACCCCAATAGTGTAAGTGGCCATCTACTACTGGGCAGGGTCCTGTGGGTTTCTGGAGTGCAGATGCTGGTGTTAGGCATTGTACCCCATGGGCTGGTGACTGTCTTAGTAAATGGTTGGGCATGGCCTACTGCATAGGGCTGCTCCCTGTGTGTATTGTACGTCAACGGGGGTGTTGTTGCTGGCATTGACCAAGTGTATCCTATGTCTCCCCCCTTTTTGTTGTGTCACCCTGTCCTTGTGTGCATTAGCATCATCTGGCGGAGGAGCAGAGGCACCTGCGACGGAGGGAGCTGCATCCCACATGGGCTTGGAGGCCACTGAGGGTGAAGGCACCAGTCGGACGGAGGGCGAGGGGAGCACCACAACGGGGACAGGAGGGGAGACCACAGACAGCGACTCCTCCTCCGATGGCAGTTCCCTGGCGGTGGCGGACAACTCTGTGCCCACCCCAACAACAGGTACAGCCGCCACCCCCCTTCCAGCACCGCCCTCCCAGCAGCCCCTCAGCATGTTTCCCGTGCCCGCTCACCCAGGAGGGTGTGCATCTCCTTCGCCCCAGGCACCTCAGGCCCTGCCCAGTCAGCCCTGCTGCCCTCAGTAAGGAGGCTATTGACCTCCTGAGATCCCACACTGTTGGGCAGTCAACCATTCTGAATGCCATCCAGGGTGTCGAGAGGCATTTGCAGCAAACAAATGCATACCTGGAGGGCATTCAATCTGGCATGGCATCCCTACAGAGAGCATTTCAGGCTCTGGCCTCAGCACTGATGGCAGCCATTGTCCCTGTGTCTAACCTCCCCCCTCCAACTTCCTCTACCCAGTCCCAATCCCCTCAACCTCAGCCTATCCCAAGCACACCTTCAGACCAGCGTTCACCCAAATCAGCACACAAAGGTGGCTCAGGCAAACATAAGCACCACACTTCATCTCACAGGCACTCACACAAGCACCATGCCCATGCAAACAAACCAAAACCCAACAGGCATGCACCTCACAACAGCATCCAGCCCATGCACCTTCACCCAAACACAGCAGACAGACAAGTCCTACAACCACTCCCTCTTCCTCCACTCCTAAACCCTCTCCATCTTCCCGTCCCAGTGTGTCTAAAAACCTTTTCCTGGCTAATGTTGACCTCTTCCCTACCCCTCCCCCTCATCCTTCCCCTCAGGCCAGGGTGTCCAGATCCCAGGCCAGCACCTCAGCCACCAAGTCGGCGTCTGCTGTGGTACCTGCAACTCCCAGAGAACCAAAGGGGGCACCCGTCAGGCCAGGCAGTGTGCCATCAACCCCTGCAAAGGACCAACTCATTTAGCCACCTGCCAAGGTGAAGAAGGGGCCAGCATGCAGCACGGCCAAGGAGCACGACCCACCCAGCAAGGCCTCCTCCAAAACTGCATCTGCCAGTGCCAAGGTCAAGGCAGCATCTGCCAAGGTGAGGAAGGGGCAGAAAAGCCAAGGCAAGGCACTTCAGGCCTCGGAGGCTCCAGGAGAGGGCCTGCTGCTACCATCAGAACCGACTGCCCCGCCATCTGTACCACGGCATGCACCGCCACAAGCACGACCAGATGCACCGCCGCTGCCACAACAACTGTCAGCAACAGCATCCCCAGTGGGCAGCCATCCGAGGCTGCAGGAGACAGGCTGGTCCCTCCCTCCACCACTACCAGCACCTGCACCACAGACTGCACTGCCAGCATCCCCGCCGCAGGCACCACCACTAGCACTGCCACCTGCACCGCCACCTGCCCTTCCTCTGCCACAACAACTGTCAGCAGCAGCATCCCCAGTGGGCAGCCGTCCGAGGCTGCAGGAAATGGCCTGGAGCCTCCCACCGCCACTGGAGGCACCCCCACCAGCACCAGCACTACCACCAGTTTGCAGCCTTAGTTGCCACAGGATGGAGTTTGGCCCTGCCTCCATGGAGTATCATGATACCTGTTCCCTGCAAATCTTGTGCCTCGGCCACCCAGGTGAGGGAATGTGAACTGCCACACCCCAAGTGCAGCATCACTGGGCACAAAGCCCCCTCCAGAACCAGTGGAGAAATGTATCCACTGCCCCTATCCTTGGCAGGATGAAGCAGACTGGGCACAAAGCCCCCTCCAGAACCAGTGGAGAAAGGCATCCACTCCCGCTATCCTTGGCAGGATGAAGCAGACTGGGCACAAAGCCCCCTCCAGAACCAGTGGAGATGCCACCCCCTTGAGAGACTGTGGACTTGCACTCCCCAGGAGCAAGCAGTGGGCAACCCACCCACTTGAGAGACTGTGGCTTTGCACTCCCCAGGAGCAAGCAGTGGGAAACCCACCCACTAGAGAGACTGTGACCTTGCACTCCCCAGGAGCAAGCAGCGGGCAACCCAACCACTAGAGAGACTGTGGCTTTGCACTCCCCAAGAGCAAGCAGTGGTTAACCCACCCACTAGAGAGACTGTGGCTTTGCACTCCCCAGGACATCGCTGTGGGCATGGAGCCCCCTCAAGGAGCAGTGGCGTAGTACCATCTTCCGGCTGAGGTGGCCCCCCCTTCCCTGTCCTCCTAAGGTGCCTGTCTTTTTTCGACCTGATGCCCCTGCAGTGTTCTCTCCGTATTGAGACAGGAGTCAAGTGTGGGCTTGGCCCATTATTTTTGCCCAGTGGGCCACGGACATTTGCAAAGGACAGTGTACGGCCTTCTGTACATATTGTAAATATTTGTATATACTGTTTTTCTATTCATTTAGTATATCTGCCTATTTCTAATATATCACTGATTTAACGCAATTCCTTTTGTCCTTGCATTCTTCCAGGGGCTAACGGGGTGTAAATGTAATGCTGAGGCATGTGTTTGTGTGTATGGTGTTGTGGGTGGGGATGGGGGTGGGGGTGTTGCGTGTTGCGTGTGTGTGTCACTCTCTTTTTCTCCCCCCTCCCCTGTGTGCTAGGTGCAATACTCACCGTGGTGGTCGTCGTGCCTCCTTTGATATTCCTTGTATATGAGGTGGTAGACCAGCATCGGCAGGACCTGCAGCTCGGGCTCCATTGCGTCCTGGTTCTTCGTTGATTGTCAGAAGGTGAGTGGTTTCCCTTCCAAAGACTCTTTCCGCATTGCTTTTGATGGCGTTGGTACCGCCTGGAAAAGTCTTCCACCTGTCTGTTGGCGGTGACCGCTGCGGTGTTTGTTGCTACCGCCATGGCGGTCAGAGTGTTATAGTGGGTGTCGTGATCCAATTTTTTTTTACCGCCGGGCTGTTGGTGGTATTACTGTCGCTTTAACACCGACAGCCAGGGTTGTAATGAGGGCCATAGTTTGGGAACATTGTATAAAAACAACAGCAAGGGATGGAAAGCAAATTGCTCGACAATTAGATGCATAGGGCTGGGAGCTTTGGGACCTGGAAGAAAGAGCAGTGGAAGACCACAATATCTATAGAGCATTTCATGAGGGTAAAGAGGAGCATGCTTCTCATGTTGAGTGGTAACGGTGCTTAGCATACAAGGCATACTTAGCCCATCAACACACAGATGGTGGAAAGTCAGGGAGGCTTTGGCCTGGCTGGCTAGTTCAGAAAGAAGATATTTCACTCTGACTAAGGTTGTGGACTTGAAGGAACAATCCCAAGAAATGATTATTAAGCATTTCTCAAATAATATACACAGCTCCATACCAACAAAAACTAGGGCCCTGACTCTAATGTTGACGGTTATCTTACAGGCAGTACCTTGCCAAATCTGGCACTCCAAGGTCAAACAGAAATAGAACGGCCTATCTCCACAAAGGAAGTGAAAGACAAAATATCCTTATTAGCCTGAGGGAAGGTCCCTGGAGCTAATGGTCTTCCTCTGGAGTTTAATGCAATTTTCAGTTAACAATTAGCACGTAAGTTCGTCATAGTCTATACAAAAGCATTTGACTGTGGGGTACTGCCCACAACAACTTGGGAGGTGCTAGCATTTACACTCTTCAATAGAGAAAACCTCCTGAGTAATTGTCAGCATACCATCCCATTTGAATATTAAATGTGGACTGCAAAATACTTGGGAAGATTCTTTCTAACAGGCCCCACTTATCACATTTAATTCATTAAATTAAATCGGTTTCATACTGGGCCAGTAGTTATTTAGAAACATTTGAATTAACCAGTGAGAAAATAGATATAGAAAAGGCTGTTGACTCCCTTAGTTGGCAGTCATTCATAAAGTAATCAGCCAGTTTAAAGTCTGTGACGCACTCCATAAATAGATCAAGGTCATATATACCCTCTGAACAGCACGAGTACATACTGGCTGAGAGATTTCAGAGTGGTATTGGTGGGCAGGGGAAACAGACAAGGATGCCCTATCTTCCCCCTGCTATTTGCTAAGGAAGGTGAGCCCTTTGGGGCACGACTTTGATCACTTGGAAAGGATTTAAGAATCTCAAAAGGTGCATCATACTCCAGTGTCTTGTATGTCAGTGATATTTTGCTATATCTGAGAGATGCTGAGAGCAACATTGGAGAGGTTCTTAAGGAACTTGAAGCCTTTGGTAGCATGTTGGGACAGAGGGTGAACTGGGATAAACCTAACATTTTCCCATTAAGACCAAAGAGCTGTCAAAGTGGGATAAAACCAGAGCTACACTGCCTAAATGGGAAACCTCCACTTTTAGGTATTTGGCTGTCCACTTCTATCATGCAGACACTGACAACATAAAGGGAAATATAGGAAGGGTAGTCAGATCCCTTCACGTCCAGATCACCTTTTTCTATTCACGGCAGAAGGGTGAAATGAGATTAAAATTATACTGTTGCCCCAGCTTCTCTGTTATTACACAAATGTGTTCAGCATATTACCTATGAAACATTTGTTTGCTACTAGATCTTATTGGGAACAATGGCAATCCCAGAGTGGCCTTAACCAGTATAATATGATCGGTAGATTGAGGGCCCAGAGGATCCGACTTTTAACTATCTCACATAGCTGCAGAAACTCAATGGCTGGCAGACCTTCAACTGAATGAGATGGGTCCCATTCAAGCATCAGAAAAATGGAGCAATTGGCACAGCTCATCCTGCGTTTGACTAAGCCACAGAGTGACACACCCTTTCTCCTACGAGTGGCACAGTAGTGCCACTGGAGGATCTCAAGAAGAGAGACTTATATAGCAGCATAGTCTCCTAGCATACCACCCTATTTGATTTTTACACAATTACCAGCGAAGGTAGTATGACTGACTGTAACTCGAAGGGAGAGAGCCAAACTCATGAAGGTGGGGGACATGTTAGAGAATAGGTCTTGATCCCCTTTGACATACTATTGACAAACTCAAGCATCTCACTGGGAGAGTTTTTGTCTCATAGAGCAGTTGTTGCCCTGATATGCGCTCTCTGGCACATAAAGAACACTGACCCTCCAACATAGTTATAAGTTATAATCAGAGACTCTTTCATATGGGAACATCCCGCAAACTCCTCAATGGCTCTACCAGTTCTTCCTGACCTCAGTAACAGTCACTTCCCCATTAAACAGACTGAGGACCCATTGAGACACAGACCTGCACCACCCCTTGAGTGATACGGACTGGAATAGCTTTCTCAAATACCAGCAGTAAGTCTCCGATAACTCCAACAGATACAATTCAAATAAATGGGACAGCTAAGGACCACTTCACTGCACTACCAATGAATTCCTTACCTTTTTATATTCAATTATTGCCTACCTCTCTGGGTTACCCATCCAGCAATCCAGCATTAAGCCTATATTTATACTTTCTTTGCGTCGAATTTGCATCATTTTTTATGCAAATTCGGCACAAAACTAACTCCAAATGTATACATTGGCGCTAGAGCCATCTAGTGCCAAAGCTATGGCGTTAAAGTCATTTTTTGCTAGCGGGAAACTACCTTGTGTCAATGAGATGCAAGGTAGGCGTTCCTGGGCAAAAAAATGACAATATGGCCACAGCTCCATATTTATCCCCGTGCTAAAATCAAACACCGGGGGAAGGGGCCTTAAATAATTCCGCTAAGGTTGCTTAGTGCCATTATTTAACGCCTGGGTCAGGGCAGGCGTCAGGGGACCTTTGAGTCTATTTCCATGGTCATAGACCATGGAATGGGTCCACAGGTGCACTTACCTAGCCCCAGGGACACCCCCACCCTCACCAGAGGGACCCCAGGTATGTAATGTAAGAACAGGTAAGTTGTATTTTTTAAAATAAAAAGTGCCATGGGCGGACCTAACATGGGCCCCCCTACATGGCACTGGGCCCAGTGGCCATGCCCAGAGGGACATATGTCCCCTGGGAATGGCCATTGGGGTGATGAGCATGACTCCTGTCTTTGCTAAGACAAAAGTCATGTCCATTCAGGTTTAACGTAAAAAAATGACGCTAGTCTGGTTTGAAGCATTTGCATGCCTCTGCCCCTACTAGCGTCATCCTTTGACGCACAACCTTCTTTTCCCCTACGCCTTCCCCACCCGGCTAGCGTCCTTTTTGATGACGCTAGCCAGGCCTTACCGCCATCTACTGTCATACCATAAATATGACCCCAGGCCGGCGTCTTGGAATAGCGGTAGCCAGCGGTATACTTTTTCACGCAAAACTTTCACACCAACATTTTTGTGAATCCCCTCCAGAAGCCCATCAACCCAGGATATTCCCACAACATGTGAAAAAAGTGGCACTTATTTCATTACGAGTATATTTAGCTCTATTTATATGATACATCTTATTAATTTTCTACAAAATCTATGTAAGATATAGAAGTTAATTAGCTTGAACCGAGCATTCCTATGGGCCTTCATTGTGTTGTACTGAATGTTATTCCAATCCTTGTCCCCGATTAGCTTACAGAGGTCTGCCTCCCACCTATTCTTTAGTTCATCTTTACTTCTCCTCTCAGTCTCCCCATATAGACATGTCACTGCCTTCACTGTCCCCGATGCCACCCCTAAGTATTGACAGATAGTGGACTGGTGTGGCTTCTCTATTCCAGCCCCCCAATGTTGTTTAATAGCTGCCGTAACTGCTCTATGCAAAAGAAAGTGACTTCCAGGCAAATCATATTGGTCCCCATATTTCTCGAATGGGAGGAGCGTCCCATTGTCATCCTCTATGAGAGAGCTCTTCCAAAAATCCTATCAGGATGTCGGGAGAATAGGGGATCTTCATGTGCATCCTCCAGTGGTGTTTTACCCAGCACTTTTGTGTAATTTGGAATTCAGGTTTGTCCCTCTTACCAGCATATGGGAGCCGGAGTGCTGCCCTTCTCAAATTCGCCAGGGTAGGAACCAAGGGTAGGCGCGATCCTGCTGGTGTCATCCTTCCCACCACCCATTGTGTGAGCCATTGCAGCTGGGCTGCTATGTGGTAAGCCTCAAATTCTGGGACCGCCATACCTCCCTCCATTGTTTGGTCTCTGCAGTGTAGCTAGGGCTACTCGCCATCGCCCAGATCCCCATATGAATCCCGTAATTATCTTATCAATTTCCCTAAAGTATGTCTTAGGAACCTAGAGGGGCAATGTCATGAAATAGTATAGCAACCTGGGGAGAGCTACCATTTTTAGAAGAGCCACTCTCCCTGCTACGGAGATCTGTAGCGTGGACTAGAAGGATACACTCGTCTTCAGGCCTTTGATGGTTATTTCCAGATTGTCATCTAGTAAATTTTCTGTGTGATAGTATATATGGACCCCTAGATACGTATAGGATCGGGATTGCCAGACCATATGTCCTAGTTCATCTGGGGGGATCACATTAGCCTGCAATGGGAGCAAACATGACTTGCTTCAGTTAACCTGGGGTCCAGACAATAATGCATATTTGTTAGAAATGGGGTCATAGGTTGGCAGTCAGGTTACCCCCTGTCCAAGAAAGGTCCCTCTCTCTAGTCAGGGTAAGTCACACACAATCCAAAGTATCCTGTGCCCATCCTCTGGTAGCTTGGCACTGATAAGTCAGGCTTAACTTAGAAGGCAATGTGTAAAGTATTTGTGCAATAAATCATGCAATAACATAGTATAACACCACAAAAACAAAGAACACACGAATTGTAATTCTAAGAACTGTATCTATATGATTACCTGTCCGTGTGGGTTACGCTATGTGGGGATGACAACACGGCCGGTTAGGATATGTATAAATGAGCACAGGAGTAATATTAGATGCCAGAGAGTGACTACTAAACTTTGTGCTAATTTTTGGGACGCGGCCCATACGCCAGACAACCTTCGATGGGTGGTCCTAGAAGTCCCTAGAGCCCTCCCTAATGGTTCCAATTCACTTTTCAGAATCGAACAACGATGGATTTTTAAATTAGGGATGGCGTCACGGGGACTGAACGATGATATTCCTTGGACTACTCTCTCATCTTAGACATAATTTCTGCTGATCAATCTATCAAGTAAAACTTTTTTCAGTCTGTCATCATACTTCGCCTTAATGTGTAACTTAACTAGATCATTTTTCGACTTTGCTCTTACATATTTTTGTACTGACTCGGGATTACAAACAATAATTTTTGAACTGACTTGTGTTTGTAAACAATGGTTTCTCTATAGGCGACATTTTCTGTATTATGTCCTTGTTTTTGGTTCGATCTACTGATAAAAACCCTTTCTTTGAGGCAGTAGTCGTTAATTTTTCGATCCTGGCTCTTCATGCTAGCAGGTTCATTTAGGTTACATTTGACAATGCCCCAGACTGCAGATTTGGTTTGATCTGATATACACTTTTTTTGAGGCAACAGTCGTCAATGTCTTGATTTTGCCCCTTCACGCTAGTAGGTTTATTTAGGTCATGTTGGATAATGCCCCCAGACTACAGATTAAGTCTGTCTTCACTGTTCATCACTACGCGAGCCGGTAGCTTCTTCCGGGTCTCGCGAATTGGTTTAAAAACCTGGCCGAACGCCGCACCTCTGTTCCCTGGGAACGCGTGTCGGAGGGGTAGGTGCAATTACCTACATTAAGGATACTGAAGTAAGTCTCCCTTACACTCCCGACATGAAGAGTCTTTATACGCGCTACTGACTCTGCGGAATTTTTCATTGTGTTCTTTAACTTCGATATTTTCTAATGCGTATTCGTTTTGACTTGCATGCATTAGCTTCTACATGCACATTACTTTGGCTTTTCCTTACCTTGCTAGCAAATACACGTTCTGAATTTTTATCGCCATATTGGTTCCTACCCATCGTTTCACTATAAGGGACATTTTAACTACTTGATTGGTTTTAGGTGCCAGTGGTGAGATAGTTTCTACAAATGCCATACCGTGATATGTATTTTGCTGTGTTTTTCCCTGTTTTTCGCGGCGCCATGTCAGAAATAATAACTGTTTCCATGTCTAGAAGTATTAGATATGATGGACTGTGAGCTGAGTATTATCATAACTCATTATGTCATAACTTTTTATCTTTTATTTTTCATAACTACTAATTTTCAGAATATTAGTTCCTTTTCCTGACATGCGATCCTTTTTGAGCTCTATCCTGATACTGGGGATGGGCGACCTTTTTGACTTAACAAGTAGAACAAAGTAAGTGACTGTTTTTTCTTCACACATTGAGGATTACTCGAGTTTAGATTTTGGAGAAGATTTTTCATTGGTCCTGAGCAAGCGTCATTGGATCCGGCTGGACCACCAGACGCGAAACATGTAGACCTGTTATAGTGAGGTACCATAGTTGGTTTTATCCTCTTTTTTCAGTGAGAGTAGGTGAACATTATTAATCACCCGTTACTCCTATTTTTGCTTTTAACCTTGGTCCCCATCACACTAAGACTGATATTCGCTGATGGAGAACCAATTTTAACGTTCTATTCTCTCCACCTTTGCTTGGGTACTTACAATTGGGCACCTGATTGAAACGATTTGTTTTTCATTTGCTACTATCTGAGCAACTCGGTTAAGAGCACCCCCTTTGGGGAGCCCGTTAGGCATTGCAGCACCGGTCTGACGAGGAGCTTTCCCAATGATGAAGCCAGTCATCCAGTGTGATGCATGAGGGTTCTCGCTCTTGAAGAATTTGGTTCACTCTTGTTATCTCTTTTGGTTGGAACAGTGTACTCTTTTGTCTTATAATGTCTATATTGGGAGGCTGTACACTGGACCAATAATCTCCCGGTCCCTCCTCTATATTTCTTTGTTCCATGTACAGTAGCTTTACTGTGGGACCCTTTAGTTGTTTGCATTTGAATTCAATTGCTCCAAGATATTTGATCCAGTTGTACTTCCCATCATGGAAGACTTCCAGGGTCTAAGTTATGATGATGACATGGTATCAGCCATACTACAGACACCTTCTATCCTTGGTAACGATGGATCTATTCCATCTGGTAGTCTTAAGGAAGATTGGAACAAACTTTCTACCTTAAAACGCGAATTGATTGAGACAGTCATGCATGGGACCATCATGACCGAAAATTTACGTGCAAATATAGCACCCAATGGCTTGTTAGTATCTAATATACCGAGAATTCTCCTACAAGACTTAGCCTTTAGGAAAGACTGGGCACAAATCGCATGGAAGTGTACCAGAGATTGGCTGGTACTGATCATCAATACTTCCAAACGCATTGCTGATTCCATCACCATTCAAATTAGTGCTATTGAAAACACCCTTAAGACTACAATTACGTTGACAGCCTTCAAAAGTCATCTTACAGAAATCAATGCTGAATTAAACGAGACTAAAGAGTTTTTAACTCAGCAAAAGATCACCAAACTACAAAAAGACATAGTTAACTTCAGTAGGGAGAAGGTTTACCCTTACATTAAGGAGGATTATGATATTGACACCCAGTCACGCTCTTCTGATGAAATCATCTTCTTCATATAAAAAAACACGCCAATTCAGCAGTGGATCATCATCAGATGGATGGAGTACTGATGAGAATACACCACAACCTTTCTATAATTATTCCCCCTACCCCATCAATCAACTGATGCCTTGGCAACCACCCTACCCATTCTTCCAACCCCATCCCCTGATGCCATTTGTGCCTTTTTAAGGCCGCGGCCGGGGCAGAGGCAGAGGCAGAAGAAGAGGAAGAGGCAGAAATGTTCAATGGTCCAAGGAAGAACCACAAATGGTGACCAGGAGCCACACAAAGAATCCCATAGCAAGAACCTAGTGGTTAACCTGTCCCAGAGAAATCTTTCAGTTGACGAGGCTAATGTCCTCAATAGGGGGCTTGGTTTTGTCCCTACTCCCAACGAGGATTTCTTCCGCCTGCACATTGAACTAGCCCAGCTCTTTCGTAAGATTCACCTCCATGTGTTCTTTAAAGAAAAACCAGTCGAACCAGTATGTGACTCTGGCTTAGAGAAACCTTCTACCTTCTTACCTCCAACAATGTTAATGCCTAGTGAAGTACTGACATTTGAAAAAGCAGTACTAGCCGATGTTTCTCGTCTATGTCCAAAACATCCTTACATTAACATTCCCAAGCCGGAAAAACAGGCACTACAACAGCTAGCAATTGACCCCAACATTGTGATCGAACAAGCCGACAAAGGTGGAGCCATCGTGATTATGGATACAGTGGAATACAGACGTGAGTGCCTACGCCTCTTGAGTGATACCACTTATTACACGAAGATTACTAGAGATCCAACTCGGAGACTCCAAATCCAGATCAGAAGCCTTTTGGAGGAAGCAAAAAGCAATTCATGGATCTCCCCTAAGGAAGCTGAGTTCCTTGATACAGCGCACCCTAGAGCGCCTTATTTTTACTGTCTACCCAAAATTCACAAGGGAATCCAACCACCCCCTGGACGACCGATTGTATCTGGTATTGGATCTGTCCTAGAACCATTGCCAATTTTTTACGATCATTTTTTGCAGCCCCTTGTGAGACATTCTTCCACCTATCTACAGGACACCAAGGATGTCCTTAACTTAATCGAATCTGTCAACCTGATCAGTGAAGTACAGGGTATTATTACCCTTGATGTGGAAGCACTCTATACCAATATCCCTCAAGAAGCTACCTTACGGGTAGTGGAATCGGCACTACGGAATGATTCTTCCATTTTGTCCACACCTATAACCTTTATCACTTTATCATGCAATGTGCCACGTTGGCCTTGACAGAGAACTATTTTGAGTTTGAAGAACAATTTTTTCACCAGATTAGAGGGACATCAGTGGGTAGCACTTTTGCCCCTAGCTTAGCCTGCTTATATATTTATGACTTCGAAAGGAAATATATCTTAACATCGACCAACCCTTTTGAAAAATATATCAATCTATGGAAGCGTTACATAGACGACATTTTGATCATTTGGCAGGGCCCCCTATCATTAACTGAGGAATTTATTACCTGGATAAATTCCCTTGATCCATACTTGAAATTTACAGCTTCAGTATCTTCCAACTAACTGCTTTTCTTGGATTTGATGATCACTATTGACAATGGCTCATTGAGTACTAGTACCTATCATAAACCAACAGACCGGAATAGCCTGCTTCTATACGAAAGTTATCACCCCAAAGCTCTGAGGGATATTTTACCAGTCGGTCAGTTCCTACGGCTGAGACGTAACTGTAGCTCCACACGGGAATTCGATAGACAAGCTGATATCCTTCAAACTAAACTTTACGACCGACACTATCCAATCAAGACTGTAAATGTTGCCCGTAAGGGAGCAAAAAATAATCATAGGGAATGTCTATTGGCAAAAAACGAGAGGACCCCCCAGACACGCATAACCTGTGTCACTACTTTCACCCCATTGTCTAATACTATCAAAAAGGTGATCAATAAGCGCTGGTCGATTTTGGAGAGTGGTGGTTTTGAAATGCCAAAACCCCTTTTTGCCTTTAAGCGCACTTCCAATATAAAAGATATAGTGGTCCATACATGCCCACAGAGTGGTCGTGAAACTCCAATACAACAAACACTGTGGGACCTCCCCCCGTTGAAGGCCACTTTCCCTGTGGGAATTGTAATGTTGGTCCCTTAACAAGCAGGATCACGTCACTAGATCTGGACCCGATTGGGAGGTGGTTTTAAAAGAAACGCACAAATTGTAATTCTAAGAAC
Organism: Pleurodeles waltl; assembly: GCF_031143425.1. NCBI lineage: Eukaryota > Metazoa > Chordata > Amphibia > Caudata > Salamandridae > Pleurodeles > Pleurodeles waltl. The sequence continues at coordinate 1,047,864,278 of NC_090439.1, read as the reverse complement.
TGCATCTATATGATTACCTGTCCGTGTGGGTTACGCTATGTGGGGATGACAACATGGCCGGTTAGGATACGTATAAATGAGCACAGGAGTAATATTAGATGCCAGAGAGTGACTACTAAACTTTGTGCTCATTTTTTGGACGCTGCCCATACGCCAGATAACCTTTGATGGGTGGTCCTAGAAGTCCCTAGAACCCTCACTAATGGTTCCAATTCACTTTTCAGAATCGAACAACGATGGATTTTTAAATTAGGGACGGCGTCACGGGGACTGAACGACGATATTCCTTGGACTACTCTCTCATCTTAGACATAATTTCTGCTGATCAATCCATCAAGTAAAACTTTTTTCAGTCTGTCATCATACTTCGCCTTAATGTGTAACTTAATTAGATCATTTTTCGACTTTGCTCTTACATATTTTTGTACTGACTCGGGTTTACAAACAATAATTTTTTAACTGACTTGTGTTTGTAAACAATGGTTTCTCTATAGGCGACATTTTCTGTATTATGTCGTTGTTTTTGGTTCGATCTACTGATAAAAACCCTTTCTTTGAGGCAGTAGTCATTAATTTTTCGATCCTGCCTCTTCATGCTAGCAGGTTCATTTAGGTTACATTTGACAATGCCCCAGACTGCAGATTTGGTTTGATCTGATATACACCTTTTTTTGAGACAACAGTCGTCAATGTCTTGATTTTGCCCCTTCACGCTAGTAGGTTTATTTAGGACATGTTGGATCATGCCCCCAGACTACAGATTAAGTCTGTCTTCACTGTTCATCACTACGTGAGCCGGTAGCTTCTTCCGGGTCTCGCGAATTGGTTTTAAAAACCTGCCTGAACGCCGCGCCTCTGTTCCCTGGGGACGCGTGTCGGAGGGGTTGGTGCAATTACCTACGTTAAGGATACTGAAGTAAGTCTCCCTTACACTGCCGACATGAAGAGTCTTTATACGCGCTACTGACTCTGCGGATTTTTTCATTCTGTTCTTTAACTTCGATATTTTCGAGCGCGTATTCGTTTTGACTTGCATGCATTAGCTTCTACATGCACATTACATTGGCTTTTCCTTACCTTGCTAGCAAATACACGTTCTGAGTTTTTATCGCCATATTGGTTCCTACCCATCGTTTCACTACAAGGGACATTTTAACTACTTGATTGGTTTTAGGTGCCAGTGGTGAGATAGTTTCTACAAATGCCATACCGTGATATGTATTTTGCTGTGTTTTTCCCTGTTTTTGGCGGCGCCATGTCAGAAATAATAACTGTTTCCATGTCTAGAAGTATTAGATATGATGGACTGTGAGCTGAGTATTATCATAACTCATTATGTCATAACTTTTTATCTTTTATTTTTCATGACTACTAATTTTCAGAATATTAGTTCCTTTTCCTGACATGCGATCCTTTTTGAGCTCTATCCTGATACTGGGGATGGGTGACCTTTTTGACTTAACAAGTAGAACAAAGTAAGTGACTGCTTTTTCTTCACACATTGAGGATTACTCGAGTTTAGATTTTGGAGAAGATTTTTCATTGGTCCTGAGGAAGCGTCATTGGATCCGGCTGGACCACCAGACGCGAAACATGTAGACCTGTTATAGTGAGGTACCATAGTTGGTTTTATCCTCTTTTTTCAGTGAGAGTAGGTGAACATTATTAATCACCCGTTACTCCTATTTTTGCTTTTAACCTTGGTCCCCATCACACTAAGACTGATTAAATTATGATTGATATTCGCTGATGGAGAACCAATTTTAATGTTCTATTCTCTCCACCTTTCCTTGGGTACTTACAATTGGGCACCCAATTGAAACGATTTGTTTTTCATTTGCTACTATCTGAGCAACTCGGTTAAGAGCACCCCCTTTGGGGAGCCCGTTAGGCATTGCAGCACCGGCCTGACGAGGAGCTTTCCCAATGATGAAGCCAGTCATCCAGTGTGATGCATGAGGGTTCTCGCTCCTGCAGAATTTGGTTATCTCTTTTGGTTGGAACAGTGTACTCTTTTGTCTTATAATAACACCACAAAAATACATCACCCAGTGTTTAGAAAAATATATAATATTTATCTGGTTAAATGCAGGTCAAACCGACAAAAGCTAGGCAGAAGACAATGTACCGCCTGCCCCATTACAACACGCCCATCAGCCAGCTTTTCCGGGGCGGTACCAACGTCATCAAAAGCACGGCAGAAACAGTACTTGGAAGGGAAACCACTCACCTCTCGACACTCAAGGAAGAACCAGGAAGCAATGGAGCCCGAGCTGCAGGTCCTGCCAGTGCTGGTGTATCTTCTCATACATCAGGAGTACCACCGGCGGCGATGACGAACACGGTGAGTACAGCACCTAATAGACAGGGGAGGGGGAGGAAAAAGAGAGTGACATACACACGCAACACACAACATCCCCACCCCCATCCTTACCCCCAAAACCATACACACAAACACTTGCAACAACGTTACATATACACCCTGGAACCCTCCGGAAGAACACAAGGACAAAAGGAATTGAGTCAAATTAGTGTAATATTAGAATTTAAGAGAAATACATTCATAAATAAATGAACAGTATGTACAATATATACAATAAATACAAAATGAGGGACAATGTCCACACAAAAATAGTCTGTAGCCCACTGGGCCAAAACACATAGGCCAAGCCCACACTTGACTCCTGCCTCAAAATGGAGAGAACACTGCAGGGGCATCAGGTCAAAAACACATGGGCACCTCAGAGGGATGGGGAAGGGAGGGCACCTCAGCCGGAAGATGGCACAGTGCCACTGCTCCTGGAGGGGGCTCCATGTCCACAGCAATGTCCTTGGGAGTGCAAAGCCACAGTCTCTCCAGTGGGTGGGTTGCCCACTGCTTGGTCCTGGGGTGTGCAAAGCCACAGTCTCTCAAGTGGGTGGTTTGCCCACTGCCTGGTTCTGGGGAGTGCAAAACCACAGTCTCTCAAGTGGGTGGTTTGCCCCCTGCCTGGTCCTGGGGAGTGAAAAGCCACAGTCTCTCAAGTGGGTGGTTTGCCCACTGCTTGGTCCTGGGGAGTACAAGGCCACAGTCTCTCAAGTGGATGGCTTCTTCCACTGGTTCTGAAGGGGGCTTTGTGCCCAGTGTGCTTCATCCTGCCAAGGATAGGGTGAGTGGATGCCTTTCTACAATGGTTCTGGAAGGGGCTGTATGCCCAGTGATGCAGCAATTGGGGGGTGCCAGGACACAGTCTCTCCCCTGGGTATCAGAGCCATGAGAATTGCAGTGGTCAGGATGCATGATAGTCCATGGAGGCAGGGCTACAGTCCATCTGCCTGTGGCTTCGGCTGCACAGTGGTAGTAGTGCCGGTGGTGGTGGGGGTGCTTCCAGTGGTGGGGGGAGGCTCCAGCCCTTCTCCTGCTGCTTTGGACGGCTGCCCACTGGGGCTGCTGCCAGTGGTGCTACTGTCAGCGGTGCAGGTGGCGATGCTTGCGACAGTGCAGGTGGTGGTGCTGGCCGCGGTGGAGGTGCCAATGCTACCCGTGGTGGGGGGAGGCTCGAGCCCTTCCCCTGCAGTCTCAGACGGCTGTCCAGTGGGGCTGCTGCTGCTGACACTAGTGGTGCTTGCAGTGGTGCAGGTGGCAGTGCTTGCGGTGGTGCTTGCAGCGGTGCAGGTGGCGGTGCTGGCCGTGATGCAGATGGCGGTGCTGGCAGTTGTGCTGGTAGCCACCAGGCCTTCACCTGCAGGCTCGGACGGCTGAAGTGCCTTGGCTGGTGTTTTCTGACCATTCCTGCCCTTGCAGATGGTGGTATCACCTTGGGTCTGGCAGCTGGAGTCTTTGACATGGCTATGCTGGGTGGTTGTGGCTACTTCCCCTTACTGGATGCTGTCCCCTTCTTCACCTTGCCAGGTGGTGGAATGTTCTTTGCCTTGGCAGGGGTTGGTGGCACACTGGCTGGCCTGACGGGTGCCCCCTTTGAGCCTATGACAGCTGCAGGAACCACAGCGGATGTGGACTTGGTGGCTGAGGTGCTGAGCTGGGTTTTGGCCACCCTGGCCCCAGGGGAAGGACGAAGGGAGGGATAGGGAACAGGTCAATGTTGGCTAGGAAAAGCTTCTTAGGGACATTGGGGCGGGAATAGGGTGAAGTTTTGGGAGTGCAGGGAGAGGGAGTGTGTAGGAAAGTCCTCCTTTTTGCCCTGGTCACCCCCAACCTTTTTGGACAGGTACTGGTGGTTACTGACTCTTGGCTGTACCCTGGGTACTGCTTAACAGTCCCAGGGCCAGTGCTCTGTGTAAAATGGATATGCAAATTAGGCTAATTATAATTGGCTAAGTTTACCTACCTATAAGTCCCTAGTATATGGTAGGGCATGTAGGTTTAGGGGCCACAGCATAGGTGCACTGCTGAGGTGGTCAGTGTCATTTTAAAGGCAGGCCTGCCTTGCTGGCTGCTTTTCAATTAAAGTTATATGCAAATTCGACTTTGGAATTAAAAGTAGTTCCAAAGTCTTAAACTACCTTATCTTTACATATAAGTCACCCCTAAGGTGTCCCCTTTGTGCCCCTAGGGCTGGGTGCCATGTAACTATAAGCAGGGACCTTATAAAAAATAGTTTTATAAGCCCTGGTGAGGTAAAACAGCCAAATTTGTTTTTCCTCATTGTAGTGAATGGCCTCCATAGGCTAGAATGGGGAGACTTTATTTTAATTTTTTAATTCCCCTTAAATGATGGATACCAAGAGTTTGGTATCAAATTAATTGTTATAATAAACCCCACAACTTCCAGTTGTTGGATATAATATAACTTGTTCAGGTAAAGAGTTTTAAACTTTACCTGAAAAGTTGCCAATTTCAGCCCTGCATTGTTTTTGCTGCTGTGCTCTGATTGGCCAGCCTCTATCAGCTCCGGGGGGGGGACAAATGCTACCTGTGTACCATCAATGGCGCCAATGATGTTGGGGATATATTTCCCAGGGCATAAAAGTCAGCTTTCACTGTGGCCAATTCCTCAACCTGTGGGAATATGATGTAGCTGCACATGTGTTTCAGCAGGGCAGACAACACTCTGGTCAACACATTGAAGAACATTGGCTGAGACATCCCTGATGCCTTGGCCTCTGTTGTTTGGAAGGAACCACTTACCAGGAAATTGAGCACTGACAGGACCTGCACTAGAGTGGGGATACCTGTGGGCTGACGGATAGCTGACATCAGGTCTGGCTCCAATGGGGCACACAATTCTTGGATTTAGGCCTGATCAAGTCTGTAGGTTAAGTTAATGGCGGTCATTTCGAACATGGCGGTTCGGCCCACCATGCCGGCAGTGGTGGGTCGAACCGCCATATAAAGAACAGGGTGACGGCTGCCTGGCGGCGGGAGGAAATACCATCTGCCAGTGTAGCTGCGCTACCCTGCGGATAATGTTTCAAATAGCGCCAGCCTTTTCCTGGCGGGATATCCCACCAGGAAAAGGCTGGCGGAAGGGGTGCCCCTGCACTGCCCATGCACTTTGCATGGGCAGTGCAGGGGCCCCCTTGCAAGCACCCGTCGCGCATGTCACTGCCCAATTTACGGGCAGTGACATGCGCTGCGAGTGCAGGTGCTGCTGCACCCGCCGCACAACAATATTGGTGGACGCCCTCAATGTTGCGGACGTGTTCCCCACCAGGCCGGCGGGGGGAGACTCTGTCTCCCCCCGCCGGCCTGGCGGGGAGATCATTAATCGGCCGGTGGGTTATCCAGGAGGCTGGCGGTCGATGGAAAGACCGCCAGCCCGAACACGGCGGGAATTCCCACAGTGTTCGAAATGAGGGCCAATGTGTCTGTCCTCCATTGTCACAAGGTCCACCAGGGGTCTGTACACTGGAGGATGTCTCCATCTCATATTCATCCTCAGCGGTCGAAGCCTAGGGAGGAAAACGGTGAGCAGAGGGTCATATTCACACATCTAATGCAATAATGATGCATCTCTTCATTTACAGAAGCGGTATGTGAATCCGAGAGTCAGTTGATGTGCCAATGTCTACTGTGATGCAGTTAGGTGCCATCACCTGTGCCCCCCGAAACAGCGGCTGCCTGATGTGTGAGGAGAGACAAGTGGAAATGAGGTAAGTCCGCTGGCATTGTGCGCCATTGCGGTAGGTGGTTGACGACCGCCACGCAACTTCGCATTGGTTATCATTGGGCCCTATGGGTTCCAGGAGCCAATGGCGATGTACGCTGGTGGTGACGGTACACACTGCCGCGGACATGACCGCCATTTTCTATCTATTCCCTCACTTGCTACCTGACCTTCAGCAGGAGAGGACCTACACTGCAAGTGCTGCTGTGACCTGTGTCTGGAAGCGACAATGGCTCATGTGTCTGGGGAAAGGGCCCCTGCCTTCACTGCGGAGGAGTTTGAGAGGCTTGTGGTTGGGGTTCTACCCCAGTACACTTTACTCTATGGTCCTCCAGAAAAACAGGTGTTTTCACTGTGAGCATGATGCGTGGGCCATGAAAGTATGGAGCACTGTGTGTGTAAGCCACTGAGCAGAGTGCTGCATGTAAGGTGGTCAAGGTATGTGCGTTAGTGGATGGGAGGTAAATGGTGGGCCATGAGTGTGACGGGGCGGACGGTATTACTAATCTCTTTTCTGCTCTATTTTTCCTGCAGGTCAGCACCCATCGGAAAAAGGGTGTTTGACGTGCCATCGTCAAGGAGGTGCGGACACTGGGGGTCTTTGACAGGCGGAGCACCCACTGCCGCAAATGGTGGGGTGCACCTGCGCCACTGAGCAAGTAAGGTGGCGGCGGCCCAGCTGGGGCTGGCCTCCCAACGAGGAAGGGGCGCCCATCGTACCCTGACCCCACTGATGTTCCGCATCCTGGCGGTGGCGCTTGAGGGCATCACAGCAGCCAGAAGGAGGTGAGTACATATTCAGATTCATGATTTGGTGCGCGTAAAGGTTTTACCTGGGTGGGGGATGTGGACTGTGGGTGTCAATAGGTCAGGGCGAATAATGCAGGGTAGGTCCCTTGTTGGGCAGGTTCTCAAGCACTCCAAACCCAATGGTGTTAGTGGGCATCTACTACTGGGCAGGGTCCTGTGGGTTTCAGGTATGCAGCTGATGGCGTTATGCCATGTCCCCCATGGGCTGGTGACTAGCATTGTAGTCCCCCATGGACTGGTGACTAGCATTGTAACTGGTAGTGCACGGCCTAGGGCATAGCGCAGCTCCCTGTGTGTTGTGTACACCAACAGTAGTCGTGTGGCTGGCATTGACCAAGTGTATCCTCTGTCTCTCCCCCATTATTTGATTTCTCACCCTGTCCATGTGTGCATCAGCATCATCTGGCAGAGGAGCAGAGACACCAGTGACAGAGGGAGCTGCATCCCACATGGGCCTGGAGGCCGAATCCACAGAGGGTGAGGACACCAGTGGGATGGAGGGTGAGGGGAGCACCACGACGGAGACATGAGGGGAGGGACACTACAGAGAGCGACTCCTCCTCCGATGGAAGCTCCCTGGTGGTGGTGGACACCTCTGTGCCCACCCCAACAACAGGTACAGCCACCAACCACGTACCAGCACTGCCCTCCCAGCAGCCCCTCATCATGTTTCCCGTGCCCGCTCACACAGGAGGGTGGGCATCTCCTTCGCCCCAGGCACATCAGGCCCTACCCCAGTCAGCCCTGCTGCCCTCAGTGAGGAGGCTATGGACCTCCTGAGATCCCTCACTGTTGGGCAGTCAACCGTTCTGAATGTTATACAGGGTGTCGAGAGGCATTTGCAACAAACCAATGCATACCTGAAGGGCATTCACTCTGGCGTGGCGGCCCAACAGAGGGCATTTCAGGCTCTGGCCTCTGCACTGATGGCAGCCATTGTCCCTGTCTCTAGCCTCCCCCCTCTAACTTCCTCTACCCAGCCCCAATCCCCTCAACCCCAGCCTATCCCAAGCACACCTTCAGACCAGCATTCACCCAAATCAACACACAAAAGTGGCTCAGGCAAACACAAGCACCACACTTCATCTCACAGGCACTCGCACAGGCACCATCCCCATGTGAACACACCAACATCCACTGCCTCCAATGTGTCGTCCTCCTCCTCCTCGTCCACCTCATTCCCAATAGCGTCTCCACTCACACCAGCATCCACTACATCCTCATCCACTACCTCCATCACCAGCACACCCATCACTACACACCCCTCACTGGCAGTCACCACCCCCACATCCATGCGCACGTCCCCGTGTCCTCTCTCACTGTGTCGGTGACCCCTCCTCCCAAAGTACACAAACCCAAGCACACACCCACCCAACAGCCATCCACCTCCCAACAGCATCCAGCCCATGCCCCTGCACCCAAACACAGCAGACAGACATCTCCTACAACCACTCTGTTGGAAAATGGGTCATTGGTAAGGGCAGGCAGGTACCTACACTTAGCAATAGGCCACTAACCTCCACTTAGGTCCAGTTAGGTCTCAGTAAATTAAACCCAGCTCAACCCTTGGTAGCTTGGCAACGAGCGTCAAGGCTTAAATTAGGAGACAGAGTGCAAAGCAGTCAGATATCACAAAACAGTAATTAAATAAAACACAGGAAACAGTTTAAAAATCCCAAACCAATTGTTAAAAATAGATTATATTTTTATCTTTAAAATGACACAAAAACTAATAAAATCGCATAAGGGGAACCGGAGATATGAAATTTTAAGGAATTATTGTTTTTTAGCGCCTAGAAACAAAAAGCGCCAATCAGGTCATCTGGTTGCACCTCGACCGGGGCAAAGTCAAAGTTGCAGGCCGACCGCGATGGAGCCTGGCTCGGCTACAGGCCACGGGAGGCCTCGGTCAAAAGTTAGCCTTCACACTTAGTCGTTTTTCTGAAGATTTTCTTTAGCGGAATGAACCTGCCAGTCCAATCCGACCTCCTGGAGCCCTTCTCCGGATACGCGTCGCGGGAATCCTCTGTGGAGATTTTTACCTTCGGACTTAGTCGTTTTTTCAAGGTGAAAATCCTTCGACTGGGGTAAACCTGGATCTTGATCCGACGTCCCTGGAGCCCTCCTCGGATACGCTGGCTGGGAGGTCCCGGTCAACTTTTTACCTTCGGACTTAGTCTCTTTTTCTGAGATTTTCTTTACCGGAACGAACCAGCAAATCAGGCCGGGTCACGGTTGAGGCAAGTCGGCTAGAGTTGCCGTGGCGGGTCTGTTCCTCTATGGAGCTTTTTTTCAAAAGTTCTCCAAACATCTCCAAACTTCTGGGGCTTCTCCCAGATGTCCTTTTAAAGTTCTTTTGAGGGCCACAGCTCACCCCAAGGGTCCAGAAGTTCTGAGATGGTCCTTGGGGGGTGCGGACTACAACTCCCAGAATGAACCTGGTGCTAACTCCTTTTTGGCCACTGGCAGTGGTCAGCTGGTTGAGTTCTTCAGGAGTTGGTGCAGGGGACTCTGGTTAGCAATTTTTCACCTGTAGCAAACAGGGAGTCCCTCCTTGAACCAGTTGAAGCCAGGCAAAGTCCTTCTTGTGGTGAAGCCCAAGTGTGCAGCTGGTGCAGTCCTTCTGAGTGCAGGTTCCAGGTGCAGGCCAGGGGTCCAGCAGGGAAGTCCTTCTTCTCCTTTGGTTCTTCCTTGTTGGAATATGATGGGGATCTGAGGTGTGGGTGCAGGTATGCCAGTGTTTTCCTTGCTCCTGGGTGAAAAGCAGGGGGGTCCTAGTTCTCCATTCAGGTGCAGGGTCCTTCCCCCTGGGATGACCACTTCCTGGGAAGTGTGGCAAAAATCAATCCCAGGAGGCAACATTCTTCAAAAATCCATCATGGCTGAATCTTATTTTTGGAGGTTACAACTGGCTGAGCCCACCCACTGGTGTGGCTAAAAATCATGAACACACCCCTCTCCTAATTTAATCAAGGGGGCACCTAGTTGTCTGGGGTTGCAGGATGTGGGGGTGTTGCCGGTTGCTCCAAATGTCCTTCTCTGCCTTTGAAGACCAGTTTGGCTGCCCTCCCCCTTCTTGCCTCACCATCTGCTGAGGGGAGATTCCCTCCCACAGGTACATTCCTTTGTGTGAAGCCAGGCCACTTCACACCTCAGGAATAGAAAAAGCTATCACTCTATGAATGTGCAGATGGCTGACCAGTACATCTCCCATGTGAATGCCAAGTATCAAGGCTCTGTGTGTGATGCCTTTATCTTGAGGAATAGCAGCATCCCATATGTGATGGCCCAACTCCAGAGGCACCGGGTGTGGCTAATAGGTGAGCCCAAGGTCCCCACCCAGTATATGTTGGTGTCTGGGTATAGGGTTGCCCCTAAGGGTTAGTGTGTGTCTAACAGTTGTCCCTCAATGTTTGCAGGTGACTCTGGTTACCCCAACCTCTCATGGCTACTGACCCCAGTGAGGAATGCCAGGACAAGGGCACAGGAACGTTACAATGAGGCACATGGGTGATCAAGGAGGATTGTTAAGCAAACCTTTGGCCTCCTGAAGGCCAGGTTCCAGTGCCTCCATCTGACAGGTGGATCCTGGTACTAATCACCCAAGAAGGTATGCCAGATCATCGTTGCATGTTGCACAACCTGGCCTTGAGACGCCAGGTGACTTTTCTGTAGGAGGATGAGCCTGGAGATGGTCTTGTGGCAGCGGTGGAGCCTGTGGACAGTGACGAAGAGGATGCAGAGGAAGAAGATGTGGACAACAGAAGTAATATTATACAGCAGTACTTCCAGTGACACACAGTTAAAACACTGTAACTTCACTTTACTTTTCAGCTTTCTGTTGGACATTGTCTATGGTCACTTACTGTACCCTTTGCCATCTATTTTCAGATCTCTGTGGCCCACTCTGGCTCCTGGTATGTCTACTGCTGCCCACTACAGGTCCTACCAATGTATAAATTACTGTACATATGAATTTCAATGTTTTCAGAATGTTGTACCAACACATATTTCAATCAGTTAACAGACTCCAGATTGGTATTTGTTCCAAGGGTGTTTATTTAATTGCTAATATGTAGAGGCGGGTGTGCAATGGGCTGGGGTGATGGTGGAGGCATGTCCAATTAGAGTCCAGTCTCTTGGTATCACAGGTGCAATGTCCAATGGGGCATAGGAAGGGGAGTAATGGCAGTTCAAGGTGGACAGGATGACAGAGTGGGACCGAAGGGTGACAATCAGGAGACTCTTATTTCCTGCTTGGGGTTTTAGCAATGTTCTCTGGTTTCTGCCTGGATCGCAGGGACCGTTTGCGGGATGGTTCTCCTTCTGCAGGGGGTGGGGTGCTGGTGGCCTGTTGTTCTAGTGGCGGGGCCTCCTGTCCATTAGCGCCAGCAGAGGTGGAGGGCTGTTCATTGGTTCATTGATATTTTCATAGTAGATCCTAGCGGTGGAGATAGGACTCTTTGCTTTAGACTGCATCAAGCAAAATGGATTTGCAAGTTGAGAGCAGTTGAACTGGGGCTTAACTCAGTTAAGGAATTACATTCTTTTTAGAGTAATTGTGACCCATCATTTTAGTGCTTTAAATATTTGCCTTTCAGAAGAATGCAAGGTTGGATTATGTCTCATCCAACCTGTAGACTATGACAGAGTTACTGTAAGTAGCGACTGACACAGTAGGAGGGTTGTGTTCATATATTTTTTTTTATTGCTGTGATTGACACATTGCAATAGCTATTGTTGATTATTGTCCCTAGATTGTGACTTGCATAATACTCATTTATATGGGTGTGATAGGTTTTGTCTATGGGCTTTACATAGACAGTAGAGTAGGTTTCAGTTTTGGGAAGCTTAAAAATAAGTGTTAAAATAGCATCTGAGGTCAGTTAATGAGGCTTTAGAATGAAAGTGTGACTATATATTGACTTATTATTAGAGATTGGCTACTAGTTATTGACATTACATAAATGTGTGGTAATGTAATGTTACATCCCAATTTGCACTATTTGATACTATAGGATAGCGCCCTTTGTGGAAACGCATATTACTATCCTACAATAACAATGCAATGCTTTTTATGTAAAACAAAATTGCACCCATTATGAAGGTATTTGTTATCAGCATTTTAAATCATATGATGTAGGGGTGAACTTTATAATTTTGTAGTAGTAATATAAAGCTTTTATCTAAAACAAAATGGTGCTTGTTATGAATACATTTGTTATCAACATTCTACACCATGCTATGTGTTTCCTTTCAGAGCTAAATGTTTATTATTTGGAATGAAAATTTACTGTGGTAATTTTTTTGAATGATTTATACACATAAGAAATAAAAGGAGACCTCAATTCATAAAACTCGAAGTTCTATGGGATTATAACCATTCCATACTGGTATTTCGTTGAGAATTTGGATATGTATGGTGTGACCTATAACAGATAACACTTGTGGTCATTTGTGACATGTAACTCATGTTGCTTGTATTCACTTACAGACATCAAAAGGTTCTGAGTTTTTGATTAGGATTGCAGGTTGAGTTAGACATGCTAGAAGTTCCATTAGACAACATTCGTTCCAAAATTGTGGTTTATGTTGAGACTTGATGTACACACTTTGGTCTGTAGTGGAGGGTTTTTGTGACTGGATGATGGGATACTAAAGAGGTACCCAATCACAGAATTAATTCCAAGGCTGGGTGTTATGCCTTGCCACAACATGAGGATATTGTCTATATAGCAATGCCAAATCTTAAGATGGGTTCTAAATGAGTTATCCACACAGACTATGGGGGTGATTCTAACTTTGGCGGGCGGCGGAGGCCCCCCGCCAAAGTTCCAACAACAGAATACCGCTACGCGGTCAGAAGACCGCCGCGGTTATTCTGTGTTTCCCGCTGGGCTGGCGGGCGACCACCAGAAGGCCGCCCGCCAGCCCAGCGGGAAACCCATTCCCACGAGGAAGCCGGCTCCGAATGGAGCCGGCGGAGTGGGAAGGGTGCGACGGGTGCAGTAGCACCCGTCGCGATTTTCAGTGTCTGCATGGCAGACACTGAAAATCTTTTAGGGGCCCTCTTACGGGGGCACCTGCAGTGCCCATGCCATTGGCATGGGCACTGCAGGGGCCCCCAGGGGCCCCACGACACCCATCACCACCATCCTGTTCCTGGCGGTTTTGGCGGTGAGGGGGTCGGAATCCCCATGGCGGCGCAGCAAGCTGCGCCGCCATGGAGGATTCCTCAGGGCAGCGGAAAACCGGCGGGAGACCGCCGGTTTTCCGTTTCTGACCACGGCGGTACCGCCGCAGTCAGAATGCCCTTGGGAGCACCGCCAGCCTGTTGGCGGTGCTCCCGCGGTCGTTGACCGCCAGGGTCAGAATGACCCCCTATGTTATTTTGTTTAAAATGGGCCGTGAATAAACAAGCCAGGCTTGTGGCAAAGGTATTGCCCATAGAAGTGCCTTGTGTCTGGTGGTACAATTGGTCTTTAAATTGGAAGAAATTCTCTTTGCGAGCTAAGGTAGTGCACTCCAATATAAAATCCACCAGAGTGGGTGAAAAACTCTCTTCCGAAAGCACGTCTTTCTCCACCACCTCCATGGAACCTCACTTGCGTTGTAAGCAATCTATTAGTATTTTGAGTTACTGTCTTATTTTCCTTAATGATTTATAGCAGTACCTTCGACATGATGCAAAATGAGTATTCCTTTTGTCACTCACTTAGGGTGGCGTAGTTGGTATGCCTCTGCATTTTTCTGAAAATATGGATGCTTGCTCTATTGAGCACTGCGTGGCAATTTGAGTGCATTATATGTGTTTATGTTTTTGCTATTGTCCTGTCCACATTCATGACAAGTTGATACATAAGCTTTTAAGTGCTTATACTTGGTCACCTTTATCTCAGCGCTGCAGCACAGACATTTTGGCCCGTATTTATACTTTTTGACGCTAAACTGCGCTAACGCAGTTTAGCGTCAAAAAGTTTTGCGCCGGCTAACGCCATTCTGAAGCGCCATGCGGGCGCCGTATTTATTGAATGGCGTTAGCCGGCGCTAGCAGACCAGCGCTGCCTGGTGTGCGTGGAAAAAAAACACGTACACCAGGCGGCGCCGGCGTTGGGGAAAATGGCGTTAGGGCGTCTTAAAATGGTGCAAGTCAGGTTGACGCCAAAAAATCGCCTCCACCCGATTTGCGCCATTTTTAACAACGCCCAGACGCCATTTACATGACTCCTGTCTTAGTAAAGACAGGAGTCATGCCCCCTTGCCCAATGGCCATGCCCAGGGGACATATGTCCCCTGGGCATGGTCATTGGGCATTGAGGCATGTAGGGGGGCACAAATCAGGCCCCCCTATGCCAAAAAATAATATAAAAAATATAAAAAATTATACTTACCTGAACTTACCTGAATGTCCCTGGGATGGGTCCCTCCATCCTTGGGTGTCCTCCTGGGGTGGGCAAGGGTGGCAGGGGGGTCCCTGGGGGCATGGGAGGGCAGCTGTGGGCTCATTTTGAGCCCACAGGTCCCTGAACGCCTGCCCTGACCCAGGCGCTAAAATCCGGCGCAAATGCGGGGTTTTTTGCCCCGCCCACTCCCGGGCGTGATTTTTGCCCAGGAGTATAAATACGACGCATTTGCATCGCAGTCATTTTTTTAGACGGGAACGCCTACCTTGCATCTCATTAACGCAAGGAAGGCATTCACGCAAAAAAATGACGCTCTTTCCTCATACTTTGGCGCTAGACGCGTCTAACGCCAAAGTATAAATATGGCGTTAGTTTTGCGCCGAATTTGCGTCGAAAAAAAAAGCGCAAATTTGGCGCAAACGGAGTATAAATATGCCCCTTTATTTTGGTGTATTTATCTTTATCCTTTCTATTGCAGGACAGCTTTTGAAATTGCAGGTACACTAAAGTTTAGTTTCTTCACACTTGGGGTGTCACCACAAAAATGCCTTTGGAATAGGATACCCCTTCTTGAGTAGATTAGGGATTTAGTCCTGAAGAATTTTCCTGATCCATAAAGAGGCAAGAAATATGTTGATTTCCCTTTGCCTACACACCTTCAGAGCCAGTATGTTCATTGTACCTGTTAGAAATGGGGTCTCTGGTTGGCAGTCAGTTTGCTCTCTGTCCAAGCAGGGACCCTCACTCTAGTCAGGGCAAGGGAGATACTCACTTAAGATAACCCCTGCTCACCCCCTTGCTAGCTTGACACAAGCAGTCAGGTTTATCACAAAGGCAATGTGTAAAGTATTTGTACCAAAACACACAGTAATACAGTCAAAAACACTACAACATTGACACCACACTAGTTTAGAGAAAATATCCAATATTTATCCAAATCCAACAAGACCAAAATGACAAGAATCCAACATACACAAGTCAAGATATGATTTTCTAAAATAAAAACAGCCTTACTCCAAAGAAAACAATGAATGTGTTGTTGTTACACAAAGTACGTTGTTTGCGTCAAAAATAAAGACGCACGGGCGAGCATGCATCGGAAAAGTCAGCGATGTGTTGATTTCATATTCGCAAGTAAGGCCGTGTGTCAATTCTTCTCCAGTCAGGTAGGCGATGTGTCAGTCTTCTCCCCCGCAAGAGAGCAATGCGTCGATTTCCGGAGGGGGATCTTGGGTCCGGCAGGTTCACATCGATTTTCGTGCCCAGTGTTGTTGCATGCAAAATGCAGCCTCACAAGGATGAGAGTGTGCACTGTGTGGGGTTTGCGGCGATTTCAGCAGCCGCAAGCGGGTGTTGCGTCATTTCTCCACCCACGATGCAGGTGATGCATCAATTTCACAAACGCGCTGCAGGTGGTGCGTTGATTTCAGCCGCAATGCAGGTAGTGTGTCATTTTTACAGCCGCGCTGCAGGTGTTCCAGTGAAATTTCCCCCCATGGCTCCTGTGCATGAATTTTCACCTTGGTTCTACCAGCTTCACCTTTCAAGGGCCCACGGACTGGATAGGGCACCATTTAGAAGGGTAGGAGTCTCAGCAGAGAGTCCAGGGGCAGGCAGAGGAAGTCTTTGATGGCCCTGTGACTTCAAAACAGGAGGCAAGCTCAGTCCAAGCTCTTATAGACACTTTTCAAGCAGGAATATACCACAAAATCCACTGTTTGTCCTCTTTCAGGCAGAAGTAGCAACTGCAGGCCAACCCAGCAAAGCACAGTCACAGGCTAAAGGGCAGTACTCCTCCTCCAGCTCTTCTCCTTGGCAGAGGTTCCTCTTGGTTCCAGACATAATGTGACAATCTGGGGTTTTGGGTCCACTACTTATATGCCTTTCTGCCTTTGAAGTAGGCAAACTTCAAAGGAAAGTCTCTGTTGTTCACAGGATCCTGCCTTGCCCAGGCCTGGCTCCAGACTCAACCCGGGGGGTTGGAGTCTGTATTGTGTGAGGGCAGGCACAACCCTTTCAGGTGTAAGTGACCACTCCTCTCTCCACTCTAGTTCCAGATGCCCCATCAGGATATGCAGGCTACACCCCAGCTCCCTTTGTGTCACTATAGTGTGGAGATTCGGAAACAGCCCAACTGTCAGTCTTACCCAGACAGGGAATACACAAGCAGGCAGAGTCATAGAATGGTTAAAGCAAGAAAATGCCCACTTTCTAAAAGTGGCATTTTCAAACTGACAATCTAAAAAACAACTTTACCATAAGATGTATTTTCAAATTGTGAGTTCAGAGACCCCAAACTCCAAATCCTTATCTCCTCCCAAAGGGAAATTGCCTGTATATGATATTTAAAGGCAGCCCCCATGTTAACCTATGAGAGAGATAGGCCTTGCAACAGTGAAAACCGAATTTGGCAGTATTTCACTGTTAGGACATGTAAAAACAATCAGTACATGCCCTACCTTTAACATACACTGCACCCTCCCTATGGGGGTACCTAGGGCCTACCTTAGGTGTGCCTTACATATATAAAATGGGAAGGTCTTACCTGACAAGTGGGTACACTTGCCAGGTTGAATTGGCAGGTGAAAACTGCACACTGCAAAGCAGGTCTGAGCCATGCTTACAGGACTACTCATGTGGATGGCAAAACCGGTGCTGCATGACCACTAGTAGCATTTGATTTGTAGGCCCTGGGCACCTGCAGTGCACTCTACTAGGCACTTAGGGGGTCATTATGACGGGGTCATTATGACCTCGGTGGTCTTTTCAAAAGACCGCCGAGGCCGCGGGAGACAGAATACCGCCATTGCCGGCGGTATTTCTGTCTCCCTATTATGACATTTCCGCTGGGCCAGCAGACGGTAACAGTGTTACCGTCCGCTGGCCCAGCGGAAATGTCACATCAACATTGCAGCTGGCTCGTAATAGAGCCGGCGCCAATGCTGATGTGCAGCGGGTGCAGTAGCACCCATCGCGCATTTCACTGCCCGAAATTCGGGCAGTGAAATGCGCGACGGGGCTATGCCTGGGGGCCCCTGCACTGCCCATGCCAAGTGCATGGGCAGTGCAGGGGCCCCCAGGGGCACCCCAAGCCCCCTTACCGCCGGCCTTTCCGCCATGGACAGGCCAGCGGTCGGGGACTCATAATCCCCAGGGCAGCGGTACTGGCACCGCTGCCCTGGGGATTATGACCGCCAGGCGGAATTCTGGCGGGAAAGTGGAGGGGCCGGGTGTATGACCGTGGCAATTCCGCCACGGTCATAATTGCTGGCGGAACACCGCCAGCCTGTTGGCGGTGTTACCGCCAACATACCGCCGGCCGCCAGGGTCGTAATGACCCCCTTAGTAGTAAATCACATATGCCAATCAGGGATAAACCAATCTACAATACAATTTACACAGAGAGCATATGCACTTTAGCACTGGTTAGCAATGGTAAAGTGCCCAGAGTCCTAACGCCAACAAAAGCTGGTCAGAAAAAAATAGGAGGTAAAAAGTTTGTGAATGACCCTGCAAAAAGAGCCAGGTCCAACAGTGAACAACAGAGACTTTCCCTTGAAGTTTGCCTACTTCAAAGGCAGAAAGGCATATAAGTAGTGGACCCAAAACCCCAGATTTTCTGATTACTTCTGAAACTAAGAGGAACCTCTGCCAAGGAGAAGAGCTGAAAAGCTGGAGGAGGAGTACTGCCCCTTTGCCTTTGACTGTGCTTTGCTACTCATATTATCACATCACCAACATTTTTGCACCTCACTCTTTACATCAGCAAATAATTAAGAAGATCCCCAGCAAAGAGCCCCTTTGTGGGGCAGCTGGGCATTGCAGCACTGACCCAATGATGAGCTGCCTGATGATGGAGCATGGCACCCCTAGGGGTGTGTGAGGGCCCTTGCTACTGAGCAATCAGATCTCCTGATCAAATAGGTTAGGTAGAATCTGACCTACTTTAATCCTCACCCTAGTTTTTCTGAGAGGAACTGCATACTCATTTTTCTATTGTTTGAGTGAGGGCATGTATGCAGGACCTTTATCTGCCCTCGGACCTTTCCCTTTGGTATGGGTAAAGAAGAACAACCCACCACATGGGAGGGTGGCACACATGACGAAAAGCTAGCCTTGACACACTGAGGTATTTTGTTTACACAAGTGTCATCTATGATATATGTACAGAATAAATTGCACAATACTGGCATTGGCATATATTATGTCATTTTTGAAAAAAGTGTGCCAACCGTGGAATATGGGGTCACCCATAACAAAATGCTGGCCCTTGCACAATGGAGGTAATTTTTGACATATGATAAAACCCATACCACATTTTGGAAAAAGGTAGGGTCAACTCCTTGGAAACTGTAGGTTTCATTAGCTTAGCACACCATAAAAGGATTTAAATATTTGATGAGTGCCCTTCAGCTCCTATGGAATTTTGGCAAAATGATGTGAACATTTTGCTTACAAATGCATGACTTCATTCCATTCTTTTAAAAACTTTCTCAGGGGGAACCCCTAGAAGAGATCTGGCTCACTCTCATAGCTCACTCACTACAACTCAGGGAAAGTATTATGCCCTAGAACTTTGAAAAAACAAAACTGAACTCGTACTCTCCCCAGCGCCTTGAGGCCCTTTCTGGTGATTAGCTGTGCTCTACAAAAACCTGATTGATTGATTGATTGATTGTATCTAATATAGACGTTTGTCTGTGTTATGCTGTCAGTTATACTAATCATGCAGTTATTATAGAACTTTAGCAATGTCAATTATTGTGATGTTAGGGTCATGTGACATGCCTTTCTGTAAAACTTCAGTGTCAAGCGTCATATGATGTTACTTCCTCTGATGTCATTAGGGTCAAAAGGTATATGATGTCATGTGCTACTCATAGAATTTTGATGAATCAACACCTATTCTGCCCAATGGGGACAGCATCACATTTTCAAATTAGCTACCACTTCTGTTGAGGTGTCAGTAACTCTTCAGTTATTTCCATCTGTAATTAACCCCTTCAATGCGGGCGTCGGCCACTGGCCGATGCCCGCACTACCTCCCTGGTGCGGGTCACGACCAGTGGCCGGCACCAGGGAGGGGGTTAATAAATCCTCGGGTGCGACTTTATTTATTTTATTTTTTGCCCCAGGGAGACACGGAAGTTCTTCCGTGTCTCCCCCCACCCCCACCCGCCCCTTTGTGATGTCAGCACGCAGCCTTGCGGCCGCTTCCTGCTCCGGTGGGGAAAACAGCCTTCCCCACGTTCGTGAAGGCCTCGTAAGAAAGGGGAGAGTCTCCCCTTTCTTACAAGGCCTTCTGAAAGTGTTTCCTGGCCCCGAATCGCAGCTGTGCTGCGATCGGGGGCCAGGAAACACCACTAGATGCCAGAGATTTCACTTGGGGGGGTCAGCCCCCTCGGAAAATGGGCAGCCCTCTCCCCCCCGGGGGCATATATTTTTTTTAAAAAGGTAGGTGCCCCCTGGGTGGGGCGCAATCACGCCCCCCCAGGGGCAACATTTAAAAAAATAAAAAAATTAATGGACAGGGGGTCGCCCGTGGGCAGGGCGACCCCCTGTGGGGGCAATATTTTTTTTGTTGTTGTAGGGTTTCCCTGGGATGTAGATATATATCACTTTTGTCAATATGTGTGTGGTTTCCCTGGGGGCTGCGATCGGCCCCCAGGAAAACCAGACCCACATATATATATATATTTATATATATAGATTTGCCACCAGTTGTCTTGCAGTTGCAGCTTGCGTCTTCAAAGCAATGCACATACTTCAACTGACGCATTTCACCTGTAGCTTTTAGGCAGCAATAAAAAAGTCAAGTAAGTATTGTGATTATGTTTCTGCTACGAGAGGATCAGACTTTTGTCTAGTGGCAGTTTTAGTGCCATAAAGAAGCGCAGAAGGTTTATATGCCTACTGCAAAGAGCAAATCTGTATTTTATGTCAATAGCTGAGTACATTAGTAAAGTCAGCCATTACCTGCGCTATAATACAAATGAAATGTATGTGCGGCGCGACTATGGAGAGATGAAGGGCACTTTTGCTGGGTGTTAATGAGGGAATCCGAGGAGGAGGGAGTGGGAGCACCAATAATGATTGTTGGACTGGGCGCAGGAGGTGCTAAAGACTGTGATGAATGGTATGTGACAAGGTGTTTTTTGAGTGTCTTGAAAGAACGTGCTGATTGAGGGAAGAAGCGCAGGTAAGGTGGCCTCTACTGTTGCACGTATCTCACACACACCATCGATTTTGTGATTGTCTACGTAGGCTAGTGTTTTAGAGCAACAGTTTAGCCAATAGCAGAGATGGCATCTTGATGGATGACTTCTGCCGGCACTCGGGTTATAGAGGACAGCTCTGACATAGAATCAGAGACTGAGACATCAGATACTGAGACAGCATCTGAGGGATAGGACAATGGCACAGACTCTGGGAGTGATTTTTCAGTCGGAGGAGTCCCATTCGATAACTCCTCTTCCAGTACATTATGAGGGAGGTGATGAGGACAGTCCTGCTGTCCCTTCGCAAGCAGTTTGTGCAACTGGGTAATAGTGGGTTAGCCCAACCCAGAGAGCAGGTGAATGCGGCGGCAAGCAGAGAGAGAGAGAGAGTGCTCTCTTGGGAGCTCCCCAATTTAGTTCAGCCCCAAATTCCAACGCCCAAATCGTATTGTGGAGACATCAAAATTATCTATCGTAAAACAAACTGGTTTTGTAAGGCAGGCACCTGTGTTTTTGGTCCTGGGTTCGGCGGCCATATAGAGAAACACTAAACCCAAACATTTCTGGAAACTAGACATTCAGGGGAGTCCACAGAGGTGTGACTTGTGTGGATTCCCCAAAGTTTTCTTACCCAGAATACCCTGCAAAGCTGAAATGTTGAATAAAAACTCTATTTTTCTCGCATTTCTGTCACACAAACTACAGGAATATGCTGGGATCCACAAAATTCCTTCCACCCAGTGATTCCTCACCTGTCCTGATAAAAAAAACACTACCCCACTTGAGTGCCTACACCTAGTGCCTGCATCAGGAATGGATCACCCCAGGGTCAACAGCTGCCTCATGTAAGGACCAACATTGACCGTTGCGTGATCTATTCCTGTTGCGGGCACCAGGCCTACCCACACAAGTGAGGTACCATTTTTATCGGGAGACTTGGGGGAATGCTGGGTGGAAGGAAATTTGTGGCTCCTCTCAGATTCCAGAACTTTTTGTCACCGAAATGAGAGGAAAAAGTGTTTTTTTTGGCCATATTTTGATGTTTGCAAAGGATTCTGGGTAACCGAAACTGGTCAGAGCCCCACAAGTCACCCCATCTAGAATTCCCCTCGGTTTCTAGTTTTAAAAAATGCGCAGGTTTGCTAGGTTTCCCCAGGTGCCGGCTGAGCTAGAGGCCAAAATCCACAGGTAGGCACTGTTTTCTATGAAAAAATTTGATGTGTCCACGTTGTGTCTCCTGTCTCGGGCGCTAGGCCTACCCACACAAATGAGGTATCATTTTTATCGGGAGACTTGGGGGAACGCTGGGTGGAAGGAAATTTGTGGCTCCTCTCAGATTCCAGAACTTTCTATCACCGAAATTTGAGGAAAACGTGTTATTTTAGCCACATTTTGAGGTTTGCAAAGGATTCTGGGTAACAGAACCTGGTCAGAGTCCCACAAGTCACCTCATCTTGGATTCCCCTGGGTTTCTAGTTTTAAAAAATGCACTGGTTTGCTAGGTTTCCACAGGTGCCGGCTGAGCTAGAGGCCAAAATCCACAGGTAGGCACTGTTTTCTATGAAAAAATGTGATGTGTCCACGTTGTGTTTTGGGGCATTTCCTGTCGCGGGCGATAGGCCTACCCACACAAGTGAGGTATCATTTTTATCGGGAGACTTGGGGGAATGCTGGGTGGAAGGAAATTTGTGGCTCCTCTCAGATTCCAGAACTTTCTGTCACCGAAATGTGAGGAAAACGTGTTATTTTAGCCATATTTTGAGGTTTGCAAAGGATTCTGGGAAACAGAACCTAGTCAGAGCCCCACAAGTCACCCCCTCTTGGATACCCCTAGCTCTCTAGTTTTAAAAAATGCACAGTTTTGGTAGGTTTCCCTAGGTGCCGGCTGAGCTAGAGACCAAAACCTACAGGTAGGCACTTTGCAAAAAACAGCTCTGTTTTCTGTCAAAAAATGGGATGTGTCCATGTTGTGTTTTGGGGCATTTCCTGTCGCGGGCGCTAGGCCTACCCACACAAGTATGGTATTGTTTTTATCGGGAGACTTGGGGAAACGCTGGGTGGAAGGAAATTTGTGGCTCCTCTCAGATTCCAGAACTTTCTGTCACCGAAATGTGAGGAAAACGTGTTTTTTTAGCCACATTTTGAGGTTTGCAAAGGATTCTGGGTAACAAAACCTGGTCAGAGCCCCACAAGTCACCCCATCTTGGATTCCCCTAGGTCTCTAGTTTTTAAAAATGCACAGGTTTGGTAGGTTTCCCTAGGTGCCGGCAGAGCTATAGGCCAAAATCTACAGGTAGGCACTTTGCAAAACACAGCTCTGTTTTCTGTCAAAAAATGGGATGTGTCCATGTTGTGTTTTGGGGCATTTTCTGTCGCGGGCGCTAGGCCTACCCACACAAGTGAGGTTTCATTTTTATCGGGAGACTTGGGGGAACGCTGGGTGGAAGGAAATTTGTGCCTCCTCTCAGATTCCAGAACTTTCTGTCACCGAAATTTGAGGAAAACGTGTTATTTTAGCCACATTTTGAGGTCTGCAAAGGATTCTGGGTAACAGAACCTGGTCAGAGTCCCACAAGTCACCTCATCTTGGATTTCCCTGGGTTTCTAGTTTTCAAAAATGCACTGGTTTGCTAGGTTTGCCCTGGTGCCGGCTGAGCTAGAAGCCAAAATCCACAGGTAGGCACTGTTTTCTATGAAAAAATGTGATGTGTCCACGTTGTGTTTTGGGGCATTTCCTGTCGCGGGCGCTAGGCCTACCCACACAAGTGAGGTATCATTTTCATCGGGAGACTTGGGGGAATGCTGGGTGGAAGGAAATTTGTGGCTCCTTTCAGATTCCAGAACTTTCTGACACCGAAATGTGAGGAAACGTGTTATTTTAGTCACATTTTGAGGTTTGCAAAGGATTCTGGGTAACAGAACCTGGCCAAAGCCCCACAAGTCACCCCATCTTGGATACCCCTAGGTCTCTAGTTTTTAAAAATGCACAGGTTTGGTAGGTTTCCCTAGGTGCCGGCTGATCTAGAGACCAAAATCTACAGATAGGCACTTTGCAAAAAACAGCTCTGTTTTCTGTCAAAAAATGGGATGTGTCCACGTTGTGTTTTGGGGCATTTCCTGTCGCGGGCGCTAGACCTACCCACACAAGTGAGGTATCATTTTTATCGGGAGACTTGGGGGAACGCTGGGTGGAAAGAAATTTGTGGCTCCTCTCAGATTCCAGAACTTTCTGTCACTGAAATGTGAGGAAAACGTGTTTTTTTAGCCACGTTTTGAAGTTTGCAAAGGATTCTGGGTAACAGAACCTGGTCAGAGCCCCACAAGTCACCCTATCTTGGATTCCCCTAGGTCTCTAGTTTTCAAAAATGCACAGGTTTGGTAGGTTTCCCTATGTGCCGGCTGAGCTAGAGGCCAAAATCTACAGGTAGGCACTTTGCAAAAAACAGCTCTGTTTTCTGTCAAAAAATGGGATGTGTTAAAGTTGTGTGTTGGGGCAATTCCTGTCGCGGGCGCTAGGCCTACCCACACAAGTGAGGTATCATTTTTATCGGGAGACTTGGGGGAACATAGAATAGCAAAACAAGTGTTATTGCCCCTTATCTTTCTCTACATTTTTTCCTTCCAAATATAAGAGAGTGTGTAAAAAAGACGTCTATTTGAGAAATGCCATGCAATTGACATGCTAGTATGGGCACCCCGGAATTCAGAGATGTGCAAATAACCACTGCTCCTCAAAACCTTATCTTGAGCCCATTTTGGAAATGCAAAGGTTTTCTTGATACCTATTTTTCACTCTTCATATTTCAGCAAATGAATTGCTGTATACCCAGTATAGAATGAAAACCAACTGCATGGTGCAGCTCATTTATTGGCTCTGGGTACCTAGGGTTCTTGATGAACCTACAAGCCCTTTATATCCCCGCAACCAGAAGAGTCCAGCAGACATAGCAGTATATTGCTTTCAAAAATCTGACATCGCAGGAAAAAGTTGCAGAGTAAAACATAAAGAAAAATGGCTGTTGTTTTCAGCTCAATTTCAATATTTTTTTATTTCAGCTGTTATTTTCTGTAGGAAAACCTTGTAGGATCTACAGAAATGACCCCTTGCTGAATTCAGAATTTTGTCTAGTTTTCAGAAATGGTTAGCTTTCTGGGATCCAGCATTGGTTTCACACCCATTCCTGTCACTAACTGGAATGAGGCTGAAAGCACCAAAAATAGTAAAAAAGGGGTATGTCCCAGTAAAATGCCAAATTTGTGTTGAAAAAAGTGGTTTTCTGATTCAAGTCTGCCCATTCCTGAAAGGTGAGAAGATGGTGATTTTTTCAGGGGAAAAAACACAAGCCTTCTTCGGCAGCCCTTTTTTCCCATTTTTTTGAAAAAAACAACATTTTCACTGTGTTTGGCTAATCTCTGGGTCTCCTCCAGGGGAAACCACAAACTCTGGGTACCATTAGAATCCCTAGGATGTTGGAAAAAAAAGGAAGCAAATTTGGTGTGGATAGCTTATGTGGACAAAAAGTTATGAAGGCCTAAGCACGAACCACCCCAAATAGCCAAAAAAGGGCTCAGCACTGGGGGGGGGGGGGGGGGGGGGGGTGAGAGTTCCAGCAGCTAAGAGGTTAAGGTCACAAACCATTGATACATCTCAGTGACATTAGGCCTGGGCTAAATTTAAATTACAGTGGCGTAATTCACAGACGTTTGCCATTATTTTGCATCAGTATTTTCCCTGGTCAACTGTATAAGACAATAGTTACCTTCAGTATGCCAGTTTCAATGACAAGCTCTCAAGTATCACAAAGAATTCTCACTCAGACTCACGATCACTCACACTCAGTCTATCACTCACACTCACTCTCACCTATTCATTCTCACCCTCTCCTGCACCCCTTAACACGCATTCATGTTCATTCTCACTCACTCACTTGCAAACACCCCTAATGTCACTTATTCTCACTCACTCATGCTTACTGACACTCCGGCTGAGGGAATTCCATGTTGCTCTTGCTATCCAAAATTTTAAAAATTATGCCATTGTGCAATTATTCCAACATTTACATCAAAATTATAGTGCATGAGCATGGAAACAATGCAAACAATCAAAACAAGAGTGGCTGTTGTTAATAGCAATTGTGTTTGTCATGTTCTTTTTCAATAAAAAGTGTTAGCTCAGCAAAAATTGACATGAGGACACATATTGTGTCTAAAGACAGCTCTAAATTATGTATTTACGTGTCATATAATTATGCAAAATGTTTGCTTAGTTTTCCAACGTCAGCAAAATTACATTAAAAGCAAGCTAAGCAAATTTCACAAAATCCTAATTGCAATTTGTAAATAGGAAGGTCAGTTCTTTTATGTCCCGTCTGAATTGTGATTCAAAACGAGGGGCAGAACCTCTTGTGATTCAGAAAAGCAGTTTTGCAGACTGTAAAAAAACATTCTTCAGCAGCAAATGCTATGATTTTGTAAATCACAGAGTGTGCTAGTGGAAAATGTTTTGTACATGTAGTCCATATTTCGTTCCAGAGAAGTAATGAGAGAGAACTTATCTAAAAGGTGGGACGAGAAGACATAGCCAACAAATTGGTAGGAGTGCAAAAAATATTCCCCCCGTAGAAGAAAATATGGAATTGCACAAATATAGTGGCATTTCTGAAATACACAATTGAGCAATACGTGCAAAAGAGCATGCAGATGTACCTTGATATAGTCGGAAATTCAAACACTCTTTCTTCCTACAGGTTCACTAAACTTTGTGTAAATAACTTAAAAAATAACAATGCCTTTTATTTCCAACACTATGGACCTCATAACGAGGCTGGCAGTCCAAGGAACGCCAGCCCCTCAGTGACGGTCAGTCTGCTGCAACTGTGATGGTACGACCATCACATTACAATCGTGGGGGGCACCCCGGCCAGGGGACCACCATCCCCACCAGGAACATGGTTCCTGACGAGGTGTCGGCAGT
This sequence comes from Pleurodeles waltl, assembly GCF_031143425.1. Taxonomy (NCBI): domain Eukaryota; kingdom Metazoa; phylum Chordata; class Amphibia; order Caudata; family Salamandridae; genus Pleurodeles; species Pleurodeles waltl. The sequence continues at coordinate 1,047,837,766 of NC_090439.1, read as the reverse complement.
TGGAGTTGTATTCAGCGCCACCTGGCTGATTACAACTAAGCTTTCCACCAGCCTTTCCATAGAGGGATCCCACCATGGGAAGGCTGGGGGAAAGCCAGTGCTGAGTGCCACATGGGGACCCATGCACTGCCTATGCCCTTGGCAGTGCAGAAGCCCCCTTGCTCGGCAGAGTGCGCATTCCAATGGGGCTGGTGTGCTGCGGTATTGGCCTCGGCTTCCTTAAAGGAGCCAAGGTCAATATTGTAGCGCTGTTCCTGCCGGTCAGCCTGGCTGGAACACATAATACAATTTTCCCCCTTGTCAGCCCAGCAGGAACATTGTAATACGCTCGGGAGGGACGCCTCCTGTATGACGGTGGCGTCCTACCTGCGAGATTGGCAGTCGGCTTCTCCGACCGCCAAACTCCTAATGAAGCCCTAAGACATGACAGAATTCACAGTCATTAAATACACAAACAACACCTGACTATCCATTATGCCTGCGGTATAGTGCTCTTCCGTGATGCACCATTTTTGGTCATTTTTTACACCAAAGTTTCCTTTGATGTTGTCACATTATGCATAACAGGTGTTAAAGGGTGCTTGCAAAGAAGTATTCTAAATTGCAAGTTATTTATGTACTGAAATCATAAGAAATACCTCCAAATGTCCAGATTTTGGCTGCATTTATTATTGACACCTACTCCAGGAGTCATTCAGTTGAAGATTTATCAAATTACATTGAATAAAGCAAAGACAAGGTAACCATCATTCAAACTAAGGGCTTTATGTAAAAAGATGCAGTTGTCCTGTTACACCATATTTAGAAAGCCATTGACATCAAGGCACTTCCAGGGTTAGCAGGACCTCTCTAACTTTTAGGAATCCACACACTCCAGTCTCCTCGTCCACCCTGGCTTTAAGGGTGTGATGACCTTAGTTGGAGTAGACTCAGTAGGTTTGGATGTACATTCACTTCGATGTGCAATGGCTTCCAATGTGTTCTGAGCTGGAGCAAAGCTAGAAGGCTAGAAGACATTCTTAGATCTGCTGTTTGTTAAAAAGTGTCACCATTCATCCGCCCAACTCTAAAGAGGGCTCTAAGAATATAATCTAGGCAGACTTCTAATCCAATACATTTATCACTGAATTCAAGAAAGTGAAGTGACACAAAACAATCTCTAATTTGCTCCACTTCTTCAGCTGGTGACAAGTGTTGTTGTGCTGAGTGGGGGTGACAAGTATTAAGTGCCTTTGCTAGTGGCTCTTACCCATTACTGAAGAGCATGTATTGGCCTTCCCTACAGGCATTTAGAAATATTAATGCATTTTTGAATGTTAGGTCTGGATTAAAATCTGATCCAAGTGAATAGTGATAACAATTTACCCACGATCTACTAATTTGGTTATTGTGCATGATAAATATTTATTGATTTGCACCCAAGTTTACCATTCCTTTTTACATTATCAGAAAGTGACACAATCAGGAGCAATTCCAGTCAAGAGTACAGAATGAACCGAGTCTGAAAAGCCAGCTCACATCCCTGAGCTGGTTTTAGGTACTCCAAGAAGACATTTTATTTCTGGTGCATTAAACACATATTACTGGAGGCATGCAAAACTAAATATTTTAGTTACTTCAGTCCCTAGTTCGGATCACTTACACTACAATGGCGCTCACAAGTAAATTTGTTCTGCCTCACAGCAAGTGAGCAGCAGTTTGCCTCATGGAAAAGTTCTACAGGGAATGCTCAATGCAAAGTCAACGAGAAAAACACAAGCCATTATGGGACTGCGTCCTCCGTGGGGAACAAAGACCATTTGGATAGTTAGTCAAAGAGGTTGCCTGCTTTTTATTTGTTTTAATGTATTCTGGTTTAGGTCACCGAGTGAACTACCCAGTCTGTGATCTGATGGGGTTGCATTCAATTCTCCAGGCTGCTAAAGCAAATGCAAATCGGAAAAAACCCGTTCACATGCGGAGATTCCCGGCTCCCTGTGCAGGGCCTTCAGTGAATCCACCAGAGTCCTCATTCCATAATGACGTGAAAGCAAGATGAAGAAAGCAGTGACAAGATAAATGCAAATGCTCTGCTGAGGGAAGCAAGGCAAGTAAATCCCCCCTATGCAGGCTCCGACCTTCATCCTGCATGAGTCACTGAAGCAAAACTCACGTTCATACGCAACAGAAAGAATAAATGGGACTCGCATGAATTATTACCAGGCGCTGCTATTATCTAATTTAATCGCACTCCATTTCCAACCTCAGAAGGATGGAGGCTTGAGAATGTTTTCTTGGGTTCAAACACGTGCCTGCTGGATGGTTGCACAACCAGGGCCCAGGATCGTGAGGGACCACCTGAAGCCCAGTTTTTAGTTGTTACCGCCAAGGGAGGGGGCTCTTTTCATTGCTTCCTTCAGAGTCTCACACACACATACTTAGACATACACAAACGTTCATACCCTCTCACCCAAAAACACACTTTCACCTGCAAGCACGCATATAGCATACTCTTTAAAAGCATTCTTACTTACCTTAGCTGACATATTATGTCAGTTTCCAGGAAATTGTAGTCAATGTTTTATTATGCCAATAGTTAATATTATGCACTACTATTCACTATCTGCGCAATAAAAAAACTGCAAGAAAACCAGGGAATTGGATCCCCAATCTACATCCCCTGTGTTTCAGGCACTTATTTTGCCACCTCCAAAGCCAGAGGTCGCAAAGGCAATGCCAGAGGTCGCAAGGGTCAAGCCAGGGGCCGCAACTGCTACACCTAAATGACGTCTATGCCCCTTCCTTCGTGGCTAGACCACTGCATAACCTACAGGAAAGAGCCAGTGAGAACTCTGACCCCAGCTGTCACCCAGCCCCGTAAGCAGGAGTGCGCTGCTCTAAATATCAAAGAGTCACCGCACCCAAGTCTCCCAGAGATTTTACAGCGAGAAAAATCGATAATTAAGAAGCTGGAGTTCGTGCTCGTTGTGATATTTTTCTGATATAACAGACAGCGCTGCGAGCGAGTGGTTGCAGGCCCACTGGAGGAGCCGCAGCATGTCATTAGGGTTTTCATTTTTATCACACAACCACTCTCAGGAGCCTTTGTGCAAACAAAGGGTACACAATAATTAATGTCAGTAGAACCTGGCGCCATCCCCTGAGGGCGGCAAGTACTAATCATCCTCCTGTTACCAAACCCCTGAGTCCCTCGTCGGTTTTGCTGGGATTGTGAGGCCCGCCTTACTCTTTCTAGCGTCGCCTGGTGACAAGACTTCTTGAAATTAAAACATTTCCCATAAACCGTGTGACGTCTAACACGATTTGAGGTAACCAATGAAATCTACTCATTAATATACATATCAGGTAGTCCAAGTCCAACCCTTTCTCCTTTGTTACGTAGTGAAGGCGATAGTAGCAACGTCGGTACAGGTCCTCTTTATTATTATTAAAATACGTGTGAAAGAAAATAGGCAACTCCGATGCGGCGCATGCTTCCTGCCTTGGTCCTGCGGCCGTTGCTCTGCATCGTCCACGCGCTACAGATAGAATGTCCACACGCCACAAAGCAAGGATGCACAGACCCAAGAACATAACACACATTCCCCCCTTTCAAAACAACAAAGCAAAACAAGTAAAAATAATCGGTAAATAAGAAAAAAATGAAATCAAGAATATAATAACTTTAAAGTATAATAAAATGAACAGAGCCATAGCATAACATATTGAAATAGACTAGAAACAACCATTCTACAAATAAATCATGATGATAACTGTGTTAGCGCGTCAGACCTTAATAAGTAAACTTAAAAGGGAGACGCGAATAGGCCATTGGACCTTTTGACTTGCTTTGAGTTTTTCCCACCATATATCCCATACCAATACAAATCAATAACAACAACAATCAATGATATCAATAATCAATAGGAGTCAGTAATTTCCACTCACCATGACCTGTCATGATCATGAATAATCACCCTTTTATGTAAAAGTAAGAATGTTTATTTCCCTATATTAACAATGCTAATGTTATGGGACTTAGGCCCTCATTACTACCCTGGTGGTGAGTGATAAAGTGGTGGTAATACCGCCGACAAGCTGGCGGTAAGTCCTGCCAAATTATGACCATGGCGGTGATAACTCCCATGGACGGCCAATGTACTACACCAACCGCCACAGCGGAAACAACACTCACCACGGCAGTAGCCGTCAACAGCCAGGCGGGAGACAAAGTACCACCCACCATATGAAGACACTGCAAACCGCCACCTTTTCTGGGTGGTACCAACGCCAACAAAAGCCTGGCGGAAACAGAGCTCAGAAGTGAAAGGACTCACCATTGGAAACACAGGACTGCAAGACTTCCTGATGATCTTCTTCGTCATGTGCCACCTGGAACACCTACGCTGAGGAATACGATGACGGTGAGTACAGCCACCTAGCACACATGGGAGGGTGGGAGGAAAATGACAATGACATACACACACCCACAACAACCACCTGACACACACACACACCATACATACAACCAGCTGCACACGTAAACCAATCGCACAAGACACACGGCATAATAAAACACGGACTATACTGCTAACGACAATGTATTAGCATAGCAAAATCCACCACACAAACCAAATATATACAAATGTCCATAAAGGGCCAATGTCCAGTCCAAAGTCATGAGGGCACACAAGGCCACAGGGCACAGTCCAAGGCTCAACCTGTTTTCTGACACAGTCAGAGAGAACACTGCAGGGACATCATTTTGCAAGTGGGACGACACCTCAGGGGTATGGGGGGGCACCTCAGCTGAATATGGGAACGTAACCACTGGTTCTGGATGGGGCAACATGCCCATTGGTTTGTCCTGGGGAGTGCTAGGCCACAGTCTCTAGAGTGGGTGACTTGCCCACTGGTTCTGGAGGGGGCAACATGCCCATTCCTATGTCCTCGGAAGTGCAAGGCCACAGTTTCTAGAGTGGGTGACTTGCCCACTGGTTCTGGATGGGGCAACATGCCCATTGCTTTGTACTGGGGAGTGCAATGCCACAGTCTCTGGAGGGGTTACTTGCCCACTGGTTCTGGAGGGGGCAACATGCCCATTGAATTGTCCTGTGGAGTGCACGGCCACAGTCTCAGGAGTGGGTGACTTTCCCACTGGTTCTGGAGGGAGCCGCCCGCACAGCAGCCCCTGGAGGGTGGCCTACATGGCGTCCGGCGGCAGTGACAGCTGCACTGTGGTAGTGGTTGGGGGAGCCTCCTGGGCAGCTTCTGCACTGTCCGATATCTTCACTGTGGTGGTGGTTGAAGGAGCCTCCTGGGCAGCTCCTGCACTCACTGATGGCTGCATTGTGGTGGTAGCTGGAGGAGCCTCCTGGGCAGGCCCTGCACTCACTGATGGCTGCATTGTGGTGGTGGTAGGAGGAGCCTCCTGGTCAGCCCCTGCACTCCCTGATGGCTGCACTTCCACGGCTAGTGGTGGGGGCCCGTGACAGCTGGTGGTGGTGGCAGTGTCAGCCTGCCAACTTCCGCTGGCGTAGAGTGCCTCGTCTCCTCCTGTTCATGGGTCATGGATCCCTTACCCTTCCCGGCAGGGGTGGATTGGCTCTTCCCCTCTCTGCCTGGTGGTGCAGGCTCCTTACCCTTCTTCACAGCTGGTGCTGACTCCCTCCCCTTCTTCACAGCTGGTGCAGGCCCCTTCCCCATCTTCACAACTGGTGCAGGACTCTTCACACTCTTCCCTGGTGGCGCAGGACTCTTCCATTTCTTCCTTGGTGGTGCTGGCTCCTTCCCCTTCTGTGTTGTAGGTCAGGTATACTTACCACCATGAGTAGGTGGTGCTACCACTGTCCCCGTGGACTGTTTGGCTGAGGTACTGGGCTGTGTCGTTGGTACCCTGCCCATACATGCAGGACAGGGAGGGAGGGGTAGGGAAGAGGTCAATTTGGGAAAGGAAAAGCTTTTTAGGGACGCTGGGGCGGGTGGAGGGAGAAGTAATGAGAGTGGAGGATAAGGGAGTGGTTGTTGGAGGTGTCGGTCTGCTGGATTTGGGTGCAGGTGCATTGGCTGTCTGCGGATGTGAGGTGGATGGCTGTTGGGTGTCTGAGTGCTTGCGTTTGTGTTTCCCTGTGCCTCTCTTGTGTGTTGCCTTGTGTGCATGCTCATCCGTATGTGTGCCTGGCATGGGCTGGGGTTGAGGAAAATGGGACTGGGAAGTGGGAGTTAGAGGAGGGACGGTAGAAACAGGGCCAATGGCTGCCATCAGAGAGGAGGCCAGAGCCTGAATCGATCTCTGTTGGGCCGCCAATCCACTGTGAATGCCCCCCAGGAATGCATTGTATTGCTGCATCTGGGAGGCCAGCCCCTGGATGGCATTCACAATGGTTGACTGCTCTACAGAGATGGATCTCAGGAGGTCAAAAGCCTCCTCATTTATTGCAGCAGGGCTGACTGGGGCAGGGCCTGAGGTGCCTGGGACGAAGGAGATGCCTACCCTCCTGGATGAGCATGCATGGGCAACTCGCTGAGGGGCTACTGGGAGGGCGGTGTGGGGGTTGGCGGCTGTACCTGCAGCTGGGGTGGTCACAGAGGTGTCTGCCACCACCAGGAAGCTCCAATTGGAGGAGGTATCAGAGCCTGTGTTGTCCCCTCCAGTCTCCGCTGTGGAGCTCCCCTCGCCCTCTGTCCCACTGGTTCCCTCGACTTCGGTGGACTCTTCCTCTAGGGTCATGTGGGATGCAGCTCCTTCTGACGCCGGTGCCCCTGCTCCTTCGCCAGATGATGCTAATGCACAGAAGGACAGGATGACAAAACAAGAAAGGGGGGAGAGAGTCAAAGGATACACTGGGTCAATGACTGCATCAACACCACCGTTGGTGTACACAGCACCCTTACACACAGGGAACAGGCCTACACAATATGCATTGTACTACCAGTGATATGGCTAGTCACCAAGGCATGATGAGGAGCACACACCGCCAACTGCAGCACACCTTGGACCCACGCAGCCCTGCCTAGAAGTGACTACTAACAAGCTAGGTTACCTGTATTTGCCATGCAACCGTTACCCATCAGAGCACCCACTCTGGAATGTCTGGCCTGGCTTTAGGAGCACCCACTGACACACAACCACCACCCAGATACCACTCCACCAGCCAAAATCTTTAACGATACCCACAGTACTCAACCCCCTGTGGCTGCTGTGATTCCCTCAAGTCCCATCTAGCTCAGGGTAGGCCACCGCCAGTATGAGGGCCATCAGTGGGGTCAGGGTCCGAAGGGCACCCTTTCCTCGTTGGGAGGCCATCCCCAACTGGTCCTCCATGGTCTTCCGTGCTCAGTGTCTCAGGTCCTCCCACTGTTTTCAACAGTAAGTGCTCTGCCTGCCATAGACCCCCAGGGTCCGCACCTCCTTGGCGATGGCACGCCATATTCCCTTCTTTTGATGGGCGCTGACCTGCAGAAGCAATAAAGACAGGAAAACACCATTAAACTAGCAGTCCAGCCTGTCACACACACATGGTCCACCATACCAGTTTCCATCACCATTGGCACACACATTGCCTAGTGCTCAACATGTACACCGTCAACAGATAATCCCCCCTTACACAATGCCTTCACACAAATCCCCATGCATCCATGCCACATGCATTGTGCCCATAGTGTACTCACCTGTTGGTCTGGAGGCCCATACAGCAGTCCGTACTGAGATAGTACCCCATCCACCAGTCGCTCCAACTCCTCCGAAGTGAAGGCTGGGGCCCTTTCCCCGGTCACACTGGCCATAGTAGGTTCCAGACACAGGTCACAGCAGCACATGCAGTGTAGGTCTTCTCCTGTGGAAGGTCAAGAAACAAGTGAGGAATGATTTAGAAAATGGCGGTCACATCCACGGAGGTGTACACCGTCACCCCTGATGTACATCCCCATTGGCCACTGTACTCCATAGGACCTAATATTAGCCAATAAGGAATTGCACCGCGGTTCACGACCACCTACCGCCAGGATGCCCAACATCAGCAGAATTACCTCACTTCCACCTGTCCCTCCACACAGGACAGGCAGTTGCCATTTCGGGGAGGGGTGAACAGACCAATCGATAATTGCTGTGTCACAGGATTAATAGGCACATACTTTGAAAATTACACTGTCCTAATACATATTTGCACAATGTGGACTGCTGTTGTGGTATAGTTTTTCCAATTGTGACAGCCTACTGTTGTGTCCCTTAGATACCTACTGCTGCAGATGAAAAGGAGATGGAGACATACCCTTGTGTACAAACCCCTTGTGGACTTAGCTACACCGGCGGACAGGCACATTATACTCACCTATAGGATGGACAGGGCCACAATCACAGAGCTGTGTGCCCAATTGGAGCCTGACCTGATGTCAGCTATCCGTCATCCCACTGGGATCCCCCCTTTGGTGCAGAATCCATCAGTGCTCCATTTCCTGCCAACTGTTTTTTTCGAAGTAACAGTAGGCTTAGCAGCAGGAATGTCACAGCCAATGTTCTCAATTATGCTGGCAAGCGTCTTGTCTGCCCTGGTAAAACATATGTGAAGCTACATTGCTTTCCCCCAGGTAGAAGATTTGGCCACTGTGAAGGCCGGATTTTATGCAATGGGACATATCCCCAATATTATTGGTGCAATAGACGGAACACATATTGTGTTTGTCCTCCCCCCATCAGAATGAACAGGTGTACAGGAATCTTAAGAGTTTCCACTCCATGAATGTGCAGAAGGTGTGCCTGGTGGACCAATACATCTCCCATGTCAATGCTAAATATCCTGGGTCGGTGCATGATGCCTTTGTCCTGAGGAATAGCAGCATCTCAAATGTACTTCCAATGACACGCAGTTGAGACAGTGCAGCTTCACATTTCTATGACTATTGTTGTATTCTGTGTGGCAGTGGCATGCTGGCATTACCCACTTGTTACTTCTACTTACTGTCACCTATGGATTATCATTTTACAGATGTTGGTGATATGACAACAATGTCCTGATGTGATCACCACAGCCAGCAACAGGTCATTCTTTCTATGCCCTCACGATGTACAGTTAATTTGCAATGGATTTAACTGTTTCAATCAATAAAACATTTTAATAAATGAAATACTAGTAGTCAAGTTTTTTCCAAGGGTGTTTATTGTAGTGCTAAGAAATAGAGGGAAAAGTGCAATGGAATGCGGTGATGATGGAGAAAGTCCAGGGTATTTTTCTAGTTTGTTTGTAGCACAGGTGCAGTGACCAAGGGGCCATAGGAAGGCGTGGAATGGCAGTTCAAGGTGGACAAGGTGACTGAGTGGGACACAAGGGGACAATTAGGAGAGTCTAATTTCCTGGCGGTGGTCTTGGCAAGTGTCTCTGGCTTATGTCTGGTTCGCAGGGAGTGTTTGTAGGGTGGTTCACCTTCTGCAGAGGGAGGGATGCTGGTGGCCTGTGGGTCCTGTGGCGGGGCCTCCTGGCCACTAGCAGCAGTGAAAGTGGAGGGATGTCAGTTGACTGGCTAGGGGTAGGGGCCCGCTGATGTGCTGTTGCCTCCCTCATGATGTTGGCCATGTCTGCCAGCACCCCTGCTATGGAGATCAGGGTGTTGCTAATGGCCTGCAAGTCCTCCCTGATTCCCTGATACTGTCCATCCTGCAGCCGCCTGTTCTCCTGCATGTTGTCTAGGATTTGGCCCATCATATCCTGGGAATGTTGGTAGGCTTCCAGGATCTTGGAGAGTGCCTCCTGGAGAGTCTGTTCCCTGGTCCTGTCCTCCCCCTGGCGCACAGCAGTCCTCTCAGTTTCCCTGTTGGCCTGTGCCCCTGTCCCCTGAACGGTGTGCCCACTGCCACTGACCCCAGGTCCCTGATTGTCTTGGGTATGAGGTGTGACCTGGGGTCCCTGTATAGGTGGGCACACTGCTGATTGACGTGTCCTGGGGACAGAGGTTTGGGTACGCTGGGTGGGTGGTGTGGTGTTGGTTCCTGATGGGGGAGGCTCTGTGGTGGTCTGTGAGTGAGCTTGGGTGACAGGATGTCCAGTGGTCCCTGGTGGGCCAGGTAGGTCCTCCAGATTCAGAAGTCCAGAGTTACTGTCATCACTGGGGGCCTCTTCTGTTGGGGGACTGAATAGTGGTGGCACCTCATCTCCACTGACATTGGCTGGGATACCTGTTGGGGATGTAAATGATGTATTATGCTTCAAGTGTATGACATTTGTACTTCTCTACCTTCCTCTCTATGGTTGGTGTTGCCCTGCCAGCTTTCGCTTGTGTATGGTGATGTATTGTGGGATTGTTAGTTTCCCTATGCTGTGCCTGGTTTAGTGATGGGTGTCCATGCAGGGCTGGGAGGGGTGTCCATGCATTGGTATGGCATGCAGGGCTTGGCATTGGGGTTAGTGAGATGTGTAAGTGCAGTGTGTGGGATGAAGTGGACTGATGGGAGTGAGGGTGAGGGTGTGAGATGGCATGCAGGTATTGGGGGTGGGGTGGTAGGCAGTAAATATTGATTTACCAGTGTCCAGTCCTCCAGCAACTCCAGCGAGTCCCTCAGGATGCAGTATTGCCAGTACCTGCTCCCCCCATGCTGTGAGCTGTGGGGCAGGATTTGGGGGTTCACCGCCAGTCCTTTGTATGGCAAGCTGGTCTCTTGCTGCTATAGAATGTACTTTCCCCCGGAGGTCGTTCCACCTCTTCCTGATGTCGTCCCTTGTTCTTGGGTGCTGTACCACGGCGTTGACCCTGTCCGCGTTTCTCCACCATAACTCCACCTCCCTTGCTATAGATATCTGCTGTACCGGTGCTCCAAAGAGCTGTGGCTCTACCCTGAAAATTTCCTCCACCATGACTCTTAACTCCTCCTCAGTGAAACAGGAGTGCCCTTGTGGTGCCATGGGTGTTGTGTTGGTGAGGGTGTGTTGGGTAATGTGGTGGGGTGTGTGATGTGGAGTGCGTGAGGGGTGTATAGGTGTAAGTGGTGTGTGTGTCTAGTTGTCTCTATGCTCTTCTTCCCAGTCTCCTGGTGTCAATTGGTGTTCGTAAGGGGTTGTGCGTAATGTGAGTGTGTGTTTTATAGTGGTGTGGTGTGTGTATGGGTGTCAGGTGTGTATCTTTAGTATTGGCCAATGTAGTGTTGTTTTGTATGTGGGTGTCCATTCTGAGCATGGCGGTACGTACTGCCAATGGTTTACCACCATTGAATGTCCGCCGTGGTGATTCATGGGTCATAATGTGATGGGCGTTGTTTTGTTGGTGTAACGTTATGGGTTTTGGGACCGCCACTTTATCACTGACCTTTGGTCTGGCAGATTTGTGTATGTGGTAGTATTCTGTCAGATTGGTGTGTGTGTCATAATATGGTGAACGGATATCCGCCACTGCGGAAGTATGTTGGCGGCCGTCAGCATGGCAGTAAGCGGGATTTACCGCCAATGTCATAATGAGGGCCTTAGTCTTAAAATCAAATTATAAATATACAAAAATAATACTGGCTGTCCAAAGCAGCGAAAAAATTGCAATCTAATGAAAGCTTGAGCTACTACACACTCTAAGGTTTACAGTACAAATTAACAGCAAAAATAGCTGCGCAAACGAAATACCATACATTTAGAATCAGCAAAGAAAAGACAGCAACTGTTATTACATGTAGCGACCTTAATCTGTGTGGACCCTAGCTAACATCAGATTAGCATTCCATGTTTGGATTTCATGCAAAACTATTTAGTCACACAAATTTGGAGAACATCTAATTATGGCTCTGTCAAAATAGCGGTTGGTAACTAGGAACAAAAGCAAATAGATATAGCAATCAGTAAAATTTTCAGTATACCTGGCCTCAATATGGTTCAGCAAGCTGTAAAAGTCTTTGTCAATAGGACATCATTTAGGTCAGCAAAACATCAGGATTCAGCATCAAAGTTCAGAAAAGCAAAGTTTCTTTAATCAGTGAAGTTAAGCACATCTCCTCTCGGGACGGTCAAGAAAATAATGGCCTATCTTCTCTCGGTGCAGTCTGGCTAAGTTAGATTTCCTAAAACTACTTCCCACATCCTAACTGATCAGGGGATCGCATGTTTACGTTTAGCTCAATGAAACTAAACCCTTGTGAGACAACAGGGCTGATTGCAGAGGCCCCTAATTTTTTTCCCCCATTTTTCACTTTTTATTGGTGTTTTCCTGACTCTGATGGTGCCTTGGGTACTGCTAAACAATCCCAGGGCCTGTGCTCTATATAAAATAAGTATACAAATCAGGCTACTTATAATTGCCTATGTCAACCTACCTATAAGTCGCTAGTATTTGATTGGACATGTAGGTTTAGGGACCCCATCATAGGTAATGCACCCATGGGTGCACTGCTGAGGTGCCCAGGGTCATTTGAAAGGCAGGCCTGCCTTACTGGCTGTTTTTAAATTAAAGTTATATGCAAATTCGACTTTGGAATTAAAAGTACTTCCAAAGACTTAAACTACCTTATTTTTACATATAAGTCACCACTAAGGTGTGCCCTATGTGGCCCGGGGTTGGATGCCAATGTAACTATAAGCAGAGACCTTATAAAATAGTTTTACAAGCCCTGATGATGTAAAACAGCCACATTCGTTTTCCCTCACTGTAATGAATGGCCTCCTTAGGCTAAAATGGGGAGACTTTATTTTGATTAACAAAGTCCCCTTAAGTGTCAGATACCTCAAGTTTGGTATCAAATTAATTGTTAGAATGAATCCCACAACTTACAATTGTTGAATTGAATATAACTTGTTTAGGTAAAGAGTTTTAAACTCAACCTAAAAAGTTGCCAAGTTTAGCTCTGTAGTGCCCTTCTCTGATTGGCCAGCCTCTGGCAGCCTGGCCAGGCTGCATGATGAGGTATGAAGTGACCTGGGCTGAACACAAAGGGATTTGTCTGGGAGAGGAGAACTCCCCTCAGCAGATGGAGAAGCAGGAAGGGGAGAGGGCTGCCAAACTGGTCTTCAAAGGCAGGGAGGGACATTTGGAGTAGCCCAGCACCTCCCTCACATCCTGTTGGTCCCTGGGATTGCTTTTTGTCACACTTGCCAGGAAGTGGTTATCGCAGGGGGAAGGACCCTGCATCTGATTGGAGAACCAGGACCACCCTGTTTTTCACCCAGGAGCAAGGATACAACTGGCAGAGCTGCACCACACCTCAGTTACCACCAGATCCCAACAAGGAAGAACATCAGAAGAAGAAGGACTGCCCTGCTGGACCCCTGACCTGCACCTGGACATTGCACTCTGTAGGACTGCACCAGCTGTACACCTGGGCATAGAAGGAGTTTGCCTGGCTTCAACAGGTTCAAGGAGGGACTCCCTGTTTGCTAGAGGTGAAAAATTGCTAACCAGAGTCTCCTACACCAACTTCTGAAGAAACTGACCGGCGGACCACTATCCAGTGGCCAATTCGGAGTTTGTGCCAGGTGCATTCTGAGAGTTGTAGTCCGCACCCTCAAGGAGCAACTCAGAGCTTCTGGAACCTTGGGGTGAGCTGCGGACACAAAAAGAACCTTAAAAGAACATCTGGAAGAAGATCCAGAAGTTTGGAGAACTTTTGGAAAAAAGCTGCATAAAGGGACCGACCCGCCGCAGCAACTCTAGCCGGCGTGCCTCATCCGCAACCCAGCCTGACTTGCAGGTTCGGCCCGGTGAAGAAAATCTCCAAAAAAGTCACTAAGTCCGTACGTAGAAAGTTGACCGGGACCTCCCAGGCAGTGTATCCGAAGAGGGCTCCAGGGACGTCGGATCAAGATTCAGGTTTGGCCCGGTCGAAGGATTTTCATCTTGAAAAAGTGACTACATTTGAATGTAGAAATCTCCACCGGGGGCTCCTGCGACGCATATCCCATGAAGAGTTCCAGGAGGTCGGACTGGACTGGTGACTTGGTTTCACTGAAGAAAATCTTCAAGAAAACAAATAAGTCCGAAGATGAACTTTTGACCGAGGCCTCCTGCTTGCTATAGCCGAGCAAGGCCCCATCGCGATCGGCATTAAAGTTTGACTTTTCCCCGGTCGAGGTGTGACCAGATGACCAGATTGGCGCTATTCGTTTCTATGCGCTAAAAAGTATTCAGGGCCATATTTATACTTTTTGACGCAAAACTGCGCTAACGCAGTTTTGCGTCAAAAAAATTAGCGCCGGCTAACGCCATTCTGAAGCGCCATGCGGGCGCCGTATTTATACAATGACGTTAGCCGGCGTTAGCCGCCGGCGCTGCCTGGTGTGTGTGAAAAAAAACGACGTACACCAGGCAGCGCCGGCGTAGGGGGATATGGAGCTTGGGTGCCTAAAAATGGGGCAAGTCAGGCTGAGGCAAATTTTTCGCCTCAACCCGATTTGCGCCATTTTTTTCGACTCCCAACCCCCATAGAAATGACTCCTGTCTTAGCAAAGACAGGAGTCATGCCCCCTTGCCCAATGGCCATGCCCAGGGGACTTCTGTCCCCTGGGCATGGTCATTGGGCATAGTGGCATGTAGGGGGGCACAAATCAGGCCCCCCTATGCCACCAAAAAAAAAAAAAAAAAACACTTACCTGAACTTACCTTAATGTCCCTGGGATGGGTCCCTCCAGCCTTGGGTGTCCTCCTGGGGTGGGCAAGGGTGACAGGGGGTGTCCCTGTGGGCATGGGAGGGCACCTCTGGGCTCCTTCACAGCCCTCAGGTCCCTTAACGCCTGCCTTTTCCAGGTGCAAAAAAACTGCGCAAAAGCGGCCGTACGTCATTTTTTTTGACCCGCCCACTCCCGGGCGTGATTTTTGCCCGGGAGTGTAAATACGGCGCACATGCCTCGGAGCCAATTATTTAGACGGGAACGCCTACCTTGCATATCATTAACGCAAAGTACGTGTCCACGCTAAAAAATGACGCAAACTCCATGGACTTTGGCGCTAGACGCGTCTAACGCCAAAGTATAAATATGGAGTTAGTTTTGCGTCGAAATTGCGTCAAAAAAAACGACGCAATTCCGGCGCAAACAGGGTATAAATATGCCCCTCATTCTTTAAAAATTCTTATCTCCGATCGCCATTATCCAATTCTATTAATTTTGGTGTAATTTTAAAGATAAAAATATACTCTATTTTTAAATTGGTGTTGGATTTTTATTGTATTTTGTGTTTTACTTATTTATTGTTTTGTGATTTTTAAATGCTTTACACATTTGCCTCCTAAGTTAAGCATTGTCGCTCGTTGCCAACCTGTCAAGGGTTGAGCTGGGTTTAATTTATTGAGACCAAACTGAATCTAAGTGGAGGTTAGTGGCCTATTGCTATGTGTAGGTACTTACCTGCCTTTACCAATATTCCATTTGGCAACAACTCTCAAATCTACAATTTTACTACTACATGGTTCACAGGTCGATGATTGGTTTCCCTTTTTCCGCTCTCGGCATTCGGCTTGTCAGGTATCAATATTGTTGCAGCTTATCCTCTAGCTAGTGCACTCATTGTCTTCTCCTGGGAAGGTCAGTCTTACACATACTACAATAAACATTGTTTCACTAGCAAGTACAGCATCTTCTAGCAAGCAGCAAGCAGTTTCTCATGAGAACTAACTTCAGTTACGAGCACATGGACAGTACAGTGTAAAATCACAATTTAATGCTCTAAGCATCCAGTTTACAAAACGCCTAAGCAATACAGCTTGACATGAGGCCATGTAACTAGGCCAAGACCTTGCTAATTTAAGGCCTACGATTAATAAAGCTAATACACAATACATAACCCTTAATATGGCATATTACTACATTAATCAAATATAAGCTCAACATTTCATATCAATAAGCCATTAATAAGTACACTTCGTGAACATTGGTGGCCAGTCTAGTGGGCGCACCTTCAAATGCGTGCATTATTTTTCTCTACGTAAATACATTCTTCATGCAAATTCATACTCAGAATACATGAATATCCATTAATAAACTCATTAATAACTTCAGCGTTAACAATTCCTCCACTGATGACTGAATGTGTCATCACACTAAATCTTCCCACACAAATTTTTGCTTCAGCTAAAATTCTGTAATTTCCATCCCCTCATATGTTTGTTCCCTTTTTGAATTTCCACTAAACAATGTTTTTCTTTTCATTTCTTCCCTCCTCTGATCATTTTGCATTTTCTTCAATTATATCATTCTACACAATTAACATATTCCTCATGCTCCAATAATGCAAATCACAATAATCAATATCCCTTGTATTATTTTCAATAATATCCCCTTCCCAATGTTGCTGAGCCAATTTCGCACTGAAGCAAATCCTTTGCCAACTTTCTCCCAAACACCTGGTTCCTCCAACTCTTTCAAATCAGCACTTTCATTAGTCAGATTAGTAAGTAAGCCTCTAATTTCTTTACTATTTTCAGGAATATACCAGCAGCAATGCCTCAAATTCAGCATTGTGCAAACTATGCTATATTTTGCTAAAAGGATGTCTAACGCAAGGTGGTTCTGAAGAATCATAGATCTCACTGCAGCCGTTTCTGTATCCATTAGGATCATGGATCCTGAAAAATTTCTCAGCATGTTATCCTCTATAGTAGACAACTTTAGAATCTTCATAGAATTCAGAACAACTCATACTGAAGGAATTATTGCTCCAAATATATCCCCCACTATACCAGAAGGAGACTCTCTCCTTTCTCTACGGTGATGTAATTCAGACAATTTCGGTAATCTCTTTAAGTCATCAAGTTGGAACATCTTTGGAAAAACTGTCCCCAAATAACATGTGCCATACCATTCTCTTGGAAGACGGTAATAAGCATCAGGTCCACAAATGTAATATATGCCAGTAATCGCTAGATCCTATCCATTCAACATAAATGTCCATTTAATCTGAAACAAAAACACATGCCTCCATTCACTCATTCCCACAAACAAAGTGTCAGTACTAGATCTAGGTCTATACACACAAAGCTTCCCTACGTGTTGCACATCTAAAGCTAATTTCCCTTGTGCTTTTATTTCACTGAAAGCATAATCATTTCTAAAAGTCATTTTCTCTAAGCCTTTTTTTATCTTCTCCTTCAATGCTTTCCTCCTGTCATCTGTCTGATCTATGAAGCTCTTTTCTAAAGGTGCAAGCAAGCATGTCAGGTTGTTACGGTGTGTATAAGCTGTGCCAAAAGTTAATGTAGGCTCGAAGAAACCCCTCAATAATACTATGTCATTGTCCTTAGCTACTCTATTCAGATACCTAATTATGGGGACAAACGAAAACACAACGTCATGATTAGAGTACAAATACTGAATGCACTCTTGGTTATAGAATCTTGTTAGTAACAGACTACAACTTATCCCATAAATAAGAGGCAAAATATGGTAGGTAACTCCTTCTTCGACTGATGAAGGAATTTGCAAACACACAAAACAATTCCTCGCATCCATCGTCTCAACATACTCCCTCAATAAGCGATAGAAAACATTAGAAGAAAGTTCCCCTTGTTCATTGTCTATGTGCAGATACTTCTCATCTAACCTAAATTTCTCTATTGCTGTTAATGCAGTAGTTGTCTCTAAAGCTGAAGTATGGTTGGCTTTACTCCTGTCAAGAACAATCATAACCACAATCAATATCACACACAATATCACGCACACAATTGCCAAACCAACACTCATGTATTTACAGCTCCTATTCTACCTACCCTGCTGGCTAATGCCACCCATGATATGTAAAGAATCAGAAAGTAGAAGAGAAAATTTAGAAATTATGCAGCAAAAATCAAAAACAAAAGTAGTCTTCCAGCAGTTATTTAGAGCTTTCAGTCTAATTTCTAGGATCCTTTTTCTCACAAATCGGTAAGTTTGTCAAAATTGGTTTAGCAACTTGTCAAATCAGGTTACCTTGTCAAATCAGGTTCTCAAAAGTATTTTCCGGTTATTTTCAACAGTTTCTTTTTCTTTGTACTTTTTCTCAATTTGATTCAACAGTTCATTTCATCAGATTCCTTCAAGTGCCAAAATATTGACCTGGAATCTCTCGAGCAAAACAAAAAGACAAAAATTCTATTTGCCATTCACTTGTTGTTGCATATGCCGATTCAGGACCTGCATACCTTCGACTTGCTATTCTCTTTCTTTTCAATTTTCGATCTTTGTTCAATTCTCTTTCACTTAGGTCTTCCCTTCTTGTTGTATGTACTTCTTTCTCTATTGTTGTCAGAACAACTTCTTCCTTTCTATTTGCTTGTGACTCCAGCCACTCATCGCCTTTCAGTGGAACTTTGGTCAATGCTCTTCTCGGTGTTGAACTCAAAACTTCTTCTTGCTTTGCAGGATTTTCTCTTGACGCATCTGCAACTGGTTCAGGAGGAGTCAGATCACATTGGCTCTGATGTGCCTCAACTCTTTCCCCCGGGGTCTGACGTTTGCTCCGTTTGTCTCTCTCCTTCATCTGCTTTGGGAAAGCCCTCCTCTGACTAGGCTCTCCTGCTGTCTCAATAGAAATTTGTTCACTGACACTCTCTTGGAGGTCTTCTCTTTCGTCTCTCACAGGAGTGACTGAACCATTCTCCACTTGCTCAGATCCGGTCTCAGTTCCTTTTTTGTCTCTTTCAGGCTCTGAGGCTTTTCTGGTTGTTGTTGGTACTGTCAACAACTCCTCTTCATTGTCCAAGGGACATGCCACTTTTCTTGTGTGACTTGCGGGGATCCAGTTTGGAACTCCAGCACACTTCACAGCTGTGGTAGGAATCAAAACTACCTGGAACGGGCCTTTCCACTGAGGTTCCAAACACATCTTCTTCACAGGTTTTTGGACCACAACACAGTCACAAGCTCTCAGGTTGCGTCCTTGCTCTTGGGATGTCTGCTTCCACCTGCTGAGAGAAAGAGCCAACCACATCAGCCAAAACCTTGCAGTAGTCCAACAACATATAATCTGTTATGTTCACAAGGGCATTCACAGGAACCGCTGGCAACCTCATTGCTCTGCCCATGAGGATGTTGCGCGGTGACAATCCTGTCTTCCTGTCGGGTGTGTTTCTCATTGCCATCAGAACTAACAGCAGTGCGTCAGGCCATTTCAGATTTGTGGATGCACACATTTTTGCAATTTTTGATTTCAAGGTACCATTCATCTGTTCCACTAGTCCTGATGCTTCAGGGCAGTAACTACAATGCAACTTCTGTTCAATGTTCAAAGCTGCACATAGTAATTTAATTACTTCCTTGTTGAAGTGACTTCCTCCCTCTAATTCTAAAGAGATTGGAAACCCGAAAGGTTGTAACAGTTTCCTAAGCAGTAATTTCACTATTGTGAGGCTGTCATTTCTTTGTGTAGGGTACGCTTCAATGACTAAAGATGCAGACAATCACCAACACATATCTCAAACCTCCACCCAGAGGCATCTCAACAAAATCCATTTGCATTCTCCTGAATGGACCTCCTGCTCTTCCAGTGTGGCTCAAATTGACCACTGTCCCTTTTCCCATGTTCATCTGCTAACAAATGACGCAACAATGGGAAACTGCTTCAGCAACTTGTCTAAACCTCGGATTAATCCAATTCTGCTTGAAAGTACGAATCATTGCATCCCTTCCAACATGTGCCTGACATGATAATACCTAGCCATTTGAGACAATAGACTATTTGGAAAAAACAGTTGACCCTCTTCTGAAACCCACAATTCATCTGGTCGCTGTACACATTTCATTTTGCTCCATGAATTTTTTTTCTCCCTGTCAACAGTATTTTGCAATGTTTTCAATTCTTCCAAGGTATCTATTACCTTGGACATGTTTCATCTTCTTCAGGTAACAATTCCCACTTATCCTTGAACGATATACTGTTCAATGCGCAAAACCTTGCGACTTGATCCACATATCCATTTCTCATTGATACAAAATCTTGCGATGTCAGATGTGAACTGCATTTCACCAAGGCAATCTTTTCAGACATTTGCATAGCTTGCAACAAATCTCAAATTCTTTCATAATTTCTCACTGGTGAAGCACAAGAGGTCTTGAAACCTCTCTGTGACCACAATTGGCCAAAATCATGGACTATTCCAAATCCATACTGGCTATAAATACAGATGGTAACTTTAATCTGAGCAGAAACATGGCACGCTCTAGTTAAGGTTACCAGTTCTGCTACCTGTGCAGAATATACTCCTCGAAGCCAGGACACTTCCAGTATATCAGTAATTGTGCACACAGCATATCCTGCTCAAAGTACTCCTGTACTGTCTCTTAGACAAGAACCACCAACAAAGATAATTTGGTAATTTTCTTCCAGTCGGGTATCTCTAATATCAGGTTTCGGTTTTGTGCACAGATCAGTTACTTCAAGACAACAATGCTCAATGTCTTCTAATTTTTCAAATTTGACATTTTCATTCAGAAGCAAGGTTGCTGGGTTCAGCACTGTACATCTTTTCAATTACACATTTGGTGACCCAAAAATACTCGTCTCATATCTGGTCAATCTTGCACCTGTTACGTACTGGGTCTTGGTTCTGATAAGTAAAACTTCGACTGAGTGAGGGACCAAAAACTGTCAGGGCATGTCCTATCATAATACCTTCACACGGTGTGAGGCGCGGTCCAACCGCTGCAACTGCACGCACACTGCGTGGTAAAGCTGCTGCGATTGGGTCCAAAGTAGCTGAAAACTATACTACTAGGCGGTTTACACCTCCATGGACTTGCATCAAGACAGACAAAGAACATGAATAACATTCATGACAAAATAACATGAAGGACTTTGTGTAATCAGACATACCCAAAGCCGGAGCCTTGCACAGACTCTCTCTCAATTCAGAAAATGCTTCCATGGAAATCTAGTCTAACACTAGGGGATCAGTGACTTCTTCTTCAGCTTCTGCAATGGCTTGGAAATGACTGAAAAATTGGGGATCCATTGGCGACAGTAACCTACCATCCCTAAGAACTTTCTTACATCTCTCTGTGTGGTGGGGGACTTATTTGCAATATGCTGTGACCCTTTCTCTGGATATAGTCCTTATTCCTTTCTCAATCTGGTGACCCAAGAATTTCACTTCTCTCTGACAGTACTGTAATTTAAGTGGAGACACTTTATGGCCATTCTTTTCCAAAGGATTCAGTAAGGCAATTGTGTCATACTTGCACTTGACCCTCGTTTTGGACGCAATCAGTACACTGTACCAAGGTCGATTGGAAAGGAAATTCCAACTACTCCAAATTATTTTTCAAGATCTGATTAAACATGGAAGGTGACTGTGAAAACCCTTGAGGAATTCGACACCAACAGTAAACTCTGTCCAAAATGTGCAACAAAAGAGAAATTGGCTGTCCTCATGAAGAAGCACAGAAAAGAAAGCTTGTAGCAAGTCAATAACAGTTAATTTTCAGCATCACATGGAATCTGAAACAGGATCACGGCTGGATTTGGCACCACGGGGCAACATTTGATCACAATGTCATTTATTTTTTTCAGGTCTTGGACAGCTCAAACTTTCCCACAGAGCTTTTTCAATCCCATTATCGGGGAATTACATGGGCTGCTCAACACTTCTTTCAAGTCCCCTTGTTTGACAAATTCTGCAATTATGTGAGCAACTTTCATACGGATATCCTGTGGCATGTGATACTGGGGAATCTGAGGGAAAATCGCATTTGGCTTTACAGGAACTATAACTGGCTCAACTCCCTTTATCAGAGCTATCTCTTTCCCTGTAAATCAGGAGGAAGCTCCTTCAGCGAGAACACTGGAAATAAATTAATCAGGGGGTAATCCTCATTTATTGTCTCACATTTGGTCTCTGGAGTTGGGTCACCCTCATCTTCACTATTCGTCTGTATAAAGATTGCATCATTTGAACAAGTAATCGAGCACCTGGTTTAACACAGCAAGTCTCTTGCAAGTAGGCATACTTGACTTGAATCACAGACTACAAATTTGTGCAATCCTTTAAAGTTGCTAATCTCAACCTGAGCTGGTTCTGTAATTGGGTTGGTCAAAAACTGATTCACTACTCCTACTATCTGGACTGTCTTTCCTGAAAAGGGAAATCTGCAGGTCTTATTGGAGAGTGTGTAGCTCCTGTGTCAACCAAGAATTAAACCTTGTGACCCATTACCTTTCCCTTCAACACGGGCCTTTCTGATTAACTTCTAAAGAAGCTGCAAGCACATATTCCTCTTCATCTGATCTCTTGCTCACTCAATCATCGTTTATTCCATTCTCACTGTGTAACAGGAATTGGTGAACAGTGTTATTACTTTTATTAGATCTCTAACTTGTGAACTGTTGAGGAAGCATCACCTGCTGCTGTTCCATTGGGGATGGAGGTATTTGAATTTGCTTTCTAGTTACCATCGGAACCTGCTGTTGCATTAGCTGCAACTGTGTCATTTGCACACGTGGCATTTGCACCTGCTGCATGGGTTGAAAATTCTGCATTTGATTCACATTGTTATGAAAATTCGGATTATGACCTCTCATTGTTGGTCCATTCATGTTTTGAAATGAGTTGATGTCACTTGTTTGCTGAACAACACCTTCCTGCACCATCATCGGACACTCCCATTTCCAATGTCCGACTGCTCCGCAAGCGTGACAAGGTAACACTCTCTTAAGTCCCTGCACATCATTCTGAACCGCTACAGTATTCAGATTGGGACTACGATTTCCATTACCAACTCCTCTGTGACCTCTACCTCTCATTTGATTTTAAAACACTACATTTCCCTGCTGCTGCTGTTGCTGTCTGTGCCACTTTAATCTGCATCATCATTGCCTTTTCTTCAACTTTCTCTGCCTCAACTCAATCTCATCACTACAATACTTTGCATATTGCAATACCTCATCAATCAGCTTTGCTTGCCAGCAAATCAAATGACTCATAATCATCTGGCTAATTTCAGGTCTCAACCCTTCCACAAATCTGAACACAAAATGAATCATGTCTTTTGGCTCAATCGTTTCCGTACCACCCTAATGTTTAAAGGCCTGCAACAATTTCTCATAATACGCATGTATCAACACCTTGGCTTCCTGAGCTGTCCTGTCTATTCTCTGCCAGTCAATGGTTTTGGGTGAAATTCTCGTTTTAAAAAATTCAGTCGCCTTATAGTAATATTTAATTACTTCAGGAGATGGTGCACCTGTAGTCTGATCCCTCGCTGGTTCCTTTGTCGGACAATAAATACTCCTCTTACACCCCATCCATAAGTCAGCTGGAACTGCTATTTCTAATAGAGGGTTCAAGTCTTCCCACAGGCACTTTGCAGGTTTCACAAACCTGTCTATCTGTTGGTTCCATTGTACTGGCTTCACTCTCAACCTGGGATAGTCATTTGTAAAAGACAGAATGTCACTTCTGCTCCAAAGGACATGAACAAAATTCCCTCCTGGAATCTCTCTCAGTGGTAAAATCTTCAATGGATCCTTACCCTGCTGCACATTTGCAGTCAATTCCACAGAATCCCTTTTATTTTCTCTCTTTTTTTTGCCTAGCTGCCTTCCCATTTGTCTAAGGCTCCCCATGTTTGGACACTTTGAGTAACTCCTTAAGGTATGCCTTCATCCCTGCAGATCACATGTGTTTGAAATCTTTTGTGTCAAAATCTAACCTGTAACTCCTTTTCAAATGCTTTGTTTTCTATATTTCAATGCCGTACTTCTCTGCCAGGTCTGCTAACCTTTGATGCACATTGCTCACCTCCCTCGAAATTTTCGGACACAGATATCTCAGTTCTGCCTCAGTGTAGGAATCTAATCTGTTCACTCCCCTAGTCCCTTCAATGAGCTCTCCCGCTACCATTCCTAGCCTCGTATAGTACAAGTACTTCTCTCCCCTAGGAAAACTCTGTGGGGTATTCAGCTTGTCTAACCATTCAGTCAATTGTGGGGCAGTCAAATCTTGGAGCAAAATATTATTAGCCTGGGCACTTGGTACTTGATGCACAACTGTATTTGGGGACTGCGACGTCAGTAATTTCAGACTCTGACTGGCATTCGACCCTATGATAGTATCCGGAGGAACTCCGAATGGAATAAGGTCTAACAATGATCTCAATCCATCAAAAGCATGTCCCACAGGAGAGACTACTTGGATATGCTCATTAAGTCATTGAATTCTGATTCAGGACTCCCTGTTCATTTGTACCGGTTTTCTCGTGTGCAAACAAAGGTACAACTGGACCAGTGGTGACAGGTGCAGATACAGCATCTGGGTTTGGTCTGACACTGAAATTCGGTTGGTGCATAGTTCCCATATTCTGACTCATCAATGCAGACGTCTCTGTATGGGTCCCTGTTATCGAAGTGTACTTCAGCATTACTTGTGATTGCATTTGCAGCAGTAAGAGTGGAGTTGGCTCTGTCTGAACTAACATCGGTTTTGGGAAAACCTGTCCTGTAGGCACTAATAGGTTTGTGGCTGTTTCCATTACGGGTAGAGCAGGGTAAATTCTTGGGACAGCCGACTGTGGCACCTGATCTGGTGCTACCGGAGTAATAGGTGTGGTAACACTGCTCTACATTGGGCTCTGTCTCATGCTCAGATTTAACCTGCACTGGACTCACTGTCACAGTAACCTGTATCGGTGCTAAAGAATTTACACTGGTGCTCAGACCACTCTCTTGTGCTGCATACAGCGGGGGACAATTTCTCAATAACTGCAAAATAAACTCATCATCGTCTGACTCTTCCTCAAATGTCAAAGATCTCCTAGACTCCTTTGGTCTCCGCTCCCTGCTCTCGGAAGGGCTCCTATTTGTTTTTTCTGCTAGCTTTTCTCCCTTCTATCTCACTGTCTTGTGTATTCCCTGAAACAATTTAATCCCCTGTAAAGTCTTGGCTCTCCACATTTTCTGAGCACTGTCCCATCTAGCCTCCTCTAGTGTCTTGTCTGCCTTTTTCATTCTCCTCTCAAATTTCTGTTGCTGTTGCTGTCTGGCTACTAACTCCCAGATCGCTAATGCTTCGAACTGTGCTGGTTTTGGAGGGGATTTCAGATCATACAACACCATCATCAGATGCTATAATCTCCTCAAATTAAGGGGGTCATTACAACCCTGGCGGACGGTGTTAAAGATGCGGTAATACCGCAAACAGGCCGGCGGACAAAAAAAGGGAATCATGACCCTGGCGGAAACCGCCAACAAAGACAGCCACTTTAACACACCGCCCGCCACGGCGGTACAGACAGGCAGCGCAGCGGTCACCGCCAACAGACAGGCGGAAGACATTGTACCACCCATAGTATCACAACCCGCCAATCTGCCACCTTTTCAGGGGCGGATTCACTGTGGATAAAAACACGGCGGAAACAGTTACTGCAATGGGAAAACGCTAACCTCAACACATCCCACGAGGAACGAGGACTCCATGGAGCCCGAATTACACATTCTTCCGGCCCTTGTATTCCTACTCATCTACGAAGACCAACAGTGGCGCGGCCGAAGACAACGGTGAGTACAGCACCTACGAAATGGGGGAGGCAAAAGTTAGGGGGACACCCACGAAACACTCCCACCCCCACCCTCACATATTAAAACATACACACCAATGCATCCCAAAAAATCACAGTAACAACGCACAATCTGAAGAATGCAAAGACAAAGCGAAATCTGTTCAAACATTGTAATGTATCAATATACTTGTCTGTCAAAAATATACAGATATATATGAAAATCAGCCAGAAATATATACATTACGAGAAGTAGTGCAGATATGCACATAGCAATGTCCGTGCACCACTAGTCCAAAAATGCATGGGCGAGGCCCACAAAAGATACCTGTCCTCAATCGGAGAGAACACTGCCGGGGCACCAGATAGAAATACTACAGGCACCTCAGGGTGAAGGGAAGGGGGGGCACCTCAGCCGGATGACTGCAAAGCCAGATCCAGGACGTGGCTCTATGCCCATTGATGTATCCTGGGGAGTGCAAAGCCACAGTCTCTCAAGTCTCTACAGTGGGTGGTTTGCCCACTGTTCAATCCTGGGGAGTGCAAAGCCACAGTCTCTCAAGTCTCTACAGTGGGTGGTTTGCCCACTGTACCATCCTGGAGAGTGCAAAGCCACAGTCTCTCAAGTCTCTACAGTGGGTGGGTTGCCCACTGTTCAATAGTGGGGAGTGCAAAGCCACAGTCTCTCAAGTCTCTACAGTGGGTGGTTTGCCCACTGTACCATCCTGGGGAGTGTAAAGCCACAGTCTCTCAAGTCTCTACAGTGGGTGGGTTGCCCACTGTTCAATCCTGGGGAGTGCAAAGCCACAGTCTCTCAAGTCTCTACAATGGGTGGTTTGCCCACTGTACCATCCTGGGGAGTGCAAAGCCACAGTCTCTCAAGTCTCTACAGTGGGTGGGTTGCCCACTGTTACATCCTGGGGAGTGCAAAGCCACAGTCTCTCAAGTCTCTACAGTGGGTGGCTTGCCCACTGTTCCATCCTGGGGAGTGCAAAGCCACAGTCTCTCAAGTAGAAAACATCAGCCAGTGGCTCTGGAGGGGGACTGGTGGCCAGACTGGATCAGTCTCCCCGTGAAAGTTCCTGTCCCGTCACTGTCCCAGATGCACATGGGATAAGAATGCTTGATGTGGCAGTCTTTACATTCTTACCCGGCGCATGCCCTGTTCAGCGGTGCTTTGCCATGGCGGTGCATGCCCTGTTCAGCGGTGCTTTGCCATGGCGGTGCTTGCCCTGTTCAGCTGTGCTTTGCCATGGCGGTGCTTGCCCTGTTCAACAGTGCTTTAACATGGCGGTTCTGGACTGTTCAGCGGTGCTTTGCCATGGCGGTGCTTGCCCTGTTCAGCGGTGCTTTGCCATGGCGGTTCTGGACTGTTCAGCGGTGCTTTGCCATGGCGGTTCTGGACTGTTCAGCGGTGCTTTGCCATGGCGGTTCAGGACTGTTCAGCGGTGCTTTGCCATGGTCGTGCTTGCCCTGTTCAGTGGTGCTTTGACATGGCGGGTTTGGACTGTTCATCGGTGCTTAGCCATGGCGGTATCTGGAACGGGTATTGGTGTGTGGCATGACGATCCCTAGACTGGGCAGTGGTGTGTGGCATGACGTTCCATGGACTGGGCATTGGTGTGTGGCATGGCAATACCCAGACTGGGCATTGGTGTGAGGCATGACTTTCCCTCATAGCGCACCGGGGCTGTGGCAGCCGGGTCCCTCCTGGGCAATGACTCCAGCGGTGGTCTCCTGACCAGTGACGATACTTGGGCCCTCCTGCGCAATGACTCCGGCGGTGGCGGTAGTCTCCTGACCAGTGACGATACTTGGGCCCTCCTGGGCAATGACTCCGGCGGTGGCGGTGGTCTCCTGACCAGTGACGATACTTGGGCCCTCCTGGGCAATGACTCCGGCAGTGGCGGTGGTCTCCTGACCAGTGACGATACTTGGGCCCTCCTGGGCAATGACTCCGGCGGTGGCGGTGGTCTCCTGAGCAGTGACGTCGGTGCTGGCGGTGGCGTCTCGACCGCCGGGAATGATGCCGCCCTTCTCCGCCGTGAGACTCACAACAGGCTGGGCAGACTTCCTCTGGCCCTTCCCCACCTTTGGTGGAGTCACAGCTGACTCTCCAATCCCCTTGGGACTCCTGTGAGTTGTTTTCCCACCAGGAGTCTTCACACGGTCCTGTCGTCCACTTTCCAATTTCAGAGCCTTTACAGGGGGTGGGCTGCCAGTGCCTTGGCTTCGGGTCATACTGCCTGCCCTGGTGGCCGGTGCACTCCACATACCTTGAACAGGCACCACTAGTATTGGAGGCTTTTTGGCTGAGGCGCTACGACGGACTGATGAATTGGAGGGGGGGTGTGGGGGCAAAAAGGTCAACTTTACACAGGGACAGTTTCTGATGAACACTGGGATGGGTAGTTGGAGGGGGTCTGGGAGTGGAGAAAGAGGAGGTGGTTGTAGGAGGTGTCACTTTAGGTGTTTTGGGTGCAGGTACTGGAGGCTGTCGTGAGGTGGATGGATGTTGGGTGTGTGGGTGCCCACATTTGTGTACTTTGGGAGGAGGCGTCACAGACACACTGGGAGAGGACACAGGGGATGTGTAAATGGCAGTGGAGGTGGTGAGTGCAGGTGAGAGGCTTGTGGTGCTGGGTGTCCTGGTGCGATTCCTGGTGCCTGTAGATGTGGTGCATGCAGGTGTGTGTGTAGACGAGACTGGGAGGGAGGAGGGAGAAGAGGAGGAGGGGGACACAGTGGAGGCAGTGGATGTTGCTGTTTTTGTATGTGGGTGAGGCTTGCGTAAGTGCCTGTGGGTTGTGTGGTGCCTATGTTTGCTTGAGCTACTTGTGTGTGCTGACTTGTGTGCATGCTGGTCTGTAGGTGTGCTTGGGATGGGCTGGGGTACAGGGGATTGGGTCTGGGTGGAGGAGGTTGGAGGGGGGAGGCTAGACACAGGGACAATGGCTGCCATCAGTGCTGAGGCCAGAGATTGCAGGGTTCGCTGAAGGACAGCCTGACCAGAATGAATGCCCTCCAGGAATGCATTACCGTGTTGCAACTCTCGTTCTACAGCCTGGATGGCATTCACAATGGTAGACTGCCCAACAGTGAGTGACCTGAGGAGGTCAATGGCCTCCTCACTGAGGGCAGCAGGGGTGACTGGGGCAGGGCCTGAGTTGCCTGGGGCGATGGTGATGCCCACCCTCCTGGGTGAGCGGGCACGGGGCGAACACTGAGGGGCTGCTGGGAGGGCGGTGCTGGTAGGGGAGGTGGCGGCTGTACCTGTAGAAGTGGGGCGCACAGATGGTGCCGCCACCACAAGGGAGCCCCCATCGGCGGACGAGTCCGTGTCGCTGCTTGGTGATCCGGTGGCCGATGTGAAGCTCCCCTCGCCCTCTGTCCCACTGGTGCATTCTGAGTCCGTGGTGTGGCCCTCCATGGCCAAGTGGGATGCAGCTCCCTCGTGCTCCGGTGCCACTGTACCTCCGCCTGATGATGCTGATGCACAAAAGAACAGGGAGAGCACAAAAAGGGGGGGGAGAGACAGAAGAAGAACAGGTTGAGTGCATGGCATACCGCTACCGTTGGCGGACAAGACAGACACAGCAGCCCCCTGCATTACGCCGTGCTCCTGGCCTCTGCATATGCAATTCCTGGGATATGGCCTACATCGCTAAGGTGGACATCTGCACATATGGATGCCACAGGGGCAACTATACCTGTACTTGGCACTCTACTGAGGTGGGGTAGAGTGCCACATGGGCTGCATTACAGAGGGGCCTAGTCTACGCATTTCTGGCTGGCCTAGGTACACCCACAGCCCTCCTCCCCCACCCAGACCCCTCTACTGTGCGCAAAGTCAGCAGAATGAGGTTGTACTCACCCCCTTGTGTCTGCTGTGATGCCCTCAAGCGCCCATCCAGCTCTGGGTAGACCACCGCCAGAATCCGGAACATCAGGGGGGTCATAGTGCGACGGGCACCCCTCCCACATTGGGAGGCCACCCCCAGCTGAGCCTCCGCCGTCTTCTTGCTGCAGCGGCGAATGTCCTCCCATCTTTTACGGCAGTGGGTGCCCCGTCTCTGGTGGGCCCCCAGGGTCCGGACGTCCTTGGCGATGGCACGCCATATGTCCCTCTTCTGGTGGGTGGTGACCTACATTACATGCACAAGGGAAGAAGAGAAGTCATTACCAACTGCACCGTCGATGTGAGTGGCCCCCATCCCTACTCTAGCCATTTGGCCCATTCATTGACATGCATTAATGTTCCCTGAACTCTGCCCCCTTCCCTCTTACACCCAGCCCTCTCCACCCAGTCCTAGCCCATACAACGTGCTCCCTCCCCTGTACTAACCTGTTGGTCTGGAGGACCGTAGAGTAGCGTGTACTGGGGGAGGACCCCGTCTACCAGTTTCTCCAACTCCTGAGCAGTGAAGGCAGGGGTCCTTTCCCCAGACGCAGCAGCCATCGTCGCTTCCAGACCGAGGTCACAGCAGCACTTGCAGTGTAGGTCCTCTCCTGTCGAAGGTCAGGTATCTAGTGATTGAACAGATAGAAAATGGCGGTGACGTCCACGGCAGTGCGTATCATCACCGCCGGCGCACCTGTTCATTAGCTCCTGGGACCCATAGGGTCCTATGTGAACCAATGCAGCATTGCGCCGCGGTCTACGACCGCCTACCGCGATGGTGTGCAATGCCAGCGCAGTTACCCCACAATCCCATTGTCCCAGTGTAGAGGTCAGGCAGCCGCCATTTCAGGGGCCCACATGGCTTCATTTAATTCTGCGTCACACATAGCTAGGCCTACACTCAACACACATACAGGAAGGGTTTTGTGTGTGGTGTCGTGTTCTGTGTAACTGTGGGTACATACCTGGATGAAAATTGACTTTATCGTCGCTCTTGTCCTTCGTAGGCGCCGTCAGCTGGGACATGTGAGAAGATGGCGGAATCCTCTGGTGTACCGACCGCTGGTGGACCTGTTGACAATGGAAGAGCAACATGTAATCGTCACCTACAGGTTTGACCGTGCCACAATCCAGGACCTATGTACCCAGTTGGAGCCAGACCTGATGTCACCAATCCGCCATCCCACTGGAATCCCCCCTGACGTGCAGGTGCTGTCAGTGCTCCATTTCCTTGCAAGTGGCTCTTTTCAGACAACAGTGGGCATGGCATCAGGGATGTCCCAGACTATGTTTTCCAACGTCTTGTCCAGAGTGTTGTCTGCCCTGCTGAAACACGTAAGGAGATACATCATTTTCCCTGAGGTGGAGGATTTGCCTACAGTTAAAGGTGACTTCTATGCCCTTGGACATATCCCCAACGTCATAGGTGCCATTTATGGGACCCATGTAGCTCTGGTCCCCCCCCCACAGGAGTGAACAGGTGTACAGAAACAAGAAGAGTTATCATTCTATGAATGTACAGATGGTATGTTTGGCATACCAGTACATCTCCCAGGTTAATGCTATGTTCCCTGGCTCTGTGCATGACGCCTACATCCTGCGGAATAGCAGCATCCCTGATATGATGGGTCAACTCCAGAGGCACCGTGTATGGCTATTAGGGGACTGGCTACTGACCCCAGTGAGGAATCCCAGGACCAGGGCAGAGGAACGCTACAATGAGGCCCATGGGCGGACTAGGAGGGTGCTCAAACGCACCTTCGGCCTCCTTAGGGCCAGGTTCAGGTGCCTCCATATGACAGGTGGTTCCCTATTCTACTCACCGAAGAAGGTGTGCCAGATCATCATCGCCTGCTCGATGCTTCATAATTTGGCTTTACGACGCCAGGTGCCTTTTCTGCAGGAGGATGGTCCAGATGACGGTGTTGCGGCAGCTGTGGAGCCTGTGGAGCCTGGGGACAGTGATGAGGAGGAAGCTGAGGAAGAAGACAACGACAACAGGGAGTCAGTCATACAGCAATATTTCCAGTGACACACAGGTGAGAACATTTTCAGACTTTACATTACATTCACTGTCACACGTCTTCCTCTATTCTGTGTGTAATTACTTGGGATTATTTGGTAATTGAGTTGTTTCTTTCCATTACGGTTTCACAGGTGTGGTTACCAACGTGTGTCATCTACATGCATCCTTCAAGGACTTTTGATGTGTGACATTGGTATGTTGCTTTTACATCGCACAACTCATTTTCACACTGTCATTGATATTACATTTTAACAAATCATAGACTGACTCCAGATTGTTTTGTGTTTCAAGGGTGTTTATTGCACTGCTCAAAATTGGGAGGGGGTTGTTAAATGGTGATGGGTGATGGCGGAGGAATGTCCATGGCAGAGTCCAGTCTATTAGTCTCACAGGTGCACTGCCCATCTGGGCATTGGAAGAGGAGCTGGGGCAGTTCAAGTATGGACAGGGTAACAAAGTGGGGCAGTGGGGGGACAATCAGGGTGGTCTCATTTCCTGGCGGGGGTCTTGCCATCTTGCTCTGTCCTGTGGGGTGCTGGTGTGGTGGTCCTGTGGCGGGGCGTCCTGTCCACTAGCGCCGGCGGAGGTGGTGGGCAGTTCATCGTCCTGGCTAGTGTCAGGGGCCCCTTGGAGTGCCACGGTGTCCCTCAGGGTCTGCTGTATGTCCTTCAGCACCCCTACGATGGTGCCCAGGGCGGAGCTTATGGTCCTGAGCTCCTCCCTGAACCCCAAATACTGGTCCTCCTGCAGGCGCCGGGTCTCCTGAAACTTGACCAGGACCGTGGCCATTGTCTCCTGGGAGTGGTGGTATGCTCCCATGATGGAGGTGAGGGCCTCGTGGAGAGTGGGTTCCCTTGGCCTGTCCGCCCCCTGTTGCACAGCAGCCCTCCCAGTTCCCCTGTGTTCCTGTGCCTCCGTCCCCTGGACTGTGTGCCCACTACCACTGCCCCCAGGTCCCTGTTGTTGTTGGGGTGGTGGGTTAGCCTGGGTTCCCTGTAGTGGTTGACACACCGCTGATTGACCTGTCCTGGGTAGGGAGGTTTGGGCCCGCTGGGTGGGTGCTGTGCTGGTGTTACCAGAGGGTGGAAGGTCAGTGTTGGGCTGTGCCTGTGCGAGGGGAACCGACTGTCCTGAGGCCCACGATGGTCCGGGCTGGTCATCAGGATCCAGTAGGGCAGAGCTGCTATCGTCACTGTGGGCCTCTTCTGGGGGTGGAGTGGTGTTGTCTGGACCCTCTGGTGTGGTGACGGTCCTTCGTGTTCCTGCAGGGGCATAAGAGCATGATTATTGCATGAGTGTGTGTCATGGTGTGCAATGGGTGGGTGAGCGTGTACCCCAGTGCTAGCATTCCTGTGTGGGGGCTTGTGTGATGATGGTTAGTGGGTTATTCTGGGTATGTGCAGTGGGCATGCTTAGGTGATAGGTGTCGATGCTTCGTTGTGTCATGCAGGGCTTGGTGTTGGGATGTGTAGTTTGTGTTATTAGTACATTAATGAGGATTTGGGGTGATAGGGGAGGGTGTGAGGGTGGGGGTGTGTGATAGCATGCAGGTAGGGTGGGGGATATGTTAGTTAAGATTTGACTTACCAGTGTCCCATCCTCCACCGACTCCTCCGAGGCCCTCTGGATGCATGATGGTCAAGACTTGCTCCTCCCATGTTGTTAGTTGTGGGGGAGGAGGTGGGGGTCCGCCGCCAGTCCGCTGAACCGCGATGTTGTGCCTGGAGACCGTTGAACGCACCTTCCCCCGTAGGTCGTTCCACCTCTTCCTGATGTCCTCCCTATTTCTTGGGGGCTGTCCCACAGCGTTGACCCTGTCCACTATTCTTCGCCATAGCTCCATCTTCCTGGCTATTGATGTGTGCTGTACCTGTGAGCCAAATAGCTGTGGCTCTACCCGGACAATTTCCTCCACCATGACCCGGAGCTCCTCCTCGGAAAAGCGGGGGTGTCTTTGGCGTGCCATGGGGTGGTGTGTGTGATGTGTGGGGGGGTGTGAGTGTTGATGTGTGTGGTGATGTGTTGTGGTGTGTGGTGTTTTGTGCGTGGATGTTGTGTTGGTGATGGTGTTGTGTGCCTCTGCGTGGTGGGATTGACTGATCTGTGCTGTGTCTCTGGCCTTCGTCTCTAATTTTTGGTCGTAGGGGTTTGTCGGTGATGTGGGTGTGTGTTTTATATTGCGTTGGGTGTGTGGGAGTGTTGTTTGTATGTGTGTCAGGTGTGTGTATTTTGAATTGTCCAATGTGGCGGTGTTTTGGAGATGTGTGTGTATTTTGAGCGTGGCGGTGTGTACTGCCAATGGAATACCACGGTTGAAAGACCGCCACGTGGATTCGTGGGTCGTAATAGCATGGGCGTGTTTCTGTTGGCTTGGAGGTGGAGGTTTTGTTATCGCCAGTTTATCACTGACCTTTGGTGTGGCGGACTTGTGTGGGTGTCTGAATTTCGGCGGTTTCCGAGATGTGTGTCATAATAGCTGTGGTGGAATTCCGCCGCCGCGGCGGTGTATTGCCGGTCTTCTGCACGGCGGTAAGCGCCTTTTACTGCCAATGTTGTAATGACCCCCTAAATGCTCCGTAGGCACGAAACGCTAAGCTCCCATCACTTTGCACCACTGTTTCAGCCAAAGACGTGGCAAAACACCCTGCTTTTTTATTACAATGTAAGCTGGTGTATCTTCTGGTGGTGCAATATCCCCTATATTTGTTGTAATGTATGTATCTCTCCTTAAAGCACTCATTAAAGCTTTGAAAAAGGTCATCTTTGCGACCTTTATGTTATTCAACTCAAATCAGGAAGTGACTTTTAATCCCAGAATTCTCTTCACCCACCTTCTCGACCAATTGTGCTTCACGGATGGCTGCTAATCCGTGTGTGACCCTTCTCACTAACCAACCTATCCAAGTGCGGCTCCAATGATGTCACACTCACATGTACTGCGGTTGACAAAGTCTTGCGGCTTCTCCTCCCAAACTCAGACTCACACAAAACTAATGCAATTTATTACGAGCACAAAACAAAATCAAAACCCAATTTGACCGTTTACTACAGGTAGGGTAACACAATCTCTTCAGAAACTTTACACATTTTTCGCTGACAGCATTTCGCTCAAACAGTTACTCCTTCTCTCTCAGTTTCCCTCATTCATAAGCAAAATTTGACCCGCAAAACTGATCAGTGTGTCTGTCCTGGTGCACATTGGACTTGCCAGATCTCAGTCAAAGATTCTTTAGTTCACTTTGACTCACACTCTCACTTGTCGACCATGCCCGATCAACCTATTAAACCAGACAAATTACAGCAAAAACCAAGTGTGTCATACACTTTTCAATATACTCCGGAGTCTTAGACTACGCAGGGTCCGTATACCAACAACTACATGGACAATTTTTTAGCACAAAGTGCCACAAACATGTGAAGTTCGATGACTTCCCTACTCTCACATTTCGGAGTATGCACACTCCTTCTACAACTTCATTTGGAGTACGCTAAATCTACTCTCTAGACCCTCACAAACATCACAATTCACCAAGATTTGCATAAGTAGTGCAAGCGCAAAACCTACTTCATTCATCTCATCACTAGAACGCCAAGAACATCCTGAAAAAATCATTGGTAAGCTCCAAGTTTCTGGGAAAGTCATCTTAAGTAATTAGGAGCACATTTTCTTTCCACTTTGTATCATCAAATCTGAAAATGCAAACTTTCTTCCAAATCTGTGAATTATTTTGATCTTTGTAGGATATTAACCCATGCCCTAGTACCATCTCTGGAAACACCTGTTATTCCTCGCTTACAAATCTTTGGAACTAAATACTCTTCTACCTATCTCTGAACTGTATGATGAGCTCTTAAGGAGACACACCATGTAGCGGGCATCTATGATGGGCTCTTAAGGAGAAAAACATCAATCTCTGCTTCCATCTCTGTTAGCGTGTCAGACCTTAATAGGTAACCTTACAAGGCAAACACGAATAGGCCGATGGACCTTTTGACTCTCTTTGGGTTTTTCCCATCCTATATCACGTACCAACACAAATCAATAACAACAACAATCATTTACATCAATAACCAATAGGAGTCAGTAATTTTCACTTACCATGACCTCATGATCATGAATAATCACACCTTTATGTATAAAGTTAGAATGTTTATTTCCCTATATTAACAATGCTAATGTGTATTAATTTAGTTTCAAAATCAAATGATAAACATATAAAAATAAAACTGGCTGTCCAAAGCGATGAAAGAATTGCAATCTAATCAAAACTTAAGCTATTAGACATTCAACGGTTAAAGTACAAATTAACTGCAAAAATAGCTGTGCAAACGAAATAAAGTACATTTAGAATCTGCAAAGACAGACATCAACTGTTATTACATGTAGCAACCTTCATCTAATTAGCATCGCATGTTTGGACTTCATGCAAAGCAATTTAGTCACACAAATTTGGAAAACATCTAACTATGGCTCTGTCAAAATAGCGGTTGGTAACTAGGAACAAAAGCAAATAGACATAGCAATCAGTAACATTTTCAGTATACATGTCCTCAATATGGTTCAGCAAGCTGTGACAGTCTTCGTCAATAGGACATCAGTTCAGTCAGCATAACATCGGGATTCAGCAAAGTTCAGAAAAGCAAAGTCTCTTTAAGCAGTAAAGTTAAGCATGTATCTTCTCAGGACGGTCAAGAAAATAATGGCCTATCGTCTCTCGGTGCAGTCTGGCTAAGTTAGATTTCCTAGAACTACGTCCCACATCCTAATTGGTCAGGGGATCGCATGTTTACATTTAGTCCAATGAAACTAAACCCTCAAATCTACAATTTTACTACTTCATGGTTCACATGTCAATCATTGGTTTTCCTTCTCCCGCTCTTGTCACTCAGCTTGTCAGGTATCAATATTGTTGCAGCTTATACTCAAGTCAGTGCACTCATTGTCTTCTCCTGGGAAGGTCAGTCTTACACATACTACAATAAACATTGTTTCACTAGCAAGTACAGCATCTTCTAGCAAGCAGTTTCTCATGGGAACTAACTTCAGCTACGAGCACATGAACAGTACAGTAGAAAATCACAATTTAATTCTCTAAGCATCCAGTTTATAAAATGCCTAAGAAATGCAGCTTGACATGAGGCTGTGTAACTAGTCCAATACCTTGCTAAGGTAAGGCCTACAATTAATACAGGTAATACACAATACATTATCCTTAATGTGACATATTACTACATTAATCAAACATAAGCTCAACATTTCATATCAATAAGCCATAAATAAGTACACTTTGTGAACATTGATGGCTACCCTAGTGGGCGCACCTTCAAATGTGTGCATTATTTTTCTCCATGTAAATACATTCTTTATGCAAATTCAATACTCAGAATACATGAATATTCATTAATAAACTCATTAAAAACTTCAGCGTTAACAATTGTAACAATAGAATATGAAAAAGTGTAATAAAAAGAATATAGAAATTGCATAACATATTGAAATAAACTAGAAACTACCATTTACTCCAGGATGTATTCAATAAATATAGCAGGACGTTTGATCTTGCTTTTCTTCTTATCTCCACTGTCACCATGATGACAATCACTCTCTCCTATCCTGTTATCTTGACTGTCACCATAATTACAATCATAATTGAACCCAAGAACAGGACACACTCATCTCAGATCATAACTATTAGCAGTGACTCTAACCACATGTGCAGAATTCCATCATTGCCCATTGTTTAATTTTATGGCACCCCCCATCATCATTCACTTCACCAATCACAAGGGGAGAGCTGAATCTTAACTTACCCTTCATAACCCTTGACTCACAAAATCACCCTTCTTGAAATTCATATGCTTGGTTCCCTCCAAAGCATCATATCTACTTTTACTCCTCTCATGACAAGTTTCAATCTTTCTTCAAGCATCATCCCTCATATAGGCGGTCATTCTGACCGCGGCGGGCGGCGGTTGCCGCCCGCCATGCGGTTACCGCCGAATGGCCGCTCCGCGGTCAGGAGACCGCGGCGGCCATTCTGGCTTTCCCGCTGGGCCGGCGGGCGACCGCCAAAAGGCCGCCCGCCGGCCCAGCGGGAAAGCCCCTGCAACGAGGAAGCCGGCTCCGAATTGGAGCCGGCGGAGTTGCAGGGGTGAGACGGGTACAGTGGCACCCGCCGCGATTTTCACTGTCTGCAAAGCAGACAGTGAAAATCTGTATGGGGCCCTGTTAGGGGGCCCCACGACACCCGTTCCCGCCATCCTGGTTATGGCGGTGAGAACCGCCAGAAACAGGCTGGCGGGAAGGGGGTCGGAATCCCCATGGCGGCGCTGCAAGCAGCGCCGCAATGGAGGATTCCCTGGGCCAGTGGCATGGGCAGTGCAGGGGCCCCCAGGGGCCCCACGACACCCGTTCCCGCCATCCTGGTTTTGGCGGTGAGAACCGCCAGAAACAGGCTGGCGGGAAGGGGGTCGGAATCCCCATGGCGGTGCTGCAAGCAGCGCCGCCATGAAGGATTCCCTGGACCAGGGGAAAACCGGCGGGAAACCGCCGGTTCCCCTTTTCTGACCGCGGCTTTACCACCGCGGTCAGAATAGCCCAGGAAGCACCGCCAGCCTGTTGGCGGTGCTTCCGCTGCCCTCCGCCCTGGCGGTCAGAGACCGCCAGGGTTGGAATGAGGGCCATAGTCTTTGTTAGACGTTGACAGCCTTAGGGTGGTCACCCTCAAATTTTTGCCTGCCTCCTTCTACTTTTTGACACTGTTTTTGCTGTTTTGAGGACTCTGTGCACTTTGCCACCGCTAACCAGTGCTAATGTGCATATGCTCTCTCCCTTAAAACATGGTGACATTGGATCATACCCAATTGGTTTACTTAATTTACTTATAAGTCCCTAGTGAAGAGCACTATGGGGGTCATTACGACCTTGGCGGGCGGCATTAGCCGCCCGCCAAGATCTGACCGCTATGCGGCCGCCAATGCGGCCGCACCCCCGCCACTTGGAGATCCCCGCTGGGCCGGCGGGCGGAAACCTGGTTTTCGCCCGCTGACCCAGCAGGGATCACGGCTGCAACATAGGAGCCGGCTCCAAATGGAGCCGGCGGTGTTGCGGCCGTGCGACGGGTGCAGTTGCACCCATCGCGCTTTTCACTGTCTGCACAGCAGACAGTGAAAAGCCGCATGGGGCCCTCTCAGGGCCCCATGACTCCCCGTACCGCCATGTCGATGTCTGGCTAGGTTACTTGACAGCTCCCTTGTGCATTTCCCTCAGACAACCCCAAACTCAGGATGCTCAGCCATACCTGCACACATCTGCATACTGAATGGGTCCTCCTGGGCTGGGAGGGTGGAGGGCCTAACACTTACATGTTAAAGGACAGCGGCCTACCCTCACACAATGGACTGCCAAACCCCCTACTGGGACCCTGGTAGACAGGATGGCACTGAAAGGGGACTTTGTGTACTTCTAAGCCACTCTTTGAAGTCTTCCTCACTTCAAAGGCACATTTGGGTTTTTAAACAGGACCTTTGATCCTACAAACTCAGATACTTCCTGGGAAAGAAACTCATCACCAGAACCTGCAACCTGCCAAAAGAAGCTGCCTGGCTGCCCAAAGGACTCACCTGACTGCTTTTCTGCAAAGGTCTGTTGCCCTGCTGTTGCTCTGCTGCCTTGCTGCCCTCTGGCTCTGTTGAGAAGTGCTCTCCAAGGGCTGGGATTGGGCTTGCCTCCTGTTCCTTGAAGTCTCAGGACCAAAAGGACTTCATCTCTGCAAAGAACTCCTTGTGCAGCAAAAATTAGATGCACAGCTTGCCATAAAAGACACACAGCCTCCATCGCAGTGAGAAAATCACTGCATGCCAAACCAGAATGAGGCAGCCCGGGTCCCCGAGTGGAGATCGATGCACTGCCAGCATTACAACCAGAACTTCGACGCATGGCCCACTGGATCAACGCATTGCCAAGCCAGAACGTCGCAGCCCGAATTCCTGCGAGGAAGAATCAATGCAGTGCAACAGAAATTTCCCTGCAATGCCTACTGGATCAATGCAGCTTCTGTGACTTCGTCCTGCATTCCCAGGATTTCTCTGCATCGTCCCCGGGGCATCCAAATACCCGGCAACCCAAAGAGGATCCAAGTCCGCGCTCCAGAAATCGACGCAAGACCCTGGCCGCGTGAAAAACATCGTCTGTGTATGCCCGGAGAAACCGACGCACACTTCCCCGTTTTCCACACATCTCCTCCTCTGCGGCCCCTTGTGGATAATTTTGACGCAAATCACGTTCTTTGTGCTTGCAAGAGATACTTGTTGCTTTTAAGAACTTAAGACTCTTTTTATAATTTTCTAAAGTGATAT
Organism: Pleurodeles waltl; assembly: GCF_031143425.1. Classification (NCBI taxonomy): domain Eukaryota; kingdom Metazoa; phylum Chordata; class Amphibia; order Caudata; family Salamandridae; genus Pleurodeles; species Pleurodeles waltl. Next base: position 1,047,798,087 of record NC_090439.1, on the reverse strand, counting down.
TTCAACATGCACTTATCAAATCTAGATCGTTTTGACCTACATTTAATCAGATAAATATTATATATTTTTCTAAACCTGTGTGGTGTATTTTTGTGGTGTTATGCTGTGTCATTGCATGATTTATTTCACAAATACTTTACACATTGCCTTCAAAGTTAAGCCTGACTGCTCAGTGCCAAGCTACCAGAGGGTGGGCACAGGATAATTTGGATTGTTTGTGACTTACCCTGACTAGAGTGAGGGTCCTTGCTTGGACAGGGTGCACAATGACTGCCGACCAGTGACCCCATTTATGTCAGTCATACCTAAATGACTACAATGGCTAAATTCCAATAAAGTATTCCTGATATTATAAGGTGGAATGAGTTTGTCACCTCAAAAAAGTATACCATCCTCTAGACTTTGTTCACTCTGAACATTACTATAGGGTTGTAACTCCATGGGAAGACTGCTTTCCTTGGGCCACCCCTTTGAGGAAAACCCCACAACTGTGTTTAAAAACACATCCATGCCAAGTGCATCCCTCCAACTTTCTTCACTCACGGTTTTCTCATCACACTTTTTCCAGAAAACTTGAGCCACAAAACAGTCAAAGTCTTGAAGGTTATCATCTTCCATATTCTCTTCATCAGAATCTGTTTGTGGAAGATGTGAAAGAAAATCAGCCTTTCTGATTTGACCTCCTTGAATGTGTCAACGTTAACCCCTTCACTGCCAGGCCTTTTCCTCTCCTGTGCAGAGCCTTTTTTGGCTATTTGGGGCAGTTTGCGCTTAGGCCCTCATAACTTTTTCTCCACATAGGCTATCCATGCCAAAATTGTGTCCTTTTTTTCCAACATCCTAGGGGTTCTAGAATATCCAGACTTTGTGGGTTGCCCTGAAGGAGACCAAGAAATTAGCTAAAATACGGGGAAAGTTTGTTTTATAAAAACAAAATGAGAAAAAAGGGCTGCAGAAGAGGGCTTGTGTTTTTTCCCCTGAAAATGGCATCAACAAAGGGTTTGCGGTGGTAAAATCACCATCTTCCCTGCCTTCAGGAACAGGCAGACTTGAATTAGAAAAACCCATTTTTCAACACAATTTTGACATTTTACTGGGACATATCCCATTTTTACTATTTTTTGTGCTTTCAGCCTCCTTCCAGTTAGTGACAGAAATGGGGGAGAAACCAAAGCTAGATCCCAGAAAGCTTAAAAGTCGACACAATTCTGAATTCAGCAAGGGATCATTTGTGTAGATCCTACAAGTGTTTCCTACAGAAAATAACAGCTGAAATAAAAGAATATTGAAATTGAGGTAAAAAAACTGCAATTTTTCCCCACGTTTCACTCTGTAACGTTTTCCTGCAATGTCAGATTTTTGAAAGCAATATACTGTTATGTCTGCTGGACTCTTCTGGTTGCACGGATATATAGGGCTTGTAGGTTCATCAAGAACCCTAGGTACCCAAAGCCAATAAATTAGGTGCACCTTGCAATGGGTTTTCATTTTATACCGGGTATACAGCAATTCATTTGCTGAAATATAAAAAGTGAAAACTAGGTATCAAGAAAACCTTTGTATTTCCAAAATGGGCACTAGATAAGGTGTTGGGAAGCAGTGGTTATTTGCACATCTCTGAATTCCGAGGTGCCCATACTAGCATATGAATTACGGAACGTTTCTCAAATAGACGTCTTTTTTATACACTGTCTTACAATTGGAAGGAAAAAATGTAGAGAAAGACAAGAGGCAATAACACTTATTTTGCTATTCTCTGTTCCCCCAAGTCTCCCGATAAAAATGGTTGTGACAGGAAACACAAAATGGGCACATCACATTTTTATATTGAAATCTGATATGTTCTTTGCAAAGTGCCTAGCTGTAGATTCTGGCCTCTAGCTCAGCCGGCACCTAGGGAAACCTACCAAACCTGCACATTTTTAAAAACAAGACACCTAGGGGAATCAAAGATGGGGTGACTTATGGGGCTCTGACCAGGTTCTGCTACCCAGAATCCTTTGCAAACCTCAAAATTTAGCCAAAAAACACTTTTTCCTCCCTTTTCGGTGACAGAAAGTTCTGGAATATGAGAGGAGCCACAAATGTCCTTCCACCCAGCACTCCCCAAAGTCTCCCGATAACAATGGTACCTCACTTGTGTGGGTAGGCCTAGCGCCCGCAACAGAAAATGCCCCAAAACACAACATGGACACATCACATTTTCACATAGAAAACAGGTGTTTTTTGCAAAGTGCCTAGCTGTGGATTTTGGCATCTAGCTCAGCCGGCACCTAGGGAAACCTAGCAAACCTGCACATTTTTTAAAACCAGACACCTAGGGGAATCCAAGATAGGATGACTTGTGGGGCTCTGACCAGGTTCTGTTACCCAGAATCCTTTGCACACCTCAAAATGTGACCAAAAAACACTTTTTCCTCTCATTTCGGTGATAGAAAATTCTGGAATCTGAGAGAAGCCATAAATTTCCTTCCACCCAGCGATCCCCCTAGTCTCCCGATAAAAATGGTACCTCACTTGTGTGGGTAGGCCTAGCGCCCGCGAAAGGAAATGCCCCAAAACACAACATAAACACATCACATTTTCACAAAGAAAACAGAGCTGTTTTTCTCAAAGTGCCAACCTGTGGATTTTGGCGTGTAGCTCAGCCAGGACCTAGGAAAACCTAGCAAACCTGCACATTTTTGAAAACTAGACACCTAGGGGAATCAAATATGGGGTGACTTGTGGGGCTCTGACCAGGTTCTTCTTCCCACAATCCTTTGCAAACCTCAAAATTGGGCCAAAAAACACTTTTTCCTCTCATTTCGGTGACAGAAAGTTCTGGAATCTGAGAGGAGCCACAAATTTCCTTCCACCCAGTGTTCCCCCAAGTCTGACTATAATAATGGTACCTCGCTTGTTTGGTTTGCCCAGGTGCCTGCAACAAAAAATGCCAAAAACCTGGAGAGATTGAGGGACAGCGACTTGATAAGCACATATTTTTCATTTATACATCCTTTAGGCTGACTCTTCTTTGGGGAGCCACACAAGTGAGGTATCATTTTACTTCAGGGACTGAGGGAAATGCTGGGTGGTAGGAAATTTGTGCCACAGCCACGATCCTACAAAGGAAAGTGAGGAAAATATGTTTTTTTAAGCAAATTTAGAGGTTAGCAGAGGAGTCTGGGTAAGAAAATGTTGGAGGATCCAGGCAAGCCACACCTCCTTGGACTCCTGATTACAGCAGAGCAGATTTTGTCATTTTTACCACACGTACTGGTTGTATTTGGCACGAGGGTGAGTGATAGTTCAGTGGTTCAAATTTTATTACCAAGAGATTTCACAAAATAAAATGCACTGTTAATAACTGAAAGGCCAAAAAACTCAACCAATGGCTCACAGCTTGTGAGATGTAAAGCAACAACAAGGCACCAACCGCTTTACAGTCCATTCACACTCCTTCCATACATGATATGCACAAGACCATTCACGCCGCCAGACACGGGCCCAGCACATTACAACACTTGCATCGACAGACAGTGCCACTCAAGGGCCCATCACTTACATATGCCCACATGCCTGATACAGCAGTCACACCAGCTGATGGGAGTGTGTGAACTAGCATTTGGTTGGCAGTGTGTTGCAGTAGCCAACAGCAAGTCAATATTTACACCGCCAGCCAAGTGCCACTCCACACACAATGGCATCACTTTTTTTTTGTTTTAAAAATAAAGAAGCCACTAACTAATTAGAAATAATTACAAAACTACAAACACAAAAGCTCTAACTAAGTACATGACAGAAATGCCAACCATGAAACTGAACACATGAAAATATAAAACAGGCAGTTTACACTCATGATAGTTCCCAGTAATTCTTCTGGGTGTGGTCATTCCTGAAACAACCACACACAGACAGCCCTGGCTTTGAAGGACAATCTGGGCAGTACATTCAAATCTCCCTCCGGATACCTCTTTGAGCACAGACTCTACGTTTCTTAGCTGGAAAGTCTTTTTTGGATGTGGGAGGAATGTGCTCAGCAAAGTTGCGATCTTTTAATCTAGCCACATCCTCCACCACTGCCTCTCTAGGAACTCTTGCCTGTTCCACCACAATAAAGCTCTCTATCACTGACTTCCGAAATTTCACAAATGTCATCTTTGACTCTGGAGACCTATCCTTAAACACAATATAAGCATTAATAGTTGCTAAGTGGAAGAGGTGAATTGCTAACTTCTTATTCCAAACAGAAGACTTACGAATAGCAGTATAAGGTTCCAACCTCTGACAACTCTATCTACACCTCCCATGTGCTTATTATAATCTAAAATGCACACAGGTTTGCGCACTTCAGCAACCTGGCCCCAAACAGTCACGTGGGACGTACTCTCATCATGGATGGTACTTGGCATGTAAACATCCCTCCTGTCTGAAAATTTCAAAGCTAGCAGCTCATCATTCTGCAAGGCACTGCACTGTCCCCTCTCAAGTTTTTTACAGATAAGCTCCCTTGGATAGCCTTTCCGGTTACAACGAATAGTGCCAGAAGCAACAGTGTCCACTCTAAACAATTCCTTTAACAACTGCACTCCAGTGTAGAAGTTATATACATCCAAATGGTGACCTTTGTTAAACAGTCATCTACCAAGTTCCCACACAATTTTCTCAGTAACTCCAAAAATTGGAGGACAACCAGGGGGGTCAATGCTGGAATCCCTACCAGTGTAGACACAGAAACTATCCACATATCCTGCACTTCTTTCAGACAGCATGTACAATTTAATTCCATATCGTGCCCTCTTGCTAGGAATGTACTGCCTAAAAACCAAACAACCCTTGAAGAGGACCAAGTCTCGTCTACAGCTATTTCTTTACCTGGAACATAGACCTCTGAAACCCGATCTACAGAGTGATCAAGGATAGGCCTGATCTTAAAAAGATGGTCAGAATCAGGGTGATGTTGTTGCAAAGCTAAAGCATTGTCAACAAAATGCAGCATCCTAAGAAGAAGCAAATACCGATTACGACTCATGGTTGCAGGAAATATAGCCATTGCCATCAAGGGACTAGTAGACCAATAAGAAGCCAGTGACGGCTTCCTTAGCAACCCCATCAAAAGAGTCAAACCCAAAAACCTTTTCAACTCCTCCAAATTTTGGGAATCCACTGGGTAGCTATAGAGTGTGGCCTAAGTCTAGCACCGTTGCCCTCAAATACTGCTCCGCATACAAATTAGCCTGCTCAACAATCTCTTCCAAAAACACATCATCCATAAATAACTCAAAGAAATTGACAGACAAAACGTTCTCTGTATGGACTCTACACCCCAGGAGACCAGTAAAGGCAGGCAACTCTGGCTGCTCCATGTTTGGGGCAACCCAGAGTTCAGGTCTTCTAACGGGAAACCTTTCAGCCCCAGGCTGCTGCACTAATGGCACATCAGTGTCCTCCTCTAAAACAGGCCCTTCATCTGCACTGAGAGTGGCTTCCTCATCAGAAGATTCCTCTCTGACAGAAACTTCACTGCCAGAATCTCTCACTTCCTCCTCTGCCTCAGATGCAGAGTCCGTCTCATAATCATGATCAGACAATGACTCAAAAAGCATACCAACAGCCTGTGACTAGCCATGATCCTTCCTACGAAAAGTAACTGGACAAATGCACCACCGACAACCGGCACTGTGTAAGATAAGTAATAAACAAAGTGTAGCTTTATCACTAAGAGTTATAAACTCAAAACTATACCGCTCACTTGCCTGAAAAAGCTTGACGCACCAGCAACTACTCTGAACAGACACAGCAATCACCAATGACATCCCACTAAAAAGAAAGAAAGAAAATCAAGTTAGAAAGAAGACAACACAAATATCATTGTGCACAAATATAAGGACAATTTCACACACATTCCTGCATTTAGTACACCACCTACAAACATGTAATTCATGCATGGCAAAAATACTCCTTTGGAGTAAATTGTTTTTACTTACCTAAAACATGCAACTATGCAAACCGCAGATCAACCACCACCAAAACCGCAAGGAGCCCAGCAAAGAAAGCAAAAGCTTTGAACTAGAAAAAAATAAGATTTTTTTATCACAGATGCAAATACTTTGCCAGTTGACAAACACCCCTCCATCAAGCATTTAGAAATTGGTGCCTAATTGGATTTTGCCCCCCAAAGGGGCAGATGGGCCTACTAAAACATAGGCCTATCTGCTCCAAGGGGGGTAGAAAATACCTTTAACAGTGTGTCCCCATGGGGAGTGACCCTTGCCCAAGGGGCCACCCCCCAAACAAAACAAAACACACACACATTATCCCTGGTGCCTAAGTGGCTTCTGCCCCCCTTGGGGTCAATGGGTCTAAAAAAAATAATAGTCCGATCTGCCCCCAATGGGGGCAGAAATGGTCAAAAGTTCTATGACCCCCCTTGGAGGGGGGCGATCCTTGCCCAAGGGGCCGACCCCCCATCCAATAAACACACACAATATCCCTGGTGCCTAAGTGGCTTCTGCCCCCCTTGGGGGCAGATGGGCCTAAAATAAATAGGCAGAAATGGCCAACAGTTCTATGCCCCCCTTTTGGGGGGTGCTCCTTACCCAAGGGGGCGCCACCCCCCACAGAAATAAACAAATAAAAAACATCCCTGGCGTTCAGTGGTTTCTGCCCCCTTTGGGGGCAGATCAGCCTAAAAATAATAGGCCAATCTGCCTCGAAGGGGGGCAGACATGGCAATAAAACATATGCCCCCCCAAAGGGGAATGACCCTTGAACAAGGGGCCGTTCCCCGACACACAAACTCCACACTAAAACAAAAAAAAGAAAATCCCTGGCGTCTAGTGGGCATTCCTGCAATCGGGCAGCAGGAATGCTCAAAGAGACATCGGGGGAAAGGAAATCCCTTTCCTTTCTCCTGATGCATCTTTGTTTGAAACCTCCCACCTGCCGGAGGAGAAACTCACTTGGTTCTCCTTGATCGCGCTGGAAGAAATTGCTTCCCGCTCGACCGGCATCCTGTAATGATGTCAGTGTGCAATCGCTGTGGACAGGTGGGATTGAAGGGGTTGAGGGTGGAAGGGGAAGGGCTTCCCCTTCCAGTCCCTGCCTTAGGGGGGTGAGAGGGCAGCCCACGGAGGGAGCGATAACGCTCTCTCCGAGCTCATGTCCGAGGACGTAATGGTTACGTCCTCGGCACAGGAGCACTGTGCCGGTGGACATAACCGTTACGTCCCTGGCACAAAAGTGGTTAAAATGAGGCTCTAACTATTTTACACTCAATCCGATCAGTCTGGAAGTGGCCTTTCTCAATTGCATGTTGGTGCCTCCCGAAATGGGTACCAATGGCTTGTGCTCTGTACACAATAGAAATTTAGTTCCCCAAATATATGCTTTAAACCATTATTCCGCCAAAGTACAGGCAAGCATTTCTTGCTCAATTAGATATATTATGACCCTTTAGAGTGTGTGAGACAAACGTTATTATGCATTCTGAACCACCCTTCTCTTGTAACCACACTGTTCCCAGTCCCACAGCACGGGCATCAACTGCCATGCATAAAGTCTTTCCTAGTGTGAACAAACTTAGAATTGGCACAGCCACCAAATCTGCTTTACGTTTGTTGAAAGCCTAATCCTTTTCTGCACTCCAAACACATTTCACATTCTTTTTAAGCAGTGCATGAAGTGGTTCAGCCCACTTGCGCATCCCTAAACATACTTGGACTTGCTGATGGTCATTTGGTGCTGGCACTTGTTCTATAGCTTTCAGCAACCCAGGACACAGAGCTATACCCTTTCTAGAGACTATGGGCAAGATTTAACAAAAGTGGCGCTATCTTACATGTAGTGCCACTTTCCTTGTGGCCCCTTGCACCCCTATATCTGTGCGTCATTTTCAAAATACGGTGCACCATGGCATAGGGTACTGGGGCAATAGTGTCAGAATTTCTGACGCTATTGATGTACTGTTCAAGGTTAGCGTCAGAATTGTGGCCCTAACACTGAACAGTACATAGTGGCCCATTGAAAACAATGTCATGCCCCCTTTTAATGCCTGGTCTGAGCAGGAATGAAAAATGTCAGAAAAAATTAGGAATGCCAATTTTGCGCACCCCCTACTAGGGGAACACTTCTTTGCATACATTGGGGGTCATTCCAACCTTGGCGGTCGGTGACCTGTTTTAGGTCTAGAGCTCGCCCCCCACGTCCGCAGCACCAACCTGCTGTCTCCTGCCTCTGACCCCCGCCCACGCTGCTGCTAGCGTGTTCGAGGCCCTCCTCCACCCGCAGGCATCCTCCTGCGCCTCATCCCTGGTGTCTAGTGGGCTCTAGTAAGCTTCACTTGACCCGTGTGCCGCTTTCCGCCGTCCTGTAAGTGTTTTTCTCATTTTTCAGCGCCTTGCCTCCTTGCGCTTCTGCCCCCGTCGTGCCCCTTCTGTTTGTGCCACTTTTCGCCGTCCTGTAAGTGCGTTTTTACTGTTTTTTCAAGCACCTCGCCTCCTGCGCATCTGCCCCCGTTGTGCCCCTCTGATTGCTGTTTCCCCGATTCTATACTGTGCCATTAGTGTATTTCTGTGAGTGTTTTCAAATTGTGACTGTTTTTTAAAATTGTGCCCGACTTTTTTGTGCCTTGTTTTTCGTGTTTTCGCCCCTTGTGCGCTCCCCCTTGCTCTCCGCTCCCTGCCGCTGCCTCCCTGCGGCCCCGCCCCCCTCGCGCCCCCATTCGCCGCTCCCTCCCGCCTCCCGCCTCCCGCCTCCCAGCTGCTCCTCCCTCCCCCCTCCCTTCTTAATGGCTGGCGCTGCGCGTCGCGAGTGAGCGACCTCTGACCTGTTTTAGGTCTAGAGCTCACCCCCCACGTCCGCAGCACCAACCTGCTGTCTCCTGCCTCTGACCCCCGCCCACGCTGCTGCTAGCGTGTTCGAGGCCCTCCTCCACCCGCAGGCATCCTCCTGCGCCTCATCCCTGGTGTCTAGTGGGCTCTAGTAAGCTTCACTTGACCCGTGTGCCGCTTTCCGCCGTCCTGTAAGTGTTTTTCTCATTTTTCAGCGCCTTGCCTCCTTGCGCTTCTGCCCCCGTCGTACCCCTTCTGTTTGTGCCACTTTTCGCCGCCCTGTAAGTGCGTTTTTACTGTTTTCAAGCGTCTCTCCTCCTGCGCATCTGCCCCCGTTGTGCCCCTCTGATTGCTGTTTCCCCGATTGTATACTGTGCCATTAGTGTATTTCTGTGACTGTTTTCAAATTGTGACTATTTTTAAAATTGTGCCTGACTTTTTTGTGCCTTGTTTTTCGTGTTTTCGCCCCTTGTGCGCTCCCCCTTGCTCTCCGCTCCCTGCCGCTGCCTCCCTGCGGCCCCGCCCCCCTCGCACCCCCACTCGCCGCTCCCTCCGGCCTCCCGCCTCCCAGCTGCTCCTCCCTCCCTTTTTAATGGCTGTTGCCAGAGGCAAGCCCGTCTGCGCCCGTCCGCGCCTGGACCGCGCCCAGCGCCACCCCCCCTGGTCCTCACCCCCCCGCATCTCCTGCTTCCGATACTCGGCCAGCGAACTCCTCGCCCTCAACCCTGGCCCCTCCACAGAGTGCTTCCTGGCCACCCCGAAGCACACCAAATGACCTTTTTCCTGCCGCACCTGCAACTTCTCCTGCAACAGAACAACGAAGCCAGCAACAACCAACACAAACCACCTGCACTGCATCCTCCTCAACACACGCTCCGCACGAAAACACGCCATCGAGCTCTGGGACTTGCTCGACACCACCACCCCAGACGTGGCCTTCCTGACCGAAACCTGGTGGAACGACTCTTCGGCCCCTGACATCGCCATCGCCATACCTGACGGATACAAGATCACCAGAAGAGATCGCACCAACGGAATCGGCGGAGGGATAGCCATCTCCCACAAATCTACCCTCAAGATCCACACCCACACGGACGACACCCTCAAGACAGCCGAACACCTCCACTTCCAGATTCACACGGACCCTAACACTACCCTCAGAGGAACCCTCATATACCGCCCTCCAGGACCAAGAGCCCCCTTCAGCGACACCGTCTCCGACCTCGCAAGCACCCACGCCCTCGCCTCTCCAGACTACATCCTCCTGGGAGATCTAAACTTCCACCTGGAAAACAACAACGACGCCAACACCGCATCACTGACCACCAACCTCCTCAACCTCGGACTCCGTCAACTGGTCAACACTCCCACCCACATCGCCGGACACACGCTTGTCCCACTCTTCACCTCAAGCAACCACATCTCTTTCAGCCACACCTCCGAACTCCACTGGACCGACCATCACTGCGTCCACTTTACCTTCAAGAAAAACACCGAACACCACCGCATCCCTCTACCGCCTCACCGCCGCTGGGGAAAAGTCACCGAAGACCAACTAACCAGCACACTCGCCAAATACCCACCACCCGAACCCACCGACCCGAGCACCGCCGCCATCAACCTCCATCAATGGATCCTCAACTGCGCCAACACCTTAGCCCCACTCAAGAAACCCACCGCCAACCAAGAAAAGAAAAAAACAGCCTGGTTCACAGACGAACTGACCACCTCCAAACGCACCTGCCAGAAACTCAAGAAGAAATGGATCCTCGAGCGCACACCCGACAACCTTGCTACCCTCAAGGACGCCAACCGTGAACACCACCAACGGATCCGACTCGCCAAGCACGCCCACTTCACAGAACGCCTCAACAACAACGCCCACGACTGCAAAGAACTCTTCTGCATCGTGAAGGAACTCTCCAACCCTAACGCCAACGTCAACGACGTCCCTCCCTCCCAGAAACTCTGCGACGATCTCTCCACCTTCTTCCACCAGAAAATCGCAGCCATCCACGACAGCTTCAACACCGCACCTCCGCCAGACCCCACCCCCGACGACTCCTCCCACGCCTGCCGCCTCACCACCTGGACCCAAGTAGACGACGCCGAAACCCTATCAACCATGAATTCCATCCACTCAGGCTCTCCCACGGACCCGTGCCCACATCACGTATTCAACAAAGCCGACGCCGCCATCGCCCCCATACTCCGCAAGATCATCAACCTCTCCTTCAACACCGCCACCTTCCCGGACAGCTGGAAGCACGCAGAAATCCAACCCCTCCTCAAGAAACCCAAGGCTGACCCCAACGATCTCAAAAACTTCCGACCGATCTCTCTCCTCCCTTTTCCAGCGAAAGTCATCGAGAAGATCGTCAATGCACAGCTCGTCCACTTCCTAGAAGACAACTCCATCCTAGACCCCTCTCAATCTGGATTCAGACGAAACCACAGCACTGAGACCGCACTCCTCGCCGCCACAGATGACATCAGACAACAAATGGACAACGGCGAAACCTCAGCCCTCATCCTCCTCGACCTATCAGTCGCTTTCGACACTGTCTGCCACCCCACCCTGCTAACCCGTCTCCACGAAGCCGGCATCCAAGACAAAGCCCTCAACTGGATCTCATCCTTCCTCTCCGACAGAACCCAGAGAGTCCGACTCTCACCCTTCCGCTCCAAAGCCACCAACCTCATCTGCGGTGTCCCCCAAGGCTCCTCTCTTAGCCCAACGTTGTTCAACATCTACATGGCCCCCCTCGCACAACTGGTCCGTCAACACAGCTCGTCCTCTCCCTGACCAAAGATCCGCTCACCGCCAAAACCAACCTCCACGAGGGACTAAAATCCATCGCCCAGTGGATGAGCAACAGCCGCCTGAAGCTCAACTCCGACAAGACGGAAGTCCTCATCCTCGGACGCACCCCCTCGGCCTGGAACGACTCCTGGTGGCCCACCGCCCTCGGACCCCCACCCACCCCAGCCAGCCATGCACAAAACCTCGGCTTCGTCCTCGACTCTGCTCTCACCATGTCCAAACAGATCAACGCCGTCTCCTCTTCTTGTTTCAACACCCTCCGCATGCTCCGCAGGATCTTCAAGTGGATTCCAACAGAAACCAGGAAGACGGTGACTCAAGCCCTCGTCAGTAGCAGACTTGACTACGGCAACGCACTCTACACAGGCATCCCAACGAAAGACATCAAACGACTCCAACGCATCCAGAACGCATCCGCCCGCCTGATCCTCGACATACCCCGCCGATGTCACATCTCCCCCCACCTGAAGGACCTCCACTGGCTCCCCGTGGAAAAAAGGATCACCTTCAAACTCCTCACCCATGCACACAAGGCACTACACAACACCGGACCCCCCTACCTGAACACCAGACTCAACTTCTACGTCCCCACACGTCAACTCCGCTCTGCCAACCTCGCCCTCGCCATCGTCCCCCAAATCCAGCGCAAGACCTCTGGCGGCAGATCCTTCTCCTTCCTCGCCGCCAAGACCTGGAACTCTCTCCCCACCTCACTACGCCAGACCCAGGACCTCCTCACCTTCAGGAGACTCCTCAAGACATGGCTCTTCGAACGCTAGCAGCACCCCCCCCCCCTCCCCAGCGCCTCGAAACCCTGTCGGGTACATAGCGCGCTTTATAAATTCACTGATTGATTGATTGATTGTTAAAGCGGCGGCCAACCCGCAAACAGGCAGGCGGCCAAAAAAATGGAATTCCGACCCTGGCGGGAACCGCCAACACAGCAAACCACTTTACCACTCCGACCGCCACGGCGGTACAGACAATGTACCGCCCACCCTATCACAACTCACCAATCCGCCACCTTTTCCGGGGCGGGAGCCCCGCCGATAAAAACACGGCGGAAACAGACTTCGAATGGGAAAACGCTCACCTCCATACACCCCACGAGGAATTTGGACAGCATGGAACCCGAACTACACATCCTACCAGCTATTGTCTACCTGCTCCTCTACCAGGAGCACGAACGCCGGCGCAGAAGACAACGGTGAGTACTGCACCTACGACACAGGGGAGGGGGGAGGAAAAAAATTACGGGGACACACATACGCCACACACCCACCCCCACCCTCACCCACTACAACACACACATCAATGCAGAGCAACAAGTCTGAGTGACACCCCCTAACCCCCCTGGAAGAATGCAAAGACAAATTAAAATGATCATTAAAAATGAAGTATATTATAGCATAATTGAAGTTCAGTGAAATATGAAACAATAAATAAAATATATTACATCATGAACAATATATACATAGGTCAAAAGTCCGGCCCATTTTGGCTATCATCCATTGTTCGTGGGCCAATGGGCCTAAACACATGGGCAGAGCCCACACACGAGACCCAATTCCATTGGAGAGAACACTGCAGGGGCATCAGATAGTAAAACGACAGGCACCTCAGGGGGAAGGGAAGGGGGGCACCTCAGCCAGTTCAGTCCACGACGCCAGATCCACGAGGGGCCTCCATGCCCACTGTACCATCCTGGGGAGTGCAAAGCCACAGTCTCCCAAGTCTCTACAGTGGGTGGGTTGCCCACTGTACCATCCTGGGGAGTGCAAAGCCACAGTCCATCAGGTGGATTACAGACTCCACGTGTTCTGGAGGAGGCATGGTGCCCAGAGTGCTTTGTGAAGCCCTGGCCGACACAGATCCGGCCCTGCCAATGGGCCAGCAGTGCTTGAGATGAAGGGCCCAGCGGAGCGGTGCTTGAGATGAAGGGCCCAGTGGAGCGGTGCTTGACAGGAAGGGCCCAGCGGAGCGGTGCTTGAGAGGAAGGGCCCAGCGGAGCGGTGCTTGACAGGAAGGGCCCAGCGGAGCGGTGCTTGAGATGAAGGGCACAGCGGAGCGGTGCTTGAGATGAAGGGCCCAGCAGAGCGGTGCTTGACAGGAAGGGCCCAGTGGAGTGGTGCTTGAGAGGAAGGGCCCAGCGGAGCGGTGCTTGACAGGAAGGGCCCAGCGGAGCGGTGCTTGACAGGAAGGGCCCAGCGGAGCGGTGCTTGAGATGAAGGGCCCAGCGGAGCAGTGCTTGAGATGAAGGGCCCAGCGGAGCGGTGCTTAAGATGAAGGGTCCAGCGGAGCGGTGCTTGAGATGAAGGGCCCAGTGGAGCGATGCTTGACAGGAAGGGCCCAGCGGAGCGGTGCTTGAGAGGAAGGGCCCAGCAGAGCGGTGCTTGACAGGAAGGGCCCAGCGGAGCGGTGCTTGAGAGGAAGGGCACAGCGGAGCGGTGCTTGAGAGGAAGGGCCCAGCGGAGCGGTGCTTGACAGGAAGGGCCCAGCGGAGCGGTGCTTGAGAGGAAGGGCACAGCGGAGCGGTGCAGGAGAGGAAGGGCCCAGCGGAGCGGTGCTTGACAGGAAGGGCCCAGCGGATCGGTGCTTGAGATGAAGGGCCCAGCGGAGCGGTGCTTGACAGGAAGGGCCCAGCGGAGCGGTGCTTGAGATGAAGGGCCCAGCGGAGCGGTGCTTGTCACGGCGGGGCCCTGTTCAGCGGTGCTTGTCATGGCGGGGCCCTGTTCAGCGGTGCTTGTCACGGCGGGGCCCTGTTCAGCGATGCTTGTCACGCCGTTCAGCGGTGCTTGTCACGGCGGGGCCCTGTTCAGCGATGCTTGTCACGGCGGGGCCCTGTTCAGCGGTGCTTGTCACGGTGGGGCCCTGTTCAGAGGTGCTTATCACGCCGGGGCCCTGTTCAGCGGTGCTTGTCACGGCGGAGCCCTGTTCAGCGGTGCTAGTCACGGCGGGGCCCTGTTCAGCGGTGCTTGTCATGGCGGGGCCCTGTTCAGCGGTGCTTGACATGTGTTCTCAGGGAACCAGATCGGGCCAATATTTTCCGCTCAATCGCCATCCGACCTTTCGCTTGCGGGGCCCTCCTGTGCCGGAGTCCTGGGCCCGTGGGTGTCCTCCTTCACACCCGAAATGGGGCTGGTGGGGCCCTCCTGGGCAGCTTGCCTGCTGCCGGAAATGTCCGCCCTGCTTCCCTTGCCCTCCTTCGTCAATTCTCTGGGGCCCTTGCCTCCCTTTGTGGATGTGCCAGGTGACGGTGCCAGGGTATTGCCTTTGGGGGCTGCCGTCTCTGGCCTCTCGCGCCAGCCCTTCCCTTTTTTAGTTTTTTTCCCAGGAGGTGGGCTGGCTGTCCCCTTGCTGCTGGCCGATGTTGCTTCCCTAGAGGCTGGTGGACTCCAATAGCCCTGGACTATGGTCCTTGTAGGTGCAGGGCTTGTGGTGGCTGAGGTGCTGTTTGGACTCTTACGAGATGGAGGGGGTGGGTCAGGTGATGCAAAGAGGTTAATTTTGGAGAGGAAAAACTTTTTAGGAGCAGTGGGAAGGGTAGGTGCAGTGGGTATGGGAGTGGAGGAAGAGGATGTGGTTGTAGGAGAGTCCAGTGTGCTGTCTTTGGGTGCAGGTGCTTGTAACGGAGGCTGTCGTGAGGTGGATGGCTGTTGGGTGGGTGGCTGCCTGCGTTTGTGTGGTTTGGAAGAGGGGGTGACAGACACACTGGGAGAGGACACAGGGGACGTGTAAATGGCAGTGGGGGTGGTGACTGCACGTGTGCGGAGTGTTCTGGTGGGTGTGCTGGTGATGGACGTACTGGCTGATGGTGGTGTGCCTGCAGGTGTGAGTGGAGACGTCACAGGGAGGGAGGAGGGAGACGAGGAGGAGGGGGACACAGAGGAGGCAGTGGCTGTTGGCATGTCTGCATGTGGATGTTGCATGTGTGAATGCTTGTGTGATCTGTGGTGCTTATGTCTGGATGAGCTGCCCTTGGGTGTTGAGGTGTGTGCAGGCTGGTCTGTAGGTGTGGCTGGGATAGGCAGAGGAACAGGGGAGTGGGACTGGGATGAGGAAATTGGAGGGGGGAGGCAGGAGACAGGGACAATGGCTGCCGTCAGTGCTGAGGCCAGAGCGTTGAACGATCGCTGATGGGCAGCCTGACCCGAATGAATGCCCTCCAGGTATGCATTGCTCCGGTGCACCTCCCTTTCTACACCCTGGATGGCATTCAGAAGGGTAGACTGCCCAACAATGAGCGTCTGTAGGAGGTCAATGATCTCCTCACTGAGGGCAGCAGGGGTAACTGGGGCAGGGCCTGAGGTGCCTGGGGCGAAGGAGATGCCCGCCTTCCTGGCCGAGCGGGCACGGGGTGAACGCTGAGGGGCTGCTTGGAGGGCAGAGCTGGTGCGCGGGGTAGCGGCTGTACCTGTTGTAGCGGTGGGCATGGATGTTGCCGCCACCAGAAGGGAGCTCCCTTCCGAGGACGTGTCTGTGTCACTGACGTCTCCACGGGTCCCCGTTGTGGAGCTCCCCTCGCCCTCTGTCTCACTGGTGAACTCGGAGTCGGTTGCATGGCCCTCCGGGGCCATGTGAGATGCAGCTCCCTGGTGCTCCGATGCCACTTCTCCTCCGCCTGATGATGCTAATGCACACATGAACAGGAAGACCACAAAAAAGGGGGGGGGGAGAAAAAATGACATATTGAGTGCATGCATGCATTGGCGACACCGTTGGCGGAGAGGACAGACACAGAAGCCCCCTGCACTACGTCGCGCACTCGGTGTACACTACTCATTTATTGTGACTTGGCCTACAAGCCTATGGACGACAACTGCACACATAGGTGACCCAGGGCCATGGATAGCTGTACTTAGCACCCTACAGAGGTGGGGGGCGGGGGCACAGGCCCATGCCTTACGGAGGGGACCAGCCTACAGAAGTCGCCCTGGCCTAGAGATACCCACAGCCCTCCTCCCCCACCCAGACACCTCCACTGTGCGCTAACATAGCAGAATGTGCTGGTACTCACCCCCTTGTGTCTGCTGTGATGTCCTCACGCGCCCATCCGAATCGGGGTAGGCCACCGCCAGGATCCGGGACATCAGGGGGGTCAATTGACGGGAGCCACCCCTCCTACGTTGGGAGGCCATCCCCAGCAGAGCCTCCGCGGTCTTCCTGCTCCCGCGGCGATGTCCTCCCACCTCTTGCGGCAGTGGGTGCCCCGTCTGTTGTGGACCCCCAGGGTCCGGACATCCTTGGCGATGGCACGCCAAATGTCGATCTTCTGATGGGCGCTGACCTATGTGACATGGACAGGGTGGGAAATTAAATACATTTTCTGCATGGTCGATGTGAGTGGCCCCCCCTCCCCGACCTTGCCATATGGCACATGCTCTCATCTGTCGTGCGATGCATGCCTCATTCGCTCCCCTCCCCACCATCTTTCATCCACCCCACTCAACACAGGCATTGCCCACAAAGCATGGTCCCAGTGTACTTACCTGTTGGTCTGGAGGACCGTAGAGTAGCGCATACTGGGGGAGGACCCCATCAACAAGTTTCTCCAATTCCTCAGATGTGAAGGCAGGGGCCCTTTCCCCAGTCGCAGCAGCCATTGTATCTTCCAGACCGAGGTCACAGCAGCACTTGCAGTATAGGTCCTCTCCTGTGGATGATCAGATCTCGAGTGATTAAGCAGATAGAAGATGGCGGTCACGCCCGTGGCGGTGCGTACCACGACCGCCGGCGCACATCGTCATTGGCTCCTGAGACCCATAGGGTTCAATGTTAACCAATGCTGCTTTGCGCCGCGGTCTTCGACCGCCTACCGCCACGGTGTGCCACGCCAGCGCATTGACCTCACATCCCATTGTCACACTTCACAGGTCAGGCAGCCGCCATTTCAAGGGCCCACATGGCTTAATTTCTACTGCGTCACACAGGCCTAGGCCTTGCATTGCCACTCATACAAGCCATTCAATGCATAGCAAATCGTGTTCTGTGCAAGCTGTGGTTACGTACCTGTGGGTTGCTTGACTCTGTCCTTCCTAGGCACCGTCCGCTGGGACTTGCGAGGAGATGGAGGAATGTTCCCATGTACAGCCCTCCCAGTTCCCCTGTTTCCCTGGGCCTCTGTCCCCTGGACTGTGTGCCCACTACCACTGCCCCCAGGTCCCTGTTGTTGTTGGGGTGGTGGGTCAACCTGGGTGCCCTGTAGTGGTGGACACACCGCTGATTGACGTGTCCTGGAGACAGAGGCATGGGCCCGCTGGGTTGGAGCTGTGCTGGTGTTCCCAGAGGGGGTTAGGTCTGCTGTAGCCTGTGGCTGTCTGTGGGGAACCGACTGTCCCGAGGTCCCCGATGGCCCGGGCTGGTCATCTGGGTCCAGGGAGACAGAGCTGCTGTCTTCACTGGTGGCCTCTTCTGGGGGTGGGATGGACATCTCTGGACCCTCCTGGGCCGTGTGGTGGCGTTCAGGTCCTGCAGGTGTATAAGAGTATGGTTATTGCTTCTGTGTGTGCCATTTCGTGTAATGGGTGGGTGGCCGTGTACCCCAGTGCTGGCATTCCCTTGTGGGGGCTTTTGTGACGGTGGCTTGTGGGGGAGATGGGTATGTGCAGTGGGCATGCTTTGGTGATGGGTGTCCATGCTTTGGGGAGGCATGCAGGGCTAGGTTTTGGGGTGGGTGGGTTGTGATGGTGAGCCATTTGCAAGGAGTTGGTGTGATGGGGGTGGGGGTGAGGGTGGGGGTATGATTTGGCATGCAGGTGGGGTGGGGGGAATGAAGTAGTGAAGATTTGACTTACCAGAGTCCATTCCTCCGCCTACTCCTGCGAGGCCCTCAGGATGCAGGATGTGCAAGACTTCCTCCTCCCATGCTGTGAATTCTGGGGGAGTAGGTGGGGGTCCGCCGCCAGTCTGCTGTACCGCGATGTTGTGCCTTGATACCATGGAACGCACCTTCCCCCGTAGGTCGTTCCACCGCTTCCTGATGTCGTCCCAATTTCGTGGATGCTGTCCCACAGCGTTGACCCTGTCCACTATTCTGCTCCATAGCTCCATCTTCCTGGCAATGGTGGTGTGCTGCACCTGTGCCCCGAAGAGCTGAGGCTCTACACGAACTATTTCCTCCACCATGACCCTGAGTTCTGCGTCAGAGAACCTGGGGTGTCTTTGGGGTGCCATGGGGTGGTGTGGATGAGGTGAGGGGTGGTGTATGTGTTGTAGAGTGTGGTGAGTGTGGTGGTGTATGGTGTTTTGTGCGTGGAAATTGTGTGGGTGATGTTGTGATTTGCCTCTGTGTGATGGTCTACTCTATGCTGTGCTGTCTCTCTCTGTCCTTCAGTCGCAATTGTGGTCGTAATGGTTTGTGGGTGATGTGGGTGTGTGTTTTATATTTAATTGGGTGTGTGGGAGTGGTGTGTGTATGTGTCTCAGGTGTGTGTATTTTGAATTGTCCAATGTGGTAGTGTTTTGTAAAGGTGTGTGTATTTTGACTGTGGCCGTGTGTACCGCCAATGGAATACCGCGGTTGAAAGACCGCTGCGGGGATTTGTGGGTCGGAATGGCATGGGCGTATTTCTGTTGGCGTGACTGTGGAGGTTTGGTCATCGCCAGTTTTTCACTGGCCGTTGCTGTGGCGGACTTTTGTTGATGTCGGGTTTTTGGCGGTTTGCCAGTTGCGGGTCAGAATGACCGTGGCGGTTTACCGCGACCGCGGCGGTGTTATGGCGGTCTTCTGACCAGCGGTAAGTGCCTTTTACCGCCGAGGTCAGAATGACCACCATTATGCCTAGCGCAGGCATAATGTGGCGCAAGGGGTTACAAAGTGGCAAAATGCATGCATTGCACCACTTTGTAAATGTGCCACTGTGTTTTTGTCCATTTAACGCCTCTTTAGCATAAACAAATCACGTTAACATGTCGTTAGATGGAACAAGGCCCTCTTAAATCTGGGACGTCATGTCTTAGATAGTCCACTTCTCACACTTTAAACATACATTTGTCTTTCCTAAATCTCAAACCCTTGCACCTGAGTGCATTAAAAACTTGATCCAATCACTGTTCATGTTGTTGAATATCTTTTCCAAAAACCAGTATGTCATCCTGAAATACCAAAACTCTAGAAATGCCTTTCAATACAGCACTCATTACTATCTGGAATACAACCGCAGCCGAAGCAAGACCAAAAGGCATTCTGTGGTATAGAAGCACCACAAATGTAGTCACAAAAGCTGTGAGATGCCTGGATTGTTCATCTAACCTTACTTGATCATAAGCGGACTCCATATCAAGGTTGGAAAAAAAAAGTTTGCTCCAGGTAACATAAAAACCAAGGGGGTCAGAAGCACCTAGACACCAGGGATATTTTTTTTATTTTTTTACAGGTGGCGAGCGACCCCTTAGGGGAAAAATTATTTTAGGCCATTTCTACTCCTCTTGGGTGCAGATCGGCCTATTTTCATTAGGCCAATCTGCCCCCTTGGGGCAGAAACCACTAGACACCAGGGATTTTTATTTTTTACACCAATTTCATGCAAGGGGAGCGACCTCTTAGGCAGGAGTCCCTCCCCTGGGGGGACATTTATTAAGACATTTTCTGCCCACTTTTTGGGAAGGTCTGCCTATTTTAATTAGGCCAATCTACCCCCAAGGGGCAGAAACCATCAGGCACCAGGGATTTCTTTTTTTTTTTTTTTTACAGATGGGGAGCAACCACTTAGGCAAGGATCGTTCCCCCATGGGGCAATTTCATTTTAGCCCAGTTCTGACCCCCTTGGGGCAGATTGGCCTACTGTTATTAGGTCAATCTGCCCCCGAGAGGGGCAGAAACCACTAGACACCAGGAATTTTTTATTCTTTAATATTTAACATAAGGGGAGCGGCCCTTTGGGCAAGGGCTGTTCCCCATGGTGGCAAATAATTTTAGGCCATTTCTACTCCCCTTGGGGGCGGATCGGCCTATTTCTATTAGGCCCATCTGCCCCCAAGAGGAGCAGAAACCACTTAGGTAGCAAAAATTGGTGTGTATGTTTTATTTGGGGGGCAGCCCCTTGGGCAAGGGTCACTCCCCATGGAGCCACATTACTGTTGGCCATTTCTGCCCCCCTTGGGGGAAGATCAGTCTATGTTTACACCAGGGAAGAAATTATTTTAATAAAACTGGGGACAAAGTTGTCCTGCCCACTGGTGTGCAGATGGGGCAATTACCTCAATCCACTCCCCAGGGGACAGAAAGCGTACTAGATGACAGGGATTAAAATAAATAGTGGGGTGGTGGCTACCAACTAGTATGGTCATGTTTATGCCCCAACTGAAGGGGGTAACAGTCTTCCAGCTCTCCCACGCACATGAAAAGATCTTTGTTTTTACATTTGGGCCATGAGAGCTTGGCTAACTCAAAATCGCCCCACTTGGAATGGTGAGGGCTGCACATTTTGGACTTTGGGAAGCTGCCATCTAGAAAATTCTGTGAGACCTAGACACATCTGAAAACTAAGCATCTGGATGAGTCCAGGGTGCTGTGCTTCACATGCATTGCGTGCCATTTTCTTACCCACAATGCCCTGCAAACCTCCAACTTTGCTTGAAATCACACATTTACCCACATTTTTGTGATGGAACCTTCAAGAATCTGCAGGAATCCACAAAATTTCTACCACCCAGCATTGTTGCATCTATACTGATAAAAATTCAGCACCACTTGTCAGCCTAAAAACTTATTTTTCTAAACTGCCCTTTAGCACCCGTTTGGTTCTCCCTCAATTACGACATGTTTTTGGCTCTTCCCTTTCACAGGCCTGGCTCCACTTACACAAATGAGGTATCATTTTTATCGGGAGACTGAGGGGAGTGTTTGGTAGTAGGAAATTCGTGCTGTTGCAGTGATCCCACACAGGAATGTGTGGAAAATGGGATTTTTTTTCAGCAGAATTTGAGGTTTGCTGAAGATTCTGGGTAGGAAACACTGGGGGATGCACACAAGTCATCCTCACTTGACTCCCTCGTGTGTCTAGTTTTCAGAAATGTCTGGGTTTGGTAGGTTTCCCTAGATGGCTGCTGAGCCCAGGACCAAAAACGTAGGTGCCCCAAAACAGGTAGTTTTGTAATTGATCTATTTTGTCTACAAAGTGTTTTGGGGTATTTCCTGTCGCAGGCACTAAGCCCACCCACACAAGTGAGGCATCATTTTTATCGGGGGACATTGGGGAATGCTGGGTAGAAGGAAGTCTGTGGCTCCCCTCAGATTCCAGAACTTTGCAGCACCGGAATGTGAGAAAAAAGTGTTTTTTTGCCAAATTTTGAGGTTTGCGAAGGTTTCTGGGTAACAGAAACTGGTGAGAGTGCCACAAGTTATCCCATCCTGGGTTCCCCTAGGTGTCTAGTTTTCAGAAATGCCCAAGTTTACTAGGTTTACCCAGGTGCCGGATGAGCTAAAGGCCAAAATCCACAGCTAGGCACTTTGCAAGAAACAAGCCAATTTTCATAAGAAAAATGTGATGTGTCCACGTTGTGTTTTGGACCCTTCCCTGTCACAGGCACTAGGCCTCCCCACACAAGTGAGGTACCATTTTTATTGGTAGACTTGGGGGAATGCTGAGTGGAAGAAAATTTGTGGCTCCCCTCAGATTCCAGATCTTTCCATCCCGGAAATGTGAGGAAAAAGTGTTTTTTTTGTTAAATTTTGAGATTTGCAAAGGATTCTGGGTAACAGAACCTGGGGAGAGCACCACAAGGGACCCCATCCTGGGTTCCCTCAGGTATCTAGTTACAAAAAAATATTCAGGTTTCGTAGGTTTTCCTAGGTGCCTGCTGAGCTAGAGGCCAAGATCCATATCTAGGCCCTTTCGAAAAAACACAACAGTTTTTAAGGTAAAAATTTGATGTGTCCATGTTGTGTTTTGGGGCATTTCCTGTCGGGACACTAGACCTACCAAAACAAGTGAGGTACCATTTTTATTTGAAGACTTGGGGGAATGCTGGGTGGAAGGAAGTTTGTAGCTCCTCTCAGATGCCAGAACTTTGCAGCACCGAAAAGGGAGAGAAAAGTGTTTTTTTAGACACATGTTGAGGTTTGCAAAGGATTCTGGGTACCAGAACCCGGTGAGAGCCCCACAAGTTACCCCATCCTGGGTTCCCCTAGGTGTCTAGTTTTTAGAAATGCCCAGGTTTGCTAGGGTCCATAGGTGCTGCCTGAACTAGAAGCCAAAATCCACAGATAGGCACTTTCTGAAAATCACGTCAGAATATAATGCAAAAATGTGGTGTGTCCATGTTTTTGTGGGGGGCATTTCCTGCCCCCGCACTAGGCCCACCCACACAAGTGAGGTACCATTTTTATTGGGAGACTTGGGCAAACACAAAATAGAAGAGAAAATGTTATTGTCCCCTGTCTTTCTCTACATTTTGTGCTTCCAAATGTAGGCAGTGTGTAAGAAAGAAGTGTGTTTGAGAAATGCCATGTTATTCACATGCTAGTACGGGACCCCCAAATTCAGAGATGTGAAAATAACCACTGCTTCTCCATACCTTATCCTGTGCCCTTTTGGAAATGCAAAGGTTTAATTGATACCTATTTTTTAACTTTTTGTATTTTACCAAATGAATTGCTGTATACTTGTTATACAACGAAAACCCATTGCAAGGTGCAGCTCATTTTTTGGCTCTCTGTACCTAGGGTTCTTGATGAACCTACAAGCCCTATATATCCCCGCAGCCAGAAGAGTCCAGTGACGTAATTGTATATTGTTTTAAAAAATCTGCCATAGCAGGAACAAGTTACAGAAGAAAACGTGGGCAGAAATGGCTGGGTTTTTTCAGCTCAATTTCACTATTTTTTTATTTCAGCTGGGTTTTTGCTGTAGGAAAACCTTGCAGGATCTACCTAAAGGAATCCCTGCTGAATTCATAATTTTGCCTACCTTTAGGGAATGATTAGCTGTCCAGGATCCACCATTGGTTTCACACCCATTTCTGTCACTAACTGGAAAGAGGCTGAAGGCACAAAAAAAAGTAAAAATTGGGTATGTCCCACTAAAATCCCAGAATTGTGTTGAAAAATGTGGTTTTCTGTTTCAAGTCTGCCTATTCCTGAAAGCTGGGAAGTGTGGCTTTGATGATGCCATTTGCAGGGAAAAGAAACACATGCTTTCTTCTGCAGCCCTTTTTCCTATTTCTCCCCCCAAAACAAAATTGTACGCTGTATTTAGGCTAATTTCTTGGTCTCCTCCAAGGGAACCCATCTAGAATCCCTAGGAAGTTTTTTTTAAAAAGGACAAAAATTCATTGGATAGCTTGTGTGAACAAAAAGCTATAAGCGTGAACTTCCCTAGATAGCCAAAAAAAGCTCAGCAAAGGAGGGGGAAATGTCCTGGCAGTAAAAGGGATAAATAATGTATTACACCTTTCCACCAGATGAATAGCAGCTGGGAAATAAAGGGATGTCTTCTGATGTTTTATGCCATAACCTATATCACCTGAAGTAAACTTTCCTCTGCTACTATCATGTTGCCAAGTTTTGTTGGACATAGCACAAACTGCATCAATATTAGTATTACTGCCAGTTATAGCTTTGGTGGATATTGAAGAACACTTAATGCTGTTGGCTATGTCAAGTACTTCACTTAAAGTAGGATTGCTGCATGCAAGTAGCCGTGCCTGTGCTTTTTTACTAAAAGCATTAAAGACAAATTGGTCCCTCAAATAAGTATCCACATTTTCCCCAAATTGACATATAGAAGTCAAAATCTATAGATTTGAAATAGATTCTTCAATAGACTCATCAGCAAACTGTTTCCTCTAAAAAAAAATTATATGCTTTTCAATCATTATGTTGGGTTATTCACAGAATCTTTTCCCCAGTCTCTTTACACCCTCCATTTAAACATCACACGATTCCTCTTGCCCTGAAGGTGGTTCAGTCCTTGGTAAATTATAAAAAATCTCTTGACCTGCATCTCCAAGTAACCCAAATAGTAACACTTTTTTCCCTTTCATTGGAGAGGTTTTTGCCTTGTTTAGCCACCAAACTGTTTTCAAATGCCCTAAACCATTTTTGCCATTTAATTAGAGGCTTTCCATGAATTTGCAAGAAAGGGTTAACTTGAACTGGGCGTATATGATTAGCCATGTTAATGAGTAATACATTTAGATATGTAAAATAAGCAACAACAGAACAAAATGAAAAATATGAATTCAGCAATATGAAATTTGTAAGCTGAAGTTTCCCTATTGATCGGCAAATTGAGGGAAGTAATGTCAGGATGGATGCCGTAGATGCGCACTGTGGAAGCAGAGGCACACACGTGGTAGCAGGATCTCTGCCATGGAGACTCAGGTATGGGAAGCCGTTCATGTCAAAATTGCAGCTCCCCATATAGGACACCTCCTGAAATGCATAGCCCCAGAATGAATGTACTATGTGTCAAAATAATTAGGATACCTGGCAGAGTGAATCTGAATTGAACCAAAACAAATATGAAACCAGTCAGAGTGAATTTGCTACTTAGTGATTAATATGAATAACACACACACCAAATTGAATAAGAAATATACTGAAATATATATCAATCATACTGAAATTAATATGGCTCTTACTGTAAACAATAAAGCAATCACTGCAACAAATACAATATTCATCAAAAAGAATGGGACATTTCTTGAAAAGATTGACATATGCCAAGAGGAATGTGGCATACATTGAAATTAATATGACAGATTGAAATGAATATAAGGTACTGAAATTATTATATTATGTTTTGAAAAGAAAATAATGCGTATTGAAAATAATATAATGTACACTGAAATGAAAATTAAACATGTTGTAATGAATTTGAATTGTGTTGAAATGAATATTTCCCAGATGGCAATGAATAGGAGACATATTAAAATGTATAGGAGATGATTGAAAATGAATATGGCCTGTGCTGAAATTAATGTAACCCATTGAATTGAAGTTGAAATGCCTTCAAATGAGTATGACCAAAGCTGAAATTCTCTAGCCATTTGTTAAAATGAATAAGGCACGCTTTGAAATTAATATGACACATATTCAAATGAATATGATATATGTTAAAATTGATAAGTTGCATCTTAAAAGTATTATGACAAGTGTTAATATAAATATGAGCTCCATTGAAATAAATATAACATTGATTGAAAGGAATATAACACATCTTAAAATGAATATGACCTTCAATGAAATTAATATGACCTTCATTGAAATTAATTTGACATCTTTTAAAATGAATACGAGTTATATTAATATGATCATGACATTTATCACGGTGAATATGACTTGCACTGAAAGTAATATGATATACATTGACATGATTGTGATATATGTTGCAATGGACATGACTTATGTTAAAATTACGACGTGTTAATATGAATGAAACATTCATAAAAAATATGACAGATGCTAAGATGAATATGAATTGCATTGAAACAAATATTAGTTCCTCTGATATGAATTCAACATGTCTTAAACTGAATATGACCAATGCTGAAATTAAAATGAAACTTGTCAAAATGAATATGTTATGCTTTGAAATTGATATGGTACAGAGCAAAATAAATATTGTATATATTCAAATGAATATAACTATGTTGAAATGGATTTGACCCGTGTTAAAATTATTATGACAGGTGCTAAGGTGAATATGACAGCCATTGAAATGAATGACATCCTTTGAAAGGAATATGACACATGTTAAGATGAATATGAGCCACTTTGAAATTAATATGACACATGGTGAAATTAATATGGCTCACATCAAAATTAATATGACATTCTGTACCATGAATATAACACTTTTTGATTTGAATATGAAGCTGTGAGATAAATGTAGCATGCTTTGCAATGAATTAGACACATATCGAAATTATTACAAGCCATTTTGAAATGAATATGACCCTGTTTAAATTAATATGGCGTGCACTGAACTTTTGTTGATTTGCATTAAAATTAATATTACCTATTGAAATTAATACTACATATTCTCAAAGGGTATGTTATGGACTATTCCTACTCCAAGAGACTTGGTCAGAAGGGGTTCTGGAATGGAATGGATTCCAAAGGTTTGCCGTTTCGTCAGAATGGGTTCCCGGTCACCGGTCAAAGGGGGGTCTAGTCACCCGGTCCACATCTCCAAGATCTATAGGGCCTCATTACGGCCCATTAGCCATGGCCATACCGCCGGCCCCTCCAACTGACCGCCAGGCGGTCATAATCCCCAGGGCAGCAACCGCCGCCATGGAAAGGCTGGCGGTATGGGGGACTCGGGCCCCCAGGCACAGCCCCATCGCGCATTTCACTGCCCGAATTTCTGGCAGTGAAATGCGTGACGGGTGCTGTTGCACCCGCTGCACATCAGCATTGCCGCCGGTTCTATTATGAGCCAGCTGCAATGTTGATGTGACTTTTCCGCTGGGCCAGCGGACGGAAACAAGGTTTGCGCCTGCTGGCCCAGCGGAAAAGTCATAATAGGGAGGCACATATACCGCCAGCACGGGCGGTATAGTGGCGCCTGCGGCTTCGGAGGTCTTTTAATAAGACCGCTGAAGTCATATTGAGGGCCCTAGAGTGTATCAGATTAAAGGTAGCCATCGGGGAATCCTCATTGTCTGGGTGGTGTTTCCAAACAAGTATAATGTACTCCTGGTAAACTTCTATAATGCAGTATGGGATTCTGGTTGCCAAATTATGGCCCTCTTTTCTGCTCTGCAGACATTGAAGAGAAGGTTGGAGTCCTGCTGTATGGAATTTCATGTGATTGTAACTGGAGATTTTAATGCAAAGTTAGGGGGCTATCACACTGCTGAGAATCCCTTTTAGCAGGATCGTAGTGTGTATGTAGACGAGAGACCACAGGATGCCAGGAGTAGGACCCTTATTAAGGGGTTGCACAATCTGGGGTTGATAAACATCTTTGACCTGGAATTTGCTTCTGACAAACAGGCCCCAACCTTTGTGGGTAGAGGGGTGGGGTCCATAATTGATTATGTTTTCATGTCCACCCCAGTGAGAAATTTGGTCCGGGATGAGGAGGTCAAAAGGCAGAAATTCAGTGATCACAGCCGCCTTATGGGGTCTCTAAATTTTCCATGCAACAGTTTTATGGGGGCGAGTGTTGGGCCGGCTTGCTTGAGAACAAAAGATCAGGAGCGAAGAATATGTTGGCGGCAGGCAAACATCCCACAGGTACTGGAGAGGTTGGTGAGCCAAAAGTTAAACCTAATAGTAGGGGTTCTCTTAGCTGAATCCTCCTCATTGGGGGAGGTGATTGATGCTGTGGATAAAATAAATGGTTCCATTAAAGCTATTTTGACCAAAAATGGAAAGGCCACTCCTAAGCAGCAGGATGGATGGCTAAATAAACCCTGTCACACGGTGAGGAGAACTCTGAAGAGGGTACAGAAGATGCAGCCTATAGATAAGGTTTTTGTGAATAGTGTGAGAGCACCGTAAAATCTTGCCCAGAGGGAGAGAAAACGGCAGCTCATGGAGCAGGCCTGGGAGAATTTGGAGTTTGTTCTGGAAGTTATTAAATAGGGGTCCCCTAGAGACTGGCACATCTGTAGGGCCCGGTCGTAATATTCCCCCTTGAGGAGTGGATGAGCCATTTTTGTAGTGTCTTCTTGGGAGAGATCCAGGGTGAGGAAATGGATGATTTGTTTGGTTCTACCTCAAATCTGCCCATCAGATTTACGCTGGAGGAGGTGGTGGTGGCTCTGCAGGATAGCCCGAGTCACAAAGCACCTGGTCCTGATGCAATCCCCATGGACCTGTACAAGAGCAATTGTCAGTTGCCGGCACCTATAATTCTTAATGTCCTAAATGCGTCAGTGAGTGTAGGAATCCCTCCCTCCTGGAAATCCGCTTGCATTGTTCCTGTGTTTAAAAAGGGAAACCGCAGTGATCCTAAGTCCTATCGCCTGATTTCACTTCTAGACTCATCGATTAACATATTGGGTCATGTTGTGTTACAGCATATTGAGGAGAGGGTGAGAGAGCAGGATCTGATGAGTAAGGTGTAGTATGGTTTTAGGGAAGGGTTGGGGACTCTGGAGCAGTGTTAGAACTTCCTAATGTTGATTGGTAAATACACTCAGGAGAAGGGTGGTACTCTTTATCTGGCCTTCATGGACCTTAGCAGTGCTTTTGATAAAGTAAATCATAGAAATCTATTGGGACGTCTAGCCAAGATGGGCATGGAGACCCAAATCATGGAGCTGCTGAGCTACTTACACTCTGGAACCAATGCTTCTGTGAGGTATGCGACCCATGGAGAATTCACAGAATCTTTAGATTTTAATCGAGGTGTGAGGAAATTCGATTTTTAATACGATCGTATCGACCCGCCATTTTGTGGCCCGCCGCCATTTTATGTTGCCTTCACTCAGGCAGCACAGCGAACGAAGTCCATTCTGCCTTTTCTGCTTATTCTGCAACATGGTGTTCAAAACAGCCTTCTGCCTCTATCTTTACAAGGCTGGTATTAAGGTCTGACCGAGTACACTAATCCCTGTCTGGTTTTCTAATCCTTGTTTCAACTATCTGTAGGCTCACACTATTCTTCGCCGATCTTATCTTATCGTCTGGCCTTCGCTGTCCTTTGCTAGTATTCTCTCATTTCACAACTGTCCTCCAAACGCACACAAACTTATCACACCACATGCAACTTCGTTGTGGATCGGTTAATGAATTAGTTCAAGGGAGGGGTGACAAACACAGCTGGAGGGGAGGCAACCTTAAGTCACTTAATACTTTGTTTTCCAATTCCTTCTATTGGTGCTGTCTTGTTTTCCGACATTTCTATTGGCTCTGTTCTATCTTTACATTATTCTTACTGGCTCCTTTCTATGTGTTCTGGGAGTGTATGTAGTTAATAAATGGTTTTTATACGGTATATAAGATTATGCGCCACAAAGTAAAGTGGCAGTCTCCTGAGAACATACCTTGTGTACTTCTTGGACAACTGTACTAGCTGCAGCTAATAAAATCTGATCTTTTACGCCTGACAGAGTGTCCCGTGTCTCTGTTAGTTGAGGCAGGTGAATCCAAGGAGATTTCAGGCGTACCCTGCGCCGCCAGGCCCATAAGGTTCTGGTTCTTCAACTGGCGCCCAACGTGGGGCGGCTTCAGCGGTACCGGTTCTGCCTGAAGGTCGTGAGGAACCCCGCAAGAAAATTCTGGAGGAATCGCGAGCCACGTCAAGCGACCCCTGTATGTCGAAGTGGTCCGAAGGTCTTTTTCAGCGTGGTTACTCCTTCCTGACGGCTACTGACGACTGCTGCCCTGACTGCCGCCCTGCCTTGGCCCTTTCTTTGATGATGTATGGTAAAGCGAGACGATAGACGGGCCTCTGTTGGTGTAAGAAGACATCCTTAGTTAAGTATTTGGTGGGTCGCGCCCACAAATTTTGGTCTTTGTTTTGTCCTTAGGTCCTTAGATTTGGCCATTGCAGTGGCCAAAGCCGAGGGGAAGTGCATTTGTGCTGTGTAAACTGAAAGTTTTACCCCCTTGATGTTTGTGAACAGCCAGTAAAAATCGTGAGATGTCTGGTCTGACTAAGTTTGGAAAACTTTGTTGCTTTGGTTGTATTAGGGACTCCCAGCTTGAGGACTCCTGTCTGATTCCTTCGGTTGGAACTCCCACATATGAGCTCTATTCTAAACATGGTGTTGGTCCTATTGCCTTTAATAAGACATGGACCCGATATACAAAGAAAGATGGTGTTTTAAAATGGCCAGAAAATGGTAGTTTCGAAACTGATGTGCTAGATAATTTAGAAGCAACGTTATTTAAAAGAAAAGCCCGGCCGGCAATGTTTGACTCTTTTCGCCTTTGGCGTAAGGAAGCCAAACAGAGAGAAATTAAACAAGCGAAACGAGATAGGAAAACACAGGGAATGACGATTATACAGGCTGCTCAGCAATTCAAAGATGATGAAATAGATAATGCAATGGAAATTTCAGACAGACAGCATCGAATGGCAATAGATAAATGCTATCCGACGTTGCCTATCTCTTCCCTTGATAAGATAAAAGATTTTGAGGAAGATTCCTTAATGTCCCACTTATTGAAATTGCCTCCGCCCTATGTACAAGGTGCTAATGCACCCCCGATGTTACAGCCTGTTCAGCCGCCAGTTGTGCTTCCGCCTGCTCCAGCTTTTCCACATTTGCCTCCTCAAGTATTGCCTATGCCAGCTTTGCCTTTAACTCCTTTGCCTTCTGCTCCTTTGGCAATTCCTAATGCTCCTTTAGTTAATTCACCTAATACCTTGTCCCCTATCCTTATGTCAAATTCTCCATCTATGCGTAAGCGATTTGCAGATACTGTCTCTTATCACCTTTCTTTGAAGCTTTAAACGTGTCTCCAGCTTTTTCTCGAAGACAGTCTCGTAGTCAATTCCCAGACTCCGAAGAGCGAGAAAAATTGGACTCACTTGCTTGTAGATGGATCAAGAAGGGTCCCCAATATAGTACGTCTGATATTATGTCCACCTTTCTGCAATGGAATGCACCTACGCAGAGATATGTTTTTAAAGTTATGTGCGATACTCTCGCTAAAGAATGGGAGGATATGAATTTGGGTTCGGTCCCACAGGATCTGTTAGATGTTCAGGCTGACTTTGACAAAGGACTTATTGTGGGTCCTAAGTTTGAAAACGCTGTCAGAACACTTATTTCTTTCAGATCCCTATTGTTCTCACAGACTTTTCCTGATTCTGATCCTTCAGTCAGGACAGCACTGAAAAACTATCCCATGAGAGAGGTTTCTCCAATATGGAAGGAAGAAGTTGCAGCAGCAGGTGCTAATCCAGCTATTCCTGCACATTTTCAGCGCATATGGATACATGTCCCCTGGAAAAGGTCTGAAGTTTTAGCACTTAAACAGTCACTACCAGATCCACGCAAAAATCCTGCTGGTTACTATAAAGAGTTGTCGCAAACAGTTGATGCATGTATTATGAATCTAGCAGATATTGACATGTTGATGGGAAATGTAGTTCCACAGACAATATGGGCTAAAATTCGTAGAGAGGATCACGCTCAAGAATTAGGCGGCGATTGGAACGCTATTATTGCCGCAGATAGAGGTCAAGTAGGTGGTTCAAAGCCCGACGCTTTGATCTCAGAACTCCCTGGTAGGATTATTACATTAATGAAAACAATGATGCCTGCTTTGAGAGTTAATTGGGATAAGCTAGCAGCATGTAAACAAAAGAAAGATGAAAGTGTTTCCGATTTCTTTACCCGATTCGAGGAGACATTCATTGATCACAGTGGTCAAGATATGGCTACAGAAGGGGGACAGCGATTATTTGTGGATAAGTTCGTATATAACTTGCTTCCTGAACTATCACACAAGCTAAAAGACTCCGAGAGTTCATGGGCAGTTTCTTCTTCCGCCCAGATATTGGCTACTGCACAATATTATGAAAATAGAGACAAAGAAGAAAGGGAAAAACAAGAGAAAAAGACGAAAGAATTAAAAACTAAAGTTCTCTTGCAACAGGCTTATCCTCCTCGTTATGTTCAGCCTCAGTTTCAACAGCCTCCGCAGTTTCAGAGGTTGTATCAAAAGCCTGAACCATTCATTCCAAGACCTTTGCTAGGTCCCAATCAATGTGCTTATTGTAGGGAGGAAGGTCATTTTAAGAACAGTTGTCCGGCATTGTTGCAGCGTAATGGAGCAACATCTGCTTCACGAGGTCGTGGTGGTTCTCAGTCAGCAAATAGAGGTAGAGGTCGAGGTGTGTTAACCCGAGAGCAGCGTTCTTTTGTTCCTCCAAATTCCGGAAATTACTTTGACCAGCAAAATGTTAGGTCTACACAGTATTACAGTGAGGATCAGTATATTGAAGGAGGGAATGAAAGTCTTCATTTTGAATAGGACAGCCATGGACAAAGTAAGGGGGTTACGTCAATTCCAGTGGATCAGAATGGACCTTATGTTAATGTCACTACAATGGGTGTTTCAGAGCCATTTCTTTTAGATACTGGTGCCATGAGAAGCTCTATCATTCATTCTAAACTCCCTGGCGCACCTTTGTCTGGCTTAACGAATGTATCTGTAGGATTTTCTGGCGCCCCTGTTCGCAATCCAGTTTCTTGCCCTTTGCCTGTTTCAATAGGCCCTTATGATTTAGAAGCTCCGCTTCTTCTGACGAATGGTTGTGGTGAAAATCTGTTGGGTTTAGATCTATTAAAAAGAATACATGCTACGATATATTGTTCACCTTCTGGTGTATACCTCACTCTAGGACAGAAAATGACTAGTCCAATGTACTTATCAAAAGATCAATTCCCACCTGAATTGCTTTCTCTTCCCGAAACGCTTTGGGCTACGGGCCCGAATGACGTTGGTTGTCTTGAGATCTCACCTTATGTTGTTACTCTTAAGCCCAATGCTGAAATGCCATGTATTCCGCAATACAGAATCTCTACTGAAGGTGAGAAAGCACTTCTGGAAATTGTCCATGATTTGATTCAGAAGGGTGTGGTTGAGGAAACGAGAGGAAATACATGTAACAGTCCTGTTCTTCCGGTTCTTAAACGCACTGATCCATCTCAGCCTCCTGTTTATCGTTTTGTAATTGATCTTCGGGAGGTAAACAAGATTGTCATACCGCAGTTTCCTGTAGTCCCAGATATCACTGCTCTGTTGACGATGATACCTTCTACAGCGACTTGGTTTTCAGTTATTGATCTAAAGAATGCTTTCTTTAGTATTCCCATCGCCGAAGAGAGTAGAGATATTTTTGGTTTTTCCCTCGGAGGCCGAAGCTTCCGGTTTAAACGCGCACCTCAAGGTTATTGTGAAAGTCCCTCTATTTACAGTCAAGCTCTAAAATGTCATCTTGATGCCTTTTCCTTACCGTCCGGTGCCGCTCTCATTCAGTACATGGATGACTTATTAGTTGCCGCTGATTCAGAGGAGATTTGCAAAAACGTGACCGTTGCACTGTTGCGTCATTTGTTTGATCTGAATCACAAGGTTTCTCCTTCTAAATTACAATATGTCTGTCGCGAGGTGACTTATTTGGGTCATCTCTTGTCAAAGGAGGGACGACGATTGACCCCCGAACGAATTCAGGCAATTGCACAAATGTCAGTGCCATCCACACAAAGAGAGGTACGTGCCTTTTTGGGCATTACTTCTTATTGTAGACAGTGGATTCCGAGTTTCTCTTTATTGGCTAAACCGCTGTTGGCGCTAACTTTAAAAGATACGCCTCAGCCTCTTCCGTGGACTGACGAATGTCAGAAGAGTTTTACTGATTTGCGTATTGCTTTGTGTTCTGCTCCTGTATTGGGTACTCCTGATTACAGTAAGCCCTTTACGCTCTATGTCCACGAAAGAGAGGGTTGTGCATTGTCAGTCTTAACGCAGCGTTTTGGAGATCAACAGCGACCATGCGCATATTTCTCAGCTACGTTAGATCCAGTAGCTAAAGCATTGCCTAGTTGTCTTAAGGCGACAGCGGCAGCAGCAATTTCTATTCGACAGTCTGCTGGAGTAGTGCTAGATAATACTCTCATTGTTATGGTGCCACATGCAGTGGATACTTTA
Organism: Pleurodeles waltl; assembly: GCF_031143425.1. Lineage (NCBI taxonomy): Eukaryota > Metazoa > Chordata > Amphibia > Caudata > Salamandridae > Pleurodeles > Pleurodeles waltl. The sequence goes on along the minus strand of NC_090439.1, from coordinate 1,047,763,880 downwards.
CTAAATAGGACAAAAACGCAGCATCTTACGAGTGCTCGGTTGTCCGGATATGAGCTGACGCTTTTGGCTAGTCACATACACATCAAACGATGTAATACCCTGAATCCAGCTACTTTGTTGCCTCTTCCAGAAGAGAGAGATGTCTCTGAACAGCATGATTGTTTTCTCCGTACTGAAGAAGAGACTAAGGGTAGAATTGACCTAAAAGACACGCCATTAGTGAATCCAGATGGAACACTATGGGTAGATGGTTCTTGTTTCAAGCTCCCGAATGGAGATACAGTTTCAGCCTACGCTATTACTACTTTGCATACGATTGTGGAGACAGCACGCATTAGACATAATTCAGCTCAGGCAGCTGAATTGATAGCCTTAACTAGAGCGTGTGTGTTATCCAAAGGAAAAAGAGTAAACGTGTACACTGATAGCCAATACGCTTTTGGTGTAGCGTTTAACTTTGGGCGTTTATGGAAGGAAAGAGGATTCTTTACTTCCCATGGTACTAAGATACAACATGGTCAATTAGTGACTGAACTTCTTGAGTCACTTACAATGCCTACTCAGATAGCGATCGTGAAGTGGAGTGCACACAAAAAGATTGTGGACGATGTTGGTCGAGGAAATGCATTTGCAGATGAGGTAGCGAAAAAGACAGCCAGAGACAACACAAGTCGAATGTATGTTGCAGGTCCCGCAAACTGCGTAAGAGAAAAGGGAATGTGTGAAGATACAGTAGAGAGTGTGAAATCAATTCAAGGAGAGGCTACGGAGAATGAGTTGAGAAAGTGGAAGGAAAGTACAGGAATGTTAGATGAGATGGGATGTTGGGTTGAATTATCAGAACATCAACGTTGGCTGTTACCAGATGCTTATGTACTACCTGTAGTTACTATGGCACATGGTCCAGCTCACCTAAGTGCAAAAGGAATATGTAAACTTCTGGCTCCAGTGTGGCAAAATGAGGGGATCCCAAAGTGTGCAAATAATGTAGTAAAACATTGTATTGTTTGCTTGATGTACAATCCGGGAAAGGGAACCCCAACTCCAGCAGGTCATTTTGCTCCTCCAACATATCCATTTGAGGTGTTGCAGATCGATTATATTCACATGGAACGATGCAACAACCTCAAATATGTTCTGGTGGTAGTATGTGCTTTTTCTAGATGGGTAGAAGCCTACCCTCTGAAGGACAATACTGCTTTATCAACTGCCAAAATACTTTTGAAAGAATTCTTCCCTAGGTTTGGTTTGCCGCGTATTGTCTGGAGTGACAATGGGAGCGAATTTGTGGGTCAAGTAATGCAAAAAGTTTGTGCAGGTCTTGGCATAAAACAGAAGTTCCACGCGGCGAATCACCCACAGTCGGCTGGTTTAGTAGAATGCTACAATGGAACCTTGAAGCTTAAAATTGCTAAGGTGCAAGCTAGCACAGGACTTAATTGGCCTGATGCTTTACCATTGGCTCTTCTGTCCACCAGAACAGCAGTACACTCTCGTTTGGGGCTTAGCCCTTACGAAGTGATATTTGGTCGCCCAGCTAATGTATGGGGAGTTCCTCGCCCTAAGAAATACTCAGACTTGCCATACCCGATGTTGATTGACTACTTGCATGACCTTACAACTAAATTGCGTGTTCTTCATCAACAGGTTCAGAGTGCTCTACCAGAGGCTTCCACAGACCCAGGTCATTCCATCCGACCAGGTGACTGGGTCTGCACGAAAAATTTCCAACGACAGAGAAATTTGGAGCCCAGATGGAGAGAGCCACGCCTGGTTCTTTTGACCACAAGAACAGCAGTTAAAGTCGAAGGAAAGAAAAACTGGGTGCATGCCGTGCACTGCAAGAAAGTGCCTTTGCCCTTGCCTTTCGATCAGTGGGTCCGTAGAGGCATCAGTGACTCTGAAAGTGAGAAAGTTCCGCAATTTGTACCATTCAGTGATGCGCGTCTAATTGGAACACTTTCTGAGAAAGAGGACGACGACATCCTTCAAGAAGCAATACCATCGCATCGTCGCTTGAACACGACAAATCCAGGAACATTGTTTCAAAACCAGACTGCCTCTGGACAGGAACGCTATAATTTGAGACCAAGACCAAAGAACTTGTAAATTTCTCTCCTATGTAGTACTCTATCCCGGTTGCAGGGTCACGGTAGGAGTCTTAGTTACGACCTGAGTAAGTGGCAATAGGCCTGCAGGACCTCACAGTGTCATAGGACGGTAGATAATCGTGACTACAGTGATTGAGGAAGATTGCCGTGAGCATCCACTTAGAAAGATGGAGGCTACATTAGATAAAAGAGAAAGTAAAAATGTAAAGAATAATTGTAAAGAAATATATAGTCGTTGTAGTATTGCTCTATGCGTCATTATATTGTCGTGTATTCTTTTGGCATCTGTAAACTGGATCATTATTACTCTGCAGCAAAAAGTTGTCTCTTCTCCTACCTCTACATCTTCTTCTACTATCTCTCCGCACCTATTTCACACTCTTCCCCAGCATGAACTCATCAGAAGAACTGAATACTTTAACAATTCCTTCGTCCAGTTGTTACATCAACATCAGTTAGTGATCAATACAACTGACTGTTGGGTGTGTGGACTCATACCACATACGGTAGAAAAAGGAATGCCATATTTAGTTCTTCCATTCTCCTATGAAGGTTCCGCTTGGGCTTATTTTGTCATTTTCAATAATGCATATCAAAGTAAAATTAAACAACCTGTCAGTTCACATAGTGTTGGTTCAGATTTCAGTCATAGTTTATTGATAAAGGGAATGGTAGCTATGGCTAAAATCATGGAAAAAAGTGAAGCTTCCATAGATGAAAGAAAAGCATATACCAATTGGAACATAACTAATTACATTTCCAGCCTCAATGATAAGGTTAAGCAAGGAAAATCTCCTCCGATACGGGTCATACCCCAACAAGGAAATTTCTGTCTGCAAATAAATGGTAGAACTCCAAACACCGGACAAAGAGAAAGTTTATGTTCCCATACATATATTTATTCAGCCCTGAATCCACTGCCGTTAGTACCATCTCAAGGTACATACTTCGTTTGCCACGATAGGGCTTATACATGGTTGCCAGCTGATTTCTCTGGTACTTGTTATATAGCCTTTCTTCTTCCCCCTACATACACCGCTCCTGCGAACCATCATAAAAATAGATATGGCAGAGGGATTGTGGATCCGAAAGACACAGCAGGACAAGAGGGAGGAGATTTCCTCAAAGGATTTCTTCCCTTCTGGGGTCCAATGGCCAACAGCAGAAATATAAGGCAATTGGTTCGTGTCGTAGAAACCACCATAGACATCACTGTAGGAGCTTTAAGTAACATTACAGCTGAACTACAGGCTGATCGTCTTATGACCTTGCAGAACCGTGTTGCCTTAGACTTTGTTCTTGCGGACCGTGGTGGAGTATGCAAATTGATCGGATCAAGTTGCTGTATTTTCATACCTAATGACGCTCCGACAGTATACCAAGCTATCTCTAAGTTACACATAATCTCCGAGTCGATTCATCAGGACGAAGGAGATTGGTCCTTTTCAGAGTGGTTTTGGGGATTACTGTCCAAATGGGGTTGGAAGGTATTGACATTCTTTGGAGTAATTTTAGCTTTTATATTCTCTTGTTGTCTTTGTATGCACTGCGGTCCTGCCATCTGTAACCTATGTGCTACTGCATGTATTCCCAAACCCAAGTCACAAAGAGCAGAGAATATCAAAATGATGGTACAGCAACAGCTTGATGACCTCATGGCCATAGACATCGACTCAGATTAACATGAGTTTGTGTATCTTGCCTGAGTTCTGGCAAAAGGAGGGTCTGAGGAAATTCGATTTTTAATACGATCGTATCGACCCGCCATTTTGTGGCCCGCCGCCATTTTATGTTGCCTTCACTCAGGCAGCACAGCGAACGAAGTCCATTCTGCCTTTTCTGCTTATTCTGCAACATGGTGTTCAAAACAGCCTTCTGCCTCTATCTTTACAAGGCTGGTATTAAGGTCTGACCGAGTACACTAATCCCTGTCTGGTTTTCTAATCCTTGTTTCAACTATCTGTAGGCTCACACTATTCTTCGCCGATCTTATCTTATCGTCTGGCCTTCGCTGTCCTTTGCTAGTATTCTCTCATTTCACAACTGTCCTCCAAACGCACACAAACTTATCACACCACATGCAACTTCGTTGTGGATCGGTTAATGAATTAGTTCAAGGGAGGGGTGACAAACACAGCTGGAGGGGAGGCAACCTTAAGTCACTTAATACTTTGTTTTCCAATTCCTTCTATTGGTGCTGTCTTGTTTTCCGACATTTCTATTGGCTCTGTTCTATCTTTACATTATTCTTACTGGCTCCTTTCTATGTGTTCTGGGAGTGTATGTAGTTAATAAATGGTTTTTATACGGTATATAAGATTATGCGCCACAAAGTAAAGTGGCAGTCTCCTGAGAACATACCTTGTGTACTTCTTGGACAACTGTACTAGCTGCAGCTAATAAAATCTGATCTTTTACGCCTGACAGAGTGTCCCGTGTCTCTGTTAGTTGAGGCAGGTGAATCCAAGGAGATTTCAGGCGTACCCTGCGCCGCCAGGCCCATAAGGTTCTGGTTCTTCAGGTGTGAGACAGGGCTGTATTCGGGACCCCACACTGTTCCTTTTATATTCAAATGGTTTGCACAACCTTTTGATTGATAGATGCAAAGACGTCCCTAAACTAAATGGAAAGAGTGTGTCGTCCCTGATTTATGCCGATTACGCGCTGCTATTGGCCCGCACTATGAATGGTCTCCGTGTGGCGGTAAATGCCTATGTTGACTTCATGTCGGATTTAGATTTAGAGGTCTACATCAGGAAAACACATTTTATGGTCTGTGGAAAACTGTACAGCAAAGTAGGGGCCATGGTGATTAACGGACAAAACATCAGCCGTGTGCATGAGTTTCCCTATTTAGGTGTGATTTTTTATGACAAATGGTCGTGGAAGCCCTGCATAGCGAGGCGATGTGCGCGTTTTAACGTCGCTGTCGGGGCTACCTTTGATTTCACAACTAGAGTGGGAAACAAGCCCATAGCACCTCTGCTTGAGATATGCAGGCGTAAATGCCTCCTGGTCCTTCCGTATGAAGCCCCACTCTGGAGTTACTCGGGTAGTATGGCTCCCCAGATAGAGGAAAATCGCTTTTGCAGAAGGTTACTGGGTGTGGGGCAAAACACTTCTGGGTTTAGCCTACACAAGGAATTGGACTTGGAGTTTGTGGGTGATGGCATTAAGATCACGCCTCTCCTACTGTGGATTTCTGTGTGGTCTAATGATTGTGCCTCCCTAAATAGGGAGGTGATCTGTGACTGTCTGGCTTGTGACCGAGGTTTGAATATTCCTTGGATGGCATACATCAAAGAGGGCACCACGTTTCTTGACCGTCCAGAATTGTTTACTGCCCCACAATGTTTAACACGCACCGACAAGCAGTGGGTGAAGGAGAACTTTTTTAATATTTTGAGAACTAATAGGGAGGTGAAGGAATTAATGGAACCAACTGTGAGGGATTTGCTTATGCTGAAGTCGCAGGCGGGTCCTGAGGTGTACCTTTTGGCATACCAAAATGTTTGGGAAAGGACACTTATTACTCGCTTCCAATTAGGTGTAATTAGATGTAATCTGTGCTTCCCACTCAGCCAATGTGTACCGAAATCTATACATATTTGCCAGTGTGATGGGGTGGCTTCACAGTCCTTAATTCATTTTACCCTGTTTTGTGATTTTTATGCTCCTTTTAGATGAAGATTTTTATTTCCCCTACTGAAGAAAAAGGGTTTTGTGCAATATCGCCCAGCTTACATGTTGCTATGTATGGTCCCGGATATGTTGGTGCGCTGGGGGGGTTGGTTCTTTTTTAAGAGGGACCATACTTTGGCAGAACAGTATACATTTTTAACAGTTCATCTAATATTTTAGCTTTCGTGATAAGACTGTAAATGAATTGGGGATTTTTATGACTTTTCTTACGTTTTTGTTTGTTTGTAATATTGATGTTTTATGTGATTTATGTTTGTATTTCATATAACCAAATAAAGAAAGAAAGAAAAAGAAAAATATGGACTAACGTTAATTAGCTAAAATGAATATACCATACATTTAACAGAATATAAAACAAGGAACCAGCCTTTACCACACATCAATTACATGCATCTATTTACAATGCATGTAAGTATTTCTACATTTGTCACATAGTATTTTGTCACACAGGTGAGTATTTTTTTCAAATACCATAATTTTTCATGTGCACGTAGAGGTAATGGGAGGTGTTAGTTGGCAGTGGTTTGTACCCTGTCTAAGTATGGATCCTCACTCTAGACAGGGCAAGGGAGTCACACAGCTAAGATAACCCCTTTTCACAGCCTTATTAGCTTGGCGCAAGCAGTCAGGCTTATCTCAGAGACATGTGTAAAGTATTTGTGCATGCACGCACAGTAACACAGTGAAAACACCACAAAAGTACTCCACACCAGTTTAGAAATACTCAATATTTATATGAATAAAATAAGACCAAAATGACAAAAAATCCAACATACACAAGCAAAGATATGAATTTTCAAAGATTAAGGGCTGCATTATGAGTTTGGCAGCCTGCACCACCATGCCGGTGGTCCAACTACCATCTCCTTGGTGGTTGGACCACCGTATTATGATGCAGGCAGTCTCATAGAGGAAAGACTGCTGTTGTCCCCCTGGCACCACCAGGCAGTGCAGACCACCGCTGTGGCGAGGAAGGCCAAACAGGCCAACAGAGCCAGTGTTTCTGAAGGAAACATTATGATGTTCCCTACTGCTAATGTGACAGTGGCAGTCCAACCACCACATCCCAGTAGGTGAAAACAGAGAGCATAAAGGAAGCAACTCACCTGCAGGCAAGTTTACACATCCTGTGCCATCATGGAGCCCATCACACACTCCTCCCGCAGGTGCTGCTCATCGATTGACCCACAGAGTTCCCACATTGCAACACAATGGAAGGTCAATGGAATGCACAATAGGTTGTGTAACAAATATCCAAAGCTCATAATGCAAGCAATACCTGCACAATGGTGATGGCGGCATCAGGAGCATCCATGGAAGGAGGCTGCCCTGGGACACATTTCAATTTGCAAATGCCCCCAAAACAGCATTTGCACAGGAACAAACAATATTTGAGCCAAGTGACATACCTATCTCCCGAATGTGTAAGTGCAAGTCAAGAAAAAACATACAACAGAACAGCATGGGCCATATATCTAGATGAAGTAGCTGCAAGGGACACACATCAAAATGGATACATTGTCAATCAAATGCAAAGGAAGCTTCTACAATTGAACCATCCATGTGCGGACAAACAAAACTCTAGCTCCCACACATGAGACAAAAGTACACTCTACATCAGGGGACAAATCTAACACCATACATACTGACATTGGCCAACACAAGATGAAATACCCTAGCAAACATAACACAATGCAATAACACCCCAATGGGATCAACACCCACATATCCATATAGTGAACATTTACCCTTGTCTTGGGTGACTAGCACTGCCCACAAAGTCAGGTATTGCAAATAACAGCAACTGGAGCAGCAGTCAGGGTGAAACACACACAACTGTAGCCATACAACACAAGTTACTCAGGAACAACATAAAGGTAGAAAAGTAATGGCAGGACAAACCTGTACCCAACAAAACAACAGTTTGGGTTTATTCAATTCAAATACTGAAGAGTGAAGGTCATTGGCCAGTCCATATTAGTCCATGTACATTACCGTGCCCAACCTTGACTCCAATTACTGCCAGGGAACCTCCACAGGAAGGGGCATCAAGTGGGCAGGCAGGCACCTCAGAGCTCATCCTTAGATGTGGTGTGGTCAGATTTGGGATGGGTGAGTTTGTGAGGAGGCTTTTTCTTCAGAGGGTGGGCTTCTTTTTGGTGGGGGGAGGGGGGCAGATGCTTGCAGGAGGGCAGGTGTGACAGGGGAGGATTTGGATGTGGAAGGAATGGGTTGGGTTGAGGTGGGACCCTCTTGGGTTTGGGAGGGGGTTTGGAGGTAACAGGGGAAAGGGGAAAGGGTGAAAAGGAAACTCTCCTTGGGAAAATGGGTACGGTCATCAGAAGGGGTTGTGGATTTGGAGGTTGAGGGAGTGGTTTGCTTGTCTGTGGGTATCGATTCCTTAGATGTGTGCATGTGTGAGGTATGCCTGTGTTTGGGTAGTGTCTGTTGTGTGTGTCAGTGTGGGCATTTGCATGTCTGCGGGGGCTGGGGAGTGAAGGTGCTCGGTGATGTGGGAGTAGTGGACATGTGTGTGTCTGGGGTATGGTGGATATTGTGGATATGTCTGTGCGTGGGGTGGTGTGTGTGGGCATGGTGGATGTGGTGGATGTGTGTGGGTGTTGCGGTGGTGTCTAGGGGTATGGTGTCTCAGGTGTGTAGGTCCATAGGTTGTTAGCTGTTGTTTGAGTGTATGGTGGGTGTGGTGGATGTGTCACTTGGTGTTGTGGTGGTGTCTTTGGGTATGATGGATGTGGTGTGTGGGTCGATAGGGGTGTCTGTTAAAAATGGTTGCTGATGTGGTGTATGTGGGTGAATGTTGAGTGCCTGCATGCTGGTGTTTCTTGCGGTATTTGTGTTGATGTGTGCTGCTTGTGTGCATTGAGGTAGGTGCATGTGGATGTGTCTGTGTGCTTAGGACAGGTAGTGGAATAGGGAATTTGGATTGGGAAGAGGGAGGTGGTGGGAGGGAGGATTGGAGTTGGATGGCTGCCATCAGTGAGGAGGCCAGAGCCTGAAAAGATCTCTGTAGGCCAGACATGCCACAATGAATGCCTTCAAGGAAAGCGTTTGTCTGCTGAAGTTGGCATGCCAACCCCTGGATGGCATTCACAATGGCAATCTACCCCACAGAGATAATCCTCAGGAAGTCACTGCCCTTCTCACTCAGGGCAGCAGGGATAACAGGGGCTGGCACTGAGGTGCCTCGGGCAAAGGAGACACCCACCACCTTGGGTGAGTGGGCATGGTCAACTGGGTGGGGAGCAACAGGGAGGGTGCTGATAGAGCTGGGGGTGGCTGACAAGGATGGCACAGAAGCAGGTCCTGATGGGTCCCCCACCACTAGGGAGTGGCCACTGATGTAGAATCTGAAGATGACGAGGTTGATCCTGTGGCCTCTGTGGCATTCCCTTCACACTCAGGGCCACTGGGTCCCTCCGTGTCAGTGGTGTCATAACTGGAGGTACCGTGGCTATATGCTTTCCCACTTGGTTGCTTCCTATCTCCTTCGCTTGCCTGGGATGATGCTGCAAATACAAAGGAGAAAAGGTCACCACATGTTCCTGATCACACTTGAACAACAGCTGTGATTAGCAGACATTTCCATGATCTCAAGTAGGCCTCAGCAACAAACTACATCAAGGTGGTTCCTACATACGCATGCATGCCACATGAACTGTCAACAGTTCCCCTCAGGAAAATCAGGATCTCAGACAACTCCAATTGCCTGGGTGAAGTTGTGCAATCACAGCAATCATTGAACAAGTAGGAGACCATATCACCTTCAATGCTTTGCCTCATGGAGCATACCTGTTGTCATACATTAGTAGGCCAATGCCAAGTTCATTTCAATAGATCCCACACAAGGTCACACAGACATCTATTTGTCACATACACAATAACACAACAATTAGAAAAGATGCTCCAAAATCCTGCCATGTTGCTGACAGCAGTACAGTATCCTAAAGAAAGTGACATGGAAATACTCATGTCACACTGGAAACATATCAACAGTGCACTCTTCACCATGTGTACATTTTCCTAATGGTGTCATGGAGGCAGTACTAATGTTTCTCAGATTTACTACATATTTGGCATGGAAATGTACACTGTAGACAAAATGTGCAAATTGTCAGGGGGATATGTCTCTAAAATTCGCAACACAATAAATCAGCTAGCACCAGGGAAATCACCACTACTGTATGGCACCCCTTCCAGTGACATACCCTGATTGCATCAGTGGAAGCCAATAGTCCTTTTTATATTGGAGAGGCCCAGGGATTTGCAAGTACTTGCAGAAGGCCCTCAACATGTTGCTCGGTGTGAAGCTACATCACTGTCTCCATTTTGGTCCTGCAAACTCAGAGTCCGTGGATGAATGGTTTTGCCCAACCACGTGATTTCAACATAACTGCAAGTCACACCATGATGCATGCCAACCGTCAGGTGACAAATCTTCCCCATTTAACATGTGCAGTGCACTTTGCCACATGATGCCACATAAATGGCATGGAAATTGACATTTTGTGTAAAAACTCTAGTCCTACCTGTCATGTCCTTCATTGCTACTGCAGTTGTAGATGCCAAATGACATGCAATGACGGGTTGAGGGTAGGTGTGAGCCAACAATCAATGGAGACACACTCCTTTCTGTGGTACCACATGAAATGTAGCCTCATTACATATGTCAAATTCAAAAGACAGGTTGGCATGCAAATATATGTGAGGGAATACAGAAATCATCCCATGAACACAGGTATGAAACAACAGAATACACATTTCATCAAAAGAGAATGGGACACATGTTAATATGTTGCACAAGGCATTTTGGCAACAGTGATGGGCCATAAATCATGTCAATTGACATTCCCCACTTATCAAGGCAAGGTTTGGATCTGTAGCTGCACCCAAAGAACAATGTATGCTCTGTCACATGTCTGATGGCCACCTTCATGTGACAGACAGTAATGAGGCACCAGCACTCGTCACACACTGAAAACAAGTGGCCTCTGGGGAGCAGATGCCAATTTACTCACTTGACCAGACACATGGCTGAGGACAGTGATCCTTCACTTTTTTTTCTTTGGGCTGTAACACTGAGGAGTAGTGGTCTGTTTCATAGAATTTAGACCCACTACAACAAGAAGCCTTACTTGATTGATAACTGTACACAGCCATGTGTTGTCTCTGGAGAGCACATTTTTTGTGGATTGTACTCAGTTGTGTCCTAGGTCCCTGGGCTAATAAGTAAGGCACATCAGTATGCACCAAATTACATATTTACACAAACAGTTACTCATCTTGTGTTTCACACATGGTCCATCCCCAGTCATCAACTTGGCTATGTGACAGGCATGGGTGTACCCTGTACTCATACCTTTGGGGCTGCTGTGCTCCCCTCATACTCCATCAAGGTCCGGGTATGCCATTGCTAGAGTGCAGGACCTTGGTGGGGGTCATACTTCGATGTGCACCCCACCCAGGTTGGGAAGACAGCCCCAGCAGGACCTCTGCAGTCTTCCGGGCCCAGTGTCTCAGGTCCTCCCACCTGTTGCAACAGTGGGCACTCCACCGGCTATGAACCCCCAGGGTCTGCACCTTCCGGGTGATGGCTCTCCAAATCTCCTCCTTCTGATGGGTGTAAACCTTGTCTCGTAGGTACTCATTATGCTAATGAGGCTACTGGATTTGGGCGGCAGAACTGCATAGATTGTGGGATACTAAGTACAATTCCACACCATGTGATGCCTGTTCGCCTAATCCGGGTTTTCCGGCCAACTAGCAGCACCTCTTCTCTAATTGTGGCAACCAGGCGCATGACAAGAAAGACTGCTCAGGGGAACCGTGATCGATCAGATCTTACCCCTTTCTCTCGATTACATTAGTCTCACACAGGCAAAATATAGTTCAATAAAGATTTATTGAAGTAACTACATCTTAGATAAAATGGCATGTATTGCAATAACTAGGATGATAAAACACACTAAAAGCAGAAAGGTGACAAGGAGTGTCCCAACATATTGCCACCAGGAGTGATATATATTTTTCCTACCTAAGTTATGTTAGAGCACAGCAAAATAAGCCCTAATCCGCCCTTCAGGTTTCCTCCTTGGGAAAACATCATCGCTCATACCTGAGCAAGGAAGCCTGTAGTCTAGAGAGACACCATCCTCATAGAGACCAGGGATTCGGTAGTGTAAGCAAGCAGCTGTAGCGAAGGTAATCAACAATCAGCATGCAGTCGTGGTCATCTGGATGGAATCTCCCTCTAACGTGTATGGGACAAAGGAGTGTCATTATAACTAAACAGTTTATGTCCTGAGAAAGGGTCCCGAAGTAAGAATTTGTATGTTTCTGTGAATGCTGGAGACACAGCGTACCACTTTGGCCGGAAACCTATCTGACTGCAGCTTTGAGGAAAGCACATAGTGGAATGCTTAGAACATGATGCTTTTCTAGGCGAAGGAACAAATAGAGAAAATAAAACAAAATCGCAAATGTGGCTAATGCTAGAAAAATAAAGCGATGCTGAATAAAATGTATCTGGACTAAAGTGCACAAAGGCAGGCCTAGTTTGCTAAAATAACATGTCTAAAATATGGCTAAAATAGCTATATACCAACCTATATGGATGCAAGAGACAAATCAAGCAATTACAAACACAAGCCTTTGCCCAAATGGTTGTGTCACACACGTCAGAAACACCAAGCATAAAATGGGAAATAAGACAACATATCACAAGGGTGAAGCACACATGCCCATAAGTACAGCGACATGACTACACATTTTTGGATTCATCTGCAGACTAACCCACTAGCCTGCTCTAGGCCTTCAATGGCTAAGAAAGGGCTGCCATGGTGGGTACAGAAATTGTCTTCCCTGTGAATGTGTGAACATGGTCTACCAAATGTCACTCCAGGGTGGGTTTCAGTGGTATAAACCTGTACCACAAAACACTCCTTTAAACATATGTTTCTAGCCTACAGAGATGGCATCCAGCTTACAAAGTATGTATTTTACTAATTCTGCTATGTAACCAAGCTACTGAGTCGCATGTCATGGCCTCCCAGGAATCTACACTCTGTCTGCACTCTGGGTCTGTCATTTGTGCATTAAACCTATACAAGACAAATATGACTTCTGTGAAGGTAACAACAGAGCTGTAGGAGTAAGGGGCCTGTCATGAGTCAAAGACACACATTGACAATGATGCAAAATTCACATATGGCCTAGTTCAGGGATTTGCCTCAGTCCGCAGTCCTGACGCCATCCACCACCCTCACCATGTGCCCCCCAAAAATCCACGCTTCACCGAAAGGGAGCTAAGGACCATGGTGGACAAGATCCTAAAAGTGGAGCCACAAATATTCGGTTCCAAGGTGCAGCACACACCCATCGCCCGGAAAATGGAGCTATGGCAGACCATTGTCAACAGGGTGACACCATCCACGCACCAGGGACGACATCCACAAGAGATGGAACGACCTGCGGGGGAAGGTCCAGGCCATGGCATCCTGGCACGACATCGCAGTGCAGAAGACTGGGCGAGGACCGCCACCAACACCACCCGACTACAATGACTGGGAGGAGAAGGTACTCACCATCCTGAACCCAGAGGGACTCACTGGAGTCACTGGAGGAATGGACTTGGGTAAGTCGTCTACATTTACCCCATATACACCATACCTGTAATGCATGCACCACCCCACCCCGCCCACACCCACCTAGTCCCACACCCCTCCCAGCCATTACCCACCACCTCCACCACCCTGCATCACCCACAATTCACTACCAGGCCCACATCACTCCCACTGTGCACAGCCACCCACCCCTGCACGTACCAAAAATGGAATAATAACCCCCACCACAATGTAACCCCACTACTGCCACTAAATGCAATGTCCACCTCACAAAGGCACCCCTGAAGGCCACTTAGTGGCACACCAGCACTAAATTTCACAGTACAGCCCACCTCAAACCCTCCTGCATATATAACAAACATTTCTATGTCCCCCAACAGGCACCACCACCCATGCAACCCTAATGGAGGGGATAAGGAGTGCCACAGCATTTCAGGGAGACAGAGGCACATCACAGGACACTGGTGAAGGATCCCTAGACACCGATGAGCAGGCAGGCCCCTCACACAGCCTTGGATGCTCACCATGCAGCAGCCCCACCCAGGAAAACACTGTCACCCCAACACCCAGTCAAGACCAGCAGGTCAGGGGAGGCATGCCCACACCAGTGGACCCAGGGCACAAACAGGTGGAACACAGCAACAGAGGCCACAGTCTCCCACCCCCAACATATAGGAAGACGATGGCCCCAGTACTAGTGGCATGTCAAGACCTGCACAGGGGACACAGACACAGGGGGCCAGGGCAAGGTCAAGTGCCCCAGTAGGTCAGGGGGTAGGGCACCGGATAGATGCAGCAGCCCAGGACATCATTGCAGAGGTATTGGGGGCATACCAACATACCCAAGACAGGTTGGCACAGATTGTAACCACCCTGGCGCAAAGTCAGAGGATGCAGCTGGAACACCACCAACAGGCCATGGAGCAGTGGAAAGAACACAATGCCACAATGGCCACCATTGCTGGAGCACTGCTGTAGTTGGTCAACAAACCCTCAGACACCCACACCGGACAAGAGGCCCCCACAAGGGCCCTGGACAACCAGCAACAGTTGTCCCAAGCAGCTGAAACAGCACAGGAAATACCCTCCCAGGAATCACAAGGGCCAACCATGTCACCCCAAGTAGCACCACAGCAGGCGCCCAAACTGAGGGCCATATTTATACTTTTTGACGCACAACTGCGCCAACGCAGTTGTGCGTCAAAAATGTTAACGCCGGCTAACGCCATTCCAAAGCGCCATGCAGGCGCCTTATTTATGGAATGACGTTAGCCGGCGGAGCAGACTGGTGTGCGTCAAAAAAAATGACCCACACCAGGCAGCGCCGGCGTAGGGGAAAATGGAGCTTGGGCGTCAAAAAATGGGGCAAGTCGGTCTGATGCAAAAAATCTGCCTCAACCCGATTAGCGCCATTTTTTTTTTACTCCCACCCTCCATTGAAATGACTCCTGTCTTAGCAAAGACAGGAGTCATGCCCCCTTGCCCAATGGCCATGCCCATGGGACTTCTGTCCCCTGGGCATGGTCATTGGGCATAGTGGCATGTAGGGGGGCACAAATCAGGCCCCCCTATGCCACAATAAAATAAAATAAAAAATACTTACCTGAACTTACCTTAAATTCCCTGGGATGGGTCCCTCCATCCTTGGGCGTCCTCCTGGGGTGGGCAAGGGTGGCAGGGGGTGTCCCTGGGGGCATGGGAGGGCACCTCTGGGCTCCTTCCGAGCCCACAGGTCCCTTAACGCCTGCCCTGACCAGGCGTTAAGAAATGACGCAAAAACGGCTGGACGTCATTTTTTTTGACCCGCCCACTCCCGTGCGCCATTTTTGCACGGGAGTTTAAATAAGGCGCACATGCCTTGGAGTAATTTTTTAGACGGGAACGCCTACCTTGCATATCATTAACGCAAGGTAGGTGTCAACGCTAAAAAATGACGCAAACTCCAAGATCTTTGGCGCTAGACGGGTCTAACGCCAAAGTATAAATATGGAGTTAGCTTTGCGTCGGATTCGCGTAAAAAAAAACGACGCAATTCCGGCGCAAACAGAGTATAAATATGCCCCTTAGTCTCAGGCCAAGATATGGCACTGGAAACCCAGCTAAGAACAAGCCCCTTCCAACAATTGACACTGCTACTACTGCCAAGCAACCATCCCACCCATTCACCAACTGCACTTAGCTGAGGGCTAAATAATGTACTAAACTACAAATATGACCCACCTATGATATCAAACAGGCCTGCCACCAAGTCGGTTTTGAGGACACCCAACCATAACGACTTCCATCACTGTACATAGCACATTTCACTGTATTCCACCAATAAACAACATATCTCACCTGTAACACTGTCCCCTGTCTTCAATGATGAACAAAGCGGAGTAATGATGCAACAGGCAGGGATAAACTTTATTGTCAAATTGTGCATGCTGATGGTACAGTGTGTTTCAAAATAGTCAAGAAGGCAATGCTTATATTGTCTGTCTGTACCATGCTGAACAGGTCCATGACTCGCATATCATGACCAATTCCCCCTACTTGACATGGCACACTTACAGTATCAGTCACTAACCACATATACAGGCTGAAGTCACAGACAGTTATTGGAAGTAGAGTTGTATCCGTTGGTTTCTGGAATTGACATCTTCCCCTTCCTCATCCTCACCATCACTCTCCTCACCTCTCTGAGGTAACAGATCAGGACCTATAGCACCCTTTACCTCCAAACGGGGGATTGAATGTCTCACTGCCAAGTTGTGCAGCATGCAGCACACCACGACTATCCTACACACCTTATCAGGCCCATAGGCCAGGTAACCCCTAGAGATATGTAGGCACCAGAATCTAGACTTCAGGAGACCTATAGTACGCCCTATCACCCTCCTAGTACGTCCATGGGCCTCATTGTATTTCCTCTCTGCATCCGTCCTGGGATTCCTCACTGGTGTCAGGAGCCAACGCAAGTTTGGATAGCCAGAATCACCTAGAGAAATGGTCAATACAGAGTCGTCATTGGAATGTCCTTAGTCTGACAGGCTGTTTTTCTGCAATGTGCCAGTTAGTGACAGACACACTTACCTATGATCCACCCTCTGTCCTCTTAGAGTTGTTCCATCTTTTGTGGCACACTACTGTTCCTCAAAACAAATGAATCATGGACTGAACCCGGAAACATGGCATTCACATGGGATATGTACTGGTCTGCTGTACATACTAATTGGATGTTCATAGAGTGAAAGTTCTTCCTGTTTCTGTACACCTGTTCACTCACTCTTGGGGGGATGATGGGTATGTGGGTTCCATCGATGGCACCAATAACATGGGGAATGTTTGCAACTCATAGAAGTCTGACTTGATGGCAGGGAGCTCAGCACTTTGGGGGAATCGCACATAGGATTGCAGATGTTGTTCAAATGCATTCCAAAATCTTGTAAGTACCTGGCTGAACATTGGCTGTGAGAAACCAGCACCCATGCCCACTGTCACTTGAAATGAGCCTGTGGAACAGGAAATGGAGTGCGGAGAGCACCTGCACCTCAGTTGGAATGGCATACTGATTATGATTTCCAGGAGTCAGTGCAGGATCCAGTAATGCACATAGGTCCTGAATAGTTACATGTGTGAGTCTGTAAGTGATAATGATCTGATCTGACGCTCCACCATGGTCCCCATATCCACAAGTGGTCTGTACACAGATGGTGCCCTTCTTCACCACAAGGGTTAAGAACAAGGAGTCATGTGCACACACACACACTGTCATATTTGCTAAACACATTCACTGCATTCTTCATAGTAGTGTCTGTACAATAACTGCAACCTGACAGATGTACATTGACATCACTAAGAGGAAACTGAGTAAATTATGTGTGCTTAGATACTCTATGGATAGAGACATAGGTGCTTCATATGGCTAGTAGGCCCAGCATTGTGACTAAATTGAATTTCAAGATGCATAGGTGATGGCAAAATGTCTGCCCAATGTAGTTCTGCCCCTTCATTGCGGAAGTGACCTTAGACCGCTAGCGGTTAACGTCACAGCGTACATCGGTGTTGACCGCTGTTCGCACCCTCATTGGCTAACATGGATGCCAATGGGGAATCGTGGCGTATCATGATTGCCGCCGGCTGTGACGGTGCGTTCCGCGCAGAACGTACGTACGTTCGTCATCGTGTGATCACTTTACTCCCTGATCCTGTGCAGACAAATACTCCACTCTGTGTACTGCTGTGGCCTGCCTCTGGCTATGGATGTTCCACGTAGTGTAGAGGAAAGGGCCCCGGCCTTCACCCAGGAAGAACTGGAGAAACTGGTGGAAGGGGTCCTGCCCCTGTACGGCAGACTCTACGCCCGGCCAGAGGTACAGGTGAGTCTGGGTTTGGGTGGCACTGTGTGTGTAATGGATGGAGTGGATTGCTCTGATGTGCGCTCCTGTGAGCCAGGATGGGGCTTGGTGCATGGAATGCTGCGTGCCACTGTCCTACATGTCTGGGACTACTGTCTGTCCTATGTCTAACAATCAGCCAGCTATTGCCATTGTGCAGGTGCCTGACCTCTGTGTTTATTCTCTGTGTCTCCCTACTAGGTCAGCGCCCGCCAGAAGAGGGTACATTGGCATGCCATCGCCAAGTAGGTACGGACCCTGGGGGTCTACAACCGGTGGAGCATCCATTGTCGTAAGAGGTGGGAGGACCTGTGGCGCTGGGCACGGAAGATCAGTGAGGCCCAGCTGGGGAAGTCCTCCCAATGTGGTATTAGTGCCTGTCGGGCACTGACCCCCCTCAGGCAAAGGATCCTGGCGGTGGGGTACCCAGACCTTAATGGGCGCTTAGAGGCTGCACAGCAGTCACAGGGGGGTGAGTACTCACAGCCCATACTTCAGCCTGGAAGGATGAGTGTGTGTGCGATAGGGCTCATGGTTCTTAAAGCAGGGTTTTTGACTGTTGTCCAGCTAATGTCTGCTCCCCAAATTGTGTAGGGGTGTCCCTGTCCTGTTTCACCTACCTCAGCTTCAATGCAATGATAGTATATGGGTGTAGGTCAGTATACTGCTCAGTAGTCAGGGCCATGGTCATGGGCCTGGTGCAAAGTGCTGCCTGTTGGGTGTGTCTGCTGGGTAGTTGTATGTCTAACCATTGTGTATCAGCATTCAGCTACTTACAAGTGTCTCTCCTGTTTTGTCTCTCCATCCCTGTTCTCTTTTGTGTGTCTGGTACAGCATCAACATCAGGCGAGGGATCTGAGGCACCAGCTAGTGGGGAGACAGTGGCCCAAGGATCCTCGGAGGCAGAGACAACGGACACCCAGTGGACCAGTGGGTGGGAGGGGACTTCCACAGGGGAGGCTACTACCACAGGGGGTAGTGACTCTGAAACCTCCTCTGATGGGGTCCTTCGGCAGTGGCGGACACTAGTGGACAAATCACAACCGTGAGATCTTCTGCCACCACCCATACCATCTTCTGCTCCCCACCGAGTTGGCCGTGCCCGCCCGCCCAGAAAGGTGGGCGTCTCCTTCGCCCCAGGCACCTCCTCCCCTGCCCCAGTCAGCCCTGCTGCCCTCACAGAGGAGGCTATCGACCTCCTGAGAACCATCTCTGTAGGGCAGACAACCATCGTCAATGCCATCCACTGGCTAGCATCAGAGGTGCAGCAGACTAATGACTATCTAGATTGCATTCATGGTGCTGTGTCTGCCCTACAGAGATCTTTTCAGGCTCTGGCCTCCTCTTGGACGGCAGCCAGTTTCCCTCGCCATTCCGTCCCCCCTCCAACCTCCTCTATCCCTTTCAGCACCCCACTCCCTTCACACGTCCAAGGCATACATTCAGACATGCAGTCAAGCTCATCAACACACAAAAACACTCTTCCAAACACAAGGACCACACCTCCCACCATAAGCATTCACACAGCCAACAGACACCTGCACACACAACAACGTCCACTTCCCCCAGTGTGCCTGCCTCTTCCGCATCTCTGTCTGTCCCTTCTACATGCACACCCTCATGCCCTGCACCTTCACTCACTGTTACTGCTTCTCTTCCTGCACTCACCACAACAGCAGACAGCCATACATGCACCCCATACACCACACCTGCACTCACCACCTCCACTGTAGTTGACACATGCAGCACACTCACTCGACTTGCAGACACCCACCCAACATACATCCACACTAGCTGTCTGTCTTCTCCCACTTTGTCCACCCCCCACCTCCCAAAACACTCAAACGCACCAAGATACCCACCCATCAGACATCCACCACACCACAGCATACTGAGCAGTCACTGGCACCCACTACACGCACACCTACACCCCATACATCAACTCCCTCTGCCTCCACTCCCACGCCCTCATCCACACCCATCCCAATTGCTCCCAAGAAACGTTTCCTCTCCCATGTAGACCTGTTTGAACCCACTTGCCCACCCCGTTTTGTCCCGATACTTGCCCACCTCCTTGCCCTTTCCGCTCCTTCCACATCGCAGCCCAACCCGGTCCAGCCTTCCCATTCCTGTGCCCCTTCTCCACTTAAGAAGGCCCGGAGACTAAGGCATCCTGCTCTGCCCGAGCAAAACAGTCCCCACCCCCTTCAAAGGAGAAGCCCACCCCCTCTCCAACCTCCTTACGCAAGTCAAAGTCCCACCCGTCGTAAATCCCCACCCCCAACCCCTCACCCCCATTCCATGAGGTGCCTGGATCTCCCTATGGTGCCCTGTTGAGTGGAGTACCCAGCACTTGTGGGAGTCAGTTGTGGCCAGTTGTGGCCAAGGAAAATGGACTTTTTATGGACTGGCCATTGGCCCTGTTATCATCATTTAGCTCAGTGAGCTACTGAATAAAGTTTCTGTGTGGCCTGTGTTTGGGCTGCACGCAGTACCACCCTGCGTTTGTTTAAATAATTTTTGGCTGTGGGCTATTGTATGTCCTATGGCCAAGTTGCAGTGGCCTTCGGTCAGGTACGTCCCTCTTGGTGTGGGGTGTCTGACTATTGCTGCTGGGAAGGGTTGGGGGGCTTTGCGGGGTGGGTGGTGTGGGTGGGTATGTAACTTTGCCCTTTCCTCCCTTGTGTCGTAGGTTGCGGTACTTACCGTCGTCGTCTTCATCAGCGGTCTCGTCGTGTAGATATATGGCAAGGAGCAAGGCTGGCATGATCTGCAGCTCTCTGTCCATGGCTGCCGCTGCACGTTTTGTTGAGCTCCAGTGAGTGTTTCCTTCTATTTGTTTCTTTTCCGCCTGCTTTGTGTGGCGGTGGTTCCCTCCCCGGAACTGGCAGCGGAATGGTAGTTCATTATTTGATGGGCGGGTTGTGCCTTTCCGACAGCCTGTGGGTGGTCTCTGCCGTCGTCAGCTGGACTCCTTTCCTGGCAGTGGGTGGTGCGCAGGATGCATGAGTTTCATTTGGTTCATTATCCGGCGGTCCAGACCGCCATGTTCATAATGAGGGCCTATGTCTTATGTTGGGAGCTACATTTGACAGGCCCTGATCTCTGCAGGCTGAGCATACAGAACCTACATGACACTCACATTTCCATCACTTCCATACATGATAGTACATCATGTGACCATCAGCAGTGTGGCTTGTGGAGCCACCTGAAGGGCACAATAAGTCATGATATGCCTTCCAGACAACAGTTTGGCAAGGCCAAATGTGGGGTGAAAGATCTGTGGCACAATACACATTGCTTGCAATATCCTCAATGACTCAGACAAGATGGATACAAAGCTCATGCTGTCATGAACATACATATTGTATAACATTTACAAACATCATAAACAAAACAAATTTCATTGGATGGCAGTAAAGTCTCCTTGCCTAGTTATGTTCATCCAACATAAGAAGGATCTAGGGCCCCAAAAAACTTCACACAACACAATGTGAATGAGCACATCATATAGTACTGGTCTCCAATATCTGCAACAAGTACATCCCATTGGTGCCACACAGACTGCAACAACAGGCACACAAGAACTCTAACTGGCACACAGGGTCACATTGTAGCCTGTGAGGAGGGAAAAGGAGGTGCTGAACAGAGTAAATTATGAAGTACTTACCTGCTCCTCTGGTGAGCAGTAGCGCTGACCATACAGGGGAAGGACATTGCTCACAAGCCTCTCGAGCTCCTCTGGAGAGAAAGCAGTGGCCCTTTCACCTGCTGGACATGAAGTGGTGGAGGTGTTGCTGGCAGCAGTTTCAGTAGTCAAGTAACTGATTTTCCACAACGCTGCATACACGTACGCAATGTACACGGTCATCACCACCGACACACACAGCCATTGGTCTGTGACCACCACAGGCAACAACGTTAACCTATGGCTGTGTCCGCCATAGTTGAAACCACCTACCGCGCAGACGACTTCCACTGGAGGCTGTGGGTTGTTCCTGATGTCCAATGGAGTACATCAGGCATCCGCCATTTTGGCGGCTTGAAAGACTGTAAATGGCCCTGTTATATACAGCACAAAAAACAATATAAGTTGAATATTATCACAAACATCCTCAATCTGTCCTGTTGTGTAGGTCTGACTACACAATCACCAGTCTAGTGGGTTGTAGGGCACAGATGGTATATGATGGTGGTGCATAGGCCACCATCACTGACTGTATTTTTGGGGGTCGGAAATACAGTCACATTTCAAGGGGATACTGTAGCAGATAGTTGGGTGTTCCCCGAATCCATGTTGTGGACACGTGTTCACAACCATGGGGGCCACATTTGACTCTAGTGTAGTTGCCAGCTGTGATATATACTGGGTCTAATGTATATCCAGTCAGAAATGCTTTGTCACATGATATTGTTAGCATTCATCATGTCGCTGTGGACACCGTGGCTAATGTTCCAAATCATTACTTTTCATACATAGGTACCCTGGGAGAGGGAGGATGCAACAACCTCCTGTCTACCACCCATTGCCAGACCTTCAGACCATGGAGGAATGCCACGTCATCCAGCTGTACAGTTTGAATAGGCAAACTGTAGTGGATTTATGCCATCAGTTGGTGCCAGAACTGATGCCAGCTAACAGTAATCCATATTGCGTACCACCCATTATACAAGTCATGTCATTATTGCACTTCTCGGCCACAGGCTCCTTCCAACATACAGTGGCCCTATCTGGTGGTATGTCCCAACCTATGTTCAGTCTGGTGTTGAAAGATTTTCTATAAGCAGTATTGAAACACATTGACAGCTATGTCTGGTTCCCCCGATGTGAGGATTTAGCCAATGTGAAGGCTGACTTCCATGGTTTTGCCTGCATCCCACATGTGGTTGGGGCCATTGAGGCTACTGAACAAGTCTATTGCAACAGAAAAAACCTCCATTCCATCAACGTGCAACTTGTCTGTTTGGTGGATCTCTACATCTCATATGTGTGTGCCCGTTTTCCTGGATCATCACCTGATTCCTTTGTAACACGGAACAGCACCATACCCCAGCTGATGTCACAGCTGCAACCAGAGTGGGCCTGGTTGGTTGGTAAGTCACATCTGTACTGATTATTTGTGAGCAATGTCAGGTGCTACAATCATGAAGTGAGTGACTCAATGTTGCATTTATGTCCCAATCCTTAACAGGAGACTTAGCACATCCAAACCGTCCTTGGTCATTGACGCCACTGAGGAATCCAACTATGCCAGGGAAAGTTCGCTTCAATGAGGCCCATGGATGAAAACCGCAGGCATTGGATTGGCTTTAAGGCTCATCAAGGCCCGATTCCGCTGTCTGGACAGGACTGGTGGAGCCCTCCTCTACTTACCCAGGAAAGTGTGTCAGATCACTGTGGCATGCTGCGTGCTCCACAACATCCCCCTGCGGAGAAATATCCATACATCCCAGAGGAGAGGGAGCCTGGAGTGCCAGCTGGTGAGAATCCTGAAATGCCAAATGAAAATGATAGTGGAAAAAGAGGAAGGAGCTGACTTGCGAGAAGATCTTATCCACAGATTCTACTTCTGAGTGTATATCATGTGATGTAATGACTGTGGCTGTACAATGAACTATAGTTGTGAGAATGTGTGGCGTTTAGTGTTTTTGAAACAGTTAGGGAGCTGGTACTCTGCAAAAATCAGCCATAGGCTGATTGATAAGATAGCTTTTGACACATTCCCACCTTGATGATGTTGCTTTGTTTGTTTCAGTTTCTTTGCAATGTAACTTGTTTTCCAGATTCTTGCTATGTGACTTGTGACATTTGTATGGTTTTAAGCCTATACTCCTTGTTTTGTTCTTTGTACAGGTACCTTCACCATGACATCTTCATGTTGGCATTGCAGAGTTGTGACATGGGCAGGTATGTGATGCTGTTCTGACCTAAAAAGTGGGCATGGATTGTTCCAGGTAATGTTGGTCGCAGAGTTTAGGTGTATGAGACCTGTACAAAGACAGTTTGCACAGTGTTTGGGTGGAGGTTCAGAAGTGCCCATTGCACTTGTTTTTTGTCCTGTGGTGGGCATGATGCATCATGTATGTCATCTTGTGGTCACCAAATATGTAGCTTACGACAAAGTCATTGTTCCTTCACATTGACTAAACACTTTTTGTATGACCTGTATGTAGCTGTAGATATGTTTCATCATTGTAGGCCATAGTGCCTGTGCCAAAACACTGACATATGTTTGTGTCACATCACCAGATGCATGAGCATTGTATTATAAAGGCCATGTGATCAGGAACTGTTGTACTGCCATCTGACTGAATCTTGCATTATATGGTATTGGATTACTTTGGTGTGGTAGGTGATGAGGCTCAAGCTGGTGACATCAACCACTTCAATGTTTGCCTATTCTACAGGACAATGGTGGTCATTCCAACCCTGGCGGTCCATGACCGCCGGGTTGGAGGACCGCGGGAGCACCGCCGACAGGCCGGCGGTGCTCCAATGGGCATTCCGACCGCGGCGGTAAAGCCGCGGTCGGACCGGCAACACTGGCGGTCTCCCGCCAGTGTACCGCCGCCCATTGGAATCCTCCAAGGCGGCGCAGCTAGCTGCGCCGCCGAGGGGATTCCGACCCCCCCTACCGCCATCCAGTTCCCGGCGGTCAGACCCCCGGGAACCGGATGGCGGTAGGGGGGCCCCTGCAGTGCCCATGCCACTGGCATGGGCACTGCAGGGGCCCCCGTAAGAGGGCCCCTAAATGTATTTCACTGTCTGCTGCGCAGACAGTGAAATACGCGACGGGTGCAACTGCACCCGTCGCACAGCTTCCACTCCGCCGGCTCGATTCCGAGCCGGCTTCATCGTGGAAGCCTCTTTCCCGCTGGGCTGGCGGGCGGCCTGAAGGCGGCCGCCCGCCAGCCCAGCGGGAATGTCAGAATTACCGCCGCGGTCTTTCGACCGTGGAACGGTAACCTGACGGCGGGACTTTGGCGGGCGGCCTCCGCCGCCCGCCAAGGTCAGAATGAGGGCCAATGTCTGACAAATCCCTTCCTTCCGTGGTCTGTAGGTCTGTATTTGTAAATATGTCATTCACTTAGTATGAGTCAATCATTTATGATTTCCAGGAGTTCGGATATATTGACAGCCTATGTGCTGAACACTGTAATATTTTTTTTTAGTTTGACCAGACACTTGTATTTATGAGTTTGTGAGGGATGGTTGTAATCCTGAGCTGGAAACCGTGTGCATGCAACATAGCTGATCTTAAATAAATACCTTTGATCATCATTGTATGGTTCACATGATCTGACATACCTACATGGCTAAGTATGAAAGCAAAATCAGTAGGGAATCACAGTGAGGCTCAATGTTGCCATTTGACCAGGTTGCCGTGATGGGCCAAAACCATCCTCCATTTCCACAAGTCCAGGAGTGTTGTCACTGAGGGTTTCATCCAGGGGTGTAGTGGTAGTCTGTTCTATGGCCTCAGTTTGTCCTCAAGCAGATCCACCTGTTGATAAAAAACATACATTGTTGCTTGTTGAATTGTGACATTTACCTCCAAAGCTTTTGTGTTACAGTAAGCAGAGACCTTGGACAAAGTTAAGTTGTAGGTAATCAAATTGTGCCAAGTAACCATGGCATTGGGTGATTTGACATGACACGTGTGGAGCATGCCAATGCAATTTGACTCAAGCAGCTGATGAGATGTGCAGATCAGCTCCACTTTGGAAGATGGCCTGAAAATGACATTTTACCACCAGCTCAGCCAACACAGTGGAGAGGCAATGTGGGACTTTCACCATTTGGAGGCCTAGTTGAGTGAGATGCAAGCAAACCCAGGACTTTGTTGTATATGTGACTGGAGTAATCATGTGCACAGTGCTATGTCAATGTGTCTGCCAACAATACCAATCCGGTGATGCATCTTGAAGCCTTAGAAACACTTGTTGTATACACTGGGTAAAGTGTCATACCTGTCCTCAATAGTTTCAACTTGGGGTAGCAAGTCAAGATGGAGCTAGGTAGACAGACTTGTCTCTGATTTGAGCATGATCTGTATCTGAGTAAACTTCAATCGAGAGAGAGTTCACAAACAAGGGTATTTGTACAAGTGACTTACTGAAACAGGGCCAATTGTGCTTTGCAGTCATACCACTCTCGTTACTGAAACAGTGCCTCCTGGTAGTTGCAGTCAGGTCACGCCCTCTACTACACACACTTGACAAATGGTATCCTCCTAAATGAATGCACTTAAATTGAGAGTTCACACACAGGGGTAATTGGACAAGTAACCACTGGGCTGGTGTTTAGAGTTTCTGGAACAGAGCCTCCTGGGAGTTGCAGTCCGGTCACTCTCTCTACTCCCCAACACTTGACAAATGTTTGGTATTACATATCTCTATGCAGGTTGCATTTAAGTTTGAGCATACGTTTACATTTTGGAACATACCATGTATCCTGGAATGTGTTTTGGTTATTGTGAGATTTCCAGACTCCATTCAGACATAGGGCATGTGATGGGCCTTGGTAGCTGTGATGTTGGATCCAATTATACAGATTGACAGTGTTACAACTCAGCTATGGGTACTAAATTTTGTTGAAGTACATGAACAAGACAGCGGCAACAGCTAAGCTATGAGCATGCATGACATGGCAGTTTTGTGACATTATTTGTGTTGTGACTTACCAGACTCCACTCCCCTGGTTATTTCTGTCAAGCCCTGTGGATGCAGGATGGCCAAGTCCTTCTCCTCCCAGGGCAAGAGTCTTAACAGAGTACTGGGAAGGCCACTGCCAGTCTTCTTGGCTTCCAGCTGCTGCCTGGAGACCAGGAAACTGACCTTGCCCCTAAGGTCGTTCCACCTCTTTCTAATGTCCTCCTTTGTGCGCCATGTGGTGTCTACAGCATTCAACTATCCTGTCCCACATTTTCATTTCCCTACTGAGAGGAGTGTGCTAGACTTGGGCTCCAAATAGTTGTGGCTCTTCTCTAATGATTTAATCCACCATGACTCTCAACTCATTCTCTGACATGCCTGGAAATTAAAGGGGGTAACTGACTACCTAAGCAAGACAAGTGTGCATGGGGAAATAAATAGACGATGTGTGTGAAAGGTGTAAAATGGGATGGGGGAAAAAAGGGCTGCCTTATGACAAAAAATGGACGAAATGGTGTGTGGTCTGTCTTTCCGTGCTGCAGTGGAAATGCAAAAGATTGTGGTCTGTTAAGGGGTGTGATTTATTACGTCCTTTGTAGGTGAGTCCACTTGGCTGATGTGTGTCAGCTGTGTTACTTTAAAATTCATCCAGTGTGTACTTGTCTGTTACTTTGCTGAACACGGACTGCAGTGGTCGACAGCCATTGGCTTACCGCCGCTGCAACTGCGTGTTTGTAATAGGCTTGGTGTTTTGCCACGGTGCTGACAGCGCTGGGGGTCAGACCACCTAAATCTAAGCCACCACGCCACTGGCGGTCTGCCTTTTTTGCTTGGCAGATGGCGGTCCTGCCTGTCCGAATCATAATACAGTGGTCTGGTGACCGCCAGCGTGGCGGTCTTTTTGGGACTGCCAACATCAGGGACTGGCGGCCCGACCACCGAACTCGTAATCAGGTCCTAGAATCAGCACTTAGAAACACACTATCTCCATCTGGGGCTATCACAACATCTAGTCGGAGTCATTCCCCACAGTATGAAACCACTTGCGTGGGAGTGTGGGCTGGTCATGGAGTTGCACGGACCCCAGGTACCGTACCTTGGAAAATGAAGAAACAAAGATGTTGCACAAAGTCAGGGAAGTGAGGCGTCACTGGAGTCAGTGTGGTGTCAGTTCCTTACTGCTACCGGGGAAGTGAGGCATTGGTTCCTTACTGTTAGGCAGGGTAGGTGAGGCATCAGTTCCTTACTGTTGCAGGGGAGGTGATGCGGCATTGGTGGTGAGGCGTTGGTTCCTTTTGACAAGGTAGGGTCAATGGATCCAGCAGGTCAAGACATGAGGCGTCGACTTCACGGTGTCGCAATCACACCATGGAGCCACAGGTACTGCGGTGGAGTCAGAGTTGGGTGTCACGGATGTCAGTGACACTGCACTCGGAACTCACGCTGTGGTGAAACATTGCAGGTGCTGCAGTGGCATCGGGCCTGTGGCATCGTTCTCGATTGTTGTGCTCAGTGGGGACTATGGCTCGGGTCTAGGCAGCTGCACGGAGTCAGACATCGGCGCCTGTTCCGAAGTTGCCCTGAAGTTGATGTACATGGTTTAGTCTTGGCTGCACCAGAACTCACTCCCAAGTGCACAGGAACTGGATTTGGCACTACTTGGCAAGTCAGGACGCTCAGCAAGAGAGCCCAGGAACTGGCAGATGAAGTCTTTAATGTCCCTGAGACATCTTAACAGGAGGCAAGCTCAGTCCAAGCCCTTAGAGAACCTTTAAAAACAGGATTTAGAAAGCAAAGTCAAGTTCTTTCACTCTCAGGATAGAAGCAGCAAGCATCAGACAAGCACAGCAAAGCAACAGACAGAGTGGCAGTCCCTCCTATAGCATTGTTATCTTGTAGTGCACAAACCCTTGCCTTTTCTGCCCTGGCCCCAGACACACTCCAGGTGGTTGGAGACTGCTTTGTGTAAGGACAGGCACAACCCTATTCAGGTGCAAGTGCCAGATCCTCCCACCACTCTAGCTCAGGAAGACCCATCAAGATATGCATGGCATCCCTCAGATCCCTTTATGTGTTTCTGTTTTGAGTGACCAACTGTCATACTGACCCAGAAGTGTATTCCACAGCCAGGCAGAAACACAGAATGGTTAAGCAATAAAATGCCCACTTTCTAAAAGTGGCATTTTCAAGCTAACAATTTGAAAACCAACTTCACCAAAAGATGTATTTTAAAATTGTGAGTTCAGAGACCCCAAACTCCATATATCTATTGTTAGCAATGGGGTTTCTGGTTGGCTAGGATATGCACCAAAGCCAGGCAGAACTCACCCATTCTAGTATCGGCAAGGGAGTTACACGTCCAAGATAACCCCTGCTCACCCCATTGGTAGCTTGGCACAAGCTGTCAGGTCTAACCTCGAGGCATTGTGTAAAGTGTTTGAACAACACACACAACACGTGATGCAATAAATACACCATAAAGGAAATAGAACACCAAGGTATATAAAAATAAACTGTATTGTACACAATATCACTAGACAAAACACAACATGTCAGTAATGCCCTGCTACCCAAGCAGTTGTCAGAACATTACGCAATACTGTTACTCTGCAGAAATCAGCAGTATTCACATATGACACACAGTTTACTCATTATTCTGCAACATAAGCAGAAGTCAGGAAAACATTACTGTTCAAATAATGTACATATCATAAAATTATCACCAAACAGGTAGATGTCATAGGAAACGCATTATCATGAATGCCAGGCTTTCCTTTTGTAGGCACATATCATGGAAACCCCCCCCATATGGCACATATCGAAATAACTCTCCTTGACATCACAGTCAAAGAACTTATGCTTATGTTAGCCTATGAGTGGTGACATGATTTACTAATGGTTTGTACAGGTGCTCCTGCACTCCTTTTAGGGTAATTATGGTGTCCCGGGCACTCTGAACACAAAGGGGCTGAGGTGCTCCTCTTGCAACATGCAGCATCCAAAGCTTCCCATATGGTTTGTACCAAAGCTCCTGCTCTCCTTTTGGGGTTATAATGGTATCCTGGGCACTCCAAACATGAAGGAGCCCACACGCTCCTTTTACAACAAAGGCGGCATCCAAAGCGGATGAAAGGGGGCTCGGCAGAGACGGGGCCTCCAGTGAGATGCCCCTTCCCACCCTGTGAGCTGCCCCAAGGTCAACTCGAATGACAAGGAGAGGGGGAGCACCTACCACCGGGACATGCAGGGAGTCCTCGCTCCGTCACAAGGAGCACTATGGTGATTCTCTGGTTGGGCTTCAAAGGCTCGGGAGGCACGAACGGTTTGGCCGCGCCTCAGAGGATTCCTCCGGTGGTGTTCGCACCCTTGGAGGTGCGGTCAAGGATCACGAAGGGTAGCTACCCTCCTCCTTCCTCACATACGACTGCACTCACCACGCGGTTTAGAGGGGGAATCCCTCAGCGCTCACCATGCGCTTGGGTCAAACACAGGGGGGGTTGCTCCCGGCACAGCGCTGTCCTCGCGCTAGGAATCCAGCAGGTGCAGGGGACAGGAGCCACAGCACCCAGCCCCTGGAGGACACAAATGAGGCACAGGGCCGCAAGCCCCAGCAACAGGCCAGCACAGAGAGGATGCAGTCAGTGGCAGTTCCTCCTAGTGACCCAGCAGGTCACAGGTCAGCACAGCAGCAGCAGTCCAAGGCAGTTCCTGGTAAGTCCCTCCAGCAGCGTTCTGTGTCCAGTTCCAAGTATGTTTCTTGTATCTCTTAATGGGGGAAAAATCCCCTGTACTTATAATCAGTTTTGCAAATAATTTTCAGTGAGGGGGAAAAGAGGTTTCAACCAGTTACAACTGGCTCTGGGAGTGTCCACTCTCTCCTCCAGCACAGACTCCAAACATCAGTTGGGGGTAAACGAACCCTTTGTGTGAGGCCAGGGCACAGCCTATACAGATGCAAGTGTACCCTGCCTCCCCTTCTCTCACCCCAGGAAGACCATTCAATATATAGATGCACCTCTGTGACACTTCCACCCTTCCTGTGTACAGGTGGTCTGAAAAGTATGCACTAAGCCCAACTGTCACTCTGCCCAGACGTGGATTGGAGTCAAGGTTCACTTTCTAGAAGTGGCACTTCTGTAATGATAATTAAAAAATCCATCTACACCAGTAAGCAGCATTTCTCTTTACCATTACAACCATACCAAACATGCCTACACTACCTCTCATAAATCAGATAATACCCCCTACACATAAGGCAGGGCATTTCTAATGCAATCCTGTGAGAAGGCAGCACTCACAGCAGTGAGAAACCAAATAGGCTGTTTGTCACTACCAGTACAGGCCATGCAACCAGGCACATCTCCTGCCTTCTACTTACATAGCACCCTGCCCAGAGGGTAGCTAGGGCCTACCTTAGGGGTGACTTACATGTAGTAAAAGGGGGGTTCAGGGCCTGGCAAGTAGATTTAGATTCCAGGTCCCTTTGGCAGTAAACTGCTTATGCAGGTCCTGCACTAGAAGGTCTGAGATAGGTTTGAAAGGCTATTTCAGTGGGTGGCACAAGCAGCGCTGCAGGCCCACTAGTAGCATTCAATTTACAGGCCAGGGGTATAGGGATATCACTGTACAAGGGACTTACAGGTAAATTAAATATGCCAAACAGGTCCAAGCCAATCATACCAAGTTTACAAGGGAGATAACATGCACTTTAGCACTGATTAGCAGTGATAAAGAGACCAGAGTCATAATGTCAGCCAAAAAGGGTCAGAAAAATTAGGGGAAGGCAAAAAGTTTGGGGAATCAATCAGGAATTTGTAAAGCGCACTACTCACCCGTGAGGGTCTCAAGGCACTGAGGACAGGGGTGTTGGGGGGAGAAGGTGCTGCTACTGCTTGAATCAATCAATCAATCAGGAATGACCCTGTAGAAAGGGCCAGGTCCAACATCTATCTGCTCCCAATGGGAAATTACATTTAAAAGATATTTCAAGGAAATTCCCATCTTACCCCATGGGAGAGATAGGCCTTGCAATAGTGAAAACCAAATTTAGCAGTATTTCACTATCAGGACCTGTAAAACACACTAGTACATGTCCTACCTTTCAAATACACTGCACCCTGCCCAAGGGGCTACCTTGGGCCTACCTTAAGGGTGACTTACATATAGTAAAAGGTAAGGTTTTGGCCTGGCAAGTGGGTGCACTTGCCAGGTTGAAATGGCAGTTTAAAACTGCCCACACAGGCACTGTAGTAGCAGGTCTGAGACATATTTACAGGGCAACTAATGTGGGTGGCACAATCAGTGCTGCAGGCCCACCAATAGCATTTGACTTACAGGCCCTCTGCACACATGTTGCACTATATCATGGATAAACCAATCATCAATACAATTTAGACAGAGAGCACTTGCACCTTATCACTGGTCAGCAGTGATAAAGTGCTTAGAGTCCTAAAGCCGTCAAAAAGGAGATGCAGTACATAGTCAAAAACATATATTGATTTTAGTTAGTTCATTTTTGTTCATATCATATCCTTTCAGATTATGTAATATTAATTTCAATACATAATGTTAATCTTAAAGCAAATCAACATTGTGTCAATGCAAGCCATATTCATGGGTCATATTCATTTAAACATGCCTTGTGTTCTTTTCGATATGTTCTTTATTTATTTCAAAGCATGCTACATTTATCTCACATAGTTTTATACTCTTATCAAAAAGTGTCATATTCATTTTAATGAATGTCATATTGATTTTGATATGGGTCATATTAACTTCTCCAGATGTCATATTCATTTCAAAGTGGTTCATATTCAACTTAACATGTGTCATATTTCTTTCAATGAATATCATATTCATTTCAATGGATGTCCCATCCACCTTAACACCTGACATAATAAATTTAACGTGGGTCATATCCATTTCAACATAGGTCATGGTCATTTCAGTTTCTGCAATATTTATGTTGCTAAGTATCATTTTAATTTCTAAGCATGACATATTGATTTTGACAAGTTTCATTTTAATTTCAGCATTGGTCATACTCAGTTTAAGGCATGTTGAATTAATTTCAAAGGGGCTCATATTCATTTCAATGCATGTCATATTCATCTTAGCAAGTGTCATATTCCTTTCAATTGATGTCCCATTCGTATTAACACATAATATTAATTTTAGCATGAATCATACCCATTGCAACACATATCATAATCATGTAAATATGTATCATATTACTTTCAATGCAAACCATATTAATTTTGATAAATGTAATGTTCATTGCACGTTATATTCTTCTCAGAATAATATATTTTCATTTCAGTACCTTATATTCATTTCAATTTGTCACATTCATTCCAATGTATGCCATATTCCTCTTGGAATATGTCAGTCATTTCAAGAAAGGTCCCATTCTTTTTCATGAATATTGTATTTGTTTCAGTGATTGCTTTATTGTTTACAGTGAGAGCAATATTTATTTCAGAATGATTGATATATATTTCAGTGTATCTCGTTTTCAACTCAGAGTGTGAGGTATTCATATTAATCACTAAGTAGCATATTCACTTTACCAGGTTTCACATTTGTTTTGGTTCAAGTGAGATTCACTCTGCCAGGTATCATATTCATTTTGACACATAGTACATTCATTCTGGTGTGTGTCATATTAATTTTGCAACACACTATGTATTTCAGGAGGTGTCCTACATGGGGAGCTGTAATTTTGACATGAACGGATTCCCATACTCAGGCGCGCTCTCAGCAAAGAAGACACATGCACATTCAATTCATTGCCTTGAGATAGGAAATCCATTGCCGATAAGAACGAAGTTTGAATGAAAAGGCTGAAAATTAAATAAGGTTATAAGTAATATCAAAGTCTTACCACTGCACTGTATAAAGCAGCAATATTTTGACCAAACGGCTTGGCTTAGAATATTAGGCGTACCTCCTGTTGAAATAAATATGAAGAGCTTTGCTGGGCTAGGATTTTAAAGTTGATTTTCCTTCGTTGCCAAATTGTGGTTCTGATTTCTGAAGAATGAATAGCACGTAGCACGTGATGATGTAAAGAGAAATGTAATAATAATAGCAGAAGAACATTTATACCAATCCATCCATAAACCTATGAAGCACAGACAGGAGCCTCAGAAATCAGCTGTTTTTCCAGGAAGGCAATCCAGATCGAGTGCCCATGGGGCACAGCTAACAGCATGGCACCAGAATATACTGAACACAACAATCAAACACAAACAATACCAATTAAAGAGACACGCAAATACCAAAACGAAGAAGCAGAATATGAAACATAAAAACAACAGTTGCACAGATGCAGATTTCATTCATTTCATATCAAACAGACTACAAAAACCTAAGAAGCGTCCTGCTGAACTTTTCATGCACACAGTTAGACAAAATACAGAGTTGATCTAATCTGTGGAGTGGAATAGTTTGTAGTCAGCATTTCTGGAGTGATAGCTGATGTATATGTTTGTGTCCTCCAACTGAGCGCCTAGGGAACAGTAATGTGCCTTTAAGTATTGTTTCTACACCCAGGGTATTGTATGTAGTTCGGGTAGATGTCACTCACCAGAGTGGAGAACTTTGTGTTACCTCCCATGGTTATTTTTTATGTCATGCTGATTTTGCTGCCACATATGTTGTCATGGGTTCTGTGTGGCATGTTAGTGTGTGATATCGCTCACCATTGTGGAGGACTTTAGGTTTGCCATTTTTTTCCTAAAACAAATATGCTGATTTTCCACCCACAGCATAAGTTTTCATTTGAGAAACATTATCAGGAGAATGTTTTAATATGTGTTGCATGCAATGTAATGCTGAATGGTTACATATTATGACTAGTTATATTGCGACAATTAAACATCAATAGTAGAAATTCCAGCAAAAAGAACACAACTTCATCTTTGTCATTGCTAGATGACCCACCAAACTCCACCTGAACACCTTGTGAATTTGATTGTGTTCCTTCATCACCTGTGGATTCCTTAGCAAGTTCTTTGTGTTGTGGAAATTGATATGAGAAAAAAGAAAGAGATTTCTTAGTACTTTCAATATACTTACAGGAGAGAAATTAGGTCTATTTGATCAAATGGATTAAGGGTTTGTTAGAAATGGGGTCTTTGGTGGCAGTCAGGTTACCACCTGTCCAAGCAAGGACCCTCACTCTAGACAGGGTAAGTCACACACAATCCAAATTATCCTGTGTCCACCCTCTGAACTAACAGGATATGTAAACTACATAGGTACATGCCCTGCCTTTTGCCTACACAGCACCCTGCCCTATGGGTTACCTAGGGCATACCTTAGGGGTGTCTTATATGTAGAAAAAGGGGAGTTTTAGGCTTGGCAAGTACTTTTAAATGCCAAGTCGAATTGGCTGTGAAACTGCACACACAGGCCTTGCAATGGCAGGCCTGAGACAAGGTTACAGACTACTTAAGTGGATGGCACAACCAGTGCTGTAGGCCCACTAGTAGCATTTAATCTACAGGCCCTAGGCACATATAGTACACAGTACTAGGGACTTATAGGTAAATTAAATAGTCCAATTGGCTATGATCCAATGTTACCATGAGAGAGCATATGCACTTTAGCACTGGTTAGCAGTGGTAAAGTGCGCAGAGTCTAAA
Source organism: Pleurodeles waltl (assembly GCF_031143425.1). Lineage (NCBI taxonomy): Eukaryota > Metazoa > Chordata > Amphibia > Caudata > Salamandridae > Pleurodeles > Pleurodeles waltl. Next base: position 1,047,728,745 of record NC_090439.1, on the reverse strand, counting down.
AACCAGCAAAAACAGTGTCCAAAAGGTGGAGGGAGGCAGGCAAACAGTTAGGGGTGACCGCCCTAAGGCTGTCAAGTCTAGCATGTGTCCCCCCCAGCTGAAAGTGGGGAGAGCTACGCAACCTCCTGGGAGCTCTCATCCCTATAGCGGAAGTATCTGGAGAGACCATCAGCGTTGGCGTGGTCAATTTCAGTGCGATGCTCCACCGTAAAGTCCATCCCCTGTAGGGAAATGGACCACCTCAAGAGTTTTGGATTCTCACCCCTCATCTGCATGAGCCATCTGAGGGGCCTGTGGTCTGTCTGAACCTGGAAGTGAGTCCCAACTGGTAGGGTCTTAAATTCTTCAGTGCCCAGACCACAGCAAGTGCTTCTCTCTCAATAGCACTCCACCTCTGTTCCTGTGGTAATAGCCTTCTGCTAATAAAGGCTACTGGTTGGTCTGAGCCCTCCTCATTTAGCTGTGCTAGAACAGCCCCTATGCCATGCTCTGAAGAGTGTCTGCACAATAAATTCCTGGGAGTAGTCAGGGGCCTTGAGAATGTGCCGTGCACATGGCTTCCTTCAGAGAATCAAAGGCTTTCTGACAAGCCTCGGTCCAATTCACCAATCTAGGTTGTTTCTTGTAAGTGAGTTCTGTCAAGGGTGACACAATGGTACCATAGCCCTTGACAAATCTGTTATGGTATTCAGTGAGGCCTAAAAAGGCTCTCACTTCAGTCTGTGTTCTAGGTGGTTGCCAGGCCTTGATAGTTTCAATCTTGGCCTGGAGTGGCTGCACCTTACCACCACCTACTAGGTGTCCCAAGTACACCATGGAACCCTGCCCAATCTGGCACTTACTAGCCTTGATGGTCAGGCCTGCCTGTTGCAGAGCCTGAAGCACCTCCTTGAGGTGGAACAGGTGTTCCTCCCAGCTGGAACTGTAGACAGCTATGCCATCCAGGTAGACTGCACAGTAGGCATCCTTGCCAGCTAGGACCCCGTTAACCAACCGTTGGAAAGTAGCAGGGGCATTTTTCAACCCAAATGGCATCACCCGGAACTGGTAATGACCATCAGGTGTAGAAAATGCTGATCTCTCTTTGGCCCCCTCAGTCAGGGCGATCTGCCAGTACCCTGAAGTAAGATCAAACGTACTAGGGGACTTGGCAGCGCCTAGTCTGTCAACGAGCTCATCAGCTCGGGGATGGGGTGAGCATCAGTCCGTGTGACTGAGTTGAGACCCCGGTAGTCCTCACAGAACCTGAGTTCTGGCTTTGCACCGGGGGCAGCAGCCTTAGGAACCAGCACTACAGGGCTGGCCCAGGGACTACTGGATTTCTCAATAACCCCTAAAGTCAACATCTTGGAGACCTTCTCCTTGATGCTGGCCTTCACCTTATCCGATAACCTGTAAATTTTGTTCTTCACAGGGGGACTGTCACCAAGTGTCAATGTCATGAACACATAGGTGGTTCAGTCCCCGAATAAGGGAGAGCAGGGAGGTGAACTGCTCTAACAGCTCATAGCAGTCTCCTCTCTGGTTTAGAGTCAGGGAGTCAGAGAGAATGACACCCTCTACTGACCCATCACCTTCTTTGACAGAGAGGAGGTCGGGGAGAGGTTCACTGTCCTCTTCCATGCCCTCATCTGTGACCAGGAGCATACTGATCTCAGACCTCTCAAAGTGAAGTTTGAGCCTGTTGTGATGGAGGACCCTTAGGGGGTGCCTAGGGGTCTTGAGGTCCACTAGGTAAGTGGCCTCCCCTTTACACTCCTTGATCTCAAAGGGGCCAGTCCAGCGGTCCTGAAGAACCCTGGGCTCTACTCGCTCCATCACCCAAACCTTGTCTCCAGGTAAGAACTCAACCAGAGTGGTTTTCCGGTCATACCACTCCTTCATCACCTCTTGACTGGCCTCGAGGTTACTCTTGGCCTGCTTCCAGAAGTGTTGGGTTTGGTTGTGGAAGGCCAGCATGTAGCTGACCACATCCTGGGGAGGTGTCTTGGGAGCTTTCTCCCAGCCCTCCTTAACAATGCTTAGAGGTCCCCTGACAGAGTGACCATAGAGAAGCTCAAAGGGGCTAAACCCCACCCCTTTCTGGGGCACCTCTCTGTAAGCAAACAACAGGCATGGTAAGAGGACGTCCCACTTACGCCTCATGGCTTCAGTCAGGCCATTAATCATGCCCTTCAGGGTCTTGTTGAATCTCTCAACAAGCCCATTGGATTGAGGATGATGAGGGGTGGTAAACCGGTAGGTCACCCCACACTCATCCCACATGGACTTCATGTACGCAGACATGAAGTTTGTGCCCCTGTCAGACACAACCTCCTTAGGGAGTCCCACATGGGTAAATATTCCAAACAGGGCTCTGGTCACCACCGGTGCAGTCACTGTTCTCAGAGGGATTGCCTCTGGATACCGGGTGGCACGGTCCACCAAAACTAGGATAAACCTGTTGCCCAAGGCAGTTTTGGGGTCACAGGGACCAACAATGTAAATGCCCACCCTTTCAAAGGGGGTGCCAACGACAGGGAGTGGGAGTAGGGGAGCATTAAGCTTTTTCCCTGTCTTCCGACTAGCCTGGCAGGTGGGGCAAGCTCTGCAGAAATTAGCTGAGGCTATCCTCATTCTGGGCCAATGAAAGTGGGTGACAAGCCTGTTAAAGGTCTTGTCTTGGCCCAGATGTCCTGCCAGGGGAATGTTGTGAGCCAGCCCCAGTAGGAAGGCCCAGTAACACTGGGGGACCACCAGCACACGTGCTGCCCCAGTACCTGGAACCTTAGGTTCACTGTAAAGGAGATAATTCTCCCAGTAAATATGGTGAGTGCCAGAGGCGTCACCTGCTGCTTGGGCTGTGGCCCATTGCCTCAGACCCTCAAGGGTGGGGCATTCCTTCTGTGCTTTGCAGAATTCTGCCCTGGTTGGCCCGCCTTCTACTTGCCAGCCAGCAAGTTCAGGTAGGTTACTCACGTCAGCTATGTCCTCCCCAGTTGGCTCAGGGGCCTCCTCAGGGGCCCATCCACCACTGTGGGAACATCTGAGGCGGGTTTCCCGCGCCTCTTGCCTTTCCTCTTTGCATCTGTTTGGGCCATTGTTCCAGGCTCCAGATGCCCTTGACTCCCTTCCCGGGCTGCCATGCACCGTGTGGTCATACAGACCCACTCAGGCAAACCTAACATCTCCATGTGGGATCTGAGTTCTATCTCTTTCCAGGCAGTATGCTCAAGATCATTGCCTAACAGACAATCTATAGACATGCCAGGACTCACAGCTACTTTCAGAGTACCAGAGACCCCCCCACACACTCAAAGGGAACCAGAGCCACCGGTAGGTGACTCCCACGATTGTTAACGACTATGACCTCGTGAGATGTATCTGGGACGATCTGCTCTGATGACACCAGCGGACTCTTGACAGTAGTCATATTGGCTCCTGTGTCATGCAGAGCCTCCACCCTTTGCCCATCAATGGTGACCCACTACCTATACTTTGAAGTATTTTCGGGCATGCAGGCTTTAGGCACCATCTCTCTTTCTCCCAGGGACACTAGGGAAACCTCTGCCTGCTCCCCAAAGCTAACTGGGACTGTCTCCCCCCCCCCAGCGCTACACTAACCAACCCAGGTGTCTGTCCAGGGGTGGACTGTGCCCTCTTGAGGCACTGGGAGTCGCCCTTAGAGTGTCCATGCTGGTAGCACTCTAAGCATTTGGGGATGAATTTCCCAAATGTTTTATCAAAATACCCTGGCTTCTTTGCAAACCTAGAAGAGGAATGGTATCACCTCCCCTCCCCCGGGAATTCTTTTGGGGTCCTTTTGAGAACTCCTTTTCTTTAAGTTTTTCTCCCCTGTCTTTTTTCTGTTGGGAACCCTGACCACCTTTGTGGAAGTCCCCACCAGATGCCTTTTTGGACACTCTGGTGCTAACCCAGAGGTCCGCCACCTCAGCAAGCTTCCTGGGGTCAGTCAGCTTACTATCTAACAAGTGCTGGTGCAACTTTGTCAAATAAATATTTAGTATATGCTCTCTCAGAATCAAGTCATTTAACCCTTTATAATCATCTACTTTGCTGCCCCACACCCATCCATTCAGTGCCTTACTGGAAAAGTCAAAGAAATCTACCCATGTTTGTGTGGACTGTTTGGTGTTGTCCCTGAACCTATGACGGTATTTCTAAGGGGTCAGCCCAAACTTGGCAAGTAAAATGGCTTTCTGTAGTGGGTATGTGTTTTGATCCCTTGGGTCCAGTGTGAGAAGTGTGTCCCTCCCCAGTGCTGACACATAACTCCACATAGCTGTACCCCATTGCCCTTCAGGAACCTCATGAGCCCTTAGTGCAACTTCATAAGCAGCTAGCCATTTATCTATTGAAAACTGGGCACCACATTTTTGGGTATACAAACCTTCTTTTCTCCAGCAGGTCCTGCGTATATGCTGCCACCATTACTGCTAGACTCAGACTGTCTCGCCTTGATCTCCAGCTCCTTGAGACAGTTCATGAGCCAACAATAGTTTTTTCTCAGCCAAGGCTCTCTCAGCTGCAGCTTCAACTCTTTCAGTTTTAATCTGTTTGGCTGCTCTATCAGCCTCAGCTTGCTTGGATTCTCTCTCTGCCCTCCTTTCCTCCTGTTGAGCCTCAATGTTTAACCTGCCATTTGCAACTGAAACTCTCTCTCCTTTCCTCTGCGGTCAGGCTTTGATCAGAGATACTGCTCCGTGGTTTGGCAGGGGGCATAGTTGCAGTGGTAACATCCCCTGATGGCAAAAAATCCTCTGGGGGGGGCATTTTCTGGCTCCTCCTCCTCAGCATTCTCCTCTGAATGGGCTTCTGCCCAGGCCCTCAGCGACTTTTGAAATTCCTCCTTTCTGGAGGCACCTTGGGTGGGTACTCCCATATCCCTGCAGAGCCCTTTCAGCTGTTTGACAGTGTATGTCTCCAACAGGGCTAGGTCAAAATCTCCTGCTTGAGACCCAGCCTGAGACATGGTGAGTGAGGATTTTGGTCAAAAAATCGACAGGAAAAGTGAAATTGCAGAAAAAATATAAAAATCAAGTTGACCTTCAACTGTGGGTAGGTAGTGAAATACTTAGCTACTGTATGTCACTGCACAAATACAAGTCCTATCCTCACCGCTGATCGCCAATGTTAGAAATGGGGTCTTTGGTTGGCAGTCAGGTTACCCCCTGTCAAAGCAAGGACCCTCACTCTAGTCAGGGTAAGTCACACACAATCCAAATTATCCTGTGCCCACCCTCTGGTAGCTTGGCACTGAGCAGTCAGGCTTAACTTAGAAGTTTCAAGTTTAAGTTTATTATGATATGGAACTCAATAGAGGTCCACATAAAAGAATAAATACATGAAATGGATAAATAACACAATATTAAATATACAACTTTCACCCAACCCCTCAAAAGAGATCTGATTGCGTAAAGAAAACATTATTCCTGAACAAACTTTAAACAGAATATGAAAATTTAATTTAATACAAGGATAAAAAACTTTTAAAGAAGTTGAAAACTCTATAGCAAAACATCTCATTGGGGGGGTCAGAAAAGGCCAACATTAGCTCAGTAGCTGTGCGTAATGAAAGTTTGAGACAGGTAGGGATTATCCACTTACGGCAGAAAGACAGCAAGGCCGGACATATAAAAACAACATGGTTCAGGTCTTGATCACCATTATGACAAAGATTGCAAGTGGCTGAAGAACCATACCATCTGGCCCCACTGAGTAGAGGGGAACCAGCTCCTGATGCAATAGGAGCCAGAATCGCCTGATCTCTTGAGGCAGGTTCTAGCTAAGGTAGGGCTGTATTTTCCTCAACAGAATGGTGTCGGTTACAAATTGAAAACCCTGCCTGTGTGCGCAGGCCTTTTTATCCCGGCGAAGGCTAGCAAGCCAGGTTAATTGCCTGAGGATGGCTCTTGACTGTGACTGAGAAAGTGTGGGAATGGAGGTGGGGTCTAACTGTAGGAAATCTATAGCATATATGAAATTCCTGCTAATGGTATATTTAGACCTGCTGCCGACCAAGACTTCTTTTTTTAACAATGATCTCAAGGAGTCGTCACCACAATTCATCATACTAACCACCCAACGTACGACCCCCCCCCAGCGAGACCTGGAACAAAAGCACTTCCCAGGCCCATCATAAGCCTTAAGGTTGCTACGGAGAGGGCCGAGTTTGTGGAAGAGAGTTTTCTCAAAACGCATCCCTCTAGTTCATCTAAAAAAAAACATTTTAAAACTTCAATGTGCTCCAGGCCATAAAGTAAAGACGGAGGGATTTTTGCCCAGTACACCTCTAAGAGGTATTGTCTCTTCCTGGTAGCCATATAAAGGGTATTCAAGCCATTAGCTTGTGATAGAGTTTTCAGTTGCTTTAGTTCTATGTGTGCCCTGTCGCTGAGGTTCCCGCAGACAATTTTACCCAAAAATGTATAAGAATGTACCCTCTTGAGCTTCTGAGCACCCAGTGACCAGCAGAAGTTACCATATTTGAGCCTTTTCTTACTGTGAAAACACAGGATTTTACTTTTGGAGCAGTTTATTTTGAGAAAATGGGCTTATGTGAAACGCCCCAAGGCCTGACGACGATTATTTAACCCTATTGGAGTGCGATCCGGTATAATTATATCATCAGAATAGAGCAAGCAAGGTATGGACCTTCCTTCTAATACAGGGGTGAAACCCTCACACCGGGATAAGTGATTGGGTAAGTCAGAGATGTACAGGGAGAACAGCATTGAGGCTAACATACAACCTTGTCTTAAACCATTCTGAGTTGGTATTTGATGGGATATTCCCCTATCGCCCCCTAACAGCACCCTACACCAGGTGGAGGAATGCAGGGCAATCACCAAATCTAGGAGCGTACCTGGCATGCCCAGTCGAAAAAGCTTTGCCCATAGCATAATCCGATCTACCTTATCAAATGCCGTGGAAAAGTCAATAAAGGCTTCGTAGATCACCTCTCCACTCAGAGTTACGTATTTCTCATTTATTACCTGAAGGGCCAAGATGTTATCAATTGTACCGTGCTTAGCTCGAAAGCCTGATTGCGCCAGAGGGATGATTTTGTTTATTTTTGCCCAGTCAGTAAACTGGGAGAGCAAGTATTTAGCAAATATTTTACCCACCACATCCAACAGAGCAATCTGGCGATAATTCTCAAGGCAATTACGTTTCCCTTTCTTGAAAAGGGGAACAATAATACTGCCCTTCCAGGATGGTGGAATGTTCCTGGTTTCATAGCAACACTTAAAGACCTGAAATAATATTTTTCTCCAGGTGAGAATGTCGTGTTTTATGGCTAAAATAGGGATTTCGTCAGGACCCATTGCAGCAGAGCAATGCAAGCCTCTGATAATAACCTCAATTTCTTTCATAGTGGGGTGAGAGTATGAGGGATCATCACCAGTTGGAGGAAGCACCACGGTATAGCCATTGGATGCATAAAGATCAGAGATGAAAATGCTCCAACTTGATTCGTTAATGGTAATTGGGAGAGGAATGGTTCTCGAGCCGGACCCGTCTGCTACCAATGACCAGAAGTGTCTTGAATGGCCGTTAAGAGCTGCTTCTCTTAACTTAGAAGGCAATGGGTAATATTTGTGCAATAACTCATACAATAACACAATATAGCACCACAAAAATACACCACACAATGTTTAGAAAAATATATAATATTTATCTGGATATTTGCAGGTCAAAACGATCAAAGATGCAATAAGTAAATGTAGAGATATCACTGAAAAGTGATATAAAGTGTCTTAAGTCTTTGTAAAGCAAACAAAGTCTCTTTTAGCACCAAGTACCTGGTTTGTGTGAAAAATCTCCACAATGGGCTGCAGAGGAGGAGAAGCGTGGAAAAAAGGAGGTGTGCGTTGATTTCTCGGGCCGCACACGGTGATGCGTCGTTTAGTTTCCACGCAGGGATGGCTGGGCGTCAATTTCCGGTGCTCGGTTGTGGATCCTCTTCGGGTTGCGGGGTTTTCCCGACACCCCGGTGTGAGAAAGTAGCCTCTTTCTAGCCTTGTTACCCCCACTTTTGGCCTGTTTGTGAGTATATGTCAGGGTGTTTTCACTGTCTCACTAGGATCCTGCTAGCCAGGGCCCAGTGCTCATAGTGAAAACCCTATGTTGTCATTATGTTTGTTATGTGTCACGGGGACCCTGCTAGCCAGGACCCCAGTGCTCATAAGTTTGTGGCCTATATGTATGTGTTCCCTGTGTGAATGCCTAACTGTCTCACTGAGGCTCTGCTAACCAGAACCTCAGTGGTTATGCTCTCTCTGCTTTCCAAATTGTCACTAACAGGCTAGTGACCAATTCCACCAATTGACATTGGCATACTGGTACACCCATATAATTCCCTAGTATATGGTACTGAGGTACCCAGGGTATTGGGGCTCCAGGAGATCCCTATGGGCTGCAGCATTTCTTTTGCCACCCATAGGGAGATCTGACTATTCTTACACAGGCCTGCCAGTGCAGCCTGAGTGAAATAACGTCCACGTTATTTCACAGCCATTTACCACTGCACTTAAGTAACTTATAAGTCACCTATATGTCTAACCTTCACCTGGTAAAGGTTGGGTGCAAAGTTACTTAGTGTGTGGGCACCCTGGCACTAGCCAAGGTGCCCCCACATTGTTCAGGGCAAATTCCCCGGACTTTGTGAGTGCGGGGACACCATTACACGCGTGAACTATACATAGGTCACTACCTATGAATAGCGTCACAATGGTAACTCAGAACATGGCCATGTAACATGTCTAAGATCATGGAATTGTCACCCCAATGCCATTCTGGCATTGGGGAGACAATTCCATGATCCCCCGGGTCTCTAGCACAGAACCCGGGTACTGCCAAACTGCCTTTCCGGGGTCTCCACTGCAGCTGCTGCTGCTGCCAACCCCTCAGACAGGTTTCTGCCCCCTTGGGGTACAGGCAGCCCTGGCCCAGGAAGGCAGAACAAAGGATTTCCTCTGAGAGAGGGTGTAACACCCTCTCCCTTTGGAAATAGGTGTGATGGCTGGGGAGGAGTAGCCTCCCCTAGCCTCTGGAAATGCTTTGATGGGCACAGATGCTGCCCATCTCTGCATAAGCCAGTCTACACCAGTTCAGGGATCCCCAGCCCTGCTCTGGCACGAAACTGGACAAAGGAAAGGGGAGTGACCACTCCCCTGACCTGCACCTCCCGGGGGAGGTGCCCAGAGCTCCTCCAATGTGCCCCAGACCTCTGCCATCTTGGAAACAGAGGTGTTGCTGGCACACTGGACTGCTCTGAGTGGCCAGTGCCAGCAGGTGACGTCAGAGACTCCTTCTGATAGGCTCTTACCTCTCTTAGTAGCCAATCCTCCTTCCTAGGTGGCCAAACCTCCTTTTCTGGATATTTAGAGTCTCTGCTTTGGGGAATTCTTCAGATACCAAATGCAAGAGCTCACCAGAGTTCCTCTGCATCTCCCTCTTCACCTTCTGCCAAAGGATCGACTGCTGACTGCTCAGGACGCCTGCAAAACCGCAACAAAGTAGCAAAGACGATTACTGCAATCCTTGTATCGCTTCATCCTGCCGGCTTTCTCGACAGTTTCCTGGTAGTGCATGCTCTGGGGGTAGCCTGCCTCCTTCTTGCACCAGGAGCTCTGAAGAAATCTCCAGTGGGTCGACGGAATCTTCGCCCTGAAACCGCAGGCAACAAAAGACTGCATCACCTGTCCTCTGGGTCCCCTCTCAGTACGACGAGCGTGATCCCTGGAACTCAGCAACTCTGTCCAAGTGACTCCCACAGTCCAGTGACTCTTCAGTCCAAGTTTGGTGGAGGTAAGTCCTTGCCCCCCACGCTAGACTGCATTGCTGGGTACCGCGTGATTTGCAGCTTCTCCGGCTCCTGTGCACTCTTCCAGGATTTCCTTCATGCACAGCCAAGCCTGGGTCCCTGACACTCTAACCTGCAGTGCACAACCTTCTGAGTTGTCCTCCGGCGTCGTGGGACTCCCTTTTGTGACTTCACGTGGACTCCGGTTCACTCCTCTTCTAAGTGCCTGTTCTGGTACTTCTGTGGGTGCTGCCTGCTTTTGTGAGTGCTCCCTGACTTGCTGGGCAGCCCCTCTGTCTCCTCATCCAAGTGGCGACATCCTGGTTTCTCCTGGGCCACAGCAGCATCCAAAAACCCTAACTGCGACCCTTGCAGCTAGCAAGGCTTGTTTGTGGTATTTCTGCGTGGTAACACCTCTGCAAGCTTCTTCACGACGTGGGACATCCATCCTCCAAAGGGGAAGTTCCTAGTCCTCTTCTTTCTTGCAGAACTCCAAGCTTCTTCCAACAGGTGGCAGCTTCCTTGCACCCTCAGCTGGCATTTCCTGGGCTCCTGCCCACTCTCGAAACTGTTGCGACTATTGGACTTGGTCCCCTTGTCTTACAGATACTCAGGTCCGGATATCCACTGTTATTGCATTGCTGGTGTTTGTTCTTCCTGCAGAATCCCCCTATCACGACTTCTGTGCTCTCTGGGGGTTGTAGGTGCACTTTACACCTACCTTACAGGGTCTTGGGGTGGGCTATTTTTCTAACCCTCACTGTTTTCTTACAGTCCCAGTGACCCTCTACAAGCTCACATAGGTTTGGGGTCCATTCGTGGTTCGCATTCCACTTTTGGAGCATATGGTTTGTGTTGCCCCTATACCTATGTGCTCCTATTGCAATATATTGTAACTTTACACTGCTTGCATTACTTCCTTTTGCTATTACTGCATATTTTTGTTATTGTGTACATATATCTTGTGTATATTTGTCATCCTCATACTGAGGGTACTCACTGAGATACTTTTGGCATATTGTCATAAAAATAAAGTACCTTTATTTTTAGTATATCTAAGTATTGGGTTTTCTTATGATATTGTGCATATGACACCAGTGGTATAGTAGGAGCTTTGCATGTCTCCTAAGCTCTGCTATTGCTACCTTCTATCAGCCTAAGCTGCTAGAAACACCTCTTCTACACTAATAAGGGATAACTGGACCTGGCACAAGGTGTAAGTATCTCTGGTACCCACTACAAGCCAGGCCAGCCTCCTACACCCAGGGTCTGAGCGTGGAATCCTGGGCTTGTGGAGTAAAGTCACAAGCGCTGCATCATTCCAGTTCGGTGTGCAGTGACTTATTCACCGCAGGGCAGGCTGTGCATCGCTTTTAGCAAGCTATGTGTCAAGTTTTTGCCACACAAGGAGTCCAGTTGCAAGAGAGAAGTCTTTTAGGTCCTGAGACTTCAGGGAACAGGAGGCAAGCTCTATCCAAGCCCTTGGAGAGCACTTCTTCACCACAGCCAGGGAGCAGCAAGGCAACAGGGCAACAGCAAGGCAGCAGTTCTTCACAGAAAGCAGTCAGGTGAGTCCTTTGGGCAGCCAGGCAGTTCTTGGCAGGATGCAGGTTCTGGTTACAAGTTTCTTCTCCAGGAAGTGTCCGTGAGGTCGAGTGTCTACCCCAAGAAGTGTCTGAGTTGGAAGGGGCAGAGGCCCTGTTTATATACCCAAATGTGCCTTTGAAGTGGAGGAGACTTCAAAGAGTGGCTTAGAAGTGCACCAGGTCCCCTTTCAGTTCAATCCTGTCTGCCAGGGTCCCAGTAGGGGGTGTGGCAGTCCTTTGTGTGAGAGCAGGCCCTCCACCCTCCCAGCCCAGGAAGACTCATTCAAAATGCAGATGTATGCAAGTGAGGCTGAGTATCCTGTGTTTGGGGTGTGTCTGAGTGAATGCACAAGGAACTGTCAACTAAACCCAGCCAGACGTGGATTGTAAGGCACAGAAAGGTTTAAGTGGAGAGAAATGCTCACTTTCTAAAAGTGACATTTCTAAAATAGTAATATTAAATCCAACTTCACCAGTCAGCAGGATTTTATATCACCATTCTGGCCATACTAAATATGACCTTCCTACTCCTTTCAGATCAGCAGCTACCACTCAAACAATATATGAGGACAGCCCCAATGTTAGCCTATAAAGGGAGCAGGCCTCACAGCAGTGTAAAAACGAATTTTGGAGTTTTACAATACCAGGACATGTAAACTACATAGGTACATGTCCTGCCTTTTGCCTACACAGCACCCTGCCCTATGGGTTACCTAGGGCATACCTTAGGGGTGTCTTACAAGTTGAAGAAGGGGATTTTTAGGATTGACAAGTACTTTTAAATGCCAAGTCGAATTGGCATTGAAACTGCACACACAGGCCTTGCAATGGCAGGCCTGAGACTAGGTAAAGGGGCTACTTAAGTGGGTAGCACAACCAGTGCCGCAGGGCCACTAGTAGCATTTAATCTACAGGCCCTGGGCACATATAGTGCACAATATTAGGGACTTATAAGTAAATTAAATAGTCCGATTGGGTATGATCCAATGTTACCATGTTTAAGGGGAGAGAGCACATGCACCTGGTCAGCAGTGGTGAAGTGTGCAGAGTCTAAAAACCAGCAGAAACAGTGTCCAAAAAGTTGAGGGAGGCAGCCAAAAAGTTAGGGGTGACCACCCTAACGCTGTCAGGTCTAACAGGGTCAAAATTCAAATTTGTGTCTTTAATAAAATCAGTAATTACCTTCACCAATCTAGCTAGGAAACAACACGTTCTCGCTCACTCATGCTAACTTACACTCACTCGCTTGCACTCATTAGAACTCTCATGTACTAATTCTTGATCACCCCCTACTCATCCTTTTCTCATTCACTATCACCTGCACTCACTCGCTCTCATTGATTCTCCTTCAAACTCATGTGCAATCACTGTTACTTGCACTCTTACATTCCCCTCATTCATTCACGTTCACTCCAATTCACACTTCCACTCACTCTGCCCCTTATACTTACTTACACTCACTACAACTTTATCTTATTCTCATGCATTCATTCTACCTCAGTCTCACTTATTCTCACTCACTGTGATTCGCTCATTCCCACTCACACTTACTCTTACTATCATTCAGTCTTTCTCGTTTTCACTCACATTAATTTGCAACACTCACATTCCCTCCCACTCATTCATTTTCACTTAGTCTCTCACTCACTTGGCCTTACTGGTACTAATTCTTACGTATTCTTTCTCACTATCATGTACTGTGACTCACTGATTCTCACTCATTCATTATCACTCTGTCTCAGTTACTTGCACTTATTCTCACTTGCTCAATTTAAATCACTCAAACTCACTTTCACTGACCCTTATTATCTCACTCATTCTCACTCATCCATTCTGACTTACTTGCACAAACTCTTATTCTCACTCACACAATCCCCCTCACTCTGACTCTTACATACCCACTGTCACTCACTGTGACTCACACAGACTCACTGTCACTCACTTTCAAGCATGTACGCACTTACACATAGACACACCGACCCACACTCACACATACACATGCTCTCTCACTCAGTTACAAACACTTAAACCCACATGTTCAGAAGCGGTTCCTTTGCTTACCTTATCAACCTGAGCAGTTCCGCCTGAGCTCCTAATGCTCTGTTTACCCCTTGGTAAGCCACACGTCTCCTTCATGCATCCAGCAGCAGTGGAATCTAAAACTGAAAGCTGGAATTCATGCAGTTGCACATTTCTTAGCCACTTCATTCTTCACGCCACCCTTTTGTATTTCTATGATGTTTTAGGAGCAAAATGAGTGACTGGCTGATTAGCATGTAACCTTGAGCTTTGGAGTGCTTAAGTTTAGAGCACTTGGAACTACTTTCAGTAGCGATATTCAACGTGCCACAGATGGGTAGAGCCTAGGCCAAGACTTTGACTTCACCTTGCCTGGGCAATCTTTCTGATGGCTGCTGGAGGCATCTTCATGCGCCTGCGCCATCCATCAGACAGGTGCTACTGCTTCAGCATGCTGCTTGACCTGAGGGTCAGCATTTTTTTAATTAGACAAACAGTGAATAATAAGTTACTGCTAGCCAGCATGATATGCTAAATATTTGTGGCATCCCTCAACTTCAAATAATTTCAAGCTTTATGGGACACAATTTGAGCAAGATTTGCAATGGATTTTATGTGTGATTTACAAACACCTGAACAGAGGTCTGCATGTCTTACACACAACTTATACATGTAGCTTTACTCTCTAGTAACTTTAATTATTATGCATATAGGTGTAAGTCTACAGTGTTTTACTATTCACAATTTCAGAGTGCAGATTTACACCTTTAGTGCAGATTTAACATGCCACCATCCTCCGAAATAAGGCAGTGGAGTCATCTAAGATATATCTTTATATATAAAGATAAAGGGACTTTATATATATATTTATATATATATAAAAAGAATAAAGGGTAAAGGGACTTCATATATAAAGATAAAGGGACTTTATATATATATATATATATATATATATATATATATATATATATATATATATATATATATATATAATGTCCCTTTACCCTTTATTCTTTTCAATGCGAATGTATTACATGCATTACCTGTGACTGGCCATGTATGGTGCTGACTTACTCCAAGGCTGGGCTAAAGCACATGTACTATTGGTGTGTGACCTTTTGGGCTGTAGTAACATTAGAGGTGTATTTTATGAATATCAATAGTCTTACTCGTGACTAGGATTTTGCTTTAGCATGTCTGACCCTAAACCACTCTTTTCCACTGCCTGAACCCATCTTTCCTCCTCCTTCCATTTAGCAATAAGTATTTACCATATACCAGCCACTCTCCCTGGTCTCGGCGTGTGTGTAAATCTCTGCCTCCACATGGAAAAAGATAGGCGATATGACGGTCTTCACATCTATCCTTGTAAAAAGTATTTTGTAGTACATGAACAGTAGTACTGTAGTATTACTTCACAAACTAAAAAATGCGGTTAGTTAACAGTTTCCATTGAATGAACGTTTAAGAACAGATGCAATTGTAGATTTTTTCATTAGTCATACTAATTGACATGTCCAGGGAAGTGTCACACATAGGGTCACGATAGAGCTTTGCAAATTTATTATGTGTGGTAAACATGTGCGCCACAATAATTTACAAATGTGTTTCCATTCTTTTTACCAATCCTCAGCGATCCAAGTGTAAGAAATACCGAGAGTGAGGGAAAAGTACTGCAATGTCTCCGTTTTCACGAATGCCTATAGAAAGAATAATCATAAAAGGCAAAACATATTGCCACTTATGAAAAAACAAGTACAAAGGTAATATTTAAAAATCACAAATGTCCCAATCAAAGATAATTTGAGAAATGCACAGAGTAAACCTGATAGAGACTCAACAATGCACGCACAGACAGGCACACTCTCAATTTTGTTTATGTTTTTTTAAAACCAAATGACATATGCCTTTGCTTCACAACTAGTGCAATATGTATGTCTGTCTGATGTACTTCTTCATATATTGGTGTTGAAGGTGTTAAATTCTACCGGGGGCGCAATTTCTGGCCTGTGATTAATGTGCACTAAAGATAGAATATATTATTTAGGAAAATCTATATTAATGATCAATCCTAGCTCTCAGGAAAACTGGGCACTAAACCTTATATAGAAAGAACAACAAAATAGTAATACTTTCCACAGCTCTAGTAGCTCACACTCATACTAGTGTGGTAACTAACCTCCACCACCACTGGCAGGAACACTTCCTGCTTCACTCCATGGCAGTATAAAACCCAAAATATACTACTTCACTAAAGTTGCTGGTGGGTCAATAAACACAAGGCATCACTGGCATTGTGCAAGTAGGTGTGAGGCTGGTCCCCATATGTCATCTAGGATTCACCTAAAATAATAGGGTGCACCTAAAGTTCCTGTCAACAAAATATAAGGCATGTGTCAATAGCTGTGTGCCCATCTCTATGTGAATGTCCTGTCCTTTCTAGGTCTGTGAACTAGGAACCCACCCAGTACCCACACAATAGCTCTGGAATTGTTAGCAGTTATTGGTTATGACTCACTGCTCGTTGCCCTCTTACCATTTATTGAATGAATCCTAGAGGGTCTGCGTGAGGTCACACCTCGTAGTCCGTGGACTGTAGTGCACCTTGTAATGGTGGACGTTTGACACAGAGAGCTTTATGGAATTGGCCAGCTGGTGGCTCATTGATGCTTAATGCTTAGCTTTACAGGTTTTGGGTCTCCTCAGTTATGGTACTCCCTTCTAGTTTGATTCCCTGAATTAACAGGGTTTCTCCCTCAAGGAATGATGCAGTTCTCTGCCATTCATGCTAACCTCGGTAGGGCTTTGTGCATTTTGCATCCTCCATTAGTAGCCACTTCTATACAGAGACCAACTTTCAATGCCCTTTAACTACTAGAAAGATGTTCCAAAGCTATGGTACAAAAACCAGCAACCAGTCTGTAATTTTTTTCTGAAGCTGATGAAATGCGAGATACCTTCCAAACATGTGGCTTGCCTCATGCTGTGCTGTGCTGAACAATGTACTCAATGCATTCACTATGTTCCCTGCACAATAAGACATACCTACACTAAAGGTTGGCTTGCAGTAAGGACCTTGTCTTCTACCGGGTATCTCTGAAATGCTTGTGCTCTGCCTGCAGAAGTAGAAAGGTTTCATGAATACAGGAGAGGAGTTAGAGACTTCAACCCATCGGCAACATTGATAAGGATGCATGTTTACTTCTCAGAGGAAATGCAGGAAGCTAGCTTTACATTTTAGTTGTTGTGGGATGCAGGTGTGGAAGGTAAAATTGTAAACATTTGCGGATCACCTCTAGAATGCTTGTATTTAATTATGGCAATGAGGTGCAGTGAAACTTAGTGTAGGAGACAAACATATCTTTAATGCTGGAGGACGTTAGATAGGTACACTGAAGGGGCCTTGCAGAAACTTCTAAACCACATATAGGCTCAATTACAAGTGAGCTGGATTTAGATAAGGGGATTTCAGCTTATCAGAATTAACATTTCCCTCTTGTATTCCTGCACCTGACACCGGCTATTCAGAGTTTTGTCTCCAAAATGGGAAATAACATGGAGAAACAGAATTAATGTGGCAAATCTGTATACAGAGTTCCCATTCCAAAACAAATCTGTTTCCATTTCCCCAGTGTCACAACATGGGCCCCTACATGCCCTGCAGTGCAGTGGGGCCCCCATGTTCAAGGAGGCCCCCTCAGCAGAGCACCCTGGCCTGAGAGCTCTTGACTGATTCAGGAGGCGTCCCCTCCATGTAGTTTGCAGGGGGGGGCTCACGTTTTGTTATGCTACTGCATTCCATATGCTTTTAGCAGGTGTTAAGTTCATTATTTTGTTGTGGGAGTCTCACAAACATAGGAACCATGCTGGAAAAGCCACAGGTGGGTGTGTGTGTGCGTGTCTGCAGAGGTGGGAGAGGGGTGGTGAATGCGTGTGTGTATGCGAGTGAATGTAAATGTGTATGTACGTGTATGTGCACATGTATGGGCGTGTCTGTGTTGATGAATGTGAGTAAGTGGGGGTGTCTGTGTAGATGAATGTGAGTGAGTGGGGGTGTCTGTGTGGATGAATACGTATGCTGAATGGGTTTGTATGTGAAGGCATGCATGCGTGAAGGGCTGGTGGTGTTTGCGAGTGTGTGGACGAGTGGGACATGTGTGCATGTATGGGGAGATGGGTGCATGTGTGTGCCGGTGAAAGCATGGCGGCTTGTGGCCTTGTAATCTGGCCGTCAGGCTGAGGCCTGCCACCTGATTGGAGGTGCGTCTGCCAAGCCCCACAACTCTTTATGTGGCGGTCCTTACTGCCAGCCTGCGGCAGAAGGACCGCCACAGCAGGGCTGGCGATCTCATGATCGCCAGCCGCATTTTGACTACCGGGTGGCAGTGAAATAGTGTGGATGATAGTGTCTTGGGCATATAAAAGGGAACACAAATACCAGCTGAGGTAGGTATACAAGTTAGCTTCATGTGAAGTTCAGTTGGGTTGAATTTTCTTCCCAAGTACACAATTGATAGTGTTAGAGTGTCTGCAATGTGCAAAGGTCAGCACAACTCATCATTTCTTTGATGTTTCAGGCCTTAAGGGAGAGAGCAAGACAATATTTGCAAACCATGGATATACATTCTATTTTCAAAGTATACAAATGGCCTGTTTATGAGTATAGATGCTATTTATCTCACTTGATAAATAATGCTACAACAGGGTATGTTATTTATTGGGTGTGATAAATGGCATTTAATACAGGTTTCTGGGGAATAACTTCAGATTTTAGTGTCTAATACACCAAAATCTGCATGATAGGGCAATTACCATATGCGTTTTCCCTGTTAAAGTTTGGCATGTTTGACCTGATGAAACTCAATGAAGGTTGGGGTATTTGACACATCCAAATATTATACAGTGCATTGAGTAACACTCAACTCGAAATTCTGACCCATGTGTAAACACAGGATTGCGCACAGGTCTGCATTGACCAACACACTCATAATCAGGGAAATAATCTTTGTTTTCGCAGCCATCCTAGGCTGATGCAAATTTGACCATCATAGAATGAGCCACAAGAACCCCATTAATTTTGATTCCAAATCATTAAAGATTTCTTGTTCCATCTGTCTCTCTCATTGTCTTTCCATTGTCTCTCTCAGTGTCTTTCTCTGAAGAGAAGGCACAAATGGACATCCTGTTTACTGTGGAGTGGTAGGCAAGGTCAGTAATGGCTAGGTAACCATCTGCTTCTGCAATTCAGACAATACACTTCCAGGAAAAACGTGCTATCAACAACAGCATAGCTCTCTTGCAGTGCAAATGCTGAGAAGGACAAGCTTTTCCAATTGACTTGCACATACCATCCTCATTCATGATTTTTAAATACTCATTAAAGCTTTCTTTGAATGTGTGGTGACATCTGCTGTCCTTTATTAGTGGTTGAGTAGTTGACGTAGAGGACATGGCACATATAGTCATTGATAGTGACATTCAAGGTTTACCCTAAACCAGTGTTTTTATCTTTGCTGCTGCCACCTAGGTGTTGTGATATCTTCTGTCGCTCAACTTTTACCAACTGTGTCTTGTCATGGGTAACCCTGAATGCTTTCTATTGACATCCGTTGAAATATCCACTTGGTTTCCCCATCCCAAAAGCTTTAGACAAATGCATCCTATGTTTCTTTTAACATATTCACAGGTATTGTGCATTATTTTTCAGTAATGTCAACAAGTTTTTTTGAATGTTTTCATTTTTATGGAGAGACGATCTTTACCTCACAATAATTATGATTTTCCGTGTGATATACTTATATTGTACATACACTTCTCTTTGCAGTTTTACCATTTTTAAAACATGTTGCACAATCATTTTTAAGAAACGTAATTTTTTGCCTCGCTCACAATCTTTAAACATTCTTTCTTTAAAAAGTCCTGAAAAACATTGTTGTTTATATTTTGACTGTTCCTTGGAATATATATTTAAGCATAAAGCACATTTCAACTTTTTTTGACAGAGAATTCTTTCAACATGTTTAACATGTTGATCATTTTATAAACATTAACAAATAAAATCCTTTCTTTAAAATACATATATGGGACTGAAGTATTTTTTTAAATTTTCATGTCTCTGCCATTTTTCAATGTTTTCATCTAGTAGTCTTTCCTCATCATTTTAAGCTATTCATAGTATTTGTAGTCATGGTTTCCCATTGATGGTTTTGGTTCAGGTATGAATATTTTATATTTACTTTCTAACTATTCAGTTGTGAATAGAAGTGTTTAGACTTAGGGGCCTGATTTACAGTTTGGTGGATGGGGTTACTCCACCACAAACTTGATGAATATCCCATCCTCCGTATTACAATCCCTTTATATTTTTCAGGAAGCGTAATATGGTGGACGAGATACACGCCATGTTTGTGACAGAGTAAACCATCCACCAATTTCTAACTCAGGCCCTTACTTAGCTAGTCTTTGTAATTGGAAGTCATTATAGTGTATTTTCATTAGGTATATAAGTGTTATTTGGTTGACGGTATTGCTGTAAGCCTTTTGTTAAATGTAATGTATATTTGTATTTTTTATATGTATTTTATGTATTTAACATTGATTTAAATCATTTGTTTATTGTGCTTTTTTCCTCCTAAGGTTGTAAGTGTTTTTAGGTGGGTTTATGTTTTTTCCTTTACAGGTTTTCATTTTCGGATATTAGACTGTATTTTTAACTTGGATGCAATTTGTTTCTCAAGAACAAAAATGTAAATATTTTTTAACAAGTGTTGCTTTTTACTTTTTCCTTGATGTTTCAGTTTTCATGGAGTGTTCATTGAATATTTCCAATTTGTGGGGGTTTGGATGAATACCTTGGATTATTGGATTGTGCTGAATGTTCTAGTTTTTCTCTGGTTTATTTTTCATTTATTTGAAGGATTTTTAGATCTATTTTCTAGATCACTAATTTACTGAACAGTACTTCAGCTATTAAATCATGTTATGTTATTAAGGCAGTCAGGTTATTTTTTCAATCATATGTCTGTTTATTTATTGTTCATTTATTGTCTATTAGTCATATATGATTCTAATAGTGTTAACATATTTTATTGGTGATAGAGAAGAGTTTATTTAACTTAATGGCTGTTATTTTGCATATTATGTGCATTTATTTTTACATTTTTCCTATGGTAGGTTGTAATTATCAATCTGAATTGTATTTGTCTTTTGATTTTTTTCTTTTTCAGATTGATATGTTAAACAAAATTAATAAAACATGTGCTTTAGGCGAAGGTTAAAGAGTGCTGTGGCTTTATGTGTTTTTAAGTAGGCTCTTCCTATTCTAAATACAGTAGGTCTGGGCTGTTTATAAGGAGTCTTTACTTTGCATTTTAGTAGTTTATGCATTTGTTTACTTGGTTGGATATTTTTGGCATGAGTTAGATTAGGGAGATTTCCACTCCTAGCGTATGATAGCATGTTCTTTTTTAAGTATATCTAGAAAATGGTACAGTGCAAGGTACCTTCTTCCTAGTGTTACTTGGAAGGAATAGCTCATCCCTTCCTTTGGTGCTGGGCTGGCAGCACTTGTGGTAGTGAGAAGAACCATGGAAGGTCACTCACCTAAAGGCAGCCAGCCCAACGGTGCACCTTCCTGGATCAGTCCTTTCCCTGGGAGAAGTCCTCAGTGTCTCCATTGTCTTGCAGCTGCTTCCTCCCAGAGTCCGCTGGTCAGAATCTCTAGGATAGGATGGTGGTCACCCAAAATCCTCTGAGGTAAAATCTTGTTTTCTCCCTATGTAAGGAAGGTGATATGTTCACTCCTTGCATCACAACACTTCCAGGACTCCTTCTTCGAGTCCTCTAGGAAATCAACTATCTCTCTCCTGATTGATTCTCTGTTCTCCTGCCATCTTCCTGGATTTCCGGATCCTTCTCCTTTCTTCCCTGAGTTCTGACCAAAAGTCCTTTCCAACACCTTAAAGTCATTGTGGTTTTTAGCCCCAGGCTTTTACCTCCCCATTGGGGCCACTTTGGGAAGGCACTTTCTGCTTAGGTGTTATCAGTTTTGGTAGCAACATCGCTATTAGCTTTGTTATTGCATGTCCAAAGTCTATGTTAGACGCATATTCTCTGGTCAGGGTGGATAGTTAAAGGGGGCTTTATATGCTCTTCTTAAAGTAAAATTAGCACTATGGGTGCGCAAACTTCATGTAATTTGCTTTCACGTAATAATGCCAAAAATACACAAAATGCAAATCCATACTGTTGTGCTATATTTTAGTGCAAAATGCACCATAATGCCAGTTTCTGAAGCAAGGACACAATTAAACAGTACAGTGAACAACAGCCACTCACATTCGGTTGTTCTTGTGCATTTGCAGTAAATTCTTATCACATATTGCACCATGTGCAGTAAATGTTTGCTGTGAATGGTGCATAATCATACAAATTGGTATTATTGTATAATTTTGAGAATTCAATTTAAGACGTGTAACACAACATTTATGAACTTAAATTAAATATGATGGTAAAAATGTCTCCCAGGCATAAGTGGCATCTCTAAATTGTTGGTGTGTGGGTAGATTTTAAATATGATCAATATCATTGCATGTTCAATATCTATTATGCTGTTCTGTGGATTACAGTTGTTTCCTGTTTTATATGCATTAACATTTCAATGTAAATTGCACTTTGTTTGATAGGTAACAGTGCACAAACTAATGGGATATTTGTATTTTCATATTGACCATGTATTGGGTATATTTGTCCAAATTGTGGCAGTTTTCATTCATGTGTTACATTGCTTTAAAGTTAGTTATTTATTAATCGCTAACACAAATGATTATTTTTATCATTATTGAGCTTGTCATATAGTAAAATAGTGTCTATGTGTGATTTGTAAGTCATGGTGTATGTCTTCAAATGTATATTTTAGGTGCTACTGGTGTTTCTTTGACTGTTCTATGTGTTCTGCCAATTATTCTTGGTGGGATAGGTATGGCAGGAAGTTGGCCTGTTGCCTTTTCAGGAACATTATATTAACATCATTTTAGTTATGTTTTAGTTCTGTTAACTTTCATTTATTGTCAAACATACTTCGTAGTGTTTAGTGGTTTGTTGAACTGTTGCAGTCTTCTTTTGTGGGTTTGCAATCTGGCAGAGTGATAATGTCTTGCTCTAATACTTTTTAGAAATCATTTTGTTGTGCATATTTGTAGCCTTTTCATACTGTTTGTTAATTAGAAAAGTGCTTATATTTGTTAACTGCATTTAAGCTTAATTTGATAGGTTTGTTCAAAACTACTTTGATTTGTTTTGCACCAGGTAAGATAAATGGTAATTGATGCTTTTGTTATTTATTTTTACTTTACATAAATTGTTTTCTGCCTTATTTTTATGTGTTTATTTTTTTTATGTAATATTGTTTATTTTGTTGAAAATTATGTCGCTTTTTGGGTGTTTCATATGATGATTTTCGGGACTGTTATGTTTCCTAAGTTTTTATGTTTAGGCAATAGTATTTCTTTATTTTTGTTTATGATATTGTTGTATTTTAAATACTTGATCCTGCTTTTTTCAATTATATTTGTATACTTAAGCATTTGAAGATTTATGTTTTCAAATCATTTTGGTGATATTTGTGTATGTCATATTGTTTTTCTCAATATAGTGCCATGTAACCATCTGTTCACAATCTTGCTGTACGTAACATCACTCTACACAAAGGTTGTATCTAGATGTCAGTCTGAAAGGAAACCTGAAAGGAGTACTACCTCAAACCAATTCTAAAAGTGCAGACAGTGGATACACATCAGAGGGCTGCCGATCAGAGCTGGTTCTACCTGACAGCGTGCTTCATAGAGACAAGGGAACATCACAGACTTTGACTTTTTGCTAGAAGAGCTGGATACCTGTCCTGAGGCACCTGGAAGCCAGCCTGCCTGATCCTGAAGGGACGAAGCCTGCCAATCCTGGAGGAGGAGTGACAGTTCAGGAGGACTGTGGTGCAGGTGGTTTCTGCTGCTGGTGGGAATTCTAGAAAATGAGGAATGACGAGAGCGAGCTCCATACCCTGGTGCCTGTGGGTTAACACTGACTCTGGAAGCAGTTCTTGCCAGGAACTATGACGGCTCATCCTAAGATCACAAAAGCCTGATTGTGACTGTATCCTTCATCCAAATTGGCTTGTGTGGGTCTGTATTTCCCAGACAAAGATTAGCCTGTATGTGGCCATGTGATCCCAAAGGGGATCAATTAGTCATTGGCCACATTGTCGGAGGATTATAGGCCTGCTTACGATTGCATCTATTCTGAAGAACCTACCCATGAAGGGCCGACCTGTTCTGTGCTGACATCAAGTCTTCCATGGTGATTGCCATTTCTGCTTGCTTGACTACCACAAATGATCAACAGAGACATGGAAAAGCAGCACTGCTGGAGCTGCATCTGCTGGACAGACGCTCAAAGCCAGTGAGGATACCCCAGATGGAGCTTCCAGTTAGCCTGAAATGATTATTTCACCACAGGTAGAAAGAACTGAGCAACTGAACTGATTTGGAATTAAACCTACAGAATTATGAGAGACTGTGCACAAATACATAGAACAGGGAGAGCTGCACCTGAGCCATAATCACTCTATTGCCTTAAGCCCACTGGGGAACCACCAAGACTACAAAGAGGGGAAGCCCCTGAGAAAAAGCTCAAATTCTGTGAACTAAATTACTTTTCTTTTTGAAAGATTAGTACTGCATTGAACATTCAGCTATTGCACTGTGGTGTGATTGCTGTGTCCTGAATTTTAGCAGGTCACACTGTATCCCTGAGAAGCCTGTGACTGCTTGCCATCACCACCACTGAGAGTTAACTACTGAAGGTGTTGTACTTGGCCCAGCATGCAAAGTCATAGTAGGATGGATCCTATGGCATCAAATGTAAATGGCTCTAACCTCCATGGCTGAGGCCCTGTACCTCCTGCTTACCCCTTAACCCCACCTCCCTTCCGAATGGGTTTTGGCAGTGTTGTATTGTTTTTATGTTGTGTTTTGGTGTATTTTTGTGCTGTTAATGTTTGATTGTTGGGTTTTGTTAGACTTTTCATCCTTGGGCTGCTCTCCCTTAACTTTTTGCCTCTGTTTCCCAGGTTATTGATGTGTGGTGGAATCTGATTTGCTGTTTTTGTTACTGTGGGCACTTTATCACTGCTAACCAGTGCTAAAGTACAAGTGTTCCTTTACAAAATGTGTATGTAATTGGCTTATCATTGATTGGCATACTTGATTTATTAGTAAGTCCCTAGTACAGTGCACTAGAGGTGCCCAGGGCCTGTAAATCAAATGCTACTAGTGGGCCTGCAGCACTGGTTGTGCTACCCTTATAAGTAGCTCTGTAATCATGTCTCAGACCTGCCACTGCAGTGTCTGTGTGTGCAGTTTTAACTGTAAATTCGATTTGGCAAGTGTACTCACTTGCCAGGCCTAAACCGTCCCTTTTCTTACATGTCAGACACCCCTAAGGTAGGTCCTAGGTAGCCCCAAGGGCAGGGTGCAGTGTATGGTTAAGGTAGGACATATAGGCCCTCATTACAGGCAGTAAATTCCGCTTACCGCCGTGCCGACGGCTGCCAAGATACCGTACCCGTGGCAGTAATCCGCCACGGGTTTTATGACCCACACAGAGAATATCGCCACAATACAGAAACCCACACAAGTCCGCCACACCAAAAGTCAGTGATAAACTGGCGATAGCAAAACCCACACTGTCATGCCAACAGGAATACGCCCACAGTATCACGACCCATGAATCAACGCAGTAGTCTTTCAACCTCGGTAAACCATTGGCGGTACACAACACCGTGCTCAAAATACACATACATTTGCAAAACAACACCACATTGGACAATTCAAAATACACACACCTGACACACATACACACACCACACCCACACACTCACACCACTATAAAACACCCACCCACAATACCCACAATCCCTTACAACCAAAAAAAAAAGACCAAGCACAGAGAGACAAGCAAAGAGCACACACCCAATCAGAGGCACAGAGCACCATCACTCATACACCATCCCCTCACATCACAGTATACATCACAACACATCACCCCACACATTACCTCACACATATCACTCACAGCACATCCATGGCACCTCAAAGACACCCCAGGTTTTCTGAGGAGGAGCTAAGGGTCATGGTGGAGGAAATCATCCGGGTAGAGCCACAGCTATTCGGATCACAGGTGCAGCAGATGTCCATTGCAAGGAAGATGGAGCTATGGTGGAGAATCATCGACAGGGTCAACGCCATGGGACAGCATCCAAGAACCAGGGATGACATCAGGAAGAGGTGGAATGACCTACGGGGGAAGGTGCGTTCCGTGGTTTCAAGACACCAGATTGCTCTACAGAGGACTGGCGGTGGACCCCCACCTCCTCCCCCAGAACTAACAACATGGGAGGAGCAGGTCTTGGCGATCATGCATCCTGAGGGCCTCGCAGGAATAGCAGGAAGACTGGACTGTGGTAAATCGAATTTTTTACTACTTTATCCCCCCCTACCTGCATGCCATCACATACCCCCACCCGTACCCTCACTCCCATCACTCCATCACCTCACATCTACCCCACCATCACAACCCACACATCCCAATACCAAGCCCTACATACAACCACAATGCATGGACACCTATCAACACAGCATGCCCAGTAGAGAGACTCACCCAGCCGACACAATCAGCAATTACACAAGGCCAATGCAACAGGGAAACCACAATTATATAAGGGAAACACACCCATTGCACAAGATGGCGCACACAGATCCAATAACAATGCATTTGCATCCCAACAGGACCCCTACACAACGTCACCGGAGAGGAGGTGCCAGCTGCATCCAGTCCCCACACAGAAGAGGCCCACAGTAATGACAGCAGCTCTGCACGCCTGGATCACGATGACTGACCTGGCCCATCAGGGACCTCTGGACAGTCGGTTACCCTGCCACAGTCCCAACCCACCACAGAGCCTCCCCCCTCAGGAAACACCACCACATCACCCACCCAGTGGGCCCATGCCACTGTCCCCAGGACACGTCAATCAGCAGTGTGTCCACCACTACAGGGACCCCAGGCAACCCCACAAGCACAGGGCGATCAGGGACCTGGGGTCAGTGGCAGTGAGCACACAGTTCAGGGAACAAAGGCACAGGACAACAGGGAAGCTGGGAGGACTGCTGTGCGACAGGGGGAGGACAGGCCAAGGGAACCGACCCTCCACGAGGCACTATCAAACATCATGGGAGCATATAACAATTCCCAGGAGACCATGGGCACGGTACTGGCCAAGATGCAGGAGACCTAGCAGCTGCAGGAGGGACAGTACCTTAGGATCAGGGAGGACCTCACAAAAATCTACACCATCCTGGTCTCAATAGCAGGGGTGCTGGCTGACATGGGCAAGACCATGAGGGAGGCAGTGGCACAACACAGGGCCCCTGACATTAGCCAAACCGATGAACAGCCTTCCACCTCTGCCGGCGCTAGTTGACAGGAGGCCCCGCCACAGGACCAACAGGCCACCAGCACCCCACCCCCTGCAGAAAGAGAACAACCCCGCAAACGGTCACTGCGATCCAGGCAGAAGACAGAGAACATTGCCAAGACCCCCGCCAGGAAATAGGACTCTCCTGATTGTCACCCTTCTGTTCCACTCTGTCACCCTGTCCACCTGGAACTGCCATTACTCCCCTTCCTATGCCACATTGGACAATGCACCTGTGATACCAAGAGACTGGACTCTACCATGGACCTTCCTCCACCATCACCCCACTCGATTGCACGTACCCCCATACTATTTACCACAAAAAATAAACACCATTGAAATATAAACCATACTGGAGTCAGTGTAATGATTCGAAAGATGTATTCTTACTACATTCCCAAAGCATTGCAACGTCTACGTTAATTGAATTATACCAATGTATGACAGTTGGTGGGCAGCAGCACATACAGCAGAAACCAGAATGGGGTACACAGATCTAAAAAAGGAAACCCAAAGGGAACAGTCAGTGGCTATACACAGAGGGTAAGAGGCTGCCATGCACAATGTCCTAAAGTATACTGAAATGTGAAGAGGAGTTACAGTCTCTTACCTGTGTGTCACTGGAAGTACTGCTGTATAGTGTTTGTTCTGTTGTCCACATCTTCTTCATCTGCCTCCTCTTCCTCACTGTCCACAGGCCTCCACCGCTGCCACAAGACCATCACCAGGCTCATCTTCCAGCAGGAAAGGCGCCTGGACAGCAGCATACCACGATGATCTGGCACACCTTCTTGGGTGAGTAGTACAGGGATCCACCTGTCAGATGGAGGCACCGGATCCTGGCCTTCAGGAGGCCGAAGGTCCACTCAATAATCCTCCTTGTTTGCCCATGTGCCTCATTGTAACGTTCCTCTGCCCTTGTCCTGGGATTCCTCACTGGGGTCAGTAGCCATGAGAGGTTGGGGTAACCAGAGTCACCTGTGAATATCGAGGGACAATTGTGAGACACACACTAACCCTTAGGGACAACCCCATACCCAGACATCCACATATACTGTGTGGGGACCTTGGTCTCACCTATTAGCCATACCCTGTGCTGCTGGAGTTGGCCTATCACATAGGGGATGCTGCTATTTCTCAAGATATAGGCGTCATGCACAAAGCCAGGATATTTGGCATTCACATGGGAGATGTACGCGTCCGCCAAACACACTGTACGCGTCCGCCAAACACACCATTTGCACATTCATCGAATTATAGCTTTTTCTATTCCTGTAGACCTGTTCATTTCAGCGGGGAGGGGGACAAATGCCACATGTGTACCATCAATGGCACCAAGGATGTTGGAGATATGTCCCAGGGCATATAATTCAGCTTTCACTGTGACCAAATCCGCTACCTGGGGAACACGATGTAGCTGTGCATGTGTTTCAGTAGGGCAGACAACTCTCTGGTAAACATGTTGGAGAACATTGGCTGAGACATCCCTGATGCCATGGCCACTGTAGTTTGAAAGGAGCCACTTGCCAGGAAATGGAGCACTGACAGGACCTGCACAAGAGGGGGGATTCCTGTGGGCTGGCGGATAGCTGACATCAGGTCTGGCTCCAATTGGGCACATAGTTCTTGGATTGTGGCACAATCAAGTCTGTATGTGATTATAATGTGTCCGTCCTCCATTGTCGACATGTCCACCAGCGGTCAGTACACCGGAGGATGCCGCCATCTCATATGCTGCCTCAGCGGTTGCAGCCTATAGAGGAGAACGGTAAGCAGAAGGTCATTTACCATTAATGTCACAGAAGCAGTGTGTGTATTCAAGAGTCAGTATATGTGCCAATATGTGCTGTGACGCAGTTAGGAGCGATGCCATTTGCCCCCCTGAAATGGTGTCTGCCTGACCTGTGAGGAGGGACAAGGGAAAATGAGGTAACTGCGCTGGCGTTGTGCAGCGTCACGGTTGGCGGTCAAAGACTGCCACGCAACTCCGCATTGGTTATCATTGGGCCCTATGGGTTCCAGGAGCCAATGGCGATGTACCGTCCGCGGACGTCACTGCCATTTTCTACCTATTCACTCAATTGCTACCTGAACATCAACAGTAGAGGACCTACACTGCAAGTGCTGCTGTGACCTGAGTCTGGAAGCAACAATGGCTAGAGTGTCTGGGGAAAGGGCCCCTGCCTTCACTGCAGAGGAGTTGGAGAAACTGGTGGATAGGGTCCTCCCCCAGTACACGTTACTCTGCGGTCCTCCAGACAAACATGTGAGTACACTGTGAGCATGATGTGTGGGCAATGCCTGTTTGGAGTGGTGTGGATGTAAGCCACATGTTGGGGGGTGCGAAGGCATCCTGGCCTGGATGCTGCATGACAGGTGGTCAGTGTATGTGCGTCAGGGCATGGGTGGGAACTGGTTGGCATTGAGTATGACAGTCCAGACGGGTGAGTATTTACATTTTCCACTGTCTTTTCCCTCTAGATCAGCGCCCACCAGAAGAAGGGTATTTGGCGTGCCATTGCCAAGGAGGTGCGGACCCTGGGGGTCTATTACAGGTGGAGCACCCATTGCCGCAAGAGATGGGAGGACCTGCACCGCTGGACCAAGAAGATGGCGGAGGCCCAGCTGGGGCTGGCCTCCCAACGTGGAAGGGGTGCCCGTCGCACCATGACCCCCCTGATGTTGCGCATCCTGGTGGTGGCCTATCCGGAGTTGGATGGGCACTTGAGGGCATCACAGCAGCCACAAGGGGGTGAGTACAGTTTCAGAAAGCTGACTTTGTGCACTTTAGGAACTAGCTGGGTGGGGGATGTGGGCTGCGTGTGCCCCTAGGCCAGGGCGATCATGCCAGGGTAGGTCCCTTGTTTGCAGGTTTTCAAGCACCCCTACCCAAATGGTACAAGTGGCCAACTACTACTGGGCAAGGTCCTGTGGGTGTCAGGTGTGCAAGTGCTTGCGTTAGGCATTGTACCCCATGGGCTGGTCACTACCTTAGTGAGTGGTTGGGCATGGCATAGTCCATAGGGCAGCTCAGTGTGTGTTGTGTACGCCAACGGTAGTGGTGTTGATGGCATTGACCATGTGTATCCTCTGTCTATTCCTCCCTTCTTGTTTTGTCACGCTGTCCTTGTGTGCATTAGCATCATCTGGCAGAGGAGCAGAGGCACCAGTGACGGAGGGAGCTGCATCCCACATGGCCCATGAGGGTGAATCCACTGAGGGTGAAGGCACCAGTGGGATGTAGGGCGAGGGGAGCTCCACAACGGGGACAAGAGGGGATACCAGTGACTGCGACTCCTCCTCTGATGGAAGCTCTCTGGCGGTGGCGGACACCTCTGTGCCCACCTTAACAACAGGTACAGCCACCACCCCCCCTAACAGCACTGCCCTCCCAGCAGCCCCTCAGCATGTTTACCGTGCCTGCCCACCAAGGAGGGTGGGCATCTCCTTCTCTCCAGGCACCTCAGGCCCTGCCCCAGTCAGCCCTGCTGCCCTCAGTGAGGAGGCTATTGACCTCCTGAGATCCCTCACTGTTGGGCAGTCAACCATTCTGAATGCCATCCAGGGTGTCGAGAGGCATTTGCAACAAACAAATGCATACCTGAAGGGCATCCATTCTGGCGTGGCGGCCCAACAGAGAGCATCTCAGGCTCTGGCCTCAGCATTGATGGCAGCCATTGTCCCTGTGTCCAGCCTCCCCCCTCCAACTTCCACTACCCAGACCCAACCCCTCTACCTCAGCCTATCCCAAGCACACCTTCAGACCAGCATGCACACATGTCAACACACAAAAGTGGCTCAGGAAAACATAAGCACCACACATCATCACACAGGCACTCACACAAGCACCATACCCATGCACACATACCAACATCCACTTCCTCCACTGTGTCCCCCTCCTCCTCTTTGTCCACCTCCCTCTCAGTAGTATCTCCACTCACACCTGCATGCACTACATCATCAGCCACTGCCTCCATCACCAGCACGGCCATCACAACACACCCCTCACGAGCAATCACCACCCCCACAACCATGCACAAGTCCCCTGTGTCCTTTCCCAGTGTGTCTGTGAGCCCTCCTCCCAAAGTTCACAAGCGCAGGCACTACACCCACTCAACAGCCATCCACCTCACAACAGCTTCAAGCCCATGCACCTTCACCCTAACTCAGCAGGCGTACACCTCCTACAACCACTACCTCTTCCTCCACTCCCACACCCCCTCTATCTTTCTATCCCAGTGTGTCAAAAAAACTTTTCCTGGCTAACGTTGACCTCTTCCCTACACCTCCCCCTGTCCTTCCCCTAGGGCCAGGATGTCTAGATCCCAGGCCAGCACCTCAGCAACAAAATCAGCGTCCACTGTGGTCCCTGCAAGTTCGAGAGGATTGAAGGGGGCACCCGTCAGGGCTGCCAGTGTTCCACGTACCGATGCTAAGGACCACCCGATTCCGCCACCTGCCAAGGTTAAGAAGGAGCCGGCATGCAGCGGGGAAAAGATGCACCACCCACCCAGCAAGGCCTCATCCAAAACCAAAGAGGACAGTGCCAAGGTCCCAGCAGCGACTACCAAGGTGGTGAAGGGACACAAAATCAAGGGCAAGTCACCTCAGGGCATGGAGCCTCCTGGTGAGGGACTGGTAACCACCATTTCTCCTGACAGGGCAGCATCCTGTACCACGGTACGCATCGCCGCAATGACCGCCACCTGCACCACCACCTGCACCGCCACCTGCCCCGCCATCTGCACCACCCCCTGCACCGCTGCTGCCACAATGACAGTCACCAGCATCCTCCCCAGTGGTCAGCCGTCCGAGGCTGCTGGAGACAGCCTGGTGTCTCCCTCCACTACTAAAGACACCTGCACCACGGGCAGCGCCAGCAGCATCTCCGCCGCAGACACTGCTGCAGCCACCGCCGCCTGCACCGCCATATGCACAACCACGTGCCCAGCCGGTGCCACTAAATCGGACATCAGCAGCATCCCCAGTGGGCAGCCGTCTGCGGCTGTAGGAGACATCTTGGACGCTGCACACACCACATGAGGTACCATCACCAGCACTGGCACTACCAGCAGTTTCCAGCCTAAGTCGCTGCAGGATGGAGTGTGGCTCTGCCTCCATGGAATATCATGCTACCTGTTCCCTGCACATCTCGTGCCTCAGACACCCAGGTGAGGGAATGGGAACTGCCACACCCCAGGTGCAGCATCACTGGGCACAAGGCCCACTCCAGAACAAGTGGAGAGATGCATCCACTCACCCAATCCTTGGCAGGATGAAGCAGACTGGGCACAAAGCCCCCTCCAGAACCAGTGGAGAAGCCATCCACTTGAGAGACTGTAGCAAACCACCCACTTGAGAGACTGTGGTTTTGCACTCCCCAGGACCAAGCTGTGGGCAAACCATGTAGCAATGACACACAATCAATAGCTGTGAACACCCATCCAGACAATCATAGAGGTGACACAACATGTACAATCAACAATCTGGGATAAACACACATGCAGCACTAGACACACGGACGCACACAACACCACATACAAACACACAAGCAAGCAGATACACATATCACAACATCCCCATGGCCCAAGCCATCCACCATGCGCATGCAACAACACAGACACAATCCATACACAGACCTCACACACCTTTGCACAGAGATGTCACACCACCATGTAGAAGGAAACCGGGACAAGTACCTTCCCTTGCCAACCACAACACTCTGGGCAGATGTATTCAAACAATGAATAAACTATATTCAAAATGTGCCAATGGCAAGTCCAAATGGCCAATTTAGCAGGACACTTTGTCCATCCAAATGGGCCCAACTTGACCCCTGATTGAAAATAAGCCTCCACTTCATAGGGGCAGCAATGGGACAGGCAGCCACCTCAGGGGTGTGGGGGTAGTGGAGCAGGGGAAACACCAGAGGGGGACCCAAAGAATGGGGGGTGGAAGGGCCTGAGAGGGGCAGGGGGACATGCTGTTTATATGGAAGACGGGGTGGGAGAGGAGTAGGGTAGAGGTCAAGGGCAGCAAGGAAAACTCTCTTAGGTACACGGGGGCTGTCACGTGACTGAGGGTTGGGAGTTGAGGTAGAGGGAGTGATCGTCTGACCTGTCTGTGAGCTGTACGTGGATGCTGGTGTGTGCAGTGTCTGGATGTGTGTGGTGGCTAAATGTTGGGTGGATGAGTGGGTACGTATGCATTTCTTGGGAAGGGGCAGAGATGCAGGGAGAGGGAATGGGTGATGTGTGAGTGAATGTTGTGGTGGTGTGTGCAAGTGAGGTGGGTGTGCTGCAGGTGGCAGAGACGGTAATCATAGTGAGTGTGGATGTGGTGTGTGGGGTGTGTGACTGTGAGTCTGCTATTGTGGTGATTGAGGGGATGACAGGAATGACAGCAGGACCAGTGTGTGATGACGATGTTCTGGCAGGTATGAGTGTACGGGAGGAGGTAGTGGGATAAGTGCCTGTTGTTGTGTCTGCAGATGTGTTTTGTGTGTGTGCATGCCTGTGTGAACGTTTGTGATGCCCATGTCTGTCTTTGCGCACCTTGTCTGTTGTACTTGGTGTATGCGTGTATGTTGGTGTGCAATGGATGGGTGTAGGGAGAGGGCTTGTGGATTGGGAACAGGTAGTTGGAGGGGGGACGGAGGATGAAAGGACACTGGCTACCGTCAACGAGGAGGCCAGAGCCTGAAATGATCTCTGGAGGCCAGACAAGGCAACGTGAATGCCTTCCAGGAATGCATTGGTCTGCTGCATTTGGGATGCAAGTCATTGGATGGCATTTATGATGGTTGTCTGCCCCACAGAGATGGACCTCAGGAGGTCAATAGCCTCCTCAGTGAGGGCAGCAGGGCTGACTAGGGCAGGGGCAGAGGTGCCTGCGGCGAAGGAGACTCCCACCCTCCTGGGTGAGTGGGCACGGGCAACTGGGTGGGGTGCTACAGGGAGGGTGGTGCTGGAAAGGGGGGCGGCGGACAACAATGTTGTTGGTGTGGTACCAGAAGGGTCCACCACTGCCAGGGAGCTGCCATTGGAGGAGGCATCTGAGTCAGTTGTTGTGGTAGCTCCAGTCTCCCCTCACCCTCCGTCCCACTGGTCCTCTAGGCTTCACTGCTGGCCGCCTCCTGGGTCCCGTGGGCTGCAATATCCCCACTCCCCGGTGCCCTTCCTCCCTCGCCAGATGATGCTAATGCAAGCATAGACAGAGGAGGAGGGAGAAAAGGAGGGTGGGAGAAACAGAAAGGGAGGCAAATATTAGAACCCACACATCCACTTCCCATACACACAATGAAGATAACAGTCTCTGCTTGTGAAACAATAGACCAATTAGCAGTTTTTACCAAATGGAGTCATGCAAGCTATGTCCAAACCCATCCCAACCCTGTAGACCAAACTCCTGAATGAAGACAACTACATGCCCATCAATGCCAAAATGACTACTCCTAGAATCAAGCCCAGGACTATACCCAATCACATGTCATCCACTACAGGATTATAGTAATCTAAGCGGAGAGGGACTCAGGACTCTAACTAACTGATAGGAATGTGAAGAGTCGATGTGGCACAGAGGATCCACTGAAGTAGGAAGTGATGCAACTCCTACCTTCACATATCATGCCTATCATTACCCACATATAATGCAATCATGACCACTTCAAACTACTACAGTACATGCAGAGACCCATACCTACAGCTGAACATGTGTCACTGTACCACCGCTACTCAACCTACATGGCTCAACATAGTGACCGTCACACAGTCCTACTTGATGGGTGTGGCAACCAGGACTGTACATTCCCTAAATCACATCTGACTATGTTCATTCCAAGTCCAAGGAGGGTGACAGTGCACAACCATACAGTAGTGACCTGACAGTCAACACTCACCCCCTTGTGGCTGTTTTGCTGCCTTCAAGCACCCAACCAAATCAGGGTACGCCACTGCCAGTATGCGGGCCTTTGGGGGGTCAGGGTCAGACGTGCACCCCTCCCACGTTGGGAGGCCATCCCCAGCTGGGCCTCTGCGGTCTTCCGGGCCCAGAATCGCAGGTCCTCCCACTGTTTCCTGCAGTGGGTGCTCCAACGGCAATGGACCACCCAGGGTCCACACTTCCTTAGCGAAGGCTCGCCACAACCCTTTCTTCTGGTGGGCACTGACCTGATTTGGGAAACAGTGAGAAAAGGGGGGACAAGATGTAAATGATACCAATCCAGCAGTAAACTTTGGCGACACACAACAAACACGGATCATGCACACTGGCAATATTCCACAAATATCATGTGCATGCTACAAAAAGGATCAGTCATGACATGTCAATGTGCGCAGACATACATTGTCAAACAACACCCAACTTGTGGGACCAAGGACGTTGTACTGACTGGTTGTCCTGGAGCGCCGTACAACCGCCCATACAGGGGTAGAACCCCTTCCACCAGTTTTTCCAGCTCCTCTGTTGAGAAGGCTGAGGACCTTTCCCCTGCATTGTGTGCCACCATTGCTCCAAGATACAGGAAACAGCAGCACCAAAGTGGAGGTCTGTCTAGTCCGAATGCCAGGAGACCAGTGAGGTGATCGTCATTGGTCCCAGTCTCCCATTGACATCAATGATAACTAATGAGGAGAAGCACAGCGGTTCTGACCACACTCCGCCATGACGACTTCTGGCAGCGGACAAGGTCACTTCCAGAAATAAAATGCATGCTGGACACGCGGATGCCATTTTAGTTTGTCACATTACTGTCCTGAGTTTACACAATGTAACTACCTATCTGTCGTCACAAATACATACTTCAGGTCTGACATGGTAAAATAGACACATTTAGTGCGTGTCTAGTGAAATTTACAGACTTTTCACAACAATTGTCAGCATATTTGGTCAGAATAGTAAAACACAGGAAAGGTGTAGATGTACATGTCCTATATACGTCCATTCACACAGGAATCATATGCCATCGTCTGGTTAGGTACGGTGTACTCGCACATTACAGGCAACTTGCATGACAATTACATAATGACTGTTGTGTGTCATACTGTATATGGTCTAAATTGTAACAGATACCTTGGTTGTTGTTTGTATCCATGCACAGATTTGGCCACAATGGAGTGATGAGGAATGCACCAATTTACCGGCCACTCATAGATCTTGAAACCATGGAAGAGTGCCACATCATCCTGACCTATCGACTGAACCGTTTGTGCATCAGGGAACTGGTCGCCCAGTTGAAGGCAGACCTCTTGCCAGGTTTGAGGGATCCCCATGCCTTCCCTCCAACAGTCCAGGTGTTGTCAGTCTTGCATTTCCTGGCGAGTAGCTCTTTTCAGAGCACAGTGGGACTGGCTGCAGGCTTTTCACAGCACATGTTCTGTAAGGTGTTGCAGGATGTACTGGATGCCCTACTCAAGCATGTGCACAGGTACATTTGGTTCCCACTACCTCCAGATTTTTCCACTGTGAAAGCAGCGTTCTACAACATCTCAAATGTTCCACATGTCATTATTGCCATTGAT
Source organism: Pleurodeles waltl (assembly GCF_031143425.1). Classification (NCBI taxonomy): domain Eukaryota; kingdom Metazoa; phylum Chordata; class Amphibia; order Caudata; family Salamandridae; genus Pleurodeles; species Pleurodeles waltl. The sequence goes on along the minus strand of NC_090439.1, from coordinate 1,047,692,286 downwards.
GGGACTCACATTGCCCTGGTACCTCCAAGGATCAATGAACAATTATACAGAAACAGGAAAAGTACATATTCACTCAATGTACAAGTGTTGTGTCTTGCAGACCAATACAATACACATGTGAATACTAAATTCCCAGGATCAGTACATGATTCCTACATCATGAGGAACAGCAGTGTCCCTACATAGCTGTCATAGCTACAGGGAGAAAGGGCCTGGCTTATAGGTATGTGTAGTGCTCTCCATGTCAGATGTTTATACCCCTCATGACACAGTCAGCACTCTGCCTACCAATGTTACCCACGGACATGTTTCCTTTTCCACACAGGTGATTCTAGATAACCCAGCCTGCCCCGGCTCCTGACACCTGTGAGACATCCAACTACATTAGGGGAGGCACATGACTGGACGAGGCATGTGATTGAACATACGTTAAGTCTCTTGAAAGCCTGATTTTGTTGTCTTCATGTGTCTGGTGGTGCTCTACAGTAAAATCCTGGGAAAGTCTGCAAAATCATTGTTGCATGCTGCATGCTCCATAATCTGGCCCTCAGAAGGCACATCCTACTTTTGGAGGAGGGGGTGTTAATGCTGGAGCAGTGTTTGTGGCCGGTGACTCTGATGCTGAGGGGGAGGCTGACAAGGATGAGGCACATGACAACAGGACATGATTCGTCACTACTTTCCTTGATGTACAGGTATGTCTGCATTACATATCATCTGCGCATGGGTGATGTATTGTTGAAGCCAATCTGTAGCCAGTATTTGCATGCATCAAGGTATGTGTGGGGACTGGAGCCTTAGACATTGGGTAATGACCTTGAAGGGTAGGTGACTCACCATGAAAGGTAATGGAAATGCACAGCTGCTAAGTTAATTTGTGGAATGCTGGTGCCGTTGTGGTACAACCTTTTAGTTGCACTAAAGGTTTAGGGTCCTCAGGCTGCCTATTTGGGGATATGTTAGGGGTACTTATCAGTCTTGTCCTTCTGCGTAGGCATGTCATGCATTGCCATCTGCTGGGTGTCAAGTACCTGTTCATCAATACTCAGGGAGTTGTACAATTGAGGATGTTACCTATGTTTCATCTTCCCTGTCCCACACAGGTGTGAATGCCAATGCAGTCCCTTACATATGGTGTGACATAGCTGCTGGGACACTCATCCTGTGTTTGTGTTCAACTGCTATTGATGCATGACTGTGGATTACATTCCTTACAACTTTGTACCTCATTCCATTTATATATCCCTCTTCAGATGACATCTCTGTTTGCAATCTGCTTGCCTATTTGCCTGTTGGCATAGTTGACAGTGGATGTTAAAACAAAATGGATGTACATACACACCTGCTTGAGTATCCGGCTACATCTGTAACTTGGAGATTGAGGTTGTGTAGACCTGTGTATTCTTTTGTTGTCCTTCAACATATTTGGTAATACTAACAATAAAGAGACCTGCACCATGACTTGTGATAATAGATGTTTATTTAGTGTAGAATTTCACAGTCCAGAGGAGTGGGTTAGTGCTCTAGGTGATGAACACAGTGGGTGGTCCAGCTGTGGTCATTGGTCCTGTGTCCCTTTGCCTCAGAATGATGTGACCTTGGTATTGGACAGCCAACAGGGTGTAACAGTGGCACACAAGGGTGAAATCTCAGAAGAGGGATCACTTCCTGGTGGGGGGATTGGTCTTGGCCTGGGGTCCTGCAGGATGTCTTGATGGGCGACCTCTTTTACTGGGGCGGTTCTCAGCTGCAGGGGTAGGGGTGATGTTGTCCTGTGGGTCCTCCTGCTGTGCCTCCATTCCAGTAGCAGGTTCTGATGTTGAGGGCAGTGGTGTTGACTGACTACAGGATAGGACCTGCTGTTGGGTGTAGAATGTCCAGAGGATGCAGTTGAGTTCCTTGAACTCCCCTAATATGGAGGACATGGTGGCATTGTGTGCCTGCCACTGCTGCCTGGCCTCCTGGTGGTATTCCTCCTGCAGCCTTTGTGTGTCTTGCAAGGTGGTGAGTATCTGGCCCAACTGGTCCTGGGTTTGCTGGTATGCTCACAGGACCCTGGAGACTGCCTCCTCGCCAGTCGTGTCCTGTACCTGCCTCGTCCCTTGTCTCACGATTGTCCTCCGTCTGGCCCTTGTCCCCTGTGTCTGTGCCCCTGGTGCAATGTGCCCCCTCCGACTGACACCAGTACTGTCATTATCTTGGGTTTGCACCGTTGACTCCTGCCCCTGTCCTGTGGGGCACACTGATGATTGATGTGACCTTGGGACACAGGTATGGGAAGGTGCGCTCTGCAGTGCACTGGCTGCCACAGGGGAGGTGGTTTGAGTTGTGGGCAGGGTGAGGCTGGTGGTGGTGGACTGACCACCCATGCCTGATGGGCCAGGTTCATTGTCAGAATCCAGACTTGCATTGGAATCCAGGCCTGGGATTCCTGTCACTGGGCTCCTCTGCTATGTGTTAGTTCTTGGGAGCCCTGTGAGATGAGAGGTATTGTGTCAGATGATGTTATTTTTACTGTGACACACATGGTTGTATTCCCTCATTCACTGCATTTGCAGGGCAATAATGGAATAGACAGTTTCCAGTCCACTGCTTGTGCTCCCATCAGTGGAAGGTTGCAATGTCCCTAATTTGCAGTACATTTTACATTTGTCTTTTTACTGTCATTGCCATGTACTGATGTGCATTCCTACCAAATATTGGTGATGGGGAGTGACATGGTTTAACGTGCAATTGCAGAGATGTGATATGGACGTAGCAGTGAAGCAAGGGTAGGGAGTGTTGCATTGTGGTAGTTGTGGTACTTTCTGCTGTGTTAGTCATACATGCACTAGGTTGGGCTGCGAGGGAATAGCTTCAGTGGGGAGATGTGGCATGCAAGTGTGGGTTTAGGGCCAATGATGGGATTGTGCACGTTCCGGTGGTTTGAGGGGGTGAGAAGGTGGTGGGGGTACCCTGGTGCCTTGAAGCCATGGCCCATACCTTCCCCCTAAGGTCGTTCCACCTCTTCCTAATGTCCTCCCTTGTGCGTGGATGGTTCCCCACTGCACTCACGTTGTTGAATATCCTCTGCCATAAGTTGTTCTTCCTGGCTATGGATGTCTCTGAATCTGGGATTTTTTTTTAGTGCCATGGTGGTTGTGTTGTAGGTGGGGGTGCATGATGTGCAGGGATTTTGGGTGTGCTGTTTGTAGTTGTGAATATGTGTAATGGTATGTACATGAGCTCTGTGGTGTTTGTGTGCAGTGGTGTGTTGTGTGATGCGTGCTTAGTATGATGGTGCCTGTGGTATCTAGATGCAGTGCCTTCTTTCAGTGTGTCCTTCTCTCGCTCTGTCAGGGTTTCTATTTGCAAAGGGTTCTGGGTATGTGTGGGGATGTGTTTTGTAGTGCGGTGGACAGGTGTGTGTATGTGTATGTGTTTCAGGCGTTGTTATTGGTGTTATCAAATCTGGTGCAGTGCAGCTGCGGTGATGGCTACCTTTTTCCCACAGCGGTTTGGACCGCCAATGGATTACCGCTGTGTTGGTTTCCACAATGCTGATTTGTGAATCGGCATGGCGGTGGTATAGCCGCCTCCTTCATTCTGTCATTTGGGCCGACAGTGTTGTGTTGGTCACTCGTAATGCGGCGGGCTTTACTCTGTCATCGCTGGCTGTGTAGCGGCTGCCGTTTGCACAGCAGGCTCCGGAAATGACTGCCAAACTTGGAATGAGTGCCTTAGTTTGAAGATAACACGTTTTTCAGCATTACAACAAAATATTCACAGAAAACTTTACAGCCTATTTGTCCTGGCAAAACATTTGTTTTATTGAAGACTATAATATTTTTTATGATTTGACATTGTTTCCATGTTTGAAGGAAAAATATCTTTACAGCAATTGAAATCCTCAATTTCAGACTGTACCACTCTCATCTAGATAAATGCAAATGGTATGTTTATGTTTTTCTTCCCTTAAAGGTAGCTATTACATTTAGCACTAGAGAAGCATAGCAACGAAGAATTCCCCTGTAAGGCAGACTCTCTTGTTTTTGTCCACTTCTCTTTTCCCCCTCCTTGACTTCTCGCACCAACTGTAATATAGGGTTGGGGGGGGATATTGGTGAAGGGGCGTTGGGTGTAGCTTCTGCCCTTAAGGAACCCAGCTGTTCAGTACTGATACTCCTAACAGCGACTGAGTTTACTTGTCGATTCATGGATGGATGGCAGTTGAGGATTTTGCCAATGTTTCGTGTGTGGTCTGCTGAAGAGGGTGTTGACCCCAGTTCTGGTGGTTCCATACGGAGGTGATCTTCCTGAAGATCACGACTTCCATTTTGTCTGTGTTTAGTTTGAGACAGCTGTTTTTCATCCATGTTGCTACATTGGTCATGGCGTTGTGGAAGTTGGCTTTGGCGTTGTGGGGGTCTTTGGTGAGTGAGAAGAATAGTTGAGTGTTGTCTGTGTAGGAGACTATATTGAGTCTGCAGAATCTGACGATGTCTGCAAGGGGGGGGTCATGTAGATGTTGATCAGGGTTGGGCTGAGGGAGTATCCTTGGGGTAAACTGCAGGTGATGTTCTTGAGTGTAGAATTGAAGCGAAGAAGGCAGATGCTCTGCGCACGGCAGAGAGGAAAGAGGCGACCAATTTACGTGTATTTTGTTGAATGCTATGTTATGGAGTCTGTTGAAGAGAGTGTGGTGGGAGACTGTATCAAACACTGCAGAGAGGTCCAAAAGGATCAGGGATCCTGACTTTCCTCTGTCGAGGAGGGTCCTGATGTCACCTGTGGTGATCTCTATGCTGTGGTTGGCCTAGAATCCTGATTGTGGGGTGTTGAGAACGTGTCTTCCTTTGAGGTAGTTGGTGAGCATTACTTTGAATACTCTGTTGTTTGTTGCAGTAGACTCCCTAAGAATATTCCCCTATGTTGTTGATGTGCCATAAGAGTATACCTTAGTACTTAGACCTAAGTAAGTTGAAACTGGTCTGGGATTATTTGACTTCTTGTCTGGAGAAGACCCGGCTTTTCAGTTCAATCTGCACTGCTCCAGTTGAACCAGAACAAAGATTGGTTTTCATATGTCTGGTCTATGCCGAGAAAGGTTTAGTAGGTGATAAATAATGAACTAGACTACAACATGAGTGACTGTCTGCGGCTGGGAATAATTCAACCATTCCCTCCATTATGTTGCTATCCTTTGCAGTGGATGATTAAAGTGTGACTTGACATGTGTCTCATGCTCAATTTGAGTTTTGATCTGGAAGAGACAAAGCCTGGCAGTTCAGACTGGATTGCTTCGATTGGAGCATAGAAATGCTGATTTGCATATAGCTGATCACCACTGTCCAGAGTGCACCTGGATTGTGTTCCTGAAGGACTGTCTGTGCTTGAGATTAATGCAAGTATTCTTTCCATTACTTTGTTGTTTGTTGGTCAAGATAGCGTGTGATATGGTTGTTCTTCATTGCATATTGCACAAGTTTTTGTGGGAGGTGGCATGTCTCTTGAAGACAGTCCAACAGTAATGTGTAATCTGTCAAGGATAGCACCAACACACGTCCCACCACTGGCACAGACTCAAAGTATGGATGTATGAGGAGGAAGGAAACTTATCAAAAAACTGACACATTAAATCTGTGTCACTGATCAGCAATGTTTATTCCACCTGCTGTGACACATCTTCATGTCCTTAGGAATGCAAAAAAAAACATTAAAAACAAATTTTTACCCATAGGACAGATGATTTAGAATGTTGAAGTTTGCAAAAGACAAATAGTTTATCCTGATGGCTGACTTCAATGTTGAGGATTTGAACATCAACTGTAAATTACATAGGGGTTCATTTTGACCCTGTCAGTTTTCTGACCGCCAGTGTAAATGTGGCCATCGAACCACCGACAGGCCAGCAGTGCGGACTGCCGTATTATGACCGTGGTGGTGAACTGACTGCAATACAGCCAGTTCACCACCTCTACTTCTGGTGTGGTTAGACTGCCAGGCTAGAGATTAGCATCTCTGACCCGGTGGTCCTGCAATGGTGGTATTATGAGCCCTCTTTCTGCCAGGGATTTTGGGGAAGTAACACTGCCACGAAATCCCTGGCAGAAAGGCTACTGGTGACAGGAATTTCTATTCCTGTCACCAGTAGATGACTCCCCCAACCCCACCCCCAACATGTTGGAGCCCCAAACCCCAATGCAAACACTAACCCCCCAGCCCCGATCCAAACACTAACCCGACCCCTCAAACCCTGTACTTACCCCCAACCCCCACATACACGCACACACTCCCCACCCCCCCATTCACACACATACCTGCCAACACTTACACACTCACACTCATGACACCCATTCATTCACATGCAGACACACACCCACCACACAACCCTCACCCCCCACAGCCATATACGCACCGACACACACGTACTCACATCACACCCCTCCATACACAGCGCCACCCTCCACCTCCCTCCACCCCCTCATACATGCACACCACACAGACACCCACACGCACAACGCATACTCTCACTCACCTCCACTTACATACTCGCATTCACTTCAACATTCATATACGCATTCACCACAACATTCATACTCACATACAACCACACATACATACATTCACACACACACGCAGACACCACACACTCACACACACACACACAACACACCCCACCCTCTTACTTCCCTTCCCGGTTGGACACCCGACTTACCTTGTCCAGCGAGGAGGTCGTCTGGCAGGGAACAAGAAGGAGCACTTCCACCGGCGGCAGTGCCCCGCCAGGCCGTATTATTGGTCATAATACGGTGGGCGGTGTCCTACTGGCAGGGCGTCTCCATCTGCCAGCACGACTGCTGAAGGATTTCTGCCCAAAATGTGTCAGAAATCCTTCAGTACCCATGATATGGCGGGCGGAAGACTGCCGGCATTGGTGGTCTTCTGGTGCCTGTGGCATCGGCGGTCTTAGCAAAAGACTGCTGATGTAATAATGAGGGCCATGGTCTTTCCAAAGACTGGTATGGGGTCCCTGGCTCTCCAAATGTTCCTGCTTCTGCCCCATGAATCTGCTATTGTGGAGAGTCCTAGTCTCGTCCTTCACTCTCATGCATTCTTTCTGCAATTTTGTATCATTTCTTACAAAACAGGACATTTGTCACAAACAAAGGTTACTTTGCGTACCATGATACAGCTGTTTTTTATGCAGCATTGCACTGCACAATCTTTATTTGAGCCTGGCCTGAATGTGTAGTACGTTGTTGAGCATACATTGTTAAGCAGTATTACAAACTGCAGACTCAATTGCAAAAACCCTTGGGGGCATATTTAAGAAATGTGGTGCTGCACACAGTGAAGCTCCACTTTTCTTGTGCCCCCCCCAATGTCACCATGTGTGCACCATATTTAAAATACAGCACACTATGGCCCAATGTTTGACGGTAGTTCGGTGCTTTGCAGGATTAGCGTAAACAATTCTGACGCTAATCCTGCAAAGCACCCAGAGGCCCATTGTAACCAATGGGAGCATCCTTTTAATGCCTGCTCTGGGCAGGCGTTAAAAGTGCAGAATAAAATGGCACAATTTTTTTGCCCCCCCTAATGGAGGAACGCTCCCTTTGCATATATTATGCCTGGTGCAGGCATAATTTAGAGAAAAGAGTTACAAAGTGGTGCAATGCATTCTTTGCATCACTTTGTAAATATGGCACGGCATTTTTGGCTTTCAACGCCACATTAGCGTAAAAAATTATGCTAATGTGACATTGAAATGGCACTAGGAGGGTCTTAAATATGTTCCTTGATCTTCAAATGCTGTACATACATACGGTTTTAATTCATTAATTTTAACGGAGCATACTGTGTCTTTAGCATGATTTTCAAAAAAGAATATATGAAATGTTTGAACCTGCTATATTAATGTACAAGATTATGGCCCTCATTACAACCCTGGCGGTAAATGCCACTTACTGCCATGCAGAAGACCGCCAACATACCGCTGTGGCCACGGAATTCCGCTACAGGTATTAGAACCCACAGCTCGGAATCTGCCATAATACAGACACCCACACAAGTCCGCCACACCAAAGGTCAGTGATAAACTGGCAATAACAAAACCGACACCGTCACGCCAACAGGAATACGCCCACACTATCACGACCCACGAATCAACGCAGCGGTCTTTCAACCGCGGTAATCCATTGGCGGTACACACCGCCACGCTCAAAATACACACACATTTACAAAACACAACCACATTGGACAATTCGAAATACACACACCTGATACACATACACACACCACACCCACACACCCAATCCAATATAAAGCACACACCCACAAACCCTTACTACCAGAAATGAGAAAGCAGGCCACAGAGAGACACTACCTAAAACAACACCAGCATCCACAGACACACAACACCATCACTCACACAACATCCATGCACCTCAAACAACACGCACCAACACATCCCCTCACACATCACAACACACACCACCTCACACATCACCTACACCGCATCATGGCACCTCAACGACACCCCAGGTTCTCTGAGGAGGAGCTCAGGGTCATGGTGGAGGAAATCGTATGGGTAGAGCCACAGCTATTCGGATCACAGGTGCAGCAGACTTCCATTGCAAGGAAGATGGAGCTATGGTGCAGAATTGTCGCCAGGGTCAACGCAGTGGGACAGCATCCAAGAACACGGGATGACATCAGGAAGAGGTGAAACGACCTACGTGGAAGGTGTGTTCCGTGGTCTCCAGACACCAGATTGCTGTACAGAGGACTGGCGGTGGACCCCCACCACCTCCCCCACAACTAACAACATGGGAGGAGCAAGTCTTGGCAATACTGCATCCTGAGGGCCTCGCAGGAGTAGCAGGAGGACTGGATTCTGGTAAGTCAAATCTTTATTACCATATCCCCCCACCCCACCTGCATGCCATCACATACTCACACCCTCACCCCCATCACTCCAACACCTCACATATGCCCCACTATCACAATCCAGCCATCCCAATACCAAGCCCTGCATGCAGCACCAAAGCATGGACACCCATCACCAAAGCCTGTCCACTACAGATACCCACACAGACCCCAAACCAACTATCACACAAGGACCAAGCCAAGAATTCAAGCACTGGAGTACAGGGTCACTCACCCATTGCACACAATGGCACACTCAGATGCAATAATCATGCCTTTACACCCCTACAGGACCCCTATCCAACGTCACCGGACAGGAGGTGCTAGACATATCCAGTCCCCTCACAGAAGAGACCCACAGTGATGACAGCAGCTCTGCACAACTGGATGAAGATGACCAGCCCGGCCCATCAGGGACCTCGGGACAGACGGGTACCCTGACACTGACACAAGCCACCACAGAGCCACCTCCCTCAGGAAACACCAGCACAGCACCCATCCAGCGGGCCCATCCCTCTGTCCCCAAGACACGTCAATCAGCAGTGTGTCCACCACTACAGAGAACCCAGGCAACCCCACTTACACAGGATAATCAAGGGCCTGTGGGCAGTGGCAGTGGGCACACGGTTCAGGGGACAGAGGCACAGGAAAACAGGTAAGCTGGGAGGACTGCTGTGCGACAGGGGGAGGACAGGCCCAGGGAACCCACTGTCCACAAGGCACTCTCCAACATCATGGGAGCTTACCATCATTCCCAGGAGACTATGGCAACGGTACTGGCCAAGTTTCAGGAGACCCTGAGGCTGCAGGAGGAACACTCAGGGAGGACTTGAAGTCCATTAACAACACCCTGGTCACCATTGTAGGGGTGCTGCAAGAACTTTTCAACAGCAGGAGGGACACAGTGGCACAACAAGGGCCCCTGACACTAGCCTGGATGATGAACAGCCTTCCACCTCCGCCGGTGCTAGTGGACAGGAGGCACCGCCACAGGAACACAACACCAGCACCCCACCTCTGCAGATGGAGAACTACCCCGCAAACAGTCCCTGAGATCCAGGAACAAGACAGAGAACATTGCCAAGACCCCCGCCAGGAAATGAGACCCCCCTGAATGTCACCCTTCTGTCCCACTTTGTCGCCCTGTCCATCCTTCAACTGCCATTGCTCCACTTCCTATGCCCCTTTGGACAATGCACCTGTGAAATAAACTGGACTCTGCCATTGACATTCCTTCACCATCCCCCCAGCCCATTTTACAACCCCCTCCACTTATTTGCACAGAAATAAACACACTTAAATCACAAAACAATCTGATGTCAGTCTGTGCTTTCACAAACCTTTAATTGCGATAACCATGGAATATAGCAATGTCAATTTACTTGTGCACATACCGATATAACACAGCTGGAGGCCTGGAGGAAATATAGCAGAGGAAACAAAGTGGGACCCACTACTGAGAAATGGAAAGGCAAAGTGACAAGTCAGGGTTCACACACTGAGTGGAAAAGACAGACTTATGCTAGCTCCAGAAATTGTATGACATGTGGGATGCAGTGACATTTTCTTACCTGTGTCTCACTGGAAGTATTGCATGATTATGTTGTTTCGGTTGTCGATATCCTCTTCTTCTGCCTCCTCTTCTTCACTGTCCACAGGCTCCACAGCTGCCACAAGACCGCCAGCTGGCCCATCCTCCTGCAGAAAAGGCACCTGTCATTGCAAAGCCAGGTTGTGCAGCATACAGCAGGCCACGATTATCTGGCACACCTTCTTTGGTGAGTAGTAGAGGGAACCACCTGTTATATGGAGGCACCGGAATCTGGCCTTCAGGAGGCCGAAGGTTCGTTCTATCACCCTCCTAGTTCGCCCATGTGCCTCATTGTAGCATTCCTCTGCCCTTGTCCTCACTGGGGTCAGTAGCCATTATAGATTAGGGTAACCAGAGTCACCAGCAAATATCGAGGGACAAGTGTTAGACACACACTAACCCTTAGGGACAACCCCATACTCAGACACCTATTTACGCTGTATTGGGTCCTTGGCCTCACCTATTGGCCACACACGGTACCTCTGGAGTTGCCCCATCACATAAGGGATGCTACTATTCCTCAAAATGTAAGCGTCATGCACTGAGCCAGGAAACTTGGCATTCACAAGGGAGATGTACTGGTCTGCCAAACACACCATCTGCACATTCATCGAATGGTAGCTCTTCCAGTTTCTGTACACCTGTTCACTCCTGCGGGGGGTACTAATGCCACATGTGTCCCATCAATGGCACCAATGATTTTGGGGATATGTCCCAGGGTATAGAAGTCACCTTTCACTGTGGGCAAATCCTCCACCTGAGGGAACACGATGTAGCTGCGCATGTGTTTCAGCAGGGCAGACAACACTCTGGACAACACGTTAGAGAACATTGGCTGGGACATCCCTGATGCAATGGCTACTGTTGTTTGAAAGGAACCACTTGCCAGGAAATGGAGTACTGACAGGACCTGCACTAGAGGGGTATCCCTGTGGGATGGCGGATAGCTGACATTAGGTCTGGCTCCAACTAGGCACATAGTTCCTGGATTGTTGCACGATCAAGTCTGTATGTGACTATTATGTGTCTCTCTTCCATTGTCGACAGGTCCACCAGCGGTCTGTACACCGGAGGATGCTGCCATCTCATCACCTGCCCCAGCAGACGTGCCCTATGGAGGAGAACAGCGAGCAGAGAGTCAGCCAACACTGAGGTATCCCAAAAACGTAATTTGCACAAATTTATTAATCCGCAATGTGCCTGTAACTGTGTGTATTCAGGCCTACATAGGTGTGATGCAGTTATTATTAATGCCATGTGGCCCCCTGAAATGGCGGCTGCCTGACCTGTAAGGTGGGACAAGGGGATATGAGGTAACTGCGCTGGTGTTGTACACTGTTGCGGTGGGCGGTCGAAGACCGCAGCGCAATTCTGCATTGGTTAACATTGGGCCCTATGGGTCCGAGGAGCCAATGACGATGTACACCGGCGGTGACGGTACGCACCGCTGCGGACGTGACCGCCATTTTCTGTCTGTTCACTCACTTGATACCTGACCTTCAACAGGAGAGGACCTACACTGCAAGTGCTGCTGTGACCTCAGTCTGGAAGCGACGATGGCTCATGTGTCTGGGGAAGGGCCCCTGCCTTCACTTCGGAGGAGTTGGAGAAACTAGTGGATGGGGTCCTCCCCCAGTACATGCAACTGTACGATCCTCCAGACAAACAGGTGAGTACACTGTGAGCATGCTGCATGGGCAATGCCTGTTTTGAATGGTGTGGATGGATGATACATGGGGGGGTGGGGCCTGCCTGTGCAGATGGGGAGTGTATGTGCGTCAGGGCAAGGGTGGGAATGGGGGGCAATGATTATGACGGTCCGGACGGGTAAGTAAGTTCCTTTCCCCCTGTACCATTCCTCTAGGTCAGCGACCACCAGAAGAAGGATATTTGGAGTGCCATCGCCAAGGACATCCGGGCCCTGGGGGTCCACCACAGATGGAGCACTCACTGCCGTAAAAGATGGGAGGACATTCGCCGCTGGAGCAAGAAGACGGCGGAGGCCCAGCTGGGGATGGCCTCCCAACGTGGGAGGGGGTGCCTGTCGCACCATGACCCCCCCTGATGTTCCGGATGCTGGCGGTGGCCTATCTGGAATTGGATGGGTGCATCTCACTTGGCCCTGGAGGGTGAAGCTACGGAGTCTGAAGCCACCAGTGGGACAGAGGGCGAGGGAAGCTCCACGGCAGGGACAGGAGCATACACCAGTGACAGCGACTCTTCCTCTGATGGGAGCTCCCTTACGGTGGCGGGCCCCTCTGTGCCCACCATATCAACAGGTACAGCCACCACCCCCCCTACCAGCACCGCCCTCCCAGCAGCCCCTCAGCGTGTGTCCTGTGCCCGCTCACCCAGGAGGGTGGGCATCTCCTTCGCCCCAGGCACCTCAGGCCCTGCCCCAGTCAGCCATGCTGCCCTCAGCGAGGACCTACTGAGATCCCTCACTGTTGGGCAGTCTACCATTCTGAATGCCATCCAGGGTGTTGAAAAGCATTTGCAACAAACAAATGTATACCTTAAGGGCATTCATTCTGGCCAGGCAGCCCAACAGAGAGCATTTCAGGCTCTGGCCTCAGCACTGATGGCAGCCATTGTCCCTGTGTCCAGCCTCCCCCCTCCAACCTCCTCCACCCAGTCCCAATCCCCTGTACCTCAGCCTATCCCAAGCACACCATCAGACCATCATGCACACACATCAACACACAAGAGTGGCTCAGGCAAACATAAGCACCACACATCCCACAGGCACTCTCACAAGCACCATACCCATGCACACATACCAACATCCACTTCCTCCACTGTGTCCCCCTCCTCCACGTCTCCCTCCTCCCTCCCAGTCTCGTCTCCACTCACACCTGCATGCACTACATCCTCAGCCACTACCTCCATCACCAGCACGTACATCACCACACACCGCTCATGTGCACTCACCACCCCACTACCATTCACACATCCCCAGTGTCCTCTACCAGTGTGTCTGTGAGCCCTCCTCCCAAAGTGCACAAATGCAGGCACACACCCGCCCAATAGCCATCCACCTCACAACAGCCCACAGCCCATGCACCTTCACCCAAATTCAGCAGACGTACACCTCCTACAACCACTACCTCTTCCTCCACTCCCAAACCCCCTCCATCTACCCGTCCCAGTATGTCTAAAAAACGTTTCCTGTCAAACCTTGACCTATTCCTTTCACCCCCCCCATCCTTCCCCTAGGGCCAGGCTTTCCAGGTCTCAGCCCAGCACCTCAGCCACCACATCCCCAGGCACAGTGGTGCCAGCCACTGCGGGGTCATTGAGTGCGCCAACCATCAGGGCTGCCAGTGTGCCACGTAGCGAGGGCAAGGACATTCCGCCACCTGCCAAGGTGAAAAAGGTGCCCACATACCAGAGGGAGAAGCCGAAAACACCAGCCACCAGTGGGACAGCGAAAACAAAAGGGGATAGTGGCAAGACAACTGCGCCACCATCAAAGGTGGGGAAGGGCCAAAAACTGAAGGGCAGGTCAGGAGAGGGCGTGGTGGCACAGACTGAGGGACCAGTGTCACACCTTCTGTCCACGTCCACGTCCACGCCAACCTGTACGGCGGCGAACACCGGCACCTGCAACGCCACCTGCACTGCCACCTGCACTGCCTCCGGCAAGTCTGTAGCCACTGCGACATTCCCCAGCCTCTTCCCCGGTGGGCAGCCGTCCGAGGCAGCAGGAGACATCCTGCTTTCTCCCTCAGCAGGTGCTGACACATGCCCCGCCGCCACAGACCCCGCCGCCAGCACCGCCGCCCCAGACCCTGCCGCCAGCACTGCCGCCACAGACCCCGCTGCCAGCACCGCCGCCACAGACCCCGCAGCCAGCACCGCCGCCACAGACCCGGCAGTCAGCACCGCAGCCACAGACCCCGCAGCCAGCACCACCAACACAGACCCCGCAGCCAGCAACCGCCACGACAGACACCACCGCAAGCACCGCCAGCAGCCCCGTGACGTCCTCAGACAGTGGCACCACTGCAGACATGCCTACCATCCCCAGTGATCAGTCGTCCAACGCTAGTGGTGAATTCCAGGACCCTGGGCAGCTTCCATGAAGCATTACTGTCATCACTGTTGTCGTCTGCAGGTGGAATGCGAAGCGGCAGCAGTGTGGGGTATGTCGCTGCCTCCAGTCGTATCATGCTACCTGTACGTCGGCAATCTTGTGGCACTCACACTCAGGTGAGAGAATTGTACCAGCCACACTGCACGTGGAGCACTCTGGACACCAGGCCCCCTCCAGAACCAGTGGAGAATCACATCCACTACCTCAATCTTTGGCAGGATGAAGTACTCTGGGCACAAAGCCCCCTCCAGAACCAGTGGAGAATAAGATCCACTACCTCAGTCCATGGCAGGATGAAGCACTCTGGGCACAAAGCCCCCTTCAAAACCAGTGGAGGTTGGCATCCACTACCTCAGTCCTTGGCAGGATGAAGCACACTGGACACGAAGCCCCCTCCAGAACCAGTGGAGAATCACATCCACTACCTCAGTCCTTGGCAGGATGAAGCACTCTGGGTACAAAGCCCCCTCCAGAACCAGTGGAGAAACGCATCCACTTGAGAGACTGTGGCTTTGCCCTCCCCAGGATAAAGCAGTGGGCAAACCACCCACTGGTAAAGCAGTGGGCAAACCACCCACTGCAGAGACTTGAGAAACTGTGGCTTTGCACTCCCCAGGATAAAGCAGTGGGCAAACCACCCACTGGAGAGACTTGAGAGACTGTGGCTTTGCACTCCCCAGGATACATCAATGGGCATGAAGCCCTCTCGTGCAGCAGTGGCGTTGTGCGTTCATCTGGCGGAGGTGTCCCTCCTCCCTCTCCCTCCCCACCCCCTGTGTTGTAGGTGCAGTACTCACCGTGGTCATCGCCGCCGTCGTTGGAGCTCCTGATAGAAGACAAGGAAGACCAGCATCGGCAGTATCTGCAATTCAGGATCCATGGCGTCCTGGTTCCTCGTGGGGTGTGGAGAGGTGAGTGTTTTCCCTTCTGTGTACTGTTTCTGCCGTGTTTTTGTTCGCGTTGGTTCCGCCCCGGAAAAGGTGGCGGATAGGCATCTTGTGATAGGGTGGGCTGTACATTGTCTTCCGCCTGTCTGTTGGCGGTTACCGCTGTGCTGTTTGTTTGTACCGCCGTGGCGGTCGGAGTGTGAAAGTGGCAGTCTATGTTGGCGGTTTCTACCACAGTCGTAATCCCATTTTTTTTTCACCGCCCTGTTTGCAGTATTACCGCCGCTTTAACACCGACTGCCATGGTTGTAATGAGGGCCTATGTCTTCATATTTATTATTATTATTATTATTATTATTATTATTATTATTAGTGTGTAAGAATAAATCCTTGCCAAATTAACTAGAGTCTACCATTCTTGGAGGTGCTCAACCAAAACTTAAAATTATACTTGACATCATCCAACCTCTGATCGTTATGGTCTCACAATAAATGAGCGAGCTTGGCCTTTTTATGGTATATTAATATTATTGCAGGATGTGCGGTACCTGGACATATTAGAACAGAAAGTGACTCAGTATTAAGGGGTACAATGCACAGCTAAATATTCAATTATGTACAAAACCATCAAATGATGACTAAAATAGACACATTACATACACCTCAGTACTCAACATGTCATTATCCAGAACATCCATAATGTTTTGGGTAGTTGCTAATTCAACATTGCAACTAGAGGTATAAATGGGTAAATCATGTCCAGAAAATACAATGTTGCCATGTATGAATTAGAAATTGAATTGTTGGTTGACTGGGTGTTAGCCCTGGTCAAACAACAGCTTGACCCGGGATAGGTTTGCACAAAATACAGTCAGGCTTAACTTAGAGGCAATACGTAAATTATTTATGTGGGATACAAACAGTAATGAAAGGTAAAACACAACAAAGAAAACCCCACACTAATTTAGAAAAATAATGTACATTTAATAAATTATTTGATACAATGACAACATTCCAATCAGTACACCTGTAGTTAGGAATTTTTAGTAAAAGTAGGCAGATGAAAGAGCCAACTGCTGACATCTAGTCACATGAGATCAGGTCAAACTCGAAAAATATGACAGATCACAAAGGAGCGTGGGTCAGATACAAGAAGAGGACATGCACGGTCAGCGCTTACATTGGGACTTTGGCCAAATTTAAAGAAAAAGTTCTGAGAAAGTAAGGTTTGGCTTGGCAAGGCTGCTGACGGTGTCCAATGAAAGAGCATTGTCTTTGGGAAGCCGTGGGGCGAGGTCACAGTGAAGACTTCTACATTCGGACTTAGTCACTTTTATAGAAATTGAAAATCTCCTGTGGGATGAGTCAGGATTTTTTAGCCGACATGAGTTCCAGGAGACCAGATACCCCTTTGGCAAAGGACTGCTGAAAAGGATTTGCTGCTGTGTAGAAGCAGGTGTTGCTGAGGGTCTCATCATTCTAATGAGACAAGTTGGAATTTGCCCTTTTTGCAGAGTCATCCCCAATCTTTTTGCCCCCTTCCTCCTATTTTTTTCTGACCTGTTTTTGTTGGCTTTAGAACTCTGAGCACTGTACCACTGCTAACCAGTGCTAAAGTGTATATGCTCTCTGTATAAATTGTATTGCTGATTGGTTTATCCATGATTCACATATTGGATTTACTAGTAAGTCCCTAGTAAAGTGCACTTGAGGTGCCCAGGGCCTATAAATCAAATGCTACTAGTGGGCCTGCAGCACTGGTTGTGCCACCCACAGTAGTAACCCTGTAATCATGTCTCAGACCTGCCACTGCAGTGTCTGTGTGTGCAGTTTTAAACTGTAAATTCAACTTGGCAAGTGTACCCAATTGTGAGGCCTAAACCTTCCCTTTTCTTACATGTAAGACACCTCTAAGGTAGTGATATCACGTCAGAACCTTGATAAGTAAACTTACAAGGAGACACGCCTAGGTCGATGAACCTTTGGACCACGTTCGGGGACTTCCCAGTATGTAATATCTTTTTGGCATCACAAAATGAATAGATCAATAACCCAATCAATATTCACAGTGACTAATCAACAAGTTAATCAATAACATTTAATAAGAATCGTAAAGTGAACACACCATGACCTTTCAGTCATGAATAACCACACCAATTTAGTTAAGTGTTAGGATATTTATTTCCCTATTCATTACAATCTAAACTCATTTCCGTTAATCTCATTAACAATCAATCTCATTAAGAACTCATCTAATTAGCAATTAGCACTCAATTAATCAATACATAGAGAATATTCATTCAGCATTAACACGTCATCAATAAGAAGCTGCTTAGCAAAGTCTCAGTAGTACATGATTCAACAAAGCAAGAACTCACTCATTTGTCTATTTGCATCAGGTACTAGTGAACACTTTAACTAACCTCGAATTAGCATCAGCATGTTGGGCTTAATGCAAAACAATTTAGCAAACACAAATTTAGAAAACATCTAACTATGGGCTCTATCAAAAAAGCAGTTGGTACCTTGAGAGAAAGGCAAACAGACAATTACAATTTTCATCAGATAGTTACCCATCCAACGAATCAGCAAAGAGCGTCAGTCTTCGTCCTCAGGATATCAGTCGATTCACCCTCAGCAAAGATGGGACAGGGCAAAGTCTCAGCATAGCATTAGCTAAGGAGTGGGACTCTTCCCTCATATGGAGGAGAAGTAAGTATCAAGTAAGAATTGAATAGAGGATGGTTTAAAGTATCAGGAAGAACAACGGCAAAGTCTCAAAAGAATGGCCTAAATGCCTCGGTAAAATGACAAAGTATGGCTTGGAGTGGAATGTTCAATAATGGCCGATTTCTCCTCGGGTCATGCGGTTAAATCAATATTGCCTAATTTGCTCCTAATTCCTCAATGGATAATATTTTCAACATCATTATCTCTGTCCAATAATTCTCCACGCACTTCACTAGAATCTTCCATAAACCACAGTTCTCATGTCGTTGATTGTCCCATGTTATTGACGTCTTCATCGGTTGGAATGTCAGGTAAGAAAAGTTACACTTTACGCTCCAGTCAGTAGCTCTATTGTTTTCTCCTACTCCAGGCAGCCTTGCACCTGTTACGAATTACACTGTTGCCGTCAGCAAGAATGTCTCCTTGAGCAAGTCGGGTCCCATGTGAAAGAATTTACTACAGCTACACACACATCTAGCTTCTGGAAAAGTACAGCACTGTGTCCTTCAGGAAAACAGCACATTGCACATTAGGAAAAACACAGTTTAATATGAGACCAGACAGCTAGGCCCAGACCCTCGCTAAACTAAGGCCTAGTAGTTTAGTTAACAAACCCATAGTACATAACTCTAATTATAATATGCTAATACAATTTCAAAACATTAGTACATAATTAATTCATTACTAATAAGTTTCATCAGTCTTCGTATACATTGGTAGCCACTCCCCGTTGGCACATTTCAAACGTGTGCATTATTTTCTACATTAACACATTTTCCATGCAGCTTCATTACAGAATATATTGCAAGCTTTTCATATTAATATTGCTTTAAAAAGACACACTCCAACAGTAGTCCCTAGGTAGCCCTAAGGGCAGGGTACAGTGTATGTTTAAGGTAGGACATATACTAATGTGTTTTATATGTCCTAACCGTAAAATACTGCTAAATTCGGACTTCACTGTTGCAAGGCTTATCCCTCTCATAGGTCAACATGGGGGCTACCTTTAAATATGACTAAAGTGCAGATTCCTTTTGGGAGCGGATAGACATTTGTGGTTTGGGGTCTCTGAGCTCACAATTTAAAAATGCATCTTTTAGTAAAGTTGATTTTGGGATTGTGTGTTTGAAAATGCCACTTTTAGGAAGTGGGCATTTTCTTGCTTAACCCATTTCTGGGACTCTGCCTGTTTGTGGATTCCCTGTCTAGGTCAGTTTGACAGTTGGCCTGGTTGCACCTCTCACTAGACAGTGACACAAACGGAGCTGGGGGGTGTAGTCTGCATTTCCTGATGAGCCATCTGTGCTAGGAGGGAGGGGAGGAGTGCTCACTCACACCTGAAAGGGCTGTGCCTGCCCTCACACAAAGCAGTCTCCAACCCCCTGGTGTGTGTCTGGGGCCTGGCCTGGGCAAGCCAGGATTTCACAAACAAGAGAGACTTTACTTTGAAGTAAGCATACTTCAAAGGGAAAAATGGGTACAAGTGGGGCACCCAAACCCACAGACTTTAAAACACTTCTGGAAACTAAGAGGAACCTCTGCCTGGAGAAGAGCTGAAGAGCTGAAGAAGCTGTGATTGTGCTTTGTGGAGCTATCCTGTAGTTGCCACTTCTGCCTGTGCTAGAGGACAAAGACTGGACGTTGTGTGCCTTCCTTATTGTGAAGAACTCTCAAAGGGCTTGATTTAGAACTTGCCTCCTGTTGTTTGAAGTCTCAGGGACGGCAAAGACTTCTCTCTGCTAGCACCTGGAGCCTCTGCTGAGACTCTTACTCTGCCAAGTGGTGTTCATCAAGTTCCTGGGATCCTGAAAGGAGAAGCTGGCAGCCCAAGAGTGAGAAATCCACACACCAATCGTCGTGCGGGGAAAAGATCGAAGCAACTCCGATCTGTGGCTGAAAAATCGATGCTGGAGAAACTACGAGCAGCATCGCTGACGGAGGCTGGTTAGATCGCAGCCCGTGCTACGTGGTTTTCGGATCATTGCGCAGCAGGATTTCCGATGCAAACATCGCTGGGCATGTAAAAATGACACAAGGCCTGCCCGGACCCTAGAGTGTGGTTTGAAACAACGCATCGCTCTCCTGTAAAGAGAAGAAACGACGCACGCCAACTCGAATGAAGGAAAAACGACGCACAGTCTCAAGCGTGAGTGATATTAACGCATCACAAGCCCTTTTTGATGCACAATCACCCGTGTGGGGTTATTTTTGATGCACCCAGGTACCCAGGTACATTTACACGTTAACAGCATTAGCTTTGTGTTTAAAATTACATGAGGACTCTTTTTGATTTTTAATTGATATCTTGACTTGTGTATTGTGGATTTTTGTCATTTTGGTCTTGTTTTGTTTAGATAAATATTTTCTATTTTTCTTAACTTGTGTTGTGTCATTTTGTAGTGTTTTCATTGAGTTTCTGTGTGTGTTGGTACAAATACTTTACACCTAGCACTCTGAAGTTAAGCCTGCCTGCTTGTGCCAAGCTACCAAGGTGGTGAGCAGGGGTTAGCTGAGGGTCATTCTCTTTTACCCTGACTAGATTGAGGGTCCTTGCTTGGACAGGGGGTAACCTGACTGCCAACCAAAGACCCCATTTCTAACAAGACTACTGGATTTGCGCAGCAGAATCACTTGCACTGTGGAGGACTGAGTCTGAGCCCACTACAGGTGACACCTGTCCGCCTAATCTGGGTTTTGCTCCAGCTAACTAGCAGTGCCTCATCTCTACCCAAGAGCAGGGATGAGTGGGCAGCCGAGCACATGACACAATTGACTGCTCAGGGAAATCGTGGTCACTCAGATCGCCTTCGTTTCTCACATTAGTCTTACATATACAAGGACAATCAGAGGCAGAATATGTATCAATAAGATTTTAATGAAGCAACTGCATCTCAGATATAAAGCATGTACTTCAATAACTAGGATGGCAAAGCATGACAGGATTAAAATTGTGACGAGGAGGGTAAAGCATAAAAATAATGCTACCATATTGTCACTAGAATCATTAAAATAATTCCTACCTAGGTTATGTTAGCACACAGCACGTTCAGCTTTAGTTTTGCCCTTCAGGTTCCCCTGGGAAGACATCATCCCTCACACCTGAGCAAGAGGCCTGTAATCTACATAAGCAGCTGTAGCGAAGCGTTCAGCAACCAGCATACAGTCATGGTCATCTGGCTGGAATCTCCCTTCAACATGTATGGGACAGCGTAGTGTTTTTATAATAAAATGGCTGATGTTCTGAGATAATGTCCCTACGTAAAGATGTGTATGTTTCTATGAACAGTAGAGACAAAGCATTACCACGTTTACTGGCAACCTATCCTTGAGGAAGCATAGAGTGAAAGAAATGTCTTATTTAAGGACGCAGTGCTGACCTAGGCAAAAAACAGCTAGATAGAGAAAAATAAAACAAGACCACAAATGTGGCAATTGTTAATATAATAAACAAAGCTGAATAAAATATATCTAGGTTAAATTGCACAGCGGAATGCCTAGTTTGCTCAAATAATGGGTATGGAGCTATAACTAAAATGGCTACACAGCAGTGGCAGCTGCTGCGAAGTCAGGCCGATCGCAATGCACCCTGGGCAGATAGATGAGCAGGGTATTCCCAGATAGCCCCAGTCTTCTCTCAGTTCTCAGAGCAGTTTTTAGCTCCAAGTCCCAAGTTTGGGATTATATCTGCACATTTTAGTACCACCACCAAGGGCCCAGGACTAGAGGGGCATCACTTGTGGGATTAGGGCTCACCAGAATGGGTCTAGGTGACGCTTCAAGTTGACGGGAGCCTGTTATGTGCCTGTGGCTCAGAACAGGAGGCCAGAAAACTAGCACTTGGAGTCACTCTGGTAGTCCTGGGTTCAGGTGGAGAAGAAGACTCAACAGCAGGGCAAGCATCCAAGGGTTCAAGACAGACTCCAGTTAGCACAGCAGTCCTTCCAGATTCAGCAATGTAGTCTTGGGGAGTACACATCAGGCCATAGCAGTAGGCATTCCTCTAAGTGTCCTTTAGGAGATTAAGATATTGATTGAAGAGTGTGGGGTTTGATGGCCCTATTTCTATACCTGGTGCCTCCTTTGATGTGGGAGAAGTTTCTAGTGGTTTCCCACTTGGCTCCCCTGCTCTGCTCCAAGTTGTCTGCGAAGACAATGTGGAAGTGACAAGCCCTTTGTGTGCAGGCATAACACAGCCTATTCAGTTGCAAGTAGGACTGTGTCTAGACCCCAACCTCATCTTGCCAGAAGATGGCCCGTTCACACTTAAGCCATCTATTGTGTGCTGTCTGGAAATAATTTGCAAAGTCTAACTGCCAGTTACACAAACATGAAATGCCCATCTGTTCCCAATCAAAAGTTTAATTTTATCATATGGAAAGGCAGGACTCTCAGTGGTAGACTACCCTGCTCTATGGGCTACCTAGCACCTACCTCACGGGTGACTTATATGTTATGAAAGGGGAGTTTAAGGCTTGGCAAAGGGGTTATATTGCCAAGTGAAATTGACAGTTTAAAACTGCATTCAGGTTGCACTGGCAAACCTAGGGCATTTTTTAAGGTGCAACTGTAATGCTGACCCCCTAACTTCATTTAATGTACAGGCCCTGGGTATCTAGAATACCACTCTGCCTGGGACTTATAAGTAAATTAAATATGCCAATTAGGTGTAAACATACTTAACCATGTTTAGGTGAGTGGCACAAGCACGTTAGCACTGGTTAGCAGTGGGAAAGTGCACAGAAACCTGCGGCCAACAAAGACAAATGACAGCAAAAATGGAGGCAAACAATTTGCGTGAAGACTAATGTAGGGCTGACATGTTTGACCAAATGTAATTTTTTTAAAAAGGAACATGATTACTTTAAATATTAGGATGTCTTTGTTGTATGGTTAAAATGTGATATCCTACCTTTCTGTAAGAATTGTGTATTTTTATAAGTAACAGGCTGATTTTTTGTTTGACGCATGGGTTATGCCATCACAAATATGACGGTGTGCACTGTTCCTGTTTACACCACTTCACAACTTTTAACAGGTGCAAACAGGAACAGTGTGCCATAGTACAAGTAAAGCTCTAGATCAAGGCAGATGCAAACTCACATTGCCCTGGGAGCAGCACATTATTGAAAGCTGACTAAAGTAGCTGGTCCATGTTCCTCTATGCAGGTGGCATGCAGCTGCATAGCGTGACTGCACCAGCCTGCAGGAGGACGTTTTGGGGATCCATGGTACTACCTTTACCTCTTTGCTGGGGTTGCCTTCCTCAAAAGTGCATCGGCTGTTCACCACCTTTTTGTGGCGCACTTTCGGCACACCTCCTTATGACCTCTGTGCCCACGTCCATAGTAGGGCACAGGTGCAGAGGTAAAGGGCCTGATTGCCCGTGGGTACCCTGTTTATGCATTGGTCGGAATTACAAGCTTTGTTTTATATTACACATCTGAAAGATTTCATATGAATTAAATAACTCAACCTTTGTTAAATTTACAGGGCAAAAGTGTATGGTATTTAGCAGACCATGCAGATTTTGGTGAGGTAAACACCCAGATCTGCACGTTATTTCCCACAAACTTGTAATAGGAATCATTTATTTCACATGATAATTAACATACTCTGTGGTATCGTTATTCATCATGTGCTATAAATAACACCTAAACTTGTAATCAGGCCAAATGTGTTTTTGAGCAAACGCCCCCTGAAGATGGCGCCGGTGCTCTACGTGCACCAGTGCTACCTGTATTACAGGAGAGGGCGCACAAAAATCTGCACATTTTTCTGTAATGCTACAGTGTCCCATTGGGCACAAAACAGTGCACAGGCCCATTGCAGTGTTAGGGCACTATTTGCAAGATATCCCCTGGTTGTTTTGGCATTCAGTGGGTATTTCTGAGCATATCTCTACTCTGCTTCTGAATAATATAAACAACTGCTTTCCACAAATGCAGAAGCAATTCATGAAAGAAAAGCAGTATTATTTTCCCAGATTTAAATATGTTAATTAGGTAGCTGACCTGAAGTGTATATGCTCAAGGTGTGAATGGGACTAGTGAAATAGTGATATAAGCTGTATTAATATTTAATCTTCTATAGGGAATCTCAGAATGGGATTCCTGTGCATTATCGAGCTATTTCTTTCCTGTCAGAAAATTAGACCCATAGATATTTATAGAGCAGTCTTAAACGCTTGGATCTGAAGACTGTTTTGCATATATATTCCCTTGGCGATCTGTGTATGCGGGCAGGCAAAAACAGGCCCAGCTGCACTTCTGATAAAACATCTCTTTTTTCTAGAAATAGGATTACCAACAACTGACATGGGTACTAATGTCTTTGTTTTTCATCTGTTCATTACCTAATGCCCATCTGTGCAACACGATTTTGTGTTTTCCCTTTGTATTGAACTGCAGAAGCTAGCTAATATCTAATCAAATCCTCATACGTTGATGCTTGTATAAGGTGGCAGGGATTTATGTTCAGATGTCTCTTATCAATTCATGTGGTTGGTATGTTTACTCTACTTCTGGCTGGGCAGGTGGGATGGCGGATGTAATTTGTTGTTAGACAAATAATGTTTTGAAAATCAAATGTTATTGATTGCATTGAAGGTTGACCTTCTCCAGTGTCTGTTCTGGTAATATAAAAAACAGATATACTCATGCAGAGGCTGTACATGTTCATTTATTTGCTTTATATAACAATGGCTCATGACTGGGAACTACTTCATAGCACTATTGATATACTATTCATTCAAGTCATGTTTGAGATGTGATTTCTCAGGTCGAGGGTATCCAAAGTAACCTAATGAAAATGTACTCAAATGTGAAGCAATGCAGCACAGCAACCAAAGCTGCGTTGCGTAAAAGAGAAAGTAAAAAACAAGACCATATCTGCTAGCATACAATGGTGTTTGTTCTCCTCCAATGCGGCTTCACTTCAGGATGCAATGCACCAATGCAAAGCCCCCCGCATATTGCATGGGGCGTGTCATAGCCTTTCAGTACAAAAACTATCATTTTAATCTTTCCCCACTTTAAAGGTGTGCTGTACAATGCAGCACACGTGCAAAGTTTGAAAAGTATACAGAAATTAAAACATCTCTTCTCCGTTATGCCTCCCTCGAGGAGGTGCACGGTTTTGGTGCAAGTCACTTTCTACAATTGTTAGTAGGTAGGGATTTGCGTCAAAGCAGGTAGGAGGTTGTGTGGAATGCCCATGTACCACCCATGGAACACCCCTTGATGAAAAGTAGCACATAGGGCTACTTCCCCTTACTTCACCCAACTGTCCAATGCAAATCCTGATTTGCATCGGAAAGTAAAACCACCTCAATGCTTTGTGTAGGGTTTGCATCACAAAAACAACACAGACCCTGCTGGGCCCGTGAATCTAATGTAGGACTATCT
This sequence comes from Pleurodeles waltl, assembly GCF_031143425.1. Classification (NCBI taxonomy): domain Eukaryota; kingdom Metazoa; phylum Chordata; class Amphibia; order Caudata; family Salamandridae; genus Pleurodeles; species Pleurodeles waltl. Next base: position 1,047,666,669 of record NC_090439.1, on the reverse strand, counting down.
AGCTCTGCCACTGGTCAGCAGCAGGTAGACCCTGGAAAAGGTGGCTATGAACTGATGTGTCTTCTTATTTTTTTAACACATGTCATGTTTTGCTGGTTCCTTATGCCTGGTTGCACAGAGTTCCAGAGGTGTGAGCTCATTACCCAAAGCGAATACGTATCTAGTTTCTAATCATACTTGCTTTGCTAGAACACAAGGTCAGACAGGGGATGTTCTGCAGAGTCAGGTACTGTGTAGAGGGGTGAGGCCATTGTGCGTTTTCAAGACTGAGCACAGGAGATTTGTACTTGTTCTTTGTGCTAGTTGTAGACAATTGAAGCAATTTGGCCCTCATTACAGAGTTTGATTAAATTCCCCTGAATTTCTCCTCCCACGGAATTGACATTACTGTGTGTTTGGTCATTCTGGGGTTTAGGAAATAACAAGATCACAACATTTTTAGAAATAACTTGAGAATCAAGTATCTCAGAATACAGCACAACAAATTACAAGTTATAGCTCCCATTCCAGGGCCAACTGGAAGGAACAGAGATGTTGTGAGTAGAACCTTCACATGCAGCAGTGATATGTATTGACTTCTTTAGGTTTCAGTAGAGCCTAGCTGCATGTTTCTGAAGTCTCCAATGCCCCTGATAAAACTATAGACCACTTTTGAGAATAGAATATGCCTGAGTATAAATAACAGAACCAAAGAAGCACAAATACTCGTGTATCTTGTTTGTCTTTACTGTCCACAGAGCATATATGTATCCCCTTGGAGAATCCCCTTGTCTTACAACCTCCCCTGGAGGTTTTCCGCCCTTCTTCACAACAAAGCAAAGTAGTTTACTCCTGCTCTTCACAGGAGTAAATTTCAGGCCATTTCAGGGTGGGAATTGGGCTGAAAGTGGGTGAAAGAAACAAATGTCTAGATTTCTGGGTGTGCACTAACTTATAGGACATATCTACCCACAACCACCCACAGAAATAAACTTACTCACACGGAAAACTGTGTTAGTAAATCCAATTACGAGCACAGAGCGAACTTTCATGCATTTCAATGTGGATTTATACTAGTAACTAAAGCTCGTTGTACAGTTAGGTTTGACTTACACATGAATATAGCTTCAAGAACCAAATCAAAGGGGTTGGAGCTGCTACTCTAGCCATCCTGACAATGTCAAGCATTTACTTCCAACCTTTTAAAATATGCGGGGTTAACAGAGGGTATAAGCAAAGAACTGTTGATTATCCCATCAAAAGCATACTATTTGATAAAACTAACTCTTCACGAGCAGCAGTTAGCTTTCCATTCTGACACCTTCATGTTTTCGCCATGCAAAAGTTCCTGGCTGCCATTGTGGCGCGCTCATACTGTACCCAGGAAATACCAATTTAGCAAGGACTTCATAATATGCAATCCAAGTTCTGCACCACTGAATGTACATAACAGAGGCCCTCATTATGAGTGTGGTGGTCTTAAGATCGCCACACTTGCTGTGGCAGTCTTACCGCTGCGGACCCGGTGGTAAAGACTGCCGCATTACAAGTCTGGTGGTTTGGCCGAAGCACAACTGCCACAATGCCGCCAGTACCACCAGGATGGTCAGCCCACCGGCCTGGCGGCAGCTGTAAAACCACCAGCGGTATTACGACTTTGCAAACTGCCAGGCGATCACCCCGCCACGAAAATCCTGGCAGTCTTCTGTCACCTCGACAATAGCGGTCTTGCCAATTGACAGCTGAAGTCGTAATGAGGTCCAGAATACCCTTCCCACTTTTTATAGTGTAAAACTCAGATAGTTCTTAGTTGTTATTATCAATATTGTGGGGAAACTGTCTGTCAGGTCTGGTGATTTTTGCACTTCTTAAAATCCCGAATGTTATGAATACTGATAACTCCTCTAAGTCTGAGCTTCCTTCTACTGTTTTCAAGAAGATTTCACATGAATTTAACTCATACTTAATCCTGGTTTTCCAGACAACAATTTAATGGATTCTGGAACTTGTAGCCCAATTCTTTAAAATAAAAAAGCGAAAGTAAAAGTGTGAACTGTGACCAGCTTAAGTCGCCTCAGTGCCATGGGACACGTTGACAAGGGTTTATTGTGTTTACCGTGCAAGGAATACAAATATTTTTCTGCGTATCCTCATGTTATTCTGTTATGTTGTAGTTAGCGTGAATCCTTCGGTGCTGCCATCGTAATTACCTTGGCAATAGAATGTACTGGGGATTCTACGGAGGACGGTTGAGGATCGAGGGAAAGGAGACACCGGAGTCACTGTGAAGGGATTGCTGTTTATGCTGTTCTGGGTGGATGCAATAAAAAGACGTTAAATAGAAGAAAGAGTCTCAGTGTCAAGTGGCGACGAGCCGCATCCACCCTTCATCGGACCCACGTGATTTAGGTGGAATTTGAGCGGTGCGCATTTCGGACTGTATTCAGTGTTTCAGGACGACAGCTGATCGTAACAGCTGATTGTCAACAACGTGCTTTGTTTTCCGACACACGCACGCACATTTTCTTAAGTCTACAGCCGTGTAGAATGGCAGGTGATCGTAACAGCTGAATGTTGGTAATGCGCTTTGTTGAAATACACGCGCGCACCTCCCTAAGCCTTTTTGGTGGATACAGGTGACTGTGAACAAAGCGCATTTCTACAGACTAATACGCGCGCAGAATACAGCTAGTTGTGTGTTTTCGGCTTTTGAGAATGGCAGCTGAGCAACGCGTTTTTTTTCATCAGAAATAGATGACGTGCTCTACTGAACACGCACGCACCTCGTACTGTTTTTTAAACCTTCTAAGCCTATTGTCTTCATCTCTGACTGTTGCTGCCATATGCATAAATATTGTTATAATTATTACATTTTCAACAGCATGCACCTACTGTATCCTGGTGAATCCTGCTCTCACTGACATTCATGAAACATAGTTTTTACAGGAAGTTCCTTTACGACAGGAAATGAATATAGACTAGTGTGCTAACATAACAAGAAATTTGGCACATTCAGGAAGTACAACGAAGCACATTCAGGAAGTACCACAAAAGAATCTTTTACCAGAAAGTTTTATGTACATTTGATATCCTTTATTATTAACAATGACTCATCAGCCTCTCCTCAGCATGTCTCAGCCTCCACAATTCTTATCTGAACGAGGTGAACCAATTCTACCATGGAAAAAATGGATAAATTTATTTGATTCATACTTAATTGGTATTGGTGGAGAGAAATTTTCCCCTGCAAGAAAACAAGGCATTCTATTACACAATTTAGGAGTTGAGGGACGAAATATTTATGACAGCCTTGATTTGATAACTGTTGGTACAGCTGAGGGTGAACCTAGAGATGTTTATGAAATGTCACTTATGATGCTCAAAAAACATTTTGGTGGTCGCATAAATGTTGTCATGGAAAGACACAAGTTTTTTATGAGAGTGCAAGGTAAAGATGAAAGGGTTGGCAATTACATTGCTTCACTCAAGACGTTGGCTCAAACTTGTGACTTTGCTGAACTCACGGACTCCTTAATACGTGACCAACTTGTGCGTTGTACTAACAACCCTAGGGTCCAAGAAAAACTACTAGCTAAGAACTCAACCTTGCAGGAAGCTCAGATCATCGCTGAGAGCATGGAACATGCCATTTTATGGGCCAAGAAGATGAAGGGTGCAGGTCATGGCATCCATGCTGAATCTGCACTTCCGGGTTCTTCTTGTGATTGTGTTCAGGAATGTGACTTTGTGCAGAAAGTGTCCAGTAAAGGAAAAATTAGTAGTGAGACCATAGAGAAAGGCAACGTTAGATGTTACAAGTGTGGCAATGTTGGTCATTTGGCTAATAACCCAAAATGCTTTGCTAGAAATGTAAATTGCAGAAATTGTGGAAAAAGGGGGCATTTAGCGAAAGTTTGCAAAAGTTCAAAAGTGAATATAGTCAGCGAGTCAACAAGTGCACAACAGATGATTTTGCATGTTGATTATACCAATCAACAGTGCAGTGAAAATAAGTTAGTAATGCCAAGATGTGATATTGGTATTGATGGGAAAACTGTCCCAGTACTTGCTGATTCAGGATCCCCGTTTACGCTAATTGGGGACAAGAATTGGGAAAGGATCTTTGCAGGTGAAAAGATTGAATTAGTTCCACCTGACATCGATCCTATTGGATATGGTGGACAGAAAATTGATCTTATTGGTTACTCTGTGATGACGATAGAATTTAAAGGGCGTGAAACAGTTGGAAAGGTTTACGTAGCAAAACGTCGCAACAATCTGTTGGGGTGGCGCCATCAAAGAGATTTAGGAATTGTTTTGAACCCTAATACTCCTGACCAGGTCCTTTCTGTTTCTAATTTGGGTGATGATGAAGAAATTGTAAGCAATTTCCTAGAGGTCTTTAATGATGGGCTTGGACTACTGAAAAACTTCAAACATAAAATCATATTAAAATCTAATGCCAGTCCGGCTGTATTCAAGGTGAGGCAGGTGCCTCATCTGATGTTGCAGCCCTTGCAAGAGGAGCTTGACAGATTACTAGGTTTGGGTGTTATAGAAGAGATTGAAGCCTCAGAGTGGTTAGCACCCATAGTTTTGGTTCCCAAAATAATGGGAAAAAAATCAGATTATGTGTGGACCTTAGAGGACTCAATCAATGCATTTGGGTAGACCGCCAGCCGTTGCCTAATATCAATGAGACTTTGACCATGTTAACTGGGGCTAATGTATTCAGTGTTTTGGTTCTCTCTGCAGCGTATCATCAGATCCTGCTTGATGAAGATTCAAGACATCTTACTTCTTTTGTTACTCCTTTGGGGGCGTTCAGATATGTTAGAATGCCTTTTGGTTTGGCATCTGCTGCTGCTTGGTTTCAGAGAATTATGAAGGAAGTACTCAAAAATCTTGATTCTGTTTTGTTTTTCCAGGATGACATTCTTGTTTATGGCAAAGACACTGTCACACATGATACAATGCTTAGAGCTGTTCTTATGAGGTTGAGAGAGAATGGGTTGACTGTAAAGAAGGAGAAATGTAAGTTTAGAGTTGGAACTGTTTCTTTTCTTGGTCACACTATCTCTGGAGATGGTATCAAACCGAAGGTAGAGTTAGCGAAATCAATTATGTCAGTACCAATACCAGTAGATAAAGATCAAGTACGATCGTTTCTTGGTCTTGCAGAATACTACTCTAAATTTGTCAAGAATTTTGCGAGTATTGTGCAACCATTAAAAATGATCCTGAAGAAGGGTGTGAAGTATGAGTGGACTCCACAGTGTGAGGAGGCGTTTAATGCAGTGAAAAATGACATAGGAAAGATGCCCACCTTAGGCCATTTTGATGTTAAGCACAAAACATTTTTATCCACTGATGCTAGCTTAAAAGCCCTTGGTGCAGTTCTCTCGCAACATGTAGATGGAGAAGAAAGAGTAGTGGCGTTTGCGTCACGTTCTCTTAAAAGTCAAGAAGAATGGTATTCTGTGATTGAGCGTGAAGCGTTGGCTTGCACTTGGGCTATAAATCATTTCAAATATTATTTATGGGGTTTACCCTTTGTACTCAGGAGTGATCACAAACCCATAGTACAGTTGTTCACTTGCCGAAACATTGAGAGTACAACACCACGCATCAAGCGTTAGGTGGAGAGCCTGTTAGACTTTAATTATTTGGTGGAGTATTATCCTGGAAAGAAGAATATTCCTGCTGATTTCCTGTCTAGACTACCAGTGGTTGATTGTAGCCTTGTTGAGCAAGTTCCTGTGTTGTGGATCAAGGAATCTGCTCTAGACAAAGTGGAATGGGATGGAGGATGTGGTAAAGACCCGGTTTTAAAAGTGGTCATGGAATATGTGGTTCAAGGGTGGCCATGTTTGAGTGATTGTCATGAAGATACCAAAGTTTTTTGGAACGTTAGGGATGAGTTGAGTATCATCGATGGCAATTGGTTCAGGAATAATAGGTTAATTCCTCCTTCTAGTTTACGTGAGAAGCTGATTAATTTAGGTCATGAGGGACATCTAGGTAGGAATCTCACAAAAGCTAGTATCAGAGAATGTTATTGGTGGCCGGGTTTAGATAAACAGGTTGAGGTTGTGGTGAAGGACTGTTTACAGTGTGCTGGAAATGATAAATCCAGGGTAGTTCGGACTGCTCCTTTATCTCCAGTTTCCATTCCTGATGAACCATGGGTCAAATTGGGTTTGGATTTGGTGGGACCTTTTGAAATGTTACCATACAATGAAAGATTTGTGATTGTCCTTGTTGATTACACTTCTAAATGGGTCACTGCTTGTTGTGTACACTCTGTTACCACCAGAACTGTGATAGATTTTTTGACTGATGTGTTTGCCTGTGAAGGAATTCCTAGAGTGATAGTGACTGATAATGGTGTTCAGTTCACTTCCTCAGAAATGAAGGATTTTCTTAAGAATTTGGCAATCTCTCATTTTCGCACAGCACTTTATGCACCCCAAGCTAATGGGTTGGTTGAGAAAATGAATCAGTTGGTGAAGGCAAGTGTTCAAGTAGCTCTGGAAAACAGATTTCCATTAAAAACTGTGTTGAGGGAGAAGTTATGGGCCCACAGGAATGCACCAAATGTTGTTACTGGTATGTCTCCGTTTCGCATTTTAAAGGGCAGATTAGCAGGCTCAAAGCTGAATCCTTTGTGGTTGCATCCTAAAACTCAAGTTAGAGCAAAGTTCAATGACTTAAAGAATATTCGAGCTAGGGTAATTGAGAACCAGACAAAGTATAAGAAGCGATTTGATGAGAAGCGTTGTGTACGTCAGAAGAGTTGGTGTGAAGGTGATTTGGTGTTTATTAAGAAACCTGTGTGGTGTCCTAAAGGAGTATCTAAATATATTGGACCGAAGAAGATTATAGAATTAAAGAAGAATGTTGTTGTTCTAGAGGATGGCGAAGTTTGGAGCATGTCGCGACTAGCCAAGTGTTCCAAGTTGTTGGATGAACATGATGCTGTTTGGCCTGATGTAGATGTGAATGCAGGAGTAAGAAGGAGTGGAAGGAGCTGCACATATCCTAGACATCTCAGGGATTTTGTGAGCTAAAAATTATACTTTATCTATACCTTAAGAACTGTGATTAGAACCATTTCTATAAGTTGTTCTGTAAGTCCTATATTATGTTTGCTTTTTACGTAAATGTATATAGTTATGTTATTGGTTGGTCATCATATTTTTTTTTCCATTTATTTATTTATTAAGAGGGGAAGATGTGTTATGTTGTAGTTAGCGTGAATCCTTCGGTGCTGCCATCGTAATTACCTTGGTAATAGAATGTACTGGGGATTCTACGGAGGACGGTTGAGGATTGAGGGAAAGGAGACACCGGAGTCACTGTGAAGGGATTGCTGTTTATGCTGTTCTGGGTGGATGCAATAAAAAGACGTTAAATAGAAGAAAGAGTCTCCGTGTCATATTCTCAGTCACTTCACTGGATAACTCGATACAGCAAGCCAAAAAGTTATAACTCACACTCATTGATATAAAACACTGTTGCATTAGGAATATCACACTGTTGAAAGATGATGGCTTCATGTATGATGATTATAAAACAGACCTTATTCCCCATCTTGCATTGCCTATAATCTCAAATATTTTCTTTCACTGGCTTAGTTAATTAATAATTTTAGGGATTTCTCCCACAGCATTGTCTTGGATATATTCTACTTATTATGGTGGGCGCCAACCTTAATTGAACGTCATGTTGACAGCGAGTGCTATTAAATTGGGAAGGGCGTACTCTTACCAGCTTTATAAAACACACCCTAGTTAGGTCTCAACTCAAACCTCATTGAAACTACTCATCCTATGGTAGCTGTGGAACAAGCAACAGGTGATTCTCGACAGAAATCTGCTTTAAATTTAAGGAGTATTGCAATTTTCAATGTTAAGAAAACAACAAAATACAATTCACACACTAATTTAAGAAAATCTAGAAAAATATAATAAGCGAAAAGGCATCACAGCAATTGAAATTGTTTAAGTAGAAGAAGAGATATGTTTTTTTTCATTTTAAAGCAAAAAACACTGAGAAAAAGTAAAGTACCTTTAAAGAGTATCAGTTTGTGGCTGACCAGATCCATGGTGTGATTTGATTCAACTGTAATGAAGCAGCGGTTAGAAACACCACAGGACAGATTTCAGAGCCCATAGTGCTTCATTGCGCTAAATAAGCATAATTTTTTTTACACTAATGTGGCCCAACAAGGCCAAAATCACCACAGCAAATTTACAAAGTGGCGCAATGCACGCATTGCACCACTTTGTAACCCTTTGTGCTACAATATGCCTGTGCCAGGCATAATGTATGCAAAGGGGACGTTCCCCCATTAGGGGGGGAGGTGAATAAATGGCGCAAAGAATTCTAAGACATTTCTTTGCATCATTTTTTCAGCACCTTTAACACCTGCTCAGAGCGGGCTTTAAAAGGAGGCACAGCATTGTTTACCATGGGCCTCAATAAGCTTTGTAGGATTAGTGTCAATTTTTTTTACTCTAATCCTGCAAAGCTCTAAACTAGCCTCAGAAAGTTTGACGCTTTCTCCCTAACTAGCGCCATGGTGCGCCGTATCTTACATACAGTGCACACATGGTGACTTTAGGGGGTGCTAAGGGGCACAAGAAAAGTGGCGCTGCACCGGGTGCAGTGACACTTTTCTCTACAGCAGGCCCCAAGTGGGTCATCCCAGTCAAAATTTTACCTTCAGACATAGGACCTGATTTAGAGTGCGGCTCTATTTACTCTGTGAGGGTAGTGCAGGGAATTACATAGTCCACCGTGATGAAAATAGCTACACCATATTTAGAGATTACCACCAACGCAGCAGCTATCTCTGTACCTTCGGAGGAACTGCCACCATGATGTGGAATCATTGAGAGTCATTGTCCCCTACCACCTTTGAATCACACCAGCGATACTGAGCACTAAAATGTCTCACCAGAGAAAAAAGGAGAAACCAGGGAAAAGGTAAAGAAAACACAGGAGTTCTTGTTATGGTACAGTAGAATTAAGAAGATCTGGTTGGGCTAGCTGCAGGTTTAGGACTAGAACACTGTCTGCCTCTCTGGTAGAATGTGGAGTGAGTTCTAGATAGAGATGGTAAGAACCAGGGAGTCAGCCCTGCTGACAACTTATAGGCCCAACCCCCCTCTTTTTTATTCACCTTTAGAAAGTTGACATTTTCTTACTTTAACTATTCTGTGCCTTGGTCTACCTCTGAATACATGTCTGAGTTTAGGTGACAGTTACACTTGTGTATTTTCTCCTGACAGCTGCACACAGGAAGGGCTGGGTGTGACAGCGGAGACATCTGCATTCATCTGCATACCAATAGTCATCCTGGGCAGTGAGAGTTAGAGGCTGTTCACGCTTGCATCTGAATAGGTTGTGTCCTGCCCTAACACAAAGGGCTCATTACACCAGGCTTGGTTGAAAGGGATCCTGGTGCACTTCAGAAAATTCCTTTGAAGTTACCCTGACATCAAAGTCCTTTTTGGTATTAAGAACTGGTCCTCTGACACCATATAGTCAGCACACTTCTGGACTGAGACCATTCTACCAGGAAGAAGGACTGTTGTGCTGCCGGGAGAGACCTGCTGCTTCTTGCCGGGGAGTGAGAAGACTGGACTTAAGTCTCTACATCCTGCAATCTAGTTTCTCAAAAGGCCAGAATGAGCTTGCCTCCTGTTTCTGAAGTCTCAAAGACATCAAAGACTTCATCTGTATCATGCTACCAGCACTTGGACTCCTCTGCTGCGAGTCCTCCTCTGCCAAGGTGGGCCAACTCCAGTCCTGGGCCCTTGGAGGTGAGTGTGCTGCTGCAACACAAGACACGGACACGTCAACCCCGGCGCATCAAATGGAACCAACGCATCCTGCTTCAGAAACAATGCTTTGCTGCTGCTTGCACTAAGGCAGCAGGCACGACTCACCGGCTGTACAACACAATAACCCCCACTCAATGCAGGCCCTACTTGGCCGACACAGCACCATTGCATCTGAACCAGCCCATATCCCTACTGGACATCAGCGCATCAACAACATTGCCCGATCAGGAAATGACACACAGCCTACAAGCGCAGCGCATGCCCTCCTTTGGATTACTGCATTGTCCCCTTGCATCGACACAACCAAGGTACTGTCAGCGGTTCTGCAGGACTCCTGTACCTGGCCTGCACTCCATCACGGTCAGACTGAACTTTTGGATTTGCCCTGGTTCAGCATGACAAGATAGCCCCGGTTGGAGCTATTGACTTCTAAGCACTACATTTTGATTTGATCTTTGAAAAGCATAACTTAGCTTGTGTATGTTGGATTTTTGTTATTTTTATCTTGTTTTATTTGGATAAATATTAGCCATTTTTCTAACTTAGTGTGGAGTACTTTTGTGGTGTTTTCACTGTGTTACTGTGTGTGTGCACAATCCCTTTTGACATTGCCTCTTCAGCTGAGCCTGACTGCTCTGTGCCAAGATACCAGAGGGTGAACACAGGTAAACGTTTAGTGTGTATCTTACTTGCCCTGGCTAGAATTGTGGTCCCTACTTGGACAAAGTGTGAACCGCTGCTAACTAGAGACCCAGGCCCTTATTTACAAGTGGCCTGCACAGGATGCACACTCATATCTACAAGGTCTTGCAAAACCACTTTGTGTGGCTTTACATGGCCTTTGATATATGGAGTAACGTAACACATTACAAGTTGCTACGTTGTTTTATTTTGCACCAGGGAGGCATTTCCATGGGTGCTGGATGGATGTTCCCATGCCACACCCATGGATTTTGATGCTTTCCCAGATTTACAAGGTTTTGTAAACCTGGAAATGCATCAAAAGCCTAGACCTCCCCAGGGGTGGCATAAGAGTGGTACAATGGGGAGAAACAGCATTATTTCGCCCCTCTTCTTACTCTTTCTATGTGTGCTGCATTTTGCAGCACACATAGAAGGAGGAAATCCCCTCCATTGATTGTTTTTGTTCAGGAAGGTGTCCCTTCCTGCACAGAAACAATCACCACAATGCAGGCATCCTTGCACCATGGTGCAAGCCTGGTGGAGCAAGGCACTTGCTGCGCTGCCCTGCTCCATAGATCTTGTAAATATTGTTCCCAATTTCTAACAGGTCCTTGAAGCAGTGCCACAATAGGCTCCTGGATATGGTTGGTCCACTAGCTTGCATAATTGACATGTCTGTGGAAGCATATATTAGAGTACTTCTTTTGGACATGGACTTATTGATGAGTTCGAGCCAAAGAGCTCTAGTTTTGATGGGCAATGTATTGCGGGCCTGAAGGTGGAAAGGAGGAAGATGGTGTTAAGAAAGATTCACCACAAATTACGTAATCTAGCAACAAAGAAAGTGAGTGAAAATCTAAAAATATTATTGTTTTGGAAGGATATGGTCAAGAGCCTGAGGCCACTTTCACTGCCCTAGATAAGGCTCAGAATATAATGGACAGAGTTCTTAGTGGGAGTGTTTTTGGCAGGGCTGGCACAAGGGGACTTGTTGTTGACAGGTGTTTCCAGAGGTCCCACTGTAACAGTTAGAGACAAAGAAGCTTTGGAAGAGGTTACCAAGCCGGCACAGGATCTTCATTCTACCCTCAGAGGGGTCGCTTTCAGTGAGGAAGAGGAAATAAGTTCAGTGGTCAGGGGCCATCAGGCTTCCATTGTGAGTGTAGTGTTTTCTTCTTTCCAAGGACAAGTAGGTGGTCAACTAAAGTATTTAACAAACATATGGAAAATTGAAACCCAAGATCCATGGGTACTGAAAAGATTCAGGGATTCAAAATAGGGTTACCTTTTCTATATATCCCTCCAAGGGAATTTGTATTGAACACAGACCAACAAAGGGTGGAAAAGGAATGAATAAAGAGTATGTTGGAGAAAGGCGCATTTGTTTAGTTGAACAAGAAAGTTTTGGTGAGTACTTTTTTCCTGGGACAGAAAAAAGACAAAGTATGGAGACCTGTTTAAAATTTAAAAGAATTGAACAAGTTTCTACTGTACAGACATTTCACAATGAAGTTTATCCATCTTTTTAGGGACATGTTATTGAAAAATGATTGGTTGGTAAAGTTGGACCTGAAAGATGCTTACTTTATGATACCAATGGCAAAGGACAGTCAGCCCTTCTTTCAGTTCATTTGGAAAAATCGAATATATTAGTTTTTTTGCCTTCCATCTGTCTTAAGCAACTTGGTGTTTCACCAAGGTATTCAGGGAAGTAGTACCTTAACTGAGAGAGAGAGGGATTTGAATGATCATTTACCTAGACAATATTGTGATTATATCTAAATGTTTGAATCAACTTCTGCAGGAGTTGGAGGTGGTAACTAATTTGCTGGAAAGCTTGGACTTTATTGTGAACAGGGAAGAATCGGTGTTGATTCCGAAACATACTTTGGAGTTTCTGGGTTCCCAAATAGACACTGTCAATATGGTTTTGCTCCTACCCGTGAAAACGGTAAGCAGAATAATGAAGGAAATATGTTTTGTGTTGAAACGAGATGTGTTGACTTTAAGAGATGTAGCGAGACTGATAGGTTGTAGAACTATAAATTACTACAGATCAGCAGTGTCTGCTGGACACAGTCAGGTTGATGTTAGAAGTGTGGGAAAGAATGGGTTGTTTTGTAGGGTACTGAAAAGTATAAGATTACGAAGACCTCATAAGGCAAGTGGTTTTGTTGCATGTCAATATGGTTCTATCTTTGTTGATCTCTCATCCTAGTAATAGGTATTTCAGAGTTGAAAAGGCTGACTATAGCAGTTAGAAGCTTTGTTGAGTTAGTTTCTCATCACAGAGTTTCAGATGTGAAGGCTTTAGTGGTGAGCAACATAGTTTATGACCATTTCGGAGTGACATTTGAAATTACTAAAAAAAACTAAGATAATGTTGGAAACTGTTTATTATCCAAAATTTGATGCATGTAAGAAACTGTGGGCCACATTTACAAAGCCCTACGCCATGTTAGTCCCACACTAGTGTCATTTTTGTACGCTAACATGGGCTTAAGGAGGCAATTCCCCTTCACCATATTTACAAAGTAGCGCACTGCTTGCATTGCACCACTTTACACCCCCTTGTGCCACATTATGCCTGCTCCAGGCATAATGTATGCAAGAGGCGCGTTTCCCCACAGGGAAGCCCATAAAAATGGCCAAGTGAAATTTACAGCATTTCATTGTGCCAACGTCATTTTTAAAACCTGCTCAGAGCAGGCATTAAAATGACGTGCCCATTACTTTCAATGGGCCTCCCTTTACTTTGCAGGATTAGCACCACAATAGCACTAATCCTGCAAAATATCACAATAGAGTCATAGATTTTGTAAAGACGGTGCACACATGGTTTTGTTAGGAGGGTACGAAGGTTCAAGAGAAGTGGCGCATCACAGCTGATGCGCCACTTTATTGTAACACTGACTCTGTGTGAGGTAGATTGTATGAATGGAGAGGTATCATTCTGATGGAATGAATCAATTGATGATTTCTTTTGCAAAGCCATTCAAAGCTGTAACTACAGCTGCTATTGTAAGATGGGTGAAGCGGACTATGCACGAAGCAGGTGATGATTTACAAAAATGTAATTTAAAGCACATTCAATGATAGGCGCAAGAGCAAGCCAAGGTTTTTGGAAAGGTGGGTGATTGGAAGACATTATGGAGCGTCTGATTGGTGGAATGCTTCAGTTGAATGCTTCTGTTTTTGCACATCATAATTGTAAACTGATTAAGCATACAGCAAATATGGTTTTAGAGGGCTACCAACATGCATAATGATAGTCTCCGGTTTTGTAATGAAATAGCGATTTTCCCCAAAAATATGTAAGTTAAAAAAAAAAGTGGAAGAAAGTGTTGGAAGAAATTTTCTGTCAGCAATTCTTTCTTGTTTTAGAAAGCAATCAGTAAGATATCATTGAGTAGAGTATGCTTTTATGGAAAAATATGGTATGCAAGTAGAATGATTATAAGAACAGATTAGAGGAAGAAACAAGTTTTGCATGTCAAAGAGAAAGAGGATTCCATGAAGGGTCTATTTATATGTGAAGGAAGTTTCTAATTCTAGATTGTTAATGTTTTATGATGTAATGTGTTCTTTGAAGTGCTGCATGGAGTAACATTAAAGGATACATGCATAATGCTAGCTTCTGTCTCTTTAATGAAAATCAGATTCTCTAGGCACTTTATATGGAGAATCGAGGTTCCCAGTAAATACTGAGACATGCATATTTTAGTACGGATGCCTTTATAGGGAAATAACTTGTAATCAGTGCTATTTATTGCATCTGATACATAATATACCCATCTGTATCAGGTGTTATAAACACCGCACTTAACACAGGGCCACTTTAGTTCATGTGGGGGTTCATTAATGATGCTAATGTCTAAAAATGATCTTAGCATGTCTTACTTTGTGTGAGCAACTCTACACTGCCATTCCCACTTGCATCTGTGATGAATTATTGGCCCATTACTGTAGAACCTCCCAAAATGACCAACCCCTTCATCTATCTGAGGGCCCCTGCCTCTTCTGTTTAGATAATATCTGCTTCCTATGTCAGAGTCAATGCCTGTTTTTATTTTCTGCTGGGATTGGAGGCAGAGAGTTTAGGATGGACTGGGAATGAATGAGAGCAGACCGCTCTGTTCTTCTTAGCTCCTCCAAGTATCAAAAAGAAGGTTTGAAGGCTGTTCTTTCCTCTGGCAGCTGCTCCTGTACCCCTTCCAGGTGGCTAATCCTTGTTAAGTGGCCAGTGGACCTGTTAAACAGCTTTCAATTGCCCTCTAGAGACCAGTTTTGTTAACTCCATTCAGGAATATATATTAACCTGTGGAGGTGAGATAAGTGGCAAAAACATGTTCAAAGTCAGGTGTTGGTGAGGCAGGTCAAAGTACAATTTTACAAACTTAGGGCTCAATTGAGATCTTAGTGGGACACCTGTCATCCCTCCATGGGAGAGTTTACAAGTACTTTGTCAAGACGGCAGAATTCTGATGTGCGTATTTAGATGTGTGGTGGCTGAATCTCCATCCACATTGACAGAGTGTATTCCCTCATGTAACCAGATTCCCGCTGCTAATGCGGTGGACTCCTATGCTGCCTAACACTACTTTGTTACCGTCAGTATAGCGGGATTGCGCTAAACATATTTAGATATCACAGTTGTGCTGGCGTTGTTCTAGCGACAGATCCCTGAGAGCGGGATTCCATTGGGTGACACGTTCAACAGAGGACTATTCCTGTGGCTATTAGATTCTAGCAGCACATACCTGATGCATTTTGGTTGGTTGATAACATCTGCATACCACACTGTACAACACACTCCATTTCAGACCATGATCCTTCACCATTCCACTTCACAATACCATTTTGCTGCAGAAATTGCCACACATAAGTCAGGTTTCCACTTTTTTGTGCCTGTTTATTTTTAATTTGTCTTATTTTACACCTTAACTTGTGGACCTTCTATTTCATTTAATTGTGTATACTCATAATGAGGATAAATCCCCATTTCTTAGAGGGAGAATTATCAGTCATGGTAGATGAAATCATTAGAGTAGAGCCACAATTGTTTGGAGCACAAGTTCAAAATACAACCATATCTCAGAAAAATATCATAGTGAATGCTGAAGTAAACAACCTGTGCACACAAGAGGAAATTAGGAAGAGGTGGAATGACCTGCATGGGAGAGTGTGTTCCCTTGCTGCCAAACATCACATAGAGGCCCAGAAGACTGGTGGTGGTTTTCCCAGCCCCCCCTACAACTTGTATCCTGAGAGGGGAAGGTCTTGCAGATCCTACATCCTGAAGGCTTGACAAGAATCCCTAATGGAATGGAGACTGATAAAATACACCTTTGAACGTCTCACTAAGCATACATTTAATTTTTTCTTATAATTTAGCTCTTGATAATGTG
This sequence comes from Pleurodeles waltl, assembly GCF_031143425.1. NCBI lineage: Eukaryota > Metazoa > Chordata > Amphibia > Caudata > Salamandridae > Pleurodeles > Pleurodeles waltl. Next base: position 1,047,650,747 of record NC_090439.1, on the reverse strand, counting down.
TTTTCCACCTTATACATATATTAATTCAAAATACCATTTATTAATTTGCCTTTCTATGCAAAGTTGTAGCATTATTTTTGTTTCTCTATTTTAACTAATATTTAAAATGTTTTTATCAATATGTGAATTTTTTTCTCAATTGTACATATTCCTTTCTTTCATGTTTGTTTCATTAATTAATGTATTCTGTATAAATTCAGATTATAGGTTTCAATCCCCATCAAGGTTTACAGTATGTCATGGTGCAAGTTAGTGTTTCTACACCTCTGAACAAATTACTGATATGTATACCATATAGGCAAATTCAGTCTATTTACAATGCAGATTTTTACTAGGTATGTTACACTTACACACTTAAAAGTGTTGTTGAAGTTCATTTGAAATGATGCCTTATTTGTGGTGGTTACTAATATTATTGTAAATGTTTTGTATACTATCTCTTTCATCTTACATATAGTCACACTGTCCAAAGTGTAATGTTTTTTCTAATCACTATATTATGCAATGGTGTGAAATGTGATGTGGTATAATTTGCTAGCTTCACATTTACATGATAGATAATTGCTTGATGGTTTCTGCCTCACTAACCAAATTTTGTCATCTACAAATGTTCAATGTATGCCGGTATAGAGAGTGAATACAAGAGCTTTAGTAACAAAAAAATGAGCCATGCGATGTTCATATGATGACTGATGCTATCATTAGCACAAAGTTGTTCAAAGCTCAGCTCATTACCTGGCTAATCCGTTGAATGGTGAACTCCTATTCCTCCACTCCAATGTGCTGTGTAGAAAGTTTGACAAATCTCATGTCTAAGTCATTGTTGTTTTCCAATATTTCAGAACAATATTTTACTTGCTATTGTGAAGAGTTTCTGTGTGTGTATTAAACTGTTGGGAAATTCATGATCAAATAACTGAAAGGTGCAATGATTATATCAATTGTCTCCTACGTTTTAGTTTGTTTCATTTCTTAAGTCAAAAACATTCAATGAACAATTCAGACAACTAAAATTATTCTCATGTTCAATTTATAATAGGTTTAACATCAAGAGCACATGGACCACCATGTGGGTCAAATGTAGGGGATACCTCCACTCGACACCACACCACACCAGGAGCAAGCCTTCAGTGAGGATACCTCTCCTGCAAGTCCAGATGAAGAACAGCCTGGTTAATCCGGTCTCCCAGGGCAGACAATGCCTGTGAGTTTCACTCCGCTGACACCTACACCTCCAACCCCAGCTGTTACCACACCTCATCCTCAGGATACCTCCACTTCCACCTCCAGTTCAGCGAGAACCCAGTGGGATGGGGCACACTGGGTCAAAGGCACACAGAAGTGGGGATAAGGTCCTCTGGTGGGAATCTGTGGGCTAACAAAGGGAGGCACTGGCTTCACTGTCACCCAGTCCACCATTGATCAAGTTTTAGGAGTGATCACTCAGTCCCCAGTAATAATGGGCAAGCGCTCACTGAGCTCCAGGAGATGAAGCACTTACAGAGGGAGCACAATTACTAAATGAAAAATCTTAACTCTAATTTGGGCTCCCGACTGGGGTTTTGCAGGATTGTTTTAACCATATGTGCAGGGCTTTTCCAGTACCATCTTCCCCTATCTGTGGTCCTCCAACATTTGGCCAAAGTACATGTGCCTCAGCCATATAAATGGAGGCCCTGCCACAAAAGGAAACACCTGCACCCATCTCAGTCTCTGCAACTGTGAATCCCCTCCTTAGGAGTGGATGTTCATCTGGACCAGCAGGAGAGGAAGGCAAGACTTCCACCACCACAAGCAAGAGACACAGGACCTAATTTCTCCAGTGTGTGGCTATCATTCCCTCTGTGGACTATTTTATGGACACACGCATTTTTGATACCAGTTGAATTTTGGACAATGGACTTAAAACAATTTAGACACTACTATAATTATCTCTTCCACCATGATTGACATTAAGATTTCTTTGTTTTCTTTGTCCCTTTTTCTTCATCATTACCTATTGTTTGTTTTAAATAAACAAAACATCACACACTCAACTGGTGTTGTATTACATGCTTTAATTTGTCTTTTTGCATGTTCTTGCATACATTTTCAAAAGATACCATCAAAAAGATTGCACATCCATCAAGAGATAACGTAGATAATGCTTTATTCCTCATTAAGAATCAGAAAGACAAAAATCACACATCAAATCACATTTTTTAATTAAATGGTAATGATTATTATATTTTGAAATTATTTAAATACATTAGTACCCATACATCATTGCAATACTTCAGCTTATATTAACCTGTGCAGTTCCATAACTTGGCATCATGGAAGAACAAGATATTGAAAAAAATTACAGATTGAACAGGCAAACTATTCTTGATTCATATCATCAGCTGGAGCCAGATCTTCTGCCTTACAATAGGAACCCTACATCAATAACACCAATAGTGGAAATAATGGTGGCACTCCATTTTGTGCCCGCAGTATCATTCCAACACTGTTGCATTATCTGGTGGAATGTCACAACCAACTTTTAGTGGTATACTGAATTTTATTTTAAATAGCCTGTCATTCCATGGTGAGAAGGTCTGGAAATGGTCTAAACACTTTGGGGCTGATTTAAGAGCCCCTAGCGCCTCTTTGTGCCACATCAGCGTCATTTGTTTTTACACTAATGTGGCCCAATAAGGCCAAAGTCGCTGGACCAAATTTACAAGGTGGCGCAATGTATACATTGCGCCACTTTGTAACCCTTTGCGCTACATTATGCCTGCACCCAGCATAATGTATGCAAAGGCGCGTTCACCAGTTAGGGGGGCCTGAAATAATGGTGCAAACAAATCTAAGAGATTTCTTTGCATCCTTTACTTCAGCGTTAAAAAGAGGCACACCATTATTTATAATGGGCCTCAACGGGCTTTGCAGGATTAGCATCAACATTTCATGCGCTAGTCCTGCAAAGCTCTAAACTAGCATCAAAATTTTTTACACTGGTTCACCTAACTACTGCCATGGTGTGCCGTTTCTCAGATACAGCGCACACATGGTGGATTTAGGAGGGCACTAAGAGGATCAAGAAAAGTAGCACTGGAGTTGGTGCAGCACCACTTTTCTTAAATCAGGCTCTTAGGGTTGTTGGCTTCTACCTGTCCCAGGAATCATATGCATGTGTTGCCTGGTGGGGAGAAGAAAAATAGAAAGCTATTTCTGTACATTTACAGTCCTTTCTTTGATATTTAACACAAATGTCATGTATTTCAAAAAAGTCAATTTCGTTTCTTAACATATCTGTACACTACATATATTAGTCATCTTTAAAGTTCAAAAAACATTTTGGATGTGTCTATTATTTTTATAAAAAAATGTGTAAATAATTATTTTTAAATGCATTATGTACACACTTTTTTTCATTTTTTTACCATCAAATTGGAAGTATAAAAAACGCTACACTTTCACATTTAACAATAGTGACACAAGATATAATATTGTTTTTGTTCAAATAAAGGTGTAACAATGGCATTATGGGGGTTATTCCAACTTTGGAGGAAGTGGTAATCCGTCCCAAAAGTGACGGTAAAGTGACGGATATACCACCAGCCGTATTACGAGTCCATTATATCCTATGGAACTCGTAATACGGCTGGTGGTAAATCCGTCACATTTGGGACGGATTACCACCTCCTCCAAAGTTGGAATAACCCCCTATGTGTATGTGAACAAACTAGCCACCATTTTGAGTGGTGGTGATGCACTTTACATTCAGAAATGTACTATATCTGAAATGTGGGGCGCCTGACATTGCTGTCAGAATATTTCTAATCAGATGGCCTTCAGCAGAAGTTGTCCGGATAGTAGGTGTAAAACTCCAAGATGGAAACACGATTATAACTTGTGCCCTCGCCATGCACTGCTAATTAAGCCCATATATCGGAAGGTTCATAACATCTTTGATAACATCAATGATAAAATCAATGTACCATTTACAGTCCGTCATTAGCAGAAATCAAGGAAAATCCAAATTTGTATATTTCAGTAGTAAAATACCCTGCTCTATGGGCTACCGAGCACCTAACTCACGGATGACTTACATGTTATGAAAGGGGAGTTTAAGGCTTGGCAAAGGAGTTATATTGCAGAGTGAATAAATTTTGCATATTCATGAATTTTAATGGTTGCGTGCACAAATTGAAGCACTGTAACTGGCTGACAAATTACAGGTCCCCAGAGCTGAAATTTAAATGATAATTGGCGTAAGGGGTCAGGGTGGAGGTACCCTGAACCCAGGGGTGTGACATAGGGATGTTTTAGGGCCAAATTATGGTGGTCATTCTGACCCTGGCGGTCTTTGACCGCCAGGGCGGAGGACCGCGGGAGCACCGCCGACAGGCCGGCGGTGCTCCAATGGGGATTCCGACCGCGGCGGTAAAGCCGCGGTCGGACCGGCACCACTGGCGGGGTCCCGCCAGTGTACCGCGGCCCCATTGAATCCTCCGCGGCGGCGCAGCTTGCTGCACCGCCGCGGGGATTCCGACCCCCCCTACCACCATCCAGATCCCGGCGGTCGGACCGCCGAGATCCGGATGGCGGTAGGGGGGGTCGCGGGGCCCCTGGGGGCCCCTGCAGTGCCCATGCCACTGGCATGGGCATTGCAGGGGCCCCCGTAAGAGGGCCCCTACATGTATTTCACTGTCTGCTGTGCAGACAGTGAAATACGCGACGGGTGCAACTGCACCCGTCGCACAGCTTCCACTCCGCCGGCTCGATTCCGAGCCGGCTTCATCGTGGAAGCCTCTTTCCCGCTGGGCTGGCTGGCGGTCTGAAGGCGACCGCCCGCCAGCCCAGCGGGAAAGTCAGAATTACCGCCGCGGTCTTTCGACCGCAGAACGGTAACCTGACGGCGGGACTTTGGCGGGCGGCCTCCGCCGCCCGCCAAGGTCAGAATGAGGGCCTATGGGTTTAAAATTATTTGTTTACCCAGCGTGATATTTGCGAATATCCTTGAATATTCTCAAATAACCTTGACTGTTTGAGGAAATTCAAGGATATTCTCGAATATTTGAGGATTTTCTGGAATATCCAAGGATACTCGAGAATATTCAGGAATCTGAAAAAAAAACATTCACAGACTCATTCATGCACTAATTCATTTGCTCATACATGAAGAGACTCATATGCCCACTCACACACTCACCCCTCATGCACCCATTCACAACCACTCATAGACTCACACACCCACTTGCAGACCCACTCAGACACTCACGCACCCACTTCAGCCACTGACAGAGACAGGCTCTGTGGCAAGCCCACGGAGGCACAACCAAAGGCCTTGTGTGGCGTGGGGTTGAGGGTTATAAGGGCTTTGCTGCAGCAACTTGCCACAGGCCCTGCAGCCAACCTCCATTGCGCATGGCCACAGGCCATGTGCGGCAGTGGTTGGATTGACATATAGTAATTAAAATTACTTTACATTAAAAAACTATAGAAACTGTCTGAAAAAAACAAAGGTTATAGTTAGGTTCAGAATGTAATCGTATAAAGCCATAGAAATTCAGCAGTCATAGTTAGAGTTATTTCAAGTAACTATAACTGGTGCCCTAAGGTAACTATAACTCACACCCTTGCCATGTACAGTTTTGCTGTCAAAAATTTTACTGCAAATATTACATTGATATTATGAAAGATGTTATAAAAGATGTCATCAATGATATAATTTGTGGAGTAATTAGCTGTGCATGGCAAAGGTGCAAGGTATAGTTATCTTAGGTCACAAGCTATAGTTACCTGTGCCTGTGTGCGGTGAGGGTTGGCCGCAGGCCCTGCAGCCAATCCCTTATTACCACCCAATCCGGTGCCTACCTACTGGCAGCCTAGATTCCATTGAAAAAGTGTTTTTTAACTTGGCCATATCTTTGGCACTCTTTGATGAATGTTCATGAAATTTTCCCCAAAACGTGGTCAAGTTGGGTCTTTTTTGTGCATGAAAAGTTGTGGGGTGATCTGTCAAGGGGGCTGAGAAAATGGGGGGCCAAGAAAAGTGTTTTTCCTATGTTAATTACCATAGGGCTTTTGAACACACCTCCAGCCCAAACCCCTGGACAGAATTACACCAAATTTGGCAGAAAGGTAGCTTCTTGTCCAAAAAACATACTTTTTGTTATTTGGTATGAATCCATTAGGCAGATTTCAAGCTATTAGAAAAAATCAAAATTTGAATATCTAGAAGCACAAATATTTTGTGACTAATTTGTGAATGCACACCTGGGCAGAAGTGTAGTGATTGTCTGGCCACAATCTGAGAAGAAAAAAGATTCACAAACTCACAGAGACTCTCTTGCACACACTTAGAGACCCAGTCAGACAACCATGCACCCACTCGGAGACCACTGATGTACTCATGCACCTACGTACAAATCGACTGAGGTACTCATGCACCCACTCACAGACCCACTCAGAAAGTCTTGCACCTACATACAGACCCAGAGACTTTTGCACCCAGTAAGCGAGCCACTCAGGCACTCATACACACACTCACAGACCCACTCAGAGACTCATGCACCCACTCACAGATCCACCCAGAGACTCATACGCTCACTCACAGACCCATTCAGAGATTCATGCACCCACTCACAGACTCACTTAGAGACTCATGCACCCACCAACAGACCCACAAATCTATTTACCCAATCACATCCCCAATGAGGTACTCAGGCACCCACTCACAGATCTTCTTAGAGACACATACACCCACTCATAGACCCACTGAGGTACTCATGCAACTACTTACAGATCCACTGAAGTACTCATGCACCCACTTACAGACCCACTCAGAGATTCATGCACCCACTCACAGACCCAATGAGTCATGCACACAAGCACAGCCCCAGTGAAGTATTCATGCACCCACTCACAGACCCACTGATGTGCTCATGTACAGAGTAACAGGCCCATTAAGTTACCTCTGCACCCACTCACATACCCACCCAGATACTCATGTTCCCATTCACAGACCCACTCAGAAAGTCATGCACCTACACACAGACCCAGAGACTTATGCATCCATTCACAGGAATTCATGCACCCACTCACAGATCCACTCAGAGACTCATGCATCCATTCACAGACCCACTCTGACACTCATGCACCCACTCACAGACACACTCAGGCATTCATGTACCTACTCACAGACCTACTCAGAGATAATACACCCACTCAGAGACCCACTCAGACACTCATGCACCCATTCACAGACCCATTCAGAGACTGATGCACCCACTCACAGACCCAGAGTCATGCACACACTCACAGATCCACTGAGGTACTCATGCACCCACTCACACACTCACTCAGAGACCCATGCACCCACTCACAGACTAACTCAGAGACTCATGCACCCACTCACAGACACACTTAGGCATTCATGTCCCTACTCACAGACCTACTCAGAGATAATACACCCACTCAGGCACTCATGCACCCACTCACATACCCATTCAGAGACTGATGCACCCACTCACAGACCCAGAGTCATGCACACACTCACAGATCCACTGAGGTACTCATGCACCCACTCACACACTCACTCAGAGACCCATGCACCCACTCACAGACTAACTCAGAGACTCATGCACCCACTCACAGACCCACTTAAACATTTATGCACACACTCACATACCCATGCATCCACTCACAAAATAATTTACACAGTGATACTCCCAGTGTGATGCACAGAATCACTTATGCATTTATGATTTTTTTATGTGGTGGTTGACATTGAATGCCAGCTTTTGTTTTGTGTATTTGTAACTTATTGACAAATTTTTAAAAGTATAAATAAAGTGATTTTACTTTAGGTTGGCTCAGTGAAGAGCCTTTATATTTATCATGTCTGGATGACAACTACACAGAAAACAGGATGCAGTGTTTCAAGTTGCTGAGAAACACCCCGTTGCCTTTCTCTCTAAAGTGAAGTCCATCACTTCTATATATTCCATTCATATTGAAGGACAAGTTGTTGTTGTAGATAGAGCCTATGGTAAGGTCCCTTAGAAATGCAGAAACAGTTTATTGACATGTTTCCTCGCTTTGTCCATCTATGGACTGAATTCAGTTGACCACTTCCATGTTTGCCTTTTAAAAATTACAGGTATGAAAGGTGGCCTGGAAGCCCCAGCCTTTTGGACCCACCACATATACATTAATGGTATGCAACATCTTCCTACCATATTCCCAGGATGATGGACAGCTTACTTGAAGGAACCCCGTGAGTGTTTCCCACCGATTTTGGAGATGCGTTCTTGAAGCACAGGACTATGATCACATCTACATCACACAAAGAAGCACTTCATGAGTGGAATGGGGTTAAGTAGGTATAGGGGGTAGGCCACAGGGCCAAAACCATTGAAATTCAGCACTTACAGTTAGACTTATTTCAAGTAACTAAAGTAACTATAACTTGTGCCTTTGCCACGCACAGTTTTCTTATCAATGTTTTTATTGCAAATGTTGCAGTGATAATATCAAAGTTGCCATAGAAGATGTCATCAATGATGTGTGTAGAGTAATTAGCTGCACATGGCGAAGACACAAATTATAGTTCCCTTAAGAAGCAAGTTATAGTTACAAAGTAAAAACTCCAACTATTACTGCAGAATTTCTATGGTTTTCTATAAGTAAATTCAGAACCTAGCTACAGTATAGTGTCTCTCTAACCTTTGTTTTTTTCAGTGAATTTCTATGGTTTTCAACACAAAGTCAATTTAATTACTATATGTTAATTCAAATACCCCCAGGATCTGCAGCCAAGCCCTCATAATCCCAAAACTCCATGCCGTGCACAGCCTTTGGCGATGCACAGTGGGGCTTTGCCACAGGCCCTGTCTCTGATAGTGAATCTGTGAGTGTGTGCATGAGTGTCCAAGTGGGTCTGAAAGTGGGTGTGTGAGTCTATGAGTAGGTCTGAGTGGGGTCATGAGTGTGTGAGTGGGTGCATGAGTCTCTGAGTAAATGTATGAGTGAATGAATTAGTGTATGAATGAGTGTGAATTTTTTAAAAATTGTTTTGCATTTTCTCGTTCAAGAATATTCGGGAATATTCTTGAATATTCGTGAATATTGCTCATAGGAAGAAAAATCATTTTAAACCCATAATTTCACCCTCAAACACCCCTTTATCACACCCATGGCATCAAGGTACCTCCAGCCTGACCCCTTACACCACCTATAATTTCTATTTTCAGCCGCTGTGCCCTCTTCCATAACATAAAATGGTGGCTGCATCTTTCTACTCAGGTTGTGGCCAGCCAATTACAGTGCTTCTATTTGCGCATACAATTGCGAAAATTCACGAATATGCACGATTTATTCACGGCCAGAGATATACAAATTTGGATTTTCCTTAACTTCCAAATATCCAAATAGTTGTGTTCAAACCTCCCACGGGAATTACCATGGGAAACACATGTTTTTTGACACCCCACCAAAACTTTCCAAGCGCAACAAGAATCACTGGCACACTTTAAAAAAAAATAGTGAAGATTCGTCAGTCAAAGCCAAAGATATCAGCAAGTCAAAAAATACTTTTTCTATGGAAACATGGTCCTAACTCTAGCTGCATACTGGTGACCGCCAGCAGTTATAGTTAGGATCTTTTTTCCATAGATGAAGCATTTGTTTGTTTTGCCAATAACTTTTAGGCCATTGGATGAATCTTCATGAACAATAATGTGTGGAATTCAGATTTCAGTGAATATTTATTTGAGCATCAATTAGTAAAGTGCCTTGATTTGTTGATTGTTTTGATCTTTGTTTCCAGCACACTTCAGAATAATAAAAAATGCATAATTTTGGCTTTCATAACTTCTGATATATTCTAAAATATGTGTACAATTCATTTACAGGTAACTTTGTTGTGGGTTACAAAAAGTGACACACTATAGCCAGGCCTTTCCTTTCACAGTCATTGTACCCATCAGGATTGTTGCATACTGGACTTTAAAACTCTTCTCACTTTGTATTCACAGAAAGAAAAGTACACACCAATCACCATGTTAAAAGACCGAGCAGCAATTTCTCAGAAGACATAGCCTGACTGTGAGACAACAGGGCAGATTGCAGAGGCCCCCTAACTTTATGCCCCCATTTTTCACCTTTTACTGGTGTTTTCCTGACTCTCATGGTGCCTAGGGCACTTCTAACTAACAGTCCCAGGGCTGTGGTCTGTTTAAAATGAGTATGCAAATTAGGCTAACTATAATTGGTGGTATCAAGCTACCTATAAGTCCCTAGCATATGGTAGGGCATGTAGGTTTAGGGACCCCAGCATAGGTAGTGAGGTGCTCAGTGTCCTTTTAAAGGCAGGCCTGCCTTGTTGGCTGCTTTTAAACTAATGTTATTTCGACTTTGGAATTAAAATTACCTTATTTTTATATAAGTCACCCCTAAGGTGTGCTCTAAGTGCTCCCAGGGTTGGGTGCCATGTTACTATAAGTAGGGACCTTATAATAATTCTTTTATAAGCCCTGGTGAGGTGAAATAGCCAAATTTGTTGTTCCCTCACTGTAGTGAATGGCCTCCATAGGCTAAAATGGGGAGACTTTGTTTCAATTAAAAAGGTCCCCATAAGAGCCAGATGTCTTGAGTTTGGTATCACTTTAATTGTTATAAAAAATCCCACAACTTGCCATTGTTGGATTTAATATAAATAGTTCAGGTAAAGAGTTTTAAAGCGCTACCTGAAAGTTGCCAACTTCAGCTCTGTAGTGCCCTTTACTGATCGGCCAGCCTCTGGCAGCCTGGCCAGACTACGTTAATGAGGTGTGAAGTGGCCTGGGCTGAACACAAAGGATGTGCCTGGGGGAGGAGATCTGCCTCAGCAGATGATGAAACAGGATGGGAGGAGAGCAGCCACATTGATCTTCAAAGGCAGAGAAGGCCATTTGGAGCACCTCAGGACCTCCCACATTTCGTGCCACCCCACATAATTAGATGCCCTCTTGATTAGATTCGGAGAGGGCAGGAGAGGGGTGTGTTTAAGATTTTTAGCCACACCGGTAGATGGACTCAGCCAGATCTAACCTCCAGAGATCAGTTTTAATGATGTTGGATATTTGAAGAATGTTTCTCCCTGGGATAGAGTGTGGTCCCACTTCCCAGGAAGTGGTCATCCAAGGGGGAAGTGGCTTCGCTGTGACTGGACAACCAGACCCCCCCTGCTTTTTACTCCAGGACCCAGGATAATTATGGCAGAGCAGCACCCACAGCCAGGATCCCTACAAGGAACAAAACAAAGAAGAAGAAAGACTGCCCTGCTTGACCCCTGACCTGCACCTGGACACTGCATTCTGAAGGACTGTACCAGCTGCAGACTTGGGCTTCACCACTAAAAGGACTTTACCTGTCTTCTACTGCTTCAAGAAGGGGCTCCCTTTTTGCTACAGGTACAAAGGAACTACCCAGAGTCCTCTGCATCAAGCCCTGCAAGCAGACCCTAGCAGACCAATGTCCAGTGGCCATTTGAGGATTCTGACCAGGTGAATTCTGGGACTTGTAGTCCGTAATTCCGAGGAGCAACTCAAAAAAGCTCATGGAACCTTGGATCAAATTGTGGACACTTCAAGGACCCAATAAAGACCTCTGGAAGAAGATCCAGAAGTTTGGAGATGTTTGTAGAAACTCCATAAATTGAAGAGGTGCATTGTGGGAGTTGTAGTCCCAGACCTCAAGAGGCAAACCGGAGCCTCTGAACCCTTGGCTGGTGCTGTGGACCACTTTCCTGAATCAAGAAACACTTCCAAAAGTAAGTGTAACAGTGTTACCTTGTGGGTGACCTGAACTGCAGACTTTGTTCCTGTCCAGTCTGACCTTTTTTTTTAACCCTATGAGCACTAGTTGCTTCTATGCACTAGAAAACATTAATTCTTCAAAAATTAATATCTCTGGTTCCCCTTATCCGATTTTGTTCGTTTTGGTGTCAAATTCAAGATAAATATATTTCCTATTGTTATAAAGTGGTTCTGGATTTTCAAACTGTTTCCTGTGTTTTATTCCATTACTGTTTTGTAATACTTGAATGCTCTACACACTCTAGCCCTCATTATGACTTCGGTCATCTTTTCCTAAGCTCCCTGAAGCCGCAGGTGCCAGAAGACCACCAGCGTTAGTGGTCTTCTGTTCGTCATGTTAAGAGTACTGAAGGATTTCCACCACAATTTGTGCATAAATTCTCCAGTAGTCGTACTGGCGGTTGGAGGCGCAGAGGCGGTTCCGTCGCCATCACCGCCACACCGCCACACCAAGAGGACTCTGCCTGCCATATTATGAGCAATAGTACGGCGTGGCGGTGTCCTGATGGCGGGGTGGTGCCGGCGGTGGAAGCGCCTGTTCCTGTTCCCAGACGGACCACCTCCTCGCCGGACACGGTAAGTCAATCGTCCAACAGGGGACAGGCGACGACTTTGTGTGTGCGTGTGTCAGAAGGTGTTGTCTGCGTGTGTGAATTTAAGTGTATATGCATGTGTGTATGGGTGTTTGATTGCATGTTTGAATGTGTGTGTGTGTATGCATGTGTGTATGGGTGTTTGAATGCATGTGTGATTGCTATAATGAGTGCGTGTTGGAATGTTTGTGTGAATGCATGTCTGTGGTGCGAGTGAATGAGTATATATATGCGTTTGAATGAATGAGTGTATGTATGCATGTGAGTGAATGAGTGTATGTATGCATGTGAGTGAATGCATGTATGTGAGTGTTGGTGAATGAGTGTATGTAAGTGTTGGAGAATGAGTGTATTCGGGGTGCGTGTGGGTGTATGCGGGGAGGGTAGGGTGGGAGGAGGGGGGTGCTGTCATAGAAGGGGTGGGTGGGGAGGAGGGTGGTGTTGTAAAGGGGGTGAGGGAGGGGGGTGTTGTCATGGAAGGGGGTATTGTAATTGCAGGGGGGCTTGGGGGAGGGGGTGCTGTTATGGACAGGGGGTGGGGAGAGGGGTTCTGTCATGGAAAGGGGGTTGGAGGGTATTGTAATTGCAGGGGGGGTTGGGGGAGTTGTCTGCCAGTGTCAGGAAAATAATTTACAGTCACCGGTAGCCTTTCCGCCAGGGTTATCGTGGTGGTGTTAGGGCTGTGGAAACTGTGGGGGAAGGAGACTCGTGATACCGCTTGCGATCTCCAGTGGACCACAGGGTCAGAGATGCTGATCTCCGGCCAGGCTGTCCTACCGCTCTGGAGGTACCAGCGAGATGTGGAGGTTTGGCAGAGGCCAAACCGCCACACTCATAATGTTGCGTCCTTCACTGCTGGCCTGTCGGTGGTGAGACCGCCACTGCGGCCCTGGCGGTCTTCAGACCGCCAGGGTCCTAATGTGGGCCTTTGTCTCCTAAGTTAAGCCTTGTTGCTCGTTGCCAAGCTACCAAGGGTTAACCTGGGGTTAATTTATTGAGACCTAAGTAGACCTAAGTGGGGGTTAGTGGCCTATTGCTAGGTATGGGTACTTACCTGGCCTTACCAATAATCCACTTTCCAACACTGACATTTGACCTATGTCCTTAAAGCACATCAAATTTGACCAGATAAATGCAAAATTTAAAGGCATCTTTCTTTACTGCTCATTCACCTTCTGAAGCCCAGGCCTTTCACGACCTACAAAAAATCAAGTCATGACCTACCAGTGGGTTGTGACCAGCAGTTTGGGAAATGCTGTTCCAGAGTGATTCTTAAGAATGTTTTTGCAAAATGATGCTCAAATAGTCATTTCCCAGCATATGTTATACATAAATTTTATAACAAGCAATAGGCTTTGAAAAGGCACCCTTGTACTTTCATGGTATGCCAATCAAACCTGACTCTCCTCAAGTACTGAAAGCTCCCCTGCTTGAAAGGTAAGGCTGAGTAAAAGGCTTAGTGGTGTTTTTCAGTACAATGTCTCCGCGAAAATATTTTTAAAAATGTGTTGTTTCAGTACCTTTGTGTTCTGTCTCAGCAAGCAAATATCTTTACCATCCAATGAAGGCTGTCTTTTTAGTAAATGTAAAACTTCAAAGAGGCCAAGGAGCTCATCTTGACTCTTTATTCTACAGCGAATACCTGGGAGAAAGGTGCAAGCATCAGGGCAAGCTGTTTTTTCATCATAGTGAACTTAGTCCCATATTTTTATGCTTCGTAGGGTAGGGCAGAGCAGCAAGTCAACTTGATGTGCTGCCCTGTGTAACAGGTAAAGGGCAGCAATGTTCCATATTTATCTAATAGTGCACATTCCCTTCATTTCCCTCTGCACTGCCCTTTAGGCAGCCTATTGCCAATTGTTAGAAATAGGGTCTTTGGTTGGTAGTCAGGTTACCCCCTGTCCAAGCAAGGACCCTCACTCTAGTCAGGGTAAAGGAGAATCACCCTCAGTTAACTCCCGCTCACCTCCTTGGTAGCTTGGCACAAGCAAGCAGGCTTAACTTCAGTGAAAACACCACAAAATGACAAAACACAGGTTTAGAAAAATAGGTGATATTTATCTAAACAAAACAAGACCAAAACAACAAAAATCCAAAATACAAAAGTCAAGTTATTAATTCTAAAAGCAGAAGAGTCTTAAATTCTTGATAAAAATGTAAAAACACTGTTAGCATTGAAAAGCACCTGGGTAGCGCCAAAATACCACGCAGGGGCAAGTGTGCATCGGAAAAGGCTAGCGATGCGTCGATTTCTCACCCGCAAGCAAGACCGTTTGTCGTTTCTCATCCTCCGGTCAGGTTGGTGAGCGTTGTTTTTCTTCTCCGCAGGAGAGCGATGAATCAATCTGGGCAAGCACTCGGATCCGGACAGGCTTGCGTCGTTTTTCTGCACCCAGTGAGGTTTGCGTCGAAAATCCTGCTAGACCGTATCAGCAAAACCGTGCTATTTTGATTAGAACATTATAAGCCTCCATCAGTGAGTGTTGCATGTCGTTTTTCCAGCTGCATGCGTCGGTCTTCCAACCGCTGCAGGTGGAGTGTCGATTTCTGCTGCGAAGCTGGCGGTGCATCGTTTTTCAGGTGCGTCTCGAAAGGTGCGTCGATATATTCCCCACACAGCGGTCTGTGCGTGGATTTTCAATCTTGGTCTGCCAGCTTCGCCTGTCAAGGCCCCAGGAATTGGATAGGGCACCACTTGGCAGGGCAGGAGAAGTCTTTGATGGCCCTGAGACTTCAACAACAGGAGAACTCAGGACAAGCCCTTGGGGATTTCTTCACAAGCAGGAATGCACAACAAAGTCCAGTCTTTGTCCCCTTGCACAGGCAAAAGCAGCAACTGCAGGATAGCTCCACAAAGCACAGGGCAGGGCAGCACTTCTCCTCAGCTCTTCTCCAGGCAGAGGTTCCTCTTGATGTCCAGAAGTGATCTAAAGTCTGTGGTTTTGGGTGCTCTCCTTATACCCATTTTAGCCTTTGAAGTAGGCCTATTTCAAAAGAAAGTCTCTCTTGTTTGTGAAATCCTGCCTTGGCCAGGCCCCAGACACACACCAGGGGGTTGGAGACTGCATTGCGTGAGGGCAGGCACAGCCCTTTCAGGTGTAAGTGACCACTCCTCCCCTTCCTCCTAGCACAGATGGCTCATCAGGATATGCAGGCTACACCCCAGCTCCCTTTGTGTCACTGTCAAGAGAGAGGTGCAAATAGCCCAAATGTCAGAGAGGGAATCCACAAACAGGCAGAGTCACAGAATGGTTTAAGCATGAAAATGTACACTTTCTAAAAGTGGCATTTTCAAACACACAATCTCAAAATCAACTTTACAAAAAGATGTATTTTTAAGACCCCAAACTCCCCATCTATCTGCTCCCAAAGGGAATCTACACTTTAATCATTTTTAAAGGCAGCCCCCATGTTAACCTAGGAGAAAGATAGGCCTTGCAACAGTGAAAACCTAATTTGGCAGTATTTCACTGTCAGGACATATAAAACACATTAGTATATGTCCTACCTTAAACATACACTGCACCCTGCCCATGGGGCTACCTCGGGCTTACCTTAGGGGTATCTTACATGTAAGAAAAGGGAAGGTTTAGGCCTGGCAAGTGGGTACACTTGCCAAGTCGAATTAGCAGTTTAAAACTGCACACACAGACACTGCAGTGTCAGGTCTGAGACATGATTACAGGGCTACTAATGTGGGTGGCACAACCAGTGCTGCAGGCCCACTAGTAACATTTGATTTACAGGCCCAGGGCACCTCTAGTGCACTGTACTAGGGACTTACCAGTAAATCAAATATGTCAATCATGGAAATCCAATCAACAATACAATTTACACAGAGAGCATATGCACTTTAGCACTGGTTAGCAGTGGTAAAGTGCTCAGAGTTTTGGAGCCAACAAAAACAGGTCAGAAGAAATAGGAGGCAGGAGGCAAAAAGATTGGGGATAACCCTGCATAATGAAAAAGTTCAACACCAATGCAGGCACCCTTGCACCATCCATGGTACAAGGGTGCCTGCATTACATGCAAGATTGTTTTTGTGCAGGATTGGACACCTTTCTGTAGAAAAATGCTGAGAGGCTTTTTCTTCTTTCTATGTGTGTTGCAAAATGCAGCACACATAGAAAGGGGAAAGAACGAGGAGAAATAAACATATTTCTCCTTGTTATGCCTCTCCTGGTAAGGAGGTATCTTTTTGGTACATTCCCAGTTCTTGCATATCTAGAAATGTGTCACAATCCATGGAGCACCCATGCATCATCCATGACAGTGCCTCCCTGGTGCAGAGTAATGTAACACAGAGATGTGCACTGTGTTATATTACTCGAGATTTAAGAAGCTACGAAAGGCCACGAAAGGTGGCCTTGTGTGGCTTTATTCATCTCACTTGAGGTTTGAATCACTCTTGCACCACGTTGCTTGGTGTAAGAGCGGCACAAACCAGGCCAGAAATATGGCCCTTAGTTTTCAGCACTGAAGTCATAACCCTCCATTGTGAGATAGGTTTATAGATCTTGTTTAAAGACAGCTTTGGCTGTCTGTTGTCAAAGACTTATTGCCTACAATACAATACTGTTTTTCACATTGTAAGTGGCAGGCCTTGCAATTAGTAAGAGCAGTGGCGGGCAGTGTTCCATTAGAGAGCTCTGAGGTCCGTTTGCACATCCACCTACTCTTATGTAGGACACTGTCTGACTGTGAGTGTTCTAAACACTTTAACTGTATAGGTCTGTCTGAGTTGCTAGCTCAGCCAGACATGCAGCTTTTACATTTGTTCTACTCTTACTCTATTGATCTAAAACTGTGAATTGCCTAGCATTAGATTCTAGGACTGGTGGCACCTTCAACAACTGTCAATGATCATAATTGTTTCAGAGCAGATTAGCTAGGACAGCACCATATCTACTAAGACATAGGCCCCCATTACAACCCAGGTGGTCGGTGTTAAAGCGGCGGTAATACCGCCAACAGGCTGGTGGAAAAAAAATGGGATTACGACCACGGCGGAAACCGCCAAGATAGACAGCCACTTTAACACTCTGACCGTCACGGCGGTACAGACAAACTGCATGGCGGTCACTGCCAACAGTCAGGCGGAACATAATGTACTGCCCACACTATTATGACAGGCCATTCCGCCACCTTTTCCGGGGCGGATTCCACGCAAACAAAAACACAGCGAAAACACTCACCTCTACACAACCCATGAGGAACCAGGACGCCATGGAGCCTGAACTCCAAATACTCCCTGTGATTGTCTTTCTGCTCCTCTACCAGGAGCACGACCGACGGCGGCGACGACCACGGTGCGTACTTCACCTACAACACAGGGGAGGGCAAAGAGAGTGACACACACATGCAACACGCAACACCCCCACCCCCACCCCCACCCACTACAACACACACACCAATATATGCTGAAACATTACATTTACACCCCCCAAACCCCCTGGAAGAACGCAATGACAAAAGGAAATGAGTTGAACGATTGTAATCATGTAAAATCCATTAATCAAAATTTTATATACTCTATAAACAAATATGTACACCAAGAATTCAAGTCCAGGTACTGCACCAATATAGTCCGTGGACCACTGGGCCCAAAATGCATGGGCGAGGCCCACACAAGATACCCGATCGAAACGGAGAGAACACTGCAGGGGCATCAGATCGAAAAAAAGCAGGCACCACAGGGGGAAGGGAAGGGGGGGCACCTCAGCCGGCTGAGTGCACGACGCCAGCTCGAAGAGGGGGCTCCATGCCCTTTGATGTGTCCTGGGGAGTGCAAAGCCACAGTCTCTCAAGTCTCTCCAATGGGTGGTTTGCCCACTGCTTTATCCTGGGGGGTGCAAAGCCACAGTCTCTCAAGTCTCTCAAGTGGGTGGTTTGCCCACTGCTGCATCCTGGGGAGTGCAAAGCCACAGTCTCTCAAGTCTCTCAAGTGGGTGGTTTGCCCACTGCTTTATCCTGGGGAGTGCAAAGCCACAGTCTCTCAAGTCTCTCGAGTGGGTGATTTGCCCACTGCTTGATCCTGGGGAGTGCAAAGCCACAGTCTCTCAAGTCTCTCAAGTGGATGGTTTGCACACTGCTTTATCCTGGGGAGTGCAAAGCCACAGTCTCTCAAGTCTCTCAAGTGGGTGGTTTGCCCACTGCTTTATCCTGGGGAGTGCAAAGCCACAGTCTCTCAAGTCTCTCGAGTGGGTGATTTGCCCACTGCTTGATCCTGGGGAGTGCAAAGCCACAGTCTCTCAAGTCTCTCAAGTGGATGGTTTGCACACTGCTTTATCCTGGGGAGTGCAATGCCACAGTCTCTCAAGTGGATGTCTTCCTCCACTGGTTCTGGAGGGGGCTTGGTGCCCAGACTACTTCATCCTACCAAGGACAGAGGTAGTGGATGTGATACTCCACTGGTTCTGGAGGGGGATTTGTGCCCAGACTACTTCATCCTACCAAGGACAGAGGTAGTGGAAGTGATACTCCACTGGTTCTGGAGGGGGCTTGGTGCCCAGAGTGCTTCATCCTGCCAAGGACTGAGGTAGTGGATGCCTTTCTCCACTGGTTCTGGAGGGGGCTTTGTGCCCAGAGTGCTTCATCCTGCCAAGGACAGAGGTAGTGGAAATGATACTCTACTGGATCTGGAGGGGGCTTGGTGCCCAGAGTGCTTCATCCTGCCAAGGACTGAGGTAGTGGATGCCGTTCTCCACTGGTTCTGGAGGGGGCTTTGTGCCCAGAGAGCTTCATCCTGCCAAGGACTGAGGTAGTGGATGCCTTTTTCCACTGGCTCTGGAGGGGGCTTTATGCCCAGAGTGCTTCATCCTGCCAAGGTCAGAGGTAGTGGAAGTGATACTCCACTGGTTCTGGAGGGGGCTTTGTGCCCAGAGTGCTTCATCCTGCCAAGGACTGAGGTAGTGGATGTGATACTCCACTGACGGTGGGGCAACATGGAAGCTGCCCAGGCCCCTGGAACTGACCACCAGCTTCGTAGGAATGACCACTGGGGATGGCAGCCATGTCTGCCGTGGTGCCACTGCCTCAGGATGTGGCGTGGCCGCTGTCGGGGCTGGCGACTGGCTCAGTAGCGGCGGTGCTTGCGGCGGTCATTGGGCAGAGGTGCTGGTGGGGGGCTCACTGACCTCGGTGCTGGCGGCGGTGTCATGAGCGCCGGTGCTGGTGGGGGGCTCACTGACCTCGGTGCTGGCGGCGGTGTCATGAGCGGCAGTGCTGGTGGGGGGCTCACTGACCTCGGTGCTGGTGGCGGTGTCATGAGCGGCGGTGCTGGTGGGGGGCTCACTGACCTCGGTGCTGGCGGCGGTGTCATGGGCGGCGGTGCTGGTGGCGGGCTCACTGACCGCGGTGCTGCTGAAGGGCACAGTGTCTGCGGTGCTGGTAAAGGGCTCAGTATCTTGGGTGCTGGCGGTAGTGCCCGTGATGGCAGTGCATGTGGCGGTGCCCGTGGTGGTCTTGTCCGCTGTGCAGGTTGGCGGCGACGTTGACTTGCCTTTCTTTTTCAGGCCCTTCCCCACCTTGGATGGTGGCGCAGCTGTCTTGCCACTCCCAACTGTTGTCTTGGCTAAGCCCTTGGTGGCAGGTGTTTTGTCCGTCTCCCTCCGGGATGTGGGCAACTTCTTCTGTTTTGGAGGTGGGAGAATGTCCTTGGCCTCGCTCCTTGGGACACTGGCAGCCCTGCTGCTTGGCGCACTCCAGAATCCGGTTACCGCTGGCACCACTCTGCCCGGTGATGTGGTGGCTGAGGTGCTGGGTTGGGACCTGGAAAGGCAGGCCCTAGGGGACGGAAGGGGTGGGGGAAGTGAAGGGAAGAGGTCAAGGTTTGACAGGAAAAGTTTTTTAGACACACGGGGGCGGGTAGATGGAGGGGGTTTGGGAGTGGAGGAAGAGGTAGTGGTTGTAAGAGGTGTTCGTTTGCTGACTTTGGGTGACAGTGCATGGGCTGGAGGCTGTCATGAGGTGGATGGCTGTTGGGTGGGTGTGTGACTGTGTTTGTGTACTTTGGGAGAAGGGCTCACAGACACACTGGTAGAGGACACAGGGGATGTGTGAATGGTAGTGGGGTGGTGATTGCACGTGAGTGGTGTGTGGTGATGGGTGTGCTCTGATGGAGGTAGTGGCTGAGGATGTAATGCATGCAGGTGTGAGTGGAGACGTGACAGGGAGGGAGGAGGGAGATGTGGAGGAGGGGGACACAGTGGAGGCAGTGGATGTTGGTATGTGTGCATGGGTATGATGCTTGTGTTAGTGCCTGTGGGATGTGTGGTGCTTATGTTTGCCAGAGCTACCCTTGTGTGTTGAGGTGTGTGCATGCTGGTCTGATGGTGTGCTTGGGATAGGCTGAGGTATGGGGATTGGGTCTGGGTGGAGGAAGTTGGAGGGGGGAGGTTGGACACAGGGACAATGGCTGCCATCAGTGCTGAGGCCAGAGTCTGAAATGCTCGCTGTTGGGCTGCCTGGCCAGAATGAATGCCCTCCAGGTATGCATTTGACTGTTGCAACTGCCTCTCTACACCCTGGATGGCATTCAGAATGATAGGCTGCCCAACAGTGAGGGATCTCAGGAGGTCAGTGGCCTCCTCACTGGGGGCAGCAGGGCTGACTGGGGCAGGGCCTGAGGTGCCTGGGGCCAAGGAGATGCCCACCCTCCTGGGTGAGCGGCCACAGGGCACCCACTGAGGGACTGCTGGGAGGGCGGGGCTGGTAGGGGGGATGGCGGCTGTACCTGTAGATGCGGGGGCACAGAGGGGCCTGCCACCGCAAGGGAGCTCCCATCAGAGGAGGAGTCGGTTTCGCTGTTCTCTGCTCCAGTCCCCGCCGTGGAGCTCCCCTCGCCCTCCGTCCCACTGGTGAATTCTGACTCCGTGGTCTCGCCCTCCAGGGCCATGTGGGATGCAGCTCCCTCCTGCTCCGATGGCACAGCTCCTCCGCCTGATGATGGTAATGCACACAAGAATTGGGAGATCACAAAAAGGGGGGAAAGAAAGTAGAAAGACATGTTCAGTACATGCAATACCGCTACCGTTGGCGGACACTACAGACACAGCAGCCCTCTGCACAACGCCATGCACTTAGAGTTCCCTCATTCCTCACAGGGACATGGGGTACATGGCCTATGCCCGATTGCTGCACACATGGAAGTCACAGGACCCTGACTAGGTGTAGATGGCTCTTACTACTGGTGGGGTTGGGTTGCCACTTAGTCTGCCTCACAAAGGGTCCTTTCCTACAAGGCTCGTCCTACCCTAAGGGAACCCACAGCCCACCTCCCCCACCCAGATACCTCTAGTGCGCGCAGAGTCAGATGGATGTGACTGTACTCACCCCCTTGTGGCTGCTGTGATGCCCTCAAGCGCCCATCCAACTCCGGATACGCGACCGCCAGGATCCGGAACATCAGGGGGGTCATGGTGTGACGGGCACCCCTCCCACGTTGGGAGGCCATCCCCAGCTGGGCCTCCGCCGTCTTCTTGCTCCAGCGGCGAATGTCCTCCCATCTTTTACGGCAGTGAGTGCTCCGTCTGTGGTGGACACCCAGGGCCCAGATGTCCTTGGCGATGGCACTCCAAATATCCTTCTTCTAGTGGGCGCTGACCTGCAGGAAGAGTACAGGGGAAAAGGTACAACATTAACCGTCGGGACCGTCACAGTCATTGGCCCACGCTCCTACCCTTGCCCTGACGCACATACACTCACCGTCGGATCATGCACGCCTCATCCCCCTATCTCCCATCCACACCACTCCAAACAGGCATTGCCCATACACATGCTCACAGTGTACTCACCTGTTTGTCTGGAGGACCGTAGAGTAGCGTGTACTGGGGGAGGACCCCATCCACTAGTTTATCCAACTCCTCTGATGTGAAGGCAGAGGCCCTTTCCCCAGACACATGAGCCATCGTCGCTTGCAGACTGAGGTCACAGCAGCACTTGCAGTGTAGGTCCTCTTCTGTTGAAGATCAGGTATCAAGTGAGTGAACAGAGAGAAAATGGCGGTCACGTCCGCGGCGGTGCGTACCGTCACCGCCGGCGTACATTGTCATTTGCTCCTGGGACCCATAGGGTCCACTGTTAACCAATGCAGGATTGCGCAGTGGTCTTCGACCACCTACCGCAACGGTGTACAACGCCAGCGCAGTTTCCTCATATCTCCTTGCCCCACATTACAGGTCAGGCAGCCGCCATTTCAGGGGGCCACATGTCATTAATTTTAAATGTGTCACACATATCTAGGCCTTGCATACACACTAAGACAGGCACATAGTGGATTGACAAATGTATGCAATAAAGTTGTTGTTTTAGTACCTCAGTGTTGGCAGACCCTCTGATCGCTGTTCTCATCCATAGAGCACGTCCGCTGGGGCAGGTGATGAGATAGCGGCATCCTCCGGTGTACAGACCACTGGTGGACCTGTCTACAATGGAAGAGTGCCATGTAATTGTCACCTACAGACTTGATTGTGCCGCAGTCCAGGAACTGTGTGCCCAGTTGGAGCCAGACCTGATGTCAGCTATCCGCCATTCCACAGGAATCCCCCCTCTAGTGCAGGTCCTGTCAGTACTCCATTTCCTGGCAAGTGGGTCTTTTCAAACTA
This sequence comes from Pleurodeles waltl, assembly GCF_031143425.1. NCBI lineage: Eukaryota > Metazoa > Chordata > Amphibia > Caudata > Salamandridae > Pleurodeles > Pleurodeles waltl. The sequence continues at coordinate 1,047,627,719 of NC_090439.1, read as the reverse complement.
CAGTGGCCATAGCATCAGGGATGTCCCAGCCTATGTTCTCAAACGTGTTGTCCAGAGTGTTGTCTGCCCTGCTGAAACACATGCGCAGCTACATCGTTTTCCTTCAGTTTGAGGATTTGCCTACAGTGAAAGGTGACTTCTATGCCCTGGGACATATCCCTAACATCATAGGTGCCATTGATGGTACACATGTGGCCTTGGTACCCGCAGCAGGAGTGAACAGGTGTACAGAAACCAGAAGAGCTACCATTCTATGAATGTGCAGATGGTGTGTTTGGCAGACCAGTACATCTCCCATGTGAATGCCAAGTTTCCTGGCTCAGTGCATGACGCTTACATTCTGAGGAATAGCAGCATCCCTTATGTGATGTGTGTTAGAAATTGGGTTTTTGGTTGGCAGTCAGGTTACCCTCTGTCCAAGCAAGAACCCTCACTCTAGTCAGGGTAAGTCACACACAATCCAAAATTATCCTGTGCCCACCCTCTGGTAGCTTGGCACGAGCAGTCAGGCTTAACTTAGGAGGCAATGTGTAAAGTGTTTGTGCAATAAATCATACAATAACACAATATAGCACCACAAAAATACACCACACAGTGTTTAGAAAAATATATAATATTTATCAGGATAATTGTAGGTCAAAACGGATAAAGATGCAATGTGAAATTGTAGAGATATCACTGAAAAGTTATATAAAGTGTCTTAAGTCTTTAAAAAGCAAACAAAGGCCCTCATTCTGACCCTGGCGGTTCTCTACCGCCAGGGCCAACGGGGGCGGGAGCACCGCCGACAGGCCGGCGGTGCTCCCTTGGTCATTCTGACCGCGGCGCTTTGGCCGCGGTCAGAACGGGAAAACCGGCGGTCTCCCGGGCCCAACTAGGCTTTTCAGTGTCTGCGATGCAGACACTGAAAAGCGCGACGGGTGCTGCTGCACCCGTCGCACGCCTTCCACTCCGCCGGCTCGATTCCGAGCCGGCTTCCTTGTGGAAGGCGCTTTCCCGCTGTGCCGGCGGGCGATCTGAATCAGATCGCCCGCCGGCCCAGCGGGAAAGTCAGAATACCCCTCGCGGTCTATTGACCGCGGGGCGGTATTCAGGCGGCTTCCGACGGGCGGGCGGCAACCGCCGCCCGCCTAGGTCGGAATGACCACCAAAGTCTCTTTCAAGCACAAAGTACCTGGTTTAAAGTGGAAAATCTCCGCGAAGGGCCGCAGAAGAAGAGATACGTGGAAAAATGATGTGTGCATCGATTTCTCCCCTGCACACACGGACTTGCGTCGTTATTTTTCACACGAGGAAGTCGTGCACCGTTCTCCGGCACGCAGACAGTCTCTTTCTGTGGGTCGCAGGACTACCAGATGTCCCGGGGTCTGTGCGTGGATCTCCTGCTTGTTTTCCGGCTGCGCGTCGTTTTGCGGGGCTGTGCATCGAAGTTTCGCACTCACGGCAGGCGTCAAGTCGATTTCCCCTCTGGAAGTCGGGCGGCATTGTCCTTGCGAGGCCGTGCGTCGAAGTTCCCATCGTCCCAAAGGCGTCGCGTCGATCAGCGTCGGTGTGCGGCGTTTTTCTCGCCGCGGAGCAAGCTGTGCGTCAAAATTTTTGCCGCACAGAGTCCAAATGAAAAAGAGAAGTCTTTTTGGTCCTGAGACTTCAGGGAAAAGGAGGCAAGCTCTATCCAAGCCCTTGGAGAGCACTTTTACAGCCAGACAAGAGTTCAGCAAGACAGCAGGGCAACAGCAAGGCAGCAGTCCTTTGTACAAAGCAGTCAGGTGAGTCCTTTAGGCAGCCAGGTAGTTCTTCTTCGCAGGATGCAGGTTCTGGTTTAGGTTTCTTCTCCAGCAAGTGTCTGATGAGGTAGGGCAGAGGCCCTGTTTTATACCCAAATGAGCCTTTGAAGTGGCTAAGAAGTGCACCAAGTCCCCTTTCAGTTCAATCCTGTCTGCCAGGGTCCCAGTAGGGGGTGGGCAGTCCTTTGTGTGAGAGCAGGCCCTCCACCCTCCCAGCCCAGGAAGACCCATTCAAAATGCAGATGTATGCAAGTGAGGCTGAGTACCCTGTGTTTGGGGTGTGTCTGAGTGAATGCACAAGGAGCTGTCAACCAAGCCCAGCCAGACATGGATTGTAAGGCACAGAAAGATTTAAGTGCAAAGAAATGCTCACTTTCTAAAAGTGGCATTTCTAGAATAGTAATATTAAATCCAACTTCACCAGTCAGCAGAATTTTGTATTACCATTCTGGCCATACTAAATATGACCTTCCTACTCCTTTCAGATCAGCAGCTACCACTTCAGTACTGTATGAGGGCAGCCCCAATGTTAGCCTATGAAGGGAGCAGGCCTCACAGTAGTCCAAAATGAATTTAGGAGTTTTACACTACCAGAACATGTAAACTACACGAGTACATGTCCTGCCTTTCACCCATACAGCACCCTGCTCTAGGGGTTACCTAGGGCACACATTAGAGGTGACTTATATGTGGAGAAAGGGGAGGTTTAGGCTTGGAAAGTACTTTTAAATGCCAAGTTGAGGTGACAGTGAACTGCACACACAGGCATTGCAATGGCAGGCCTGAGACAAGGTAAAAGGGCTACTTGAGTGGGTGGCACAACCAGTGCTGCAGGCCCACTAGTAGCATTTAATCTACAGGCCCTAGGCACATATAGTGCACATTACTAGGGACTTATGAGTAGATTAAATAGTCCAATCAGGTATGATCCAAGGTTACCATGTTTAAAGGGAGAGAGCATATGCACTTTAGCACTGGTTAGCAGTGATAAAGTGCGCAGGGTCTAAAAGCCAGCAAAAACAGTGTCCAAAAAGTGGAGGGAGGCAGGCAAAAAGTTAGGGGTGACCACCCTAAGGCTGTCAGGTCTAACAATGTGGCAACTCCAGAGGCACTGTGTGTGGCTATTAGGTGAGGACAAGGACCCTATACAGTGTGAATAGTTGTCTGGGTCTGGGGTTGTCCCTAAGGGTTAGTGTGTGTCTAACAGTTGTCCCTCGACATTTGCAGGTGACTCTGGCTACCCCAACCTGTCATGGCTACTGACCCCAGTGAGGAATCCCAGGACAAGGGCAGAGGAATGCTACAATGAGGCATATGGGTGAACTAGGAGGGTTATAGAGAGGACCTTCGGCCTCCTGAAGGCCAGGTTCCGGTGCCTCCATATGACAGGTGGTTCCCTATACTACTCACCAAAGAAGGTGTGCCAGATCATCGTGGCCTGCTGTATGCTGCACAACTTGGCTTTGCGACGACAGGTGCCTTTTCTGCAGGAGGATGTTCCAGAAGGAGGTTTTGTGGCAGCTGTGGAGCCTGTGGACAGTGAAGAAGAGGAGGCAGAAGAAGAGGACATAGACAACAGAAACACCGTGATCCAGCAATACTTCCAGTGAGACACAGGTAAGAAGACATCACTGCCTCCTACATCTGATAAAATTGTTCGACCTATCATCTGTCTGTCACATTCACCCAGTGTATGGACCCTAATTTGTCACTTTCCCTTTCGATTTCACAGATGTGGGTCCCACTGTGTGACCTCTGCTATGTTACCTCATGGACTAGAGCTGTGTGACATAGGTATGTTGACAATACAATGAACATTGCTATTTTCCTCAGTTATTGCAAATACACATTTGTGAAAGCACAGACTGACATCAGATTGTTTTGTGATTCAAGGGTGTTTATTTAAGTGCTAAATAGTGGAGGGGGTTGTAAAATGGGCAGGGGTGATGGTGGGGGAATGTTCATGGCAGAGTCCAGTCTATTTGTCTCACAGGTGCATTATCCAAAGTGGCATAGGAAGTGGAGCTAGGCCAGTTTAAGGATGGACAGGGTGACAAAGTGGGACAGAAGGATGACATTCAGGGTGGTTTCATTTCTTGGCGGGGTCTTGGCATTGTTCTCTGTCTTTGTCCTGGATCTCAGGGACCACTTGTGGGGTGGTTCTCCATCTGCAGGGGGGGGTGCTGGTGTCGTGGTCCTGTGGCGTGCCCTCTGTCCACTAGCGCCGGCAGAGGTGGTGGGCAGTTCATCATCCAGGCTAGTGTCAGGGGCCCCTTGTTGTGCCACAGTGACCCTCCTGGTGTTCACGAGGTCCTTCAGCACCCCTACAATGGTGCCCAGGGTGGTGTTGATGGACTTGAGTTCCTCCCTGAACCCCAAATACTGTTCCTCCTGCAGCCGCTGGGTCTCCTGAAACTTGGCCAGTACCGTTGCCATCGTCTCCTGGGAATGATGGTACGCTCCCATGATGTTGGAGAGGGCCTTGTGGAGAGTGGGTTTCCTGGGCCTGGGCATTACCTCCCACTGTCGCACAGCAGACCTCCCAGTTCCCCGGTTTTCTTGGGCCTCTGTCCCTTGAACCGTGTGCCCACTGCCACTGCCCCTAGGTCCCTGCTGTTCTTGGGCTGGTGGGTTAGCCTGGGTTTCCTGTAGTGGTGGACACACTGCTGCTTGACGTGTCCTGGGGACAGAGGTATGGGCCCGCTGGGTGGGTGCTGTGCTGGTGTTTCCTGAGGGGGGAGGCTCTATGGTGGCCTGTGACTGTGTGAGGGGAACCGACTGTCCCGAGGTCCCAGATTGGCCGGGGTGGTCATCTAGATCCAGTTGGACAGAGGTGCTGTCATCACTGTGGGCCTCTTCTGTGGGGCAGTGGGCATGTCTGGAACCTCCTGTCCGGTGACGTTGGGTAGGGGTCCTGCAGGGGTGTAAAGGTATGATTATTGCATCTGTGGGTGCCATGGTGTGCAATGGGTGGGTGACCCTGTACCCCAGTGCTTACATTCTTGTGTAGGACCTTGTGTGATAATTGTTTAGGGGTCTGTGTGGGTATCTGTAGTGGACATGCATTGGTGATGGGTGTCCATGCTTTGTTGTTGCATGCAGGGCTTGGTGTTGGGATGTGTGGTTTGTGATAGTGGGACATATGTGAGGAGTTGGAGTGATGGGGGTGAGGGCGAGGGTGGGGGTATGTGATAGCATGCAGGTAGGGTGTGGGATGAAGTAGTTAAAGATTTGACTTACCAGAGTCCATTCCTCCAGCTACTCCTGCGAAGCCCTCAGGATGCAGTATAGCCAAGACCTTCTCCTCCCATGTTGTTAGTTGTGGGGAGGAGGTGGGAGTCCGCCGCCAGTCCTCAGAACCGCAATGTGGTATCTTCAAACCACGGAACGCACCTTCCCCCGTAGGTCGTTCCACCTCTTCCTGATGTCATCCCGTGTTCTTGGGTGCTGTCCCACTGCGTTGACCCTGTCCATGATTCTGCGCCATAGCTCCATCTTCCTAGCTATGGAGGTGTGCTGCACCTGTGATCCGAATAGCTGTGGCTCTACCTGGATGATTTCCTCCACCATGACCATGAGCTCCTCCTCAGAAAACCTGGGTTGTCTTTGCGGTGCCATGGGGTGGTGTGGGTGATGTGGTGTGTGTTGTGATGTGTGGGGTGATGTTTAGGGGTGTGTGGTGTTTTGTGCGTGGATGTGTATGAGTGATGGTGTTGTGTGCCTCTGTATGCTGGTGTGGTCTTTGCTTTGCTGTCTCTCTGCTTCTTCCAAATTGTTCGTTGTAAGGGTTTGTGGGTAATGTGGGTGTGTGTTTTATATTTTATTGGGTGTGTGGGAGTGGTGTGTGTATGTGTATCAGGTGTGTGTATTTGGAATTGTCGAATGTGGTAGTGTTTTGTAAATGTGTGTGTATTTTGAGCGCGGTGGTGTGTACCGCCAATTCAATACCGCGGTTGAAAGACCGCCACGTGGATTCGTGGGTCGTGATAGTTTGGGCGTATTCCTGTTGGCGTGACGGTGGAGGTTTTGTTATCGCCAGTTTATCACTGACTTTTGGTGTGGCAGACTTGTGTAGACTGTCTAGATTTTGGCGGATTCTGAGCTGTGGGTCATAATAGCTGTGGCGGAATTCCGCTGCCGCGGCGGTGTGTTGGTGGTCTTCTGCACTGCGGTAAGCGGGATTTACCGCCAATGTTGTAATGAGGGCCATAGTGTTCTCTCCCTAGCATGGGCACACAATCATGTTGCATACCGCCACACAAACTCCTTTACGCCATATTGCAAAGGTGTCTCAATCATTTAACACAGGTTTTATACTAGAAGGATGCCATTCCAGTGCAAAATACCATGCCTAGGCAAACGTTTAAACTTTTCTCACTTTGGATATGTGCTGTACCATGCAGCATGCAATCAAAATCAGGAAAAAGTTGGTTAAAACAAAAACACATTTGCCCTTCAAATACCTGCCTCAAAAACGGCTTGTTTGTGTTCCTCAAACCTATTTCCACTATTAGTAGGCCTACTTCAAAGGAAAGTCTTTCCTGTTTGTGAAATCCTGCCTTGCCCAGGCCAGGCCCCAGACACACACCAGGGGGTTGAAGACTGCATTGTGTGAGGGCAGGCACAGCCCTTTCAGATGTAAGTGACCACTCCTCCCCTCCCTCCTAGCACGAATGGCTCATCAGGATATGCAGGCTACACCCAAGTTCCCTTTGTGTCACTGTCTAGAGAGAGGTGCAAACAGTCCACATGTCAAACTGACCCAGAGAGGGAATCCACAAACAGGCAGAGTCACAGAATGGCTTCAGCAAGAAAATGCCCACTTTCTCAAAGCCATATTGCAAAGGTTTCTGAATCATTTTAACACAAGTTTTATACTAGAAGGGTGCCATTCCAGTACAAAATACCATGCCTAGGCAAACTTTTAAACTTTTCTCACTTTGGATATGTGCTGTACCATGCAGCATGCAATCAAAGTCAGGAAAAAGTTGGAGAAAACAAAATAACATTTACCCTTCAAATACCTGCCTCAAAATGGCGCTTTTTATGTGCTGCAAACCTCTTTCCACTATTGTTAGTAGGTAGGATTTTGCAACAACACTCATGGGTAGTTGCATGGGAACACCCCTGTACCATCCACGGAGATCCCCTTTGACTAAAAGTAATGGAAAGCATCACAAGACCGTAAAGCAGACTGCATTTGTTTACACAAAAGATGAGATAATCCCAGCAATATAATCTTGAAGCGAGGTAGCCATGCATAGACATATGTGTGCATAGGTGGTAATGCAACAGTACTCAATGTCTGTCACTAAGAAGGGCTATTATGATATTAAATCAACATGTACTAAAACAAAAAGCACAGTCCGAATTGTTTTCGTTGCAGTCATTCAAAACGTATTTACCTTTGATGATCGCTTGATGTTGTGCCAGTCACCCTGCTAGACTTTATGATTCTTAACCACGTCTGGCACATGTTTTCTTCATTATAAATGGTCATGTTTTTTTATTTTTTTAATCCCAAGATTGATTGAATTTATTTTTCGTTTTTATTTTTTAGATTTGTAAACATAGCTCATACATTTGATGTAAATCGAGGTTCTGTCTCAACAGATTTTTCTTTTGGCTCCTCTATCCCAGCTCCTGCTGCAAAAGCAAAACTCAGTTCCTAGTTTCTAGCCAGAGAATTGCACACATATAAGTAGGAGAGAGGGACAAGGCAGGGAAAAAGAAATTAGAAGAAAGATATACGTTCCTAACCCATAGAATGGTAAACATTTTCAGACCAGCACTTCGATTTTCAGTTGCACAAAGAATACCAGTTTTGAAGTGGGGGGGCTACATTTATTATTCAATTATTTGGAAACCAAGTCTACAATTTCAAATGCTATGTGCATTTGTCTTATCTGAATATAATGCACTAGCCCTCTAAGCATCTAACAGGTCACACTTAACATGATTTTCCTACAATGGGAGTAAAAAACTGGTTAAAAACTGAATTCTACATAAAATGTTGCTGTTATAAGTAGATTAATCTGTTTCCAAACTCAGAAAGAATCAATGATTGTTCTAGTTTTTTTGGAACTATGTCGCTGGTGGGCAATAGGCAGCTTGACTTTTCAGCTGTTATTGGACCCCGGTTTCTGGAGGCTTACATACAATTCAATGTTGTTTGGCATCACGAGGTCTTGAATGAGCCAAAAAGGTGTAAAAAATTTAAAGTTGCTCCAAACAGATACCCAAAAATATATGTGTCGGGTGCTCCACATATCGTTCAGATGTTTCTGCTGTGAGCTTGAATGTAGAAAAATAAAACAAGGCAGGGTTATAATGCCCGAGCTTCTTTTTCATTTTATCTGTTCATATTTCTATACTAGCTCGTGAACATACATGTTTGCCTTTGGATGCGAATTAAATTAAGTAACCAAGAAATACTTCAGTAGGTTTCAAGCTGCATACATTTATTCGTATCAGGTGTTTGCTGCTTCAAGAACAACAGATGAGAATTTCCATTTAAATTAATATGCTTATAAACATCAGGTGTTGGAACTTCCTGTGCATATACAAAAAAGATAACAAGAAAGCATTTTCTAGCCTCAAATGAGCAGTCACCATTGACAGAAAATCAAGTGACAGTAATTTAGAAGAGTGCTGTTTACCAAGAAGCATAAATCAGTAACAATATTTAATAAACATCAGTACACAAGTGTGCACAGACTGAATTATTTCTAGCTTGCTATCCTTAAGGGTCCAATTCCATCCAATTTGCTCTGCTTAGAAACTAATTTCGCTTTATTTAAATAGGCACTAAACAGATCTTCAATTCGAAACAATAGCCTCCACCTCAAATAGGCAAGTGAGAAAAATGCAATCAGCAATGACATATGGAGAGATAAAGCATCAAAATAAAAGAGGCCCAGAACAGACAGGTAAACGCTGAACGATGCGGGTGGCAATAAATCAGAATAACAACTCACAACTTGCAGAAAAGAAGCCATATAGTCTCACTGCACATTTACAATGCTTATAATGCTTTATTATATTTTTAATACTCACCTTCTGCTTTTCTTAGCCCCAGCACTTGCAAACTCTCTTTAGGCCAATATTTGCAACAGATAGCCCCTGCTCTTTTCCTGGGTTACCCGTAAAAGCAGTGCTTAATGTGTGCTTGTTGTTTCCGGTGCAGAGCACCAGCACTTATTTTTGAGGGCCGCAGGTTATTTTTCTGCCTCAAGCATTTACTGCAAGCAAAAGACACATATGGGAAAGATGGAGGAAGAGAAAAACGAAAAAGCGTCACAATGGGAGAAAGCAGGAAGCTGCAAGATTGAGCTGAAGGGGCAGGGAGTGTCCATCAATGGATTGAAGAGGCCCGAGATGGCTTCAGGATTACGTTGCCTCAGTATTCCATGTTCACACATTTAATTGCAGCAGCCGCATGTTTAAGAGGAGAGCTTTGGGCACCAGCACCTTTTTATTTACAAATTAAGCACTGTGTAAAAGGCCAATGGGACCAAAACTCCTTCTAAAAGACAGTCAATGCTGCATAAGGATATTATTCATCTTTCTTCCTAATGTCATATTTTGTTGAGCATTTTCAAAGCTGTCAGCATTTTTTTTGGCAAGGAATGCTATGGCTTAACCGATCCGTATTTATTCCAAACAACACGTATCTAGTCAGATGCAGTACATTCTGTTCCTTTATAAAAACCTTCAAAATATTTACTAAAAGTTGTAGTTGTCTGCAACGTCTTGGAACTCAGTTTGCTCTGTTAGATCCTTAAAAGCAAACATTGATCTATATTTCGATGACAGCATGAATTACTTTAGGATTTCTGCCTTTTCTAGAAACATTACCTCAGAATGCTTCATGAATGTTGTCTCTGTCAGTAGAAGGTGTGAGTTTAAATGGCTCTGAGCAATTCTCCCATACGTTCTCAGTCAGATGCAGCTTTATCAAGACTGGCACCACTGCACAGTCTCACAAAGGGAGGCAAAGCAGTGAAGAGTTTTGATAAAGTATTAATTTGACATCAGCAATATGTTTTGCCATTTTTGTAGCACAAAATTCCTTGTGGTACATTGCGTCATACTCCAAGGTACTGGAGGATAGGCACAGGTTAAATTGGGGTTTTCTTGTACATTACTCAGACTAGGATTGTGGTTGCTGCCTGACCAGGGTTTACAGCCCAGACAGCTAGTAACACAATTTCTAACACACCCACTTAAGTAGTCCATTAAACATGTGGCTTACGTGTATTAAAAATAAGTTTGACTTTACCAGGTCAAATTAGACTGCACACAGACTGCAATGAATCACCTGACATTTTTAAATAGTTACTCAAGTGGGTAGAACAATAAGTGCTGCAGGTCTACTAGTAGAACTTAAGTTACAGGCCTTGGGTACAAGCAGTATCACTTTACAAGGGACTGATGTTATGATTGAGAAAGTCAATGTTGATGTGCGCAATGATACCTTCATATATAAAAACGCAATTGCATTACTATTATCCAATTAACCTATCATAAATTCTCCATCATCTCCGACTCAGAAATACATGGTCAGACAGGTTTTGAGACCTAGGACTGAGGTTGCTCATTGACAGGTCACAGGTTGGGTGGCACGTACCGGGCAGATAAATGCACAAAGAGGAAACTCAGATCAATCTGCCAGATAGGCGCAGTGACACCACAATGGTCCAAGAAGTTTGGCCCAATAAAGCACACATGGCTGAAAGAGTGCGTGCATCCCAAAGCACCATAAAGTCAGATGCCAAAAGAAGTTAGAAACACTCAGATAATCAGAACACAGCACACAGTAACACACAGAGATCATGCGCCCCTCATGCCTGACATTTGGACCCATTACCCACTGACCCTCATTATGCCCACACAAGGTCGAGGCCCAACTGCATTTGTTATCAGGGACCTTATTTATGACTCCAATACAACAGCCCACATTCTTTACCTAAAAAGGAATGCTGAAATTGTTTTCTGATGCCTAGAGAAAATGTATAAAACACCGCTCAGATTGATTGCAGTTTGAGACAGTCCTCAGACCCTGTTTCTGTAACTGTTCTCCTGTCTGTAGTGATTAAACCAGCTGTTCCTGCTTGGCCAAATACGTCTTTTGTTTTTTCTAGGTAAATTCACATTCCAACAACATTAACAAGTAAATTAAATGTGCCAATTGGGTGCAAGCTAATTTTACCATATTTAAACTAGAGAACACAATCACTTCAGCACTGGTTAACAGTAGTAACATGCACAGAGGCTGAATGCCCAACAAAATAAATCAGAAAACAGAAAGAGAGAAGGTAAAGGTTTGGGTGTGGCTCTGCAGAAAGGGCCAAGTCCAATAGCACATTTACATGTAGTTTGGTTAAATCATTGTTAGCTGTTTTTTTGTCTCTTCTATGTGGCTAGGTCAGTAGACCAGTTCTTGACATAGGACCTTAATGAGAGTTTTGGTGGGTGGGATTCCTTGTCACAAACATGGTGGGTGCTGCGTTCAACTTATTACCATGCATTATAGAATATGGTATTTGTAATACGGGAGAATGGACATCCTTTGGCAAGAAAGACTGTCTGCCAGATTCTCAGTAAGGCCCATACTTAGTATTTTACTTTTTCAGTGCATTTTTTCGTTTGGTCAATTGCTGGACGTATACTTTCACTCTGTTAATCAATTCCTTTGTAATCCACTACTATTTTGTTTGCTCAATGTGATCAGCAAATAATATTATACTCATTTATTTCACTAGGTTTGAAAGGGTTATTCCACAGTTCATTTTGAACTACAAATGTCCAATAAACAACACTGATAAGTAAGGTGTACAAAATGTCTAATAGGCAAGCTCAGTCTAGTGTAGTCCCCAATTGTTTGGCCTCCCACAGTTTCCTACTTTTTCTATGTTTATGCCATGCTGCAGTTTTTGAAGGAAATGTTTTCCCACAACCTTTTCCACTGTCTAATTTTCTGGGTTTGTTTTTCTCATGACTTTGAAAACGAATGTTGGATATATATCTCAAAATAATGAATGAAAAGTGAAAACTCTCATGCACAACATGACTCTTGTTGTAGGAGTCATTGGGAGGTACTAAATAAGTCCTTCACTTTGTGCTAATGGGTCACAACAAGAAACCCCCTTCCAGTTCCTTCAAGCGGGGACTATTTGCAAGCCTTCTTCTCTACACACTTTACCAATAGTGCATACAGGCGCATAATGTAACTAGCAGCATGCAGTTCAAGTGAATGGGAACAAAACAACTTGAAAGCATGAACACAAAAAAGCTGATTCTAAATAGTGGTCCTTGACTTCACTTCCAGTGCAATAATCTTTTGTAATGAGACTCTTTATGAATTGTTCAAAATACTGAAACTGGACAAAAAGCACATGCTTCTTTTAATTGCTTCAAACAACGTGAATTAGGATTTGACCATAAGAAGCCCTATGCACTACTCCCGCAATTGCATAGATTTTCTTTATTTCTGCTCACTTCATATTTTTTGGATTTAGGCTGCAGAGTAAGACCTGAATTGTGTGTTTTCTCCCCACAATACTGTAGCATCCGCCTCAGCTTGGGTACTAGTAAACGAACATGCCACACATGGAGCTTGGTCTTACACGTCTTTATTGCTCTGCATGAAAGCGCAAACTCAACATTCTAAACATGAAATGCATTCACCACATCTGAACACTTACATCACAGTTCTGTGGAGTCAAGTAGGAACCAAAATGGTCCCATCATCGCTAACTCACAAGACACTATAAATACTGCATTGAGTAGGTTGTAATAGTAACACATTGTTTCGGGTTGGTTTCTTCTTTTCTGTATAATGAAACAAAAATATCCTTGTGACTTTGAGATGACTAAATAGGGGGAGGTTGAATCTGATTCCCAAATCAGTCTACAATTGGTCAACATGATTTTTATTAAAACCTTTCTATCTATCTATCTATCTATCTATCTATCTATCTATCTATCTATCTATCTATCTATCTATCTATCTATCTATCTATCTATCTATCTATCTATCTATCTATCTATCTATCTATCTATCTATCAATCTATCCAGCTATCTATCTCACAGTGGCAGTTACACTGTGTAATCTTAGTTAGGTTAGAGTTTCCATAAGAACGCATTTCTTGTTTAACCAATGACTTTGATGCATTTAAGAAATCATCACAAAACAGCCTAAAAAAGTGCACCTACTTCAGCTCCTTCCTTGAAACTTAATAGTGATCCATCAAGCAGAGTCAAAGAAAAAGTGGAGGCTTTTAAATGTTGATTTTAATTGTTAATTCCCATAAGACATTTTAGGAAGTGATACAGAAATAACGGATGAATAGAACTGCATCAAAGTTGGCATAAATATATAACTTTACCAAGAAAATATGCCTTCTTTTCCTTGGTGTTAACCCAATCAGCCATTTTTTAGAAAATTCAGTTTAAAAAGGTGCTTGGGGTGGTGACGAAGGGGTAAAAATTTGTGGTGTCTAGATATGCTCTGATTCACCATTTTAACAGGCACTGCAATTTTGATTGACTGACCACAAAGTGAACAATATGTTGTGACAGCCATTACGTGACTCAGGGGCATGGGGCCTGATTAACGAAAATCAAATTCATACCGATTCACACAATGAAAAACCCTCTAAAGATGATTTCTGTATCCTTTCATTAGGCAAATAATGGTTCATTTTAAAATATTGAATCATTAAATGCAATTCAGCATGAATCACAATTTGCTAATGCTGCACCAGGAAGGAATGAGACCTGCACCCAGTTCAGTGAGGGCCAGATTTACTAACGTTTGAAGCAACACAAAAGAGCAGGAGAACTTGCAGAGCTGTATTGCTTGAAACTGAGCGAGCAGAGATGTGCAATGTTTACTAAGAAACAACACACTTATGCTCTCTCATAGCCCTGACACACTGTGTGCTGCCTAGCACCCGCTCAGGCATCCTTGCATCATGGGACAAGGGTGCTTGAGTTATGATAGGATTATTTTTGTGCAGGATTGTATATCTTAGATGCTTATTCCTCTTTAAATGTGTGATGCAGAATACAACACACATGGAAAGACAAAGTAACAAGGCGAATAACCTTATTATGCCTCTCCGTGGTAGGTGCATCATTTTAGTGCAATCTCCGGCTATTGCATTACATTTCTTTACAAAGTTGACTTACATCATACAAAGACAACCCAAGTCCTTACTTACTATACCCTGATGTGTATTTTCTAAGCGCAGCAGACCACAGTCATTGTTTGGCTTCCATTCTAGCACTTACAACACTTAAGATGTTGAGCCAGGAGCCACAGGAGGAGGTGGGGAGGAAGAGAAAATGAAAGTTTAGTGCAATAGAGCTGGAGTATCATGTGGAAGACCATGACAGGCTCTTTAGGAAGGCTTCCTTATCTGTTCCTGAGTCTACAAATAAATAAACATGGAGCAGGATCCAGGACAGAATAACTGCTGTTGAAGTGACCAAAAGATTGATTGAATAAATACCTAACAGGTGGTACAAACTCTGCTCCTGTACCAGAGAAAGCAACAAACAGAATGAAGGCAGCAAACACATGGCATGTTAGACATGCAAAGCACAGTTTTTATAACAATTTCCATATTGCAAATCACCTGTATATCAAAATAGTGACTTGCTTTGAGTGATTCAGTAATTTCTATTGCTAAAATAAAAAATGCTATTTATTTTGTGAGGTCTGCAATTTTACAAAACATTAGTTTACTTGTACATCATAAACAGCCTATTTAGCAATTGCTAACCAGTTTCTGACTGGTTATCGACTCGAACACCATTTGTAAATCAGGTCCATAGTCCCTGTAGTCCGCAAATGAATTAAACAACTATATGTAAGGGGTCAGGATGAGCAAACCCTTACCCTAAGATGGCACTACACTAATTTTAGGAACCATGGTATGTCCTAAAAGTGATTTTATCCAGTAAAAAATGCTGGTCATCTAGTGGTATTTAATAAATCATCTTTGAGAGGAAACTGTTCTCATTCCTGATGTTCTCATAGTGGTTATGCTTGGTGCTTTGGAAGCTAAAATGACAGCACATTTTCAATACATTCACATTATCTTTCTCAACAATGGGAGAGTAAAGTCTAACAGTCTGAGTAAAACATGTATTTCCAACAAAAACAGCCATCTGTCAGTGGCTGCCTGTCCTCAATGTTCTACTGATGCCTCTCACAGTGTTCTAATGGACAACTAGACCACTAACGTTCTGTATTTAGGATAGACATGTGGCACTCCTGAAGCCTTTTTGATGGATTCAAAGCTGTACAACTATCAGCATTTCCTTTTCAAATGAACAAAATAAGGGGGTCCATTTTTTCATTGAGGAGGCTTTCAAAGAGAGGGGTAGTGTTGCAAAGTCCTGCATCCAGACCGTGTTGTGCACCAGCTGATTGAGGATATGCTGTAGAGCAGCGGTTCTGATGAGGCTGCAGTCACAAAGCAAAGTCCTTGTGATGGGAAAATCCATGCAGCAGAGGCGATGTGTCGATCCTGCCTGGGTCTGTGCTACACAGAAGAGGAGGTGCGTCTGTTCTTCTGGTTCCAAAGATAGGCTGAAGAGCACCTTCAGGCCCACTTCTAAGGGTCCATGACTGGAGTGGTACCACCTTGCAGCGTAGGACTCACAGCTGCAGAGTTAAGGTGCTGGTTACAAGAGACTAGCCCTTGGACTCACTCTGGCGGTCCTGAATACAGGCTGCAGGTCTAGTCCTTCTCAACCACATAAGAGGGCAGCACAGTGGGGCAGCTGTCCTTCAGGTCAGCAGTCCAGCAGAGTGGCAGTCCATTCAGCAGCACAGCAGTCCTTCTTCCTGGCAGTTTGTCGCAGGTTCAGAAGTGTCCTGAACAGTTGGAGTCTGAGGTCTGATATTTCTACCTGGGGCCTCCTTTGAAGTGGAAGAAGCTTCTATAGGTTTCCATTTGAAGTGCACAGGTCGTCTGCCTTCCCTGCTCTGGCTCCGGACTAACTACGGCGGGCATACAATTCTTTGTGTGTGGCTGTCCAAGAAACATCCACAAAGACCAACTGCCAACTACACCTAGTCATGGGAAGTAGGGACATGCTGCAGGCACTATGGCCCAGATTTATCAGAACATTTTAAAAATACAGGGATGTGCCGCATTTAACAGAATATGGCGCACCCCTGTGCTGTCCACTGCACTGGTGCTAAATGTGCTGGCAAGTGCCAATGCCGCCACTCTTGCACCATGGTGCAGGATGGCTGAACTTCTGCAGAAATTGTTTTTGTGCAGGAAGTAACACCTTCCTTCACAAACACAATCTGCAGTGGTCTTTTGCTTTTTCTATGTGTGATGCAGAATGCAGTACACATAGATGAGCAACAAACAAGGAGAAATGAAAGTATTTTTCCTCATTTGCCGCTACTTCAGGTTTACAAAAACTCGTAAATCTGGGGCAGAATCAAAATGCAATGGGTGTTGCTGTGGCATGCCCACAGCAACAACCATTGCACGCCCCTTCCACGCAAAGTGCTGCGTGTGAAGGAGCCCTATTTACATGGTGGCGTTAAGCCACAAAAAGTAGCTTAACGCCACCTTGTAAATACGGCTCAGTGCATAGTGCCCCCGGAGCGTCACTAAACGTGGCAATAGGGCCTTGCAAATCTGGCCCTAAATATCTAAGGCAGTAAAATACCAACTTTTTAAAAGTAGCATTTTTAAAATTATGATTCAAAATCCAACTTCACCATAAAAGAGGATTTTTCATTACAATTCCCAAATCACCAAATATGAACTCATTACCTGTTCCCATTCGAAAGCTATCTTTATTGAGTGTAATACAGTAACTCTATTGTTGTATTATGGGAGGGGTAGGTCTTGCAATACTGCAGCACAATTCTAAGAGTTTTTCACTATCAGGTAATGTAAAACCTATAAGTACATGTCCTACTTTAGAAAAACATTGCACCCTGCCCTATGGTCTGTTTAGGGCCCACCATATGGGTGCCTTATACGTATTAGAATGAAAGATTTGGGCCTGGCAAAAGGTTTATTTCACCAGGACAAAAAGGCAATTTAGAACAGCACACAGACTGCAATGGCAGGCAGGAGACATGTTTAAAGGGCTACTGAAGTGTGTGGCACAATCAATGCTGCAGGCCCACTGGTAACATTTAATTAACAGGTCCTGGGTATAGGTAGTACCACTTTACTATGAACTTACAAGTAAATTAAACCTGCAATTGGAGAGAAATTAATTTTGCCATGTTTTAAGGAGTGAGCACATGCACTTTAGAGTTGGTTAGCAGTGTTAAAGTGCACAGAGTTCTAAGGCCAACAAAAACAAGATCAGAATAATATGGAGCAGTAAGGCAAAATGTTTGAGAGAAGGCCACCCTAAGGCTGACAGTTCTAACAGAACCACTGCATACATTTTCAATATCCTGATCTTTTGCTTCCTCTCAAACTAGTCCCAGATTTTCTCCTGTGTTTCTAAAAAGTAGGATCTGCCCTAGGGAGTAGTATCAGCTTGTCCTATTATAAAGATTGTTAGGTTATTTGCATTCCTCTGAGCTTTGTTTTCACTGTAAAAAAGGATTTCCTATGTTGCTGCACTTGTTTCATGTAATGTGGGTATTAGAAATGGGGTCTCTAGTTGCCAGAGGTATGCATCCTGTCCAAATAGGGACTACAGTCCTAGTCAGGGTAAGTCAGTTACACTTCCTAAATTAACCTATGCCCACCCTCTGGTAGCTTGGCTCAGAGTAGTCAGGCTTAATTTAGGAGGCAATGTGTAAAATATTTGTGTAACACATAAATTGCAGTAACCCAGTGAAAATCCACCATGAAAAAACAACATACCAGTTTAGAAAAATATAGATTATCATAGTAAAAGAAGACCAAAATGACAAAAATTCAATAAGTAGATCCTGAGATATACATTTTTAAAGAATAAACTGCAATGTAGTGCTTTAAAGTCAACAGCACCCAAAGATTACTTGAGGTCGCACTAGATTGTGGTAAGTCCAAAGTTTAGGCCGACCGCAATGGATGGCAGGCTGGCTATGGGACTCATGCAGAACCTGCAGAAAAATTACCTTGGATGAAGTAAGTGTCGATGTTGAGGAACAATGTGAAGGTGAGGTGTTGATTCCGGTCTGCACAGTCAGGTAGATGCAGCTGTAGGAGGCCTGCCTGGCTTATAGTGGGTACCTGATGGTACTTACACCTTGTGCCAGGTCCAGTTATCCCTTATTAGTAGATTAGTAGTGTTCAAGCAGCTTAGGCTGATAGAGGTAGCTATTGCTGAGCAGCTTAGGCTGAACTAGGAGACATGCAAAGCTCCTACTATGCGACTTATATCATATAGCACTACATTATAAGAATCACAATACTCAGAGTTACTAAAAATCAAGGTACTTTATTTTAGTGACAATTTGCTAAATGTATCTCATAGAATATACTCCCTTAGGAGGTAAGTAAAATACACAAAATATACACACAAACCAAAATCAGGCAGGTAAAACACTTAGAAAAGTAGTGCAAATACTGTAGAGCACAATAGTATGCAATAGGAGACACTAGGCCTAGGGGCAACACAAACCATATACTCCAAAAGTGGAATGCGAACTACGAATGGACCCCAGGCCTAGTGTAGTGTGTAGAGGGTCCCTGGGAGTGTAAGAAAATGCTAAGGAGCCCACTAAACCCCGGATGAAGGTGCAAAAAGGCTGCCTCCAGGTGGAAGAAGCCAAAGATTCTGCAACAACGGAAGGTGCCAGGAACTTCTCCTTTGGTCAGAAAATTTCCCATGGCGTGCTGGAGGATGCAGAGTTGTTTCCACGCAGAAAGACCGCAAACAAGCCTTGCTAGCTGCAAGAGTCGCAGTTGAAGATTTTGGGTGCTGTCAGGGCCCAAGAAGGACCAGGAGGACGCCTCTTGGAGGAGGAGACAGAGGGGGCGCTCAGCAATACAGGGAGCTCACGCAGAAGCAGGCAGCTCCCTCAGAAGCACCTGAACAGGTGTTCAGAAAATCTGAGCATGGCGGTTGTCTCAGCACAACAAAAGAGGGTCCCACGAAGTCGGAGGTCAACTCAGCGAGTTGGGCAATGCAGGACGGAGTGCTGGGGACCTGAGCTGTGCTGTGCATGAAGGAAGTCTTGTGTAAGTGCACAGAAGCCCTAGCAGCTACAGATCATGCAGTACACAGGATCACTGTCTGGCGTGGGAAGGCAAGGACTTACCTCCACTAAATTTGGACAGAAGGACCACTGGACTGTCGGGGTCACTTGGATCTAGTTCCTGTGTTCCAGGGACCACGCTCGTTAAGATGAGAGGGGACCCAGAGGACCGGTGATGCAGAAGTTTGGTGCCTGCGTTAGCAGGGAGAAGATTGCGTCGACCCACGGGAGATTTGTTCTTGGCTTCCAGTGCAGGGTGAAGGCAGACAGCCCTCAGAGCATGCACCACCAGGAAACAGTCGAGAAAGCCGGCAGGATAAGGCGCTACAATGTTGCTGGTAGTCTTCTTGCTACTTTGTTGCGGTTTTGCAGGCGTCCTGGAGCAGTCAGCGGTCAATCCTTGGCAGAAGTCGAAGAGAGAAGTGCAGAGGAACTCTGGTGAGCTCTTGCATTCGTTATCTGAAGGGAAACCCACAGGAGAGACCCTAAATAGCCCTCAGAGGAGGATTGGCTACCTAAACAGGTAAGAGCCTATCAGGAGGGGTCTCTGACGTCACCTGCTGGCACTGGCCACTCAGACGTCTCCATTGTGCCCTCACACCTCTGCATTCAAGATGGTCTGGGACACACTGGAGGAGCTCTGGGCACCACCTTTGGGGTGGTGATGGACAGGGGAGTGGTCACTCCCCTTTCCTTTGTCCAGTTTCACTCCAGAGCAGGGGCTGGGGGATCCCTGAACCGGTGTAGACAGGTTTATGCAAGGAGGACACCATCTGTGCCCTTCAAAGCATTTCCAGAGGCCAGGAGAGGCTACTCCTCTGAGGCCCTTAACACCTATTTCCAAAGGGAGAGGGTGTAACACCCTCTCTCAGAGGAAATCCTTTGTTCTGCCTTTCTGGGACTGGGCTGCCTAGGCCCCAGGGGGGCAGAAACCTGTCTGAGGGTTGGCAGCAACGGTAGCTGCAGAGAAAACCCCAGAGAGCTAGTTTGGCAGTACCCGGGGTCCATCCTGGAGCCCCGGGGATGCATGGGATTGTCCCCCCAATACCAGAATGGTATTGGGGTGACAATTCCATGATCCTCGACATGTTACATGGCCATGTTCGGAGTTACTATTGTGAAGCTACACGTATAGGTATTGACCTATATGTAGTTCACGCGTGTAATAGTGTCCCCGCACTCACAAAGTCCGGGGAAATTGCCCTGAACAATGTGGGGTACCTTGGCTAGTGCTAGTGCCAGGGTGTCCTCACACTAAGTAACTTTGCACCTAACCTTCACTAAATGAGGGTTAGACATATAGGCGACTTATAAGTTACTTAAGTGCAGTGGAAAATGGCTGTGAAATAACCTGGACGTTATTTCACTCAGCCTGCTGTGGCAGTCCTGTGTAAGAATTGTCTGAGCTCCCTATAGGTGGCAAAAGAAATGCTGCAGCCCATAGGGATCTCCTGGAACCCTAATAACCTGGGTACCTAGGTACCATATACTAGGGAATTATAAGGGTGTTCCAGTGTGCCTATTAGAATTGGTAAAAATGGTCACTAGCCTGCAGAGACAATTTTAAAAGCAGAGAGAGCATAAACACTGAGATTCTGGTTAGCAGAGCCTCAGTCATACAGTTAGGCACCACACAGGGAACACCTATAGGCCACAAACTACGAGCACTGGGGTCCTGGCTAGCAGGATCCCAGTGACACATATCAAACACACTGACAAAATAGGGTTTCCACTATGACCACTGGGGTCCTGGCTAGCAGGATCCCAGTGAGACAGTAAAAACACCTAGACATATACTCACAAACAGGCCAAAAGTGGGGGTAACAAGGATAGAAAGAGGCTACCTTCCTACACCATCGGTTTGCAGCATCACAATCAGATCCCGCTTCAGCATTGAACTCAGATTAGACGTATGCAATTCTTCATCATTGAGCTGCACAATCGTGTCCTCAGATTGGCGCTGCGTCATAGTCAAACCGTGCACTGGAGGACACTGCGTGAGTTCTTAGCAGAGGAACGCTCAAATGCATCAATTTTTACAGAGAAATAGCTGCAAACCCACTTCTAAGAATGAGGACTGGATTGGCACCTCAGGCAAGGGTAAGACTCAAAGATGGCAGAGTCCAGCAGTCAGAACAGAGTTGCGAGCCATCTTTGATGTTCCTGAGACCGTAGAAAAGAGGAGGCAAGCCAGCTATCCCTTGGAATCACTTGGTTCTGTAGAGGATGTGGAGAGCAAAGTCCAGTCTTTCCCACTCCCAGGCAAGTGGCAGCAGGCCAACACAGCAGTGCTGTTGAACAGAGTGGCAAGCTCTCCTGACAGCACAACAGTCCCTTTTCCAGGGAGAATGTCCTTCAGCTCCAGCAGTGTCATGATTTGGTAGAGTTTTGGTTCCAGTACCCAGTTGAGCCTTTGAACTGGGGGAGACTTCCAAAAGAGGTCTTTCCAAGGTCTCTGTTCTTTTTTCCCTGGCTACAGACACTCTACAGGGGGTTATGCTTCTCTTTGTGGAGAGAGAGGCACAGCCCTAATCAGGTGTGTCAGCTCCTCCCTCCAATTTTACCCAGGAAGCCTGGTGATTGGCCAATGGGATGCAAATGTCACACTCCAAATCCTTCTAGAGGAAATGCACAAAGCCCTGCTGTCACACACCCCATATGTGTATTCAGAGACAGACAGAAGCATTGAATGGTTAAAGTAAGAATATGCCAACTTTCTTTTTTACTACCAGGGCATGTAAAACTTAAAAGTACATGTCTGACTTTTTAACCCCTTAGCTGCTGGGCCTTTCCCCCCCCAGTGCTGAGCCCTTTTTTGGCTATTTGGGGTAGTTCGCGCTTAGGGCTTCATAACTTTTTGTCCACATAAGCTAACCACGCCAAATTTGCGTCCTTTTTTTCCAACATCCTAGGGATTCTAATGGTACCCAGAGTTGGTGGTTTCCCCTGGAGGAGACCAAGAAAATAGCCAAAATACAGTGAAAATTTTGTTTTTTCCAAAAAAATGGGAAAAAAGGGCTGCCGAAGAAGGCTTGTGGTTTTTTCCCTGAAAATGCCATCAACCAAGGGTTTCTGGTGCTGAAATCACTATCTTCCCACCTTTCAGGAACGGGCAGACTTGAATCAGAAAACCGAATTTTTCAACACAAATTTGGCATTTTACTGGGACATACCCCATTTCTACTATATTTGGTGCTTTCAGCCTCCTTCCAGTTAGTGACAGGAATGGGTGTGAAACCAATGCTGGATCCCGGAATGCTAAACATTTCTGAAAACTAGATAAAATTCTGAATTCAGCAAGGGGTCATTTGTGTAGATCCTACAAGGTTTTCCTACAGAAAATAACAGCTGAAATAAAAAAATATTGAAATTGAGCTGAAAACAACAGCCATTTTTCTTTATGTTTTACTCTGTAACTTTTTCCTGCGATGTCAGATTTCTGAAAGCAATATACCGTTTTGTCTGCTGGACTCTTCTGGTTGCGGGGATATAAAGGGCTTGTAGGTTCATCAAGAACCCTAGGTACCCAGAGCCAATAAATAAGCTGCACCCTGCAGTTGGTTTTCATTCTATACTGGGTATACAGCAATTCATTTGCTGAAATATGAAGAGTGAAAAAGAGGTATCAAGAAAACCTTTGCATTTCCAAAATGGGATCAAGATAAGGTTTTGAGGAGCAGTGGTTATTTGCACATCGCTGAATTCCGAGGTGCCCATACTAGCATGTGAATTGCAGGGCATTTCTCAAATAGACGTCTTTTTTACACACTCTCTTATATTTGGAAGGAAAAAATGTAGAGAAAGATAAGGGGCAATAACACTTGTTTTGCTATTCTGTGTTCCCCCAAGTCTCCCGATAAAAATGATACCTCACTTGTGTGGGTAGGCCTAGTGCCCGCGACAGGAAATGCCCCAAAACACAACATGGACACATCCTATTTTTTTTATAGAAAACACAGCTGTTTTTTCCAAAGTGCCTACCTGTAGATTTTGGCCTCTAGCTCAGCCGGCACATAGGGAAACCTACCAAACCTGTGCATTTCTGAAAACTAGAGACCTAGGGGAATCCAAGGAGGGGTGACTTGCGGGGCTCGGACCAGGTTCTGTTACCCAGAATCCTTTGCAAACCTCAAAAAGTGGCTAAAAAAACAAGTTTTCCTCACATTTCGGTGACAGAAAGTTCTGGAATCTGAGAGGAGCCACAAATTTCCTTCCACCCGGCGTTCCCCCAAGTCTCCCGATACAAATGATACCTCACTTGTGTGGGTAGGCCTAGCGCCCGCGACAGGAAACGCCCCAAAGCGCAACGTGGACACATCAAAATTTTTGGAAGAAAACAGAGGTGTTTTTTGAGAAGTGCCTACCTGTAGATTTTGGCCTCTAGCTCAGCCGGCACCTAGGGAAACCTACCAAACCTGTGCATTTCTGAAAACTAGAGACCTAGCGCAATCCAAGGAGGGGTGACTCGCGGGGCTCGGACCAGGTTCTGTTACCCAGAATCCTTTGCAAACCTCAAAAAGTGGCTAAAAAAACAAGTTTTCCTCAGATTTCGGTGACAGAAAGTTCTGGAATCTGAGAGGACCCACAAATTTCCTTCCACCCGGCGTTCCCCCAAGTCTCCCGATAAAAATTATACCTCACTTGTGTGGGTAGGCCTAGCGCCCGCGACAGGAAACGCCCCAAAGCGCAACGTGGACACATCAAAATTTTTGGAAGAAAACAGAGGTGTTTTTTGAGAAGTGCCTACCTGTAGATTTTGGCCTCTAGCTCAGCCGGCACCTAGGGAAACATACCAAACCTGTGCATTTCTGAAAACTAGAGACCTAGGGCAATACAAGGAGGGGTGACTCGCGGGGCTCGGACCAGGTTCTGTTACCCAGAATCCTTTGCAAACCTCAAAAAGTGGCTAAAAAAACAAGTTTTCCTCAGATTTCGGTGACAGAAAGTTCTGGAATCTGAGAGGAGCCACAAATTTCCTTCCACCCGGCGTTCCCCCAAGTCTCCCGATAAAAATGATACCTCACTTGTGTGGGTAGGCCTAGCGCCCGCGACAGGAAACGCCCCAAAGCGCAACGTGGACACATCAACATTTTTGGAAGAAAACAGAGGTGTTTTTTGAGAAGTGCCTACCTGTAGATTTTGGCCTCTAGCTCAGCCGGCACCTAGGGAAACCTACCAAACCTGTGCATTTCTGAAAACTAGAGACCTAGGGCAATACAAGGAGGGGTGACTCGCGGGGCTCGGACCAGGTTCTGTTACCCACAATCCTTTGCAAACCTCAAAAAGTGGCTAAAAAAACAAGTTTTCCTCACATTTCGGTGACAGAAAGTTCTGGAATCTGAGAGGAGCCACAAATTTCCTTCCACCCGGCGTTCCCCTAAGTCTCCCGATAAAAATGATACCTCACTTGTGTGGGTAGGCCTAGCGCCCGCGACAGGAAATGCCCCAAAACAGAACGTGGACACATCACATTTTTTCATAGAAAACAGTGCCTACCTGTGGATTTTGGCCTCTAGCTCAGCCGGCACCTGGGGAAACCTAGCAAACCAGCACATTTTTGTAAACTAGAAACCCAGGGGAATCCAAGATGAGGTGACTTGTGGGGCTCGGACCAGGTTCTGTTACCCAGAATCCTTTGCAAACCTCAAAATGTGGCTAAAATACCACGTTTTCCACACATTTCGGTGACAGAAAGTTCTGGAATCTGAGGGGAGCCACAAATTTCCTTCCACCCAGCGTTCCCCCAAGTCTCCCGATAAATATGATACCTCACTTGTGTGGTTAGGCCTGGTGCCTGCGACAGGAATAGATCACACAACGGTCAATGTTGGTCCTTACGTGAGGCAGCTGTTGACCCTGGGGTGATCCATTCCTGACACAGGCACTAGGTGTAGGCACTCAAGTGGGGTAGTGTTTTTATCAGGACAGGTGAGGAGTCACTGGGTGGTAGGAATGTTGTGGATCCCAGCATATTCCTGTAGTTTGTGTGACAGAAATGCGAGAAAAATAGAGTTTTTTCTCAACATTTCAGCTTTGCAGGGTATTCTGGGTAAGAAAACTTTGGGAAATCCACACAAGTCACACCTCTGTGGACTCCCCCGAATGTCTAGTTTCCAGAAATGTTTGGGTTTAGTGTGTTTCTCTATATGGCCGCCGAATCCAGGACCAAAAACACAGGTGCCTGCCTTACAAAACCAGTTTGTTTTGCCATAGACAATTTTGATGTCTCCACAATATGATTTGGGTGGTGGAATTTGGGGCTGAACTAAATTGGTGAGCTCCCAAGAGAGCACTCTCTCTCTGCTTGCCGCCGCATTCACCTGCTCTCTGGGTTGGCCTAACCCACTATTACCCAGTTGCACGAACAGCTTGCGAAGGGACAGCAGGACTGTCCTCATCACCTCCCTCATAATGTACTGGAAGAGGAGTTTTCGAATGGGACTCCTCTGACTGAAAAATCACTCCCAGAGTCTGCGCCATTGTCCTATCCCTCAGATGCTGCCTCAGTATCTGATGTCTCAGTCTCTGATCCTATGTCAGAGCGGTCCTCTATAACCCGAGTGCAGGCAGCAGTCATCCATCAAGATGCCATCTCTGCTATTGGCTAAACTGTTGCTCTAAAACACTAGCCTACGTAGACAGTCACAAAATCGATGGTGTGTGTGAGATACGTGCAACAGTAGAGGCCACCTTACCTGCGCTTCTTCCCTCAATCAGCACGTACTTTCAAGACACTCAAAAAACACCTTGTCACATACCATTCGTCACAGTCTTTAGCACCTCCTGCGCCCAGTCCAACAATCATTATTGGTGCTCCCACTCCCTCCTCCTCGGATTCCCTCATTACCACCCAGCAAAAGTGCCCTTCATCTCTCCATAGACTTTACTAATGTACTCAGCTATTTACATAAAATACAGATGTGCTCTTTGCAGTAGGCATATAAACCTTCTGCGCTTCTTTATGGCACTAAAACTGCCACTAGACAAGTCGGACCCTTTTCCCCCCAGGGAAACCACACACATATTGACAAAAGTGATGTATATATGACAGCCAACCACCTGAAACTCAACTCAAGCAAAACCAAAATAATCCTCTTTGGCCCTCACCAAAAAAACCTGGGACCCCCCATGGTGGCCCACCACGCTAGGCCCTGCACCCACCCCCGCCAACTACGCACGCAACCTCAGCATCATCCTAGACTCCTCCCTCTCTATGACCCAACAAATCAACGCTCTTACCTCCTCATGCTTCAACAAACTCCGTATACTGAAAAACATTAAAATGGATCCCCACAGAGACCAGAAAAACTGTCACTCACGCACTCATCAGCAGCAGGCTTGATTACAGAAACGCCCTCTACGCCGGCACCACTCTAAAACTCAAGTGCAAACTACACGCATCCAGAACTCAGCAGCACGACTCATCCTCGACCTCCACCGACACGAACACATCTCTCCACACCTCAAATCCCTCCACTGGCTCCCCATTGACAAAAGGATCACCTTCAAGATCCTCATCCTCACACACAAATCACTCCACAACACAGGCCCTGCCTACCTCAACGAGAGTCACCTTCCACACCCCCACACGAAACGTCCGTTCAGCTGACCTCTCTCTCGCCTCTGACCCCCGCATCAAACACACCACCACCGGGGCAGATCCTTCTCCTACATTGCACCCAAAACATGGAACGCACTCACAACCCACATTCGCAAGACCCAAAACCTACTTCTTTTCAGGAAGGGCCTCAAAACCTGGCTTTTTGAACAGTGAACCTCCTAGCCCCTTTCCCTCCCCCCCCGTCCCCCCCCCCAGCGCCTTGAGACCCTCACAGGTGAGTAGCGCGCTTTATAAATCTCTTTGATACAGATCTACCTATATATATATATATAAATATATATCTACATAGATATATCTATAGATATATCCATGTACCTAGATATATCTATCTACATAGATTTATATATATAGATATATACATATATATTTTTTTAGTTGTTGTATGGTTTCCTTGGGGGCCAAAATGGCCCCCAGGGAAACCCTACAACATCTAAAAAAAAAATTGCCCCCACAGGGGGTCACCCTGCCCACGGGCGACCCCCTGTCATTTCATTTTTTTTTTTTTTTTTTAAAATCCCCTGGGGGGGGGGGGGGGGGGGCGCGATCGCGCCCCCTCCCTCCCCAGGGGGCACCTACCTTTTTATTTTTTTAGGAAAATTATCCGGGGGGGGGCGGCCCGTTTTCCGGGGGGGGGCTGCCCCCCAAAAGTGAAATCCCTGGTGTCTAGTGGGGTTTCCTGGCCCCCGATCGCAGCTGTGCTGCGATCGGGGGCCAGGAAACCGTTTCAGAAGGCCTCATAAGAAAAGGGAGACTCTCCCCTTTCTTACGAGGCCTTCTGAAACTGTTTCTGGCCCCCGATCGCAGCACAGCTGCGATCGGGGGCCAGAAACAGTTTCAGAAGGCCTCGTAAGAAAGGGGAGAGTCTCCCCTTTCTTACGAGGCCTTTTCAAAATGTTTCCTGACCCCCCCGATCGCAGCTGTGCTGCGATCGGGGGAGCCAGGAAACCTGAAAGTGTTTCCTGGCCCCCGATCGCAGCACAGCTGCGACCGGGGGCCAGGAAACACTTTCAGGAAGGCCTCGTAGGAAAGGGGAGTGTCTCCCCTTTCTTACGAGGCCTTCCTGAAAGTGTTTCCTGGCCCCCGATCGCAGCTGTGCTGCGATCGGGGGCCAGGAAACACTTTCAGGAAGGCCTCGTAAGAAAGGGGAGACTCTCCCCTTTCTTATGAGGCCTTCCCGAACGTGAAAAAGGCCGTTTTCCCCATGAAAGCAGGAAGCGGCCGCAAGGCTGCTTCCTGCTTTCATGGGGAAAACACCTTTGCAACGTCAGCGCGCCTCGCGGCGCGCTGATGTCACAAAGGGGCGGGTGGGGGGCGGGGGGAGACACGGTAGCTTCCGTGTCTCCCGGGGGGGGGAAAAAAATAAAAAATAAATCCTCGGGTGCGACGCACCCGAGGATTTATTAATGCCCTTCCTGGTGTCGGCCACTGGTCGTGACCCGCACCAGGGAGGGTGTGTGGGCGTCGGCCAGTGGCCGACGCCCGCATTTAAGAGGTTAAATACACTGCACCCTGTCCTCGGGCTAAATAAAGAGGAAGGTTTGGTCCACCTGCCAGGTTGAAATGACAGCGTAAGACTGTAAAGACAGGCTCTGCATTAAGGCATGTTTAAAGGGCTACTATAGTGGGTGGCACAATCAGTGCTGCAGGCCCACCTGTAGCATTTAATTTACAGGTCCTGGGCACATATGGCACACTTAATAGGGACATACAAGTAAATTAAATATTCCACTTGTGGTTAAGCCAATATCACCATGTTTTAGAGTACCAAGCACCTGCACTTTAGCTCGGTTAGCAGTGGTAAAGTCCACAGAATCCCAAAGTCAGCAAAAAATGAAATCAGAAAAACAGGAGGTCAGAATGCAAAAAGTTAGGGGAAACCACACCAAGCATCCAAGGACTAACAGTAGAAACTAATATGAACAGGCTAAAGTTTTGTTAAATTTCTTACTGCTCTGCCATATTGCCTCAAGGCCATGAGTGAATAAAAAAAAAACCCTTCATTGGAAAATTGAACTTAACTCTAGCTGTTACATAAATAAAACTGAGATTTCATTCATTGATTTCTTTAGGAAACAGAATGTTGTGTTATCAACATGTTGGTATACTGTCCTATGTAGGGGGATTGACCTAATGGTTATATCGTATTTCAATTAGGCTTTGAGGAAGTTGCTGAGTTTCACTCAGTGAAATTCTGCAGAGTTACGCAAAAATGCCCCAAGATTCCACAGAATTCCACGAGCGGGCAGAATCAGGCACATCGCACTACTCATGCTGTTTTTTAGTGCTTCAAGTTTCTTATGCACTGTGAAATCAGCACTAACAGTGCTGCAGGGCATGCCAGATGGCACTGCTTCTTTCTGCTGCTGAAGTAGAAAAACTCCACCACTTGGCAGAGTTTTTCCAGAACTCCAAGCGAAGTGCGGAGTGTGCAAAACTACGCAAACTCTGCTGGCAGAGTGGAATTTATTGCCCACCCCTAATTTCAATTCAGAGATTACATCACATTCCATTAAAGAAGACTATAGTCCTCTATCCTTAGTCCAAGTAGGTCAACTCATTATCTTTACACTTCCAGATAATGCAGGATAAAGTTAAATTCTGCCATTTTTATTTCCAGAACTTAAAGCCATCTATCCTTCTTGTTCCTCCATCAGGGCTTAAATGAATTAAATTCACA
This sequence comes from Pleurodeles waltl, assembly GCF_031143425.1. Taxonomy (NCBI): domain Eukaryota; kingdom Metazoa; phylum Chordata; class Amphibia; order Caudata; family Salamandridae; genus Pleurodeles; species Pleurodeles waltl. Next base: position 1,047,598,445 of record NC_090439.1, on the reverse strand, counting down.
ACATACACTCTTAGAACATAGGATGGTGTATTCTATTCTATGAGTCTTGTAAAGCACATAGCTACCTCAAGCCCTCCCAGAACAAGAACAGTTTTCATTGTTGCCAGCTCACCAGCAAGAACTAATTACTGTAGAGCCAGGTTTTTAAGGCGTTACGAAAAGAGAGCTTGTTGAAAAGCTGGCGTAGTTAAACAGGGACAGTGTTCCACAGATTGGGAGCCTGATAGAATAATAAGCAGCCACCCCAATGAGATATGCGGATCTTAGAAACCTGTAGCAAGTGAGCTGAGGAAGATCTGTGTTATCTTCTAGGGATATAAAGGATAGCTAGTGATCTTAGCAAGGCAGGACTTCTCTTATGGTGTGATCTGTGCAGAATGCATTAGGCCTTAAATTGAACCTGCTGCTCCACTGGAAGCCCGTGAAGATCTTTCAAGGCCTCTTTTGTGGATTGATGGCTTGACAGATTGATGTGGAGGCGTGTGAAAGCATTCTGTGTGACCTGCAACCTTTAGATCACATACTGAGGTGAGCTGAGCTGAGGGATAGGGCATTGCCATAATCAAGGCACAAGATAATAAGACCCTGGACAATTAATGTTCTAGCTATAAAAGGAGGAAGGTTTAAAACCTTTCTTAGCAGTCTCAGAAAATCGAAGCAATTAGCAGCAATTTGTTTAGCTTGTTGCTCCATGGTAAGACTGGCATCTATCCAAATTCCAAGACTCTTTATCATACATTTAGGGCTAGGGAGCCTTTGCAGACAATCGGGCACAGGGCTTTGGACTTTTTTACTGAAATTACTGCCCAGTAGTGAAAGAGCGTAGCTTGTCTGTGCCACTACGTCTTTGAAATAAGAATGTGAAAGGGTGGTCACTTTCTGATGGTCACAATGTGGTGGTCACATATTGTATAACAAGATTAAGTATTTTTATATAATTACTGCACTGCAGAGCATATGAGTGGAGTGCACCATTGTATATAACATTTAAGTGATGTATATCTATTTGAAGCCAATGTTTTAAATGTATTATTCTGCATAATCATTTCAAATAGTCTCACATTTAATGCTTAGAATTCATTTAATCTGAAAGTATATTCATGTTTTATTAACTGGGATGGACTGAAGGCCTATACACATATTTTTCTTTTCACAGTTAACTTGCATTGTGGAGTTTGTTTTCTTAAATGTTTTCTCTTCAAGATGCAGGTGTTAGGACTTGAGACAGAGTTAACAAGAAGTTTATTCTGCATGAGAGATCAGAAAGCCTGAGACGAGCTATGCAAGGACGAAGAGGAGTATTCTGGAAGTTGGCAGCAGAGACAAAAGAGTATTAAAATAGGATGTGCGAGGTCTCTGAAAGCTGTAATTTCCAATAAAAATTAGTTGGGGGTTCAGTTGAGAAGCTTTGACTGTGATGGCATCATCTTGGGAAACTTTGATTTAAAGAAGGTTTAGTTAGTGAGAGAAAGAGATTCTTTTCACCCTTTGAGCTGAACAGACCTTTCTGAGGAACAGATCTCATATTTTCTATGTGGCTTTATGCCACCGCACGTCTCTTAACAGAATATTCTACAGGATTCCTGTTTGCGTACCCTATCTCAAATGCTCTTTTAGAATTAGAATAGTTGAAGGTTTAGTTTAAATGGTTAGGAAGGAAAACATGGTTCTGGTGCCCAAGAATCACATGCTTTTTCTGATTTTCTGTACTGTGACAATCAAAGTCTTGGTCTTGTATATGCTGAATAAGTTCAATACTGTACAACGCTTAAATTCTCCTTTGGTGATTTTATATATCTATACTATGGTTTTGAGTCTCATTCATGTAAGGTTGACTTTGAGTCTGTAATAAAGTTCCTATGAATCTCTGAATAGACGCCGATTATTATTGGGTGCTATTTGCATTGCGCAGAAATTGTTTACATTATTTGATAACTGTTACTCTCTGCCCCTCGGAATTGAGAAGAAAAGATTCATCAGACCCATAAATAGAAATAGGGCCCCAGACTCTATCAGTAGGGTAACCTTAGTCTTACTTTCACTAAGCTTCAATTTACAGTTGGCCTTTCAACTGGATTATTCCTGAATTCAGGACGAGACTGAGGTGGCTAGAGCTGGGATCGAGGTAAATGGAAATCAGCAGCTCAGTGTCATCAGCATAAGAGACCAGTGATAACCAGAAGGAACATACAATTTTCATGAAGGGATCCATATAAAGATTAAAAAGGGTAGGCCTCAAGGAAGCCCACTTCCGCACCCCACCGCTACCCTGGAGACTGTCAGAATATCAGTAATGATCTATTACCTGCAAAGCTCTGTTCTTCAGGAAGGAAGAGAGCCATTTCAGGGCACAGCGACAATACCCAGTCTTGATATCCTATCGATAAGTGTGGCATGATCTACTGAGTCGAAGGCCGCGCTGAAGTCCAAAAGGATAATGGCTGCCGAACCTCCTTGATCCAACAAAGATCTAAGGCCCATATTTATACTCTATTTGCGCCTGATTTGCGTCATTTTTTTTACACAAATTTGGCGCAAACTTAACTCCATATTTCTACTTTGACGCTAGACCCGTCTAGCGGCAAAGTTATGGAGTTTGAGTCACTTTTTGTATGTGAAAACCTACCTTGCGCACATGACATGCAAGGTAGGCGTTCCCGTGCGAAAAATTACTCTAAAGCATGTGCGCCTTATTTATCCTCCGGCGTCAAAATGACGCACATGAGGAGGCAGGCCTTAAAACATGGCGCCCAGCCGGATTTGCACCGTTTTTTAACGTCTGCGTCAGGGCAGGCATTAAGGGACCTGGGGCTCATTTCCACGGTCAGAGACCATGGAAGTAGTCCACAGGTGCCCTTCTCTTCACCCAGGGACACCCCCTGCTACCCACGCCCACCGCTGGAGGATACCCATGGATTGGGGGATCCATCCATGGTGAGTGCAGGTAAGTGCAGGTAAGTATATATATATATATATTTTTTGGGTGGCACAGGGGGGCCTAACTTGGGCCCCCTTACATGCCACTGTGCCCAATGGTCATGCCCAGCAGTCCCCTGGGCATGACCATTGGGCAGGGGGACATGACTCCTGTCTTTTCTAAGACAGGAGTCATTTCCATGGGGGTTATGCATCAAAAAATGGTGCAGGTCAGGTTAGAGCCAATATTTTTGACTCTATCCTGACTTGCACCATTCTTTGGCGCACAAACCCCAGTCTTCCCTTCACCTCTGCTGCCCGGTTACCGTCATTTATTTTGCCGCAAACCAGGCCGCAGCGCCGGCTAACGTCATTCCATAAATAAGGCACCCGGCTGGCACGTTGGAATGACGTTAGCTGGCTGTAAACTTTTTGACGCAAATCTGCCCAAGCGCTGATTTGCGTCAAAAAGTATAAATATGGGCCTAAGTTCTTCAACCATGGGAAGTAAAGCTGGTTCTGTGCTATGCTGTTGTCTAAATCCCATTTGTGTGGAGTGGAGGATCTCAGTGGACTAAAGAAAGGTGGAAAGATGTTTGTTAACATTTATCATGTGATTTTGAACACAACTTTGTGTGCTGTGAGTGAAAGAAAGGGAGGACAGTAATCAAAGAAATCCAATGCATAATGAGAGGATATAGATGATCGATGTTGGTCCATATGGTTGCAGTTTTGCAGGTTGCTCTAAAGGCAAGCAGGATACGCTTGCTGTTCTCCATGATAAGGAGTGTGTATGCAACAATTTAGATGGTTTCTCACTCAATATTGCAATACAATGTGAATACAATATGAGCCTGAAAAAAAGTTGTGTAGGAGGTGATTAGCAGCTCTGTGTACTTGAAATTGATTTGCAGATCATATACTAATGTGAGGTGGGCGATTGGCTGATGTTTTTCTTTGCTGCTAGAACATGGGCTGTCTATTTTAGAGATGGAAGGGCTTGCACTTTGGAAAGGTTACCATGGAAGCATTGACTACATTGAAAAGCATTGTCTGACTTAAAATCACCTGGCTAACAAACACTGCTTCACCCTTTCAGGCAGGGTCTAAATTATGATGGGACATCCTGAAATTAGTGCCACACAACACAAGATCGTATTCTGAACTAAACAAGGCTAGTATTTAGGACAGTCCTTTCCTGTACTGACTCTGGGTTTAGTATTTGTGAACATACCGTCTAGGGCTCTTTCGAGGGGTCTCTCCTGATCGATGGGTTCTAATCTGTGGCACACTCCCAAACACCCTAGAGAAAGAAATGGAGCATTAAGACATCTTCTGTCAGTCTAATCTTCTCTACCCCAGCTAATATAAGAAACTGGCTAAGATATGCAATTCCCCTGTGAGGCACCATACTCTCTCCATCGATCTTGTCTCTTCATTCAGTGAGGCTGTTGCTTAGCCCCTTAATACATCTGGCCAGAGAAGGAATTGGTGGCTTGTGCAGAGGCAGGAGCTAGGTTCCATCCACTTTAAAGTGGCATCTTCCTTTCGAAGCCTATTGGTAATGGATCTCTGCTTTTGAGGCTGAGGATCAACTATACCCGCCCCCCACAGCACATTAGTGGAGATACCAGGTGTCCTTTTTCTTTTCAGGTAAAGCACTGTGATGCTGCTGAATTGGGGTTAGATTCCAGATGCCCCCCAACTCTTCCACTGTTCTATCCTCAGAAGTGAGGCAGGTTAAAAGCATTTCTGGGCTACTCACTGTTCTTCCTTCTTTCTCCTCATACCAGAATATTATGAAAAAAGGACATATTCTCTATATGCGTACGGTTGCAAGTTTAGTCCATTTCAGTGTCAGAAGGTAGCCTGCTCAGGCAGTCTGCTCTGTTGGGCTTATGGCCCTGCAATCCCTCTCCCATCAACCTCTAAGTCTGTGACATTTTTGACACGTAGAGATATTTATTGTTAATGCAAATATTGAGAAAATCTAACTGTGAGAGGCAGACCTTTTTCGGGTCCAGGTTTGGTGAGATTTGTAAAGCGTGTTAACATAAATTGAGGAATAATAGAAGCATATTATAATCATTCACGACGGAGCAACTTTGCTCTCATGAATTAGACATCATTAGGTTTGGTCATAGTTAGCACCTCTTTTTAGCACTGTTTAAAATGTGAGCACTGTAAATTCTGCGTAGCTGACAACAAGTATTCAGAATTCATATTAAAATTGCCATAGCCTTGGTTTGGTTTTATATTCTGTAAAGTTATTAGGACGAGGACATCACACATCAGACGTTGTTGTCTTTACTATCATTATAAATCCATGATTTTTGGTACAAACATATCTGCCCAGCATGCTTCTGGATAACGATGATGTAAGAGGCTGGGCAGAGAGTTGTTCAAGTAATTTGAACATAGTCTTCTTAAGTATGTTGGTTATGTTGGGAGGATAATAACCCAAATTCAGAAACTTTATAGCAGTACTGCATGCTAAGGGGCATATTTATACTCTGTTTGCGCCGGAATTGCGTCGTTTTTTTTTACGCAATTCCGACGCAAAACTAACTCCATATTTATACTTTGGCGTTAGACGCGTCTAGCGCCAAAGTCCATGGAGTTTGTGTCATTTTTTTGCGTGGACACCTACTTTGCGTTAATGAGATGAAAGGTAGGCGTTCCCGTCTAAAAAATTGACCCGAGGCATGTGCGCCGTATTTACACTCCCGGGCAAAATTCACGCCCGGGAGTGGGCGGGTCAAAAAAAATGACGTACGGCCGCTTTTGTGCCGTTTTTTAGCGCCTGGAAAAGGCAGGCGTTAAGGGACCTGTGGGCTCTGAAGGAGCCCAGAGGTGCCCTCCCATGCCCCCAGGGACACCCCCTGTCACCCTTGCCCACCCCAGGAGGACACCCAAGGCTGGAGGGACCCATCCCAGAGACATTAAGGTAAGTTCAGGTAAGTCATTTTTTTTTTTTTTTTTGTGGCATAGGGGGGCCTGATTTGTGCCCCCCTACATGCCACTATGCCCAATGACCATGCCCAGGGGACAGAAGTCCCCTGGGCATGGCCATTGGGCAAGGGGGCATGACTCCTGTCTTTGCTAAGACAGGAGTCATTTCTATGGGGGTTGGGAGTCGGAAAAAATGGCGCAAATCGGGTTGAGGCGAAAAATTTGCCTCAACCTGACTTGCCCCATTTTTTGGCGCCCAAGCTCCATATCCCCCTACGCCGGCGCTGCCTGGTGTACGTCGTTTTTTTCCACGCACACCAGGCAGCGCCGGCGGCTAATTTTTTTGACGCAAAACTGCGTTAGCGCAGTTTTGCATCAAAAAGTATAAATATGGCCCTAAATGTCTGAAGTTATATATTCAAACGTTCCTCCTGCTTCACAACTTTTGCAGAGAGCCATTTCAGGGCTACATTTAGAAGAGGTCCCTTATGCCACACCTGCAAGCCCAGCTACTTATGTATATGGATGAGGCCAAACTTTGGGGTGAGGGCCTTTCTCCCTCATTTGTACTGCAGGAGGGTAAAATTTCAGGATTCCAAAGGCTGCCCGGTGCTGCCTAAAACTGGTCGCCTGGCCTGATACGCCTAAATGGGTCCTGCAGTTCAGCAGATTACCTCATATGAGGCAGGATTCAGTCCCATTTGGCACCCGAGGCGCTTAGCTTTGTTATAATGGCTTTCACGTGAGATTATTTCTCCTGTCGGTGGCTTTAAAGGAGGCAGAGTTAAAAGCGAAACACATCAGTTCATTGTAAAGTCCAAAGACCCACTTTTTTCTGCAATTGTCAAAGCCTATTCCTCTGTACATAATTCATGTCCAAAAGGTTTGCTGTGCTTCAAAAAGAAAGAAAAGGATGCCTTTTGCAACTTCTTAGCATTGTTGCTTTATTACAGGGAAACATGCATTTTTGATGTGTCTGCGATCTGACTGTGGTTGCCCTGGCACATTTCAGACAAAAGTAAAATTTGTAGATCAAACCGTACAGCGAAAAGCTAAATGAAATTTGATATCTTACAGACTTCATTTCCAAAGGCTTTGCTAGCTTTGTTAAAGCAGAAGAAAGATCTACAGGTGGATGGATATTAATAACAAAGCATGAAACACATTTTCAACGTTTCTACCCCTCACCTGCTGTATTCAGTTCCGTTTTTTGAAAGCACTAAAACAGATGGAATATGTCTTGACTATCGATTCAGAGGAAGGTTTAACAGTACTTTATTGATCTTGATATGACAGAACTCAGCACTAGCATTGAGGTACCTTATCACATAATGCAAGTTAGAAACAGTGTGCAATGCGTGTAATAAGATGTGTATAGCATGTTTGAGTTGCGCACGGTAAGACCGTACTATCTAAACTAACCATTGTTTCACTCAGTTTATGTAGAGATCAAAGGACAATTTGCTACTAAATTGAGTGGAGTGCAAGCATTGCTTGCAAGCCTACATAGAATGGTGTGCAAATATGTACTTCCTTTAGCTCGAGTGCAAAGAAGTAACAGTGAAAATTACGGCATAATGCGATTCACACGAACTCACACTCAGCATCTCCCAAAGCTCCTCATATACTACGTAGGGGATCATCTTTAATTTTACCTTTTATTTGAAAACAATTAAACATTTTATGCAAAAGGTGTAGCCTAGTCAGTATGATTGGAGGGTGTGAGTTTCAGATTTCCCATCAATCACAATGGGTCGGCTTCTTAAAACATATGAGAAGCAGGATATGAGGGGAGCTTAAGGGGCAGCTCAAAGAGAGAGGGTACTTAACACCCAATGAGTCGTATTTACGAGAAAGTGGCACATCAGTCCTGACGCACCACTTTTTATGTGACGCCCCGCCCCACCTATCAACACCATGGTTGTGCCTTATTTACCATACGGCGCACTATGGGGTTCGTTAGGACAATAGCATCAACATTTTTTACGCTTTTTTGGCGCTTTGCTGCACTAGCATAACAAATGTTGACACTAGTGCAGCAAAGGACAGGGATTAAAATGGGTGCACCATTGTAACGCCTGCTTTGAGTAGGCATTAAAGATAATGAAAAATTGGTGTAGAGAAATGTTGTAAATTTCACTGTGCCATTTTTTCAGGCCTCCCTGCATCAGAACACCCCCTTGCATACATTGGCCCGTATTTATACTTTTTTTTGCGCCGCATTTGCACCGCTTTTTGACGCAAAACGGCGCAAACCTGCAAAATACAATGGCATTTTGCAAGTTTGCGCCGTTTTTGCGTCAAAAAACGACGCAAATGCGGCGCAAAAAAAGTATAAATACGGGCCATTATGTCTGACGCCGGCATAATGTGGTGGAAGGGGATGCACAGTGGTGCAATGCAAGCATTGCGCCACTTTGTAAGTACGGCACAGGGAAAAGCCACCTTAGTGCAGCATTAGCGTAAAAAAAATTATGCTATGCGGCGTATAGTGGAACTAGGGGCTTGTAAATATCCCCCAATGTTTTTCAAACTAATCGATATTTGTTAAGCCTTCAAAACAGAGTAGAAAAATATTGTGTGTATTTTTGTCAGTTTCAGCATATGAAAAGTCCAGGTGAAACCAACTATTTATTACATAATACATTTTTAGGAGGGGTGTAACACCCAAAACCCGTCCTGGAGCAATACCTCTGGCCTTATGGTGAGATCAACATGCATAGCCAAGATAATATGGTTCGGTTTTGTTGATTGTGCCTGTGGCGCATGTTCTTAGGCAGAAACCGTCAAGCCCATATCCTTCTTAATGCTCTCTGTACAACTCCCTGCCATCTAGGCAGATTTCTACTGTGCGCAGGAAGTGACGACTGGTTCACGCTGAACCCAGGACACTATAAGAGGCAAAGAAGCCTCTCTACTGTCCCATTTGTTTCTGCTTTTGACAGCTTACTCAACTCAAGACCAACCCTTGAAAGAAAGTACTGGAATTATAGGAAACAATATATGTAATGTAAAAGAGTTAAATAATCAATTATATCTAGTCCAGCCAATTGTATTCATAAAACAGGGTCAGAATAGAGTACAAATATTGTTAGAGCAAATGAAGACACATATAAAACCTGTAAAGAATGAAGTAAGCTTACATGTGTGTAAATATATATTTCTTCCAAAGGCCTTTCAGTGGGTGCCAACCAGTGTGCAGTTGACACTGGGAGCACTGGAAAACGTACCTTCTAACTGAGTTGTTGCTAAGCACAAGTGTCTCATATATTTGTGCTGAGGCCATAGCTGGTGCTGTGGTGGCATGGTGTCACTTACTGTCACTCTACCTTCTGTTCCTATTTTTTGTTCATGGTTCCTTTGGAGATCAGTGTTTGTGCTTCGGAGGTTTACAGAATCCTGTGGTTACCACAAGACAATGGGATGGAGGTTATAGCCTTATCCACCTGGCACTACTTTGTTTAGGATAGGGATCTAGCTCTCAACCAGCCATCGATAGTAAAGGAAATTTTGACAAACTGAAAATTCACAAAATGAGTTTACACTCATTACAATATCTGTCAGGGGTATCTCCAACATAAGGAAAAGTGTTGTTCTTTGAGGGGTTCATATTTTCTATTCCCACTTACAAACTTAAAGACATTGGGGAAAGTGCTGGACTTTCGGGGAGACCAATTTACTGTTCCCCCCCAAATGTAACCTCATTAGGGAAGCTGTTGGTCTTTGGAGGTTCCAATTTACTATTTCAACTTCAAACTTACCCACACTAGGAAAAGTGCTGGTCTTTCGGGGGTTGGTGGGATCAAATTCACTCATCCCACTCCATAAGTCATGACACTGGGGATAGTGTTGGACTTAGTGTGATGGTTGAATTTCCTATTCCATCTCCAACCCTAAACACATTTGATAAAATAGTGTATTTTAAAATCTAAAATGAACAATCATCACACATTTATAATAGACATGAGATTAAGAATTCATTACCCAAAACCATTTTCAACAACCCAAAAAACACACACAACATAAAAAAGTAAATTGAGAGTACTACCAACAAATAAAACAATATATGTTTGCTATCAATGTACAAATTAATAACTGTAATTTAGAAAAACTGTACATTTCAAAAACAGTTTACAAGATAAAAATGTTTTTTAAATTATGAAATTAAAAAGTATACATTTAAAAGTCCCAATGTTAAAGAATCACTCAAATTACAAACATCTAAATATAAAACCAATGCATACATTAAAATGAGTTAGCTTCAAATATTTTATTTAATTAAAAAGGATTTTTAGTTACTAGAAACGAAAAATGTTTATCGAAATATATACCTGTTACCATAGTTGGAAAAAACTACAAATTAAATGAAATAAGGAATACAACATATTATTAATGGACATTTAAAGTTTGCATAATTGAAACATTTAAAAAAATGAACACGACAATTTTAAAAATAACCAACTTAAAAAAGTAAGCATTCTAATTGCATCCTCCTCCATGCTTCTATAAACCCAGCAGCCCAATCCTTAAATTATTATACAAAAAGATTGAATAACAAATACAATATGTTAATCCCAAAGCTATACAATATAGACTCACAAATGATATAAATGATACCAATATAACGCAAAACAATATTTTTTACAACACTATTAAAAAAATATTTTATAAATCTTACCTGCACTATTGGAACTCACAATATTTGTGACATCCCAATATTTAAGACATAATATTTTGTCCCACTATATTCTTTCAGCAATATTTTGTCAGAAGACCCCCAGAAACAGTGAATCTATTAACTTGGAATGGCAAGTCATGAGGACCTGCTTTATAACAGCTAGATCATGCTACCTTCTGGTGTTTTAGGAACAACGCATCAGCATACACTTCTGTATGACCGCTCCAAATATTGCTGAAGTGTTTCATATTGCTTCTTATGAAAAAATCAATGTCTTGTTATGTATCTTCATAATTATTCAATAAGCACTCCTGTGCAAAAGATCTCTTGGGATGCAAAAGAGGTTGGTATCTTAAAAGTAATTGACACTATTTCCTCTGTTTGAGTTGTGATTTCAAAACCTGGCTTTGTAAATGTGCAGCACCAACTCCTGTTGTGATTTCACAATAATCTTGGTGAAATCCACAAACTACCCATACATGCTGCAAGCATTGTACGCCTTTATTCAATATGATGTCTAGTAAAAAAAGGAGATGGCTTTCAGCTTTCCATATCATTTACATTTGTTACATTTAACAATAGAAAGCATAGGTTTTAGGGAGATAAATTAAAATACATTGGGCTGTATTTATAGGCCCTTAGCGCCACTACAACGTCACCTTTTGTGACAATCATGTAACTCTAAGCACAGCGCCATATTTACAAGGTGGTGTTTAGCCACTTTTTGTGGCTAAACGCCACCTTGTAAATATGGACCCTTGCATCCCTGATTCACAAATGAAAAGTTAAAGTGTAGCCTTAGGCTACATATTGTTAATGATACTCAGACTATCAGCAACTCTGTATTCACTACACACAAGGTACTATACAACCTTCTGTGCTCTTGTACTAAAATAAAGCTGTTCCAAGTCCACTTTAGGTGAAGCTTCACAAAATACATTTTACAGCAACAAAAGGTAAAACATTGAAGGCCTGCATGATGTTTTTTCCAGAATTTGGTGTGGTAAAATCTTCATTACTGGCAAGAATGTGCACATCAACATCTGGTCATTGTGGGATTTGTCCTCAACAAGGGGGGATACCTGCTCAGACCAGAGTTACTGGGTGCTTTACATGGCTTCAGTGAAAAATCACCCTGATTTGTTTTGCCTGCTTTGGGGTGAAAAGTGGCAATCATGGGGATTAAGGGGTGAGATGGGGGAGCAGAGGTGCAGGACATCCTTGTGACTGTCCTGGGGGAGCATTGTCTCCTCATCTTGGAGTGTTGCAGGTGGTGCACAGGAGTCCAGCAATGCTGCTATCCACAGCCCCTGCCCTGTATCAAATTTTATAGACCTTATGTCCCTGGGCCCGGAATTGTTGGGTTTGAAGTATTCAGATCCTATTATGTCAGGCCCGGACACACTTGGAACTGAGATTTGGGGTATTTCCCCTAGATTTATCACTATGTGTGAAATACTCCAACTTGTAATGAGGGCTAAAATGTCTGAAATCAGTCGAACACTAACCTATGTGGTTACTGTTGCATTGGAATGTGGAGGAGAGAATGCGCAAGGTAGAATGGTGACGGGGAGGTAGAACGTGGGTGGCAGTTGGAGGGCAATGGAGTGTCGTGGCGAGCAGATAAGATTGGCGGTTGCTGACGCTTTTATACCTTTGACAGAATAAAGGATTAAGGGCCAGATGTAGCAAGCCGCTTGCATGTCGCAAACTGCGAAAAACGCAGTTTGTGCCATGCAAACGGCCTCCCGCGATGCTCATTCCCAAATTGCGAGTCGGTACCGACTCGCAATTTGGGAATGCGACTTGCAAATAGGAAGGGGTGTTCCCTTCCTATTTGCGACTCACATCGCAATTCAGACTTGCTTTGTGACCGCGAATGCGGTCGCAAAGCAACTCGCAGTTACCACCAGTGTCAAACTGGTGGTAACTCATTCGCAAAAGGTTAGGGGTCCCCATGGGACCCCTTCCCCTTTGTGAATGTCGACAAAAATATTTTTTCAGAGCAGGCAGTGGTCCTATGGACCACTGCCTACACTGAAGAAATGAAACCAAATGGTTTCGGTATTTTTTTCATTTTGCAACTCGTTTTCCTTTAAGGAAAACGGGCTGCAAAATGAAAAAAAAAAATGCTTTATTTAAAAAGCAGTCACAGACATGGAGGTCTGCTGACTTCAGCAGACCACCATCCCTGTGAGTGCAGGGACTCGCTATGGGGTCGCAAAAAGCGACCCACCTCATTAATATAAATGAGGTGGGTCTTTGCGACCCCATAGCGAGTCGCAAAAGGTGTCTGAGACACCATTCTGCATATGCTTTTGCGAGTCTGAAATTGCGAGTCGCACCGACTCGCAATTTCAGACTCGCAAAAGCATATCTTGCTACATCTGGCCCTTAATCTTGGATTTCGTCCATGCTTCTCTTTCACATTGGCGACGAGCGGGAAGAAGTTCTTCTTAGAAGCGGCAGCAATCGGCTGGTTCTTTAATGCGTCTACGATATAGGATCTGGGGATTTCATAGCAACGCATTCCCGTTGCTAGGTGGATCGAGATCTTCTATTCCTGCGCCGATCACGTTCCTGCTGCTCAAGTGTACCGGTGAATTTTAATCTCTCTGCTATTATGCAAGACTGCTTAAACATCTAGTGCGCAACCTTGGATGATGCATGATAGTGGCACTTCCGGCGGCCATTTTGGAAGTATTTTTGTTCCAGTTAATGCTGGCAAAATTAGCAACTATTTTGAGGATACTGAATGAATTTTTGCAAAGTGTACATTATTGGCAGTAGTATTTCATAACTGTTTCAAGTTCATTCTGCAATTTCTTTCATTATTCCTAGTTGTTAAACTGCAACAAAATGTCAAGCATCCAACCTCCACCATTTTTTCTTGCGGAGCTTGGTGAGCCTCCTATTCAATAGGAATTATGGATTGACTTATTTGAAGCTTATGTGGATGTTTTGGAAGATCAAGAATACACGCCTGACAGATATTTAGCCTTGCTGAAACATAGATTAGGCGCGGTTGGCTTAAGGGAATGTAAGAACTTACCTCCATTAGACAATGTGGGAAATGTGGATGTTTATCAGCTTGCAAAGAAGAAACTTCATGAAAGCTACGGCAGGAAGATTAATGTGGTTCTGGAACGGTACAGTTTTTACTCCAGAACACAGCATGATGATGAGACAATAGATCAATTTGTTGCTGCTCTCGGAGGTTTAGCTGTTACCTGTAATTTCAAACAAATATCTTATGACCAGGTTTTGCGAGATCAAATTCTAATGAAAACGAAATCTCATAAAATTCAGGAGAAATTATGGTCAGGTGCCAGTGATTTGACGTTGAAAGGAGCCATTGATGTAGCATGAACGATGGAAGTGTCCGAAAAATGCATCCGAACTGTGAGGAAAAATACTTCTGACTTGGACCCTGAGGCAATTGCTGTTAGTGCTGTGACGAAAGAATCTAAAGGGATGGACAAAAAAAAAATGAATGGAAAAGGAACAATACAAAAAATTGTTACAGATGTGGGGCTGGGGATCATCTTGCTAATTCCCCCAAATTTCCTGCATTTAACAAGATTTGTAATTTGTGTAAAAAGATTGGCCATTTTGGCAAGGCGTGTAAGAGCAGTATGAATGTGAAGGGTGTGAGGGATGTTGCAGCACAAGAGGATTCTGGTTTCACTGGTTTTCAGGATTTCGTTTTAAGTGTGTTATCGGATAGCAATATCGTTTTACCACTGCAATCTTCTGGCTTACCGACTTGCAAATTGAGCATTGATGGTATTGAAGTTACTGCAATGGTGGACTTGTGTGCATGGTTCACCATCATGTGTGTGAGTATGTTTGAGAAATTGTGGCCGGGTAGAAACTTAATACCCACAGATGTCAACCCTGGAAGTTATACTGGTCATAGAATTTCTATGGTTGGATATACTAATGTATGCATTAAGTTTGGGGGTAAGTGGTGTAAGGGGAGGTTGTATGTTGCTGAGAAAGGTCAGACGATCTTAGGATGGCCACATATTAAAGAGCTGGGTATCAAAATTGATTCTACGTAAGATTTTCCTGTGTATGGAGTAATGGACTATGATTTTCAAGGTGCTTTGCAACATGATGAGCTGGACGAATGCTATCCAACAGTTTTTTCAAAGTCTTTGGGCAAATTGAAGAATTTTAAACACAAGATTATATTAAGAGAAAATGCTAGTCCAGTGCGGCACAAATTACGAAATGTTCCGGTGCATTATAGATCTAAACTAAAAGATCTGCTGAAGGACTTGTGTCAAAAGAATATCATTGAACCAATCGAAAGCTCAGACTGGATATCTCTGGTTGTATTATCACTTAAGAGCACTGGGGAGCTAAGATTGTGTGTTGATTTGAGATCTCTGAATGATGCTATTTGGGTGGATACTTTTCCTTTACCATATTTGCAGGAATTGGTATCATCAGTATGTCAGGCTACTGTGTTTTCTACCATTGATCTAGCTAGTGCTTACCACCAAATTGAATTGGATGAGGGTTCAAAACACTTTACAGCATTTATAACATCAGAGGGTGCTTTTCAATACAAAAGGATGCCCTTTGGTCTTGCAAGAGCGTCTGCTGTTTTCCAAAGAGAAATGAACAACATTTTTAGTAAGGTGCAAAATGCTAAAGTATTTCAGGACGATATTTTGATATATGGGCGTGACAGATCGGAACATGATAGTGTGTTAATGGAGGTTTTGAACTTACTAAATGAGATTGGATTGACAGTTCGGAAAGATAAGTGCAAATTTGGTCAAATGCAAGTGGAGTATTTGGGCCACATTATTTCCCGTGGGGGTATTCGTCCCAAAGTGAGTCATGTGAAGGCTATTGTTGATGCACCTGAGCCAAAATGCAAAGAACAACTAATGTCGTTTTTGGGTCTTACTGAGTTTTATTCGCGATTTATAGAAAACTACGCGACTAAGGTGGAGAACGTGAGGAAATTATTGAAGAAGAATGTTCTGTTTACTTGGGGGCAGGAACAAGCGGAATGTTTTGATTCTATTAAATATGAAATTGGTCAGGCTCCGTGCCTTAAACCTTTTGAGACCAATACAGACTGTGTGATTGCAGTAGATGCTAGTAATTATGGTATTGGTGCTGTGTTATCACAAAGGAATGGATACGAGAAATGGATTGATTACGCGTAGTTTATGCTTGGCGTACATTAACACAGTCTGAGAGAAACTATTCCGTAATTGAAAAAGAATTGTTAGCAGCTTCATGGGCTGTTGAAAGGTTCCGAATGTATGTATGGGGGAAGAAATTTAAACTATGTACAGATCATAAACCCTTGGTCAATATTTTACAACCGGGGGTGGAAAGAACTTATCGCCAAGATTGGCGAGGCTAGTCTCTATGTTGCAAATGTATTTTTTGGGAATAATCTATGTTCCGGGTAGAAACAACAATATTGCTGATGGATTATCCCGTTTGCCTATTGATGACAAATGTGTTGATGTTGAGTGTGATGTTGCGTACACATATGAAGATGTTTTGTCAGGTTTGGAATAGTATGATGCATCTGATCAAACTGTGTTGTCTGAATGCAAATGGGAAGAAGAAATGATAAATGATAAAGATTTGCAAATGGTAAGAAAATATATTATCGATGGATGGCCTTGTGAGCGATTTTTGCGTGGTGAGAATGCATCTTTATGGAAACTAAAAGATGAATTGAGCTTAGAAGGTGATGTAGTTTTAAGGGGGGACAGAAGAATTCCTCCGAAGGGAGTACGTGAAATTATTGTAAGTAGGAGTCATGTTGGTCATCGTGGAATGTCAAGGAACAAAAGGCAGGTGAAGGAATTTTTCTGGTGGCCTGGTGTGGATGTGATGGTTAACAGATATGTGAGAAATTGTTCTATTTGTGCTCGGAGCGACAAGAGTGCGAAACCATGTTCGGCTCCCCTGTTACCAGTCGAATTACCTGATAGACCTTGGCGGAAAGTAGGTATTGATTTTATGGGGCCGTTTTCTACATTACGAAAGAGGCATATGCTATTGTTTTGGTTGACTATTTTTCAAAATGGCCGGAGGTTGAATTTGTGAGCAAAATTTCTACTGAAAGTATGATTGAATTTTTGGAAAAATATATTCGCTAGGGAAGGTGTTCCTGAAGCACTTGTGTTGGACAATGGTGTACAGTTTACATCTAAGAGAATGACTGCATTTCTGGAAAGGAAAGGTATTAAACATATTAGAGTAGCTCTATATAATCCTTCCTCTAATGGCCAAGTTGAAAGATTTAATAGAGTTGTTAAGGAAACTGTACAATTAGCTTGTAAATCAGGTCTTCCTTGGAAACTGGCTATAAGAGAAATGCTCTCGTCTTATAGAGCGTCACCACATTCTGTGACTGGAGAGATACCTTTCGAGACGGACCAGAGGGCGCTAGGGGTTCGATGACCCCCAGCTTTAGTATCCTAGACTCCTCTACCCGGATGCTAGACCCACCTTATCCGACAACCTATGAGCTTCCCTTGAGAGGGAGGTTGTCCCCTGTGTTCCACTCCTAGACACAGAGAGGGGTATATCCCAGGATAAGGGAGGGCAGTGAGGGGGATTTCCCCAACACTGGGTGGTACTTCTCTGCACATCAAAGGCTAGGGTGGGGTACAGGATCAATCCTTCCCCCAACCCGTCCTCCCTCTCTTCAGAAGTTAGGGGGTGGTTGACTCTCCTCCTCCTCCCCTCTCAGATCTCTTGACGTGTGGTTTGAGGCGATTAACGGATAGTACACTAAGGGTCTCCATGCGGTCTTGAAAGCCGCCTGGTAGCTGGTCTCTCCTTCCCTCTATAATGTATGCAAAAGGGGTGTTCCCCCTTAGGGTGGGCCAAAACAATGGTGCAAGGAAATCTAAGAGATTTCCTTGCGCCATTTTGTTCTGCACTTTTAACACCTGCTCGGAGCAGGCGTTATAAGGAGCCTTCCATTTGTTACAATGGGCCTCTGGGTGCATTGGAGGATGAGCATCAGAATTTTTGACACTAATCCTGCAAAGCGCCGGTCTATCGTCAAAAATTCTGATGCTAGTTCCCTAACTACTGGCATTGTGCAACGTATTTTAAATGCGGCACACACATGGTGGCATTAAGGGGGCACTAAGGGGCGCAAGAAAAGTAGTGCTGCACTGTGTTCAGCACCACCTTTCTTAAATATGCCCCATAGTATATTGTACATAGGTCCTTATGACATTATTTCTAAATATTGTGCGCACTATATATAATTCTGAGGCAGTACTCTTTATTCTCAGAGGACAATAATCAAAATGACATACATCAGAACCTCAGGGAATAGCATGCCATTTGGGGTCCGAAACACATGAGTCATAAAATGTGTGCATAGAATACCATTCCTGGACTAGTACTCAGGGGCATATTTAAGAGCCCTAGCACCACCGGAGCATCACTGCACCGTATTTACATGGTGGCATTAAGCCACTTATTGTGGCTTAACGGCACCCTGTAAACAAGGCTACTTCACATGCAGCCCTGTGCATGGAAGGGGCGTGCAATGGGTGTTGCTGTGGGCGTGCCACAGCCACACCCATTGCATTTTGATGCTGCCTCAGATTTACAAGTTTTCATAAACCTGAGGCAGAGCCAAAATCCAACGCCACCCCTGGTGTGGTGTTAGCAAGGCGCAACGAGGAGAAATACTTTTATTCCTCCTCATTTTTTGCTTTTTCTCTGTGTGCTGCAGAATGCAGCATGCATAGAAAGAGCAAAATCCCAGAAATTATTGTTTATGTGTGGCATTCTGCAGCACACACAGAAGTGCCAAATCACCATTAGTGATTGTTTATGTGCAGGAAGGAGCACCTTCCCACACATAAACACTCAAATCCCTCAACACAGACACCCTTGCATGATGGTGTAAGGATGCCTGCTTTGGTGCTAGGCAGCTCAATTTAGTTCTAGCGCAGGGGACAACACAGGGGTGTGCTGTATTCAATTAAATACATCACATCCTTGAGTTGTGAAAATGACAGAGCGCAGCGCTGGCAATTTTGGTGCAGCGTGGCGCTCCATTTTTTTCTGTTAAATATGGGTCTCAGTGTCCTAACCACATAGGGCAAATAAATGACTTAAACCGTGAATGCTGTGCACATTATACCACTACAAATTCAGCACCCATTATTCATGGGCATGCAAGAATGTAAAAACAACATATGTTACACATCAGGGCATGAAATGCAGCCGGTTCTGAAATGTGAACACATGAACCGTGGATAGCATGTATATTAATCAGAATGATTGAGGACAATCATCTAAATTACTGTGTGATATCATCCAGCCATCAATACCTCACCGGCCATATAAGCATTTTTGGAGGCCACCACATGGAATCACCATATAACCATAATGGCCTATGCCCAGCACACCTATGCTCCTACTGATGGTTACGGTAAATCTGGGGGGCCTCTTGGAAATGAGTGTATTTGGGCCTGGAACGTAGAGCTCAGGGGCACCTCTGCGCCTACTATGGTAATCTTCCATACCTACCTACTATGGTAAGCTTAGGCAGTTCCTTGAATACAGTCATACTCAAATGGGAGTGGACGGGGCTGCGTTGAGGCCTCGCCCGAAATGTCTACACCCACCATCCAACCAGTGCTTTTTAGGTAGGTCTTAGAATGGGGAGGGCACAGCACCCCTATAAAGCTTAGCAGGGATCCTGCCGCATAACAGACTGCCTTGGGAAGTAGCCCGTGAGCTTGCTGGGTGGCTGTGCCTGATACAGGGAGAATGCAGCTACGGCAGACCTGCACTAGGTGACTAGCTAGGGAGAGCTGGGAGACATCACCAGGACCTCAGAGGTCTGATCTCCCACTCTCTGCTCTTCACCTGCTGACTGGAGAGCTCTCTTGGTTTGGTGGAGATCAGTCAGATCTGCCTTCCGGAGGAATGTAGCCGGGGACTGAAGTTAGCCGAATGCAGTTTGTGTGCTCTGTGGCTCACAGAGAAATGCAGAAAGCCCAAAATGGTTCTTCTCCCATCCCCAGGAGGTCACAGTACCTGGTGGTGGTTCCTGGCAAAGGGACGGGTGATAGAGACCTGTGCTTACAGATCCTGCTGAGCTTCCTTAATGGGTAACAGGGTGGGGCAGAAGGCATCCTGAAGCTGTGGACCAGAATGCAGACAAAGACACTCTTCACATGGCTACAGCTGCATCTTTTGGTGTTCCCTCTAAAATGGTGAGGCAGGCGAAATAAAATCTGCTCCCATGCATATCTTGTGGCTTTTCCTTTATTGGAGGGGCTGCACTGAGGGGGATTCCTTGGTGTGGCAGCAGGGCACAGTGTTTACAAAGTTGAGAGTGAACATGCCGGCTCAGAAGTCGCATGTTTTCCTTACCGCTCACCACGTGCTGGCATAATGTGAGGGCCCGCACATGCTGGTCCTGGTCCCCTTAGGGAAACATAAAGCGCTCCACACGTGCAGATGTAGGAGAGGCACTCACCACACACTAAAGAGATGGAAGGTGGTGAAGCTCTCCCCATATACTGTTAGGAATAGTGGCTGCAGACCAGACTCAGAGTCACATGGCCAATTCTGTGGCAGCCAGTCCCAGTAGAACACTTGGGGGCACCAAGGGACAGGCAGGTCAGTACTAAAAGGCATCCATGACGGTCCCCCCTAGCAGTCCTACAGTGCCTTATGGACCAGAGTCTGGGGCCAGGTGGCAGCAGGGTAACAAGCAGAAAAGCAATCCAGAGGAGTCCTTAGTCCACCCAGCAGACATCAGGCATCAGGGTAGCAAACTGCAGAGCAGTCCAGATGACTCCTTTGGGTAGGCCAGCACTACTTCTGACAGAGGTTCAGTTCCAAAAGTTCTCTCAAAACAGGCAGCGAGAGCTCCTCTACTTGTACTCAAAATGCCCAGATTCTAGAAGGTTGGAGAAAATTCCAGCCGGATCTGACCAGTTCAGAGAATTTCCCTTCTCCTCTACCCTGGCTCCAGACATCAGTAAGGGGTAAACAGGCCCTTTGTAAGGGCAGGACACAAGCCTATTCAAGTGTAAAGGGTGAACGACCTTCCCTCTCTCCCAGCCCAGGAAGACCATCAGTATGCAGATGTAACCCTGTCACAACTAACCATCACTGATGGATGACTATCTGGAGGGAATGCACAAAGTGGAGCTGTCACTCTACACTAGACATGGATTGGAGTCAGGCTGCGAAGCACCAGAGGTATAAGCACAGAGAAATGCCCACTTTCAAAAAGTGGAATTTCTAAAATAGAAATGTAAAATTCACCTGCACCAGTAAGCAGAATTTCACACTACCATTCCAACCATACTAAACATGCCCATGCTACTCCTTATAGATCAGAAATGACCATTTAGACATATATAAGGGAATTCCCAATGCATCTCTATGAGAGGAGAATCACTCGCAGTAGTGAAAAACTAAATAGGATATTTGCCACTACTAGGACATGTAACACATAAAGATATATGTCCTACCTTTTACATACACAGCACCCTGCCCACAGGGCTAACTAGGGCCTACCTTAGGTGACTTAGTGAAAAGGGATTTTAGGCCTTGGCAGGTAGTTTTACTTGCCAGTAAACTCGGCACGCAGGCACTGCAGTGGCAGGCCTGAGAAAAGTTTGAAAGGCTACTTCTGTGGGTAACACAATTTGCGCAGCTGGCCCACTAGTAGCATTTAATTTACAGGCCATGGATATATGATATACCACTTTACAAGGGACTTACAGGTAAATTAAATAAGCCAAACAGGTGTAGGCCAATGAAACCAAATTTTAGGGGAGAGAGCACATACACTTTAGCATTGATTAGCAGTGATAAAGTGCCCAAAGTCCTATGGCCAACAAAAAGAGGGTCAGAAAAATAGTAGGAAAAAGTTTGGGGTTAACCCTGCAGGTAGGGCCATTCCAAACACTTCTGAGGGACCTCTTAGCAAGCAGGTAACAAGCATGGTAAGAAGACATCCCCCTATTTCTGTGATGAATCCATTTTAGTTCCCCACTGGGCACAGTAGTTAGCTCAGCCTTCAGCTTGCAGGCCCATTGCCCCGTCACCTAGTGACCTATTACCCACTTAGTCTGCTCTGTTTTGTTTTAATTTATTTTATGATTTATTTTAACACTTCACAGCTGTCTACATTGTATAAGAAATGTTTTGCTGATCAGTGCCTTTCTGAGAAGGCATCTTTATCAGTGATGTACTTAGGTATTGTTATCATGTCCCTTTCTCACTTGCATTTGACAGGAGCATAATGCACACTTGTTAGGGATTTTTTATGTATTTTCGGATACAAGTCTGCCACATTATCAGTTGTTTAGGAACATACCTGCGTCAAGGATCCTACATGATCAGAATAAATATACCTCACACGGACAAGGTCATTAGAGGGGTTCCTTCTAGATGTCATTGAGGCTGAACATCACCTTGCTGCAGAACTCAGTCTTTGTGTCTCCACTTAGTCTGACCTACAGACCTCATTCCAAGGTAACGAGGGCTGGGGGCGCTTCTCAGGGACATGGTACTGGCAGATTAGGGTTTATCACGCCTAGCTCTCGTAAGGGTGGAGATTAGGCTTTCTTGGTTAGGAATTGCATATCTTGTTTACTGTAAGATGGTGGGGCATTTCATACTCACAACTCTCATCTTCACAATTCAGCTTTTATTATTGTCCGTTATCCTAATCATTGCAGCACATGCATTTTATCGTAGATTGCAGTCTTTTCAATAAATCTATTGACAATTTTTCTGCATCTATTTAATTCCCTATGTGTGTATGAGACTTGTTGCTAATGAGAGAAAAGGGTAACTTCCATTATACCACAACTCCCCTGAGAAGTCGCATCTAGTCCCTGATTTATACTTTTTGATGCAAACCTGCGTTAGCGCAGGTTTGCGTCAAAATGTTTACCGCCGGCTAGTGCCATTCCTGGATGCCAGCCAGGCGTCATAATTAAGGAATCACGCTACCCTGTGGTAAGGCCCGGTTAGCGTCAAAATGAATGACGCTAACCAGTGGGGGTAGAGGAAACAGGAGGCTGTGCGTCGAAGAATGGCGCTAGTCAGGTTAGAGTCAGAAAAATGACGCTACCCTGACTAGCATCATTTTTTGACACACAACCCCCATGGACGTGACTCCTGTCTTCAGGAGCCATGCCCCCCTGCCCAATGGCCATGCCCAGGGACTTAGCTGGGATCTGTCCCCCCATCCTTAGGTGTCCTCCAGGTGTGGGTGGGTAGAGGTGGGTGGGGATGTTCCTGGGGGCAGGGAAGGGTACCTGTGGGCTGCTTCCATGGTCTCCGACCATGGAAATGAGCCCACAGGTTCCCTAACGCCTGCCCTGACCCAGGTCTTAAATAATGGTGATAAGCAAGCTTAGCGCCATTATTTAAGGCTCTCCTCCTCCCATGGGTTATTTTTGCACGGGAGGATAAATAAGGCGCTAAGGCCTTAGGGTCATTTTTGCCCGGGAATGCCTACCTTGCATCTCATTGATGCAAGGTAGGTTTTCAGAGTAAAAAAATGACGTTAACTCCAATATTTTGACGCTAGACGGGTCTAGCATCAAAATATACATATGGAGTTAAGTTTGCGCTGGATTTACGTAAAAAAATGACGCAAATCCAGCGCAAACAGAGTATAAATATGCCCCCTAGTGTCCATGCATAAGGCTGCTAGAAATCACCTTTACTGTCTGAGGGGGTCATTCCGACCCTGGCGGCCGGCTGTTTGCTGGCGGGAACACCGCCAACAGGCTGGCGGTGTCCCGCCAGCAAGTATGACCGTGGCGCAAAAGCCGCGCCCATACCGCCGGCCCCTCCATTTTCCCGCCAGGTTTCCGCCTGGCGGTCATAATCCCCAGGGCAGCGGTGCAAGCACCTCTGCCCTGGGGATTATGAGTCCTTCGACTGCCAGCCTGTCTGTGGAAGTAGACACCGCCATGGAAAGGCTGGCGGTAAGGGGACGCACGGGGCCCCTGGGGGCCCCTGCACTGCCCATGCACTTGGCATGGGCAGTGCAGGGGCCCCCAGACGTAGCCCCGTCGCGCATTTCACTGCCAGAATTTCGGGCAGTGAAATGCGCGACGGGTGCTACTGCACCCGCTGCACATCAACATTGCCGCCAGCTCGTAATAGAGCTGGCGGCAATGTTGATGTGCCATTTCCGCTGGCCCAGCGGAAATGTCGGAATAGGGAGGCATGAATACCGCCGGCAATGGCGGTATTCTGTCTCCCCCGGCCTCGGCGGTCTGGAAAAAAAACGCAGAGGTCGGAATGACCACCTGAGTTTTGTGAGGTATTGTTTGTGAGCTGGGAGGGTTGGGCCGATAGTTGCAAATCGTTATAGAAGTGACTCAGTCGCCTACAAACAGAAGTGCTGCAGCTACTAAACCAGCAGTCTCTCTAAGGAGCGAGAGTCCACCTACAACACTTCCTTACGGCCTCTGATAGGCCTCTGATCATGCCTTTTGGGGCCTGGCGGAGTCTCTCCTCAAGACCACAAGGTTGAGGATGGTGAGGGGTGGAGAACTTATGTGCCCCTCCACACTCCTTCCACAAGGCTTGCAGGTAAGTCGACCTGAAGTTCGTGCCCCTGTCAGACACAACCTCCTGGGGGAATCCCATTCAGGCAAAATTCCCCCTCAGGACCATAGCCACCACCCCTGCAGCCATGGCACCCAGAGTGTCTCCTCCAGTTACTGGGTGGCATGATCCACCAGAGTCAGGATGTACCTGTGCCTGGCACCATCTGGGGATCTAAAGGCCCTCCTAGGTTGATGCCCACCCCTTCAAAGGGGGTCACAATAACAGGCAAGGGTTGATGAGGAGCTTTAAGCTTCAGTCCGATTGTCCTGACAGGAAGATGTCATGGGCCCATCCCAGCAGGAAGGCCTGATGACACTGGGGACCTCTAGGGCTCTATGGGCCCCCTGGCCAGGGGTCTTAGGCTCACTACACAAAAGATCGTCCACCCGGTACTGGTGATAAGTCCTGGCTTCATCAGCAGCTGCTTGGTCTTCCTCCTGGACAACCTTGCCACCCACGGTCTCAAGCAACTAGTCAACCTTCCCGCTCACTCAGCAGGTCACATCCTCGACCCCATCTTTTCAGCAGGAAACAACATCACCATCTCTCACACCTCCAAAGACTATTACACTGACCATTGATGAATCCATTTCACCTTCATGAAGTCCACTGCACGCCACCACACCCCCAACCCCCCCGGCAGAAACTAGAGCAAAGTCACTGAAGCCCAGCTCACCGACGCAGTCAGCCACTCCCTCCACTGGATGCCATAAACGCGAACGATTCAGCATGCAACCTGCACCACTGGATCACAGAATGTACTAACACCATAGCCCTCTTCAAAAAACCTGCCAGAAACCAGCACTGTTTGAAACCCAGCTGGTTCATGTCAGAACTCCAAAACATGGCCTGTAACAAAATGGAGAAACAGCAAAACAACCATTGACCACACAGCTTAGAAAGACACAGTCCCTCATTACAACCCTGATGGTCTTTGGACCGCCAGGGTCGTAATGAGGGCCTGTGTGTGGTGGTCTTACTGCTGACGGGCTGGCGGTGAAGACCGCCAAATTACGAGTGTGGCGGTCTGGCAGAGGCTGCTGGTACTGCCAGGGCAGTTGGACTGCCGGGCCCGAGGACAGCACCTCCAGGCTGGTGGCCATCTGAGGACCGCTGGCTGTAGTATGAGTCACCTTTCCGCCAGAGTTTCCGCAGCAGTAGCCCGCCACAAAAAACCCTGGCATAAAGGCTGCCAGCGACAGGAAATTCCTTTCCTGCCTTTGGCAGACGAATCCCCCAACCGCTACCCTTCATTTACATGACCCTCTCACCCTCCTTCCATGACAGCACCACCCTCCCTGCAGATACACGCACCCCGCATACATGCATTCACCAACACTTACATACATGCATTCACCCACATGCATACATAAACTCATTCACTCGCACCAACAGACACGCATTCACACAAACATACCAACATGCATTCACTTCAACAATCACACACGCATTCATACATACCAACACGCGTTCACACACACATACACACACACATACACACTTACATTCACACACGCAGACATACACCCTCTCACACATGCACATACAACACCCCGCACCCTCCCAATCCTCTCCCCTGTTGGATGACCGACTTACCTTGTCCGGCAAGGAGGTCATCTGCCAAGGAATGGGACCCAGCGCTTCCACCGCTGGCAATGCCCCGCCATCAGGACACCACCACACTGTATTACTGCTCGTAATATGGCGGGGGAGTCCTCTTGGGGTGGAGGTGACGGCTGTGGAACCAACTCTGTGCCGCCGACCGCCAGCACGACTGCTGATGGATTTCCGCCCAAATTGTGGCACAAGTCCTTCAGTAGTCATAATATGGTGGTTGGAAGACCACCAGCACTGGCGGTCCTCTGGCGCCCACAGCTTCGACAGTCTTTGTCAAAGACCGCCAAAGTCATAATGAGGGCCACAGTCAACACGCACCACCAGCGCATCAGAACCTCCAAGAAAGCTGTCATTCAAGAACATATCAGCACTAACGCACACAACAGCAATGAGCTATTCAGTATGATTAAGGAATTCATGGACCCTGGAATAGGCACCTCAGCCATCTCCCCCCTATCAAGACCTCTGCTACAACTTCGTCATCTTTGTCCACCAGGAAATCCAAGACATATGCAAAGGATTCAAGAACCAAAACCTGCCCGCACCTCCCACCAGCATCACCACGGACCCCACGCTGCACCAGACCCTGAAATATTGGACCCCTATCTTCACAGAGGACACCCAGAAATTCATGAACTCAATCCATTCAGGTGCACCCACGGACCCATGCTCACATCACATCTTCAGCTTGGCCATCGCCACCATTGCACCAGAGCTCTGCCGAACTATCAACAGTTCCATCATAATCAACATCTTTCCATCTGACTGGAAGCACGCAGAGATCAACCCACTCCTAACGAAACCGTCTGCCGACCCAAAGAAGATGAAGAATTGCAGACCCTCTCTCTGCTCCCCTTCCCAGCCAACATAACAGAAAAGGCCATCAACATATAACTCACAGAGTTCCTCGAGTCAAATCCCATCCTAGACCCCTCCCAGTCCGGATTCAGGAGCAACCACAGCACCAAAACAGCCTTATTGCAGCCACCGATGACATTCGCGCCATACTGGACCACGGTGACACGGTCAACCTCATCCTCCTCAACCTCTCCTCCACGTTCGACACAATCTACCGTGCCACCCTTTGCACCAGGGTCCACGATGCCGGCTTCTGTGGCAAGGCACTGGAATGGATTCATTCCTTCCTCACCAGTGGAACCCAGAGCGTTGGACTCCCACTGTTCACCTCAGCATCCAAAGAAACCCTCTGCGGAGTACCCCCGGACCTTCACTAAGCCCAACACTCTTCAACATCTACATTGCCCCACTCGCTAAAATTATGAGACAGCACAGCCTAAACATCATCTCCTATGCTGACGATACGCAACTGATGCTCTGCCTGACCGACGACCCATCAACAGCCAAGAGACATTTCCACAATAAACTGAGAGTAGTTGCCGCTTTGATAGAAACCAGCTGGCTCAAACTCAGCTTGGACAAGACAGAAATCCTAATACTCGACCACACCCCGTCTACTTGGAGCGACTCCTACCACCCTACTGCTGTAGGAAACGCCCCCACCAACCACACATGCAACCTGGGCACCATCCGGGACTCCACACTTTCCATGATCCACCAAGTCAACTCCATCTCATTATCATGCTTCCACACTCTGCGTCTCCTTGATCCAATTGAACATTTTCAATTGGATCATGTTAGACTTTTCATCCTTGGCGTGGTCTCCCTTAACTTTTGCCACTGGTTCCCAGGTTGTTGATGTGTGCTGGACTCTGATTTTGCTGTTTTAGTTACTCTGGGCACCTTACCACTGCTAACCAGTGCTAAAGTGCAAGTGCTCCTTTACAAAATGTGTATGTAATTGGGTTATCCATGATTGGCATATTTGATTTATTAGTAAGTCCCTAGTACAGTGCAATAGAGGTGCCCAAGGCCTGTAAATCAAAGGCTACTAGTGGGCCTGCAGCACTGGTTGTGCCATCCACATAAGTAGCTCTGTAATCATGTCTCAGACCTGCCACTGCATTGTCTGTGTGTGCAGTTTTAACTGTAAATTCGACTTGGCAAGTGTACCCACTTGCCAGGACTAAACCTTCCCTTTTCTTACATGTAAGGCACCCCTAAGGTAGGCCCTAGCTAGTCCCAAGGGCAGGGGGCAGTGTATTGTTAAGGTAGAACATATAGGTGGTCATTACAACCCTGGCGGTCGGTGTTAAAGCAGCGGTTAAACCGCAAACAGGCCAGCGGAGAAAAAAATGGAATTACGACTGTGGTGGAAACCGCCAACACAGACAGACACTTTAACACTCCGACCGCCAAGGCGGTACAAACAAACACCGCAGCGGTAACCGCCAACAGACAGGGGGAGGACAAATGTAGCGCCCACAGAATTACAACAGTCCAATCCACCACCTTTTCCGGGGCAGATTCACCACAAACAAAAATATGGCGGAAACAGGACTTGGAAGGGAAAACTCTCACCTCTACACACCCCACGAGGAACCAGGACGCCATGGAACCCAAGCTCCAGATTCGTCCAGCCTTTATCTTCCTGCTCCTCTACCAGGAGCATGAACGCCGGCGGCGAAGACCACGGTGAATACTGCACCTACGACATAGTGGAGGGGGGAGGGAAAAAACAGTGACACACACATGCAACACGCAAAACCCCCACCCCCACCCTCACCCACTACAACACACACACTAATACATCATGATACATTACAGTTACACCCCCAACCCCCCCTGGAAGAATGCAAGGACAAAAGGAAATTAGTCGAATGATTGGCGCTCACTGGCCTGCAGTGCTTGTGGCAGTGGTGTCCTGGGCAGCGGTGCTGGTGGCGGCGGTGTCCTGGGCAGCGGTGCTTGTTGCAGCGGTGTCCTTGGCAGCGGTGCTGGTGGCGGCGGTGTCCTGGGCAGTGGTGCTGGTGGCGTGGGTGTCCTGGGCAGTGGTGCTGGTGGCGGCAGTGTCCTGGGTAGCGGGGCTGGTGGCAGCGGTGTCCTGGGCAGCGGTGCTTGTTGCGGCGGTGTCCTGGGCAGCGGTGTTGGTGGCGGCTGTATCCCGGGCAGAGGTGCTGGTGGCGTGGGTGTCCTGGGCAGTGGTGCTGGTGGCGGCGGTGTCCTGGGCAGCGGGACTGGTGGCAGTCTTTTCCGCCGTGCAGATTTTCCCAGACTTGCAGGTTTTACTATGCCCCTTCCCCAACTTGGATGGTGGCACAGCTGTCTCCACACTCCCAACTGTACCCCTGGGAGCGGCTTTGGTGGCTGACTTCTTTCCTCTCTCCTGCCGGGCACTGGCCAACTTTTTGTGCTTTACAGGTGGGGGACTGTCCGTGCTCTGGCTCCTTGCCACACTGGCTGCCCTGCTGCCTGGCGCACTCCAGAAGCCGGTTACTACTGGCACCACTGGTCCCGCAGATATTGTGGCTGAGGTGCTGGGTTGGGACCTGGAGAGGTGGGCCCTAGGAGACTGAAGGGGTGAGGGAGGTGAGGGGAAGAGGTCAAGGTTGGACAGGAAAACTTTTTTGGGAACACTGGGACGGGTAGATGGAGGGGGTTTGGGAGTGGAGGAAGAGGTAGTGGTTGTAGGAGGTGTACATTTGGTGATTTTGGGTGAAGGTGCATGGGCTGGAGGCTGTCGTGAGGTGGATGGCTGTTGGGTGGGTGTGTGGCTGCATTTGTGTACCTTGGGAGGTGGGCTCACAGACACACTGGTAGAGGACACAGGGGATGTGTGAATGGTAGTTGGGGTGGTGACTGCACTTGACCGGGGTGTGGTGGTGGGTGTACTGGTGATGGACGTAGTAGCTGAGGATGTAGTGCATGCAGTCGAGACGAGACAGGGAGGGAGGAGGGAGACGAGGAGGAGGGGGACACCGTGGAGGCAGTGGATGTTGGTGTGTCTGCATGTGTATGATGCTTGAGTGAGTGCCTGTGGGATGTGTGGTGTTTATGTTTGCCAGAGTTTCCCTTGTGTGTTGAGGTGTGTGCATGCTGGTCTGATGGTGTGCTTGGGATAGGCTGAGGTACAGGTGTTTGGGTCTGGGTGGAGGAAGTTGGAGGGGGGAGGCTAGAGACAGGGATATAGGCTGCCATCAGTGCTCAGGCCAGAGTCTGAAAAGCTCACTGATGAGCTGCCTGACCAGAATGAATGCACTCCAGGTATGCATTGGTTTGTTGCAACTGCCTCTCTACACCCTGAATGGCATTCAAAATGGTAGACTGCCCAACAGTGAGGGACCTGAGGAGGTCAAGAGGCCTCCTCACTGAGGGCAGCAGGGGTGACAGGGGCAGGGGCTGAGGTGGCTATGGCGAAGGAGATGCCCACCCTCCTGGGTGAGCGGCCACAGGGCACACGCTGAGGGGCTGCTGGGAGGGCGGTGCTGGTAGGGGGGTGGCGGCTGTACCTGTAGATGCGGGGGGCACAGATGGGCCCGCCACCACAAGGGAGCTCCCATCAGAGGAGGAGTCCGTATCGCTGGTCTCAGCTCCTGTCCCCGCCGAGGAGCTCCCCTCGCCCTCCATCCCACTGGTGAATTCAGACTCTGCTGTGTCGCCCTCTTGGGCCATGTGGGATGCAGCTCCCTCCTGCTCCGGTGTCACTGCTCCCCCGCTTGATGATGCTAATGCACACAAGAACAGGGAGACCACAAAAAGGTGGGGGGAGACAGAAGAAAGACATGCTCAGTGCATGCAAGACCGCTACTGTTGGCAGACACTACAGACACAGAAGCCCCCTGCACTCCACCGTGCACTTGGAGTTCCCTAATCAATCCCAGGGACATGGGTTACAAGGCTATGCACGATTGCTGTACACATGGATGTCACAGGAGCCTGACTAGGTGTAGTTGGCACTGTACACAGGTGGGGTGGGGTGCCACAGGGCCAGCCTTAAGAAGGGACCTTGCCTACTAAACTCACCCTGGTCTAGGGGAACCCACAGCCCACCTCCCCCACCCAGACACCTCCAATGCGTGCTGAATCAGCAGAATGAGAGTGTACTCACCCCCTTGTGGCTGCTGTGATGCCCTCAAGCGCCCATCCAACTCCGGGTACGCCACCGCCAGGATCCTGAACATCAGGGGTTTCATGGTGCGACGGGCACCCCTCCCACGTTGGGAGGCCATCCCAAGCTGGGCCTCCGCCGTCTTCTTGCTCCAGCGGTGAACGTCCTCCCATCTTTTCTGGCAGTGGGTGCTCCGTCTGTGGTAGACCCCCAGGGCCCAGACTTCCTTGGCGATGGCACGACAAATGTCCTTTTTCTGGTGGGTGCTGACCTACAGGAATAGTACAGTGGGAAAGGAGAAGATATTACCGTCCGCACCATCACAGTCATTGGCCCGCATCCCTACCCTTGCCATGAAGCACATGCACTCACCGTCGTTTCATGCACGCCTCATTCTCACCCCCCCTATCTTTCATCCACACCATTCCACACAGGCATTACCCACACAGAATGCTCACAGTGTACTTACCTGTTTGTCTGGAGGACCGTAGAGTAGCGTGTACTGGGGGTGGACCCCATCCACTAGTTTCTCCAACTCCTCTGTGCTGAAGGCAGGGGCCCTTTCCCCAGACACATGGGCCATTGTCTCTTCCAGACTGAGGTCACAGCAGCACTTGCAGTGTAGGCCCTCTCCTGTCGAAGATCAGGTATCAAGTGATTAAACAGAGAGAAAATGGCAGTCACGTCCGCGGCGGTGCATACCGTCACCACCGGCGTACATCGTCATTGGCTCCTGGGACCCATAGGGTCCAATGTTAACCAATGCAGGATAGCGCCATGGTCTTCGACCGCCTACCGCGACGGTGTACAACGCCAGCGCAGTTACCTCATATCCCCTTGTCCCACTTTACAGGTCAGGCAGCCGCCATTTTATGGGCCCACATGGCATTATTTTGGACTGCATCACACATATCTAGGCCTTGCTTAAACACTAATACAGACATATGTCGATTTGCTAATTTTTTCCGATTAAGCTGTGTTTACATACATCAGAGTTGGTTGACTCGCTGCTCGCTGTTCTCCTCCATAGGCACTGTCCGCGACATGTGATCATCACCTACAGACTTGATTGTACCACAATCCTGGAACTGTGTGCCCAGTTGGAGCCAGACCTGATGTCACCTATCCGCCATCCCACAGGAATCTCAAGTGCAGGTGCTGTCAGTACTCCATTTCCTAGCAAGTGGGTCTTTTCAAACTACAGTGGCCATAGCATCAGGGATGTCCCAGCCTATGTTTTCCAATGTGTTGGCCAGATTGTTGTCTGACCTGCTGAAACACATGCGGAGCTACATCGTTTTCCCTCAGGTGGAGGATTTGCCTACAGTGAAAGGTGATTTCTATGCCCTGGGACATATCCCAAACATCATAGGTGCCATTGATGGGACACATGTGGCCTTGGTCCCCCCCGCAGGAGTGAACAGGTGTACAGAAACCGGAAGAGTTACCATTCGATGAATGTGCAGATGGTGTGTTTGGCAGACCAGTACATCTCCCATGTGAATGCCAAATTTCCTGGCTCAGTGCATGACGCTTATATTCTACGGAATAGCAGCATCCCTTATGTGATGGGGCAACTCCAGAGGCACCGTGTGTGGCTATTAGGTGAGGACATGGACCCAACACAGTGTGACTAGGTGTCTGGGTCTGGGGATGTCCCTATGAGTTAGTGTGTGTGTCTAACAGTTGTCCCTTGACATCTGCAGGTGACTCTGGTTACCCCAACCTGTCATGGCTACTGACCCCAGTGAGGAATCCCGGGACAAGGGCAGAGGAACGCTACAATGAGGCCCATGGGCGAACTACGAGGATTATAGAGTGACCTTCGGCCTCCTGAAGGCCAGGTTCCGGTGCCTCCATATGACTGGAGGTTCCCTATTCTACTCACCAAACAAGGTGTGCCAGATCATCGTGGCCTGCTGTATGCTTCACAACTTGGCTTTGCGACAACAGGTGCCTTTTCTGCAGGAGGATGGTACAGATGGAGGTGTTGTGGCAGCTGTGGAGCCTGTGGACAGTCAAGACGAGGATGCAGAAGAAGATGACATAGACAACAGGAACACGGTGATCCTGCAATACTTCCAGCGAGACAGAGGTAAGAAGACAACACTGCCTGCTACATCTGATTTAATTCTACTACCTCTCATCTGTCTGTCATTTTCACTCAGTGTATGGTGATTGAGTTGTCACTTTCCCTTACGATTTCACAGATGTGGGTCCCACTGTGTGACATCTGCTTTGTTTCCACATGTACTAGAGCTGTGTGACATAGGTATGTTGACATTACATTTGATATAGCATTTTGCCACTGTTATTGCTAGTACACAGTTTCGAAAGCACAGGCAGACTCCTGATTGTTTTGTGATTTAAGGGTGTTTATTTAAGTGTTCAATAGTGGAGGGGGTTGTAAAATGGTCAGGGGTGATGGTGGAGGAATGTCCATGGCAGAGTCCAGTCTATTAGTCTCACAGGTGCATTGTCCAAAGAGGCATAGGAAGTGGAGCTAGGACAGTTTAAGTATGGACAGGGTGACACAAGGATGACTGACAATCAGGGTGCTCTCATTTCTTGGCGGGGGTCTTGGCATTGTTCTCTGTCTTTGTCCTGGATCTCAGGGACTGCTTGCGGGGTGGTTCTCCATCTGTAGGGAGTGGGGTGCTGGTGTGGTGGTCCTGTGGCGGTGCCTCCTGTCCACTAGCGCTGGCGGAGGTGGTGGGCATCTCATCGTCCAGGCTAGTGTTAGGGGCCCCTTGTTGTGCCACAGTGTCCCTCCTGGTGTTCACGAGTTCCTACAATGGTGCCCAGGGTGGAATTGATGGATTTGAGTTCCTCCCTGAAGCCCAAATACTGTTCCTCCTGCAGCCGCTGGGTCTCCTGAAACTTGGCCAGTGCCATTGCCATCGTCTCCTGGGAATGGTGGCAGGCTCCCATGATGTTGGAGAGGGCCTCGTGGAGAGTGCGTTCCCTGGGCCTGTCCTCCCCCTGTCGCAAAGCAGCCCTCCCAGTTCCCCTGTGTTCCTGTGCCTCTGTCCCCTGAACCGTGTGCCCACTACCACTGACCCCAGGTCCCTGGTGTTGTTGGGGTGGTGGGTTAGCCTGGGTTCCCTGTAGTGGTGGACACACTGCTGATTGACGTGTCCTGGAGACAGTGGTATGGGCCCGCTGGGTGGGTGCTGTGCTGGTGTTTCCAGAGGGGGGAAGCTCTGTAGTGGCCTGTGCCAGTGTGAGGGGAAACGACTGTCCTGAGGTCCCAGATGGGCCGGGCTGGTCATCTTGATCCAGTTGGACAGAGCTGCTGTCATCACTGTGGGCCTCTTCTGTGGGTGGAGTGGACATATCTGGACCCTCCTGTCCGGTGACGTTGGGTAGGAGTCCTGCAGGGGTGTAAAGGCATGATTATTGCATCTGTGTGTGCCATGGTGTGCAATGGGTGGATGACTGTGTACCCCAGTGCTTGCATTCCTGTGTAGGACCTTGTGTGATAATGGTTTAGGGGGGTGTATGGGTATGTGCAGTGGCCATGCTTTGGTGATGGGTGTCCATGCTTTGGTGTTACATGCAGGGCTTGGGTTTGGGATGTGTGGTTTGTGATATTGGGACACATGTGAGGAGTTGGAGTGATGGGGGTGAGGGCGAGGGTGGGGGTATGTGATAGCATGCAAGTGGGTGGGGGATGAAGTAGTTAAAGGTTTGACTTACTGGAGTCCATTCCTCCTGCTACTCCTGCGAGGCCCTCAGGATGCAGTATGGCCAAGACCTGCTCCTCCCATGTAGTGAGTTCTGGAGGAGGAGGTGGGGGTCCGCCGCCAGTCCTCTGAACTGCAAGGTGGTGTCTTGAGACCACGGAACGCACCTTCCCCCATTGGTCGTATCACCTCTTCCTGATGTCATCCCATGTTCTTGGGTGCTGTCCCACTGCGTTGACCCTGTCCACGATTCTTCGCCATAGCTCCATCTTTCTAGCTATGGTGGTGTGCTGCACCTGTGATCCGAATAGCTGTGCCTCTACCCGGATGATTTCCTCCACCATGACCCTGAGCTCCTCCTCAGAAAACCTGGGGTGTCTTTGCAGGGCCATGGGGTGGTGTGGGTGATGTGTAGGGTGGTGTGTGTTGTGATGTGTGGGGTGATATTTAGAGGTGTGCTGTGTGAGGTGCTTGGATGTTGTGTGAGTGATGGTATTGAGTGCCTGTGGATGCTAGTTTGTAGATGGTGGTGTCTCTCTCTGGCCTTCAGTCGCAATTGTTGACGTAAGGGTTTGTGGGTGATGTGGGTGTGTGTTTTATATTGTATTGGGTGTGTGGGAGTGGTGTGTGTATGTGTATCAGGTGTGTGTATTTGGAATTGTCCAATGTGGTAGTGTTTTGTAAATGTGTGTGTATTTTGAGCACAGCGGTGTGCGCCGCCAATGGAATACCGCTGTTGAAAGGCCACCGCGTGGATTCGTGGGTCGCGATAGTGTGGGCGTATTCCTGTTGGCGTGACGGTGGAGGTTTTGTTATCGCCAGTTTATCACTGACCTTTGGTGTGGCGGACTTGTGTGGGTGTCTGGATTTTGGCGGATTCCGAGCTGTGGGTCATAACAACCGTAGCGGAATTCCGCAGCCGCTGCGGTGTGTTGGCGGTCTTCTGCATGGCGGTAAGCGGCTTTTACCGCCAATGTTGTAATGACCCCCATAGTAATGTGTTTTATATGTCCAGACAGTGAAATATTGCTAAATTTGTTTTTCACAATTGCAAGGCCTGTCCCTCTCATAGGTTAACATGGGGGCTACCTTTAAATCTGATTAAAGTGTAGATTCCCTTTGGGAGTGGATGGACATGTGGGGTTTGGGGTCTCTGAGCTCACAATTTAAAAATACATCTTTTAGTAAAGTTGATTTTAAGATTGTGTGTTTGAAAATGCCACTTTTAAAAAGTGAGCATTTTCTTGCTTATACCATTTCTGTGACACTGCCTGTTTGTGGATTCCCTGTCTGGGTCAGTTGGACAGTTGGGCTGGTTGCACCTCACACTAGATAGTCACACAAAGGGAGCTGGGGTGTAGTCTGCATTTCCTGGTTGGCCATTTGTGCTAGGAGGAGGGGAGGAGTGGTCACTCAGAAATGAAAGGGCTGTGCCTGCCCTTACACAATGCAGTCTCCAGCCCCCTGGTCAGTGTCTGGGACCTGGCCTGGGCAAGGCAGGATTTCACATTCAAGAGAGACTTTGCTTTGAAGTAGGCCTACTTCAAAGGAGGAATTGGGTATAAGAAGGGCATCACAAGCTCTTTTTGATGCACACTCGCCCGTGCAGGGTTATTTTTGATGCACCCAAGGTACATTTTCACGCTAGCAGTGTTAGTGTGAGTTTAAAATTACATGAAGACTCTTTTTGCTTCTTAATTGATAACTTGCCTTGTGCATTGTGGATTTTTGTCATTTTGGTCTTGTTTTGTTTAGATAATTATTCTCTATTTTTCTAAACTTTTGTTGTGTCATTTTGTAGTGTTTTCATTAAGTTACTGGGTGTGTTGGTACAATACTTTACACCTAGCACTCTGAAGTTAAGCCTACTGCTCGTGCCAAGCTACAAAAGGGGTAAGCAGGGGTTAGCTGAGGGTGATTCTCTTTTACCCTGACTGGAATGAGGGTCCTTGCTTGGACAAGGGGTAACCTGACTGCCAACCAAAGACCCCATTTCTAAAAGATCACCACTGGGACAAGAAGGACGGTTACTCACGCTCTTGTCAGCAACAAACTGAACTACTGCAATGCACTCTACACCGGTATCACAAAGAAACTACAAGCAAGACTACAGAGAATCCAGAACGCAGCAGCCAGACTCATCCTGGATATCCCCCGCCACAGCCACATCTCTGCCCACACAGAGACCTTCACTGGCTCCCGGTCAACAAACGCATCACATTCAGGCTACTGACACAGACCTACAAGGCACTTCACAACATCAGACCAGACTACCTTAACCACCGCAAGACCTTCTGCACCCCCTCCAGGCAACTCCGATCCTCCCAACTCACCCTTGCCACCATCCCCAGAATCAGGAAGAGCACAGCTAGAGGCAAATCCCTCTCTTACCTCGCAGCCCGGACATGGAACATACTCCCTCTTCACCTAAGACAGTCCGCCTCGCTGAAGCAGTTCAAGAAGGACCTCAAGACCTGGCTCTTTGAGTGATCAACACTCCCACAACAGCACCTTGAGACCCCTTGGATGATAAGCCGCGCTCTACAAGTGCTTGATCGATTGATTGAGTTCCCTATCAATCTCAGCAGAGGTACATTCCAAGGTGGATTTCCCACATCCGCATCCTCTCTCCCTCCTAGCAGTGGGCTGCGCCAGACTCCAGCCCCTTCGGGTTCCTTGCTCGGGTAGCAATGGACCGTGTGGTATCATAGATCCAGTTAGGTAATCCCAACATCTCCACACGAGACCGGAGCGCCACTTCTCTTCATTTAGTGTGCTCCAGATAATTACCCAACAGACAGGCCACTGACATGGAGGGATTCACAGTGACCTTCAACAAGCCTGAGATCCCGCCCAATTCAAATGGCATCTGGATCACCGGGAAATGACCCTCTCTATGGTCAGCCACCACCATTTGGTGAGTGACTTGGGAGTGACCTGCTCTAGGGAGACCAGCTGACTCTGCTGTATCCCTCAGAGCAGCTACCCCCTGCTCATTGACAGTGACCCTCTGCCTATATTTCACCATGTTAGGAGGCACTTTGGCCCTGGGCACCATTTCACTGTCACCCAGGGACACTAGGGTAACACCCCTAACCCCCTCCTCTCTATCGGGGTCTTCCCCCATTACTAAGTTCATCACCCCCGGAGCCTTCCCTCAAACAGCTGGAGGCCCTCACTTGGTACACTTAAGATCTCTCTAGTAGTGTCCATACTCATAACACTTTTAGCCTCTAGGGGTCCTTGGGTGGTGGACGTTTGTCCTGGGAAGTTTTCTTTGGGAGACTGGATTGGGGTTTAGGGACAGGCCCATTCCAGAGGGGAGGCTTTTGGGGACTGCTCGAGGACTTCTTTTTGTCCCCCCTCTTTCTTTTGGGGGGACCCTACCCCAATTTTGGGAGTCCCCCCAGCTATCTTTTTGGACACCCACGTCCTGGCCCAGAGGTCTGCTTCCTTAGCCAGGTTGTGGCAGTCCATCATCTTGCTGTCTACCAGATGTTGGCACAGTTTGTCAAAGCAAGTCTTGAGGAAGTGCTTCCTCAACACTAATGCCCTCATTATGAACCTGGTGGTCTGGGCGGCCATGCCAATGGTGGCAGTAATTACATCTAGGGTAAGGAAGGTGTCCCTCCCCTCAGGAGGCAGGTACCACCACCAACTACCTCCCCAACCCTCTTCAGGGACTCGGTGTACATTCAAGGCCACCTATCTGACTGCCAACAATTTGTCAGTGTCATCCCCCACCTGACCCCTACTCTCAATGTCAGACACTCCAGGGGCACTGCCACCATCACCACTGTTGGATTCTATTTGTAGGGCAATGTGTCCAACTCTCTGAGGCTAAGCTTATGGGCCATCTTTTTCTCCTCCTTTGGCTAGTCTCCTCTCAGCTAGAGCTTGTCTAACCTGGCTGGAACTTTCTTCTGTTCTAATTTGGCAAGGGCTACGGCCTGCTCCTTGGCAGTCCTGGCAAGCTCCAATTTTAGTTTCCTTTCTTCTCTTCTGTCGTCCAGCACTTCTGGGAACAGGCTCCTTGAGGATGCACTGCTACCGGTGGCTAAGGAGCCCCTCTGTCCTGAAGGACAGGGCCTCTCTCCGTCCACCTCCGGTACATCTGAGAACCCCAGTGCCAGCTCTGATCCCTTCCCACACTCGGAATCTCTCCCCCTGTTCACTGACATCCCTGGGAGGGCTTCTGCCTATGCTCTAAGGGACTTCTGAAGGTTTGCCTTTGCCACCCCTCTCCCTTCAAGTACCTCCGATCTCCTGGCAATACTCCTCGAGCTGCGACACAGTATACAGGTTCAGATCAGCCACCTCAAAGGTGACTCCATTAGGTAGGTGTCCCGGCATGGTGGCAAACTAGTGGGAGCCTAAATAGAAATCTATCGGGAACAAATCTTCCAGAATACTGAGGTAATCTGTCCCTTAGGCACACCTTCGGAACAAAGGAACACAGTGTGATGCTGTGCAAATGCAAGTCCTAATCCCACGCATGACCACCAAATGTTGGAGACAGTACATTCTGGTTGGCTGAGGCAAGGCCCTAGCCAGGCAGAACCCACCACGCCCATCAGGAGGGGGTAATTACACTCTCTGTATAACCTACGCTCACCCTTGAGTAGCTTGGCACAGAGCCGTCAAACTTTTCACAGAGGCAATCTGTAAAGCATTGGCATGGCACAACTGCACAATAAGTACACTGAGCATCACAAACGAGACTTCACATGAGGTATATGTAAATAAATGTTATATTCAACACACACGAATTAACACCACATGAACATCATATAGATCTGGGCATAAATCCCATTTAGAAATACTACTAATAGTATGAGGCCCAACAGTGT
Organism: Pleurodeles waltl; assembly: GCF_031143425.1. Classification (NCBI taxonomy): domain Eukaryota; kingdom Metazoa; phylum Chordata; class Amphibia; order Caudata; family Salamandridae; genus Pleurodeles; species Pleurodeles waltl. The sequence continues at coordinate 1,047,559,160 of NC_090439.1, read as the reverse complement.
TAATAAGAAATCAGAAGTATGTACATTTGAGAAAAATAATACTTTCCCTCCCTGCACTCATATGTGGTACTACTGCAATGACAGCACAAAACCCACCCCAATCATCACCCAGTTGTAGGATGCATCCCGGTTCCCAACGATCTAGCAGCAATGCATACATACAGAGACTGTAGCACTTTTGAATTAGCTCCGCGGCCTAGGCCACACCAGTAAACGTCAATGTCAACCACAATAGTAACAATGTGCACAGCAATGTCGCTGTGCAACGAAATCAAGCCCAGACTCTCACTCCCACACACTCACTTCGCAAAGCTATGCAGTGCCATGGATGTCAACCATGCTTGCCTACACGCATTATCACACAGTCCCTTCCAGCACCCTAATGTGGTGCTCTGATAACCAACAGGTGAGGTGTAATTGAGCTTCCAGTGCCCTCTTGGGTCTAAACCTTTCTCCACCCTCCAACCAATTCCTGCTCTCCTTCAGAGTGAGCAATGAAGCAACCCTTTCCTGGAGACTAGGCCACTCGCAGCTGGTGCTTACATTTAGTCACAATCCCAGACCAAAGGTACGAGGGAAGCAGGAGCGAATGGTTGATCAGACAACAGCTGGCCAATGGATGTTTGGTCCCCACTCTGGAAGTTTACTCAGGGGTCTCCACACTGGCCTCCAGGCATGGGACTGGGTCTGCAACACATAGGGGCAGGGTAGCCCTGTGGCACGCTGTTCTCAGTGGGGCCCAGCCAAGTCAGACACCATTTCACCGATAGTTACCAGTTCATCACCTCCAGGGATAGGAGGCATCATGTCTAGGGTGTGATAGCTCAGACTGCGCCAGGCATCTCAGTTGCACACAAAGAGTTTACCAAATTCTGTGCCCTCCTGGTATGGGCACAAGGTCTGTGTGCAGTGACATGAGGCACACCAGACACCTCTGAACACAGACACAAAGTGCCCCATGAAGGGCCTCCCTTGGATGAGGTGCAACATCTGGCGCATGATGATTTGAGTTGCACCAAACAAATACATTTATACATGTCCTCCCGGACATGAGGCACAATGTTTGGTGTGCAGTGACTTGAGTTGCACCAGACAAACCCAGCTGCACAAGAAAAGTTACTACTGCCATGCCTCCCTGGAATTCGCCACAACATCTGGTGTGCGATGACTTGAGTCCCACCAGATAATCCCACTGCATGAAAAACGTTACCACTACCAGGCCTCCCAGGAATGAGACATAATGTCTGGTGTGCAACAACTCAAGTCACACCAGACAATCCAGTGTACATGAAAAGGTACCGATGCTGCGTCTTCCTGGAATGAGACATCATGTGTGGTGCTCGATGACTTGAGTCACAACAGGCACTTCTGACACACAATCTGTTCCTGTTCTGCACCTCCCTGGAATGAGGCACAGCATCTGGTGCACAATCATTTGAGCCGCACCAGACAAATCCGGTTCACACGCACAGAAATGCCAGTTCAGTGGTTATCTCATGAGGTAGAATGCAGCACTGCTCTGGGTATGACCCCACCTCTTAGGGTTGCAACCAGTGACACGGACACTACATACAGTGAGCAGGCAATCAGTGGTCACATGAAAGAAATGTGCACACTCACCAATGCGGGCCAGTGTCTACAGATGTCAGTGTTATTAATACCTCCACAAGCTCAGCCAGGATGAGATGGGTGCTTGAGGCCACTAGCAGTTGCTATTATAAAGTGTTTTTTGCAGGAATAACACTTATGATCATACATTGGTAGCCATCTTGAAGATGAGGGATTATTTATATTGAGCCCTCTGACCTTTGTCTACAGTAGAAAGGACATATTGATAACACTCACTGAACCTGTCAAACGCAGGTCCTTCTCGACTTCTGCTAGCAACACGCTTGCAGTGTCTTCTCGACATCAATGACTTGCAACATGATTTCTCTAAAATGTAAATGAATAATAAAGCATCTTACATGATGCTGTTCTCTCATCATGCATGAGCTGGAGTTAAAACAACCTTTGGATGGTTCTAAAACATCTTGCTTTGAAAATAGACTTCTTGTCAAGTTGGGTAATACACCAGCCAAGTTTATAACCAGATGATGTTTGCTGGTTTAAAACTAGAACAGGTATCGTAGTGTAGTTATCTGGGCATCAATTCAATAATGTTGCCACATTGTGCAAACATATGACTATTGGACATAGTGGAAACGTGTTACTTGCCTTTAAGGAAAAGTTGAGGGAAAAGAGAAGTTGGCCCTACAATGCTTTTTTCTAGCAAGCAACGCCTACGTTTTGTTTCTTCATTGTGTGGAGAGGAGCTATGGACACATTGTAGCCAATAACCACTCTACTGCATAGGAAAGAGTTGTTTTATTGTCACATCTTTTGGGTTTTGGTCCTTCCTAATAGAACACTAATTACTGCCCTTAGATTAGAGTTATGAACCAAATGGTTATAACTTGAGATCAGATTACAACCTCTACTATTTTGGATTGGGAGAATATCAAAACTTGTATCTTAACAGCATGAATAAATAACAAGTCCTGATCTTATTTTGATGCATATCCCCTTGCATCAATTACAGATGTTTGCTTGCCAACTCAGAAATTATTAATTTACCTTTTGGCTTCTCAACACCATTACTCAGCATTTCATATTCATTACATGCCCTTTTATGTGATGTACAGTGGCCATATCAACCCTTCAAATTCTACTCCTCTAAATCCTTCCTTCAATTTGAATTGTTACACAACATAATAAATCTGCCTTACAACTGGCAATTCAAGCTATTCATTCTACTAATAAACTTTACTCCTGCATGTTTAAGAGCCATAATTGTATTTGCTAGACCTGACCCTTTCATAATAAATAAAAATGTAATCAAGTTCTCATTGGTATACATTTTGTATGCAACCCCCACCTCATACATGTCATATATTGCACAAAATGTGTCAAAAAAGGTGTGTCTGTCAGTGTATATGCTTTGTAGGGCTCTTGGTGTGTATCTGTCATTGTATATACTTTGTATATCTCTTCGTGTGAATACCATTATTAAATTGCTCCAGTTCTGAGCATCCTCTATACCATATTGTTTAGTATCAGCTTGGCTGCCTTTTAAGTCTTGATTGTTGTTCGAGGTCTTGAAGGGACACCCCTTCATCATCAAATGGGCCTTTCCTTAAAAAACCTCAGTGTATAAACTTTACCCTGCCTTCTTCCTCCATGTTTTCCTGGCCTTGTGTTTGTTGGCCTTAGGGCTCTGTGCACTTTACCTCTGCTAACCAGTGCTTAAAGGGCATGTGGTCACTCCTGAAAACAAGGTAACATTGGCTCATTCCCAATTAGCATATTCAATTTATTTATACATCTCTGTTAAAGTGGTACTACATATACCCAGGGCCTGTAAACTAAATGTTTGAGCCACTTATTGTGCCACTGACTTAAGTAGCCCTTTAAACACGTCTCAGAACTGCCATTGCAGTCTATGTGTGCTCTTTCTAAACTGCCACGTTGACCTGGCAAAATAATTGCTATCTCACCCATAAGGTAGGAGCTGCAGAGCCCAGAGTTCAGAGTGCAGTGTATTTAAAAAGTTGAACATGTGCTTTTAAGTTTTACATATCCTGGTAGTAAAAAAATCATAAATGAATTTTCCACTACTGCACAGCCTATCTCTTCTATAGGATAAAATAGGAGTTAGCTTATTACATTTAATAAGCTGTACTTTTAGGTAACTAGTTCATGTTTGGTGTCCTTGGAATTGTAATGAAGAATCATCTCCTATGGTAAAATGAAATTTTAACTTAAAAAATTGAAATGCCTGTTTTAGAAAGTTGGCATTTTCCTGCCTTGGTCATTCTGTGCCTGTAGCCTGTCTCTGGGTCACATGACTTGGTGTATCTGGCAGTTAGACTTTAAGTATTCCTCTTAGACAGCCACACACAATAGAGAGTGTAGGTGTGACTGGATGGAGCACCACTGTCAGGATGGCAGGGTGGAGCTGGGCACAGCTCTACTTACTCTTGAATAGGCTGTGTGCTGCCTCCACACAAATGGCTGCATACCCTGTGTAGTTAATCTGGAGCCAGGGCAGGACACTGTAAGGAAACAATGATGCATGCATACTTTATAACCAGCACTGTTTCCTTCACGGGGATGATACAGACCCAACTATGTGTACCCTACCTTTCCACTTGTGAATATTATATCCCACAAGAGAGATCAGTAAGAGCCAGGGATGAAGGCCTGGTTGGACGGATATCTTCTGTGGCCTTATAATGTAGCAGTCAAACCTTTAAAAAAAGAAATGGATGCATAAGTTTGCACCTACATTGAGTGTTTTCCCTACCCTGGTAAGTACATTCCTTACACCTTTACCGCCCCTTCCAACCTGCAATTGAGTACTGTAGTCATGATGTCTAAGGCGTGGAGGATTAAGTCTGCAATATGGTGCTGTTGGCCAGATGCTTCTGAGGAGCTCACAGATTAATGAATGTTATTCTATATGTGCATCAAGTAACAAGAAAACAGGAGTATGTCACTCCCACTGTTAAATATTAATCATAAATATTCACAACATATTTCCAACATATCTTTATGAATAAGTACTACACAAGTTCAGTGTCACCACTGTGTAGAATCACTTCTGGCTTTTCTTGCAAATTCCTGAATCAGCAACGTGTTTCTTGTGCTCCTGTCTCAAGAGAAGCTGCAAAAAACTGTATGGCCCTCAAGTTAACATATTGATAAAGTTCACATATAGTTAATGGTGTATTATTGCATACCAAGAAAACACGAATGCACAGTTCCAAAGAGATCTAACAGATATTGATCCAACCCTAGTCCAGGGAAAATCAAGCTACGGTTCCTGTGAGTAACCTGAATCAGGAACAAGTGCCCTCACTCACCAATACAGTAGGTGACATGCTTCATGAGAGAGCTTTGCTCCTAGTCAGACAGGCACTGCAATGTCTGATGGGCACCTCGTGGGGGCTCTTTGCCAGAGATCTCTTGAAGAAAAATGCCGAAAGTGAATGCAATAATTTGGGACTAGAGAAGTGAGCATGACCTGTTAAAATTGACTAGAAGGACCATGTAGTGAAATGCTTAATGAAGATATGGGCCTCTGTCAAGATTAAAATCAACTTAGATATGGGGAAGAAAGAATAATGTCAGTCTTACCCGATTCAAAATGTAGTGTCAAATGTAGACGAGCCCTATAATCTAGGGATCAATTATGTGTAAGGCAGAGTTGGATATCCCTACACTGCCTAGATAGAAAAGGGTCAACATGTTTCTCGCAAAAAATAAGTTCAAAGAGATGTAGGTGTGATTTGTCAGGGCCTAAATTTAATCATACCTAATCCTCACAGCTGTAATATGTTAAGTTTGTGAAACAGGAAGTAAAGAAAAAATACAATAATCTAGTAACATACAGTGTCAAAAAAAATATGCCAGTGTAAACACTAGTGAGGATCCCTACTGGTGCTCATGTGACTTGTGAATCAACACTTCTAGATCACAACAAAGCAGAGGTTCTTACCCTCCTCAAATTAAGGGATGGGCCCCAACGGAAATAGCGGAGAGCCTACGTGATCATACCAATATAATAATCAGTAAATCTGGAGTACAAGGAAGAACAATAGTCAATGCATCTCGTCATTAAATATCTTGGGACTATATATAGGAATCAAAAGTACTCATCTATACATGAACCAAGTGTATCAAGGAAAAACCAAGGGTCTGGCATTACATAAAGTAATGTGAGCAATACATGGTGTATATAAATCTTAGGTAGTCGAATATGATGCTGATGATCAGCCCTCATCTGCATGATCGTATGTATGTCAAAAAACAAGATGGTCATAGCTAGGTAAACTGGATATAAGTAATGTAGGTCTGTATAAATACATTTAAAAAAAGTAGGGAAAATTATTTTATGTCGGGTGGATAACAGCTCCCACCAAGGTACATATGAGTAATACATTAGGCTGACACTGTTGCGCTATAAACAGTGTTGTCCACTGTGTAAACTGACAGCTCCCACCAGGGACTAAAACAAATCATGAGTGTTCAGAACATCACAATCTGATCATCAAGAGACAATCATAATGTGGGGCCCGCTGGGTCCCGCAATCACACATGATTCAAGATCGGTACACTCACATCATAAATACACAAATATATGCCCCACATGATTTGGTACATGTAACCCGGAAGTAAAATGTGCAGACCACTCGTGTCATAATGAAGTCGTTGGTAATACAACAAGGGGTCCCTGGGCGTAATAAATATATCTAAGGCAGATCAAAAACACCCCTGTCATACACACATCAAACTATGTCACCAAAAGGGTGAATAACACATCAAAAGCAAGCCAAACCTTCCCAAGATAGGTATCATGATTGATGCCATCAATAAACTATAAGGCTTAGGAAGGGAGCACTTATTTGGTTGATGATCACGGCTGCCGTTAACACCTACCCCTGCTCCGTGTATCCGGAAGTGACTCCAGTGCTGAGAGCCTGATATTTAAAGGCGGGTAGAGCTTGCTATGGAGCATAAACATCAAAAGGGGACTAGCAATGCTAGTTCTAAGATAACGGTCGCCATCTTAGAAAATCTTTGTAGAGTCTAGCTAAGGAGCATAGGTATAAAAAGGGGACTAGCGGTGGTCATCTAGACTGGCAGTCGCCATTTTGGAAAGTCTAAGGGGGTGATTCTGACCGCGGCGGACGGCGGTCGCCGCCCGCCAAGCGGTACCCGCCAAAAGACCGCTCCGCGGTCAAAAGACCACGGCGGTCATTCTGGCTTTCCCACTGGGCTGGCGGGCGACCGCCGAAAGTCCGCCCGCCAGCCCAGCGGGAAACACCCTTCCCACGAGGAAGCCGGCTCAGAATGGAGCCGGCGGAGTGGGAAGGTGCGACGGGTGCAGTTGCACCCGTCGCGAATTTCAGTGTCTGCAAAGCAGACACTGAAATTCTTTGTGGGGCCCTCGTACGGGGGCCCCACGACACCCCATACCGCCATCCTGTTCCTTGCGGGTGAACCGCCAGGAACAGGATGGCGGTATGGGCTGTCAGAATCCCCATGGCGGCGCAGCAAGCTGCGCCGCCATGGCGGATTCCCATGGGCAGCGGAAAGTCGGCGGTACACCGCCGGCTTTCCGCTTCTGGCCGCGGCTGTACCGCCGCGGTCAGAATGCCCGGCGGAGCACCGCCAGAGTCAGAATGACCCTGTAAGTGAACTGAAAACAATTTTTTTTGGAGGGAGGCTGTTTGGTGGGGTGCAAAGAAATAGAAAAGAGAACTGGCGGTGTTAGTAGAGTATTGCAGAAGCCATCTAAAGAAGACTAACACTTCAAAGCACTTTTATAAGCAGTCTATAGTAAAAGTGTTCAATGATAACTATCTATGTTAGTCCATAGTAATATTAGATCGTACCTTGTTACTTAAAGAAACCATGTTGAACTCAGGACGGTGATGAAGGTGTAAGCAAAAAAAGGAAGTGGCTGCTGGAAAAGCACACACATAACCCCATCCTGAAGTACGGATTGTCAATCCTATAATGAATCTGGGAGAGTGAAACCTACCATGACCCTGAACATAGAAGAACAAATGTAAAGGATATATATACATCCAAGAAATTGGGGTAACAATTCAAGTTCTGGTTGGAGGAAGGATCCATTGCCTATGTCCTCAAAAAACAAGTATCCAATATCAATAAAAAAGTATGTGTTAAAATCACGTTAGTTCAGACGAGGGAACATCATCATTGAGGCCCCTGGATGGGTCCTCAACCTATGGCCCCAACATTGTTCCTTCTCAAAGAGTCTTTTATTACATTCTCTGTTGTCCATAACACTCTCCAGGATGACCCATTTCATGTCAACCTGTGTGTGTTTCGTGTTCAATGAAATGTATTGTCAACTTTATAGAGTCTCCTGGCATCTTATAGTACTACAATGTTCATTGATTCATGTTTAAGCCATCTTGGTAGTCATTCCTTTATATCGGAGATCGCCAGGGCATAGAAACATATTAACACAATTTTCGGTGCACCAGTTCGTATGCCTAGTCAATTGCCATTGATGCATCTCCCCTAAATCTAATTCTGCAGTGCTCATAGACAGGGGACAGACATTACAATGCCCGCAAGGATAATGCCCTTTGAACTTTGGCCAGGGCTGTGGCAAAATAGAGTGCGAGGTCTTTTTTAATCTGGGTCTAGTGTGTACAATGAGATCCCTGATGTTCTGTGTCCTCTTAAAAGCAAATAGAGTGGTTTCTAAGGACTCCCTAGTGCAAGTCAAAATCAACCACTTCTAAATAATAATCTTCTTTACATGATTACTCGTAAAAATGGTCACACAAGTTAATCTGGTCTGTTTTACTTTCATTGAATCGGTCAGTAAAGTCTCTCTCAGAATAATGCGGGCTCTTTTCCTGGCTTGTGCAATATCCTGTGGGGGTAGTATTGGTCCTTTAATTTCTGAATGAGCATGGCAGGATGTGTATGAAAATAATTGATGTCACTACAATTACGTCTCAATCTAAGAAATTGAACAAAAGGTAAATCGGTCCTCAAGGATCATGGGTGATGACTGTCGAAGAGTAATACTCTGTTTTTATCAGTCTGTTTGTGGAAGATGGAGGAGTATAAAATTCCGTCTTTCAATATGATCCATAAGTCCAGAAATGCTACCTCCTTGTCGGAAGTGGTGGCACTAAAACATAAGTGTCGATATAGTGCATTGATCCAGTTCACAAATGTATGTATGTATGTATTGCGTATTTATAAAGCGCATTCCAACCCGTGGGCATCGAAGCGCTGACTGAGGTGGGGCAGAATCCATGTACCAAGGGACTCCCCAGTTATTGCGGGAAGAGCCACAAATCTACTGGCCTCATTTGTTGCACTCTTTCATACAGCCGGAATATCATCAATATATCTTCACCATAATCGAATGTTAGAGAAGAAGGGTTGTGTAGGTTCTAAAATGTGGCATTTCTCAAAGGTGTACATGTAAAGACAGGCTAAACTGGGACCAAAGGTGCTGCCCATAGAAGTACCTTAAATTTGGTGATATAGGTCATCCTCAAAATGGAAGAAGTTCTATTTCAGGGCTAGTGTGGCACATTCCAAGACAAAACTTATGGGGGTCTTCTAAGGCCAGGCGATGGTGATGAGAATCTCCTCAACTGCTTCTAGAGTGGCATCCTGTGGTATGTTAGTGTATAATGCCTCAACATCCATGCATATCAACATATCTGTGGTTCCACTGCTATTGATGTGATCTAACAGTATCAAAGTGTCTTTAGTGTCCTTAAGAAAGGTGGGTGTTTGCTGGACAATAGTTTGGAGAAGGAAATCACAAAATGTGATTAAGGGTTCCAATATAGATCCTATCCCTGAGACAATTGGGCGGCCCGCTGGAGGGGTCCCTTTGTGTATTTTGGGGAGAAAGTAAAAGTAGAGGACACGAGGTTCCTTTGTGTCCAAGAACTTTGCTTCTTGATGTGTGATCCAACCCGCACTTACTGCTATCTCTATCATACTGCAAATCATTTGTTGCAACCTTTGAGTATGGTTGGACACTATGGCCCTCATTAGGACCTTGGCGGCAAATGCCACCTACCGCCATGACAACGGCCGCCAACATACTGTCGCTGTGGCTACTGACCTACTTTCTGTGCCTCACACAATACCTTCCTGGTGTGCCCCCTTTCCTGCTGCCTCAGTGACAGCTCAGGGACCTCTCGCAACTCAGCCACCTGTTCCCCTGTAGGCTACGGGGTATCACCCTCAGGTTCAGCCTTCTCCCGGACCGTGGGAACTTCTGGGTCCTGTTTCCTGTGCCCTTTGCCCTTTCTCCTTTTGGCGGACTCCTGAGCCACAGTTTCAGGCTCCAGGGACTTCTGATCACCCTGACAGGCTGCTATTGACTGGGTAGATACGCATACCCACCCAGGGAGTCCCAACATCTCCAAGTGTGACCTGTGTTCCACCTCCTTCCAAGGGGGAACCTCCAGGTCATTGCCAAGCAAACAATCTACAGGCATGGTTGGACTCGCAGCTACTTTCAAGGAACCTGAGACCACCCCACCTTTCAAAGGGAACCTGCGCCACTCTGCACCAGCACTATGAGTTGTCCACTGCAACTACTTGGTGAAGTACACGGGGCTCTATCTGCTCTTCAGATACCTGGTGATTCCTCGCTGTAGTCACACTGGCTAGTCACACTGGCTCCTGTGTCTCTCAGAGCCTCTACCCTCTATTAATGGTCACCCACTGCCTGTACTTCTTAGTGCTCTCAGGTACTAGGCTTCTCTAGACCATCTCGCTGTCCCCTAGTGAGACAAGGGTCACATCAGCTTGCTCCCACCCATCCTGAACCAACTGGAACCAAGTACTACACTGGCCAAACCCTGTGACTGAGCAGCAGTGGGTGCTGGTGTACCCTTAGGACATTTGGGGTCACCTTTCACATAAACCACATGATCACATGCAAAGCATTTGCAGGGACTCCCTCCACAGGTTTCTCTTTGGAGAACCATGGTTTCTTCTCACTGGGGGGCTGGGAACCCTTACCTTGGAATTATGTTGGGGCCCTTTATGGAAGTCCCTTTCTTTACCCTCATTCCCCCTTCCTCTGAGAGGGACCCTGCTCACCCTTGGCGTGGTCTCCCCTGGGGCCTGCCCAACCGTCCGCTGGGGCATTTCTAGAAAACAAAGACTGTACAAGTGCTCCCAAGGTATTAAATTGTAAAGCCCCTCATACGTTGTTACCTTACTGTCCTTCACCCAACCATCCAGTGACCTGCAAAAGGAGTCTACACACTCCAACCAAGTTTGGGACTTCTTTTTGTAGGACCTAAAATTCTCCTTATACTGCTCAGGGATCAGACTATGGCCCTCATTACAACCTTGGCGGTAAATGCCACCAACATACCGTGACCGCAGCGGTATTCTGCTAGGGGTATTATGACCCACACAGAGAAATCTGCCACTATACAGACACCCACACAAGTCCGCCAGACCAAAGGTCAGTGATAAACTGGCAGTACCAAAACCCACACCGTTACGCCAACAGGAATATGCCCACAGTATCATGACCCACGAATCGCCGCAGCGGTCTTTCAACCATGGTAAACCATTGGTGGTACACACAGCCACGTTCAAAATACACACAAAATAACAAAACTCCACCACATTGGACAATTCAAACTACACACACCTGCCACACATCCACACACACTCATACCACTATAAAACACACACCCACATTACCCACAACCCGTAACAACCCAAATATTATTTCAAGTGAGAGAGAGAGAAGCCAGGAGCACCCACTTAATCAGAGCCACAAAATACCCTCACCCATACACCATCCACGCACCTCACACCACGCACCACGCACCCCAACACAACACCCCACACACCCACACACATATCAATCACACCACATCCATGGCACCCCAAAGACACCCCAGGATTTCAGAGGAGGAGCTAAGAGTCATGGTGGAGACAATCATCCGGGTAGAGCCACTGTGTGGGAAAACAGGGCTGATTGCAGAGGCCCCCTAACTTTTTGCCCCCATTTTTCACTTTTTGCTGGTGTTTTCCTGACTCTGATGGTGCCCTGGGTATTGCTAACCAGTCCCAGGGCCTGTGCTCTGTGTAAAATGGATATGCAAATTAGGCCAATTATAATTGGCTAAGTTAACCTACCTATAAGTCCCTAGTATATGGTAGGGCATGTAGGTTTAGGTACCACAGCATAGGTGGTGCACCCATAGGTGCACTGCTGAGGTGCCCAGTGTCATTTTAAAGGCAGGCCTGCCTTGCTGGCTGCTTTTAAATTAAAGTTATATGCAAATTCGACTTTGGAATTAAAAGTAGTTCCAAAGTCTTAAACTACCTTATTTTTACATATAAGTCACCCCTAAGGTGTGCCCTATGTGCCCCTAGGGCTGGGTGCCATGTAACTATAAGCAGGGACTTTATAAAAATAGTTGTATAAGCCCTGGTGAGGTAAAAACAGGCAAATTCGTTTTTCCCTCATTGTAGTAAATGGCCTTCATAGGCTAGAATGGGGAGACTTTATTTTAATTTTTAAAAGTCTCCTTAAATGATGCATACCAAGAATTTGGTATCAAATTAATTGTTGTAATAAATCCCACAACTTCCAGTTGTTGGATTTAATATAACTTGTTCAGGTAAAGAGTTTTAAACTTTACCTGAAAAGTTGCCAATTTCAGCCCTGCATTGTTTTTGCTGCTGTGCTCTGATTGGCCAGCCTCTAGGAGCTTGGCCAAGCTGCCTTGATGAGGTGTGAAGTGGCCTGGCTTCACACAAAGGAATGTGCCTGTGGGAAGGAATCTCCCCTCAGCAGATGGTGAGGCAGGAAGGGGGAGGGCTGCCAAACTGGTCTTCAAAGGCAGAGAAGGACATTTGGAGCAACCAGCAACACCCCCACATCCTGCAACCCCAGATAACTAGGTGCCCCCTTGAGTAGATTAGGAGAGGGCAGGAGAGGGGTGTGTTTATGATTTTTAGCCACACCAATGGGTGGGCTCAGCCAGATGTAACCTCCAAAAATCAGATTCAGCCATGATGGATTTTTAGAGAATGTTGCCTCCTGGGATTGATTTTTGCCACACTTCCCAGGAAGTGGTCATCACAGGGGGAAGGACCCTGCACCTGATTGGAGAACCAGGACCCCCCCTGCTTTTCACCCAGGAGCAAGGATAAAACTGGCAGACCTGCACCCACACCTCAGTTCCCTACCACATCCAACAAGGAAGAACAACAGAAGAAGAAGGACTGCCCTGCTGGACCCCTGGCCTGCACCTGGAACCTGCACTCAGAAGGACTGCACCAGCTGCACACTTGGGCTTCACCACAAGAAGGACTTTGCCTGGCTTCAACTGGTTCAAAGAGGGACTCCCTGTTTGCTACAGGTGAAAAATTGCTATCCAGAGTCCCCTGCACCAACTCCTGAAGAAAGCGACCAGCTGACCACTGTCCAGTGACCAAAAAGGAGTTTGCGCCAGGTGCATTCTGGAGTTGTAGTCCGCACCCCCCAAGGACCATCTCAGAACTTCTGGAACCTTGGGGTGAGCTGTGGACCCCAAAATAATCTTAAAAGGACATCTGGGAGAAGCCCCAGAAGTTTGGAGAAGTTTGGACAACTTTTGTAAAAAAGCTCCATAGAGTAACCGACCCGCCGCAGCAACTCTAACCGGCTTGCCTCAACCGCGACCCGGCCTGATTTGCTGGTTCGTCCCGGTAAAGAAAATCTCTGAAAAAGAGACTAAGTCCGAAGGTAAAAAGTTGACCGGGACCTCCCAGGTAGCGTATCCAAGGAGCGCTCCATGGACGTCGGATCAAGATCCAGGTTTACCCCGGTCGAATGATTTTCACCTCGAAAAAACGACTAAGTCCGAAGGTAAAAATCTCCACCGAGGATTCCAGCATCGCGTATCTGGAGAATGGCTCCAGGAGGTCGGATTGGACTGGCAGGTTCGTCCCGCTGAAGAAAATCTTCCAAAAAAAAGACTAAGGCCCTCATTCGGACCTTGGCGGGTGGCGGAGGCCGCCCGCCAAAGTCCCGCCGTCAGGTTACCGTTCCGCGGTCGAAAGACCGCAGCGGTAATTCTGACTTTCCCGCTGGGCTGGCGGGCGGGCGGGCGGGCGGCTGCCTTCAGGCCGCCCGCCAGCCCAGCGGGAAAGGGGCGGCTGCCTTCAGGCCGCCCGCCAGCCCAGCGGGAAAGAGGCTTCCACGATGAAGCCGGCTCGGAATCGAGCCGGCGGAGTGGAAGCTGTGCGACGGGTGCAGTTGCACCCGTCGCGTATTTCACTGTCTGCGCAGCAGACAGTGAAATACATTTAGGGGCCCTCTTATGGAGGCCCCTGCAGTGCCCATGCCAGTGGCATGGGCACTGCAGGGGCCCCCAGGGGCCCCGCGACCCCCCCTACCGCCATCCGGTTCCCGGCGGGAGAACTGCCGGGAACTGGATGGCGGTAGGGGGGGTGGGAATCCCCTCGGCGGCGCAGCTAGCTGCGCCGCCTTGGAGGATTCCAATGGGCGGCGGTACACTGGCGGGAGCCCGCCAGTGTTGCCGGTCCGACCGCGGCTTTACCGCCGCGGTCGGAATGCCCATTGGAGCACCGCCGGCCTGTCGGCGGTGCTCCCGCGGTCCTCCAACCCGGCGGTCATGGACCGCCAGGGTTGGAATGACCACCTAAGTGTGAAGGTAAACTTTTAACCGAGGCCTCCCGTGGCCTGTAGCCGAGCAGGGCTCCATCGCGGTCAGCCTGAAACTTTGACTTTGCCCCGGTCGAGGTGCAACCAGATGACCCGATTGGCGCTTTTTGTTTCTAGGCGCAAAAAAATAATAATTCTTTAAAAATTCATATCTCTGGTTCCCCTTATCCGATTTTATTCGTTTTGGTGTCATTTTAAAGATAAAAATATAATCTATATTTATAAATTGGTTTTGGATTTTTAAACTGTTTCCTGTGTTTTATTTAATTACTGTTTTGTGATATTTGAATGCTTTACACTCTGTCTCCTAAGTTAAGCCTTGACGCTCGTTGCCAAGCTACCAAGGGTTGAGCTGGGTTTAATTTACTGAGACCTAACTGGACCTTAGTGGGGGTTAGTGGCCTATTGCTAAGTGTAGGTACCTACCTGCCCTTACCAATAACCCATTTACCAACATTTTTGGTGAGCAGTGGTGGGATCCTGTACTTGTGTTCAGTATCACGTTACAGTTTTAAGTAAAACAAATTAAAAATCCTTTAAATTGTCCTAGTGCAAAAAATAACTTTCATTTTTAATTTGGATTAATTTCAATTATTGAATTTTTGTGATTTCTCTAAATTCTTGTTTCCAATTTTTGCTAAAAGTTTTTGTTGACACAAAACTAGGGAACCATGGAGCTTGATCTGGCTAGCCTACCCACACTGACAGTAGTCCAGCGTAGGGGGTTGTGCACTGAAAGAGGGTTGCCTGCAAACACTGACCTCAAGAAGCATGTCCTGATCAAATCCCTGACAGCATGGGCTGAGGCCCAAGAGGTAGACGCAGAGGAAGCTCCAGAGGAGGGAGAAGTAGGGGAGGATGCTACCTCTAACCACTCAGGGGAGGGAGGGCATCTGAACCTAAGTGAGGATGAGGAAGACCGGTCCTCATTACACACAGTCACTAGGGGCAGACCCAAAGCTAGTTGGGGGAAGGGGGTCCCTTCAGGAGGAGAGAACCTGTCCCTCAGAGAAAGAGAGCTGGAGGCCCAGCTAGCATTTATAGCTTTGGAGGCAGAGAAGCTGGCCCTATAAAAGAAAAAGTGGGCAAAGAGAGAGAAAAGAGATGGTGGCAGCGACAGAGAAGTTGAGGTGTCCACTGGTGTTTTTTTTTGCCCCAGATTACCCAAGGGGGTGGTTCCTGCGTATGTAGAGGGGGGTGATATAGACAAGTGGTTGGAGGCCTTTGAGAGGGCACTCCAAATGAGAAGGGTTAGGCCTCAATACTGGGGTTCACTTTTATGGGAGTTGGTCCCCAACTCAGGGAGGGATAGGCTTCTGACCTTAAGGGGGGAGGAGGCAGATTCATACCCTAGTATGAAGAGGTGCATAACCAAGAAGTTTGGTCTGACCCCAGAGCAGTATAGAATGAAGTTCAGGGACACCCAGAAGGTCAGTACCCAGTCTTGGGTCGACTTTGTAGACACCTCACTTAAGGCACTAGAGGGCTGGATTATTGGTAACAAAGTAAATACTTATGAGGGGTTATACAATCTGATCATGAGAGAGCACATCTTGACCAATTGTACCCAAGTTACACCAGCATCTAGTGGACTCTAAGCTGACCAACCCTAGAGAGCTAGGGGAGGCAGCTGATGAGTGGTTGAGAACCAGGGTGGTTGTCAAGTCCCAGGGGGGAGACTCCAAGAAGGGGGGGTCAGGTCCCCAAAAACCTAAGGAGGGAGGTGGTAAGCCCACCACAGAGACTCCCTCTGTACCCCAGAACCCTAAGAAGGAGGAGAGTAAATCCCACTCCCACTCTGACAAGCAGAGACAGGGAGACCCAGGGTTAAAAAAGCTCTTGGACAGTAAGGCGTGCTTTGACTGTTAGCAGACAGGTCACTTCAGAGGAGATGCAGCCTGTCCAAAGAAGGTGGTTAGCACTGGGCTGTCCAGCAATAGCCATAGAGGAGGACTCCTCAGATGATGAAGTCCTCCTAGCATTGAGCTGGGAGACAGGAGCAGATGGTAAGCTGGTGATCCCTGAGGGTGGGAGTAGGCACTTCCACCCCCTTCAAGTGAATGGGATCCCTACCACTGGCCTGAGAGACACCTGTGCCAGTCACACTATACTGAGTGACCGGTTAGTGACCCCAGACATGTATGTCCCAGGAGAGACTAGGAAAGTCAGGATAGTCACAGGGGAGGTCACCTCCAAACCTGTAGCCATAGTGCCCCTAGAGAGGGAGGGTATCCTTGACTGGTTTAGGGTGGTAGTCAGTGCTGACTTCTCCCTAGATTGTATCCTGGGCAATGACCTCCCAGAGGTGAGTCTGGTCCCAGATGGGGCGGTTGCCTAGGGCACCCCCCCAAACCAAAGTCCTGGGGAGTCAGTCCCTACAATTAGGAGACAGGGGTCCCCAAGAAAAGGAAAGAAGAAAAGGAAGGGTAGGCCACTCTTAAAGAGAGTTCCAGGGAGCCAAAGGCCTTCTGCCCCAGTAGGGGGGGAGCACAGAGTTGGCACTGGTGAGGCCTCATCTGACCCCAAGGAAGCCCTGAGTAGTCAGGCAGCTGTCCAGATGCAGGGTGTTGCCCCTGCACTGTCAGAAGGGAGAGTGGAAGGAGGGTGTCTGCCACAGGAGGTGGTAGCCCCCCACTCTAGACAGCAAGAGAGGTGCCAGGACACCACAGTTGCCCCTAAAGCAGCTCAGCCACCTGTCAGTGGAGAACTTAGGGTGTGGTTCTGGGTACTGACAGCTGTCAGTAGCCTCTGCTGGGTGCTAGCCTTCCTGGCAGCACTGTACTTGGCCTGGGAGGCAGACCCTAGGGCCAATAGCAAAGTAGGCCCCCTGACCCTGTTGGTCATGGTGGGGTTGCTCAAGTGTTGGGTGACCTCTTTGGGTAAGCTAGGTGTTGCCCTAGCAAAGTTAGGAGTAGGGGAGGTGGGCACCTCACTACCCAAGTTGGCAGAGAGAGAGGAGGAAGACCCCCGTAGAGGGAAGTTTCAGTTTGAGATGGGTCCTTTCACTGTTGGGATGGCTTCACTACCCAGAGGGAGTGACCATGACAGGAGGATGTATGGCAGAGGAGGCCCTGCAAAAGGGACAGCCAGTTTTCTTCACTGTCTTCCTCGCCTAACAAGCCAGGAAGACTCTCCCAGGGTTGGGCTGAGTCTCCTGGGTGTGTGGGCTGGGGGGGGCTTATGTGGGAAAACAGGACTGATTGCAGAGGCCCCCTAACTTTTTGCCCCCATTTTCCACTTTTTGCTGGTGTTTTACTGACTCTGATGGTGCCCTGGGTACTGCTAACCAGTCCCAGGGCCTGTGCTCTGTGTAAAATGGATATGCAAATTAGGCTAATTATAATTGGCTAAGTTAACCTACCTATAAGTCCCTAGTATATGGTAGGGCATGTAGGTTTAGGGACCACAGCATTGGTGGTGCACCCATAGGTGCACTGCTGAGGTGCCCAGTGTCATTTTAAAGGCAGACCTGCCTTGCTGGCTGCTTTTAAATTAAAGTTATATGCAAATTCGACTTTGGAATTAAAAGTAGTTCCAAAGTCTTAAACTACCTTATTTATACCTATAAGGTGTGCCCTATGTGCCCCTAGGGCTGAGTGCCATGTAACTATAAGCAGGGACTTTATAAAAATAGTTTTATAAGCCATGGTGAGGTAAAAACAGCCAAATTTGTTTTTCCCTCATTGTAGTAAATGGCCTTCATAGGCTAGAATGGGGAGACTTTATTTTAATTTTTAAAGTCTCCTTAAATGATGCATACCAAGAATTTGGTATCAAATTAATTGTTGTAATAAATCCCACAACTTCCAGTTGTTGGATTTAATATAACTTGTTCAGGTAAAGAGTTTTAAACTTTACCTGAAAAGTTGCCAATTTCAGCCCTGCATTGTTTTTGCTGCTGTGCTCTGATTGGCCAGCCTCTAGGAGCTTGGCCAAGCTGCCTTGATGAGGTGTGAAGTGGCCTGGCTTCGCACAAAGGAATGTGCCTGTGGGAAGGAATCTCCCCTCAGCAGATGGTGAGGCAGGAAGGGGGAGGGCTGCCAAACTGGTCTTCAAAGGCAGAGAAGGACATTTGGAGCAACCAGCAACACCCCCACATCCTGCAACCCCAGACAACTAGGTGCCCCCTTTATTAGATTAGGAGAGGGCAGGGGAGGGGTGTGTTTATGATTTTTAGCCACACCAGTGGGTGGGCTCAGCCAGATGTAACCTCCAAAAATCAGATTCAGCCATGATGGATTTTTAGAGAATGTTGCCTCCTGGGATTGATTTTTGCCACACTTCCCAGGAAGTGGTCATCACAGGGGGAAGGACCCTGCACCTGATTGGAGAACCAGGACCCCCCCTGCTTTTCACCCAGGAGCAAGGATAAAACTGGCAGACCTGCACCCACACCTCAGTTCCCTACCACATCCAACAAGGAAGAACAACAGAAGAAGAAGGACTGCCCTGCTGGACCCCTAGCCTGCACCTGGAACCTGCACTCAGAAGGACTGCACCAGCTGCACACTTGGGCTTCACCACAAGAAGGACTTTGCCTGGCTTCAACTGGTTCAAGGAGGGACTCTCTGTTTGCTACAGGTGAAAAATTGCTATCCAGAGTCCCCTGCACCAACTCCTGAAGAAAGCGACCAGCTGACCACTGTCCAGTGGCCAAAAAGGAGTTTGCACCAGGTGCATTCTGGGAGTTGTAGTCCGCACCCCCCAAGTACCATCTCAGAACTTCTGGACCCTTGGGGTGAGCTGTGGACCCCAAAAGAACCTTAAAAGGACATCTGGGAGAAGCCCCAGAAGTTTGTAGAAGTTTGGACAATTTTTGTAAAAAAAATCCATAGAGGGACCGACCCGCTGCAGCAACTCTAGCCGGCTTGCCTCAACCGCGACCCGGCCTGATTTGCTGGTTCGTCCCGGTAAAGAAAATCTCCGAACAGAGACTAAGGTGGTCATTCTGACCTCGGCGGTAAAAGGCGCCTACCGCCGGTCAGAAATCCTCCATAATCCCGCCGCAGTCGCGGAAACCAGCCACGGTCATTCTGACCCGCAGAAGGCAAACCTCCGAAAATCCGACCGCCACAACAGACCGCCAGACCAGCGGTCGGCAGAAAGGTGGAGGTGACAAAACCTCCACCGTCACGCCAACAGAAATACGCCCATGCCATTACGACCCACGAATCCACGCGGCGGTCATTCAAACGCGGTATTCCATTGGCGGGACACACCGCCGCGGTCAGAATACACACAAACGAACAAAACCCAGCCACATTGGACGATTTGAATCCCACACACCTGATACACATACACACACCACTCCCACACACACAATACAATATAAAACACCCACCCA
Source organism: Pleurodeles waltl (assembly GCF_031143425.1). Classification (NCBI taxonomy): domain Eukaryota; kingdom Metazoa; phylum Chordata; class Amphibia; order Caudata; family Salamandridae; genus Pleurodeles; species Pleurodeles waltl. The sequence goes on along the minus strand of NC_090439.1, from coordinate 1,047,539,550 downwards.
CATCACCCACAAACCCCTATGCTAAAAAATTCGTAAAGAAGGCAAGAGCGAGACACCAGCATCCAAAAAATAACAGCCACAGCCACTCAACACCATCACCCACACACTATCCACACACAAAACAAGACACACCACCACACTCAACTCACTTAAATACACATACTCCACCCCACACATCATACACACCACCCCATGGCACCCCAAAGACAACCCCGCTTCACAGACGAAGAACTCAGGGTCATGGTGGAGGAAATCGTTCGGGTAGAGCCCCAGCTGTTCGGCACACAGATACAATACACTAGCATTGCCCGGAGGACGGAGCTATGGCAGAGGATTGTCGACAGGGTGAACGCAGTGGGACAGCACCCCAGAAATCGGGAAGACATCAGGAAGCGATGGAACGACCTACGGGGGAAGGTGCGTTCCATGGTATCCAGGCACAACATCGCCGTGCAGAAGACTGGCGGAGGACCCCCACCTCAACCCCCACAATTCACATCATGGGAGGAGGAAGTCTTGAACATCCTGCATCCTGACGGCCTCGCAGGAGTCGGCGGAGGAATGGATACTGGTAAGTTGAAGCTTCAATACTGCTTCCCCCCCACCTGCATGCCAAATCAGACCCCAACCCTCACCCCCATCCTCGAACCCCACCCTCACCCCCACCCCCATCCTCACCCCCACCCTCACCCCCACCACCATCCTCACCCCCACCACCATCCTCACCCCCACCACCATCCTCACCCCCACCCCCAGCACACCTATTCCCCGCCAATGTCTCACCATCACAACCCACACATCCCAAAACCTAGGCCTGCATGCGTCCACTAAGCATGGACACCCATCACCAAAGCATGCCCAATGCATATACACATCCCCCCCACAAGCCACCCTCACCAAAGCCCCCACACACGAATGCCAGCACTTGGGGACACGAGAACCCACAGATACACCCATATGCCACACATTGAAACTATAACCATACCTCTATACCCCTGCAGGACCCGACCGTCAACACACCGCGGCGGAGGGGCCAGAATTATCCCCACCCCCCACCCAAGAGGCCGTCAGCGATGACAGCAGCTCTGTCGACCTGGACACCGATGACCAGCCCGGACCATCGGGGACCTCTGGACAGTCGGTTCCCCTCACACAGGCCCAGGCCACTACAGACCCTAACCCCTCTGGGAACACCAGCACAGCTCCCACCCAGCGGGCCCATGCCTCTGTCTCCAGGGCGTGTCAATCTGCGGTGTGTCTACCACTACAGGGCACCCAGGATAACCCACCACCCCAACAACAACAGGGACCTGGGGGCAGTGGTAGTGGGCACACCGGCCAGGGGGCAGAGGCCCAGGGAAACAGGGGAACTCGGAGGGCAGCTGTGCGACAGGGGGGGAGGAGAGGCCCAGGGAACCCACTCTCCACGAGGTCCTCACCACCATCATGGGAGCATACAACTGCTCCCAGGAGACGATGGCGACGGTACTGGCCCGGTTCCAGGAGATCCAGGCACTGCAGGAGGAACACTATCGGGGGTACAGGGAGGACATCAGAGCCATCAACACCACCCTGGTTACCATGGTAGGGCTGCTGCAGGACCTCGTAAACACCAGGGCGGACACTGAACAACACCCAAGGGCCCCTGCCACTAGCCTGGACCAAGAACAGCCAACCACCTCCGCCGGCGCTAGTGGACAGGAGGCCCCCGCACAGCAGCAGCCCACCAGACCCCCACCTCCTGCAGGAGAAGAACCACCCCGCAAGAAGGCCCTGAGATCTCGCAAGAAGACAGAGTAGGATGTCAAGACCCCGGCCAGCAATGGATACCACCTGATGTCATCCCACTGTCCCACATTGTCACCCTGTCCATCCTTGAACTGCCCATGCTCCATCTCTCCACAGGCCTCTGGACAATGCACCTGTGTGACTGTTACTCTGGACTCTGCCATGGACATTCCTTCACCATAGCCCCCACCCACTTGAAACCACCCATCCCATTTTGAGCACTTCAATAAACACCTATTTTGCACCAAAATATCTGGAGTCTGGCTGTGATTTCAATAGATTGTAATTGACATGACAGTGCAAATATGTCCTTGTACATGGTGAAGTCAACAAACAGCTGCCACAAAGCTGTAGTCCATGGGGAAACGAAGCACAGGACTCGTAGTGGGGACCCCAGATCTGAAATAGGGAGGGAAAAGCCAAAACTCAGTCATCATACACTGGGGCAAATAGACAGGCAGCAGAGATGCTGGAGAGTAGTTAACATTTACTAAATTATCTTTGAAATGTTACCTGTGTCCTATTGGAAGTACTGTTCAATGATTCTGTCCCTGTTGTCTGTTTCAGCCCCGTCGTCTTCCTCCTCGTCACTCTCCTCAGGTTCCACCGCTGCCACAACACCACCGTCTCGACCATCCTCCTGCAGGAAAGGCACCTGGCGGCGCAAAGCCAGGTTGTGAAGCATGCAGCAGGCCACGATGATGTGACACACCTTCTTAGGTGAGTACATTAGGGATCCACCTGTCATATGCAGGCACCTAAACCTGGCCTTTAGGAGGCCAAAGGTGCGTTCGATCACCCTCCTAGTACGCCCATGGGCCTCATTGTACCGTTCCTCTGCCCTGGTCTGGGGATTCCTTACTGGGGTCAGTAGCCACGACAGGTTGGGGTACCCAGAGTCCCCCACTAACCATACACGGTGTCTCTGTAGCTGTTCCATCACGTAAGGGATGCTGCTATTCCTTAGGATGTAGGCGTCATGCACTGACCCTGGGAATTTGGCATTTACATGCGAGATGTACTGGTCAGCCAAACACACCACCTGGATGTTCATTGAATGGTAACTTTTTCTGTTCCTGTACACCTGCTCCATATCTCTTGGGGGAACCAAAGCCACATGGGTCCCATCAATGGCACCAATTACGTTGGGAATATGTCCAAGGGTGTAGAAATCACCCTTCACTGTAGCCAATTCGCCCACCTCAGGGAAAATGATGTAGCTCCTCACGGATTTCATCAGGGCAGACAACACTCTGGATAACACCTTCGAAAACATGGGCTGAGACATCCCAGAAGCAATTCCCACGGTTGTCTGAAATGACCCACTTGCCAAGAAATGGAGTACTGACATGACCTGCACCAGAGGGGGAATCCCTGTGGGTTGGCGGATGGGGGACATCAGGTCGGGCTCCAGCTGGGCACACAGTTCATGGATAGTGGCACGGTTAAGACGGTAGGTTAGGATAATGTGGCGTTCTTCCATTGTCGACAGGTCCACCAGCGGTCGGTACACGGGAGGATTCATCCGTCTCCTCGCCCAACCCAGCGGACGGTGCCTAGGAAGGACAACATGGAGCACACAGTCAAGCAACCCACAGGTACGTACTCACAGCTAGCACAGTAGACGATTCTCTATGCAGTGAATGGCGTGTCTGAGTGGCTATGCAAGGCCTAGGCCTGTGTGACGCAGTTGAAATTGAGCCATGTGGGCCCTGGAAATGGCGGCTGCCTGACCTGTGAAGTGTGACAATGGGATGTGAGGTCAATGCGCTGGCGTGGCACACCGCGGCGGGCGGCGGGCGAAGACCACGGCGCAAAGCCGCATTGGTTAACATTGAAGCCTATGGGTTTCAGGAGCCAATGGCGAAGGGCGCCGGTGGTGGCGGGACGCTCCGCCGCGGTACGCACCGCCGCGGACGTGACCGCCATTTTCTATCTACTTATCCACTTGCGACTTGAACTTTCACAGGAGAGGACCTATACTGCAAGTGTTGCTGTGACCTCGGTCTGGAAGGGACAATGGCTGCTGCACCTGGGGAAAGGGCCCCTGCCTTCACTGGAGAGGAGTTGGAGAAACTCGTGGATGGGGTCCTCCCCCAGTATGCGCTACTCTACGGTCCTCCAGACCAACAAGTGAGTTTAATTCAATCTGGATTTGGGGACACTGGCTGGCTTGGGGGCCTGGCGGGGGGCATTGCGGGGATGGGGGGCATGTTGGGCCTGGCGGGGGGCATGGCGGGGATGGGGGGCATGTTGGGCCTGGCGGGGGGCATGGCGGGGATGGGGGGCATGTTGGGCCTGGCGGGGGGCCTGGCGGGGGGCCTGGCGGGGATGGGGGGCATGTTGGGCCTGGCGGGGGGCCTGGCGGGGATGGGGGGCATGTTGGGCCTGGCGGGGGGCATGGCGGGGATGGGGGGCATGTTGGGCCTGGCGGGGGGCATGGCGGGGATGGGGGGCATGTTGGGCCTGGCGGGGGGCCTGGCGGGGGGCCTGGCGGGGATGGGGGGCATGTTGGGCCTGGCGGGGGGCCTGGCGGGGATGGGGGGCATGTTGGCCCTGGCGGGGGGCATGGCGGGGATGGGGGGCATGTTGGGCCTGGCGGGGGGCATGGCGGGGATGGGGGGCATGTTGGGCCTGGCGGGGGGCCTGGTGGGGGGCCTGGCGGGGATGGGGGGCGTTGGGCCACTGGCAAGGAAAATGCAGACAAACTTGAACGTGGTATTTCTCCCTCCCTGTACGTGTCACATAGGTCCGCGCCCATGAGTAGATCGGGATTTGGCGTGCCATCGCCAAGGAAGTCCGGACCGTGGGGGTCCACCATCGACGGGGCACCCACTGCCGCAAGAGGTGGGAGGACATCCGCTGCGGGACCAAGAAGACCGCCGAGTCTCTGCTGGGGATGGCCTCCCAACGTAGGCGGGGTGCCTGCCGTCAACTGAGCCCCCTGATGTTCCGGATCCTGGCGGTGGCCTACCCTGAATTGGATGGGCGCGTGAGGGCAGCACAGCAGACACAAGGGGGTGAGTACAAGCATTATCTACTCTGTTGTCGCGCAGTGGAGGTGTCTGGTTGGGGGAGGATGGCTGGGGGTCCCCCCGTAAGCCCCTGTGTCCCCAGCCACCACCCTCAGTAGTTTGTCAGTACAGCCATCCCTGGGCCGTGTCATCCATGGGTGCAGTTGTCAACTCTAGGCGTGTAGGGCATGTTCCACGGAATGCGTAGCGGACCCCAAGTGCGCAACTTAGTGCAGGGGGCATCTGTGTCTGTCATGTCCGCTAACTGTACCGGAGATCCATGTACTCAATATCCCTTTATTTCTCTCTCCCCCCCCCTTTTTGTTTGTCTTTCTGTGCTTGTGTGCATCAGCATCATCAGGCGGAGGAGAAGTGGCATCGGGGCAGGAGGGAGCTGCATCTCACATGGCCCAGGAGGGCCATGCCACAGAGTCAGACTGGACCAGTGAGACGGAGGGCGAGGGGAGCTCCACGACGGGGACGACTGGAGCCTGCAGCGACACGGACATGTCCTCGGAAGGGGGCTCCCTTGCGGGGGTGGCACCATCCGCGCCCCCCGCCATTACAGGTACAGCCGCCACCCAGCGCACCATCTCCGCCCTCCCAGCAGCCCCTCAGCGTTCGCCCCGTGCCCGCTCTGCCAGGAAGCCGGGCATCTCCTTCGCCCCTGGCACCTCAGGCCCTGCCCCTGTTACCCCCGCTGCCCTCAGTGAGGAGGTCATTGACCTCCTCCGAACGCTCATTGTTGGGCAGACTACCCTTTTGAATGCCATCCAGGGGGTGGAGAGGGAGGTTCATCGCAGCAATGCGTACCTGGAGGGCATTCATTCGGGTCAGGCTGCCCATCAGCGATCGTTCCAGGCTCTGGCCTCAGCACTGACGGCAGCCATTGTCCCTGTCTCCTGCCTGCCTCTACTAACTCCCTCCTCCCAGTCTCCTGTTCCTCTGCCTGTCCCACCCACACCATCAGACCAGCCTGCACACACCTCAACACCCAAGAGAAGCTCATCCAAACATAAGCACCACAGATCACGCAGACATTCACACACGCAACATTCCGATGCAGACATGCCAACAGTCACTACCACCTCTGTGACCCCCACCTCCTCGTCTCCCTCCTCCCTCCCTGTGACGTCTACACTCACACCTCCATTCACCTCACCATCAGCCAGTGTTTCCATCACCAGCACACCCTCCACTCCAGTCCGCACACGTGCAGTCACCACCCCCACTGCCATTTACACGTCCCCTGTGTCCTCTCCCACTGTGTCTGTCACCCCCTCTTCCACACCACACAAACGCAGCCACCCACCCACCCAACAGCCATCCACCTCACGACAGCCTATCCCTCCTGCACCTGCACCCAAAGACAGCAAACGTGACTCACCTACAACCACATCCTCTCCCTCCACTCCCATTCCCACTGTACCTACCACTCTCCATTGTCCCAAGAAGCTCTTCCTCGCCACTACTAACTTCTTTCCTGACCCTGAGCCCCCCCCTCCTTCTCGTCGGGGTAAGAAGAGCACCTCAGCCACCACCAGCCCTGCAGCCCCCTTGACAAGGGTGCAGGGGTATTGGAGCCCGCCAGCCCGCATGTCTGGATCTTCGCCCAGCAGCAAGGGGACAGCCAGCCCACCCCCTGGGAAGAGGAGCAGAAGGCGGAAGGGGCGCCGCAGGAGCCCGCCTTCTACATCCCCCCCGGACACCACCCAGAGACAGTCACCAGCCACAGCTCCAAAGGGAGGAAAGGGCCACAGGCCCACGACTAAGGAGGGCAAGGGCAGCAAGTCGGAGAGGTCAGGCAGCAGGCCTGCTGCCCAGGAGGAGCCCACAACCCCCATAGCCGCTGCCCCGGGAGGAACCGGCACAGCTGCCCCGGGAGAGCCCACCACCCCCATAGCCGCTGCCCAGGGAGGACCCAGCCCAGCTGGCCAGGAGGGCCCCACCACCCACAGCCCAGGTGGGCATTGAAGGAGCACCATCCCCGCTGCCCAGGAGGGCACCACCAGGCAATTAGCAGTTGGCCATAGACCGGCCGCCGTCTCAAGAACCGCTGAACTGGGCCCCGCCGTCTCAAGAACCGCTGAACTGGGCCCCGCCGTCTCAAGAACCGCTGAACTGGGCCCCGCCGTCTCAAGAACCCCTGAACTGGGCCCTTCAAGGCAAGTAGCGCTGACCTGGGCCCCACCGTCTCAAGAACCGCTGAACTGGGCCCCGCCGTCTCAAGAACCGCTGAACTGGGCCCCGCCGTCTCAAGAACCGCTGAACTGGGCCCTTCAAGGCAAGTAGCGCTGACCTGGGCCCCACCGTCTCAAGAACCGCTGAACTGGGCCCCGCCGTCTCAAGAACCGCTGAACTGGGCCCCGCCGTCTCAAGAACCGCTGAACTGGGCCCTTCAAGGCAAGTAGCGCTGACCTGGGCCCCACCGTCTCAAGAACCGCTGAACTGGGCCCCGCCGTCTCAAGAACCGCTGAACTGGGCCCCGCCGTCTCAAGAACCGCTGAACTGGGCCCTTCAAGGCAAGTAGCGCTGACCTGGGCCCCACCGTCTCAAGAACCGCTGAACTGGGCCCCGCCGTCTCAAGAACCGCTGAACTGGGCCCCGCCGTCTCAAGAACCGCTGAACTGGGCCCTTCAAGGCAAGGAGCGCTGACCTGGGCCCCACCGTCTCAAGAACCGCTGACCTGGGCCCCGCCGTCTCAAGAACCGCTGAACTGGGCCCTTCAAGGCAAGGAGCGCTGACCTGGGCCCCACCGTCTCAAGAACCGCTGACCTGGGCCCCGCCGTCTCAAGAACCGCTGAACTGGGCCCCGCCGTCTCAAGAACCGCTGAACTGGGCCCTTCAAGGCAAGGAGCGCTGAACTGGGCCCTTCAAGGCAAGTAGCGCTGACCTGGGCCCCACCGTCTCAAGAACCGCTGAACTGGGCCCCGCCGTCTCAAGAACCGCTGAACTGGGCCCGCCGTCTCAAGAACCGCTGAACTGGGCCCTTCAAGGCAAGGAGCGCTGAACTGGGCCCTTCAAGGCAAGGAGCGCTGACCTGGGCCCCACCGTCTCAAGAACCGCTGAACTGGGCCCCGCCGTCTCAAGAACCGCTGAACTGGGCCCTTCAAGGCAAGAACCGCTGGCCCTTTGGCAGACGTGGCAGGGCAGGATCTATCTCGGGCAGGGCTGCAGGATGTCCTCTGGCCAACTTGCCTCCTCCAGTGGCAGTGGGGTCTGTTATGGACTGTATGGACTGTGGCTTTGCTCTCCCCAGGATGGCCCAGTGGGCAGGCCACCCACTGTATGGACTGTTTGGACTGTGGCTTTGCTCTCCCCAGGATGGCCCAGTGGGCAGGCCACCCACTGTATGGACTGTATGGACTGTGGCTTTGCTCTCCCCAGGATGGCCCAGTGGGCAGGCCACCCACTGTATGGACTGTTTGGACTGTGGCTTTGCTCTCCCCAGGATGGCCCAGTGGGCAGGCCACCCACTGTATGGACTGTATGGACTGTGGCTTTGCTCTCCCCAGGATGGCCCAGTGGGCAGGCCACCCACTGTATGGACTGTTTGGACTGTGGCTTTGCTCTCCCCAGGATGGCCCAGTGGGCAGGCCACCCACTGTATGGACTGTTTGGACTGTGGCTTTGCTCTCCCCAGGATGGCCCAGTGGGCAGGCCACCCACTGTATGGACTGTTTGGACTGTGGCTTTGCTCTCCCCAGGATGGCCCAGTGGGCAGGCCACCCACTGTATGGACTGTTTGGACTGTGGCTTTGCTCTCCCCAGGATGGCCCAGTGGGCAGGCCACCCACTGTATGGACTGTTTGGACTGTGGCTTTGCTCTCCCCAGGATGGCCCAGTGGGCAGGCCACCCACTGTATGGACTGTGGCTTTGCTCTCCCCAGGATGGCCCAGTGGGCAGGCCACCCACTGTATGGACTGTATGGACTGTGGCTTTGCTCTCCCCAGGATGGCCCAGTGGGCAGGCCACCCACTGTATGGACTGTATGGACTGTGGCTTTGCTCTCCCCAGGATGGCCCAGTGGGCAGGCCACCCACTGTATGGACTGTTTGGACTGTGGCTTTGCTCTCCCCAGGATGGCCCAGTGGTCATGGAGTCCCCTCGTGGATCTGGCGTCGTGTACTCAAGTGGCTGAGGTGCCCCCCCTTCCCTTCCCCCTGAGGTGCCTGTCCGATTTTCTTTCTGATGCCCCTGCAGTGTTCTCTCCGTGGAGTTCTTGTCGTGGGACTGGGCCTTGCCCCTTTGCACAGGAACCCTGTGATCCACGGACAGTGGTTGGACTACATTTAGTAGATGTATATATTTTGTATATAGTTTATTTATTTATTGGGATTACTGGTGTCCATATTTCAATATCTCTGCCCGTTTATGATCTCTTCTTTTGGTCTTTGCATTATTTCGGAGGGGGGTGGTTTGTGGGTTGTGACAGTGATCTGTGGGAATGCATTGATGTGTGTGTTGTAGTGGGTGTGGGTGGGTGGGTGTGTGCCGGTAAACTTTTCCCTCCCCTGTGTCGTAGGTGCAGTACTCACCGATGTCTTCCGCGCCGCCGGGCGTGCTCCTGGTATATGAGCAGGAATAGGAGTGCGGGGATGACCTGCAACTCTGGTTCCATGCTGCTGAAATCTCGCGTGGAGTGCGTAGAGGTGAGCGTTTTCCCGTTCGTAGTCTGTTTCCGCTGTGTTCTTATCGACGATGCTCCCGCCCCGGAAAAGGTGGCAGATTGGTGGGTCGTAATAGGGTGGGCGGTACATTGTCTGCCGCCTGGCTGTTGGCGGGAACCGCCGCGCTGTTTGTTTGTACCGCTGTGGCGGGCGGAGTGTTAAGTTGGCGGGCTGTGTTGGCGGTTCCCGCCAGGGTCAGAATTGCATACAGCCTGTTGGCGGCTTGGCCGCCGCTTTATCACCGACCGCCAGGGTCAGAATGAGGGCCTAAGTCCGAAGGTAAAAAGTTGACCGGGACCTCCCAGGTAGTGTATCCGAGGAGGGCTCCATGGACGTCGGATCAAGATCCAGGTTTACCCCGGTCGAAGGATTTTCACCTCGAAAAAACGACTAAGTCCAAAGGTAAAAATCTCCACAGAGGATTCCAGCATCGCGTATCCGGAGAAGGGCTCCAGGAGGTCGGATTGGACTGGCAGGTTCGTCCCGCTGAAGAAAATCTTCGAAAAAAAGACTAAGGGGGTCATTCCGACCTCGGCGGTAAAAGGCGCTTACCGCCGGTCAGAAGACCGCCATAACACCGCTGCGGTCGCGGTAAACTGCCACGGTCATTCTGACCCGCAACTGGCAAACCGCCAAAAACCTGACACCAACAAAAGTCCGCCACACCAAAGGTCAGCGGGAAACTGGCGATGACCAAACCTCCACCGTCACGCCCATACCATTCCGACCCACAAATCCCCGCAGCGGTCTTTCAACGGCGGTATTCCATTGGCGGTACACACCGCCACGCTCAAAATACACACTCCTTTACAAAACACTACCACATTGGACAAATCAAAATATACACACCTGAGACACATACACACACCACTCCCACACACCCAATTAAATATAAAACACACACCCACATCACCCACAAACCCTTACGACCACAATTGCGACTGAAGGACAGAGAGAGACAGCACAGCATAGAGTAGACCATCACACAGAGGCAAATCACAACATCACCCACACAATTTCCACGCACAAAACACCATACACCACCACACTCACCACACTCTAGAACACATACACCACCCCTCACCTCATCCACACCACCCCATGGCACCCCAAAGACACCCCAGGATCTCTGACACAGAACTCAGGGTCATGGTGGAGGAAATAGTTTGTATAGAGCCCCAGCTCTTCGGTGCAGAGGTGCAGCACACCACCATTGCCAGGAAGATGGAGCTATGGAGCAGAATAGTGGAAAGGGTCAACGCTGTGGGACAGCATCCACGCAATCAGGACGACATCAGGAAGTGGTGGAACGACCTACGGGGGAAGGTGCGTTCCATGGTATCAAGGCACAACATCGCGGTACAGCGGACTGGCGGCGGACCCCCATCTACTCCCTCAGAATTCACAGCATGGGAGGAGGAAGTCTTGCACATCCTGCATCCTGAGGGCCTCGCAGGAGTAGGCGGAGGAATGGACTCTGGTAAGGCAACTCTCCACTACTTCATTCCCCCCACCCCACCTGCATGCCAAATCATACCCTCACCCCCACCCCCATCACACCAACTCCTTGCAAATGCCTCACCACCACATCCCACCCATCCCAATACCTAGCCCTGCATGCGTCCCCAAAGCATGGACACCCATCCCCAAAGCATGGCCACTGCACACACCCATCACCCCCACAAGCCACCGTCACAAAAGCCCCCACAAGGGAATGCCAGCACTGGGGTACACGGCCACCCACCCATTACACGAAATGCCACACACAGAAGCAATAACCATACTCTTATACCCCTGCAGGACCCAAACGCCACCACACCGCCACGGAGGGTCCAGAGATGTCCATCCCACCCCCAGAAGAGGCCCCCAGTGACGACAGCAGCTCTGTCTCCCTGGACCCAGATGACCAGCCCGGCCCATCGGGGACCTCGGGACAGTCGGTTCCCCACAGACAGCCACAGGCTACACCTGACCCAACCCCCTCTGGGAACACCAGCACAGCTCCCACCCAGCGGGCCCATGCCTCTGTCTCCAGGACACGTCAATCAGCGGTGTGTCCACCACTACAGGGCACCCAGGTTGACCCACCACCCCAACAACAACAGGGACCTGGGGCAGTGGTAGTGGGCACACCGTCCAGGGGACAGAGGCCCAGGGAAACAGGGGAACTGGGAGGGCTGCTGTGCGACAGGGGGGGGACAGGCCCAGGGAACCGACTCTCCAAGAGGCCCTCTCCTCCATCATGGGAGCATACCACCACTCCCAGGAGACGATGGCTACGGTACTGGCCAGGTTCCAGGAGATCCAGGTACTGCAGGAGGAACAGTTCATGGGGTTCAGAGAGGAACTGAGGAACATTAGTTCCGCAATGGGGACCATTGTCGTTGCCCTTAACCAGATAGTCACCACATTGCGGGACCATGTGGCACCACAAAGGGCCCCTGTCACTAGCCTGGACCAGAAACTGCCTACCACCTCCGCCGGAACTAGTGGACAGGAGGCCCCCACACAACGACAGGCCACCAGAACCCCACCTCCTGCAGAAGAAGAACCACCCCGCAAGCGGAACCTGAGATCTCACAAGAAGACAGAGTAGGATGCCAAGACCCCCGCCAGCAAACGATACCCCCTGATGTCATCCCACTGTCCCACATTGTCACCCTGTCCAACCTTGAACTGCCCCTGCGCCATCCTTCCACAGGCATATGGACAATGCACCTGTGAGACTGAGAACTGGACTCTACCATGGACATTACTCCACCATCACCCATCACCGTTTTACAATCATGTTCCTAAATGTAGCACTTTAATTAAATCACTTATTGCACTTAAAAAATCTGGAGTCTGCTTGTATTTTGAACAAATGTATTAGACATAACAGTGCCAAAATGTTCATTTACATTGTGATGACAACATACCACTGTCACACAGCTGTAGTCCATGGGCAAACAAAGCAGAGGTCACGCAGTGGGGCCCACAGCTGTGAAAACGGAAGGGAAAGTCACAACTCAGTTAACAGGAACTGGGGGGGAACTCAGACAGTAGAGAGGCAGGAGACTTTAAGTAAATGTAAAATGGCGTGGTTGATTCGTACCTGTGTGCTACTGAAAATACTGTTGTATCACTGTGTCCCTGTTGTCTGTGTCGTCCCCGTTGTCTTCCTCCTCTTCACTCTCCACAGGCTCCACAGCTGCTACAACACCACCATCTGGACCATCCTCCTGCAGGAAAGGCACCTGGCGTCGCAAAGCCAGGTTGTGAAGCATACAGCAGGCCACGATGATATGGCACACCTTCTTTGGTGAGTACATTAGGGATCCACCTGTCATATGCAGGCACCTAAACCTGGCCTTCAGGAGGCCGAAGGTTCTTTCTATAATCCTCCTAGTTCGCCCATGGGCCTCATTATAGCGTTCCTCTGCCCTTGTCCTGGGATTCCTCACTGGGGTAAGTAGCCACGACAGGTTGGGGTAACCAGAGTCACCTATTAGCCACACACGGTGTCTCTGTAGCTGTTCCATCACATAAGGGATGCTTCTATTTCGCATGATGTACGAGTCATGCACTGACCCAGGGAACTTGGCATTTACATGGGAGATGTACTGGTCAGCCAAACAGACCACCTGGACATTCATCGAATGATAACTTTTTCTGTTCCTGTACACCTGCTCACTTCCACTGGGGGGAACCAAAGCCACATGGGTCCCATCAATGGCACCAATGATGTTGGGGATATGTCCAAGGGCATAGAAATCACCCTTCACTGTAGCCAAATCGCCCACCTCAGGGAAAACAATGTATCTCCGCATGTATTTCATCAGGGCAGACAACACTCTGGACAAAAGCTTAGAAAACATAGGCTGAGACATCCCAGATGATATGGCCACTGTTGTTTGGAATGATCAACTTGCCAAAAAATGGAGTACTGACAGAACCTGCACCAGAGGGGGAATCCCTGTGGGTTGGCGAATGGGGGACATCAGGTCTGGCTCCAGCTGGGCACACAGTTCCTGTATAGTGGCTCGGTCAAGTCTGTATGTCAGTATGACATGTCTTTCTTCCATTGTCGACAGGTCCATCAGCGGTCTGTACACGGGAGGATTCCTCCATCTCCTCGCAAGTCCCAGCGGACGGTGCCTAGGAAGGACAACATGGAGCACAGAGTCAAGCAACCCACAGGTACGTAACCACAGCTTGCACAGTACACGATTCGCTATGCATTGAATGGCTTGTATGAGTGGCAATGCAAGTCCTAGGCCTGTGTGACGCAGTAGAAATTAAGCCATGTGGGCCCTTGAAATGGCGGCTGCCTGACCTGTAAAGTGTGACAATGGGATGTGAGGTCAATGCGCTGGTGTGTCACACCGTGGCGGTAGGCGGTCGAAGACCGCGGCGCAAAGCAGCATTGGTTAACATTGAACCCTATGGGTCTCAGGAGCCAATGACGATGTGCGCCGGCGGTCGCGGTACGCACCGCCTCGGGCATGACCGCCATTTTCTAACTGCTTAATCACTCGAGACCTGATCATCCACAGGAGAGGACCTATACTGCAAGTGCTGCTGTGACCTCGGTCTGGAAGATACAATGGCTGCTGCGACTGGGGAAAGGGCCCCTGCCTTCACATCTGAGGAATTGGAGAAACTTGTTGATGGGGTCCTCCCCCAGTATGCGCTACTCTACGGTCCTCCAGACCAACAGGTGAGTACACAGGGAGCACGTAGTATGGGCTATGCCTGTGTTGAGTGGGGTGGATGTAAGATGGTGGGGAGGGGAGCGAATGAGGAGTGCAACGCACGACAGATGAGAGCATGTGCCACATGGCAAGGTTGGGGAGGGGGGGCCACTCACATCGACCAAGCAGAAAAGTAATGATATTTATTTTTCCACCCTGTACATGTCACATAGGTCAGCGCCCATCAGAAGATCGACATTTGGCATGCCATCGCCAAGGACGTCCGGGCCCTGGGGGTCCACAACAGACAGGGCACCCACTGCCGCAAGAGGTGGGAGGACATCCGCCGCAGGAGCAGAAAGACCGCCGAGGCTCTGCTGGGGAAAGCCTCCCAACCTAGGATGGGTGCCACACGGCAATTGACCCCCCTGATGTCCCGGATCCTGGCGGTGGCCTACCCCGATTTGGATGGGCACGTGAGGACATCACAGCAGACACAAGGGGGTGAGTATCAGCACATTCTGCTATATTAGCGCACAGTGGAGGTGTCTGGGTGGGGGAGGAGGGCTGTGGCTATCTCTAGGCCAGGGCGGTTTCTGTAGGCTAGGCCCCTCCGTTTGGCATGGCCCTGTGCCCCCGCCCCCCACCTCTGTAGGGTGCTAAGTACAGCTATCCATGGTCCGGGCTCACCTATGTGTGCATTTGTCGTCCATAGACTTGTAGGCCAAGTCACAATAATTGAGTAGTGTACCCCGAGTGCGCGGCGTAGTGCAGGGGGCTTCTGTGTCTGTCCTCTCCGCCAACGGTGCCGCCAATGCATGCACTCAACATGTCTTTCTTTCTTCTCCCTCCCCTTTTTTTTGGTTTTCCTGTTCATGTGTGCATTAGCATCATCAGGCGGAGGAGAAGTGGCATCGGCGCACGAGGGAGCTGCATCTCACATGGCCCCGGAGGGCCATGCAACTGACTCCGATTACATCAGTGAGACGGAGGGCGAGTGGAGCTCCACAACGGGGACCCGTGGAGACGTCAGCGACACCGACACGTCCTCGGAAGGGAGCTCCCTTGTGGTGGCGGCAACATCCGTGCCCAACGCAACACCAGGTACAGCCGCCACCCAGCGCACCAGCTCTGCCCTCCCAGCAGCCCCTCAGCTTTCGCCCCGTGCCCGCTCGGCCAGGAAGCCGGGCATCTCCTTCGCCCCTGGCACCTCAGGTCCTGCCCCAGTTACCCCTGCTGCCCTCAGTGCGGAGATCATTGACCTCCTCCAGACGCTCATTGTTGGGCAGTCTACCCTTTTGAATGCCATCCAGGGGGTGGAAAGGGAGGTGCATCGGAGCAATGCATACCTGGAGGGCATTCATTCGGGTCAGGCTGCCCATCAGCGATCGTTCAACGCTCTGGCCTCAGCACTGACAGCAGCAATTGTCCCTGTGTCTAGCCTCCCCCCTCCAACTTCCTCAACCCAGTCCCACTCCCCTGTTCCTCTGCCTATCCCAGACACACCTACAGACCAGCCTGCACACACCTCAACACCCAAGGGCAGCTCATCCAGACATAAGCACCACAGATCACACAAGCATTCACCCAAGCAACATCCATATGCAGACATGCCAACAGCCACTGCCTCCTCTGTGTCCCCCTCCTCCTCGTCTCCCTCCTCCCTCCCTGTGACGTCTCCACTCACACCTGCATGCACACAACCATCAGCCAGTACGTCCATCACCACCACACCCACCAGAACAGTCGGCACACGTGCAGTCACCACCCCCACTGCCATTTACACGTCCCCTGTGTCCTCTCCCAGTGTGTCTGTCACCCCCTCTTCCAAACCACACAAACGCAGGCAGCCACCCACCCAACAGCCATCCACCTCACGACAGCCTCCAGCACAAGCACCTGCACCCAAAGACAACAGACTTCACTCTCCTACAACCACATCCTCTTCCTCCACTCCCATACCCACTACAACTACCCGTCCCTGTCTTTCTAAATTGATTTTCCTTTCCAACCTTGACCTCTTTCCAACAACTGACCCACCCCCTCCATCTCATAAGACTCCAATCAGCACCTCAGCCACCACAAGCCCTGCACCTACTAGGACCATCGTTCAGGGCTATTGGAGTCCACCAGCTCCTAGGGCAGGAACATCGGCCAGCAGCAAGGGGACAGCCAGCCCACCCCCTGGGAAAAAAAACAAAAAAGGGAAGGGCCGGCGCAACAGGCCTGAGACGGCTGCCCCCAAGGACACCACCCTTGCACCGTCACCTGGCCCATCCACAAAGGGAGGCAAGGGCCCCAGAGTTTCTGCCAAGGAGGGCAAGGGCAGCAGGGCGGACAAGTCCGGCAGCAGGCGAGCTGCCCAGGAGGGCCCCACCAGCCCCATTTGGGGTGTGACGGAGGACACCCACGGGCCCAGGACTCCAGCACAGGAGGGCCCGCAAGCGAAAGGTCGGATGGCGACTGAGCGGGAATTATTGGCCAGATCTGGTTCCCTAGGAACACAAGACAAGCACCGCTGAACTGGGCCCCGCCGTGAGAAGCACCGCTGAACTGGGCCCTGCGGTGAGAGGCACCCCTGAACAGGGCCCCGCCGAGACAAGCACCGCTGAACAGGGCCCTACGGTGAGGAGCACCGCTGAACAGGGCCCGCCAAGACAAGCACCGCTGAACAGGGCCCCGCCGTGAGAGGCACCGCTGAACTGGGCCCCGCCGTGACAAGCACCGCTGAACAGGGCCCCGCCGTGACAAGCACCGCTGAACAGGGCCCCGCCGTGACAAGCACCGCTGAACAGGGCCCCGCCGTGACAAGCACCGCTGAACAGGGCCCCGCCGTGACGAGCACCGCTGAACAGGGCCCCGCCGTGACGAGCACCACTGAACTGGGCCCCGGCGTGAGGAGCACCGCTGAACAGGGCCCCGCCGTGAGAGGCACCGCTGAACAGGGCCCTGCCGTGAGAGGCACCGCTGAACAGGGCCCCGCCGTGACAAGCACCGCTGAACTGGGCCCCGCGGTGAGAGGCACCGCTGAACAGAGCCCGCCGTGACAAGCACCACTCAGCTGGGCCCTTCATCTCAAGCACCGCTCCGCTGGGCACCACCGTCTCTGCACCGCTCCGCTGGGCCCTTCATCTCAAGCACCGCTCCGCTGGGCCCTTCATCTCAAGCACCGCTCCGCTGGGCACCGCCGTCTCTGCACCGCTCCGCTGGGCCCTTCATCTCAAGCACTGCTCCGCTGGGCACCGCCGTCTCTGCACCGCTCTGCTGGGCCCTTCATCTCAAGCACCGCTCCACTGGGCACCGCCGTCTCTGCACCGCTCCGCTTGGCTCTTCATCTCAAGCACCGCTCCGCTGGGCCCTTCATCTCAAGCACCGCTCCGCTGGGCACCGCCGTCTCTGCACCGCTCCGCTGGGCCCTTCATCTCAAGCACCGCTCCGCTGGGCCCTTCATCTCAAGCACCGCTCTGCTGGGCACCGCGTCTCTGCACCGCTCCGCTGGGCCCTTCATCTCAAGCACCGCTCCGCTGGGCCCTTCATCTCAAGCACCGCTCCGCTGGGCCCTTCATCTCAAGCACCGCTCCGCTGGGCCCTTCATCTCAAGCACCGCTCCGCTGGGCACCGCCGTCTCTGCACCGCTCCGCTGGGCCCTTCATCTCAAGCACCGCTCCGCTGGGCACCGCCGTCTCTGCACCGCTCCGCTGGGCCCTTCATCTCAAGCACCGCTCCGCTGGGCCCTTCATCTCAAGCACCGCTCCGCTGGGCACCGCCGTCTCTAGCACCGCTGGCCCATTGGCAGGGCCGGATCTCTTTCGGTCAGGGCTTCACGAAGCACTCTGGCCAACATGCCTCCTCCATAACCAGTGGAGTCTGTAATCCACCTGATGGACTGTGGCTTTGCACTCCCCCGGATGGTACAGTGGGCAATCCACCCACTGTAGAGACTTGGAAAACTGTGGCTTTGCACTCCCCAGGATGGTACAATGGGTAATCCACCCACTGTAGAGACTTGAGAGACTGTGGCTCTGCACTCCCCAGGATGGTACAGTGGGCATGGAGGCCCCTTGTGGATCTGGCGTCGTGGACTCATGTGGCTGAGGTGCCCCCCCCTTCCCTTCCCCCTGAGGTGCCTGTGTTTTTATTATCTGATGCCCCAGCCATGTTCTCTCCAATGGAATCGGGTCTCGTGTGTGGGCTTTGCCCATGTGTTTATGCACATTGGCCCACGAACAATGGAAAGTAGCCAATATGTGCCGGACTTTTGGACTATGTATATATTGTTCATGTTGTAATATATTTATTTGATAAATTTCATATTTCACTTAAGTTCAAATATGCTTTAATATACTTCAATTTTAATGAACATTTTATTTTGTCTTTGCATTATTCCGGGGGGTGTCACTCTGACTTGTTGCTCTGCATTGGTGTGTAGGGATTGGGGGATGAGGGTGGGGGTGGGTGTGTCGCGTGTGTGTGTGCCCGTAACCTTTTCTCCTCCTCCCTCCCCTGTGTCGTAGGTGCAGTACTCACCGTTGTCTTCTGCGCTGGCGTTCGTGCTTCTGGTAGAGGAGCAGGAAGACAATGGCTGGTAGGATGTTTAATTCGGGTTCCATGCTGTCCAGATTCCTCGTGGAGTGTGTATAGGTGAGCGTTTTCCCGTTCGTAGTCTGTTTCCGCCGTGTTTTTATCGGCAGGGCGCCCGCCCCGGAAAAGGTGGCGGATTGGTGGGTCGTGATAGTGTGGGCGGTACATTGTCTGCCGCCTTTCTGTTGGCGGTGACCGCCGCGCTGTTTGTTTGTCCCGCCATGGCGGTCGGAGTGTTAAAGTGGCGGCCTGTGTTGGCAGTTCCCGCCAGGGTCAGAATCCCATTTTTATTACCGCCTGCCTGTTGGCGGGTTGGCCGCCGCTTTAACACCGACCGCCAGGGTTGGAATGACCCCCTAAGTGTGAAGGTAAACTTTTAACCGAGGCCTCCCGCGGCCTGTAGCCGAGCAGGGCTCCATCGCGGTCGGCCTGAAACTTTGACTTTGCCCCGGTCGAGGTGCAACCAGATGACCCGATTGGCGCTTTTTCTTTCTAGGCGCAAAAAAATAATAATTCTTTAAAAATTCATATATCCGGTTCCCCTTATCCGATTGTATTCATTTCGGTGTCATTTTAAAGATAAAAATATAATCTATTTTTATAAATTGGTTCTGGGTTTTTAAACTGTTTCCTGTGTTTTATTTAATTACTGTTTTGTGATATTTGAATGCTTTACACTCTGTCTCCTAAGTTAAGCCTTGACGCTCGTTGCCAAGCTACCAAGGGTTGAGCTGGGTTTAATTTACTGAGACCTAACTGGACCTTAGTGGGGGTTAGTGGCCTATTGCTAAGTGTAGGTACCTACCTGCCCTTACCAATAACCCATTTTCCAACATTTTTGGTGAGCAGTGGTGGGATCCTGTACTTGTGTTCAGTATCACGTTACAGTTTTAAGTAAAACAAATTAAAAATCCTTTAAATTGTCCCAGTGCAAAAATTGTTTTTCATTTTTAATTTGGATTAATTTCAATTATTGAAATTTTGTGATTTTTCTAAATTCTTGTTTCCAATTTTTGCAAAACGTTTTTGTTGACACAAAACTAGGGAACCATGGAGCTTGATCTGGCTAGCCTTCCCACACTGACAGTAGTCCAGCTTAGGGGGTTGTGCACTGAAAGAGGGTTGCCTGCAACCACTGACCTCAGGAAGCATGTCCTGATCAAATCCCTGACAGCATGGGCTGAGGCCCAAGAGGTAGACGCAGAGGAAGCTCCAGAGGAGGGAGAAGTAGGGGAGGATGCTAGCTCTAACCACTAAGGGGAGGGAGGGCATCTGAACCTAAGTGAGGATGAAGAAGACCGGTCCTCATTACACACAGTCACTAGGGGCAGACCCAAAGCTAGTTGGGGGAAGGGGGTCCCTTCAGGAGGAGAGAACCTGTCCCTCAGAGAAAGAGAGCTGGAGGCCCAGCTAGCATTTATAGCTTTGGAGGCAGAGAAGCTGGCCCTATAAAAGAAAAAGTGGGCAAAGAGAGAGAAAAGAGATGGTGGCAGCGACAGAGAAGTTGAGGTGTCCACGGGTGGGAGGTTTTGCCCCAGATTACCCAAGGGGGTGGTTCCTGCTTATGTAGAGGGGGATGACATAGACAAGTGGTTGGAGGCCTTTGAGAGGGCACTCCAAATGAGAAGGGTTAGGCCTCAATACTGGGGTTCACTTTTATGGGAGTTGGTCCCCAACTCAGGGAGGGATAGGCTTCTGACCTTAAGGGGGGAGGAGGCAGATTCATACCCTAGTATGAAGAGGTGCTTAACCAAGAAGTTTGGTCTGACCCCAGAGCAGTATAGAATGAAGTTCAGGGACACCCAGAAGGTCAGTACCCAGTCTTGGGTTGACTTTGTAGACACCTCACTTAAGGCACTAGATGGCTGGATTATTGGTAACAAAGTAAATACTTATGAGGGGTTATACAATCTGATCATGAGAGAGCACATCTTGACCAATTGTACCCAAGAAAGGTTACGCCAGCATCTAGTGGACTCTAAGCTGACCAACCCTAGAGAGCTAGGGGAGACAGCTGATGAGTGGTTGAGAACCAGGGTGGTTGTCAAGTCCCAGGGGGGAGACTCCAAGAAGGGGGGGTCAGGTCCCCAAAAACCTAAGGAGGGAGGTGGTAAGCCCACCACAGAGACTCCCTCTGTACCCCAGAACCCTAAGAAGGAGGAGGGTAAATCCCACTTCCACTCTGACAAGCAGAGACAGGGAGACCCAGGGTTAAAAAAGCTCTTGGACAGTAAGGCGTGCTTTGACTGTCAGCAGACAGGTCACTTCAGAGGAGATGCAGCCTGTCCAAAGAAGTTGGTTAGCACTGGGCTGTCCAGTGTAGCAATAGAGGAGGACTCCTCAGATGATGAAGTCCTCCTAGCATTGAGCTGGGAGACAGGACCAGATGGTAAGCTCGTGATCCCTGAGGGTGGGAGTAGGCACTTCCACCCCCTTCAAGTGAATGGGATCCCTACCACTGGCCTGACACCTGTGCCAGTCACACTATAGTGAGTGACCGGTTAGTGACCCCAGACATGTATGTCCCAGGAGAGACTAGGAAAGTCAGGATAGCCACAGGGGAGGTCACCTCCAAACCTGTAGCCATAGTGCTCCTAGAGAGGGAGGGTATCCTTGACTGGTTTAGGGTGGTAGTCAGTGCTGACCTCCCCCTAGATTGTATCCTGGGCAATGACCTCCCAGAGGTGAGTCTGGTCCCAGATGGGGCGGTCACCCAGGGCAACCCCCAAACCAAAGTCCTGGGGAGTCAGTCCCTACAGTTAGGAGACAGGGGTCCCCAAAAAAAGGAAAGAAGAAAAGGAAGGGTAGGCCACTTTTAAAGAGAGTTCCAGGGAGCCAAAGGCCTTCTGCCCCAGTAGGGGGGGAGCACAGAGTTGGCACTGGTGAGGTCTCATCTGACCCCACGGAAGCCCTGAGTAGTCAGGCAGCTGTCCAGATGCAGGGTGTTGCACCTGCACTGTCAGAAGGGAGAGTGGAAGGAGGGTGTCTGCCACAGGAGGTGGTAGCCCCCCACTCTAGACAGCAAGAGAGGTGCCAGGACACCACAGTTGCCCCTAAAGCAGCTCAGCCACCTGTCAGTGGAAAACTTAGGGTGTGGTTCTGGGTACTGACAGCTGTCAGTAGCCTCTGCTGGGTGCTAGCCTTCCTGGCAGCACTGTACTTGGCCTGGGAAGCAGACCCCAGGGCCAATAGCAAAGTAGGCCCCCTGACCCTGTTGGTCATGGTGGGGTTGCTCAAGTGTTGGGTGACCTCTTTGGGTAAGCTAGGTGTTGCCCTAGCAAAGTTAGGAGTAGGGGAGGTGGGCACCTCACTACCCAAGTTGGCAGAGAGAGAGTAGGAAGACCCCCCTAGAGGGAAGTTTCAGTTTGAGATGGGTCCTTTCACTGTTGGGATGGCTTCACTACCCAGAGGGAGTGACCATGACAGGGGGATGTAAGGCAGAGTGGGCCCTGCAAAAGGGACAGCCAGTTTTCTTCACTGTCTTCCTCGCCTAGCAAGCCAGGAAGACTCTCCCAGGGTTGGGCTGAGTCTCCTGAGTGTGTGGGCTGGGGGGGCTTGTGTGGGAAAACAGGGCTGATTGCAGAGGCCCCCTAACTTTTTGCCCCCATTTTCCACTTTTTGCTGGTGTTTTCCTCACTCTGATGGTGCCCTGGGTACTGCTAACCAGTCCCAGGGCCTGTGCTCTGTGTAAAATGGATATGCAAATTAGGCTAATTATAATTGGCTAAGTTAACCTACCTATAAGTGTTAGGGTTTGTGCACAGCAAAGAGCATGTCCCCTCTCACTGCACTAGTGGGTTCTGTAATAGCTCCCTTTTAAACTTACTATTGAAAGCCTTTCTTGTTATCTCACCTTCCCCCCCCCCTAGGCTTCTGTGTATGTTGTTTAATGTGCTGTTTTGTTTACACATTGGGCCTTGCTTTTACCAAGGCTTCTTTAAAACACTCCTCTCTAGGCCATGTGTTAATTTAACTCATTTGCATAATAACTGAAACTCTGCACACCTTTCAAGAACATGTGCAGCATGTGAGGACCACACCCAGCTCTTCAAACCACACCCAGCTCTGCACACCTTTCAAGAACATGTGCAGCATGTGAGGACCACACCCAGCCCTGTCTATAAAAGGCAGCCCCGACCCTCGCCCAGTGCTTGTGCTCGTCTACCTCCCGCTTACCTGAGGACAGATCCCTCGGCGCTGGCACTCCTGCTCTCTACAGACTTTCATTGGCTTCAATGGGCGCAGCTGCTGGCTCTTCCTTCTTCCGGTTTCCGGTTCCTCCTTGCCTCAGCCTCTCTCCTACAAGCAACCTGCAAAAGAGAAAGAAGACAAGGTTAGACTGATCAGTATCTCTTGCCAGCAACAAGTAAGTGCAAAACTTTTATTACCTGAAAGAACTTTGACTACAATTTCTGGATTCGTGTATAGACAATTTGAAACAAGATACCTTCCACGAACATTGTGATTCAAACTCTTTGTTACAACAATACTTTGCGGAACTTTGTGAAGCAAACATTTTTTTTATGGAACTTTTAAGAATCGAACCGTGGAAATCATTAACAGCAAGGCAAACAGTAAATCAAGGACTTGCACAAATTACATGCTGTATTTTGACGTAAAAGTACAGTATTTGTTTTATAAAAGATTCTGGAAATATGGGAAAAGTGAGTCTGCTATTGGCAATTTAGGCTTTAGTTATATTAAGATGAATGTTTGATATTGATAATTCTGATAACGGTATTTGTTTAATGTTTTAGAAGCTTTAGAGTAATAGAAAGCACATCCCAGAGCAGTAACACATTCCAAACCTGGAAACTAGAGACCAGGATCCAAGAGGTACTTTTAGAAGAAAATTTCTAATAAATAAAGGGATAGTCAGGAACCCAGTTAGGAATAGGATGTACTTATCTGTTCTTTGTTTATGTTTCATTAGGCACCAGTTTCTACAGAAGTCAGAGAGGGCCGCAGATTTGTGCAGCACTTCAACAGTGGAAACGCAAGAACGCTGTTGTCTCTTTATTTTATTTTATCCACTTCCCCCCTTCCCTTGAGCTTCTGTTCTTGGTGCACTGTTTTAAAAACTAGTGTGCTGGAACAAGCAGTTTCAGGGTGGGGTCGGATTGTCTTCAACCTCCATCAGAACTGAACAAGGACTCAGGTGAGCTGGGCTTTGACAGAAGCACAAGCCTTAAATAAAAAAAAGAAATTCAGTTCTGGTGGACGATGAATATCGGAGAAGAAATAGAGGGCATTGACGTCACGGATATGGCGCAGGCCCTAAATGAGGACTTGGCTCATAATGAATCAGTGTCTGGCATCTTGCAACATATGCAAGAGGAAATAGAGAGATTAAAGATGGAGAATACCTCTTTAAAACAGGATTTAAGCAGGTATAAATTTAGGGTATCTCAGTGGAACACAGCTTTTACGCCTTTGTTTAAAACCTCCTCAGAGACAGGGGCGCCATCAAAACATACAACTTTGCCTCCCCCAGTTGAGGTCACTGTTAATGTTCCTAATGCTGTGCCCTTAGCAGCACCTGAACGTTTTCATGGAGATAGTAACAAATTCCATGTTTTTATCAATCAATGTCAATTACACTTCGTTTGTAAGCCACAACAGTTCCCTACTGATGCTACGAAAGTGGCATTCGTCTTGTCTTATTTGGGTGGCACAGCAGCCAATTGGTCAATTCCTTTCGTGGAGAGAGATGATCCCATCCTCCATAATTGGAATCAATTTAAACGTACCATGACCAGCCTTTTTGCAAAACACACTTTCATGCAGGCAAGTGATAATGAGCTTTTAAATCTTAAACAAGGTAACAAGGATTTATTGACCTATCTCACTAGTTTTAATCGTTTACTCACCGAGACACACTGGCCAGAAGAAAAGCGTGTCTCCCTTTTCTATAAAGGTTTGAGAGACGAGTTAAAAGACGCGCTGGCTCATATCGTTGATTTGCCAGAAGACTATTTGGACTTTGTAGATTTAGTTGTGAAATTAGAACATAGACTAGGAGAAAGAAAGGGAGATAAATACAAACTGGAATCACGGTTAACTTTTATTAGACACGAGAAGAAAGACCCAGATAATAAACTCCCTGAACCTGAGCCTATGCAAATAGGGACACTCAGAGGTTCACTCACATCAGAGGAAAAAGAAAGAAGGAGAAAACTTCAATTATGTTTATATTGTGGAAGGGCAGGTCACTTTGCCAGAGAATGTCCAGTAAAGCCTAAAAATCCACGAAAGGGTGCTGTTTCCCCCACCTCCTCAACTGAATCGGGAAACGATTAAGCTCGACAAGGGGAGTGGTTACTTGTTCGAGAAAACATCTTAATCAAACCTCTAATGCTGCAGCCTTCATGGTACCGCACATACCTAGACATTTCATAATTCAGGTCGTTTTAATTGTTACTACCCAAGTGAGGCATTCTCTCCCTGTCCTACTGGACTCAGGCGCGACAGGAAATTTTGTGGATAATAAGTTAGCTGAAAACTTAGGACTTCCTATGTGCCTAAAGCCTTGTCCAGAAGCAGTATGTGCAGTGGATGGGTCAGAATTGACCTCTGGATTAATCACAAAACAAACAAGTCCACTTGTTATGGTCTGTCAGAACGGGCACACAGAGGTGATTAGCTTTGATCTGATAGATACTCCTAATTTTCTTTTGATTCTCGGGGTACCCTGGTTAACAACTCATAACCCAAAAATTGATTGGGTGAATAGAAATGTTACTTTGGATTCCTCTTTCTGTAGAACCAATTGCTATCAAGAAGCAGGTACAGAACAGAGCACAGTATTACACTGTGCTAGTGTTATACAAGATGAACCAAGTCTCCCTCCTGAATATTCTGACTTTAAAGACGTCTTTGATCCAGTAAAGGCTAGTGTGCTGCCCCCACATATGTCTTATGACTGTCGTATAGATCTTATCCCAGGGGCCCCTTTACCTAATAACAGAGTATATGCTTTGACTGACGAAGAAACCAAATACTTAAGAACCTACCTAGATGACCTACTACAGTCTGGCTTCATCCGTCATTCCACATCTCCGGTGTCATCTCCACTCTTTTTTATCCCGAAGCCGGATAAATCCCTGCGCGCGTGTATCGATTATAGAGGACTAAATAAGGCTACAATAAAGAATAAATATCCTCTTCCCCTAATACCTGTGTTGTTGGATCAGTTAAGACATTCTACTGTATACACTAAACTAGATCTGCGGGGAGCTTACCACCTGGTCCGAGTAAAAGAGGGGGATGAGTGGAAGACAGCTTTCAAGACAAAGTTTGGTTTATTTGAGTACACAGTAATGCCCTTTGGGTTATGTAATGCCCCTGCGGCCTTTCAGTTCTTTATAAATGAGGTCCTACACAAATTCCTGGACGTTTGTGTCATAGTATACATAGACGACATCCTCATTTACTCTAAGAACTCAGAAGAACATACCCAACATGTTCGTGCAGTATTATCAAAGTTAAAAGAAAATCATCTTTTTGCTAAGTTAGAAAAGTGTACTTTTAATGTCAGCAAGGTGGACTTTTTAGGATACTGATTGTCACCTCAAGGAATAACTTTGGATGTAAAGAAAATCAGTGCTATTGCTGATTGGCCAGAACCATCCTCTGTTAAAGATATTCAGAAATTTCTGGGTTTCGCCAATTTTTATAGGAGGTTTATTGTATCACGACAACATGCTGTTAGTGCCCACCTCTGAATTACAAACACAGGTGATAATTTGGCATCACGCCTCACCGTTGGCAGGTCATCCTGGTTGGGTAAAAACCCTGGAAAATGTGCAAAAACACTTTTGGTGGGACACTATAAGAAAGGACATTAAGCAATTTGTCACTACCTGTCCAATTTGTGCAAGACATAAATCTTCTCATAAGGCCCCTGACGGTTTGTTAATACCAATGCCAACACCCAAGCAACCTTGGCACACTGTGAGCGTAGAGTTTATTGTAGGTTTCCCACCTGTAAAATCTTTCACAGCACTGTTGGTTATAGTGGATTTTTTATCTAAAATGGCACATTTTGTACCATTACGGAAATTACCCATGGCGGCAGAATTTGCCGATATTTTTATAAGGGAAATTGTGCGTTTACATGGTTTGCCAAGCAAAGTGGTGTCAGACCGAGGGAGCCAGTTCAACTCTAAATTTTGGAAAAAATTATGTAAAAAACTGAAAATAGATGTGGCATTATCCACTGCTTTCCACCCAGAGACAGATGGACAGACTGAACGACTGAACCAAACCTTACTTCAAACGCTACGTTGTTTATTGGCTGATTATTCTAGTGAATGGTTGGAAGCTCTCCCTGTAGGGGAGTTTCTTTATAATAATACTGAGCATTCAGCTCTACTTTGCTCACCATTCTATTTCTTGCAGGGGTATCATCCAAGAGCTATACCCATTTTGTTAGAAGATTCTCTGTTACCTACAGTAACGGATAGACTAACAAGGTTAGGTGACATACAAGACAAAGCCAGGAAACATTTATTAAAGTACAAGGAAAGCATGAAAAGACAAGCAGACAAACACAGATCTGAGGCCCCAATGTATAAAATCGGTGACAAGGTATGGCTCTCCACAAAGAACCTAAACATAGAGGGATCCCGAAAGCTGCAACCACGTTTCATTGGACCATTTAGTATAACTGCCATAGTAAACCCGGTAACAGTAAAATTAGATTTACCAAAAGAATATCCAGTACATACTACATTCCATGTGTCCTTGCTTAAGCCGTACAATCCAAAAACCCGACCTGAACCACCACCTCCACCCATACCAATTAAGGGAAATCTAGATTATGAAGTAAAAAGCATAAAAGACTCAAAAAGAATTAGTGGACGTCTGTTTTATTTAGTAGAATGGAAAGGATATGATGAATCTGAGAATTCATGGGAACCAGCATCATATGTACATGCCCCACAGCTGATTAGACGGTTTTATTTAAAAAATCCAGGAAAACCCCGTCCTGTAGGAGGGCCTTTGAGGGGGGCAACTGTTAGGGTTTGTGCACAGCAAAGAGCATGTCCCCTCTCACTGCACTAGTGGGTTCTGTAATAGCTCCCTTTTAAACTTACTATTGAAAGCCTTTCTTGTTATCTCACCTCCCCCCCCCCTAGGCTTCTGTGTATGTTGTTTAATGTGCTGTTTCGTTTACACATTGGGCCTTGCTTTTACCAAGGCTTCTTTAAAACACTCCTCTCTAGGCCATGTGTTAATTTAACTCATTTGCATAATAACTGAAACTCTGCACACCTTTCAAGAACATGTGCAGCATGTGAGGACCACACCCAGCTCTTCAAACCACACCCAGCTCTGCACACCTTTCAAGAACATGTGCAGCATGTGAGGACCACACCCAGCCCTGTCTATAAAAGGCAGCCCCCGAGCCTCGCCCAGTGCTTGTGCTCGTCTACCTCCCGCTTACCTGAGGACAGATCCCTCGGCGCTGGCACTCCTGCTCTCTACAGACTTTCATTGGCTTCAATGGGCGCAGCTGCTGGCTCTTCCTTCTTCCGGTTTCCGGTTCCTCCTTGCCTCAGCCTCTCTCCTACAAGCAACCTGCAAAAGAGAAAGAAGACAAGGTTAGACTGATCAGTATCTCTTGCCAGCAACAAGTAAGTGCAAAACTTTTATTACCTGAAAGAACTTTGACTACAATTTCTGGATTCGTGTATAGACAATTTGAAACAAGATACCTTCCACGAACATTGTGATTCAAACTCTTTGTTACAACAATACTTTGCGGAACTTTGTGAAGCAAACATTTTTTTAATGGAACTTTTAAGAATCGAACCGTGGAAATCATTAACAGCAATGCAAACAGTAAATCAAGGACTTGCACAAATTACATGCTGTATTTTGACGTAAAAGTACAGTATTTGTTTTATAAAAGATTCTGGAAATATGGGAAAAGTGAGTCTGCTATTGGCAATTTAGGCTTTAGTTATATTAAGATGAATGTTTGATATTGATAATTCTGATAACGGTATTTGTTTAATGTTTTAGAAGCTTTAGAGTAATAGAAAGCACATCCCAGAGCAGTAACACATTCCAAACCTGGAAACTAGAGACCAGGATCCAAGAGGTACTTTTAGAAGAAAATTTCTAATAAATAAAGGGATAGTCAGGAACCCAGTTAGGAATAGGATGTACTTATCTGTTCTTTGTTTATGTTTCATTAGGCACCAGTTTCTACAGAAGTCAGAGAGGGCCGCAGATTTGTGCAGCACTTCAACAGTGGAAACGCAAGAACGCTGTTGTCTCTTTATTTTATTTTATCTACTTCCCCCCTTCCCTTGAGCTTCTGTTCTTAGTGCACTGTTTTAAAAACTAGTGTGCTGGAACAAGCAGTTTCAGGGTGGGGTCGGATTGTCTTCAACCTCCATCAGAACTGAACAAGGACTCAGGTGAGCTGGGCTTTGACAATAAGTCCCTAGTATATGGTAGGGCATGTAGGTTTAGGGACCACAGCATAGGTGGTGCACCCATAGGTGCACTGCTGAGGTGCCCAGTGTCATTTTAAAGGCAGGTCTGCCTTGCTGGCTGCTTTTAAATTAAAGTTATATGCAAATTCGACTTTGGAATTAAAAGTAGTTCCAAAGTCTTAAACTACCTTATTTTAACATATAAGTCACCCCTAAGGTGTGCCCTATGTGCCCCTAGGGCTGGGTGCCATGTAACTATAAGCAGGGACTTTATAAAAATAGTTGTATAAGCCCTGGTGAGATAAAAACAGCCAAATTCGTTTTTCCCTCATTGTAGTAAATGGCCTTCATAGGCTAGAATGGGGAGACTTTATTTTAATTTTTAAAGACTCCTTAAATGATGCATACCAATAATTTGGTATCAAATTAATTGTTGTAATAAATCCCACAACTTCCAGTTGTGGAATTTAATATAACTTGTTCAGGTAAAGAGTTTTAAACTTTACCTGAAAAGTTGCCAATTTCAGCCCTGCATTGTTTTTGCTGCTGTGCTCTGATTGGCCAGCCTCTAGGAGCTTGGCCAAGCTGCCTTGATGAGGTGTGAAGTGGCCTGGCTTCACACAAAGGAATGTGCCTGTGGGAAGGAATCTCCCCTCAGCAGATGGTGAGGCAGGAAGGGGGAGGGCTGCCAAACTGGTCTTCAAAGGCAGAGAAGGACATTTGGAGCAACCAGCAACCCCCCCACATCCTGCAACCCCAGACAACTAGGTGCCCCCTTGATTAGATTAGGAGAGGGCAGGAGAGGGGTGTGTTTATGATTTTTAGCCACACCAGTGGGTGGGCTCAGCCAGATGTAACCTCCAAAAATCAGATTCAGCCATGATGGATTTTTAGAGAATGTTGCCTCCTGGGATTGATTTTTGCCACACTTCCCAGGAAGTGGTCATCACAGGGGGAAGGACCCTGCACCTGATTGGAGAACCAGGACCCCCCTTGTTTTTCACCCAGGAGCAAGGATAAAACTGGCAGACCTGCACCCACACCTCAGTTCCCTACCACATCCAACAAGGAAGAACAACAGAAGAAGAAGGACTGCCCTGCTGGACCCCTGGCCTGCACCTGGAACCTGCACTCAGAAGGACTGCACCAGCTGCACACTTGGGCTTCACCACAAGAAGGACTTTGCCTGGCTTCAACTGTTTCAAGGAGGGACTCCCTGTTTGCTACAGGTGAAAAATTGCTATCCAGAGTCCCCTGAAGCAACTCCTGAAGAAAGCGACCAGCTGACCACTGTGCAGTGGCCAAAAAGGAGTTTGCGCCATGTGCATTCTGGGAGTTGTAGTCTGCACCCCCCAAGGACCATCTCAGAACTTCTGGACCCTTGGGGTGAGCTGTGGACCCCAAAAGAACCTTAAAAGGACATCTGGGAGAAGCCCCAGAAGTTTGGAGAAGTTTGGACAACTTTTGTAAAAAAACTCCATAGAGGGACCGACCCGCCGCAACAACTCTAGCCGGCTTGCCTCAACCGCGATCCGGCCTGATTTGCTGGTTCGTCCCGGTAAAGAAAATCTCCGAAAAAGAGACTAAGTCCGTAGGTAAAAAGTTGACCGGGACCTCCCAGCCAGCGTATCCGAGGAGGGCTCCATGGACGTCGGATCAAGATCCAGGTTTACCCCGGTCGAAGGATTTTCACCTCGAAAAAACAACTAAGTCCGAAGGTAAAAATCTCCACCGAGGATTCCAGCATCGCGTATCCGGAGAAGGGCTCCAGGAGGTCGGATTGGACTGGCAGGTTCGTCCCGCTGAAGAAAATCTTCGAAAAAAAGACTAAGGGGGTCATTCCGACCCTGGCGGTCCATGACCGCCATGGCGGAGGGCAGCGGAAGCACTGCCAACAGGCTGGCGGTGCTTCCTGGGCTATTCTGACCGCGGCGGTAAAGCCGCGGTCAGAAAAGGGGAACCGGCGGTTTCCCGCCGGTTTTCCCCTGGCCCAGGGAATCCGCCATGGCGGCGCTGCTTGCTGCACCGCCACGGGGATTCCGACCCCTTCCCGCCAGCCTGTTTCTGGGGGTTGTCACCGCCAGAACCAGGATGGCGGGAACGGGTGTCGTGGGGCCCCTGGGGGCCCCTGCACTGCCCATGCCACTGGCATGGGCAGTGCAGGGGCCCCCTCACAGGGCCCAATTCAGATTTTCACTGTCTGCTCCATTCAGAGCCGGCTTCCTCGTTGCAGGGGCTTTCCCGCTGGGCTGGCGGGCGGCCTTTTGGCGGTCGCCCGCCGGCCCAGCGGGAAAGTTGGAATGACCGCCGCGGTCTTTTGACCGCGGGGCGGTCATTCGGCAGTAACTGCATGGCGGGCGGCGACCGCCGCCCGCCGCGGTCAGAATGACCGCTTAAGTCCTTTGGAATGTATAGCCTTCTCTCAGGCTGCACTGAGGTACTGCTGCCACCATCCCTACTGGACTGGCTCCTTGGATCCAGCTCCCTCAAACTGAGCTCATGAGTCAGCAGTAACTTTTTCTCTTCTATTGCCATTCTCCTCTCCTCCATCTCCCTTTCCATTTTCATCCTAAGATTCTCCAAGTGGTAAACCCTCTCTGCCTCTTTGTTCTGTAACTCTTCAGGAGTCAGACCCTTGGATGGCACACTGTTGCCTGCCCTAGAGACCCTCCCTCCAGGCATCACCGGTTCACCCACTACACCATTGTGTATACTCTGCAGCTCCTCTCCTCATCCTTTTCCCCTGTGAGCCCCCCAGCTTCCTTGGCTGTCACCCAGGCCCTCAGTGCCTTTTACAGCTCCTCCTTCCTTGTGGAGCTCTTAATTGGACAGGCAAGATCCCTACAAAAATGTTTCAATTGAGCAACTGTGTAACTTTCCAGTCTCTTAATTCAAAAACATCTCCAGCTGGTGCATCTCCAGATTGGGACTTGATGGCAAATCAAAAGTGCAGAGTTCCAAAGCAGACAAAAGAGTTCTCAATGAGAAGTTCAAGAATCAATAAAAAGATCACCAAAGATATGGAAGTAGGAAAATGTCCAAAAAGAGCAAAAGCAAAAACAAGTAGTATGTGGTCACGTAATGGTCTGCACTGAAAACAGTAGTATAGACTTAATCACTGTATGTTAAGCACAAATACAAGTCCAATCCTCACCGCTGATCACCAATGTTAGAAATGGGGCCTTCGGATGGCAGTCAGGTTGCCCCCTGTCCAAGCAAGGGCCCTAACTCTAGTCAGGGTAAAGGAGAATCACACTCAGTTAACCACTGCTCACCCCCTTGGTAGCTTGGCATGAGCAGGCAGGCTTAACTACAGAAGCAATGTGTTAAGTATATGTACACACACACACACACATACAGTAATACAGTGAAAACACTACAAAATGGACACCACACCAGTTTAGAAACATAGATAATATTTATCTAAATCAAACAAGACGAAAACAACAAAAATCCAACATACACAAGTCAAGATATGAATTTTCAAAAGAATAAGGGGGTGATTCTGACCGTGGCGGACGTCGGTCGCCGCCCGCCAAGCGGTTCCCACCGAAAGACCGCTCCGCGGTCAAAAGACCGCGGCGGTCATTCTGGCTTTCCCACTGGGCTGGCGGGCGACCGCCGAAAGTCCGCCCGCCAGCCCAGCGGGAAACACCCTTCCCACGAGGAAGCCGGCTCAGAATGGAGCCGGCGGAGTGGGAAGGTGCGACGGGTGCAGTTGCACCCGTCGCGAATTTCAGTATCTGCAAAGCAGACACTGAAATTCTTTGTGGGGCCCTCTTACGGGGGCCCCTGCAGTGCCCATGTCATTGGCATGGGCACTGCAGGGGCCCCCAGGGGCCCCACGACACCCCATACCGCCATCCTGTTCCTGGCGGGCGAACCGCCAGGAACAGGATGGCGGTATGGGGTGTCAGAATCCCCATGGCGGCGCAGCAAGCTGCGCCGCCATGGCGGATTCCCATGGGTAGCGGAAAGTCGGCGGTACACCGCCGGCTTTCCGCTTCTGGCCGCGGCTGTACCGCCGCGGTCAGAATGCCCGGCGGAGCACCGCCAGCCTGTTGGCGGTGCTACCGCCAACCTCCGCCATGGCGGTAATTACCGCCAGGGTCAGAATGACCCCCTAAGAGTCTTAGGGGGTCATTCTGCAACGACCGCGGGAGCACCGCCAACAGGCTGGCGGTGCTCCCATGGGCATTCTGACCGCGGCGGTACAGCCGCGGTCAGAAACGGGAAACCGGCGGTGTCCCGCTGGTTTCCCGCTGCCCAAGGGAATCCTCCATGGCGGCGCTGCAGGCAGCGCCGCCATGGGGATTCCGATCCCCTTACCGCCAGCCTGGCTCTGGCGGTTTTGACCGCCAGAACCTGGCTGGCGGTAACGGGTGTTGTGGGGCCCCTGGGGGCCCCTGCAGTGCCCATGCCAATGGCATGGGCACTGCAGGGGCCCCCTAACAGGGCCCCACCAAGATTTTCAGTGTCTGCCAAGCAGACACTGAAAATCGCGACGGGTGCAACTGCACCCGTCGCACCCCTTCCACTCCGCCGGCTCCATTCGGAGCCGGCATCCTCATGGAAGGGGGTTTCCCGCTGGGCTGGCGAGCGGCCTTCTGGCGGTCGCCCGCCAGCCCAGCGGGAAACTCAGAATGACCGCTGTGGTCTTTCGACCGCGGTATGGTCTTCTGGCGGTTCCCGCCAGGCGGTCGGCTTCCGCCGCCCGCGGAGGTCAGAATGACCCCCTTAGTCCATAAAAAACAGTGAGAACGGTGATTTTGCGCAAAGTACCTGGTTAGCATCAAAAACAAAGCCGCACGGGTGAGCATGCATTGGAAAAGGCAGCGATGCGTCAATTCCTTCCTCGCAACAGAGGCCGTGCATTGTTTCTTCTCCGGTCTGGTCAGCGATGTGTCGTTTCTTGTCCCATGCAAGAGTGATGCGTCGATTTCTGGACGGGGCACCTCAGATCCGCACCGAGTCGGGTTAACTTTGACACCCAGGGAAGAAGTGTGGAAAATCCATGTGTAAATCCTTTATCAGCAGCCACAAGCGGGTGTTGCGTGTTGTTTCTCCAGCCACGATGTGTCAATCTCCCAGCTGCAATGCAGGTGGATCTCCGATTTTAGCCTCAAAGCTGGCAGCGTGTCGTTAATCAGCCGCATTGCAGATGGTACGGCAAAAATTTCCCCTCATGGCACTCTGTGCGTGGATTTTCAGCTCTTGTCTGCCAACTTCAATTTTCAAGTGCCCAGGGACTGGATAGGACACCACTTGGCAGGGCAGGTGTCTCAGTAGAGAGTCCAGATGTTAGCAGAAGTAGTATTTGGTGGCCCTGAAACTTCAAAACAGGAGGCAAGCTCAGCTCAAGCCCTTGGAGATTCTTCACAAGCAGGAATATACCACAAAGTCCAGTCTTTGTCCTCTTTCACAGGCAGAAGCAGCAACTGCAGGATAGCCCAACAAAGCACAGTTACAGGCAGGGGCAGCACTCCTCCTCAGCTCTTCAGCTCTTCTCCTTGGCAGAGGTTCATCTTGAATCCAGAAGCGATCTAATTTTCAGAGGTTTTGGGCCCAATACTTATAGCCCGTTCTGCCTTAGAAGTAGGCCTACTTCAAAGGAAAGTCACAGTTGTTCACAAGATCCTGCCTTGCCAGGGCCAGGCCCCAGACACACACCCTGTGGTTGGAGACTGCATTTTGTGAGGGCAGGCACAGCCCTTTCAGGTGTGAATAACCACTCATTCCTCCCCTTCTAGCACCGAGGGCTCATCAGGATATGAAGGCTACACCTCAGCTCCCATTGTCTCACTGTCTAGAGGGGATTCACAAACAGCCCAACTGTCAAACTGACCTCGACAGGGAATACACAAACAGGCAGCGTCACAGAATGGTTTAAGCAAGAAAATGCATACTTTCTAACAATCAGAGACCCTAAACTCCTTATTTCTATCTGTTCTCAAAGGGGATCTACACTTTAAAGTTATTTAAATGCAGTTCCCATGTTAATCTATGGGAGAGATAGGCCTTGCAACAGTGAAGCCTGACTTTAGCAGTATTCCACTGTTAGGACATGTAACACACATCGGTACATGTCCCAGCTTTAACATACACTGCACCTTGCCCATGGGTCTGCCTTAGGGGTGCCTTACATGTGTGAAAAGGGAAGGGCTAGGCCTGGCAAGTGGGTACACTTCCCAAGTAAAATTGGCAGTTTAAAACTGCACACACAGACACTGCAGTGGCAGGTCTGAGCCATGTTTACATGGCTACTGATGTCGGTGGCACAACCAGTGCTGCAGGCTCATTAGTATCATTTGATTTACAGGCCCTAGACACCTCAAGTGCACTTTACTAGGGACTTACTAGTAAATCAAATATGCACAGAGAGCATATTCACGTTGGCACTGGTTAGCAGTGGTAAAGTGCCCAGAGTCCTAAAGCCAACAAAAACTGGTCTGTAAAAATAGGAGGCAAAAAGTATAGCGATGACCTCGCAAAAAGGGCCATTTCCAACATGGATGTTTGTCATTTTGGGTTTGTTTTGGTCATTAAGTTAATCTCTATTTTTCTAACCAGGTGTGGCATCTTTTTGTGTGGCGTTTTCACTGGTTTACTGTTTGAAGTGTTTCACAAATACTTAAAACATTGCCTCTTAAGTTAATCCTGATTGCTTTGTGTCAAGCTATCCGGGGATGAGCACAGATTAATTTAGGGTGCGTTTGTGACTAGGATTGTGGTTCCTGGTTGGACAGCGTGCATACCGCTGCCAACCAGAAATCAAATTTCTAACACCATTCACCCCCATCCTGTACTCACATGCCCTTCATGGACTCTAGCTTTAACCCTGCTTGCTCCACTCTGAAAATATTGTTATTGACTGTGCATTCAAGCAGTTGCAACACATGTACTATATTTCAGGATATTTCTCAGGTGGGGATTAAAAATGTGGCTGGACACCATTATACATGGAAGTAGAGAGGCTGCCGGAAAGTTCATCCATTTGTAGCCAAACTGATTCTTGTCCAGGGGCTAATGTATACCCTGGGCATTTAATAACCATGTACCGCCCTCTGACCGATTTCAATGTCTAAAAAAGGATCGGAGCAACTACACAGCTAATGGAATGCCTTTGGGT
Source organism: Pleurodeles waltl (assembly GCF_031143425.1). Classification (NCBI taxonomy): domain Eukaryota; kingdom Metazoa; phylum Chordata; class Amphibia; order Caudata; family Salamandridae; genus Pleurodeles; species Pleurodeles waltl. Next base: position 1,047,503,246 of record NC_090439.1, on the reverse strand, counting down.
TTCTCTTCTCCACAATCATCACTTGTGTGGGCCTGGCATGGTCCATGCAGCCTCAGCAGTAAGGTTGATGGGCATGAGATATGAAATGGTGGCTGAGAAGAGAATGGCTTCATTTTTGGCAGTGCACTGGCCCTGTAAACACCACAGCTGCCAACTTCAGCAAGTGTCTGAAACTCAGGGTACTGAATCAGGCCTCAGCAAATAGATGTGCTAGGCCAATTGCAGCAATTTCCACTTATTTTCAAGTCACCAGCTATACAGGCAGAGGATGCTATCAGTAAGCAGGCTACTTCAGTACTTTCCTTGGGCAAGAAGGAAGGACAGGAGGGTAAAGTATGTAAGATTTTAAACCAGAACAACATAGCACTAGCACAACAAAGGATCGACATGTCAGAATCGGGTTGGTGCGCAGTCTATGGCTCGTCCCACCACTGCTGCTTTGCAGACCCAAGGCCCATGAGGCAACTCTGCAGGCCCAAGGCCCATGAGGCAGCATCCCCCTGTGGGTCCTGTGCTATTGGTGCTGTATTTATGGGTCCCTAGATTTCATACAGACATTACAAACCAAGGTTAAGAGCCTGCAGAGTGCTGACAAACAATTGGAAGACTCACCAAAGACACAGAAGGGATGTCTAGGTACAACACCAGGATGGTGTGAGTGCCAGATGGTACAGCACAATCTGTCGCCAACAGACTGAGGTCATCAGCACCAAAGATTTAACTTCCTGTTTCATCGTTGAGAGGACACATAGACCATTATACTTTTTCCGGAGCCCCTCCCAGACATCTAATTGCATGTATGTTTAACTTCGATGACAGAGATGCAATTCAACAATGCCTTTTCTGTGACTCAAGTGAGTCATAATGTTTCCAGGCAATAAATCAAAGGTACAATAACAGAGATGTTCATTCCTTGAAGATAAACAAAAACTGTGGGCAGTGCAAGTTACACTCATTCTCCTGTTTCAAAGTAGACTGAAGGTAATATATAAGGACAAAATGTTTTGATACACAAATTAGACTAATCTTATTTAACTATGTATATGGGTTTACTACATACCAGACATACTTTGGCAATGGGAATCTGACACAACCAGGCTTCACCCGCTGTGTGCACACAACTAGCACATTAATCCACATGATCTAGAAATGTCCAGAAATAAAAAAATCAGGTGGAGTGGACATTGAGATGAGGTTTGGGTAAACCCTTCACGCTTACCCCCAGGATGGCTCTATTGAGTCTACATGAGTAATGGGGAAGGCCCAGGGTACACCATCTGTATCTCAGGATGCAATGTGCACTTGCCCAATGAGACACTGAACAAGGCGGAAGGCCATGGCTGGCCCCTATTTTAGCCAATGAAGAAATTGAATTACCCCCTGCTCCTTGATGGAGTGAGAGATAGACAAGGCAAGAGGCTGTTCACCAGAAATACAAGATCTGGAAATCATGGGAGGATGTCAGAACCTAATTTGGAGGGCCACGGGATAAGCAGAAGTTGCTGGGCCCTACCAAGAAGGTTGAAGTCTTTTACACCTGATGTCCCAGAGCCCAACTTACAATGGACCCTGAGCAACTGGGCCAAGTACCCCTTCAGCACTTGACTCTTGGTAGTAATGTGGGTCAAGCAGTCCAAGGCCTCACAGGTTGAGGGGAGGTACATGCAGCAGAGTGTACACAGGCTCACAAGTTCACAATTCAAAAAATGTTAAATAGCAGCAATGGATGATTGTCCACTCAAATCCTTGCTTTTTTAATGAAAAAAGAGTATTTATATACGCAGATAAAGTAAAACACAGCACACACAAACAATACACACAGTCCCATGAGGTAATCCATCTAATGTTCAATAGGCAGGTCCCAGAGTCCCACTCTCATCTGACTAACTGTAATGGGTATTCCCAATTCATTATAGGTGACATTCAAGTCAAGCCTCACTAGTAGTCCAAGTCTCATAAGGTCCACTCAAACTCTTCCAAAGACAAAATTATTCCAGCACCCGAAGCTCCATGCGGCAGAACATATTCCCTCAGGGCATTCCGGCCCTATGATCATTTTGATCTGCTCCTACAAGGGTTGAGCTACTGGAGTTTCTGCAAGCATTTCATTTTCAGATTTTGTGGAGGTTTGCAGCAGCTGCTGAAAGTGAAAAGCACTCACTGCTCTGCAGGAGCAGCAGCTGGGCATCCAGAACAGTTCCTCTGGTTAGACAGACCTCTGATCCTTCTCACAAGTGGGAGAGAGTTATTGCTTGGGCTCCAATCTGGGCTTGTGCACCCACAGATCACATTGGCATCCTCTCCCCTCAATGGTGGTAGTGCCAGGCAACGTTCCTTGTTCTTCACAGTGACCTTCTCTGTCATTCATGGTCTCTGACCTTACTCTGCACACAGGCAACAGCCTTATCAGCATGGCTGTAACTTCCATGTCACATCAGTCATCACTGGCATAAAGGATACCGATTTCATTCCACACATGGGCTACAGTCTGACAGGCATTGCAGTCATGTGTTCTTCACAACAGCCCCCTTTGGCATACAGGATTACCGTCTTAACTCCACACACAGACTATGGCCCAATCAGCACAGCAGTCATGCAATCTCACAGCAGCCCCCACTGAGCAGACGGGCTGCTGTGAGGATTGCATGACTGCCAGCCTCACTTCACACGTGGGCTACCACTCAATCGGTGTGACCACAGCTAACTTCACGGAGGCCCCCTCTAGCATACAGGGTCGCTCGACTAAAATCTGCTCACAGGTGACAACCTGATTGGTGCAACAGCCATTTTCTCACACCATGCTAAGGGGGATAAACTTGCCAGAATCCCCCACTGGACCTTGCTCCTTTCCAAGTGCACTCCCCTTCCTCACAGGGCACACTAGTCTAAGCAAGCAAGAAGGAACTGATGCTCCAGGCTTCATGGGCAGGTGACCTTTCATTTCCTTGTGTGAAGTCCCTGCACCCATCTGGGAGACTGTTAGGCCTTAGCCCCTACTTCTGGTCAAAGGCAGAAACTTGCAGAGCTTCTCCTTCTCAACCTTCAGCCCAACTGGCTGCTTGACAGTTGATAATTTTGAGTGCCTTGAGCTCCCTTTCTTATAGACCATTTCCAGACAACAAATGTGATTTAGGGTGTGAGTCTTTGCAGGATGTACTCGGGGTGTCTTTCATTTTGAAGTGTTCACTCTTTTGTCCTGTCCTTTCTCCAGAAAGCAATCTGTCACAGGAGGAGTAATTCCAAATCTGATTGCCCCACAACATATGCTGTGGTAGTGACTAGGGATTCACACCTAGATGTCAGCCACAGTAATATGTGCATCAAAAGCTTAACACAGGGCCCAAGCCCTACTCTTTATTATTCCCTTAATAGCCTTATCCTTCCTGAAATGTGCCCAGGCCCCTTAAAAATGACCTCTCCCTGAATAAAGTAGAACCCTTTGAAGTGTACTGAAGACCCTGGTTCTCCTTTCTCCAGTGTGTGTCCCACCGAGCTTTCAGGAATGCACCAATCCACAGTCGGGCAGGGGGATTCTTCTACCTTCTCATGCTCCTCCAGTCAGCCATGGGACTCCCAAAATTGGACCCCGAGTCATTTTTGTATTATACGATTCACAGGCACAGATTCGCACAGGACACATATGCAACATCATACACACTGCACAGCGGAGCCCAACATACTAACTTGGTGTAGGCCAAGGGTGAGCTAAGCACAAAACAGCAGAACTTTACATGAGTGAGTCTGTATGCCTTGGTCCAGTGACACAGCTTAAAAGGCCTGTTCACGCCTACTAAACACTACGTGGTATGCTGCCACCACCACACTCATGCAGCTTAACTACTGGCAAGGTAGTAGCTTTTCACCATGATGACAATATTGCTTTGGGCACCCCTCCCAGTCCAACAAGTCTGCAATCCATGGGACAGGCCTATGTCATGGTGCCCATGCATGATCCGTGTTTGCCCATGACAAAAAAATAATCACCGGTGAACCAGACATCGTTAAAGCTGAGGCAGTCAGGGCAGCAGTACACCTCCATCACCATGCAAGAGTCTTTTCTGTCTCACTAGAGGACTACTCACAAACACTGGACATATGCTCTGTTTTTTATTTACACCATGTCGACCAACAAGGGCTCACTGGCATTTGATGACCAACAAGGGCTCATTGAAACATCATACATATGGGGAAGGAGGAACAGTTTAGACACCATAGAGGCTCCAATACCTTACAAAGTCAAAGGTTGTGGAGGACAATTGCGACCATAATGGATAGAAAAGGCCCATGCTTAAATTTGTTCCCATTTTTATATGAATTGCATTTAGGAGTATGTGAAGTAGTACTATGTGAACAACACTTCAGATGCTCATAAATGCCTTTTGTGCACTGGGCCCAATGTGTTCAGTTTGAAATATAAGACCAGCTAATCTCTGCTCTCTGACACAGCTGCTCAATAATTGTCATGTATAAATCCAACTCTTATACAAGGCTCTTTGACTCTGTGTGGCCCATTTCTTTGTGGTAATGAAAGCCCCAACCCGTTAAATAAAAGTGGACCTGGGCTGTGCCAAGGACGGATCAAACCGACAAAATAAATGAATTGTCGACAAACTCCCAAAGCACTCATCCTAACCATTTTAAAACTCTTTGCTTACTTACAGTGGGTCGTGATCTGTACAGGAAGCTCGTTGCATCTGCTCAATACATCTTTATGGCTGCACAATTTTCTCTGACTCTGCTGTCTTGAACGTCTGGCCTATTGATGGACAGGGAGCAGTTTGAATTTAGCCTCAAACCTTCGGCACTAATGCAACTCCCTTAGGGAGCTCATTTTATGTCGCATTGCTACAAGGCAGACATTCTTTTGATGAATGAGCCTGGAACCAACATTGTAATGGATTTTAGCGAAATGACGTACAGTAAATGTATCCAGCTGTAATAAGATTACCGTACACTGTGCTTTCATTTTTTAGCAATAGTTTTAATTTGTGAAGCAGTTGGTGTGTGTGCACTAATAGTATGTAGTAAAATCAATACCTCGCAAAAGTGGTTTACTTACTAAGTGGCGTTGGAAATTAACTTTGCCTTGAGTTGAGATATTTTCTATATTTTCTAAAAGTATTCTACTTTTTATGTCTCGTGCTGATTGTGCCTTCATTTGTACTGGGATCCCACCATAAACAGAGAGAACGCCCAATTAATAGTGAGCACATATTCATACAAGATATAATGAGTGTATTAATTAATCATATATTTAAGTGCATACATTTGCAAATGCAGACAGTGCCAGTTTTATGAAAGGATTCTTACAATGCAGGCTATCCGCAGGCCAGAGCCAATACATAAATGCAATTTTTGGTGTCCTCACTCTCTAGTCTAAAGTGAGAACCTTTGCAGAGTGATACACATAAAATATCTTTACTTAATTCCACCAAAGGATGACACTAACACATAACAGCCAGTAAGAAAAGTTACCCATTTCCATCTGTGGCCAGACTTAACATTCCTGCAGTCCTAGCTTGATGATGCAACAGCAATCAAAGATTAAGCATTGGCAAAAGCAGCTTCTTTTTTTAACTGGTTGTGAATTGATAGGCAATTTGGTGTGTTTCGAGAATAGTGAATGAGTGAATGTGGATGGGTGAGTGAGTACATGGATGACCTAATAGATGTCACTGAGTGCATCTATGTTTGTATGAATGGTTAAGCCCATACATGGATGGATACAAAAAAGATTTGATTGTATCCATAGCTGAAGGCTTGAAGGCATGGCTACAGAATCAGTAAGATGAAGAGTGAGAGAATAGACTTCTGAGTCAGGAGGTTGAAAGATGCCACAGGCCTCTGTGTTGGCAGCTCTGTCCTCCTCTGTTGCTCACTGACTCATATATGCACTCACTCACCTGCCCATGCATCCATATGTGACATCCCTTACCCCTTCATCTTTAGTTCACTCACTCACTCACTCATCAGTTCATTCATTCAGGGACTCATTTTTGCATTAACTAATTAGCTCCACTCTCTTTCAGTCTCTTTGTCTCTATCTCTCCCTCTCTCACACACACACATACACATACTGTTAGAAACTAGACTATTTGTTGTGTGGCCATCACAAGAATTAGGTCTACAATTTTTCTCACTCCTCGCTTGGTTCAGCATTCCGTCCATCATTTGTGTTTGTTTGCTTTTCTTGCCATGAGTGTGCCGGGTGTGCCCAGATGTGGGTCCCGCGCTCACTATGCCAGTGGATTCAAGCTAGCCTGGCTGATGAAGGGTGATGCCCTAAAACCGGTCCCAGGATGCTTGTTTCCGGTCCAGGGAGAACCTGGCCTGGCAGTTCTGCATTCCATCCATCAAACGTTCTTTTTGCCAGGGTCCTGTTTAAGGCAGAACCTCCTGTGCACCCTCACATTGTGCTGAGGCCATAACCCCCAAGCTGCAGGGCTTCTGCCCTCGGCCTGGGATCTGACCCCACAGGACCTACCTGATGGCCCTTCAGGCTGGGCATTTTCCCAGCCACCACAAATGTACCGGAAAAAAACTTTCCTAGGATGACATCCTTCACTGCTCTGGGGCAGTTGTGTGCCCAAACCTGATATCTTAGGGTCCACCACTAACCCATCCTGGGAATCTAGGGAGTCCTAACCCCCATCTCTGATCTCTTCCATGCCAGCCACTACAACTTTAACTGTCAATCAATCAAACATTTGTAAGGCACACTTATCACCCGTGAGGGTATCCAGGGTAACTATCCCTCCACAGGGCCACCCAACTCCATGGGCTACACTGGACTAGATCTCCCCTCCCCACCAGGTAACCAAAGGAACCACAACTATCTCGCACCCCCACCACTGGCAATATCTTGGGAACCTTCCATCCACCTGGTCGGCCCCTCTGGGAGGGGTCACTACTCCCAGGTACACTCCTGCCTCACTCTTCCAGTGCTTTCTAGCCTGCACCAATGGCAGAAAAGAGTGTAAAAAGAATGATTCACTGTGGACTCCCTTGCGGGAAATCTGCACTGCCCATGGTGAGCGTGAGAATTTCCTGGAGCCCACAGTCACCTCCTACACTACTAGAAGTGGGGCCCATCCTTACCCCCAGTTCTATATTGTGGGTGCCTGTTGCAGCCCCGAAACCAAACGAGAAGAATCATCCTCATAAAGGCTCAGTGTGTGGTGCAGGGGTTAAAAGGACACTATAGTCCATAATACGCTAGTGGGAACACTGTGGGACATATTTACAAGCCCCACTGCACCACCGGAGTGTTACTTTTGTGACACTTCTGTGGCACAAATTGCAGAGCCATAGCTACAAGGCCACATGGCTTTTCATGGCCTTGTAGATGTGACATGAGACAATGCAGCGCAAGTTGCGGCGTTGTTTCACACTGCAGTGAGGAGTGCCATGGGCACCACAGTGGATGTTCCCAAGTAACACCCATGGCATTTGAAACATTTCTAGATTTATGAGGAGTCAGAAACCTGAGAATGTGTCAAAAGCCTATGCCTCTCCAGGGGTGGCATGAGGTCATTGTGGGAGGCGGTCAAAAACCACTGTGCAACTCCTCATTGGTTAACATTGGGCCCTATAGGGTACATTGGCCAATGGTGGTCACCGCCATTTTCTATCTGTTCACTCACTTGCTACCTGACCTTCAACAGGAGAGGACCTACATTGCAAGTGCTGCTGTGACCTGTGTAAGGAAGCGACAATGGCTCATGTGTCTGGGGAAAGGGCCCCTGCCTTCACTGCGGAGGAGTTGGAGAAACTGGTGGATGGGGTCCTACCCCAGTACACGTTACTCTATGGTCCTCCAGACAAACAGGTGGGTACACCGTGAGTATGATGCATGGGGTGTGAATGCATGGATTGCTGTGTGTGAAGGCCTCATGTGGAGGGCGTTGGTGGATGGGCCCTGGGCAGAGTGCTGCATGTATGGTGGGCCATGTCTGTGCTAATGGGGATGGGAAGGGGCATGGTGGGCCATGAGTGTAATAGGGCGGTCGGACTAATACCTTTCCCTGTGTCCATTTCCCTGCAGGTCAGCGCCCATCAGAAAACGGGAATATGGCGTGCCATCACCAATGACGTGCAGACCCCAGGGGTCTATGGCAGGCGGAGCACCCACTGTTGCAAACGGTGGGAGGACCTGAGACGCTGGGCATGGAGGACGGAGGAGGCCCAGCTGGGAATGGCCTCCCAACGAGGAAGGGGTGCCCGTCGAAACCTGACCCCCCGGATGGCCCGCATACTGGTGGTGGCCTATCTGGAGATGGATGGGCACTTGGGGGCATCACAGCAGCAACAAGGGTGTGAGTACAGTGCCCCAATATACAACTTGCGCCTAGTGGGGTGGTATCTGGGTGGGGGATGTGGGCTTGTGGGTGTCCCTAAGCCAGACCTGACACTGCAGAGTAGGTTCCATTTTGGGCAGGTCTTTGATGTAAAATACCTCCAACCAAGTTAGTAGGCATCCACTACTGGGCAGGGATTTGTGGGTCTCAAGTATGCTGCAATTGGCGTTAGGTGTCCCTATCCATGGCCTGGTGACTAGCATTGTGACTGGTAGTGCATTGCATAGTGTGTAGGGCTCTTCCCTGTGTGTGTCGTGTACGCCAACAGTATTGTTGTTGCTGCCATTGATCAAGTGTATCCTTTGTCTCTTCCCCCACTTTTTGTTTTATCACCCTGTCCTTATGTGCATTAGCATCATCTGGCGGAGGAGCTGAGGCATCAGCGGGGGAGGGAGCTGCATCCCACAGGGCCTAGGAGGCCGAATCCACTGACGGTGAGGGCACCAGTGGGACAGAGGGCGAATAGAGCACCATGATGGAGACAGGAGGGAACAGTTCGGACACGGATTCCTCCTCCGATGGAAGCTCCATGGTGGTGGCGGACACATCTGTGCCCACACCAGCTACAGGTACAGCCACCAACCCCCCCCCCCAGTCCCGCCCTCCCAGCAGCCCCTCAGCGTGTTTCCCGTGCCCGCTCACCCAGGAGGGTGGGCATCTCATTCGCCCTAGGCACCTCAGGCCCTGCCCCAGTGAGCCCTGCTGCCCTGAGTGAGGAGGCTATTGACCCTCTGCGATCCACCTCTGTTGGGCAGTCAACCATTCTGAATGCCATCCAGGGGCTGGCAGCCCAAATGTAACAGGCAAATGCATTCCTGGAGGGCATTCACACTGGCATGGCAGCCCAACAGAGATCAATCCAGGCTCTGCCTCCTCTCTGATGGCAGGCATTGTCCCTGTTTCTAGCCTCCCCCTCAAACTTCCTCTACCCAATCCCATTCCCCTCAACCCCAACCTATCCAAGCACATAGGCAGATGAGCAGGCACCCAAGACAACACACAAGAGTGGACATGGCAAACACAAGCACCACACTTCATCCCACAGGCACTCACACAAACACCATCCAGATGCAAACATACCAACATCCACTGCCTCAACTGTGGCCCCCTCCTCCTCCTCGTCCCTCTCCCTCCCAGTTTAGTCTACACTCACACCTGCATGCTCTACATCCTCATCCACTACCCCCATCACCAGCATACCCATCAGCACACGCCCCTCACTGGCAGTCACCACCCCCACTTCCATGCACACATCCCTTGTGTCCTCTCCCACCCTGTCTGTACCTCCTCCTCCCAAAGTACACAAACGCAAGCACTCAGACACACAACAGCCATCCACTTCACAACAGCATCCAGCTCATGAACCTGCACTCAAAGACAGCATACAATCACCTCCTACAACCACTCTCTCTACCTCCACTCAAAAACCATCTCCCTCTTCCCACCCCAATGTCCCTAAGAAGCTTTTCCTCTCCACCTTTGACCTCTTCCCTAGCCCTCCCCCGTCCCTCATGTCAGGCCAAGGTGGTCAGAACACATCCAAGCACCTCAGCCACCCAGTCCAGGGGCACAGTAGTGTTCACAGCTACACCAGGTCGGAGAGGATCCCGGGCACCAGACAGCTGCACTGATAAGGTGCCTGCACCAAGTGCTGTGAGGAAGGGCAAGGAGGCACCCCCAGCTGCTGCAAAGTAGGGCAAGGAGGCACCCCCAGCTGGTAAAAAGATGGGTAAGAAGCAATCCCCGGCTGCTGCCAAAAGGAGCAAGGAGCCATTGCCAGCTGCTGGCAGGAAGGGATGGGGCCTGCACCAGCTGGCAAAAAGGACAGGATGCCTGGTGCTGGGACTCAGTCAGAGCCCCCACCATCAACCATGGTAGTGCATCCATCCGAGGCTGCAGGGAATGGGCTGGAGGCTTCCTCCACCACTGCTAGCACTGCCACCAGCACCGCCACCAGCACCCCTGCCAGCAGCCCCAGTGGGCAGCTGTCCGAGGCTGCAGAGGATGGGCTGGAACCTACCCCCACCACTGCCAGCACTGCCACCAGCACCGCCACCAGCACCGCCACCACCACCACTGCCAGCAGTGGTCAGCCGTCCGAGGCTGCAGGGGAAGGGCTAGAGCCTCCCCCCACCACTGCCAGCACCGACACTAGCACCACTGCCAGCAGCAGGAGCCCCAGTGGGCAGCCGTCTGAGGCTACAGGGGAAGGGCTGGAGCCTCCCCCTCCACTGCCAGCACCGCCACTGCCACCACTGAGCAGCCATCACCGCCGGTGGACAGTGTATAGTCCTGCATCCATGGGCTGTTGTGTGGCCTGGCCCCTGCAAATCCTGTGGGTCTGACACCCAGGTGAGAGACTGTAACTTTGCACTCCCCAAGATCTGCATCACAGGGCATAATGCCCTATCCAGAACCAGTGGAGAAGCCATCCACTCACCCCATCCTCCACAGGATGAAGCTCACTGGGCACAATGCCCCCTCCAGAACCAGTGAAGAAACCATCCACTCACCCCATCCTTCCCAGGATAAAGCTCACTGGGTACAATTCCCCCTCCAGAACCAGTGGAAGAAGCCATCCACTAACCCCATCCTCCACAGGATGAAGCTCACTGGGCACAATGCCCCCTCCAGAACCAGGGGAGAGGCCATCCACTCACCCTATCCTTCCCAAGATGAAGCTCACTGGGCACAATGCCCCCTCCAGAACCAGTGGAGAAGCCATCCACTCACCCCATCCTTCCGCAGATGGAGCTCACTGGGCACAATGCCCCCTCCAGAACCAGTGGAGAAGCCATACACTCACCCCATCCTTCCCAGGATGAAGCTCACTGGGCACAATGCCCCCTCCAGAACCAGTGGGAGTAGTCACCCACTAGAGAGACTGTGGCCTTGCACTGCCCAGGACAAGTCAGTGGGCACATCACCCACTTGAGAGACTGCGGCCTTGCGCTCCCCAGGACCAAGCACAGGGCATGTTCCCCCTGCAGAGGATGTGGGCAAATCACCCACTTGAGAGACTGTGGCCAGGCACTCCCCAGGACCAAGTACAGGGCACGTTGCCCCCTCCAGAGCATGTGGGCAAATCACCCACTTGAGAGACTGTTGCCTTGCACTACCCATGACCAAGCACAGGTTAAGTTACCCCCTCCAGAGCATATGGGCAAATCACCCACTTGAAAGACTGTGGCCTTGCACTCCCCACGACCAAGCACAGGGCATGTTGCCCCCTCCAGGACCAGTGGTGTTCCATCTTCCGGCTGAGGTGCCCCCCCATTCCCTGTCCCCCTGAGGTGCCTGTCTATTTTCGACCTGATGCCCCCTCAGTATTCTCTCCATGTCGTTGTAGGAGTGAGGTTGGGCCTTGGACTTTGTGATGTGGCCCTGTGGCCCACAGACATTGAGGACTGGGCAGTGTCCCTTGCATTGTAAATATGTATATACCTTTTGCTTTGGATGCACGTATTTCACCTATATTTATCTGATTACAGCCTTTTTACACTATAGTCGGTGCCCTTGCATTATTCCTGAGGGTTACGGGATGAATATGTAATGTTACTGCATCTGCTTGCATGTATGGTGTTGTGTTGGGGGTGGGGGTGTTGCGTGTGTGTGTGTCACTCTCTTTTCCCTCCCCCTCCCTTGTGTGCTAGGCAAAAGACATGCAACTTGGGCTCCATAGTGGCATGGTTCTTCAATGAGTTTCCAGAGGTGAGTCGTTTCCCTTCTGTGCAGTGTTTCCGCCAGGCTTTTGATGTTGTTGGTACCGCCCTGGAAAAGGTGGCAGATTGGACTGTCATGATACAGTGGGTGGTACATTGTCTTCCGCCTGGCTGTTGGTGGTTACCGCCGTGGTGCCTGTTGGTTTCGCCCTGGCAGTCGGTGTGTTAAAGTGGCTGTCTGTCTGAGCAGTTTCTGCCGTGGTCATAATTTCATATTTATTACTGCCAGCCTGTTGGCGGTATTACTGCCACTTTATCATCGACCACCAGGGTTGTAATAAGGGCCTACATTTCCCGCCGATGAGCACCAATGTTGGAAACTGGACTATTAGTTGAGGTGGCCATCACAAGTAATAGGTCCACAATTGTCCTCACTGGGAAAACAGCACCCCATAGTAGAGCTGGACTCTCACAGGATAGCAAAGTGGAGCAGTCCAAGGCATGCTCTAGAGAGGTGGTGTGGACTAGTAATCACCAATCACTGGCAAGAAATAGTAACACTCAATGAATGATTGTCCCATCAGTACCTTTTCTTTATAAAATGGAAAAGTACTTATTTATTACACACACAATTTCTTTTATGTATTTCCCATTAAACTGTAATTGGGAAAACAGCCCCTAGAAGGCATCTCCTTGAAAAAGCATTGCAATCATACAGCAAACCCATAAAAGGCATAACATGTACATTACATTGATGCACATTCAGGCTTTCCAGGCTTTTTTGAATATTTCCATACATATATTCCTTAGAAAGCACAACACTCCCAGGTGAAGAACAAAAGCTTCAGCCATGGGAGAGTTTGAAAAGGCATTGAAATCCAGGGGTGGTAATTATTTTGGAGTCCCAACCAACATAATGTGAGGACTCGGAAAGTATCTTAAGAAGAAAAGCTGCATTGTGCTGAGATGAATGGTTGTTTTCCCGTCATCCTGGGACCACCATAAGCAGGCATATGGGTGAAAATGTGTTTCAAAGTGACATGACCTGCAAGGCATTATGGGGTGATTTTCATAGAGAAAGAGCTGCGCCGGGGAGAGCTGCGTTGGCATTTTCATTTTTATTTTGCCTGTTTTGAGCAGTCTTGTGTTGTGTTTCCTTTTTTGAGGTCAGGGTCCCCGGTCTGACCTGGGCATCCCATATACTGTATTCATTGGAGGGCAGCTCAGTGAGCCTAGCCCGACTGCCCTCACTTGGCTCCCTGGACCAGTAGCATTCTCATTCGCTTCAGTGGGAGCCAGCAGCAGTCATTGGTTTTGTCTGCTCCCATGGGCAGATATGCAGTGTTTGTGGCGACCTCCCGGTCCACTCAGACATGAGCACAGGGAGTGGGGGGATCGAACCAATGGGGGGGTGCGGCAGTATGATTAATGGGGCCCAGAGATGGGGTCTTGGGCCCCTCCTGCCTCCTGCACAGGAAGCGTGGTGGTGCTCCTCCACCTTCCCAAACTTCAGGAATCATGATGGCACTTCCCCACATTGTTTGGGCACTAAGGGGTCCAGGGATGGGGTCACTGCTTCTTTTAAGGAATCAGCCCAGGGGATTGGGTCCCAAAGTGGAAGAACTAGAGGGAAGGTGACCAACACACACCCTCTCCCCCACCGATTACATGAGCACCTTCTTTGTGCTATCCCCAGGACCTGGTCCACCCTGGTGGAAATGATCAGACTGGCAGTGGAACTTCATGCGCTCCACTGCAGAAAAGAAGGTCAGTGGTCACTAAACTTTAGAATGCCATAACGTGGGACCTGTAGGTTGATTTGGACAATCCTGGACTCATTTTACTCCTGTGACGTATGTAGAAATCCACAGGCAAGAGACAGACTCTCCCTTGTGCAAGAGTTTTTAGAGTGAGAGGAAGGTTCCAGTAGACAGGCACCCTTGGCTAATCCTGGGGAACCGAATCACCTCCCTATTCCTGTCCCATTTCTACTGCACAGCATGCTGGGACAATCAAAAATAGCATCCTCCATAAGCCACTGCTCATATCAGCTCCTGAGGTCTCTGCTCCACCCCATGCTGACATCACTGCCAGGGAGTTGAACACTACAATTTCAAAGGAAGCCCCCTGTTGGGTTGTCTCCAGTTGTCTGGGCACTCTCCTTTGTTCTGTAGACTTGAGCAGTCCCTCCCTGGTATAATGTGACAGCTGGGTGATTAATACAGATCATGTCACCCCACTCCTTTCCACTTACGGAGCTGAGTGAAGTGCTGCTAATTGCTCCTTTTGTGTGGGTGGTCTTTGTTCCTGCTGGTGGACAAAATGTAATTACTGGGCACAGCATGGTGACACAAGGCCTGGGCCCTGATCCTGAGCTGAGCCAGGGAAATATAGAAACAATGGATGGCCCATAAGATGCATAGTTATCTTTTTGGAGGTTACATATTTGGTTTACCCTCACAGGCTACATTCTAACTCAAGACGTCATAGACTCTGTAGGCCAAGGGGAAGTGAAACTACACTCTAAGGTAGTTCCCTCCCTATGTGTATAATGGGGTGCCACTATTGTTAAAACAGTATACTGCCCTCATGAAGCCTGTTGGACTTTTTCCCTTATGCAGGGTCATCCCCAATCGTTTTGCCTCCAACCTCCTATTTATTCTGATCTGTTGCTGTTGGCTTTAGAACTCTGAGCACTTTACCACTGCTAACCAGTGCAAAAGTGCATATGCTCTCTGTGTAAATTGTATGGATGGTTGGTTTATTCATGATTGGCATATTTAATTTACTAGTAAGTTCCTAGTAAAGTGCACTAGAGGTGCCCAGGGCCTGTAAATCAAATGCTACTAGTGGGCCTGCAGCACTGGTTGTGCCACCCACATTAGTATCCCTGTAAGCATGGCTCAGACCTGCCACTGCAGTGTCTGTGTGTGCAGTTTTAACCTGCCCATTCGACTTCGCAAGTGTACCCACTTGCCTGGCCTAAACCTTCCCTTTTCTTACATGTAAGACACCCTTAACGTAGGCACTAGGTAGCCCCATGGGCAGGGTGCAGTGTATGTTTAAGGTAGGACATATACTAATTTGTTTTATATGTCCTAACAGTGAAATACTGCCAAGTTTGTTTTTCACTGTTGCAAGGCCTATCCCTTTCATAGGTTAACATTGGGGGCTGCCTTTAAATATGATTAAAGCGTAGATTCCCTTTGGGAGCGGATAGACATGTGGAGTTGGGGACTCTGACTTCACAATTTAAAAATACATCTTTTAGTAAAGATGGTTTTAAGATTGTGTGTTTTTTAGAAAGTGGGCATTTTCTTGCTTAAACCATTCTGTGACTCTGCCTGTTTGTGCATTCCCTGTCTGGGTCAGTTTGACAGTTGGGCTGTTTGCACCTGTCTCTCGATAGTGACACAAAGGGAGCTGGGTTGTAGCCTGCATATCCTGATGAGCTGTCTGTGCTTGGAGGGAGAGGAAGAGTGGTCACTTACACCTGAAAGGGCTGTGCCTGCCCTCACACAATGCAGTCTTCAACCCCCTGGTGTGTGTCTGGGGCCTGGCCTGGGCAAGGCAGGATTTCACAAACAAGAAAGTCTTCTGAATGTTCACTCATTTTTAGCTTTCATTTCAATAACTGGCTCTATTAATTTTCCCCCCATGTGCATTTCCTCTACCAGAACATAGGGGTTTGGCTCATCCAAGAGATGGAAACATTTACACCTGATACAGCTGCAGAAGTACACTGTGCAAAATGAAAATACAATACTACCAAATCTCTAATCAATTCACTAGTATTCAGAAGATTGGACTACTGCGATAGATGACTTGAGCGACTAACCCATTACTAATTCACTTCACTTGATAAAGTACGCACCTTTGCTAGAATAATGATGCAAACTTCTCAGCATATGACCACTTTATCCTTCTAGTGTTGGGGGCCATAGGCCCTCATGCTACTGAAAGTAACAACACAGACACAGCATGGTGGTTACTGTAATTGGCCATAAGCACGTGCAGTCAGGCTCTTTTATTAGCAGGGTCATCTGACTAGTGATGCCTGTGTTGGATGGGTGTGGGGTTGATATTAGGTACAGCCCTCAAGGAGCGCTTCAAACTTCTGCAGAAGTCACTGATTTAAATTTCACTTGTTGATCACTGTTGCAAAGTGAAACAAAGTGTTTCCTTCCACTGGTGGTGCTGGCAGGTGGCCACTAGGGGTGCATAGCGCTCTAAGCCAGGGTTTGCATGCTCAAATCATGCTGTTGCCACTGCAGGACCTGAAGGGGTCTAGTTTCTCAACATCCTTGCGATGAGGTTATGCAGCCACCTGGGAGCACACTGCACTTGCTGCGCTCATGCGTCTTCTCCCTTGTTTCAATCCCCGGCCCAGCAGAGAAAATGGGACTGTTCCACAACTGCCTGGATCAGGTGAATGGTGTGAGGACAACTTGGTTCGGTTTTACTTCTGGGCCTGCCTGGGAGCAGAAGGTAGCTGCCAGGTATACATGGAGTACTTTGCCTACCTTTGTGGTCTCCTCCTTACGAGATTACTGCTGCCTACTGTCCTTCGTGCTGCCCACTACCTCACGCCATCTCTTTGCATATGGGTGGTGGCAGTTGGTGGGCTTGCAGGGAGACAACCTTGAATGGATCCCCCAGGCCAGGCCTGTTTCTCCCTTTTTCTCAGGGTACCGTAGACTTGTGTCTTGGTTGAACATGGCCGCAGCGCCAATCCGGCTGTCTCTAATGTTCATGGCACTTCACTCGGATCAGCGTATGAGTGCCTCACCAGGTTGGACGTGACCTGTTGTGGCCAGTTGTGGCTGGCGGAGGTTACAAGGGGCGGGGCATGCGCAGGGGGATTTTAATAAATTTAAAAAACAAAAAAAAAGTACCTCCGTTCCACTTCGCCCTGACTGGGCACTCCCAGTCTGCCTGGGAGCCTGCGGAGGCTCTCTCCTGCCCGGTAACACAGTGCCGGGCTGGAGAGAGCACACTGTGCATGTGTGTTTGGCTGGCCCGAGAACAAACACACATGCGCTCTGAGGGGAGTGCACAGTGCACTCCCCTCAGTGCTTGTCACCCGATGGCCCTGCCCCTTCCACAACAAAGGGATAATAAACATAGTTTATCATCCCTTCATTGTGAAAGCTTTGCATCTTCTGCTGCTGGTGGGGGGTGACGCTCCTCTGCCATAGCCGAGGAGCCACCTATAGTTGTGACCCTCTTCCCCCTTGATCGGCTAGTGCCTGACAGTCTTTGGCAGTCTGCCAATAGCTCTGCCCCTACTTCACTGCGCTGACTGCCAGGTCCACACCATGACTATTTAGGTGGACGGCAGTAGTTGCAGCGAGGTGAGTGAGGCAGATGGGCTCCACATCCTCCCTCAGGCAAAGAGGAGCGGCACTCTTGTTGCAGGCATGCTGTGACTTTTCTCCTGGGTAGGCTGTGTCAGCAGTGCCACAGCCAGTATCCTCCTCCTTCCTGGCAGTTCACTTGGGGCAGTGTGGCCAGTGGGATTAGACTCACTCGTCATCAATGTTGTGTCGTTGGCCCTAGGCCCACATGCTGTAAAAATAAGGGACACAAACACCAGGGTGTATGGTTATTCAACTGGTCCCGAGCATGTGCACTCGGGCCCTTTTATTAACAGGGTCACCTGACTGGTGATGCCTGTGTTGGATAAGTGTGGGGTGGGTATAAGGTACAGCCCTCAAGGAATGGCTGTGTGGCAAAACACTAAACTTTGTCCAGCAGGACACTACAATCCTATTGCCTCTCAGCTGGTTCACTCTAAATTAAAAACAGAGACATTGGCAAACTACAAAGCAGTGAAATTCAGCACCACCAGCTACCTCACTGACATCAAATTTCACTGGCCTCCAGCCAGGAATTTACCACAAAATTAACCTGTTTTTAACCCCCTGGTAGCTTGGCACTAACGTAGTCAGGTTTAAATTAGAGGCATTGTGGAAAGTATGTATGCAGCACTTAAACAGTGATAAGGTGTAATACAACACAAAAAAACACACCACTCTAGAAAAATAGAGTACATTTTCATCAATGAAATGATTAATTAAAAGTAGCACCAAAAAGCACAAAGCTCAAATTGTAGTTTTCTGGTCGTGCTGGACTGAGATAGAATCACAAGTTCAAGCTGACTTCAGTGGAGTGTTGGTCAGGTACATGGTAGAGTTTGGCCCTTGGAAAGTGTACCTCTTTTTTTTTTGGACTGAGATGCCAGATCCTGCAATGAGATGCGTTGTGCTGCGTCAGTTCTGATGAGGCCACTGATCAGGAGATGTGAGGTGCTGTGATGCAAGGTCTTGTGTTTAAATACTTTACAAAGCGTGGGTTCTGATGAGGACAGCGATCATGAGCTACGAGGTGCTGCAATGCAAGGTCCTGCATTGCACTGCATGAGTTACCTCGTGCTACGTCACTTCTGAGGGAACCCACAGCTGTGCCAGGGCCAGTACACTCTGATGTCAACCAAGGGTCCAGGACCTGGGGGGCACCTCTTGGCGATTGGTACTCACTTTAGGAGAGGGCAACAGCAGGGCACAGGCAGGTCAGGTTGAGTCCGTGCCACAGGGAAGAAGTAGGATAGGACTCTGGAGCTTGTTGTGTCCCTGTAGCTCATAAAAGGATGCCAGTCATCCAGCCCTGGGAGTCACTTTGGAGATTCTGGAGTCAAAGAACAGGGCAGTCTTCCTTCCTCAGGCAGCAGTGCACTAGTCCTTCTTGCAGCTGGGAAGCAGAGAAGTCTTTCTTCTGAGTATTCTACAGGCTCTGAAGTAATTTGAAGAGTTGGTCTGGGGGTCCAATATTTATACCTGATGATAGATTTGAAGTGATAGAAACATTTAAACTTCCCCCCACTTCTGGCCCTGGAAATTCCTTCCTACCCTGTCCTCAACAGGTCAGGGGTGACAATAGAGTACAGTAAAGTTCTTTGTAAGTGCAATGCAGCAGCTCCTTTGAGGTGAAAGAGTGAAAGACTGGTAGGTGACAGCACCACCCTTCCTATCCTGACAAGATGGCCCATCCTGACAACACCCATTCTCCCTTTGTTAACACTGTCTAGAGGAATACACAAAGGCCAACAACTGACAACTACACCTAGTCAGGATACAACCTGCAGGCACCAAATGGTTAGGACAGGAAAATACCAACATTATAAAAGCGGCATTTTCAGAATTGTCATTTTCAATCCACCTTTACCATTAAAGAGGATTTTGAATTGCAACTCTTTAGCGACCAGACATGACATTCCTACCTCTTCCCAAGCAAAGGTATAAGGATATCCAATATTATCTTATGGGAGAGGTATGCCGTGCAGTAGAGAAAAACAAATGTAACAGTCATTTACTACCAGAATATGCTAAACTGAAAAGTGCATATCCAAACTCTGTAAATACACTACATTCACCCTAATATAGGGGTGACATATGTATTAAAAAGTAAGGTTTAGGCCTGGCAATAGGTTTATATTGCCAGGTCAAAATCTCAGTTTGAAACTGTTCACATGCTGCAATGGCAGACCTGGGGCATGTTTTGCAGGGCTACGTAAGCGGGTGACACAATAAGTGCTGCAGGCCCACTAGTAGCATTTAATCTACAACTCATTTAATTTACAGCTCCTGTGTGCACATAGTACCACTTTACGAGGGACTTACAAGTACAGTAAATATGCCAATTAGGAGTAATTTACCATGTTTAAAGGACAGAGCTCAAACACTTTAGCACTGGTTTACAGTGGTAAAGTGCACAGTGTCCTCAATCCAGCAAAAACAAATTTCAGCAAACACGAGTGAAGAAGGCAAATTGTTTTGGGATGACTGTGCAGAGATGGCCAGGTCCAATAGATGTATACTATGGTTATATGTCAGGAACATAGGCAGAACGTTTCGTAAGTGATGGTCGGGATTTCCTAAGCCCTCTTTCTTTGGGAACCATGGGTGGCACCCATGCTTTTTTTGCTCCCTAGCCATATCAGTATCTGTTTCAAGTCTCCTTGGAATACTGAGGTTGCATCCACCACTGCATCTGACCTAACATGAATTAGAGCATTCACAGTGTTGTGTCCTTACACAGACATCTGGAGCCCCATTATACATGCAAATAGCAGGTATGACCTCCAACCCAGTCCGTCAGAGAATTAAACCAGTTTACACCAGTGAACTTTCGTATTATCTTTTGAGAAAAATTATGCCTTGGACAGCCCGGGCCTTAACATGGCATACCATCTCCTTTCTATCTTCAGGTAGTTCAGGCATTACCAGTTTTAAGAAATGGCTGTTATTACACACTTTTGGTCGCATTCTAAAGCATTTATGTTGCCTCTGAAGTCAGTGGTTCACACTGCAAAGAAATGAGTTAAAACAAAGAGATTAATTAAAACAAACAAGAGGACTCCTCTGACCTCCTGGTCAGCGTCTGTTGTCCTCCGCAGTGCAGCTCCTCCAGCTGCTGCTGCCTCTGCCTGGGACGAACTGAGAGCCTGTCTGACTCTCAGTTCGAGGCCCACCTCCACCCACAGACTCCTGCCTGCGTCTCATCCCTGGTGGCCTAGTGGCCATCTGAAATAAGTATCTTCCTCTCTTTACTCTTTGCCTCTCTTTACTCCTGCCTTTTTACTTTTGCCTTTACTTCTTTTTTCTCACTTGTCTCTTTACTGTCCTTTTCTCTTTCTTCTCCCTTGCAATTTCCCAGCGCCGCTTCTGCCCCTGCGCCCCCACCTCCCTCAGTGAAGCGCTTTTTCCCTCTCTCCAGCTTCCCAGCTGACCGGACCCCCGCCTCCCTTCTCTTCCTAATGGCTGCTGCAGCGCTGTGAGAGAGTGACTCCTCTGACCTCCTGGTGAGAGTCTGTTGCCCTCCTCAGTGCAGCTCCTCCGGCTGCTGCTACTGCTGCTGCCTCTGCCTGGGACGGACTGAGAGCCTGCTTGACTCTCAGTTCGAGGCCCACCTCCACCTGCAGGCTCCTGATTGCCCCTCATCACTGGTGGCCAGGTGGCCATCCAAAAGTAAGTCTCTTCCTCTCTTTACTTTTTGCCTCTCTTTACACCTGCCTTTCTAATTCTGCCTTTACTTCTTTTTTCTCACTTGTCTCCTTTCTGTCCCTTTTTCTTTCTTCTCCCTTGCGTTTTCCCTGTGCTGCCATTTTCCCTGTGCTGCTACTGCCCTTGTGACCCTGCCCCCTCCTCCTCTGTTAATTGCATTTTCCCACCCTCCCGCCTACCAGCTGACCGGACTCCCCGCCTCCCTCCCCTTCGTAAAGGCAGCCGCAGCGCTGCCACGAGCTGCAGGCATGCCGCTGGTGCGACAAACGCAAGCCCATCTGCACCCATCAGCGCCTGGACCACAGCCAGCGCCACGGACCTTGGTTCTCACCCCCTATGCCAGTTCAACGCCAGCACTCTACACGCCCTCAGCCCAGAAAGATCATCAGCCTGCCACCAAGCCAACCCTAGAAACAGCCATGGACCTTTTTCTTGTTGCTCCTGCTCTAGCACTCTCCAAGTACTATCCCACGCCAAGCTTGGACAGCCACCTCAAGTGCATACTCCTCAACAGATGCTCCCTCGTCAAGCATGCACCTCGATTCAACAGCTCTGAACATCGCCTTCATCACGGAGACTTGGATCCCTCCCACTGCTGCCCCACGCCAATGCTATCCCTGACAACTACAAAATCATCCACATGGACAGACCCAACCAGCCTGGAGGAGGCATTGCCATATTCTACAAGAACAACCTCCACCTACCACCATTGAGTCGCAGTCTCAGTCAGTGCCCAAGCACCTACACGTCCAGATCCAGACAAACCCAAACACCTCCCTACATGGCACCCTCATCTACAGGCCACCTGTCTGTGAAGACATCGCCAACCTTGACGCCCCCCAAGCACTTACTTCCTCCAACTACATCCTACTCGATTACCTCAATTTCCACCTTGATACCTGCAATGACCCAACACCTCAAACCTTCTGGATAAGCTCACAACTCTCGGCCTCAAACAACTCATCAACGTCACCACCCACAGAGCCAGACACATTCTTGACCCTGTTTTCTCAGCAGGGGAGAACATCACCATCTCCCACACCTCCGAACATCACTGGACCGACCACAAGTGCATCCACTTTACCTACACAAAGAACACTGCACACCACCACACCTCCGTGCCCCGGCAG
Source organism: Pleurodeles waltl (assembly GCF_031143425.1). Taxonomy (NCBI): domain Eukaryota; kingdom Metazoa; phylum Chordata; class Amphibia; order Caudata; family Salamandridae; genus Pleurodeles; species Pleurodeles waltl. The sequence continues at coordinate 1,047,481,035 of NC_090439.1, read as the reverse complement.
ACGCTGGGGCAAAGTCACAGAAGCACAGCTCACCCAACACTCTCAACCACTCCCTCCCACTGGATGCAGTGGACACCAACGAAGCAGCAAGCAACCTGCACCGCTGGCTCTCATACTGCACCAAAACGTAGCCCCCCTGAGAAAATTTGCAGCTAATTGACAGAGCAAAACAGCCAAGTGGTTTACGCCAGACCTACAGGAATCCAAGCGCACCTGCAGATGATTGTAATGTAAATGGAGGTTCAGCAAAGCCACAGAAGACCGTACAGCCTTCAAAAATGCAGTCACCACTCACCACCCGGACATCAGAGCAGCCAAAAAAGCTGCCTTCCAAGCACGCCTCAACACCAGCATTCACAACAGCCAAAAGCTCTTTGCTATCATCAAAGAGTTCACGAACCCCAGGGCCGACACTTCATCCATCCCCTCCTCCCAAGACATCTGCAGCGACCTTGACACCTTCTTTCATCGTAAGATTCAGGACATCTACAAAGCCTTCGGGAACCAAAGTCCGCTGGCACCGACCACCACCACGGACGTAGCAACCCACCAGATACTGAACTCCTGGACTCCATCACCATAGAGGACACCCAAAGACTGATGAACTCCATCCACTCGGGAGCACCCTCAAATCCATGCACTCAAATCAAATCAAATCAAATCATGAACATTTATAAAGCGCGCTACTCACCCGTGCGGGTCTCAAGGCGCTAGGGGAAAAAGGGGGGGGTTATCGCTGTTCGAACAGCCAGGTCTTTAGGAGTCTCAGGAAAGCGGAGTGGTCCTGGGTGGTCCTGAGGCTGGTGGGGAGGGAGTTCCAGGTCTTGGCCGCCAGGAAGGAGAAAGATCTCCCACCCGCCGTGGAGCGGCGGATGCGAGGGACAGCAGCGAGTGCGAGGCCAGAGGAGCGGAGGAGGCGGGTGGGGACGTAGAAGCTGAGGCGTCTGTTGAGGTATTCCGGTCCCTTGTCGTAGAGGGCTTTGTGTGCATGGGTGAGAAGTCGGAAGGTGATCCTTTTGCTGACAGGGAGCCAATGCAGGTGTCTCAGGTGTGCGAGGATGTGGCTGCTGCGGGGTATGTCGAGGATGAGGCGGGCCGAGGCGTTTTGAATGCGTTGCAGGCGATTTTGGAGTTTGGCTGTGGTCCCGGCGTAGAGGGTGTTGCCGTAGTCCAGGCGGCTCGTGACGAGGGCGTGGGTCACGGTTTTTCTGGTGTCGGCGGGGATCCAGCGGAAGATCTTGCGGAGCATGCGGAGGGTGAGGAAGCAGGCGGAGGACACGGCGTTGACTTGCTTGGTCATGGTGAGAAGAGGGTCCAAGATGAAGCCGAGGTTGCGGGCGTGGTCTGTGGGGGTCGGTGCGGTGCCGAGGGCCGTGGGCCACCAGGAGTCGTCCCAGGCGGACGGGGTGTTGCCGAGGATGAGGACTTCCGTTTTTTCAGAGTTCAGCTTTAGGCGGCTGAGCCTCATCCAATCTGCGACGTCCTTCATACCCTCTTGTAGGTTGGTCTTGGCGCTGGCGGGGTCCTTGGTGAGGGAGAGTATAAGTTGGGTGTCGTCGGCGTAAGAGGTGATGATGATGTCGTGCTTGCGTACGATGTTGGCGAGGGGGCTCATGTAGACATTGAAGAGTGTCGGGCTGAGTGATGAGCCTTGGGGTACGCCGCAGATGATCTCGGTGGGTTCTGAGCGAAACGGAGGGAGGTAAACTCTTAGGGAACGGTTTGAGAGGAAGGAGGCGATCCAGTCCAGGGCTTGGCCTTGGATCCCGGTGGAGCGGAGGCGAGTGATTAGGGTGCGGTGACAGACGGTGTCAAAGGCAGCCGAAAGGTCGAGCAGAATGAGGGCGACTGTTTCACCGTTGTCCATCAGGGTTCTGATGTCGTCAGTGACTGAGATGAGGGCGGTTTCAGTGCTGTGGTTGGTTCGGAATCCGGTTTGTGAGGGGTCGAGCAGGTTGTTGTCTTCCAGGAAGGTGGTCAGCTGTTTGTTGACAGTCTTCTCTATTACTTTGGCTGGGAAAGGTAGAAGAGAGATGGGGCGGAAGTTTTTTAGGTCGCTCGGGTCAGCCGTAGGTTTCTTTAGTAGGGCGTTGACTTCGGCGTGTTTCCAGCATTCGGGGAAGGTAGCAGAAGAAAAAGAAGAGTTGATGATGGTCTGGAGGTGCGGGGCGATGATGTAGTCGGCTTTGTTAAAGATGAAGTGCGGGCAGGGGTCCGAAGGGGCGCCGGAGTGGATAGAGTTCATGATGGATTTGGTTTCTTCCGTGTTGATGTGGGACCAGTTGTTGAGGGTGATGGCCGTGGATGCCGGTTCGGTGGTGTATGGATGGGTCTGGTGTCCGAAGCTGTCGTGGAGGTCGCTAATCTTGAGATGGAAGAAAGTGGCGAGGGATTCGCACAGATCCTGTGAGGGCGTGACGGCGTTGGCGTTGGCGCTGGGGTTGGAGAACTCATTGACAATGCTGAAGAGTTCTCTGCTGTTGTGTCTGTTTTTGTCCAGTCTGTCGTTGAAAAAGTTCCTTTTGGCAGCGCGGATCAGGTGGTGGTGTTCGCGGGTAGCGTTCTTGAGGGCGGTCATGTTGTCAGCGGTGCGGTCCTTGCGCCAGGCTTTCTCAAGGGCGCGACAAGTTTTCTTTGATTCTTTGAGGGTGTCAGAGAACCAGAGAGGTTTTTTGGTGTTGGTCTGTCGATGCGTGCGTTTGAGGGGAGCAAGGATGTCTGCGCAGTTGGAGATCCAGTTTGTGAGGTTGAGGGCTGCGTCGCTGGGGTCGGTGGTGAGGGTGGGTTGGTTGGCGGCGAGTGCGGAGAAGAGTTGCTCTTCGGGGATCTTGTTCCACTGTCGACGAGGGATGGGTTGGGTGCGGAGGTGGCGGGTCTCGCGTCGGAATGTGAAGTGGACGCAGCTGTGGTCGGTCCAGTGTAGGGCGGAGGCGTGGCTGAAGAAGACATGTTTGCTGGCGGAGAAGATGGGGTCAAGCGTGTGTCCGGCGATGTGGGTGGCGGTGTTCACCAGTTGTTTGAGGCCGAGGTCGTCGAGCAGGGTGGTGGTGTTGGGGTCGTTGTTTTGTTCCAGATGGAAGTTGAGGTCACCTAGGAGGATGTAGTCCGGCGAGGCGAGGGCGTGCGGGGAGATGAAGTCGGCGATGGCGTCGCTGAAAGGGGCGCGTGGCCCGGGAGGACGGTAGACGAGGGATCCTCTGAGGGTGGTCCTCGGATCGGTGCGAATCTGAAAATGCAGGTGTTCAGCGGCGAGAGGGGTGTCTCCGGTGGAGGTGGTGACGCTGATGGAGTCTTTGAAGACGATGGCAATACCTCCTCCTACCTGGTTGGTGCGGTCTTTTCTGGAGATCTTGTAGCCTTCGGGGATGGCAGTGGCGATGTCAGGGGCCGAGGAGGCGTTCATCCAGGTCTCCGTGATGAAGGCGACGTCCGGTGCTATGGAGTCCAGGAGGTTCCAGAGTTCAATGGCGTGTTTGTGGACGGAGCGAGCGTTGACTAGGATGCACTTGAGGTGGTTGATGGCGCGTGGGCTTGTGGTCGTGGTTGTTGCGTGGTGGAAGGTGCGTTTGCAGGAGTTGCAGGCGAAGGGTCCATGGGTGCGTTTGGGGTGAGCTTGGAAGCAGGTGTTGGAGCGTCCTGGGTTGAGGGCGTGGAGGGTGGTGGGGTCGTAGCGGGTCAGCGGGGCTTGGGAGAGCTGGGGACCAGGGGTCGTGGCGCTGGGCGCGGGCCAGGCGCGGACGGGCGCCATATGAGGTAGGAGGGGGGGAGGGGTCAGGTGGGGGCGAATGGGAGCTGGGGGGCGGGGCGTGCAGGAGGTCGCGGCGGGAAAGCGCGAGGGAGGGGGGACAGGTAGAGTGAGAAGAGCTAGGGGAGGGGGGGTCAAGGGTGGAGGGGGGTGAGTGTTAGGAGGTTTAGGAGATAAGGGAGAAAGATAGGAGTAGGGTTGAGAAGATAGGGGAGGGGGGGTTGTAGAGGTGGGTGAGGGTGAGAGGTAGAGTGAGAGGATAGGAAGATAGGTAATAGAGGGGGTGAGGGAGGGGGGAGAGATAGAGAAATAGATAGAGAAAATAGATAGGGAAATCGATAGATAGGGAAATAGATAGAGAGATAGGAAGATAGGAGGAGGTGGAGAGTGAGGGAGTTAGATAGTGGGATAGAGAGATAGAGAGATAGGTAGATAGGAGGAGTGAGGGAGGTAGATAGTGAACGGGTTAGATAGGAGAGATAGAGAGGGGGATGCGAGTGGGGGAGGGGGATGAGGCAGGAGCAGGAGGGCAGGCGCGGGGAGAAGAGGACGGAGGAGGCAGAAGAGCCGAAGACAAGAAGAACAGAAGACAAGAAGAACAGAAGACAAGAAGAACAGAAGAACAGAAGAACAGAAGAACGGAAGGAGAGAAGAAAGGAAGATCAGAAGACCGGAAGGAGAGAAGAAAGGAAGACCGGAAGAACACAGAAGAACACAGAAGAACACAGAGGAACACAGAAGAAGATACAGAAAAACGAAGAACAGAGGACAGAAGACCACAGAAGAAGATGAGGAAGAAGAGAAGAAGAGTGAAGACGGGGGAAAGAAGAGTACAGAAGAAGATTACAGACGAGAAGCGAGGAGGAAGAACAGAAGAACAGAGAAGAAGAAAGGAAGCAGGAGCAGGAGAGAGGGTGAGTAGCGCGGGGCAGAGTGAGGGGCTGGGAGGGGGGGGTACTTACTGTGAGGTGGGACTCATCATGTCTTCAACCTGGCCAGCGCCACCATAGCTCCGGAACTCTGCTGAACGATAAACCTATCCTTCAACTGGAAACATGCTGAAATCAGCCTGCTATTCAAGAAACCCACCGCTGACCCGAGGGACCCGAAGAACTACAGACCCATCTCTCTGCTCCCTTTCCCAGCCAAGGTAACAGAGACAGCCATCAACCAGCTCATGGAGTTCCTCGAGACACACCGTATCATATACCATTCTCAGTCCGGATTCAGAAGCAACCACAGCACCTAAACCGCACTCTTAGGAGCCACCGACAATATACACATCATACTGGACCACGGAGGCATGGCTGCACTCATCCTCCTTGACCTCTCCACTGCATTTGACACTGTCTCCCACTCCACCCTCTGAGACAGACTGCACAATGCCAGCATCCGAGACATCTGAACTGGATCAGGACCTTCCTCACCGGAAGAACACAGAGGATCAGACTACTACCGTTCACATCAGAACCTAAAGGCACTTTCTGCGGAGTGCCCCAAGGATCCTGACTCAGCCCCATGCTTTCCAACATCTACATGGCCTGCTCACTAACATCACCAACAAACTCGAGCTAAACATAGTCTCCTACGCCGACGACACCCAACTGATCCTCTCCCTGTTCGAGGACTCTGCCCAAGCTAAAAGGAACTTCCACAAAGGGATGAGAGCAGTCACCACCTGGTTGGAGGCCAGCTGCCTCAAGCTTAACTCAAACAAGACAGAGATCCTCGTGATCAGCTCCACCCCTTCTGCCTGGAACGAATCCTGGTGGCCCACCTCCCCCTCCCCCATTGATCATGCGCACAACCTGGGGATCATCCTGGACTCCTATTGATGACCGCCCAAGTTAACGCCGTCACCTCATCCAGCTTCCCCACCCTCGGTCTCCTGCGGAAGATTTTCAAATGGATTCCACCTGACACGAGGAAGACTGTCATCCACACACTCATCACCAGCAAACTGGACTACGGCAACGCACTGTATGCTGGCATTACCAAGAAACTTCAAGCAAGGCTACAAAGAGTCCAGAATATAGCAGCCAGACTCATCCTGGACATCCCCTGTCACAGCCAAATTTCCTCCCACCTCAGAGACCTACATTGACTCCCAGTCAATAAGTGCATCACATGCAAACTCCTAATCCACACCTTCAGGGCACTGCACAACACAGGACTTGCATACCTCAACCACTGCCTCATCTTCTACATACCCAACAGATGTCTCCTCTCCTCCCAGCTCGCCCTTGCAGCCTTCCCCAAGATTGGGAAAAATACAGCAGGAGGAAGAACCTTCTCCTACTTAGCAGCCCGGACATGGGACACACTTCCCCTCAAGTTCAGGCAGACCGCATCACTGAAGCAGTTCAGGAAGGACCTCAAGACCTGGCTCTTCAACTGAACAGCACGCCTACATTCTGTGCCTTGAGACCCTATGGGTGATTAGCCGCATTTTACAAATCCATAATTGAGTGATTGATTTGAAAGAGATTCCCTATTAGACATCAGCTAAAGCCAGGGTGGATGAATATATGACTTCTTATATTCAATTTATATAGCTACTAAGCATATCATATCAACAGTAAAATCATATTACACAGATATACATCAATATTTGATGCACAAACAATAAGTTATAGTGTCCAACATTTAACACACCCTATCTGAAATTCATGAAGTCCCAAACAGTTGTTTTTATTTAAATAGGCCCCAAGTCCTTTTGTGTAATGTTTTCCACTTTTACAATGGGGAAATGTTCTTTAATGATGTCACACTCCTCAAGAAGCTCCATGTGGCAACATATTTTGACCTCCACCCGGCCCAGTGGCGTAAAATTAGCACCCGCGGTGCTGGGGGGCACTTAGCTCCAGGTGGGCCTCCTCAGCACAGTGCACTAAGCAATGTGATATGTGGTAGGCAAGGGGGGGCCTCCATGTACTTTGCATGGGTCCCCCTCATGTTTTGTTATGCTACTGCTGCCACATGAGACACAAACTTAATTTGAAACTAATTTAATTGAAAAGTAATAGGTGCATACATCATGTACAATCAACAGCTTTTATGTGTAGTCTCATTCAGGTTTTCAGTTTGCTCTCCTTTAATCATCGATTCCCTTCTGCCCAAAACCGTCCCCCTCCTTTGCACACACATGGCTTGTTTATATATACATGTCAGGTTGGCTATATACTCCACCCCAGTTCAGCATCTCAACCATCCTCACAGTTCTCCCAGGTTTCAGTCATTTGACAATGCTCACCATCTGTGTGTCTGTGTGGAAATGTTAGACCTCCCTGTATCACTAGTAGATGGTCGATCAGTGGCTGCAATATTTGCTAAATTTGTTTATTTTTTTCACTAAGGCTGTAAATATTTTTTTCCATAGCAAACAAAGTCCATAACTTGGGAGTCTTCTGTATTTTACAATCTCAGGCTATCAATTGTTTAGTAGCCATTAACATCTGGCTCACCCAGCCCACAGTCAATTAATTCTTATGTACTGCCTTAGGGTCTTTCATTAGGCCCAGTTGCATTAATTTGAGCAACTATTCAATAGGATATTCAATCTCGTCTTTCATTCAACTAATCACGTCTTTCCAAAAGGTCCTGAGCTTGTTACAGGACCCCTATACACGCAAGGTTGTGCCCTCGGCTTCCCAACACCTCCACCAATAATCTCTCATGTTTAAGTAGATCTTTTTTAGGTAATGGGTAGTGAGAAACCAATTCTACATCATGCTATATTTTTGCTACTGATACCAGACATTCCTATGAAACCAGCGTATATCATCCCTGAGTCTCTCCCATTCCTTGTCACTTATTTCACTCCGCATTATTATATTCCATGTTTTTTAAATCCCCACTTCTCCTTTTGTTCTCCAGGTTTCATGAGCTTATACAGGTTAGTGATGTCCCCGCAGGATTCTGAACAAGTTTCAATCCATTTTGAAAATCTATAAGATCACGTGTCATGCCTTCTCTAACTCCAAGCTGCATAACACAGCTGATCATAGAGTAATCAGAGAGGTCAGAGAGTTTGATAATCCTCTTGGAGAAAAGGTGCCCTATTATGAGGCAATTTGACTCCTTCCACCAGCTGAACCACTGGGCCTCCATTGTTGGCTTAAAATCGGGATTCTGGTGCATGGCCATGAAAAGCGACAAATGGGTGGTAAGCACTAATTTAATGTTGACTGTGTCCTATGTCTTCAATAATCTATGTAGAATCTATGTAGAAAGTCACCAGCATAAGCATTTTGGGATCTAGCACCTTGTCTATAAACACCTACTTCTCACCTGTTTCTTTATGGTTTAGGCCTGGAGAAGTCGTAGCTGAACCGTCTGATAGTATCGCCATGTATCAGGGAATGTTAGCCCCTCTTTGTTTGTAGGGGGCACCATCAGAATCAGTCTGGAAATTCTAGGTTGCTTTCTCAGTCCGCATGTGCTGTTCAAGTTGTCTCTGCAGTGTAATTATTCCCTCTTTCAGCAGAGTGATAACCTGAAAAAGGTACTAGACTCTAGGCAGGATGTTGATGTTGTTTGTGCCAATCCTCCCTAACCATGATTTCAGTACAATATCCCATCTGGGACTCTGTGCACTTTACTACTGCTAACCAGTGCTGACGTGCTTGTGCTCTCCCTAGTAAAGTGCACTACTTGTGCCCAGGGCCTGTAAATTAAGGGGCATATTTATACTTTTGGACGCAAAACTACACTAATGTGATTTTGCATCAAATTCGTTAGCGTCTGCTACCACCATTCCATAGCGGCAGCCATGCGCCATATCTATGGACTGACGCATGCTGGTGCTAAGGAATGGCTAGCGTCAAACAAAAATACGCTAGCCGGGGGTATGGCAGTAGGGACAAAAGCGCTAGTGGGTTAGAAATTACACTAGGCTGGTTAGTGGCAATAAATATGCCACTAACCAGCCTAGAGTAATTTTCTGGTGCACTAGCACCCAAATATGACTCCTGTCTCAGTAAAGACAGGAGTCATGCCCACTGAGGCCCCCAATGACACATCAAAAAAAAAACATACTTACCAATACTTACCCAGGATGGGATCCCCTATCCTGTGGTGTCCCTCTGGTGTGGGTGGGGTGTTGATGGAGCTTGGGGTGGGCATCTGTGGGCCCATTCCATGGTGTTTGGCCATGGATATGGTCCATAGGTATCCTAACACCCAGGCCGACCCAGGAGTTAAATAATGGCACTAAGCAGGCTTAGCACCATTATTTGGGTCCACCTCCCCGTGCAGGTCATTTCTGCACCAGAGGATAGATATGGCGCTAGGATGTTAGCACCATGTTATTGACAGGAACGCCTACCTTGGATCTAATTAGCACAAGGTAGTTTCCTGCATCCACAACATGACGCTAACTCCAATATTTTGGTGCTAGACGGGTCTAGCGTCAAAATATAAATATGGAGTTGGGTCAGCATCATTTTAGCATCAAAATAAATGATGATAAAATAGCGCAACCTAAGGATAAATATGCCCCTAAATGCTCTTAGTGAGCCTGCAGCACTGACAGTGCCACCCACATAAGTAGACCCTTAACCATGCCCCAGGCCTGCCTTTTCAGGGCCCCTGTGTGCAGTTTACTGCCACTTCGACTTGGCATTTAAAACTACTTACCAAGCCTTAAAAACCCCTTTTTCTACGCATGTCACTCTTATGTTATGCCCTTGGTAATCCATGGGGCAGGATGCAGTGTATTTGAAAGGCAGGACATGTACTTGAGGTTTTACTTGTCCTACTAGTGAAAAACTCCCAAAGTCAGTTTTCACTAATATGAGACATACTCCTCTCATATGCCAGCATTGGGAATTCCTTTATATACTTTTAAGCTGTAACTCCTGGTCAGAAAGGAATAGTTACCTCATGTTTCATATCTTTGGAATGGTAATGATAAATCTTTACTGGTAAAATTGGATTTAACATTACTATTGTAGAAATGCCACCTTTAGAACGTAGCCGTTTCTCTGCTCTTACTGCTCTATGTGCCTTACAGCCTGTCTCCAATCCACATTTGGTCTGTGCTGGCTGACAGCTCCCCTTGTGCATTCCATTCAGACAGCGATACAGACAGGACACTCAACTGCATCTGCCTTCATCTGCATACTGATGGGTCTTCCCGGGCAGGAAGGGTGGAGGAGCTTACACTTACACTTCAAAGGGTAGTGGCCTGACCCCACACAAAGGACTGATACCCCCACAGATAGCCTGGCAGGCATGACTGGGATGAAAGGGAACTGGTACACTTCAAAACCACTCTTTGAAGTCTCTCACAATTCATAGGTACATTTGGGTATAAGTATTGGTTCTCTGAACCCATCAAATCAGAGTCTCTTATTCTGGAATTGAACCTCTGTCAGAAGGACTGATGTACTGCTCAAAGGACTCAACTGAACTGCTTTTTTGGAAGGACTGCTTTTCTGCTTGTTACCCCGCTGCCTAGTGCTCCCTGACTCCCATCAAAAGTGATCTCCAAGGGCTTACTTTTCCCAAATTTCAGAGACATCAAAGATGTGAACCATCTGAACCTGGATTCTATAAGCTGTGAGTCTGCCCTGCCTCGGAAGTGGGCCTAAGGTGCTCTACATTCTGTGTGTTCATCAGAACTGCAGCAAAGAAACCTGAAGCCCCGCAAAGCCTTGCCGCGTAGTTGCCAGCATCACTGGACTTAACACCAGGTGGCGTGAAGCCCCGCAAAGCTTTGTCAGGCAGCTGCTAGCCCATCAGAAATGACACACAACGACGCCAAGCCCTTCAAAGCCTCATCACACAGCTCCTTAGGATCGACGCAAAGCAACACTAAACCCCGCAAAGCACTGCCGCACAGTTCCTCTGGATCAACCCAAAACAATGCCAAGCCCCACAAAGCCTCACCATACAGCTTCTCTGGACTGCCCCTTGCAAAGCAACACCACGCAGACTACGCACCAGGATTTAAGGTACTGTGTTCAGCGGGCCCTAGTGGGTTCCTGTAGCCAGTCCATGTCACATCATGGTGAGCCTGAACGTTTGACTTTGTCCGGGTCTAGCGCGACCAGACTGTGCATCAGGATTTAAGGTATTGTCTTCAGCGGTCCCAATTGGGTTCCTGTAGCCAGTCCATGCCTCATCATGGTCAGCCTGAACTTGTGACTTTGTCCCGGTCTAGTGAGACTAGATAATCACAGTTGGCATTTGCACTTCTATGCGCTATTTTCACCTAAATATTTAAATGTGCATAACTCAGGATCTGCGCATTAAATTTTTTATGTTTTAATCTTGTTTTAGTGATAAAATCTTAAGCTACTTTTCTAACCCGGTGAGGAGTCTTTTTGTGTGTTTTCACTTTCTTACTCTATGAGTTATTGCACAAATACTTTACACATTGCCGTCCAACTCAAGCCTGCCTGCTCTGTGCCAAGCTACCAGAGGGCGAGCCAGGTATAATTTAGGTTGTGTTGTGACTAACTCTTACTAGGACTGTGGTCCCTACTTTGACAGGGTGCATACCTCTGCCACCTAGAGACCCAATTTCTAATACCACCGGAATGGGAATTTCCCCTTCAGGGTTGTACGAAGAATCACTGATTTTTCTTAATAATCCGAAATCCTGCTATTCTTTCAAATTGACTCAGGTGGTGAGTAATGGGCAACTACACCACCCTTAGAGCGAATATATTGATTAATGGCTGTAAATCTGAGATGTGACACTGAAGAAAGGGACCAGATGGGGTGCCCATTGCCTAAAGACTGTAGCCACCGGACACAATGCTGAAGGCAGATAATGAGATTCATGGAATTAGCTTTGGGGGGGGGTCCACAATCCTTTTGACTTTACTGTGACTGGAGGAATCTCTACTTACCATTACCCACCATTTCTTGTGGGCTCCAAATACAATCTATAGAAGACCTATACCAGGAATCTTCAGCTGACACAGTCAAATGTTTTTTCTGCATCAAATGTGAGGAGTATGGCTGGAATATTTTTCTTTGTGGAGTTCTCTATTATGTGGACCTCTCTATACGTTACCATGCCTACTAGTGGGCCTGCAGCACTGATTATGCCACCCACATGAGTAGCCATGTAAACATGTCTCAGACCTGCCATTGCAGTGTCTGTCTGTGCAGTTTTAAACTGCCATGTCCACCTGGAAAGTGCACCTACTTGTCAGGCCCAAACTTTCCGTTTTAGTACCTGTAAGGCACCCCCAAGGTAGGCCCAAGGTAGCCCTATGGGCAGAGTGCCGTGTATTTAAAAGGCAGGACATGTACTAGGGTGTGTTACATGTCTTCATAGTGAAATACTGCCAAATTTGTTTTTCACTATTCCAAGGCCTACCCTTCCCATAAGTATAACATGGGAAGTTGAAGTATCTTTAAAGTGTCATTTCTCACTGGGAGCAGATAGAGGTGTGGAGTTTGGGGTTGCTGAACTCACAATTTAAAAATACATCTTTTAGTGAAGGTGGTTTTTAAATTGTTTGTTTGAAAATGCCACCAGTTCTGCTGGTTGTGAATTCACTCTAGACAGACACACAAAGGGAGCTGAGGTGTGCCCTGCATATCCTGATTGGTCTTCCTGGGTTTGAGTGGTGGGGGGAGCTGACACTTGCACCTAAATAGGGCTGTGCCTGTCCTTACACAATGCAGTCTCCAACCCCATAGAGTGTGTCTGCGACCACAGCAGGAAAGGCAGGGACTTGGGCACTACAAAGACTTTCCTTTGAAGTTTCCCTACTTCAAAGCAGACATGAATATAGGTATTGGACACAAAACCCAACACTTTTTTTGAACACATTTGGATCAAGTGGAGGCTCTGCCATGGAGAAGAGCTGAAGGGCTGTGAGGAGGAGTACTGACCCTTTGCTATGTGCGCTTTGCTGGGTTGGCCTGCAGTTACTGCTTCTGCTTTGGAGTGGACTTTGCTGTGCATCCTGCTTGTGAAGTTTCTCCAAGGGCTAGGACTGATCTTGCCTCCTGTTACGAAGACTCAGGAACATCACAAACTTCACCTGCCAGCCCCTGGGTTCTTTTGCTGATGAGCCTGACTTGCCAAGCGGTGCCTACTCCAGTTCCTAGGCCCTTGAGTGTGACGTCTGGCATAAAACAAGAAGAGCCAGTGTTAAAAAACAGGGTCTCTGACTGGCAGTCACTTGCACTCTGTCCAAGCAGGGACCCTCACTCTAGTCACGGTTAGAAAGTGAGTTACACTCCTAAGACAACCCCTGCTCACCCCCTTGGTAGCTTGGCACAAGCATTCAGGCTTATCTCAAACGCAATGTGTAAAGTATTTGTACCAACACACACAGTAATACAGTGAAAACACAACAAATGGACATCACATCAGTTTAGAAAAATAGGCATTATTTGTCTAAATCAAATAAGACCAGAACGACAAATATCCAACACACACAAGTCAAGATATGATTTTTTTTAAAGAGACTTATTCCATAGAAAACAATGAAAACTTTGTTCTTACACAAAGTACCTGATTTGTATCAGAAATCAAGCCTCCCGAGCGAGGTTTCGTTTGAAAAGTCAGCGATGTGTTGTTTTCTCACTCGCAAGTGAGTCCGTGTGTTGTTTTCCGGACGGGGCACCTCAGGTCCCCATAGGTTAACGATGATTTTGATGCCCAACGATGATGCATGAGAAATCTGGCCGCATAGTGATGGAAAACTGCATTGTGTGGGTTTTGCATCATTTTCAGCAGTGCAATCGGGTGTTGCATCGTTTCTCCAGCTGCGATGCAGGTGATGCATCAATTTCCCAGCCGTGATGCAGGTGGTGCATCGATTTTAGCCGTGAGGTGGGTGGCGCGTCATTTTTACAGTTGCGTTGCAGGGTGTGCGTTGAACATGGCTTCCTGTGTGTGGATTTCAGTCCTCATTCTACTAGCTTCAGCTCTCAAGGGCCCAGGGACTGGATAGAGCACCACTTGGCAGGACAGGAGTCTCAGCAGAGAGTCCAGATGCTGGCAGAGGAAGTCATTGATGGCCCTGTGACTTCAAAACAGGAGGCACGCTCAGTCCAAGCCCTTGGAGACACTTCACAAGCGGTAATATACCACAAAGTCCAGTCTTTGTCCTCTTTCAGGCAGAAGCAGCTACTGCAGGTCAACCCAGCAAAGCACAGTCATAAGCAAAGGGGCAGAACCCCTCCTCCAGCTCTTCTGCTCTTCTCCTTGGCAGAGGTTCTCTTGGTTCCAGACGTTATCTGAAAATCTGGGGGTTTGGGTCCACTACTTATGCCCCTTTCTGCCTTTGAAGTAGGCAAACTTCAAAGTAAAGTCTCTGTCATTCACAAGATCCTGCTGTGCCAAGGCCTGGCCCCAGACACACACCAGGGGGATGGAGACTGCATTGTGAGAGGGCAGGCACAGCTCATTCAGGTGTAAGTGACCACTCCTCCCTCCACTCTAGCACAGATGGCCCATCAGGATATGCAGGCTATTCCCCTGCTCCCTTTCTCTCACTGTCTAGAGGGGATTTACAAATAGCCCAAATGTCAGTCTGACCCAGACAGGGAATCCTCAAACAGGCAGAGTCACAGAATGGTTTAAGCAAGAAAATGCCTACTTTCTAAAAGTGGCATTTTCAAACTGACAATTTAAAAACCAACTTTACCAAAAGTTGTATTTTTAAATTGTGAGTTCAGAGACACCAAACTCCAAATTTATATCTGCTACCAAAGGGAATTTGCACTCAAAAGTTATTTAAAGGCAGCCCCCATGTTAACCTATGAGAGAGATAGGCCTTGCAACAGCAAATTTGGCAGTATTTCACTGTTAGGACATGTAAAACACACCAGTACGTGTACCACCTTTAACATACACTGCACCCTGCCCATGGGGCTACCTAGGCCTACCTTAGGGGTGCCTTAAATGTATAAAAAGGGAAGGTTTGGGCCTGGGTCGTGGGTACACCTGTCAGGTCAAATTGGCAGTTTAAAACTGCATACACAGACCTACACTTGCAGGGCTAATCATGTGGGTGGCACAATCAGTGATGCAGGCCCACTAGTAGCATGTGACTTACAGGCCCTGGCACCTCTAGTGCCCTGTACTAAGATCTTACTAGTAAATCAAATATGCTAGTCATGGAAAAGCCAATCACACATACATTTTACACAGGGAGTATTTGTACTTTGGCACTGGTCTGCAGTAGTAAAGTGCCCAGAGTAACAAAAACAGCAAAATCAGAGTCCAGCACACAGCAACAACCTGGGAAGTAGAGGCAAAATGTTAGAGGAGACCACACAAAGGCTGCCAGGTCTAACAACCAGGCACACTGACTCTGGATAACTCCAGAACTGGCGCCGCTTCTCAACTCTGTGCCACTGCCTGCACCTGATGCTGTGGTCCTCGCTGAAGTGTGATGACCGTGACCAATCCCGCAGGCCCTGACACTGCTGCAGCACCTCTGAAATCCCACAGCCTTGTGAGCCCCCAGAGCTGTGTCACCGACGTCCGTGACACCTGACTCCGCTGTGGTGCCTGTGGCACCGTGGTGTGACTGTGACCCTGCAAGGTCACCCTATTGTGTCTTGGCCAGCTGGGCTCATCTACCCCACCAGAACGTAAGGAACTCAAGCCTTGCTGCCAACACCACCTCACTGCTTCACCTACATCTGCCTTTTTAAGTAACTGACGCCTCACCTCCCCTGTGTAGCAGTAAGGAACTGGGGCCTCACCTCCCCTGTGTAGCAGTAAGGAACTGACACATCACTTCCTCCGAAGCAGTACGGAACCAACGCCGCACTGGCTCCAGGAATGCCTCACCTTCCTGACACCATGCCATGTCTTTGACTCTGCCTCGTTTCTAAGGTACTGTACCTGGTGTCTGTGCTGCTACGTGACCGGCGCTGCACTCCCTCCTGATTTGTGTTGGACTGTTGGGAATGACTCTGTTAGTAAGTCGAGATTGCACCAGTTGGAGCTATTGTGTTTTTAAGTGTTTTCATTGGGGATTCATCTTTTAAAATTCAGATCGTCATGTGTATGGGCTACCTCAAATCCCCTTAAGTGTTCTCATATTTCCAGAAATTAAACCAGGTCCCTAATGTTCCCTTACATGCTACTGTCTGTTTCCCTGTCTCAATTGTCACACTTCCCAGGAAGGCACTACATGTGCATGATATGAGAATACTATTGTTAGAAATGGGGTTTTTGGTTGGCAGTCAGGTTACCCTCTGTCCAAGCAAAAACCCTCACTCTAGTCTGGGTAAATCACACACAATCCAAGATTATCCTGTGCCCACCCTCTGGTAGCTTGGCACGAGCAGTCAGGCTTAACTTAGAAGGCAATGTGTAAAGTATTTGTGCAATAAATCATACAATACCACCATATAGCACCACAAAAATACACCACACAGTGTTTAGAAAAATATATATGATATTTATCAGTATAATTGTAGGTCAAAACGAATATAGTTGCAATGTGAATTTGTAGAGATATCACTGAAAAGTGATATAAAGTGTCTTAAGTCTTTAAAAAGCAAACAAAGGGCCTGATTCTAACTTTGGAGGACGGTGTTAAACCGTCCCAAAAGTGGCGGATATACCACCTACCGTATTACGAGTCCATTATATCCTATGGAACTCGTAATACGGTAGGTGGTATATCCGCCACTTTTGGGACGGTTTAACACCGTCCTCCAAAGTTAGAATCAGGCCCAAAGTCTCTTTCAAGCACAAAGTACCTGGTTTGGAGTGGAAAATCTCCTCAGAGGGCCACAGAAGAAGAGATACGTGGAAAAATGGTGTGTGCGTCGATTTCTCCCCAGCACACACGGACTTGCGTCGTTATTTTTCACGCGGGGAAGTTGTGCGTCGTTTTCTGGCGCGCGGACTGTCTCCTTCTGTGGATCGCGGGGATTTTCAGATGTCCCGGGTTTGTGCGTGGATTCTCCTGCTTGTTTTCCGGCTGCGTGTCGTTCTGCGGGTCTGCGCGTCGACGTTTCGCTCTCACGGCAGGCGTCGCGTCAATTTTTCCTCTGGAGGTCGGGCGGCGTTGTCCTTCCGAGGCCGTGTGTCGAAGTTCTGGTCGTCCCAAAGGCGTCGCATCGATCAGCGTCGGTGTGCTGCGTTTTTCTCGCCGCGGAACAAGCTGTGTGTCGAAAATTTCGGCGCACAAAGCGTCCAAGTGAAAAAGAGAAGTCTTTTTGGTCCTGAGACTTCAGGGAACAGGAGGCAAGCTCTATCCAAGCCCTTGGAGAGCACTTTCACAGCCAGACAAGAGTTCAGCAAGGCAGGAGGGCAACAGCAAGGCAGCAGTCCTTTGTAGAAAGTAGTCAGGTGAGTCCTTTAGGCAGCCAGGCAGTTCTTCTTGGCAGGATGCAGGTTCAGGTTTCTTCTCCAGCAAGTGTTTGTTGAGGTAGGGCAGAGGTCCTGTTTTATACCCAAATGTGCCTTTGAAGTGGGGGAGACTTCAAAGAGTGGCTAAGAAGTGCACCTGGTCCCCTTTCAGTCCAATCCTGTCTGCCAGGGTCCCAGTAGGGGGTGTGGCAGTCCTTTGTGTGAGAGCAGGCCCTCCACCCTCCCAGCCCAGGAAGACCCATTCAAAATGCAGATGTATGCAAGTGAGGCTGAGTACCCTGTGTTTGGGGTGTGTCTGAGTGAATGCACAAGGCGCTGTCAACCAAGCCCAGCCAGACGTGGATTGTAAGGCACAGAAAGATTTAAGTGCAAAGAAATGCTCACTTTCTAAAAGTGGCATTTCTAGAATAGTAATATTATATCCAACTTCACCAGTCAGCAGGATTTGGTATTACTATTCTGGCCATACTAAATATGACCTTCCTACTCCTTTCAGATCAGCAGCTACCACTTCAACATTGGATGAGGGCAGCCCCAATGTTAGCCTATGAAGGGAGCAGGCCTCACAGTAGTGCAAAACGAATTTAGGAGTTTTACACTACCAGGACATGTAAACTACACAGGTACATGTCCTACCTTTCCCCCACACAGCACTCAGCTCTAGGGGTTACCTAGGGCACACATTACAGGTGACTTATATGTGGAGAAAGGGGAGGTTTAGGCTTGGCAAGTACTTTTAAATGCCAAGTCGAGGTGTCAGTGAAACTGCACACACAGGCCATGCAATGGCAGGCCTGAGACAAGGAAAAAGGAGCTATTTAAGTGGGTGGCACAACCAGTACTGCAGGCCCACTAGTAGCATTTAATCTACAGGCCCTAGGCACATAGAGTGCACATTACTAGGGACTTATAAGTAAATTAAATAGTCCAATCAGGTATGATCCAAGATAACCATGTTTAAAGGGGGAGAGCATATGCACTTTAGCACTGGTTAGCAGTGGTAAAGTGCGTAGAGTCTAAAAGCCAGCAAAAACAGTGTCCAAAAAGTGGAGGGAGGCAGGCAAAAAGTTAGGGGTGACCACCCTAAGGCTGTCAGGTCTAACAACTATGTCATAACTTCTATGTCTTCTAGCCCCCCAGCATCTTTTTATTCAGCAGCACATGGGCTAGCAGCGGCATCATGAGGCTTTGCGGAGCTTTGCATCACCAGGAGTTGAGTCTGGTAAAGTTGTTAGCTGGGAGGCTTTGCAGGGCTTTGCGTTGCTTCACTGCAGTTCCGATGAACACCACATAAGGTAGAACACCTTAGGCCCACTTCCAAGGCAGGGAAGATTCACAGCTTGTAGAGTCCAGGTGATATTCTTGTGTATGCTCTGTGTGTGGCCAAAAAGAAAGAATAATCTTCCTCCTCTCCATTGGCCCACCATCATGGGTCCACCAGCCCTATTTGTACCAATAGGGTATTTACCTTTTGTCCCACAGCTTTCTACACCTGACCATGACAGTTAGAGTATTCCTTCTCTCCATCCCACACAAAGTTAAGTCCCCTTCCACTACTACGTCTTCTTGCAATAAATGGTCTAACTCACTCAGAAGGAGTTATTGATATAAATTCACATTGGGGCCATATGCATTGAGTACAGTACTCATACTCATTTTATAATCAAATTGGAGTAGCACACATCTGCCATCTCTATCTTTCTTGGTTTAAACTGATTCTGCCACCAATAGCTGGCTCACTAGTAACCTCACTCGGGCCATTTTGGTGGATGCTGTGAGTGTAGAAACCACTTATTTTTAAATCATTTCTGATCGATCCCCAAAAGATGTTTCGTGGAGGTTGAAAATGTCTTGTCTAAATTTGTTGAGACACTGCCACAATCTTTGCATTTTGTTAGGGCAATTCAGAGCAAGATGTTTCACCATTGACAAGCTTAATGTGATACCTTCTGTCTCTGCTTTTCTGAGCTCTCTTCCAATCATGAATTCTTGTGCGACCCACTGTCTACATTCCCTCTCCAATGCACCTTGTCTTACTAGAACCTTAAAGAACATATAACAAACTTCCTATCCCTCCTCTTCCCTGTAATGTTGGTTCCCTTTAACCATGTTGGTGGTGTGTGGAATCTCTGACAAGGTTCTCCTAGTAGCCGGAAGCTGGCCCTGGGTACCCCATGCCTCCGGGAGCCAAAGCTCCTAGTTGTATGTTTGCCTGCTTTAGGTTACTGTCCTACTAGCTCCATGGCAGAGCTCGAAGTCAGCCAAGGACCAGCTTCCAGAAGGTTGTTGATAGGTTCTCATTTACCTAGTTCCAAATACACCTCCATGTGTGCTCCCGTCCAGGAGAACTTCTCACTGCACTCTAGTTTTCTTCTGGTTCTCAAGCATAGACTGTTACCATTATCTCTGGTCTACCTGGTTATTTTATGGATTTCGATTTGTTGACATCTCATTTTCTGTGATCCACAAATGTTATTAATATTCCAATTATTACATTGCATCTACCTCCTAGGCAATGTTGAAATTCACCTGCACTACCACAAGTGATCGTGCTACAATTCCTTTGTCATTCCACCTAAAAAATGATGCACTCGCAAATGGCATCGGTATCAGAAGAGTTTTGAATTGAGGAAGTGCCTCACTGCTCTATAGGCCCTTCTTCTGGCTAAAGTGGTTGAGGCAAGATCTTGGAACAGCAGTACCTTGCTGTTGCTGCATAAATGTTTTTTGCGCTCTTCCTGCGTTCAGGATAATTTCCTTTGTCATTCCTTTGAAAATGTTAGGACTTCCTATGAATAGTCCAATATTTTATGTCTCCTGTTGTTCCAGTCCTTTTTCATGTTTGACTTTTCATTTTGCTGAAGGTGCACAGACACCCCCTGGGAGATAGCATGGGTCTGCTCCCAGCTCCATCGCTTAACCTTGAATATGCCTCTGACACTTTCCTTCTCCACCAGGGCTCTATACCGGTGCTCGGTGGACCTCCTTGCTGAAAAGGCCTTCTACCTGAGCTCAGCAATGCCCCAGGGTTTTTCCACCATATGGGACACAATCAAACAGAAGTCTTCCTCAAGCAATTCCCAGTTTCACAGTAGAACGTCTCAACTCCAGCCAGCAGAAATGGAACTGAGGTGAAAAGCAAATCCTTTCAATGGAAAGGATCCTGCTCTAGTGCCACCATCAAGCATGGAAATCCAGGATGCTGTAGCCGAAAGAACGGTTGAATTATAGGATTCAACGAGGACCCTCCAGTGATATATATGTATGTGTGTGTATATATATATATATATATACATATACATATATATATATATCTATATATATGTGTATATACATACATCTATTAGGTTACTAGGACCTTATAGTTAGGTTCACATTTTAAACATACCAAACCATAGAAATTCACCAGTTAAAGTTATCTCAAGTACCTGTAACTCATGTCCTAAGGTAACTATAACTCGTGCCCCCGCCATGCACAGTTATCTGATCAATAATTTTACTGCAGATGTTACAGTGACATTATCAATGATGGTATCAAAGATGTCATGAGATTCGTAATTTGTGGGGTAATTAGCAGTGCATGGCAAGATTCCGCCATAAATTGTGACAATTTTTTTTGAAAAAATGCTTTTTAGCTCGGGCGGGGCAGCACCAAAGCTAAGGGGTCAGGATGACTCTACCCTGACTCTTTTCTTTTTTTTCATATTTTTTGCGTACTCAACTGAAGCCAAGTCCCAAGCTGGCTGCCAACACTTCCTTGTTGAAGTGTTGGCAGCCAATCAGATCTCAGCACGAGACTGGGAGGGGTCACGAATCCTTTGCATCCCTCTATATGTAGTTTTGTATTTCGTTCAATTTCAGGCACTATCTCTGTTCAAAATTCCTATGGAAAAATTAATGGGGCAAAAGTGTTTTGGGACCCCCCCCCTTTTCTCTGCCCCTGCTTGACAGATCGAAATTTCCTGAAGATTCGTCAACCAGCATCAAAGTTCTCGGCAAGTAAAAAAACACTTTTTCTATAGAAACTAGGTCCTAACTATAACCACGTAGTGGTGACAGCCACTAGGTAATGTAATATATATATATATAGATAGATAGATAGATAGATAGATAGATAGATAGATAGATAGATAGATAGATAGATAGATAGATAGATAGATAGATAGATATTTTATGTCTTGCAAGTCTTATGCTGATAATGGTTGTGTGTTTAGGCTGACATAACAACTTGTCTTGCTTACTGCTGCAGGGAATTATGGGTCTAGCAGCGCCCTTTTATGGTTAACACCAGGAACTAATTTTGTGCAATTGCTGAAGGGGTGAGAAAATTTCCAGTTTCAGAAGTTCATGGACGAAACACTTAGGAAGGACACCTTCTGACCCTCTTCGTCAATCTCAGGGATACTGACGAGTCTAATTCCACATCTACTCTTGTCCTCCAATTCTTTGTTCTTTATGTGCAGATCTCCTACCACAGTCCAGAGAACAGTTTAATTGGTCTTCAAATACTTGCAGTTGTTTTTCTTTCATGTCCATTAGAGTGTGACAAAGTCAAAGCTCATAGATTTCACCTCTGCATCTGTCATGGAGACGATGTCTAGTCTTAATAAAGGTTATTTGCATCATCAGGGCTTCCAATGTGGCTTTTGTCATTTGTGCTGTGCTTGGAATCTGCTTCCATAACATAGATTTTCCTTCCACCATCTGAATATTCAATGATTTCTAAGGATGTTGGCCTTAGAAATGGAGAAGGTGAAGACAGAGCAGGATTTCTCAGGAAGCAGTAAGGGTTTGTTCAGTCTGATTTTAAGACGAGATACAATGGTCACTTATTTGATGTTTGATAGCATATAGTGAAATCTGCAATGAAGGATGGTGCCTGTGAATATCTGACTTTTAATACTGACTCCCCCAACTTAATACTCCCTTTTCATTCAGCCGGGGATTTTCAGTCAGCTCTACATTTCTGATCAACGCACATCTGTAGTCTCGAGATAGCAATGGATGAAGGCTCTCAAATGACATTCTCAAAGCCAGTAAATTCGAGACTGCGATGGTGATTTTGAGAGAGGCGGGACAGGATTCGCCGGATTTGTGTTTTACAGTATCTCGTTATACGTCATGAAGTGCTGCATATGCCTTACCTGAGATTACTAGACACGCAATGGCAGATAGTCCACACGTCCCATACCATACCTTTATTCTAAATCAACGTATCTATAGTCTGTGGTCCATAGTATTGTTCGTTCACTCACCGTTGGAGAGTTGGTGTGCCTTTCCACCCTTGGTCGATTGTAAGATGCAGGGTTAAACCTACAGCCATTATCCCAACTCCCCTCTTGTGCCATGCGCAAACGTGCCTTACTTCCACTCATCTGCCATCGACATAGCCCATCCATGACTAGGGTCTTGGTGGCCGTGTGCCACGCTAGAAGTGCGGAGCGGCGTGGACAGTGGCGTAGCGTGGGGGCTGCAGGGGGGGCGGACGCACCGGGCGCAGCATCTGGGGCGAGGGTTTCTTTAACTAGAGTGCTAAAATCCACGGGTTAGGGGGCGCAAATTACTTGCCTTGCCCCGGGTGCTGACAACCCACGCCACGCCACTGGGCGTGGACATTGCGATGGTGTGTTAAGCAGCTGAAGTGCAGGCTTTTGGTGAGATCCTCTGAGCAATGTGCCACAGCAGGCCTGTCAGCACCTTCTGATGTCTGCTCAGTTCCCCCATCATGCCACCACCCTGTGATCTTAATAAAATGGTGGTAACAGTGAGCATCAAGGATTACTAGATGATCGTGTCTGCTATCTACCCAAATCAGTTCAATGTCGCTACAAGGCATTTCAGGCAAGAGCTGATAAACTAAAACTACACGTTCCTGCTAATGCAGTCACCGTCTCAATGTACTAACCAAACAGCAATCTCGCTGCGTGTCTGTTTCATCAAACTTGGACAACTGACCTAGCAGTTAGGTTTTAGACGGTTTGTCAAAATGCAAATGAAATACAATGAAAGACAATGGAAAGCGCCATTGTTTACGCTTCATTTGGCACATAAAAATAAAGTGTAAAGAAACAAAATGTAAGATCTTCTTTTACATTGTAAAAGTACAAATAAGATTGTGGTAAATGGGAGAGCAAGACAATCAGATTTTCCTGGCGCTTTCTTGTTAAAATTAGTTTGCAACCGCTTTCTTCTCTCTGATGTCCAAGGTAACTCTGCGTTCCTTTTCATTGCAAGGACAGGGTAAGGGTAGACGCTTCACGGGTGCACCATGGAGTGATTCCGCAAGAAACAGAAAGTAATGATGAGGGCACAACGCGGTGCCCCTGTGCTCGCGTGGGGGTAAATCAGTCTCCTGGTGCGATCCTCTCTCGCGGAGCCGAGATATAAAAATCCGAATAAAACAGCTGGGCTCCAAGTATTGCGCGGGAAAATAATCTGTCATACGCGCGACATTCGAAGCCGAGACTCTTGCGCTGTAATTACAACAAACACACTCTCTAATCAATGCTAACTGAATGAGAAGGTTCCGTCTGAGAAGCATCCCGAGGCAGCGGAGTCCTCCAGCATGATACAGCACATCGGAAAATGGAATAATGCGCTCCTCGCGGCTTTAAAACGACAACAAAGCCACTGACATCAGCAGTCTTTCAGGGCCGGCGAGCCTTCCGGGACTTAGAAGGAGTCAGCTTTCTGATCAAGACTCCAGCGGGAGGCAACTTTTTGTGCATTAGTAATAAAACACAGCCGAATGAACGAATTAAAAATGTCTTATTTCCTGCCCACGGGTTAGTTTGCTGTTACTGGATCGGAATGTGTATATCACTGAAAACCATTTAAATTTGTGCTGTACTATTGTAGCAGCTGCTAGATTCCTTGTAGCACGCCTATTAGTTTGCTCTTTCTTAGTTGTATTTTTTGCCAACAATGAAAGGAAGCAGTTCTATGCGTTTTTTCCCTTGAGGCATTATGCTTACTCCTTTTTTGATTTTTCATTTGTAATCATGCGTATCTTATGCTTTGTTTTAGTAATATCTTCACAACCTTTGACAAATCTGCCGTAAACCATCTTAAAAACAGTGATTCTCTTTAATTTGATGTCATAAACATTTTTCCTATTTTATTTCTGAAAGATATGCCATCGTTGCAGCTTTAGAAACAAGGGCCCATATTTAAGGAAGATTAGCATTGACTTAGCGTCATATACTTTGACACTAAAACGGCACTAACTTAACTCCATATTTATATTTTGAAGTTAGACCCATCTAGCGTAAAAATATTCAGAGTTTGCGCCATTTCCAGGAAGCTCCAACCCACCTTGTAGAGACTGAGGCCCATATTTATACTTTTTTTGTGGGCTCTACTGGCTATTAAAGGCCGGCTCCCACGTTCGGCTCGGGCCTTTAACAAGGGAGAGGGCCTTTAATAGCCAGTAGAGCCCGCTACGGCGGGTTCTAAGGCTATTAGAACATTCTGCCATTAGAGGGCAGAATGTTCCATAAATAAAACAAAGGCTTCATGGAACCGGAGGGGATTAAAATCCCCTCAGGCTCCGTGAGCCTTTGTTCACAGAAGATTGGAATGTTGGCGCTGAGCACTGCATTGTTTTCAATGGAGCTGCCAACATTCCAATGTTCTAAATATTACCTTTTAAAAATGCAAAAACATGTTTCTGCTTAAAGCAAAACACTGTTATCTGTCTAATGCTTATTTTGGCCAGAGCCTGGCGCCCCTCTGGATGACTTGAGGCCCCCTAGTTTGAAGACCCCTGCCCTAGAGTGTTAAAAATACAGGATCAGATTTACTAAAATGTTAGTCATGTAACACAGCATGGCAATTTGTTGTGCTGCACTATGTAACTTGGAGAGAGCAGGAATGCACCATATCTACTAAGATATGAAACATTCCTGCTCTTTTCCTGTGCTGGCACATTGAGTGATACCTAGCACCATGGTGCAAGGGTGCCTGTATAGGTGCAGGTGTTACAGGTAGGATTGTTTTTGTACAGGAAGTGATGCCTTCCTGCACAAAAACAAATCTGAAAGACATCTCCACACTCTATGTGTTCTACAGAAAGCAGTACACATAAAAAGAGGAAATAACAAGGAGAAAAAAACATTCTCTGTGTTACGTATGTGTCTGGAACATACCATTTGATGCATTCCTCGGTTTACAACACTTTGTAAAACTGGTAATACACCAAAATCCATGGGTGGATGCATGGGAACGCATTCCTGCTGTAAGGTAAAGCAAGGTAGTGAAATATGCTGCATTGCTATACCTTAGATTTACTAAACAACACAGTGCCACACTGTTAGACCATGTTAGATCTGGCATCATTGACGTGGTCTCCCCTTGTCGTTTTTGCCTCTGCTTCCCATGTTTTGACTGTGTGCTGTACTCTGTTTTTTCTGGTTTTGGTATTCTGGGCACATTACCATTGCTGACCAGTGCTAAAGCACAAGTGCTTCTGTGTAAATTGTACGTGTAATTGGCTCATTCCTGATTGGCATATTTGATTTACTAGTAATTCCTTAGTAAAGTGCACTAGAGGTGCCTAGGGCCTTCAAATCAAATGCTACTACTTGGCCTGCAGCACTGGTTGTGCCACCCACCTGAGTAGCCCTGTAAACTTGGCTCCCACCTGGCCCTGCAGTCTCTGTGTGTGCAGTTTTAAACTACCAGTTAGACCTAGAAACTGTACCTTCTTGCCAGGCCCAACATTCCCTTTTTATGCATGTAAGGCACCCCTAAGGTAGGCCATAGGTAGCCCCATGGGCAGGGTGCAATGTATTTTAAAGGTGGTACATGTATTGGTGTGTTTTACATGTCCTAACAGTGAAATACTGCTAAATTTGCTGTTGCAAGGCCTATCTCTCTTATAGGTAAACATGGGGGCTGCTTTTAAATAACTCTTAAGTGCAGATTCCCTTTGGTAGCAGAATTACATTTGGAGTTTGGTGTCTCTGAACTCACAATTTAAAAATACAACTTTCGGTAAAGTTAGTTTTTAAATTGGCAGTTTGAAAATGCCACTTTTAGAAAGTGGCCATTTTCTTGCTTAAACCATTCTGTGACTCTGCCTGGGTCAGACTGACAGTTGGGCTGTTTGTGAATCCCCTATAGATAGTGAGACAAAGGGAGCTGGGGAATAGCCTGCATATCCTGATGGGCCATCTGTGGTAGAGTAGAGGGAGGAGTGGTCACTTACACCTGAATGGGCTGTGCCTGCCCTCTCACAATGCAGTCTCGAACCCCCTGGTGTGTGTCTGGGGCCTGGCCTGGGCAAAGCAGAATCTTGTGAACAATAGAGACTTTCCTTTGAAGTTTGCCTACTTCCAAGCCAGAAAGAGGTATGAGTAGTGGACCCAAACCCCCACATTTTCAGATTTTTTCAAGGATTCAAGAGGAACCACTGCCAAGGAGACGAGCTGAGGAGAAGTGCTGCCCCTGCCTATGACTGTGCTTTGTTGGGATATCCTAAGGTTGCTGCTTCTGCCTGTGAAAGGCGACTAAAACTGGACTTTGTTGTGCATTCCTGCTTGAGAAGAATCTCCAAGGGCTTGGACTGAGCTTACCTCCTGTTCTGAAGTCTCAGGGCCATCAAAGACTTCCTCTGCCAGCAATTGGACTCTCTGGTGAGACTCCTGTCCTGCCAGGTGGTGCCTCATCCAGTCACTCGTCCGTTGAAAGGTGAAGCTGGAGAAAAAGGACTGAAATCCACGCGTAGACCGCTGTGTGCGGACATTTTCGACTCATCATCCGCAAAGCGGCTGATAAACAATGCGCCGCCGGCCGTTTGGCTGTAATTGATGCTCAACCTGCATTGTGGCTGGAAGATCGACACGTGGCTGGAGAAACGACGCGCAACACCTGCTTGCGGCTGCTGATAACGATGCAAACCCCATGCAGCGTAGTTTTCTGACACAGTGCGACTGGATTTTGAATGCAATATCGCTGGCCGTGAACAATCGACGCAAAGCCTGCCCGGACCCGATGAAATTAATGCATCGGTCTCTTGCGAGGGAGAAAAACAATGCATCGCTGACCTGACCAGAGAAGAAACGATGCACGGCCTCACTTGCAAGTAAAGAATTAATGCATCGCTGACTTTTCCAATGCACGCTCACCCCTGCTGCTTTATTTTTGACGCAAGTTAGGTACTTTTTGTGACATCAAAGTTTCCATTGTTTTCAATGGAATAAGACTCTTATTGTTTAGAAAATTTATATCTTGATATGTGTATGCTGGATTTTTGTCATTGTGGTCTTGTTTGATTTAGATAAATATTACCTATTTTTCTAAAATGGTGTGGTGTCCATTTTGTAGTGTTTTCACTGTATTACTGTATTTTTTGGAACAAATACTTTATACCTTGCTTCTGGGGTTATGCCTTTCTGCTTATGCCAAGCTACCAAGGGGGTGAGCAGGGGTTAACCAGATGTGTTCCTCCTTTACCCTGACTGGTGTGAGAGTCCCTGCTTGGATAGAGTGCAAACTGACTGCCAACCAGAGACCCCATTTCTAACACACACAAGGTGGGTTTCTGTGGCTTAATGAATGCCATTTAAGGGCATGAGTTGCTTTGTGTGATGCAAGGGCAATGCAAGCCCTTAGTAAATCTGGTGCACAGGTTTTGGATGTGGTATACAGGTTCTGAGAAAAAGCTCCAAATCACTAATTCCTGTGGAACAATCACACCCTCTATAGAGTCATTTTTCATCACACATCAGAGAGACGCATTGCAGTAATTTCTGTTCACTGAAGAAAGAAATGGATTCATTTTTAATAGGGTTGAGCCTGAGGTATTTTAAAATACCTCTTCTAGCATTTTCTGTCCATTGATCAATAAAGTATGGTTTATTATACTCTAAATAGCATAAGGGTATAGACTTGTATGGGTACAAAGGCATTCAAAAACCCATTCATTTTCTTTCCACATCTAGTATATTCATTGCGACCTATAATACAATTGCAAATTAATGGTATAAAACTATTTTTAACACAATATTCATGATCTGATGAAAACCAATACAAATATGGCACACCAAAAAATAATTAAAACTAGCACGAAAATGAGAGGTCAGAGCACTAAGGACCATATTTATACTTTTTTAGCTCCGCATTTGCGTCATTTATTGATGCAAAAGCGGTGCAAACTTACAAAATACAATTGTATTTTGTAAGTTTGCACCGCTTTTGCATCAATAAGCGGCGCAAATGCGGCACTTAAAAAAGTATAAATATGGGCCTAAGTGTTATGTATATAACTAAATGCATGTTGACATGAATTGGAGAGGATCCCCTTTTTAAAAAAAAACTTCTTTAATGCACAGAATTTGAAAAGGAGTGATCAATATTATATAAGTTGCATTTCAGAGTTAAGAAAATCAAGCAGTGCTCTACACTTAAATAGAAAATACACCAACAATGTGAACTATGCTTATATCCATCAAGGCTGAAATATTTTTTGCATACTTCTTTAAAAAATAATCAGCAGAAAAGATGCCAAAAAAGTAATTATTTTTTACAGCTGGTGATTATGCATTAAAATGAATGGCAACAAAACAGTAACACAAAACTGTGGATGATGAAATAACCTCTCTGCCAAACTGACGGTCCGCAAGTCTGATTTAGAGATGGGTGAAACAACAGTATGACAACAACAGACATAATCCTCTGACAGTCGGTACCCGGTTGGACTGTCAGAGTTACATAAGAGCGCCATGAGAGTCTGCGGAGTCTGCGGATTCAACAAGCGGGTGGAAATCAGTATGCTGTGCTGATTTTTAGCACCAGGAGCTTGTTCTGCACTGGGAAATCAATGCGAGCAGCCCCAGGCGGCATGCTAGAGGGCGCTGCTGCTCGAGCTGGTTTGACTGCCGCTTGCATAGATTTTCTACTCAAATTACAGTTTTCTCAACATGAATGGTTGTATCCACCCGTGTTGGGCAAATCTTGCTGGTTACCCTCCTAGCACCCAATAACCATACTTGGGAAGACAATTCTCGCTCGTGCTTGCCAACTTAAAGTTGGCGAGCCACACTCAAGGAAAAAGCTCCACCATGCGGTGGTTGGCAGAATTGGGCCAGAACTCCACACTACATGCCTAACACCGAGTGGACAATCCTCTGCAATCTCTGCCGGCAGAGCAGAGTTTATCGCCCATCCCTAATTTCACCCTGCTACAAGATAGGAAGTATCCAATAAACTAAGACATATTGCCCATAATTATAAAGTCCTGCTCTGATTTCACAAAACATAACATGTCATCGCCATGATGCCTCAGGGAAAGTCTGGGCTTGCTTTTCCATGGACACCACAGATTTAAGCCATGGGTTGCCACACGTAAAGCACTGAAATATAACTCAAAACTGGTGCTCACGCTTCAATAATTAATTACACATTAGTTTTGATCAAGGTCAGTTAAGTAAGTCGTTCACATGTAATAGATGTTCATTCTACAAAATAAGTTAAATGCCTAAAATAAGAAGTCAAATCAGGGTCTATTATCTCCTGTTAAGTAAATTATACACGGTAAACTTCATCAATACGCAATATAAGGAAATTTGGGAAGCTTGCTGTGACTGGGCCAGCATCACAGCAATAAGGGCTTCTTCACATGTTTGGGGGTCCATGGACCACCAAACATGCAGTGGCAGTCCTGGCTGTCTAACCGCCACAATATGATCCTGGCGGATGGACCCCCAGGAGACCGCTGCCTCTGCCAGGATCAGCGACCCCGGCAGGTTGCTGGTGGTCAGTGGAGTGGTCAGCCATGGCAGGGCAGAGTTCTGCACCATCGTGCCGATCACAACTCCACTTTCCACCAGCCTTTCAATGGCAGTTTCACTGCTGTGGAAAGGGTGGCAAAAAGCCAGTGCTGGGACCAGAGGGGGCCCCTGCACTGCTGATGACCATGTCATGGACAGTGCAAGGGTCCCCCTGCCAGCACCTTCAGAATGCGCACTGTCTGCTATCCAGACAGTTTGCATTCTGAGGGTCCTTGTGTGCAACTGCATTGGACTTGGCTCCCTAAGGGAGCCGAGGCCAATCCAGCCGCACTGTTTCCACCAGACTGACCAGCGGAAACATCATAATTCGATCTTTCCGCCGGTCAGCCCCGTGGAAACATCATAATATGACAGGGGTGAGGCTGCCCACTTGGTGGCAGCCTCACCCCTGCCCTATTGTCTGTCTCGCTAGCAATGCCGCCAAGTTCTTAATTGGACCCTAAATCATTAAATATCTTCTTAAAATTTCAAAAGTTAAATTATCATTGTATGAACTTGTGAACTTTTACTCTGACTTGATTAACTCTCCTGTCCTAAAAGCAAAGAATCTCAACTAAACAATAGCATTATATACATAACTAACCATTACAAATACCCCTGAGTTGCACAATAGATTGTCTTAATATATATTCCTAACCAATCCTTATGAAATGTAAATGCAGTTTTCTAGTAAAATGTAATATGAATAATAGATAATATTACTATTGTATGCATACTGGTTGTTGAACAGTATAAGGAAAAAATGAATGTGAACTTCACACTAATTTATGTGTGTATTCTTTTCATAATAACAATAATAATTTACTCTTCAAATAATTAATTACAGGGACCATAATCAACTTAAGTCTTATTCTGCAATTAATATAAGACATGTATTCCTCTTTCTGAACCTTTACATAGTAGACACTATTAGGGATCATTGTATTTCAAGGTGTGAAGAAAAGTGAAACATGATCTGCATGGGCTTGAAAGTGCACCCAGAATCTCAATTGTGCCCACAGTCTAGCAGTAAGAAATATTTTTTGCATACCTTTTTCAAGAGTAATCTGCCATAGTTAAGTTGTCATAGAATCATTATTTTGAGTTAGTGATTATCCATTTAGGTGACTGACAATTAAACAGTACCACATTACTATGAATTATTCTTCTGAAAAGAACTTATTAAGCTATTTATTCCTCGCACTGATCCTTACAAATGTAAGCACATGCAGAATTAAAACACCATCTGTTTCTGGTGAACATGTTACATTCCATTGAAATATATGTAAATAGTTCTCCTTGAGGAACACCCTAAAATCTAAGAATAGAAACATTTTGGGGCATATTTATGAGAGGCTTGCTCTGCCGTTGCATCACTTTTAGTGATGCAATGGCAGTGCAAACCTTTCAACCATATCTATATTGCCACGAAAGCCACTTTGAGTGGCTTTGAATGGACTCATAGATATGGAGTAATGCAAGGCAGCGCAAATCCTTGCGTGCCCTTACTCAGCGCAAGGGATGCGTTCCATGGGTGTTGCAGTGGGTGTTCGCCTTGCAACACCCATGGATTTTTACACATTCCTAGACGTACAAGGCCATGTAATCCTGAGGATGCATCAAAACCTTACGTTTCCCCAGGGAATCAGCAACAAGGAGAAATATCTTTCTTTCTCCTTGGTTTGTCCTCTTTCTATGTGTGTTGCATTGTGCAGTACACATCGAAAGAGGAAAATACCTTTCAGGAATGTTTATGTGTAGGAAGGCGCCCCTTCCTGCACAAAAACAATCCTGTATGCAATTGAGACACCCTTGCACCATGGTGCTAAGGTGCCTGCATTGGAGCTAGGCAGCCAAAAGGGAGTTGAGCGCCTGGGGAAAGGACAAGAATGTGTTGTATTGCATTAATGCAGCACATTCCTGCCCTGTCCATTTGATGCAG
Organism: Pleurodeles waltl; assembly: GCF_031143425.1. Classification (NCBI taxonomy): domain Eukaryota; kingdom Metazoa; phylum Chordata; class Amphibia; order Caudata; family Salamandridae; genus Pleurodeles; species Pleurodeles waltl. Next base: position 1,047,449,266 of record NC_090439.1, on the reverse strand, counting down.
GGCAGCACAGCAAGCGATTTGCTACACTGTCCTGCCCTGCGCCAAAATCTCATAAATATGGGCCTTTACCTTTTTGAAATAGCTTGTTGTATTGAGATGATACTTTGCATTATTCCTATTTCCCAAATAAGATTTATTACAGGAATTGTCAAAGGAAGGTGCTTTTATCCCGAAAGAATTAACACCTAGGGTTTCATAGCCCATCTGAAAGTGAATCTTGATAAGCACATATTTTCTAGACAACTTAGCTATTGTTTGACTTCTATCCATAAAAAGGAAAATAATAATAAAATACATGTTCTAGCTTATTTTTCCTAGTTGTTGTAGTTTAGCAGCGATTAGATTAAGCATTAGCAGAAGACATCTTGTATTTAGTAACTATTGTGAATATTTCGCGGAATCCATTTTGTATTCTCTGCCACATGCTGCCATGTGCTCACCTCGTGCTCTGTCCTACCTTTCTGTTAACTACTCTTGAAAATCTGCCTAGTGACAAGTTATATTTAGCATCTCCCACTTTCGCACATGCTCAGTAAGGTCTCCAGCTGTTAGTCCTTGAAAACTGTTAGCTCCTCCTACCTGTCGACTGTGCATTTCCACATGACCTTATATGTATAGAAGTCTTGCTTCTATAATTGTACCACCTCCTTTTAGCCCCTGCGTGGGTATAAAAGGACCATGCTCTCTTAGTTCAGTGTGCTACTTCAAACATTACCGAAGGGTGCTGTTTGAACTGTAGTACCACCTCATGAGGTTAATAAACTTTGGGGGTGATTCTAAGTCTGGCGGGCGGCGGAGGCCGCCCGCCAGACTTCCCCCTCCAAAATACCGCTCCGCGGTCGGAAGACCGCTGAGGGTATTCTGGGTTTTGCACTGGGCTGGCGGGCGACCGCCAAAAGGCCGCCCGCCAGCCCAGTGCAAAACTACCTTCCCACGAGGATGCCGGCTCCGAATGGAGCCGGCGGAGTGGGAAGGTGCGACGGGTGCAGTGGCACCCGTCGCGAATTTCACTTTCTGCAATGCATGGGCACTGCAGGGGCCCCCAGGGGCCCCACGATAACCCATACCGCCATCCTGTTCCTGGCGGGCGAACCGCCAGGAACAGGATGGCGGTATGGGCTGTCAGAATCCCCATGGCGGCGCAGCGAGCTGCGCCGCCATGGAGGATTCAAATGGGCAGCAGAAAACCAGCAGGAGACCGCCGGTTTTCCACTTCTGACCGCGGTCAAACCGCCGCGGTCAGAATGCCCAGCGGGGCACCGCCAGCCTGTTGGCGGTGCCCCGTCATTTTAGCCCTGGCGGTCTTGGACCGCCAGGGTTAGAATGACCCCCTTTGTCTTTTATTTCAGTTTCTGTGCAAACTTCTTCCTACATGGTCTGAGGACTTTGTGCAGAGAAGGGTGAACCCCTTGCACTAGTATGCCTTGCTGAGGCTTACTTCAACAAATTGGCGCCCGAACAGGGACTCATCGGCGACTCGGATGCCCAACGGATTGGTCGCGATGAAGGATTGGGATCTTGCTGCGGACGATCAATGCCTGAGGAGACCCGAGCCTTGGCAACCATGGCGTTTTTCCGTTCCTTCTGACTTGACCATCCAGGTGGCGCCGGTCCTCGACTGAGATCCTTTTTGTTCCTTCGTCATGCAGTGACCATTTGGTCGATTTTAGAACTTGGCAGTTGGAACCTGAACACACTGTGATTGGTAAGAGCCGTTTTACGGCACTTGCTGTGGGTTTTTGATGCCTTTGTTTGGTAATGTAGTTTAGCACTACTTACTGTGACTCTCGTGTTTTGAGTGACTAGTCAATTTGGGTCCTTTGAATTGATATATAAATTGCAATTTATATAGGCAGGTAATGAGGAGAATTTTCTCCAATTTAATTTTGATTTGAAAGGCACCTTAAGTGCTACTTTGATTATAATATTGCATATTCTGCACTATTTTTGGCATGCCTGTTTTTAGCGCACTTCGTAGGATGTGTTGCTTTTGTAATGGTACCAATTTGAGACTGGAAGAATCGCAACCGGCACCCCCAGAGGGGACGCCAAATAGAGATATGTATGTTAACATGGTCTTTCTTCTATAATGTACAGCACATTATGGAATAAATACACTTGTGCGGATCCTGAGTTATGTTGGCCTATGCATGGGTCATTTGATTTGCAAAAGATTGAGTATGTGGAACAATGTATGTGTAAGCGAAGTCTAGGCAAGATATGTTTGACTGTGTATGAATGTGAGAGAAAGAAGTGCGTGGACGAGTGAAGCGTGAGCAAGCCTTGCTTGAGAAAGAGCAAAGGAAGAATGTATATGTGAAAGCATTGGAAATGAGAGAGAAAGAAAGAAATGACTTAAAGGCGATAGAAGAGAAAGAACGTAAATTACAGGTAACTGGCCAATACACCGTTAGGCAACCTCTCTATCCTATCCTTAATAAACCACATGATGATTTATTGTTATTAGATCGCCCCCACCTCCGTATGTCGTTCCTTCTGCCCCTCATGAGTTAGTTAAGGCCTCCAGTTCGGAGCAACAGAAGATGCGAGATAGTCGCTCTATGTTGCCTGCTGACCGTGTGTCTGAGCTTAGATCTATTGCTCGTAAAACAATTCGTAGCGTTGTCTCTGCTTCTGAACTTTTAGACAACATGAAAGGGTGGACAGACAAGGAGCAGCTATATTTTACTGAGGCATTTGGCACAGAAGTTATTGAACTATTTCGGAAATATTCTGATGAGTTAGAGCCCGATGATGTTGCAGCTGATCATAAGCAAATGCGTGAGGGTCTTTTGTCTTCTCCCAGGTGGCTGATGCAGTCAGGCGTTTGGTGAAATTATGTGTTGCAGCAGACCGTTTGCGAGAGGAGAAAAGAGCAGTGGACGTAGTTGCACGGACATCTCAGACCGGCGGGGTGCAAGCTTCCATCTTTGGAACAGATAAGACTATGATAGTTCACGCGAAACCAATGCGGGAGGCCGCGCCTTTTTATGTTCCTCCTAAAGGATTGGGTACAAGTGATGATAAAACTTCTGTTGATGCTAAGGGTTATTTTATTTATAATTGGGTGTATATTCCTTGGAATAGGGCAGATGTAATGGCACTTAAAACAGCATTACCTGACCCGCGGAAAAATACAGCCGCCTTTTATGAGAAAGTTGAGGGAGCAATTAGTTCTTGTACTATGACTTTGGACACCTTGATTCTTTTGTTTTGCCTGAAGGTGTGGCTCTCATACAATATGTCGATGATATTTTGTTGGCGGCTGATACCCCTGAGCAATGTGAAAAGTGCACTTTGTCCTTACTTTCTTTTCTTGCTTCACACCATCATAAAGTGTCACGAAATAAATTGCAATATTGTAGACCAAGGGTAACCTATTTAGGTTGGTAAAATGGTGGTGAGTTCTCACTTGAAAAATCATTAATAATAAGCACAATGCCTCAATAGTAGTTTATTTGCATCAAGAAAAAGAAGTCAGTTCCATGAAATTGTAATTCTTGTTATTATATAACAGTCTTTAAACAGAAAGTAAGATCCAAAGGTCAGCAACTCTGTAGTCCAATCAACCAGTTCCAAGGTTGGAAAAATATCACGTGAAAATTTTCATTAGTGAAACAGCCAGGTTAGAAAAAGATCAAGTGGTACAATTCGATGGAGGAACTTTCATGGAACTGACTTCTTTTTCTTGATGCAAATAAACTACTATTGAGGCATTGTGCTTATTATTAATGATTTTTCAAGTGAGAACTCACCACCATTTTACCTAGCATTTCAAGTATTGGGAGGCATAGGGTCCAGGCCTCCTGGTTTGAAGTTCTCACAACCTTTCCATTAATTCGGCATTTTAAGGAAGTCAATTGGCTGGATTCCTCTTCCTTCTCTCAGTAACCTATTTAGGTCACCTTTTGTCTAAGGAGGGCAGTGCACTTACATCAGATCATATTCAAGCAATTTTAGACACACCAGTACCCTCTACTCAGAAAGATATTCATGCATTCCTTGGTCTTACTTCTTTTTGTAGGCAATGGATATTAGGGTTTTCACACACTGTCAAACCTTTGCTAGCACTTTTGACTAAAGATACTCCAATGCCCCTCCCAATGGCCAGATGAATTGACATTGCTGGCTCCTTCCTCACATTACACTGAAGAGATGTGCAACACTAAATCCAGCTACTTTGTTGCCATATCCATATCCGGTGACTCAGCCTCAGTCACAAGAAACACATGACTGTATATTCCTTACCGAAGAACAGACAAAGGGTCGTATTGATTTACAAGATACGCCCCTTCCAGATGTAGACGGGGAATTGTGGGTTGATGGGTCTTGTTTGAAGTTGCCAGATGGTACGACCTCAGCTGCATATGCAATCAACACAATACACACGGTAGTGGAGACAGCTTGTATACCACAGAAGTCAGCTCAAGCAGCTAAACTAATAGCTTTGACACGAGCATGTGAGCTTAGTACTGACTTATGTGTGAACATTTATACAGACAGCCGCTATGCTTTTGGAGTGGCTCATGATTTTGGTTTGCTTTGGAAGGAGAGAGGTTTTCTCACATCCCACGGGATGCAGATAATGCACGGAGAATTAGTGCATAACCTCTTGACTGCATTGACATATCCAAAGAAAAAAGCTATTGTGAAATGTAGTGCACATAAGAAAGTGACCGATAAGATAGGGCAAGGTAATGGTCTTCCAGACCGCGTAGCACGTGAGACTGCGATGCAGCAAAGTACTACATCTATGTATGTAGTGAAGTCCAAGCTGAACGTTGGCATAATGCTAGACAAGACGTATTAGATATACAGAAATCTGCTTCTGTGAAAGAACGTGATGCAATGGTCTGAAGAAGGAGAATTGGATGATGAGGGCTGTTGGCAGAATAAGCAGATGGATAAATGGAAATTGCCTATAGCTTTTGTACAACCTATGGTTCAGCTGGCACATGGGCTGGCACATGTTAGAGCTTCAACAATAACGAAGTTGCTTATGCAAGTTTTGGGAGCATCCAGAAATTTCCAGTACAGCTAAGAGAGTAGTACAGTCTTGTTTGATCTGTTTACAATACAATCCTGGAAAAGGGACACGAACTCCTGCGGGAGGGTTTGCTACACCAACTGCACCTTTTGAAGTTCTACAAATGGATTATATTCAGCTTGAACACTGCAACAATTTAAAGTATGTCTTGGTGGTGGTATGTGCCTTCAGTAAATGGATAGAGGCGTACCCCACAAAGGATAATTCTGCCATTACCACAGCGAAGGTGCTTTTGAAATAATTTTTCCCTAGGTTTGGTGTTTGCAGACTTTTATGGAATGATAACGGACCTCATTTTGTTGGGGAAGTTATTAAGTATGTCCTGAAAGGATTAGGGATCAAACAGAAGTTCCATGCGGTTTTCCACCCACAATCAGCAGGGTTGGTGGAAAGGTATAATGCTACTTTGAAGCTGAAGTTAGCGAAGATACAGGCTTCCACATCCTTAACTTGGCCGGATGCATTACCATTGGTATTATTGTCTATTAGGTCAGTGGCACACTCTCGACTCGGCCCATATGAAGTGGTTTTCAGGAGGCCAATGAATATTTGGGGAGTTCCTAAACCAAAATCTGTATATGATGTACCTTGTGTCCTGATGAATGATTATTTGGCACATTTAACCGACAATTTGGTTTCTATTCATCAACAGGTTTGAGAAGCACTTCCTGACAGATCTACAGGTGAAGGCTATGAACTCCGACCTGGTGACCAGGTGATGATTAAGTCCTTTGAAAGATCAAGCAGCTTGGAACCAAGGTGGCGAGGCCCAGAACAGGTGCTCCTTGCGACAAGGACAGCAGTTCGAGTGACGAACCGAAAGAATTGGGTCCATAGAACTCACTGCAAGAGAGTGCTACCTACCTTGGTGGAACCTGCTGTGCTGACCGATCATCGAGATATTTTGACTACGGAGAAAGGCCGTGCTATATCACCTGACGAATCTGCAGAGGTCTTCCCGGACCATACGACTTCTGGAGTGTCGCGATATAATTTGAGACCGAGGAAAGAATCTGAAATTTATTTGAAAAAAAACTGGTTGAGCTACCTCCCTGGGTTAGTGAAACGGAGAGCCAATGTGGCAAGGGGGGGGGATCAGCCATGCATTAGAGTAGTGACACCCGTCTTGGCCCGTGGTGAAGAAATCAGCGCCTGCCCAGGGATAAGAGCTCCAACAATTGTTTTTAATTCATTTCTAAAAGGGTCAATTATCACTGTTGCTAAAATGAATAATAAACTGATCATTAGTACTATGGGGTTTGTTGTTGTTTTGGTGGTTACAGCAACAATCACTTGGTTTGTTGAAAAGAAGGCTCCTGCTTGTGAGTTTTTTGTTGCCACTACTCCAGTACCAGAGGATCACTATTACTTTACGCTTCCCTATCAGGAGCAGAAGCACCGTCAATCGTACTTCAATAATACTTTCATTCAGATGTTGCATCATACTCATAATGCTACAAATACTACTAACTGTTGGGTATGTGGAATGATACCTGCGCATCAAAAGAAAGGAGGAACACCTTTCATTCCTCTTCCTTTTTCACACAATGGTTCTTGTCAAGCTTGGTACACGCTTTTGTTTGCATCTGGAAAACGTACAGAGGGCGGACTTCTTTTTTGCCTTAATAAAGTATGCTACCAAGACAAAGATGGGTATCCCCAAGCCAAACGAACTAAATGGGGATGAGAAGAGTATCAACCGTACAATGTTTCAATACCATATGTCTTCACAAATATAAGAGACTCTGACAAGAAAGAACAATTTGTGATTTCTGTTACAAAAACTCAAGCAGATTTAGGTATACGTAGCATTCGGCGAATTCCAGTGGGGATAAGCGATTGTACCTTGATTTTAACCTTTGAGGGTGTAAATAATAGTAGTTTTACAGCTTCTCATAATACATATTTTGTTTGTGGTAACTATGGATATTATCAACTACCTGTTGGAAGGTCAGGTGTGTGTGTAATGATTGCAATATTTTTCACATGCTATATCTGTATTCAGTGTGGTCCAATGTTCTGCTCCATGTGTATTACTGCTTGTATGCCTACCAAAAGAAATATCACAGAAATGAAAGCACAACATATGTTAGATAAGGAAATAGCTGAAATGATGAGCATAAATATACAAGATGAATATTTAGATTATCCCAGAAAGACTAATGTCTTCAGCTAATGCTGAAAGGGTCGTCTGTTGTAGTTTAGCAGCGATTAGATTAAGCATTAGCAGAAGACATCTTGTATTTAGTAACTATTGTGAACATTTCGCGGAATCCATTTTGTATTCATGGCAGCCATTTTCTCTGCCACATGCTGCCATGTGCTCACCATGTGCTCTGTCCTACCTTTCTGTTAACTACTCTTGAAAATCTGCCTAGTGACAAGTTATATTTAGCATCTCCCACTTTTGCACATGCTCAGTAAGGTCTCCAGCTGTTAGTCCTTGAAAACTGTTAGCTCCTCCTACCTGTCGACTGTGCATTTCCACATGACCTTATATGTATAGAAGTCTTGCTTCTATAATTGTACCACCTCCTTTTAGCCCCTGCGTGGGTATAAAAGGACCATGCTCTCTCAGTTCAGTGTGCTACTTCAAACATTACCGAAGGGTGCTGTTTGAACTGTAGTACCACCTCATGAGGTTAATAAACTTTGTCTTTTATTTCAGTTTCTGTGCCAACTTCTTCCTACATGTCTGAGGACTTTGTGCAGAGAAGGGTGAACCCCTTGCACTAGTAGGCCTTGCTGAGGCTTACTTCAACATAGTCAGCTCTTGTTTGGGTTGTTTGGGTATAAAGATTGACCTATGAGAACACCTAAGAAAATGATAAGGTATGATAATGGACTCTTAAATTGGGAAACCAAAGCCATCCTTTTTACTGTAAAATATGAACCAATACTTGGTTCCTGATTTTATTGACCAAATTTCATGTTGCTTTTGATTTACCATCTTAGATGTTGGTGTCAATGTGGCTCAAATCCAGTTAGTTTTCTTACCAGAAAATAACCCAAATCCATAGTTATAAAATAGAGTTCCGTTGTGAACACAGTGTTACTAGACTGTCTATTATCAGACTTTTATTATGCTTTACAGCTTTCAGTATAGCTTTCTGTCAGAGCCTATGTAATTACCAATATACATCATATAGACAGGGGCTTTTGGTTAGACCACTTGAGCCATTAGCCTCTTTAGGTAAGCCCTATTAATCCATTGGTGGCATTCTAATTCATATTTTGGATTGGATCACAGGAACATTTCCTATTTATTGTCCTTGTCATGATTCTTAGGTACCTATTGCATACTCACATTGCACTAAGTGGATTCCTGCACTGCAACAGAAGTCCATTGTTATTCTCATTTATTCTCCCAGTACAGCATGAGATCAGCTTTGAAAGCAACATATCCGAGTCCTCTCTTCTTCCCTCAAAATCCCACCAAGTAAAAGCAGAGATTGGCTATTCACCAATTTGTGAGTGGCCCTGAAAAGAACATTTCTGATTGGAAATACATTATGTAAGTAGTAAATAAACTGCATTGTCTTGTGCACTGTCTGTTTTTTCTATTGCATGAGGTGACCACATCACCTGTCCGTAGTATCTTGCAGATGATAAACAGTAAAATGAGAAAATGCTCATAACGTTACCATGTAGTAGTCAGAAAATATATTGAATTGGGAATTAAAGTGTTTTTGACAGCAATTTGTGTATTTGTTTTATAAATATAGGCCAACATAAATTCCGTGGAAGCCTCCAGCTTTGTGGGCAGACTACTGTGTTATCTCAGCTGTTGCACTGCACACCTACACCTAGAAAACTACACCCATGACTCCACACAGCGACTCCACAAGGAGCTCATGTATCCATCCAGTCACAACCATCTGTCTATCCTCCTACCTATTGCCACTTATTTACATATGTGCTCATCTTTTTAACCTTTCACCCACAGAAATTAACACATCCACCCATCGACAGCTATGTAACCATTCATCACAGTCAAGCCCCTAGAACCATCATTCATTCACCCATCTTATCAACCAAAACCAAAGAAAAAATAGGTCCACTGATACATGTCCTATTCACACATGCATCACACCTAGAAAGGGGAAGTAAAGAGGAGAGATAAACATGTTTCATCTTGTTACGTCATGGTTGGGGTGGCATACCATTTTGGTGTAAGCCCAGATTCATTCCTTTCTGTAAATCTGGAATTGTGTGAAAATTCCATGGCTTTGTAAATCTCAGCTAAGTCTTTTGGCTGCTCTGCATCATCTTGTGCGATGCAGGGACAATTTAAAGGATAGTAAATCTGGGCCATAATGTTTTACAAAATTTAAGAGTAAGCCAACTGGTAAAGTGAAAATCAATCACTGATTTGCTTTTAAAAAACAATGAAGGTAAATAATGTGCTCTTATAGTAATGTACAGACCACAACGTTTCTGAAAGGTTAATGTGTATGTTATTAACTCACAAACAAACAAAAACAGCGATAAACTGTGTATGATGCAGTGCTCAATGTGAATTCAGTGCATATTTCCGCATATGTTCAAGGGAAGAGAGAAATATATATAATGTAATATTAAGGATGGCACAAACTGCACCAGGTCTTCTGTGATTTTTGTGTTTCTGTCAATTTATTTGCTCTCCCTGTCTCAATTCCTGTGCGATCTCTGCCCCAAGCACTCATCTTTTCACAAGGGCTGGGCATAACTCGTGTAATTCCGTGGCGTGTAAACATGTGCGATTACCCAAACATTCTTAAGAGAACAAGTGGAATTACGCAAGAAGAGTAATTCTGCATATGGGCTTCTTTTCTTACCACAAACATGCCAAGAATGTATCTTGTGCTAAGAAATAGCAATGAATGCAATAGAACATGAGTAACGAGCACAAGTAACCTCTCACTGAATGTGCACTTGGGGTGGGATTTTCCCCCAATTTACTCCCCGCATTTAGCTCTAGTTTCCGTAAAATGCACCTTTGCATCTAAAATGGACAAGAAGATTCATTTTTTGCTAAGAAAATAGCACTAAATGCAATAGAACATAAACAGCTGTTTGAGCAGTCACTCACGCTCTCTAAATGTGCTATAACAGTAGGATTTTGTTTCCACAATTTAGTCTTAACTACACAAGTGGGCGTAATTACATTATTATTGGTAATTCTGCATCAAAGAGCAATGTGGAATTACTAAAATTACTCTCATAACTTCAACATAAGTGAAATTCCATTCAGGCCTACTTTCCACTCATTTTTTCCACTGTATTCACTTTGGGATATGTGTTTTTGCTTTCCACATCATCATTTCTGGTGGTTATAAGTCAAGGCGTGTTTGGCAAAAAACAGGGGTAGCTGTAGTTGTTAAAAATGACAAGGGGACTCATTAAAATTATGGCTGTGACAGCATTCGAGTAGGTCAATTTATGGTAAGATTGTATTAGGATTTACTGGAGCAGCTGCTGCATTTACAAACAGGAGTGAGAATAGGAGAAAGTAAAGGTCCTTAGAAATCAGAGGATGAATTTATGTGTGGGTTGAAGGTGTTTATTAGGAGGTGGGGGTCTCTTTCCTCTATCCATATTCTATGAAACACTGGGGATATATTAACACCTCTCGTACTTGATGGTGATCACGTACAGCATCTATCACTCCTTAAAACTCATTCTGCAGCTTCTAGGCCTATCTAGTGCCACCACTACTTGGCCTTGTGGGTAGTGTGCCTGCATGGGTACGATGCCTCCATGTTTGGACTGGTAGGATTCAATCTGCTGCTTGATCACTGGGTTGGGGCTAGTCTCTACTATGGTGGGATGCTGCGAGAGGGGACCATTGTGTATAGTTGGGAACACTTTGGATTTTGGTAACCACAACCAGCATTTATGAAACTCAGTGGGTCAAACCCGCATTGATTTTTTTCTCCTGTTTAAGCCTCTGCTTAGCAGGAAACCAACACCAACCTTTTCTGAAAGATGCAAATGTAAATGTGTAATTGATATTTGTTTTTTAATACCAAATGTATTTATGAGCACTGTAAGGCAAGCCTCTTTTTGTGTGGTCACCTCCAACTTTCTCAATTGATGCTGCTAGTTTTTCGACTCTAAGGATGCATTGAGACCTGCTAACCAGATCTCAGTGTCAGTGCCCTGACCCTAAAATGTATATGTTACATTGGCCATACCCAATTTGCATAGGCTAACTTAAGTGTAGGTCCCTAGGATATGGTACCCAAGGAACCTAAGACATGTATGTTAGAGAGTCACACCTTGGGTATGACACAGGTAATAGAAGTCTCCCTGTCCACTTTTGCAGACTGGAAGAGCAGGTTTGAACTTCTAGCCCAACTTTGCCTTTTAAAGAGATGCAAAAACCAAACCTCTCAGCAACTTGTGTAAGTCACCCCTGTGGTAGGCCTACAGAGCCCTAAGGCAGGGTGCAGCATATGTCATGGTCAGAACATGTTTTTACATGTTCTAGCAGTAAAAACCTGAAATGTTTTTACTGTGGAAGAACTTGGTGACCCCATTGGTGAGTACAGGGTTACACATCGACCTCTCAACTATGCTAACTTCGGAACAGTGCACCCAAAGTTGATATTCCAAGATATCAAACATCTCATTACATTAAGTCTGACTTGATTATCAATGTGAAATTAATGAAACATGTTGCAGTGTGAAACCTTTTCAACATTGCCACTTTGTTGCCTTTAATCTCCTGTGCTCTTAGTGGTTGCACAAGGAGCCTGTCCACAGGATAGCTTTCTTCTGCCTTAGGAGACGTGCTGAGGACCCCCAGGAAATAAGACAATAGAAGCCTTCACTGGAGAGAGATATTACCACCCCCTGCAGAAAGCCACAAAGGCGTAGGAGAAGCTTTTTTTGAAGGGCAAAGGGGTAACACATAGGAGAGAGGCTGCTCCATTTTGTAGGTAGACATGCTGGCACTAGTGACAGGGAAAGGAAAACCAGTTGTCAAACCAGTTTTTCAGGGGCTTGTAGCCCCCTTGGAAGCCACAGCTCTGAGTTGGGCTAGGGACTCTAGACGCCGAGAGAGGGGTTCTGCTATGTTGAAAGCAGGCAAAATGGTGCATCCTAGAATAGTCAGATGCCACACTTCACAAGAAATGGTCATCAGGAGGGAGGGAACCTGGTAGCCCATTGGCTACATAACACATCCTCATAAAAATCGCACTTATAGCAGACAGAATTTCTCGACAGGACTAGAAGAAGTCCCAAAGAAGGACTGCCCTGAGGCACAGAGGAAGCAGCAAAGAGAGGCTGCACCGGCATGGACTGCACCTGTTAAAGCTAGTGGATAGCAAAGGGGAAGGAACTTTGCCTATTGTGTCCTGCTCATGGAGAAGTCATCCTCAAAGCTCAAACTGAGTTCTTGCTCACAGCATAACGCCAGAATAGCTGAAGAAGCCTGTCTGAGAAAGTTGGTAGCCTAAAACTAAAATCTTCACATCACCTCCAACCTTCACCGTGCAGCACCAGTGACGAGGACCCAATGTTAAAAGTTGCGCTGAGCCTGAGAAAGTAATTGGAGTGTAACTTGGTTGCCCCGAAGATGAGCTATCACCTAGGAAAGGATTTGGCTGTGACTGTGATACTAGGCGACTGGTATCCAATGGTGACTAGAATTCTACCAGGAGCCAGAGGTCTTGAAGGGATGTCCACCCTGTGAACAGGAATGCCTCATCCTCCCTTTGTGAATCAAGGAGTTGCTGCAGAAAGACCCTCATTGACTGCATCACATCCACATCATCCTTGAGCATCTTCACCAACCTGCATTCCTTGCATCAGGACCACTTCCATAGGGAACTGCAGCAAAGGATAAAATTGCCAAGAACAATCTAAAGGCTGCTTCACCTGCTGAGGTAACTGTTTCTGAGGACTTTGCTGCCCCCCCCCGGCTGGCTCTCTGGTGGAGTTGGTCACCCAAAATATCTCTAGCTGACTGCTATACACCTAGCTGAAAGTAACTCCACCCAAAATAACTCTAACTGACCTCTATACAACTAGACAAATGTTTTTGCTCAAAAAGTGCCTCTCTAATTTTTTTAATTTGCCAGTGCTTGTTAATGCTTGAGTAAAAATTGCATATTTACTGCACCTTGTAAAATTTATACTGTCAGAACCCTCCAGTAGATCTTTTCTGTTGTTGCATCTAAAAATTCATAAAACTAAAGTCTATTTTTATAAATTAGTGAAGGTATCTTGAGTGTCTTGTGTACTTCTTCAATTGTTTTGGTTCTGTTTCAATGCTTAACACCTATCCCTTTTTGTAAGCCTTTCTGCTTAGTGCTACAGCTACCCAGGGTTGAGTTGAAGGGTTTAACAAATAAAACCTACTGGTCCTAGAGGGACTGATGAGTGTACTACATGGTGAGGTTGAACAACCACACTCTAGAATAAACCCATCTTTCCCTGATAAGCACTATAATGTGAGAAAATTAGGCTATCAGATACTGCATGAGACATTCAGACATTTACATAAATATAACAATCACATTGACTGCTTGTTACAGCCCTCCTTCAATTGTACTGAAATTAGGAGTTGAGAGAGGCTGCAACAAAATGCATAGAACAGTGGTCTGTGCATAGAGCCAGCACTCTACAATAACAATACAATTCAGGTCCCTTTCTGATAATTAATTGCATGGATAAACTGTATTTGATGGGCATTGCATATGCTGATGGTTTAAGAAATGGCAATGATCAGGAAAGAAAACAACACACAGGACACGAGTGAAGACATTCCCCAAACATGAGCAACATAACGTCGGAAGTCTGTTTGAATGGCTCAAGTCCATTGTTTTATGTCAGACCCAATGTCACTTTTTCTTGAGAACTGTTGAAACAACAAAGCAGAGACCACTATGGCTTCCCCAAAAGGTTAGCTTTAAGAGCACTGTTAGACCTGACAGCCTTAGGGTGGTCACCCCTAACTTTTTGCATGCCTCCGTCCACTTTTTGGATACTGTTTTTGCTGGTTTTAGGACTCTGCGCACTTTACCACTGTTAACTAGTGCTAAAGTCATGTGTTCTCTCCCCTTAAACATGATCACAATGGATTATACCCAATTGGATTACTTACTTTACTTATAAATCCCTAGTAAAGTGCTATATTTGTGCCCAGGGCCTGTAGATTAAATGCTACTGGTGGGCCTGCAGCACTGATAGTGCCATCCACTTATGTAGCTCCTTAATCATGTCTTAGGCCTGTCATTGCAAGGCCTGTGTGTGCAAGTACTTTAAAAGTACTTGCCAAGCATAAAACTCCCCTTTTTCTACATAGAAGTCACCCCTAAGGTAGGCCCTAGGTAACCCTAGGTGCTGTGTAGGCAAAAGGCAGGAAATGTACCTGTGTAGTTTACATGTCCTGGTAGTGTAAAACTCCTAAATTCGTTTTTACACTATTGTGAGGCCTGCTCCTTTCATAAGCTAACATTGGGGCTGCCGTCATTTACTGTTCAAGTAGTAGCTGCTGAAATGAAAGGAGTAGGAAGGTCATATTTAGTATGGCCTGAATGGTAATACAAAATCCGGCTGACTGGTGAAGTTGGAATTAATATTACTATTTTAGAAATGCCACTTTTGGACAGTGAGCATTTCTCTGCACTTAAATCCTTCTGTGCCTTACAATCTACGTCTGGCACAAACCCCAAACACAGGATGCTCAGCCTCACTTGCTTACATCTGCATTTTGAATGGGTCTTCCTGGGCTGGGAGGATTCAGGGCCTAACAATTAGATGTCAAAGGACAGTAGCCTACCCTCACACAAAGGACTGCCACACCTCCTACTGGGACTGTGGCAGACAGGATTGAACTGAAAGGGGACTTTGTGCACTTCTAAGCCACTCTTTGAAGTATCCCCCAATTCAAAGGCTCATTTGGGTTTTTAAACAAGGCCTCTGCCCCTACCAACTGAGACACTTCCTGGAAAAGAGAACCTGAACCAGAACTTGCAACCTGCCAAGAAGAACTGCCTGGCTGCCCAAAGGACTCACCTGACTGCTTTCTGTGAAGGACTGTTGCCTTGCTGTTGCCCTGCTGCCTTGCTCATCTCTGGCTGTGCTGAGAAATGCTCTCCAAGGGCTTGGATAGAGCTTGCTTCCAGTTTCCTGAAGTCTCAGGACCAAAAAGACTTCTTCCCTACCTTAAGAACTCCTTGTGTGCTGAAAATCAACGCACAGCCTGCCAGAAATGAGGCACAGCCTGCATCGCGGTAAAACATTCACTGCATGCCGAACTGGAAGGATGCAGCCCGACTTCACAATGAGAAGATCGACGCAGCGCAAACGCATGGCCCACTAGATCGATGCACAGCCGAGCCGGACTACCGCAGCCCGACTTCCAGACAGGAATCGATGCAGCGCCTGCCGTGCAGTAGAAATTTCCATGCAATGCCCACCAGAGCGACGGAACCCCTGTGACTTCGTACTGTCAGTGCCGGATTTAAATGCTTCATCCCTGGGGCGTCCGAAAACCCCGCAACCCGAAGAGGATCTACGACCGAGCACCAGAAATCGATGCATAACTGCTCCTGAATGGAAAATAAACGACGCATTGCTATGTGCGGCCCGAGAAATCGGGGCACACCTCCCTGTTTTCCTCGCATCTCCTCCTCTGCGGTTCTCTCCAGAGATTTTGAATGGAAACCAGGTACTTTGTGCTTGCAAGAGTCATTTTAAGAGACTAATGAGACTTTGGGGGTCATTATGACCCCAGCGGTCGGTGTTATAGTGGCGGTAGTACCGCCAATAGGCTGGCGGTACATACCGCCGATATTATGACATTGGCGGTTTGGCAAACATCAAACTGCCAATGTACCACACCGACTGCTACAGCGGTAATGACCGCTGGGCTGTAGACTACAGTCTCCAGCCCGACGGCGGTCACTAGGCCACCAGCGGTAATATGACCCCGCCCACCACCATGGTTTCCGTGGCTTTTTTACCGCCACAAAAACTATGGCAGTAGGCACTATCAGAGCCAGGGAATTCCTTCCCTGGTACTGATAGGGGTCTCCCCCGCCCCCTCCCCTTCCCCAGAGTCTCCCCTACCCTCCCACTCCCCCTTCCGACAGCCCCGACATACACTCACCTACACGCACAGACATACACAAGCGTACACACACGCATACCTACATTCACCCACACATGCATACATCCGTATACACACACATCCAAACACACTGACATACGGACATGCACACACGCATTCACACATCACGACATACACTCACATTCATTGATGCACACACGCATTCCAAACGCACCACACCCGCATGCCAGCAGCAGCGTCCACCAGCAGAACATTGCCAGGCCATATCATGGATCATGATATGGTCGACGGCGGTCTACTGGCGTGGCGCTGCTGCTGGCAGCAGCGCCACCTTTCCACCGTCCGCCGCCATGACCGTAGCCGGAATTCCGCCATCCTTATGGGGGAATTCCAGCCACGGTCATATTATGGCGGACGGTAGGCAGCCACGGAAACAGTCTTGTGGCTACCGTCGCCGTGGCGGTAGGCGGCATTTAACGCCTATGTCATAATGAGGGCCTTTACATCGTTTCCACAGTGATATTCCAAAATATACTTATTGTATTTTAATCGTTTTGACCTGAATTTATCCAGATAAATATTATATATTTTTGTAAACCCTGTGTGATGTATTTTTGTGGTACTATACTGTGTTAATGCATGATGTATTGCACAAATACTTTACACATTGCCTTCTAAGTCAAGCCTGATTGCTCAGTGCCAAGCTACCAGAGGGTGGGCACAGGATAATTTGGATTATGTGTGGCTTACTCTGACTAGAGCGAGGGTCCTCGGTTGGACAGGGGGTAACCTGACTGCCAACCAAAGACCCCATTTCTAACAAGCACATTTTAGAGTGCTACCCCAGATCTACAGAAGGCAGATTAAAAGGTGTTTCAGCCTCCCAGGTGCAATGAGGTGATTATTTCAATCGGCCCCAATGGACAGAATGCCACTGGGCACTTTGGAAAATAATTAGGAGAAAAGAAGGGGTGGGGATGGCTTGCCCTGGCAACCGACCATACCCCCAAACCATAATAGCCCCAACAGTATTTGTGGACACTGATGAGCAGATGGAGAGGTATTCCTCCAACCTGCCTTTCCTGGAAGGGGCAGAAAAGCCAGTAGGTACCAAGGACTTGGTTTAGGGGGAGTGGCCTCTCCTCTAAACAAAAAACAGTGGCCCATATTTATACTTTTTTAGCACCGCATTTACGTAGTTTTTTTACTCAAAATCGGCGCAAACTCACAAAATACAATTGTATTTTGTAAGTTTGCGCCGACTTTGCGTCAAAAAATGACGCAAATCCGGCGCTAAAAAAGTATAAATACGGGCCAGTCTTTCTGCCCCTCCTGAGGTGACTGGTGTTTTTACCCCAATTTTCCTTTTAGACAGGCAGAAACCAACTGGACTCCAATGAAAACAAAAAAAACAATAAAGAAGGGCTGGGGTGGCCCGACATCCTCCTACCTTAAACTACCACAATATTCTTTTTGCACTTCATGGGTACAGATTGAGGGGGATACCCCCAGTCTACTCCCTTTCAGTAAGCAGGAAGCCCACACAAGCACAAGCACAATGTTTGTTGTAAAAAAAATAATAATAATTGGGTTGCGCTGTCCTTCGTCATCTCAAATTCCCACTCCTGAAGGCCCAAAAGTCTTTCTGTGCCCCTCAGCCCTCCCATGGCTTAGAGCATTCCAGTCCCTATTTGAACGCAAGCAAGCTGTCTATAACTGTTTACACATTCTGTGGCATAAAGAAAAGGATTTGAATTGGCACCTCTCCCCTTAAACCTTTTCATTTCAGACCTTTTGTAAAACCTGGATCTGGTAAATACACACCCCCTAAAGCTAGAGGGCAAATTAATCTAATTTCTTCCTTATGCCAACAATTTTCTACTAATAAGCAAGATGAGAAAAAGTCTCCAGTGACTGTTGGATGAACTGCACTCTTTCTCCGTAGCAAACACATTAGATGTTAACCTAAACAAAGCAAAGGTGATTGAGATATCATCTTTTTTTTAAACTTAGGCCCTGATTTAAGAAAAATGATACAGTTAAAAAAACTACAGTGGGCTAATGCCATTCCTTAGCACCATCCGTGCACCATATTAAAACAATTATGCACTATGGCGCTAAGGAAAGGTTACCATAAAAAAAAAAAATGACATTGACCATTGCGACATGCCAGAAAGAAACAATGTTACTAATGCTGTAAAAGTGGTGTTAAAATGTTTTGCGGCAGTTTTTTTTACAGTGTTAGTGCCATATTTAACAGCATTAGCGTGAAAAAAATGCACGAGCAAGGACAAAAAATAGGGAGACAAGATGGAGAATGCAGGCCAGGAGAGACCACAGAGATATCCCAATGATTCCAGTACCAGCCAGGAGGGACCAGCAAAGTCCCAGAAGAAGGAGAAGAGGAAGCAGAAGTGTTGCTTTAGTGAGGAGGAGAATGACATCTTGGTACAAGAGGTGACGGAGCACAAACAACAGCTCTTTGTCACCTCCAAATTACCAATAGGTAGGAGAGAATGGCAGGCAATAGTAGATCAAATGAACAGCGTGGCAGAGGTGAATAGGACTATCACTAATTGTAGGAAGCGCTGGAACGATTGCAAGTGCTGAACTAAGGAGAAACTGTCCAGAAACCGAAAGGCAGCACTGCAGAGGGGTTGCGGAAGTTCCGCCCCCAGGAGGACCTGGATGAGCTGGAGGAGATGGTGGCAGTGGTCATCCCAGAGGAGTTGGTCATTGGTCACTGGAATCTGAGCACAGGACAGCGCAGACTACCAGGAACTTCCACAAATGCATGGGGAACTATCTGGAATTTTACAAATGACAGAAGGGGGGAGGCACATAGGAAACACTGAATGAATGCAAAAACACAAAGGGCCAGAATAAAAAGGCCCCACCGCCACCAGAGTCTCACTTTTAGTGATGCCCTGATGGAACTATGCACTCTGACATATACACAACATCGTGTTAAGCCACTTACTATTGCTTAACACCACCTTGTAAATATGGCCCCTAAACACGCAGCACTTTGCCTGGAAGGGGATCCTTAGTGCATCCAGTGTTGCTGTAGCTGTGCCACAATAACAACCATTGCATATTCTTGTTGCCACAGATCCAGAACTACCTGTTAACCTGAGGCTGTGAATAAATCCAACACCACCCGAGGGATGGTGTCAGAATGGCGCAACAAGGAGAAATGCTTTCCTTTCTCCTCATGTCAGTCCCCTTCTTATGTGTGCTGCAATTGCTGCAGTTGCAATTGCAGCACACATAGAAGTGCCAAATCACCATAATAGTTTGTTTATGTGCAGGAAGGGACACCTTCATGCACATAAATAATCTATCCCCTCAACACAGGCACCCTTGCACTATGGTGCAAGGATGCATGAGCTGGTGCAGGGACCTTAAATCTGCGCCAGCACAGGGGGAAATGCAGGAGTGCGCCGTATTCCTGTAAATACGTCACATCCTGTATTTCAAAAGTGACACAGTGCAGTGTTGCTATTTTGGGGCACAGCACCGAGCTGTGCCACTTTTGAATAAATCAGGGCCTCAGTGTGCAACATATCCTACGCTAGTCGCACCGGGTGGCCCAACACCAACGCTCACACACTTCCATGCACCATTTGGGAGTAGGCACATAAGTGAACATATACAACATATGGGGCATATCTGTGATCATAATTTGAACTGCTGTACAAGTAGCTTTAATTTCCCCATGTAACAAGGTTGCCTGTGTTGTGGCAATGGTTGGTGTTGTGCTCAAAGGTATACCTCCATGCTTAAGAACAGCCACAAGTGGCATCAATGTTGCACTACAGGCCCGATGTCCCTAGACTGTAATGCAATAGTACCATCATACAAATAGTTGCCAATGTGGGTCCAGGCTGCCCATTCCCCTCGTGCCACATTAACAAAGTCTAAAAATGTATGCATTGATCCATATTCTACTTCCTTACACCAACATATGCCTGTGGCAGATATGCTGTATGCAAGGAAATGTCCCTTATGTAGGGAGGGACGAACTAATGGGGTGACATTCCATAAATGTTGCACTGTGTGCATCTAGTCTGCATGTTTGGGGCCCGATAAAGGCAGATGACAAAGTGACACAAGCATTGTAAGCAATGGACCTCCCTGTGCTTTGCTACTCTAGTGCCATCATTCATGGTGTAAATGCAGTAAAGAGCCAAAATAGTGACAACACTCATTAGACTACTGTGGAAATGACTTCCCTGGTGACTAGGAATGTTAAATGACGTGCTACCATAGTGTCAGTGGCTCGGGCAAGGGTGGTGTGGGATCAATGCACAAAATACCTTTAAAGGCTGCCTCATGTGTGATGCACAATGCAATGCATACTAAAGAACTACAACCTGGGGTCTGTAACATGTCACTGAGCCACCAGTAGTAGGTAAATTATGAGCCATGGCAACAGCCACTACAGTCAAAGATTGACATTTCACTATCCCATTGCAGAGGATGATGCCTTACCTCTTGCTGACCTGCACCACCTCTGGTCGCATTGAGGATACTCAGTATGCGGGGTCTCCACATAAACCACCCAACTACCAAGAGACATCACTAACCAGTCCTGCCACAGTCCTGGACCCTAAGGACCCAGACACCACCTTTCAGAGGACAGGGGTAGGAGTCCAGCGGGACCTGTCCAAGCAGGTGCAGGTGGGGATGGAGATCATGACAGGCAGCCTAGAGAGAGTGCAGAGAGGCCTCAGTCCAAATAAGGACTACTCAGCTGCCATCAGAGGCACCCACTCCCCGCTATATGGACTCCAGCAGTCCCTGGCCGACATAGCTGGTGTCATGAGGCAGAGGCTTCAACAATTGCCCTCCCAAAGTGGCAGCAGCATGATAGATAGCAGGCTGGGGGCGATACAAAATGCCCTGGAGTCCATACAGTGGGAAGTGGCTTTCCTTGGGGAAAACATGGCTGCTTACCACCGTGATGTAGTTGCAGTATTGGGAAATCAGCAGTTCCTCCTTTCTGAAGTGATGCTTTATGTGTTCCCACAAATGATAGCTGCTGGGACATTGGATTACACATCTCTATCCCCTAATGTGTGTGCGGCTCCCTCAACTTCAACAACAGCACCACCCATGGCACAGGAGGCACCACATACATCAGAGGATGAAGATGTGAAAGGAACAACATTTACACATAAAACCACCCGATAGCACCAATCTGTGCCACATAGACAGTATCTCCTTAGTTCTGTGCTTAAGATCATGCCATTGTTGTGACAGCTGGCAATGTGTCCTCTTCACCTAACCACTGTTGACCTATCTGCTATTGACTGTCATTGTCTCAAATCCTACCTATTGTCAATTTGGTCACCTCCCCACTAATGCACACTTCTCCTACCCATGTCTCATGACAAGTCCCTTACTCTTGGACTCTGAATGTACATCAAATGGCTCAGGATCGCTCATGGAATCAGTGAACTGGACATTGTATTGCTTTAGAAAACAAACTTGCACATGTAAATAAGTCACCGTAATCACATGTATCATGTATTTTTTTAATGTTTAATCAACTTATGTAAATGTCTGCATCATGTGAAGCAATGCAAATGAGAACAGAGCCAAATGGCATGTATGGCTTACTGTCAGACACAAAGGCACACACTAGGACTCAAACATGATAAATGTGACTGATAGCATTGTGGACTACAAACACCTTACTGAGCATCACAAGCAAGTATTGAACATATTTCCATACAAGTTGACATATGGCATGAATGGTTCAGATTTCAAGTGCCAGGAAATTTCCCTGACGAATGTACCAATACAACAAATATGTGAGGAACTGAAGAGAATATTCAGAACTGTGACAGGCAGCTGTCAGTTTGTCATTATACATACCCCAAATACAATGGAATTTATTTTGCAAAACGTTTCTAAAAAGATTGTGACAGATCTTAGCAATGGCGATTGATGTAGCATCATTATATGTCAAATATATTGTGTCCACACACAATCAGGGTGTCAGGAACTGCTCTGAAAACTATCTTGAATAGCTGATGTCATAGTGCTGCCAATGAGACAGGTCCTTGATCATTGGGGATACACATAGTCATACATGTAAGTCAATACTGAATGCATACCCTAAGGCATTTCCCCAACTTGGCCAGTGCAGACATGAGAACATCCAGACAGTCAATCATCACGGACACTTATTTGTCCAAAATATAACAGGATTTATTGGTACCTAAAACATAACCTTTTAAAGACCTAACACTAACCTACACTAAGCTAATTTGTACTAAGTTATCCTAACCCTGCAGCTTTCTATCCTGTTCTAAACTTAACTTATACACATAACGCCAGTCAATAAATATTGTCCCTCAGCCCCTTATGAGACAATAGAAGTGTAAGACAACATGAGTTAGACTACACAGACTAACTAATCCTATGTTCTAAACAAATATATTTTTTTGTATTGTGTTTGCATTATTTTTTTATTTTTTGTACATATACCCCTAAACATAACCCCCCAACTAACTACAAACAATGCCTAAATCCCACCCCCAAGCTACACTCACTATATCCTACAACTAACCTACACTATTCTACCTAACCTATGTCTAACCCCTAAGCCCCACTAAAACTTTGAATGATGCGCACTGGGGAAGGGAAGGTCCATGGAAGTGGTAGGTAGCCACACCTACAGCTTCTTGAGCTTTCTCTTTATGAATTTCAGCAATTTATAGCTTCTGGCATTGTCTGCCTCAGGTCTGGCCAACCTAGCCTTTAGCTCGGCCATGTCTTTTCACTTTTCTGCCTCAAAGCTTGACCCTGTGGCAGATGATGTGGCTGTCATGGTGCTGGTGCTGCAGATGATGAGGGTGCTTTACCTGAAGGAGCACCACAGACTCTGGGTGCTGAGAACACTCCTGTAGTTGAGGTGGTTTTAAGATGTTTGGCTGGTCCACCATTAGGAAAGGCCTACCACGCCTCAGACAACTTTTCTGTCCAGTATCTCCTTGCCATCTTCCTATATCCAGCTTGGCCCTGGCAAATATGCCGGAACCTTTCCACATGTTTAGTGAATTTCTGTTTTTGTGCTGGAGTCATTGTGGCACCTAAAACATGAGGAGAGCATGTCATCAGTAACTGCATTGGGTAGAGGAAGAACAAGCATGCATAGTAACAACATTTTGTGATGACACATGTTGTCAAGCAGTAAGCCAACAACAAGAGCAAGACCCAAGTCCTTACAAATCTGCCTTGTAAGCATCTACAGTATTTTTGGTACGTGTCACATGGATAATGACTATGCACACTAGACCAAGATGTGAGAGGGTATAGGGCCTCCTTCCACCACATTAGCGTCATAAGTAATATGATGCAAATAAGGCACAACAAGTCCAAATGGTCAGCAGAATCTCAACAAAGTGGTGCAATACCTGTATTGTGCCACTTTGTCACCCCTTGCCCCACATTAGGACTGTGCCGTCATGATGTATGCAATGTTTACGTTACCTCTATAGGGTGACTGGCAAAATGGCGCACTGTAATCTAAGAGATTCAGCCTCCTAATTGTTCCCCTACTTTTAATGCCAGCTCAAAGCTGGAACTAAAAGGGGGCACACCATTGGTCACAATGGGCCCCAATGTACAGTCCAGGGTTAGCATTAGATTCTCTTGCACTAACCACGAATAGTACATCATGCCTATCAAGATGCTAACCCACATTTGGTACATACCCAGTGCCATGGTGTGCTGTATTCCAAAGTATGGCATACACATGTTGGCGGTTGAGGGGGAGGCTAAGAACCGCAAGAGAAGAGGTGCTGCACTGGGTGCAGCCCCTGTTTACCAAGTTTGTGCCCCTATTTGTGCACAAACGTGATACACCTCTTAACTACCAGGTACACATTCACAATGCACATTTCGTACACATGTGATGTGATCATGCTTGCTCACAACTATCATGACGGCTAAAACCTGTTGTTTCATCTGCACACATCTTATTCACCACAATCCATGGACTTGTCCACATCCATCTGGAGAAGAGAACAATCGCAATGTTAACTCAACTGACTGTTTTCCTTCTCGACAGACCTCCTTGTACTTCTGGTGCCTCACTTCATTATTGAAGAGCAGTGAAGCAACAGGGGTGCAAGTGTCTCCTTGCAAAAGGTTCTTGGAGAGCTATACCCAGGTACATATATTGTACCATGCCCTGACTAAATTTGTGCAACGTGTGGCACACAGTGCTGGAACGGTTGTTGCGAAAACATGTTTGCTTTATCCATGCATTGCAGAGAGCCAGCACCTCTGACACATATTGTGACTGACAACAGTGTGTTTGTGGCCATACAAAACATTTCCTGAGACTCACTAAGCCATGGCAGCACACGTTGACACCTGTGCAACATTCTATAAATTCCACATCCTCAGCATACCATTAGATATGATGTTGATACGCAAGGATAGATGATGGTGTTGAAATTAACACAGATGCCATTTGTACATTGCTTAATACACATGAAACCCTCTCAGACATAACACTGTATGTACATATGTGACATACAAGGTAACACTAGTTGCATTGGGGTCTTCAAAAGTGGAAACCTCTTCTATGGTGTAGTTTGGAGGTTCGCCTGCAAGACATGACTTGATTTGTGAACAAAGATTATCATGGACATCTGTTACACATTACACTTTTTTAGCTGCATGACCTAGTCAACTTAGTGTTTGAAATGACCCATTGCCATCTACAACATGTCAGTCACCGAGACATAGGTAGCACCCAAAAACATATATAGCAATGTGACTCACCCATACATGCATGTCTCTGATTCATACGTCACACTTACTGGGGGACAGGACACTGTTAATTGTGCAAAGCTTAGGGGCAGATGTAAGGAAAGTGTTGCTGCACTAGTGTTCCTTATCACCCTCCTATTGCCACTGTGTATGTGCCATATCTTAGATGCATACATGGTGGCAATAGGGGGGGTGCTAAGGGGTGCAAGGAAAGTGGTGCTGCGCTGGGTGCAGCAACACTTTCCTTACATCTGCCCCTTGATGTCCTCACCTTTCTCATGAAATGCTATTTTTTCCTTATGCCCTACTATCATGCACATGCAAAGGAGGATGTAGCAATGTTACAGTTATACTTACCAACAGGTCCGCCAACCTGAAGCACCAGGTGATCCAGGATATTGCCTTCCCTGGCAATGAGGTTTGTCCACTGGTGCTTGATCTGGTGGTCTGTGTGATCCACCTAGAAGATGCTGCACAGCTGGAATAGGACCTTTCCCCAGCGCATCTTCCTGCCCTCGGTAGGGTAGCCCATGATCACACAGCCACCAATTCTCAACTTGTTGGGGAGATAGAGCCACACTAACCAAATGAACTCCCAGTTTATCTGGACTCATGCGCTGGGCCCTTTCCTTGTCAGACGTCCTGCTGTCTCCCTCCTCAGCAACCAATGACTCAAACAATTATAAAATAAGCCAGCCAAACCCATAATACTCCAACAAACTACACCACCCCAAGACGAACACTACTCATACAATGACAAAGCAATCACACTATACAATATACGCATATACAACAAAAAGTACTGAGCAAAACAGGACACAGCACAAAATTCTCTCCAACCACCACTCCTCAACTAGCACCTGTTCCACACAACCTCTCTCAACCACAGACAGAATAGACTTTAAAGTAAAAATGAAAGTAAATTTACTTTACCATGTGGGCAGCAAGGAAGTCCTGTTATATCACTACCTGGGCGTATGCATCATGTTTCCTGTTATGCATCTTTTTTTTTTACTTATGACAGCCATGCAGGAATTTTTTCCATGAAGGCTGACAAGGTCTGTCGACTTGCAATTGACACACAGAGGCCAGGCATCATTTTGGGAATTTGCGATGTTTGTAGGACAATGGTATGCATGAAAATCTTTGACGCATTCTGGGCATGCGTGGATTTTTGAGGTAAGGCTGAGATAGGAAGACAGTTCTGATGCACATGGTGCCAGGCGTCATTTCAGTTATGTGCACTGTATGGAGATGTACCATATGTGTCAACATTTTTGACGCATAACACTTGTGCATGGATTTAGGTGAAAAGGCTGACAGTGCATCCACATTCACAGTCCTTGTTACAGGGGCTATGCATCTATGTATTTTGTATGGTATGGCTACATGTGTGTGCATGTGCATTTGATTGTGTACTGGTAACATAGGAATGTTTTACCATATGTATGTATGTGTGCGTGATGCATGTGAGAAATGATAGTTTGTGCCTGTGTATGAAAACTCTTAGCTACATACATGTTTACACATGTGTACTGATTGTACATATGGGATGCTACTAGTGTTGTTGGTCTACCACACTGTCATGTTAGAATTCCAACTGTACATTACTATACCGAACATACGATGGCAAGGCCCATGTGCAAAATAATGTTCTGGAATATTATACCCTTAACAAATCTTTCGCAAAGGATGCTTTTGACTAAGGCCGGCATAAGATTCTGTCAGCCATGAAATGTGAGTGCACATATGTGCACACTCAGGTGTGCTGTAAGGAGCAAAGTTAGTGATGCATAGCAACACATGTAACATATGGTTCCCCATGCACGCAAAATTTTGGAGATGGTGTGCTGATTTGTTTGTAGCCATATATGTGACATGCTTTTTGTGTGATAATATGTGTATCATGTCTGATAAGTGCTTCATGATACAGTGATGTGTTTAGGAATTGGAGACATACCAAATCTCGAATACAGCTATCTTACATGTAGGCCACTGTTCCAATGTTTCACAATGGGGGACATTTGTACTGCTCATGATCAGTTGTAAGTAATCATGTGCCACGTACACATTTAATGATGTTAATTGTACACATTTGTCCATCCGCAAATTGACAGCCACAAGCCTGGTCCACTTAGCTGGGACATGCGCGGACGCATTTAGGTATGTTGTGTTAACAACATAAATTTTCTAAGTTCAGTTACTTGAACATATATGTAATTGGCAGATTGATGAAATTGAAAACAATCTGTACGGCACCCTAGTCATCAATTTGCAATTTGAATGGCCATACAGGGCCATTGTTGCATGTATGAACACTGGTTGACTGTGGCCACCTCAGCTCAGTTCAATGTGTGCAATCAGCAGATCCCTGACTGTGTCAGGGATCAATCTAGCCTACTCAGGAATTTAAGGGTGTGTTGATTGGTGATCTCACATCCTCTGCGATGAACAGTCCCCTGCAGACATACACCTGCACATTTATAATTCCATGGCCAAGTATGTGTAGTTGCCTTTGAGGGTCTTGATGTCAGGCTTGGCCTATCATATACTGGGGAATGCCAGCTTGTTTGTGTAGGACATGTCCCATCAGTTCCCATTGTTTCACATGATTTGCCAAGAATTGGAATGGTGATTCCTTGGATGCTTGGTTAGGTCATGGATATTTTTTTTTATTGTGTCTTGTCTGTAGACCCAAGGTACAGATACTGTCCCCACTGGGCTTCCCTTATTTGTGGATGACCGCTGTGGAAGCCTGGCACTAGTCTAAGGGGAGTACTCACTCCTTCTGGCTCTTCTAAAACATCTGCTTGAGATGTGAGGCAAGGTAAGTGGCTGTCAACTTATATGGTTTAATTGTTACCCCGTTGGACCCTGATGCTTTGACGGGCTTCACATCCCTGATGCCTCTTACAATTTCATCCAGGGAAAGTGTGTCTTCTTAGGCTTCCCTATCCTCTGTAGTGATGCTTGGGCGGGGCATGTCACCCAGGAGTTTGCCGCTTTGTCTTTTGTGGCGAAATACCTTGCATAAGGAATTTTCCCACAGTAGTGGCTAGACATTTGGGCTATGGCTTGTCCACTATTAGCAAGTTCCCCTGACTCCTTCTCGATCCCAGGTACCCATCTATCCGCTGCCTCATACCTGTCCAGCCAGGCCAATATTTTTCCTGTTGTGTCCCCCATTACATTGATGTTGTGCTGTGTTGTCCTATGGTACATATGTGCAGCCTCCTGGGCCACGTCTCAGCATTGATCTTGCTTCAGGGGTAGGATGTGGGCTCCGTCTGATCCCTCCTCATCAGGTGTGCTGACCTCAAGGGACAAAAACTCACATTCAAGAGCCTTCAATCTGTTTCTTTTTAGTTGGTTCCCTTGCAGCATCATGGTGAAACTCACCCCCTTGACTACTGTCTCATAAGGCACCCACAATGTGAGTGGAGACTCAACTGATGTGCTGTTTCCCTGAAAATGATGAACTTTGCGGCCAACATCCATTCTTGGCTTTTTGGTCTTTAAGGTACCAAGGCCTCAATATGACACAGGTAGTATTTGTCCTCTCAGCCTCACCCTACACCAGCCACAGGGGAGAATAGTCAGAAATACTATGGTTAAGTTAGTGGCCTCACTGACTTTTAACAGCTGGTGAGTCGGCATAAGAAAGTGGTAAATTCAGGAAAGACTATCATACACCCCTAAGTAAAAGGATGAAGTGCCGGTTTGCTGGGTTAAGGGTACACCATACACATGCCAGTCAGCTGGGCAGTGAGAAAGTCTACTATTGGTCGTCTGACTGAGTCTAGGTGCCTGGAGGACGCCGGTGTATGCTATCACTCTGTATTGTGTTGAGGTCCCCTCACATGATCACCTCCCCATTTGGAAGACTGTGTAGCAGAGTGGTCAAGGCTGGTAGTACAGGGTTGTGAAGTTATGTTGTAATATTTACTGAAGGTATGTGTTAGAAATGGGGTCTTTGGTTGGTAGTCATGTTACCCCCTGTCCAAGCAAGGACCCTCACTATAGTCAGGGTAAGACACACACAATCCAAACTATCCTGTGCCCACCCTCTGGTAGCTTGGTACTGCTTGGCACTGATCAGTCAGGCTTAACTTAGAAGGCAATGTGTAAAGTATTTGTGCAATAAATCATACAATACCACCCTATAGCACCACAAAAATACACCACACAGTATTTAGAAAAATATATGATATTTATCTGGATAAATGCAGGTCAAAAAGATCAAAGATGCAATAAGTAAATGTAGAAATATCACTGAAAAGTGATATAAAGGGGGGCATTCTGACCCTGGCGGTCAAATCCGCCAGGGCCAATGACCGCGGGAGCACCGCCAACAGGCTGGCGGTGCTCCCATGGGCATTCTGACCGCAGCGGTACAGCCGCGGTCAGAAACGGAAAACCGGCGGTGTACCGCCGGTTTCCCGCTGCCCTGGGGAATCCTCCATGGCGGCGCAGCTTGCTGCGCCGCCATGGGAATTCCGACCCCCATACCGCCATCCTGTTCCTGGCGGTTTTGGCCGCCGGGAACAGAATGGCGGTATGGGGTGTTGTGGGGCCCCCGTAACAAGGCCCCACAAAGATTTTCAGTGTCTGCCATGCAGACACTGAAAATCGCGATGGGTGCAACTGCACCCGTCGCACCCCATCCACTCCGCCGGCTCCATTCGGAGCCGGAATCCTCATGGAAGGGTGTTTCCCGCTGGGCTGGCGGGCGGCCTTCTGGCGGTCGCCCGCCAGCCCAGCGGCAAACCCAGAATACCCGCGCCGGTCTTTTGACCGCGCAGCGGTATTATGGCGGTCCCAGCCAGGCCGGCGGCTTCCGCCGCCGGCCGGGGTCAGAATGACCCCCAAAGTGTCTTAAGTCTTTTAAAAGCAAACAAAGGGCCTGATTCCAACTTTGGAGGACGGTGTTAAACCGTCCCAAAAGTGGCGGATATACCACCTACCGTATTACGAGTCCATTATATCCTATGGAACTCGTAATACGGTAGGTGGTATATCCGCCACTTTTGGGACGGTTTAACACCGTCCTCCAAAGTTGGAATCAGGCCCAAAGTCTCTTTCAAGCACAAAGTACCTGGTTCCTGTGAAAAATCTCCGCAAAGAACCGCAGAGGAGGAGATGCGTGGAAACAAAGGGGTGTGCGTCAATTTCTCAGGCCGCACACAGCGATGCGTCATTTAGTTTTCATGCAGGGATGGCTGTGCGTCGATTTCTGGTGCTCAGTTGTGGATCCTCTTCGGGTTGTGGGGTTTTCAGACACCCAGGGGACGGTGCGTGGATTTCCTGCGCTGGCAGGACAAAGTCACAGGAGCTGTGTCGATCCGGTGGGTGTTGCGTTGACTTCTCTACCGCACTACAGGTGCTGCGTCAATTCCCCTCTGGAAGTTGGGCTGTGCTATGCGTCGATCCAGTGGGCCGTGCGTCCACTTTCCGGTCGCTATGCTGGCGCTGCATCGATTTTCTTGTTGCGAAGTCGGGCTGCGTCGTTCCAGTTCGGCGTGTGGAAATTTTCACCACGGTGCAGGCTGTGCATCATTTCTGGCAGGCTGAGCGTCAAATTTCACTGCACAAGGATTCCTTCTTGAAGAGATGAAGTCTTTTTGATCCTGAGACTTCAGGGAACAGAAGGCATGCTCTGTTCAAGCCTCTGGAGAGGACTTCTTCACCTCAGCCAGAGAGCAGCAAGGCAGCAGGGCAACAGCCATGCAGCAGTCCTTCCAGAAAGCAGTCAGGTGAGTCCGTTGGGCAGCCAGGCAGTTCCTCTTGGCAGGATGCAGGTTCTGGTTACAAGTTTCTTCTCCAGGAAGTTTCTGAGTAG
This sequence comes from Pleurodeles waltl, assembly GCF_031143425.1. Taxonomy (NCBI): domain Eukaryota; kingdom Metazoa; phylum Chordata; class Amphibia; order Caudata; family Salamandridae; genus Pleurodeles; species Pleurodeles waltl. Next base: position 1,047,418,522 of record NC_090439.1, on the reverse strand, counting down.
GAAGGGGCAGAGGCCCTGTTTATATACCAAAATGTGCCTTTGAAGTGAGGGAATCTTCAAAGAGTGGCTTAGAAGTACACCAGGTCCCCTTTCAGTTCAATCCTGTCTGCCAGGGTCCCAGTAGGGGGTGTGGCAGTCCTTTGTGTGAGAGCAGGCCTTCGACCCTCCCAGCTAAGGAAGACCCATTTAAAATGCAGATGTATGCAAGTGAGGCTGAGTATCCTGTGTTTGAGGTATGTCTGAGTGAATGCACAAGGAGCTGTCAACTAAACCCTGCCAGACGTGGATTGTAAGACACAAAAAGATTTAAGTGCAGAGAAATGCTCACTTTCTAACAGTGGCATTTCTAAAATAATAATGTTAAATCCAACTTCACCAGTCAGCAGGACTTTATATCACCATTCTGGCCATACTAAATATGACCTTCCTACTCCTTTCAGATCAGCAGCTACCACTCAAACAATGTATGAGGGCAGCCCCAATGTTAGCCTATGAAGGAAGCAGGCCTCACAGCAGTGTAAAAACGAACTTAGGAGTTTTACACTACCAGGACATGTAAACTACATAGGTACCTGTTTTGACTTTTGCCTACACAGCACCCTGCTCTATGGGTTACCTAGGGCATACATTAGGGGTGTCTTATATGTAGAAAAAGGGGTGTTTTAGGCTTGGCAAGTACTTTTAAATGCCAAGTCGAATTGCCAGTGAAACTGCACACACAGGCCTTGCAATGGCAGGCCTGAGACAAGGTTAAGGGGCTACTTAAGTGGGTGGCACAATCAGTGCTGCAGGCCCACTAGTAGCATTTAATCTCCAGACCCTGGGCACATATAGGTGGTCATTCCGACCTAGGCGGGTGGCGGTTGCCGCCCGCCCGTCGGAATCCGCCTGAATACCGCCCCGCGGTCAATTGACCGCGAGGGGTATTCTGACTTTCCCGCTGGGCCGGCGGGCGATCTGATTCAGATCGCCCGCCGGCCCAGCGGGAAAGCGCCTTCCACAAGGAAGCCGGCTCGGAATCGAGCCGGCGGAGTGGAAGGCGTGCGACGGGTGCAGCAGCACCCGTCGCGCTTTTCAGTGTCTGCATCGCAGACACTGAAAAGCCTAGTTGGGCCCTGTTAGGGGGCCCCGCGACCCCCCCTACCGCCATCCTGTTCATGGCGGCTTTCCCGCCATGAACAGGATGGCGGTAGGGGGGGTCAGAATCCCCTCGGCGGCGCAGCGAGCTGCGCCGCCTTGGAGGATTCTAAGGGTCAGTGGAAAACCGGCGGGAGACCGCCGGTTTTCCCGTTCTGACCGCGGCCAAAGCGCCGCGGTCAGAATGACCAAGGGAGCACCGCCGGCCTGTCGGCGGTGCTCCCGCCCCCGTTGGCCCTGGCGGTAGGGAACCGCCAGGGTCAGAATGAGGGCCATAGTGCACTCTATTAGGCACTTATAATTAAATTAAATAGTCCAATTGGGTATGATCCAATGTTACCATGTTTAAAGGGAGAGGGCATATGCACTTTAGCACTGGTTAGCAGTGGTAAAGTGCGCAGAGTCTAAAAACCAGCAAAAACAGTGTCCACAAAAGTGGAGTGAGCCAGGCAAAAATTTAGGAGTGACCACCCTAACGCTGTCAGGTCTAACAGTATGTTTAAGATGCACCCCCTCCCAGGTCCCAGAGAGCACCACATCGGGACCCAGCGGATCCGTCCATGTTTGCAGGGGCAGCATTCTCCTTACACATTCGCAGCCTTATTATTTCCCCAATGGTGAAGGGCATTATACCTATGGCCTAGGAGGTGAGTCTCTTGTAGGAGAACCGTCTCAGGGGAATCTGGTTTGATATACTGGGGCACCACTCCCCGTTTGACTTTGTCAGGTAGGCCATTAGCATTCCAGGATACTGTGCTTAGCATTGAAGTACTAACTTTGGACATCCCACTGTATGGTTAAAGGACCACACATGGGGGTGACGGCCCTACGCTGTTTGGGGTTCAGACTGTGAGAGCGTATATCATGTGCATTAGCCATGTTGACTAGCCGTATGTATCTTGCTTGAATATTAACTACAACAACTATCCAATTGACCCTGTGCAATCATAACTCCCTGCTACACTGTGCTGCATATTTCAAACTGCCCACCTCCCCAACTGCACATAGCACCTGTTGCTCCAAACAAACATACTGCTAACTGGTACCTGTAACTACCGCCTTCTGGTCCCTACCCAGCCCCTTATTGAAATGTAATTACCAAGTTGGTGTCTCATATCATCTGTCTCAATCTTGCTGCCAATCACGATTTAAGGACTATCGCAGCCTGCTCCCACCCCACCCACAATACACTTTGGGTGCATATTCAGTGCCACATTTATGATCCCACAAGCCCCTCTTGTCTCCTCATTGGTCCCAGCTCCTTTTTGGGGGATCTGGACTATGCCCCAGGCTAGGCGTTATGGGGCATATTTATACTCCGTTTGCGCCAAATTTGCGTCGTTTTTTTCGACGCAAATTCGGCGCAAAACTAACGCCATATTTATACTTTGGCGTTAGACGCGTCTAGCGCCAAAGTATGAGTAAAGAGCGTCATTTTTTTGCGTGAACGCCTTCCTTGCGTTAATGAGATGCAAGGTAGGCGTTCCCGTCCAAAAAAATGACTGCGTCGTATTTATACTCCCGGGCAAAAATCACGCCCGGGAGTGGGCGGGGCAAAAAACCCCGCATTTGCGCCTCTTTTTAACGCCTGGGTCAGGGCAGGCGTTAAGGCACCTGTGGGCTCAAAATGAGCCCACAGCTGCCCTCCCATGCCCCCAGGGACCCCCCCTGCCACCCTTGCCCACCCCAGGAGGACACCCAAGGATGGAGGGACCCACCCCAGGGACATTCAGGTAAGTTCAGGTATGTATACATGTTTTTTTTTTATATATTTTTTTTGGCATAGGGGAGCCTGATTTGTGCCCCCCTACATGCCTCAATGCCCAATGACCATGCCCAGGGGACATAAGTCCCCTGGGCATGGCCATTGGGCAAGGGGGCATGACTCCTGTCTTTACTAAGACAGGAGTCATGTAAATGGCATCTGGGCGTCGTTAAAAATGGCGCAAATCGGGTGGAGGCGATTTTTTTGCGTCAACCTGACTTGAACCATTTTTAAGACGCCCTAACGCCATTTTTCCCTACGCCGGCGCTGCCTGGTGTACGTGGTTTTTTACAACGCACACCAGGCAGCGCCGGTCTGCTAGCGCCGGCTAACGCCATTCAATAAATACGGCGCCCGCATGGTGCTTCAGAATGGCGTTAGCCGGCGCAAAATTTTTTGACGCTAAACTGCGTTAGCGCAGTTTAGCGTCAAAAAGTATAAATACGGGCCTATATGTTTTGACTCGCACCTCCACTTCAAGTGTTTCACTATACTCCTTTGCCATGCCGCCACCCTGGCACCTCCAAGGGTGGTTGCAGTATCTTGACCATTCTCCCAGCTGACATTCAATGCAGCTAATCATGTCCAGCTTCTGGGCTTGCTAAAAAGTGAGCTTTGCATGCTGCCACTAATAAAAGCTGTGCAGAAAAAAAACATTGTTTACTTCTGATCACGTTCCCTCAGAGGCTTCGTCACCTAGAGGACACTGCAATGCAACCTCTGGACCCAAAAACAGAAACTGTGGATGAAGGTAACCCAAGCTTTACCTATATTATGGACGGGCACGGCGAACTGCTTGGTGACTCATGTCCCAGTATCGGACGTTTATGAGTCTTGCTATGATGGGCCATGGGTGTGCTCCAGGCTTTCATGGTGCACCTGGGATGTGGTGGGCTCCCTCCACCTGAAAGATTTTTGGAAGTCCTCGTGTTTGCAGCTGTTTCAGGATGAGATCGTCCACAAACAGGTCAATCGCTAGAACCTTGGTATTTTGAGGTACCACTAGCATCCAAAGATCATTTCAGCAGGACCACCCCTCCAAGTCTTCCAACTTCTCTCACTACTGTTCTACTGTGGCTTCACATAGTTTTTCATACATGGCCACATGCTCACATTGCTTTCCACAACCTATGTAACATTCCTAATGAGTGTATTTTGGTACTGTGGTGACTCATGTCAGCTATGAGTAGAGGGAATGACACAATCAAGCTTTCTATGTCATTCTTCACACATACAATTTGGCAAGGGTCTGTGACTTGTTAGTACATTGCTCGACTTACATGCACATTCTGAGTTGATTGGGTGGAATACATCTAGACATTTGTGTGTATTGGTCCCTGTATGCCACTCTCTTGCTAATACATGTGAGTGGCACTGAGAAATTTGTTCTCAATACTTACCTGCGATGTTGTCATTCAGACTTAGCTAGGTTACCTAGCAGACACAAATCTGCTATCATAGGTACTTGCTAGCCTTTTCCTACCTAGCCCATGCATCTGTACAGTAGTCTTCACGTATATTTCCTAGATTGATAAAGGCATATGTCAAGCCAGCACACTTGTGTGATATGTGTATGACAGTGTAAATTGCATTACCAAGAGACAATGCCTACATTCCACCTACACATCCATGTGGTAGTGAATTATTTAGGAGATGTTTGGGGTATATTAAAGTAAAGAGGCGCAGAAGCCAGTGCAGGGCCACTTTCCTTTCCACCCTTAGCATCCCTCTACCACAGCCATGCGTGTGCCATGTTTTACAGACTCCACACCATGGGTCAGGGTAGGGGGCAATAGCATCTGAGGAATTTGATGCAATTGATGTACTGTTCAGGCTCTCAGCTAAGGCTTAGGCCCTTACCATAAACAGTACTCAGGGTCCCATTGGTACCAACGGTGTGCCCCCTTTAAACAGCTGCTCTAAGAAGGTATCAAAAGTAGCAGCAACATATGGCACAGTTGATTTTGTTCCACTGCAGCATTTTGGTCGCATGCATTTTGTGGCACACGGTGTTACAAAGTGGCACAATGCTTGACTTGCACCACTATGAGTTTCTGCTGCTTAGATATTTGCATTGTTGGGCCACATTAGCGTAAGATGTTCGCCGCTAATGCTGCACAAGGATTCTCTAGGATCTCCTAAATCAGGGCCTGCGTCCCAAAGTTGTTTACAACTGTTGCGGTGTAGTCATGGTCTCTAAGATATGTGCAAGTTACAATTGGTACGTGATGGTGTAAAACAGTACGCCATGTACATTCTGAGTTTCCGTGATTTTATTTGATTATTTACATGGTGATTTTGCAGTTCAGTTCTGTATGAAAAAGTTTTGCGCTAATAGTTCTCTTCTGCATACTCCAGTAGCAGTATTTTGTTGTTCCTCCTCCTCCAGTGGTACACCATTGTTGTCATCTTCCTCGTTGGGGACATCTACTTGGTCATCCCAGGGGACATGTGTGCGTAGACAAATGTTGTGGAAAATGGTAGATACAAGGATGAATTTGCAGACAATGGGTTGTGCATATAACTGTCCTCCTCTTGCAAGATAGAGGCACCTGAACCTTGATTTGAGGAAGCCAAATGTCTGCTCCACAACATTTCTTGTCCTTGTATGGGCTTCACTGTAGGCCCGCTGTGCATCCGTTGTAGGATTTACAAAAGGTGTCATGACCCATGGCTGGATGCCATAACCTTGGTCAGGTGCAAAGGAATGTGAGAACTTGTATCAGTCATGCACATTTAGTCAGTTGCTAGGTGCCATGGCCCATATTTATTTTGAGTGAGTGCTGTGTCAGACTAACATATGGTATTGTGTGTGCCCCTGTTTAGATGTATGGTTGCATTGGTCTGTGGTGGCGCACTTCCGATCATGGGTTATGGCTTAGGTACATGGTGATTGTAATTGGAATTTTTGTATGACAGTTCACCTATGCCAAATGTGTACAGTGTTCTCTATATTTGAGCCAGGGGACCAAATTTACAAGGCCCTGGAACCTCCTTGCACCAATGAGCCTCGTTTTTGTAGACACTACTCTGGGCCAACTAGGCAAATATTCACAGTGACATGTTTAGAAAGTGCCACTACCCATGCTGTGGAACACTTAGGCCCTCATAACAACCCTGGCGGTCGGTGGTAAAGTGGCAGTACTACCACCAATAGGCTGGTGGTAATTACGCCAAATTATGGGCATGGTGGTGAGAACTCAGATAGACAGCCACTTTACCACACCGACCGCCAGGGTAAAAAAAACAGCCACCACAGCGGTAGCTGCCTACAGCCAGGCAGAAGCCAATGTCCTGCCCACCGTATTAAGACCCTGCAATCCGCCACCTTTTCCGGGGCAGTACCAATGACATCAAAACACTGGCGAAAATACTGCACAGAAGTTAAAGGACTTACCATTGGAGACACAGGGAACAACCACGTCGCCATGGAGCCCGAGCTGCATGTCTTCCCAATGCTCTTCTGCGTGCTGCCCTACCACGAACACCTACTACGACGAAGACGACGACGGTGAGTATAGCCGCCTAGCACAGAATGGAGGGAGGGAGGAAAACGAGAGTGACACACACACCCAACACCATACACACAATCAGCTGCAGTAATAAAACATATATACCCCGTACCTCGGATGAAAAATGCAAGGACAACATGAATTTACCAAAGTGAGTGTAATAAGATCAACACAGTAGAAATAAGAAATATGCAATGTACCTGGTATATACAAATGTACAGTTCAATGGATACTGCCCAGTCCTCAGTGTGTGTAGGCCACAGGCCAAAGTCCAAGGCCCCACTTGGCACCTGCGCCAACATGGAGAGAACACTGCAGGGGCATCAGTTGGAAAATAGGCAGGCACCTCAGGGGGATGGGGAGCGGGGGGCACCTCAGCCGGCAGATGGAACAAGACCACTGGTTCTGGGCAACATGCCATATGCTTGGTCCTAGGGAGTGCAAGGCCACAGTCCCTCAAGTGGGTGACTTGCCCACATGCTCTGGAGGGGGCAACATGCCCTGTGCTTGGTCATGGAGTGTGCAAGGCCACAGTCTCTCAACTGTGTGACTTGCCCATATGCTCTGGAGGGGGCAACATGCCCTGTGCTTGGTCCTGGTCAGTGCAAGGCCACAGTCTCTCAAATGGGTGACTTGCCCACATGCTCTGGAGGGGGCAACATGCCCTGTGCTTGATCCTGGGGAGCATGGGGTTGGTAGGTGTCTTACCCACTGGTTCTGGAGGGGGCATCGTGCCCTGTGCATGATCCTGGGGAGGCTGGGGTTGGTGGGTGTCTTACCCACTGGTTCTGGAGGGGGCATTGTGCCCTGTGCTCTTGATCTTGGGGAGGCTGAGGTTGGTGGGTGTCTTACCCACTGGTTCTGGAGGAGGCATTGTGCCCTGTGCTCTTGATCCTGGGGAGGCTGGGGTTGGTGGGTGCCTTACCCACTGGTTCTGGAGGGGGCGTGGTGCACTCTGCTAGTGGGTGTCTTACCCACTGGTTTTGGCGGGGGCATGGTGCCCTCTGCTCCTGATCCTGGGGAGGCTGGGGTTGGTGGGTGTCTTAACCACTGGTTCTGGAGGGGGCATCGTGCCCTCTGCTCTTGATCCTGGGGAAACTGGGGTTGGTGGGTGTCTTACCCACTGGTTCTGGAGGGGGCATTGTGCCCTGTGCACTTGATCCTGGGGAGGCTGGGGTTGGTGGTGTCTTACCCACTGGTTCTGGACGGGGCATCGTGCCCTGTGCTCTTGATCCTGGGGAGTGCAAGGTCACAGTCTCTCAGGTGGCTGTCATACCCACTGGACTAGCAGGGGCCAGGCCGCACAGCAGCCCATGGAGGCAGGACTACATACCGTCTGCCAGCAGTGACAGCTGCTCAGTGGTGGTGGTGGTACTGCTGCAGCTGCTTGTGGGGGAAACTCCTGCCCATCCCCTGCGGCCTCGGACGGCTGCCCACTGGTGGTGGTGGTGGTGCTGCTGCTGATGAGGGGAAGCTCCTGCCCATCCCCTGCAGCCTCGGATGCTACCTACTGGTGGTGGTGTTGCTGCGGCTGCTGCTGCTGGTGGGGGTGAGCTCCTGCTCATCCCTTGCAGCCTCGGACGGCTGCACAACCATGTTTGGTGGTGGGAGATCCATCTGAGTCCCTGCCCCTGGCTCCTTGCCCTTCCTGACTGCAGCTGGTGCTGGCTCCTTGCTCTTCCTGGCAGCAGCTGGTGCTGGCTCCTTGCCCTTCCTGGCAGCAGCTGGGGCTGGCTCCTTGCCCTTCCAGGCAGCAGCTTGGGCAGGCACCCTTTCCTTGAGGCTGCATGGTGCAGGCTCCTTCACCCTCTGCGCAAGTGCCCTGGATTATTTCCCACCACGGGTGGGTGTGGAGAGTACTGGGCCTGTGGAATGGGTGGCTGAGGTGCTTGCCTGGATTTATGCCACCCTGGCCAGAGGTGAAGGACGAGGGAAGGGTAGGGAAGAGGTCAATGGTGGAGAGGAAAAGCTACTTAGGGACATTGGGGAGGGAAGAGGGAGTAGGTTTGGGAGTGGGAGAAGAGGGAGTGGTTGTAGGAGGTGTCTGTCTGCTGAGTTTGGGTGTAGGTGCATGGGCTGGATGCTGTTGTGAGGTGGATGGCTGTCGGGTGTCTGAGTGCTTGGGTTTGTGTACTTTAGGAGGGGGACAGACACAGTGGGAGGGGACACATGACTGTTGTGGAGGTGTCTGCCAGTGAGGTGTGTGTTCTGCTAGGTGTGGTGGTGATGCTGGTAGTCAATGAGGATGTAGTACATGCAGGTGTGAGTGTAGACGCAACCAGGATGGAGGTTGAGGAGGAGGAGGAGGGGGAGACAGTGGAAATTGTGGATGTTGGTATGTCTGCATGTGGATGGTGTTTGTGTGAGTGCCTGTGCGATGAATGTGTGGTGCTTGTGTTTGCCAGTGCCTCTCTTGTATGTTGTGTTGTGTGCATGCTCGTCTGCCTGTGTGCTTGGTAGATAGGTTGGGGTTGAGGGGAATGGGATTGGGAAGAGGAAGCTGGAGGGGGTAGGCTGGAAACAGGGACAATGGCTGCCCTCAGAGAGGAGGCCAGAGACTGGCTCTATCTCTGTTGGACCCCCAAGCCAGTGTGAATGCCCTCCAGAAATGCATTAGTTTGTTGCATTTGGGCTGCCAGCCCCTGGATGGCATTCACAATGGTTGACTGCCCAACAGAGATGGATCTCAGGAGGTCAATAGCCTCCTCACTCAGTGCAGCAGGGCTCACTGGGGCAGGGCCTGAAGTGCCTGGGGCGAAAGAGATACCCACCCTCCTGGGTAAGTGGGCATGGACAACTTGATGAGGGGCTGCTGGGAGGGCATTGCTGGTACTGTGGGTGGCAGTTGTACCTGTAGCTGGGGTGGTCACAGAGGTGTCCGCCACCACCAGGGAGCTTCCATCGGAGGAGGTATCTGTGTCTGAACTGTCCCCTCCAGTCTCAGTCATGGTGCTTCCCTCACCCTCTGTCCCACTGATGCCCTCACCATCAGTGGACTCTGCCTCCTGTGTCCTGTGGGATGCAGCTCCCTCCGTCACCGGTGCCTCTGCTCTTCCGCCAGATGATGCTAATGCACATAAGGACAGAGTGACAAAACAAAAAGGGGGGAGACAAAGGATACACTTGGTCAATGGCTGCACCAACACCACCGTTTGCGTACACACCACTCTCACACACAGGGAACAGCCCTACGCACTATGCATTGCACTACCAGTTATTTTGCTAGCCACCAAGGCATGGGAAGGGGCAAACACCACCAAATGCAGCACACCTGGGACCCATGCAGCCCTGACCAGTTGTGGATGCCTACCCTTGCCAACAGGAGACCTACTCTGCAATGTCAGGCCTGGGCTAGGGGCACCCACTGACACACATTCCCCACCTGGATACCACCCTACCATGCATAAGTTGTAATGATGGGCACTGTACTCACTCCCTTGTGGCTGCTGTGATGCCCTCAAGCGCCCATCCAGCTCAGGATAGGCCACCGCCAGTATGCAGGCCATCAGGGGGGTCGGGGTTCAACAGGCACCCCTTCCTCGTTGGGAGGCCATCCCCAGCTGGGCCTCTGCCGTCTTCCGTTCCTAGCGTCTCAGGTCCTCCCACCGTTTCTGACAGTAGGTGTTCCGCCTGCCGTAGACCCCCAGGGTCCGCACGTCCTTTGCAATGGTACTCCATATACCTTTCTTTTGATGGGTGCTGGCCTGCAGAGGTAATACACACAGGAAAATACTATCAGTCAGACAGTCCTGCCTGTTACACTTATGGCCCACCATATCCCTTCACATCACCATTTGCACACACATGGCCTGGCACACAACCTGTATGCCACCCAGAGGACATCCACCCACCCTCTTTACATGAGGCCTTCACACACACCGCTCCATGCATTCATGCCACATGCATCGTGCTCACAGTGTGCTCACCTGTTGGTCTGGAGGCCCATACAGCAGTCCGTACTGGAGTAGGACCCCATCCACCAACTCCGCTGAGGTGAAGGCAGGAGCCTTTCCCCAGTCACACGGGCCATAGTTGGGTCCAGACACAGGTCACTGCAGCACATGCAGTGTAGGTCCTCTCCTGTTGAAGGTCAGGTAGCAAGTGAGGAATCAGATAGAAAATGGCGGTCACGTCCGTGGAGGTGCATACCGTCACTGCCGGCGTAGATCACTATTGGCCACTGTACCCCATAGGGTCCAATGTTAACCAATAAGGAGTTGCATGGCAATTCCCGACCGCCTCCCGTAACGGCGCACAACATCAGCGGAATTACCTCATTTCCACCTGTCCCTCCACACAGGACAGGCGGACGCCATTTCGGGGGGGGGAGCAGGCCCTGGATAATAACTGCATCACAGTTAAAATTGGGAAATATAGGACAAATCCCACTTATCCAATACAAATTAACATCATGCATTGTACTGTTGTGGATCCAATGTTCAGTTTGTGACTGACTCTTCACACCTTTGTCCCTTAGATTGCTACCACTGCGGATGAATAGGAGATGGTGACATACCCCCGTGTACAGACCTCTTGTGGACTTGGCAACACTGGAGGACAGGCACATCATCCTCACCTATAGACTTGACAGGGCCACAACCACTGTGCTGTGTGCCCAATTAAAGCCTGACCTGATATCTGCTATCCGTCACCCCACTGGGATCCCCTCTTGTGCAAGTTCCATCAGTGCTCCATTTCCTGGCAACTGGTTCTTTCCAAGTGACAGTGGACTTGACAGCAGGAATATCACAGCCAATGTTCTCAATAGTGCTGACCAGAGTGTTGTCTGACCTGATTAAACACATGTGCAGCTACATTGTTTTTCCCCAGGTGGTGGAATTGGCCACAGTGAAGGATGACTTCTATGAAATGGGACATATCCCCAACATAATTGGGGCGATGGATGGAACTCATATTGCAATTGTGCCCCAAGTCACAATGAACAGGTGTACCAAAATCGTAAGAGTTTTCACTCCATGAATGTACACATGGTGTGCTTAGCGGACCAGTACATCTCCCATGTCAGTGCTAAGTATTCTGGGTCGGTGCATGATGCCTTCATCCTGAGGAATAGCAGAATCCCAAATGTGATGGCCCAACTACAGAGGCACAGGGTGTGGCTAATATGTGAGCCCTGGTTCCCACCCAGTAGGTGTTAGTGTATGGGTATGGTGTGGGCCATATGGAATAGTGTGTGGCTAAATGTTGTCCCTCGATATTTGCAGATGACTCTGGTTACCCCAACCTATCATGGCTACTGACCACTGTGAGGAATGCCAGGACAAGGGCAGAAGAAAATGACAATGAAGCACATGGGAGAACAAGAAGGATAATCAAAAGAATCTTAGGTTCAGGTGCCTCTATCTAACAGGTGGATCCCTGTGCTACTCACCCAAGAAGGTCTGCCAGATAACCGTGGCATGCTGCATGTTGCACAACCTTGCCTTGGGATGCCATGTGCCTTTTCCACAGGAGAAGGAGGCTGGAGATGGCTGCGTGGCAGCAGTGGACCCTGTGGACAGTGAGGATGAGGAGGATGAGGACGAGGACAACAGAACAGCAGTGATACGACAATACTTCCAATGACACACAGGTATGATAGTGTTACTTCACATTTCATAGTCAATCATTTGTATATCTTTGGCACTGGCATGCTGTTATTTCCCACTTCTATGCCCACTTACTGTACCCTTTGGCTATTCATTTTACAGATGTTGGTGCCCCACTATCGCTCCTGGTGTGATCACTGCAGCCAAATACAGATCTTTCCTATGCGCACAATTACTGTACAGTTGAACTGCAATGTTTGAACCTAGTTAAGGGAATCAATACTTAAAAAATGTAACATACTCAATACTTGTTTTTTTCCAAGGGTGTTTATTGAAGTGCTAAGAAGAAGAGGGGCAAGTGCAAGGGGATGAGGTAATGATGGAGGAAAGTCCAGGGTATTGTTCCAGTCTATTTCTAGCACAGGTGCATTGTCCATGCGGACATAGAGAGGGAAGCAATGGCAGTTCAAGGTGGACAGGGTGACTGAGTGGGACACAAGGGTGGCAATCAGGAGAGTCTCATTTCCAGCCGGGGTCTTGGCAATAGTCTCTGACTTCCGACTGGATCGCAAGGAATGTTTGCGGGGTGGTAAGGGTAAGGGTGCTGGTGGCCTGTGAGTCCTGTGGCGGGGCCTCCTGTCCACTAGCGGCAGGCAGTTCAGATGTCTGGCTAGTGGCAGGGGCCCGCTGTCGTCAGACTGCCTCCCTCATATTGGTGGCCATGTCTGCCAGCACCCCTGCAATGGAGACTAGGGTGGTGTTGATGGCCTGCAAGTCCTCCCTGATCCCCTTGTACTGTCCCTCCTGCAGCCGCCTGTTCTCCTGCACATTGTCCAGGATCTGGCCCATTGTGTCCTAGGAATGTTGGTAGGCTCCCAGGATCTCTGTGAGTTCCTCCTGGAGAGTCGGTTCCCTGGGGATGTCCTCCCCCTGGCGCACAGCACTCCTCCCAGTTTCCCTGTTGTCCTGTGCCTCTGTACCCTGAACCGTGTGCCCACTGCCACTGACCCCAGGTCCCTGATTGTCTTGGGTATGAGGTGTGCCCTGGGGTCCCTGTAGAGATGGACACACTGCTGATTGATGTGTCCTGGGGACAGAGGTGTGAGTACGCTGGGTGGGTGCTGTGGTGGTGTTTCCAGATGGGGGAGGCTCTGTGGTGGTGTGTGACTGTGCCTGAGTAACCGACTGTCCAGAGGTCCCTGATGGGCCAGGTTGGTCATCCAGATCCAGGCGACCAGAGTTGCTGTCATCACTTTGGGCCTCTTCAGTTGGGGGACTGGATAGTGGTGGCACCTCTTCTCCAGTGACATTGGCTGGGATACCTGTGGGGATGAAAATTAAGTGTTAGTGTTTCTGTGTGTGGCATATTGGCATTGGTGGGTTGCCCTCTTTGGTTGGATTTGCCCTGGCAGCTTTCACTTGTGTAAGTTGGTATATGGTGGGCTAGCTGATGCTCTCTATTGTGCATGCTTTGGTGATAGGTGTGGTGTCCATGCAGGGCTGTGAATGATGTCCATGCATTGGTTGTGCATGCAGGGCTGGGCATTGGAATGAGTAGGATGTGATGGTGGGGTGTGTGGGAAGTGGTGGAGTGATGGGAGTGAGGGTGGGGGTATGTGATGGCATGTAGGTAGGGGGGGAGTAGTAGTATATAGTTGACTTACCAGAGTCCAGTTCTCCTCCTACTCTGGCAAGGCCCTCAGGATGCATGATTGCCAAGACTTGCTCCTCCCATGTTGTTAGTTGTGGGGAAGGAGGTGGGGGTCCACCGTCAGTCCTCTGTACAGGGAGCTGGTGTCTTGCTGCTATGGAACGTACCTTCCCTTGTAGGTCATTCCACCTCTTCCTGATGTCATCCCTAGTTCTTGGGTGCTGTCCCACGGCGTTGAACCTGTCCACGATTCTCCGCCATAGCTCCATCTTCCTAGCTATAGATATCTGCTGCACCTGTGCTCCAAATAGCTGAGGCTCTACTCTGATGATTTCCTCCACCATGACCCTTAGCTCCTCCTCTGAGAACCGGGGGTGTCTTTGTGGTGCCATTGTTGTTGTGTAAGGTGTGTAGGTGTGGGTGTGTAGGGTAATGTGTTGCGGTGTGTGACGTGGGGTGCGTGAGTGGTGTATAGGTATGTGGCTCTGGTTGTGCGAGTGCTCTTGCTATCTCTCTCTGGTGGCAATTATTTGTAGTCGTAAAGGGTTGTGGGTGTGTGTTTCATAGTGGTGTGGGTTTGTGGGTGTGGTGGGTGGTGTGTATGGGTGTCAGGCGTGTGTTATTTAAATTGACCAATGTAGTGTTGTTTTGTATGTGTGTGTGTGTTTTGAGCGCAGCGGTATGTACTGCCAATGGTTTACTGCAGTTGAATGTCCACCATTGCGATTCGTGGTTCATAATGTGATGGGTGTTGTTCTGTTGGCATCACGGTGTGGGTTTTGATACCGCCAGTTTATCACTGACCTTTGGTGTGGCGGACTTGTGTCTGTGGCTGAATAGTGACGGATGGGTGTGTGTGTGTCATAATATGGTGAACGGATATCCACCGCAGAGGTAGTATGTTGGCGGCAGTCAGCATGACAGTAAGTGTGATTTACCGCCAATGTCATTTTGAGGGTCTTAGTGCACCTTAACAGAACATTATGCCTTTGCAAAAAATCATGTATGCACGGGGTGTGTTACCCCATTGGGCATAAGCTTAAATGGTGCAGACGTATAGAAAAGGTTCCGATTAATGTATTTTATCTGGTACTTTTGACGCCTGCGCAAATCAAGCATAAAAATAGGGCACACCATTGCTTTACATGTGGGCCTATGTACTGTGCAGGACTTGCACTGTACATTTGGCTTTTATCCGACACTGTCCATCGATGGCATCCATTATGTAGACACTATCGCACCTACTATGCACAATGGTGTGCCATATATTGACTACGGCACACACATGTTGGATGTAGGGGGGTGACAAGGTGCCCAAGTGAGGTAGCACTGCTTTAGATGCTGTCAACTTTTCTGACATGTGGCCCTTAGTGCATTCACTTTAGACCTGCAGAAGAGTGATGCAGTAGACATGAGTTCCTATTTTGGGGGTCATTCAGACCCCGGCGGGCGGCGGGACCCGCCCGCCTGGAGGGAACCGCCATATGGCCGCTCCGCGGTCAAAAGACCGCGGAGGCCATTCTGGCTTTCCCGCTGGGCTGGCGGGCGACCGCCAGAAGGCCGCCCGCCAGCCCAGCGGGAAACCCCTTCCCACGAGGAAGCCGGCTCCGAATGGAGCCGGCGGAGTGGGAAGGTGCGACGGGTGCAGTTGCACCCGTCGCGAATTCCAGTGTCTGCTGAGCAGACACTGGAATTCAAAGTGGGGCCCTCTTACGGGGGCCCCTGCAGTGCCCATGCCATTGGCATGGGCACTGCAGGGGCCCCCAGGGGCCCCACAACACCCCTCACCGCCATCCTGTTCCTGGCGGTCGGAACCGCCAGGAACAGGATGGCGGTGAGGGGGTCGGAATCCCCCATGGCGGCGCAGCAAGCTGCGCCGCCATGGGGGATTCCCAGGGCAGTGGAAAACCGGCGGGAGACCGCCGGTTTTCCTGGTCTGACCGCGGCCAAACCGCCACGGTCAGAATGCCCTGCGGGGCACCGCCAGCCTGTTGGCGGTGCTCCCGCATCCCCGGCCCGGTCGGAATGACCCCCTTTGTGTCTTGTACGCCATGTAACAGGTGTGGGGCCCTGTGTGTTGCATGTGAATCCTACCCATTTGCCGTAGAAATACCTCCCTTGCACAAAGTGTTGTTATTGGGAATTGCTGGCTGGCATACGTATGTGCATGAGGTTCATATGCCCAGTGTGGGACAGTTATATGTAATGTATTGTGCTATATGCATGATTTATCAGACAGCTGTGGGACAGGACAGGGCATGCTGTGCTTTTCAGCAGTGTTCTGCATCAGGAGTCCAGCCCTGCTTAGTTCCATGTAGCCTCATTGATGTGCATTTCTGGCCTCTCCCTGGCACAGTACATCTCGCACAGTCCATTGTTGGTACCCTTGTATCCCGGTATGGAGATGTGGGATTTACTGGTCTGTTTGTTGGTGTGCTGTGAGGTGTTCATTCCTGCACATGATCTTCCATTGACGGTGATGTTGTTTTTCAATGTGTACTGCACTATGCACCACACAAGGGAAGGCTGTACACAATGAGTATGCCTGCCATATTTTGGTGATATGTAGATAGTGATGGGACCACTCGGGTTACAATAGATATCAGTGCTGCCTGAGACTTCTACAGCATAGTAAAAGTGGGGCAGTGCCAATATGTGTGTTGTTTGACATTTGAATGCCAAATGCAAATCACATAGCATAGTGATTCCTTGGTAAGTGTTTTATGTGTGTAGGATCTGTGTTGTGTTGTGAATCTGTGGACACATGTATTTGTTTGAGTCCAGCTTTTGTATTCATAGGGGACATTGCTCCACCTGTCCATCCAGTGATGTGTCAATCAGGTCATGCCAGGGACTTGTAGATATGGGTGTCTGTGAGGGTGATGTGCATTGCATGCAGTGTAGTGTGGCCTGAGGATTATGGCCCTCATTCTGACCTTGGCGGTCGGCGGAGAGGCGGCGGTCGGACCGCGAACAGACCAGCGGTATTAAAAATGGCATTCTGACCGCGGCGGTCCCCGCCGAGACCGACCGCCACTTCCCCACTCCGACAGCCACGGCGGTCATGACCGACGGGCTGGAGTCTGCGCACTCCGGTCTGGCGGTCGACCCAAGACCGCCAACGCTATCATGACCCTGCTTACCGCCGCGGTTTCTTGTGTTCGGGAACCGCCATGCGAACCATGGCGGTAGGCACTATCGGGGCCAGGGAATTCCTTCCCTGGCACTGATAGGGGTCTCCCCCACCCCCCACTGCCCCCCCGAGTCCACCCCCCACACCCTCCACCCCCCTGCCACCCCCCAGAGGTGGTACGAACCCTCTCCCCACCCCCACCCCGACATGCACATACATGCACCCCGACATGCACACACCCCCAACATGCACATATACACACCCCCTACACACACACATACACAACGGGGACACATACCCGCACACATACATGCCGACATGCGCACCCGCCGAACTACACACATTGCCCATAGGCACAGCAGCACTCCCCGCCCGCATGCACGCACTCACACACCCCCTCTACACACTCACACGCACACCCCCATGCACGCACACATCACACAACACCCCCCCACCCCCTCCCCTCACGGACGATCAACTTACCTTGTGCGTTGGTCCTCCGGGAGGCGACGGGAGCCATAGGGACGTGACCGCCAACATAAGACCGCCAACAGAAGACCGCCACACAGAAATGTGGGTCGTAATTCTGGGGGCGGTGTTCTGCTGGCGTGGCGGTGGAGGTTGACCAGTCTCCACTTTCCCGCCGACCGCCAGTGTGGCTGCTGGCGGTATTCCGGCGGAACGCTCCCAGCGGTCGGAATACGCGCAGCGGCATACCGCCGCGGTCGGCGGTCTTTACCACGGCGGTAACTCGGCGGTCTTGCGAAAAGACCGCCAAGGTCAGAATGAGGGCCTATGTGTTGTGGTCTATGCATCTGTGTTTTCCTGTCTATGTATGTTTGATATTGTGTCTGCATTGTTTGTACTACAAGTGTGTTGTGTTGTGTGGGTTATGATTTGTATGTTATCTTATCTACAAGTAGGCCATTACTATATTGTCCATCCTGGAATTGTTGGATTATAGTGGAGTGCCTGAAGACGTAAGCATCATGGAGACTTCCGGGAAATTTAGCAAGGATGTTTGCGATAATTCCACGGTGGTCCATGATGGCCTGCACATTGATGGAGTGGGTATGTTTGCTGATCCTGTAGAGGTGTTCGGTTGCTGCAGGAGGGACACGTTGGACATGGGTGCAGTCCATAGCACCCAGCACATGCAGGAAGTCAGCAATCTGGTAGAAACCTTGCTTGGTCTACTGCAGAAGTTCCTGCGTGTTGGGGAAGCAGATGTTTTGGGTGTGAGTCTGATGATGGGGTCTAGAACCTTTGTAAGGAAGACAGAGAGTGATGGTTGTGAGATCCCACCCACTTGTGCAGCAGTAGTCTGGAATGAACCTGATGCCAGCAATTGAAGGACAGCCAGGAGTTTGGTCATAGGTGGAATTGCTGTGTGACTCTACAATCTTGCTGTGATGTCTGGCACTATGTGTTGGAGCAGGCGTACAATGGACTCCCACCTCAGATGGTAGAGTCTGATCACCTCTTTTTACCTGTGAGCCAGGATGCTTGCATGCTGGTGAAAAATCCTCCCCCGTCTTCTACGCTGCATTTGTGGCTGTTGTGGTGGTGTTGGCGGTTGCTGCAGTGGTGCTGGTAGCACTTGGAGCCATTGCTGTTGCCTTCTACGGGTGCCATGCTTCCATGGTATCCTGTTGCTTTCCAATGCTCCTTGTGTGTGTTTCCCTTATGTAATAGTGTGTGGGTCTAATTTTTAATGCCTGGTCTGAACAGGCGTTAAAATTTTAATGGTAATTGGAGTTAGCGTAAATTTTTTGAGCCGGTCCTTTCCATGCGTCGTTTTTCCATCTGTATGTAAATTTGCAGCTAGCGGGCCAGCGTCATTTTTAGGAGGGAACCCCTACCGTGCATATCACTGTCTTTAAACGACTCAAGGTCAGTTAGAGTAAAAAAAATTGACTCTAAGTCCTCTAGCATCAAAATCTAAATATGCTGTTAAGTTAGCGCTGCTTTTGCATAAAAAAATGGCGCAAACACAGCACTAGGTTTTCCTAAATCTGGGCCTCAGATCTTAAGTGGTAAAACCATTTCAAATTAAAACAAGTAAAAATATCAGGGGGTCATTAGACACAACAGGGTTTCCGTTACTCAGCAGAATCTTCAAATAAAGTTAAAAGCGGGTGCTCTAACCTCCACCTTTCTTAACGTTGTCAGGATCATTGAAGGGCCCAACATTTGGCCCCATACAAAAGATCCTATGTGAAAAATTGATTCCCACTTTACCTTATGGGAGTGAAATAATGAGGGAGAGCGACTGATTTACTAGATTGGTTAGCAGCAACAACATAATGAACAACCTTCTGCCTCCAAAAACTTTCTTCCCAAGACCAAGAGCACTTGGAGTTCGACCTAATAAAACAGATTCTGGCTTGGCAATGCTCCTTCCTCCAGGTATGCCACTGGTTCAAAGCCACACAGCCTGGCATACTCAACCACATAATCTGGCAACAGATTAGTACAACTATCCAAGCTGTGCCATACAGCTACAACTTAGAAAAGTCCTTGCAGACATTACAAACATCCGACAAGTGGGCAGGTCCTCTTTCAGATAACGAGTTCAAGAAGATTTTAGACAAGTGAATTGGAAGGTTATCAATACTGGGGGATCAAAATGCCTCAGTGAAATAAATCCACTCATGACAAATCATCGATAGCTACAGCTCGTCCAGACTGCAAAGTTATTGGAGTTCTTGCTAGTCTCACTATTTAAATAGCAAATTCACGCGGTAGGGTTTTAGTGTCCCGCCAACATTGGACAGTTTACCCTGGGGATTAAACCAGCAGATGGCACCATGTGCAGATTGTGTGGTAAAACGGAAGAAACATTAATCCACATAATACGTATCTGTCCGGAACGTATAAATGAAAGCAGACACCATCCAAGGAAACCACTCAACCAGCTGGAGGTTCACACCTGTAGACATGAAGTCATCGAATATATGAATTCCTCAGACCTTAACCTTAATATTTCTTGACATTGTTTGGAAAATGAACTGAGAGTTCACGCCTTGCTATAGATGTTGGAATATTATCAATCCTGAGGACCGTGACTTCACAGTGGAGCCTCTTTGACCCTAAAATCATGGACAGCTCTTTCATCCATGTCTTTGTGGAGCCTCGCAACAAGGGGGTCATTGAATGTGACCCTAAAGCCTCAATGTCCTTGTAATGTGAGTGTGACCATAAACCCTCAACGTCCTTGTAGAGTCAAGCAATAGTCAACCAGCCAATGTCCCTAGGACCGACGCGCACTGTTAAAGAACAGCTAAGTGTACTTTAATCATGTTTAAATAAAGTAATTGGGACACCAGTGCATTTTAAACAAACTCTTTAAGCTTATCTTAATTTTAACAGGAGGATGCCCGATTGCATAACACTAAATGCGGCTTCAATACATTTTCTGTAATGTAATCTACTCCATCACTGACCACTTCTGCTTCGGCAGAGACTCAAAAAAATTAAAACATCAATCTTTGTACGTCATCTGTATCGTCAACCGTCGTAACAAGGGGGTACATTGAGTGCTGCAAATATTTTTTGTTTTTGTAGATAATTTTAATGAACAATATATGCTAAATAAATAAAATATGAATTTCAAATATATGTTGCAGCTTGAGAGACAGCTTGTTTTGAGCAACATTCACTATGTATCCATGTAACAAGAAGGGTAAATCGACCACTGGGTTCAAAAGGTAGATATAAAAACAATGTCACCTGTTTCCGTTTTTTTACTATTGGTTTACACGTTATTTAGAATTCAAACATAGTTTTTTTTTTGGGAAAACATGGGTAAACTGCACAAATGACACCTTGCTGAATTCCACATTTTGTCTACTTTGCAGAAAGGGTTCACCTATGGATTTCACACCGGTTTCCCCCAAAAACCTCAAGTAGGTAGAAACCACAACAAAAGAAAGAAAGGGCTACTGCTTAATAAAGTGGTAAACATGATTGTTTTACAACTCTGCTGGTTCCTGAAAGCTGGAGACATGGTGATATTAGCACAGCAAATCTTTTGTTCATGCCATTTCTAGGGAAAAAACATATTTTCTTGTACAGCACTTTTTCCTGTTTTTCCCAACAACTACTATATTTGTCTTGATATCTTCTAGGTGAATCGACAAACCCTGGAAATTCTTAGAGGCAGAATTATTAAAAATTAATGGTGACTTGCTTCCCTGTGCTGCGCCATACTTAACATTGCACAACGAATTCCTGGCTTTTTTCTGCACTGGCGTGCAATGTGCTTCCTTGTACCATCACAGGAACCCTTGCACCATGGTGCAAGGAGGGTGCCTACGTTGCAAGCAGGATGTTTTTTGTTCAGGAAAGGCATATTATCAAGCCACTCAGGGCCATGCAAGTTAGCCTTGATAAATCAAACTTAAGGGTTGTGTCACTTTTGCGCCCAGTTGCATTGTGCAAAAGTGATGCAACCCTTTTATAAATATACCCCAGAGTGTCAAAACATATGAGCAAAAAGGACACACATTTGTTCAGGATACAATTTGTGGAGAACAGTTTATCAACGCGTAAGCACGAAGTGACCCAGTCATAAAAAAGGGGTAATCACTGGGAGAGGTTTGGGGGGGGGAATTGCCAGCAGTTTAGCGGTTAACACATACAAAGAATGTACTCAAGACATTAGTGGTGATCTTGGGTCTTTGTAAGCCATAGCTGGAGATCATGCAACCTCAGTTACTAGCAATAGAACAGCAATGGTATCCCCATGAGCTGGGGAGAAATCACTTTGGTGTTCAGGTCCGACTCAGTAAATGCCATTCAGATAATTTATTCAGGGTAAGAAATAGAAGCTTGAGGTGCAGCAGATTGTTATGCAATAATGGGTTCTCAGCACGCTCTGACCCATACAGATTCACTGAAAGGCTATTCATTTACATAGAGCTCTTGACGTTCTTCCAAAGGAGCCTACTGCATGTAACACACACAGGGGCATATTTATACTCTGTTTGTGCCGGATTTGCATCATTTTTTTTTAACGCAATTCTGGCGGAAATGCAATTCTATATTTATATTTTGGCGCTAGACAAGTCTAGCACCAAAGTATTGCAGTTAAAGTCATTTAAAGTAATTTTTTGCCTGCAGAAAACCACCTTGCCTCAATGAGATGCAAGGTAGGCGTTCCCGGGCAAAAAATGACTCTAAAGCCCTAGCGCCTTATTTATCCTCCTGTGCAAAAATCACGCACAGGGGGCAGGAGGGGTCAAATAATGGTGCAAAGCAAGCTTTAACGCCTTGGTCAGGGCAGGCATTAGGGGACCTGTGGGCCTATTTCCATGGTGGAACACCATGGAATAAGCCCACAGGTGCCCTCCCCAGGACCCTGGGACACCCCCACCCACATCAGAGGGACAGCGGAGGATGGGGGACCCCGTCCCAGGTACGTATAGGTAAGTACAGGTAAGTATTTTATTTAAAAGCCATTTGGGGCCCTGAAATGGCCCCCCTACATGGCACTGGGTGCAATGGCCATGCCCAGGGGACCCTGGTCCCCTGTGCTGGCCACCTGGGTGGTGGGCATGACTTTTCTAGGACAGGAGTCATGTGGTATGGATGGTTTAGCGTCAGAAAATTACGCTAGGCAGGTTAGAGTCATTTTGTTTTACTCTAACCTGCCTAACATAATTTTTGGGTGTGAAACCCCCTTGTTCCATACCGCCAACCCCACTCGTCTAACGTCATTTTTTTTACGCTAGCCTACCCTTTGCACCGGCTTGCACTATTCCATAAATATGGTGCCCGGCTGGTGCTCAGAAATGGTGCAAGCCAGTACTAAACTTTTTGGTGCAAAACTGCGATAGTGCAGTTTTGCCCAAAAAAGTATAAATCAGTGCCCCAGTGCGCCTAAGGACTCCAACATTGCTACACCAGACATGGCTCACGAACACCCAGAAAGGGATTGAGTGCTCACTGAGGAGCTTGGGGAAGTGTTGAGCGGTGTAATAGTGCTATACAGATTGTTGACACAGTTTGTAATACACAAGCAGGACATATGGGTCACAGGACAGTCCAAACACCTGCCCATTCACAGCCACTGCCATTAATAACAGACTGTGAATGCAATCAAAAGATTTGCCATTTCAATAGAAATTACATTTTGTTTAGGAAAGCAAGAATTAAGTACCCGTTGGAGGCAGTGTACCCTCATTTGACACTGCAAAATAAATACTGGATCATGAACCTATGCCTTCTCATTAGAATAGTGCCAAACCCAGAATAAATATGATGTTGTTCTCAAAGGAATCCGTTAATTGTATTGGTGCTTGTTTACCTCGAGAGGGCATTGGTAAATCAATTAAATTAATTAGAAAACAGCACAAGTTGCACAATTAGCAGTCTGGAAGGGACTGCTTTAGTTAACTTCTTTGTTTAAAAACAATTGAAGACGAATGGTGGCAGATAATATAACACACACAAACTTCACGGTGACCAGTGCAATGGGTTGAAGTGCATGATAAGCAATACACAGCAAATAAAGAAAAACACCTCATTCTTTCAGTGATTTGTAGATAGGTATATATAAGACTATCTGTCAATGACAATATAATTATAACCAGGGTGCCAATTATGGAGAATACTTTTCTTGATCCCATTGCTTAGTGGAGTAAATGTGACGCAAATCAAATGTGAGTCATCTGTAGTTCTCCTTTTGAGATTAAGGAGGTCAGTGTGTGGACAAAGCCATACTCAATTATCTTAATGGTGTTAGCGCGTCTAACCTTAATAAGTAAACTTACAAGGGGACACAAATAGGTCAATGAACTTTTTGGCTCGCAATTAAGATGATCCCACCATAATTCCAGTACATGCAGATCAATAATCAACAACCAATACACAATGTCAATAATCAACAATAATCAATAACATTAATATTCAATAGAGTCAGTCATTGTCACACACCATGACCTTTCAGTCATGAGTAATCACACCTTTTAGTAAAAGTTAGAATATTGATTTCCATATCTTAAAAATGCCAAGGTCATGTAAATTAATCTCAAAATCAAATGAAACACATACAGAAACAATACTGGCTGTCCAAAGTGGTGGAAGAAACGTAATCTAATTAAAACTTGAACTACAACACATTCTAAGATTACAGTGCAAATTAATAACAAGAACAATTCCGCAATGAGATCACATTAAAATTGATTCAGCGAAGAAACTCATCAAGCATTATTCCCTATTTGCAGATTTTCATTAGTGAGGACCCTTAACTAACATCAGATTAGCAACAGCATGTTGGGCTTCATGCAAAACAATTTAGTAACATGAATTTGGAAAATCATCTAACGATGGCTCTATCAAAACAGTGTGGTTGGTACCTAGAAAGAAAAAGAAAATATGCATGATAACCAACATTCTAATTCATAATACCTATCCTCAGTATGGATCAGCAAACCGGAGTCAGTCTTCGTCCTCGGGACGTTAGTCGATCAGCAAGGCATCAGGATTCAGCATCAAAGTTCAGAAAACCAAAGTCTTTAAGCAATAAAGTTAAGCATGTCTCTTGTCAAGACACAGATGAAAACATATTGACCTTTTGGCCAGCAAGAAAATGGGCAATGGGCCTGTCTTTCCTCAGTGCAGTCTCGTTAAATTAAGACTACTAAAACTATGCCTCAAATCCCTATTGGTCAAGGGATTGCATTTTCACACTTTGTCCAATAAAACTAAACCTTCAAATCTATGAATTCTACCGTTACTCTGATCACATGTTGTTGATTGGTTGTCCTGCAATGTCCTCATCATCCGGCTCATCAAGTAACAATATTGTTGCAGCTTCTACTCCAGTCAGTGTCTCTATTGTTCTCCTCCTGAGAAAGTCAGTCTCACGCACATTACATACAAAATATTACATTTAACAAGATCAGCATCTTCTAGCAGTCGGTTCTCATGAAAAAACTTCTCAGCTATGAGCACATTTAAACAATACAATGGAAAATCACAGCTTAACTCTCTAGGACAGCCATTCATTAAACGGTAAGAAATACAGCTTGACATGAGGCCTGGAAAGTAGGCCAAGACCTTCGTTAAGTTAAGGTCTATAATTAATAAAGCTAATAGATAATGCTTAACCTTTAATTTGACAAATTACTACATCAGTCAAACATATATTCAACATTTCACAGTATTAGACTAATAATAAGTATACTTTGTGAACATTGACGGCCACTTATCGTAATCACATTTTCAAATGTGTGCATTCAATTTCTACGTTATTATATTTTCTACACAAATCCATTAGTCATAATACATGAACACTCCTTAATAATTTTTATGAAAACACCTGTGCTAGAAATAGGTCCACTTGGATAACCTCTTGGTATCAATTGCCAGTAAAAGGGATGTTCGGATTCATTGAAGTAATTGTTCTTTAATTTCCAGTTTTGTTGAAGGTGTGGACACTGTTGTTGGAAAGTGTATTATTGGTAAGAGCAGGTAAGTACCTACACTTAGCAATAGGCCACCAACCTCCTCTTAGGTCCAGTTAGGTCTCAATAAATTAAACCCAACTCAACCCTTGGTAGCTTGGCAACAAGTGACAAGGCTTAATTTAGGAGACAAGTGTGTAAAGCATTTGAAAATCACAAAAAAGCAAATAAGTAAAACAGAAAACAATAAAAATCCAACACCAATTTATAAAATAGATTATCATTTTATCATTAAAATGACACCAAAATGATGTAATTGGATAAGGGGAACCGGAGATATGAATTTTTAAAGAATTAATGTTTTACAGCGCATAGAAGCAACTTGCGCTTAAAGGGTTTGAAAAAAAAGGTCACACTGGACAGGGACAAAGTCCAGAGCTCAGGCCACCCATGAGATAACACTGTGACAATTACTTTCAGAAGTGTTTCTTGATTTAGTAAAGTGGTCCACAGCACCAGCCAAGAGTTCAGAGGCTCTGGTTTGCCTCTTGGAGTCTGGGACTAAAACTCCCACAATGCACCTCTTCAATTTATGAAGTTGCTCCAAACTTCTGGATCTTCTTCCAGAGGTCCTTTTTGGCCCTTGAAGTGTCCACAAATTGAACCAAGGTTCCAGAAGCGATGAGTTGCTCCTTGAGAGTTGGGACTACAATTCCCAGAATGCACCTGGTCAGAATCCTCACATAGCTACTGGACGCTGGTCAGCTGGGCTCTGCTTGCGGGACTTGATGCAGGGGATTCTGGGCAGCTCCTTTGTACCTGTAGCAAATAGGGAGTCCCTCCTTGAACCAGCAGAAGCCAGGCAAAGTGCTTCTTGTGGTGGAGCCCAAGTGTGCAGCTGGTGCAGTCCTTCAGAGTGCAGTGTCCAGGTGCAGGTCAGGGGTCCAGCAGGGCAGTCCCTCTTCTCCTGATGTTCTTCCTTATAGGGATCTGGTAGGAATCTGAGGTGTGGGTGTAGCTCTGCCATATTTATCCCTTCTCCTGGATGAAAAATAGGGGGGGTCCTGGTTCTCCAATCAGATGCAGGGTCCTTCCCCCTGTGAAGACCGCTTCCTGGGAAGTGTGGCAAAAATGAATCCCAGGGAGTTACAGTCTTCAAAAATCCATCATGGCTGAAACTGATTTTTGGAGGTTACATCTGGGTGAGCCCACCAACTAGTGTGGCTAAAAATCCTAAACACACCCCTCTCCTGCCCTCTCCTAATCTAATCAAGAGGGCACCTATTTGTCTGGGGCTGCAGGATGTGAGGGAGGTGCTCGGTTGCTCCCAATGTCCTTCCCTGCCTTTGAAGACCAGTTTGGCAACCCTCACCCATTCCTGCTTCCCCATCTGCTGAGGTAGTTCTCCTCCCCCAGGCTCATCCTTTGTGTTCAGCCCAGGCCACTTCACACCTCATCAAGGCAGCCTGGCCAGGCTGTCAGAGGCTGGCCAATCAGAGAAGGGCACCACAGAGCTGAAGTTGGTAACTTTACAGGAAGAGTTTAAAACTCTTTACCTGAACTAGTTATATTAAATCCAACAATTGCAAGTTGTGGGATTTATTATAACAATTAATTTGATACCAAACTCGAGGTATCTGACACTTAAGGGGACTTTGTTAATTAAAATAAAGTATCCCCATTTTAGCCTATGGAGGCCATTCACTATGGTGAGGGAAAACAAATTTGGCTATTTTACCTCACCAGGGCTTATAAAACAATTTATATAAGGTCCCTGCTTATAGTTACATGGTACTCAACCCTAGGGGCACATAGGGCACACCTTAGGGTGACTTATATGTAACAATAAGGTCGTTTAAGACTTTGGAAGTACTTTTAATTCCAAAGTTGAATTTGCATATAACTTTAGTTTAAAAGCAGCCAGTAAGGCAGGCCTGCCTTTACAATGACACTGAGCACCTCAGCAGTGCACCTATGGAGGCATTCCCTATGCTGGGGTCCCTAAACCCACATGCCCTCCCAAATACTAGGGACTTAAAGGTAGGTTGACATAGCCAATTATAATTAGCCGTATTTTAGACAGAGCACAGCCCCTGGGACTGGTTAGCAGTATCCAGGGCACCATCAGAGTCAGGAAAACACCAGCAAAAAGTGAAAAATGGGGGCAAAAGGTTAGGGGAACTCTACAATCAGCCCTGTTTTCTCACAATTGTCCATACAGTAGGGTATCCTTATGAGTTTTTGTATGATGGGTGTTGTTGTGTAATACAGAATTATTGCCTGTATGTTTGCAACACAAGGTATTGTAGATCCTGATGTTCTCAATATTGCTTTCTAGATTGACTACAAACCCAAAGAAATTTCAGTTACTGGGGAACACCCCTATGTATGATTACACGTGGCATACACCTCAGTAGTTTTTTCAACAATAGCCTTTAACCATTTAATACAGGTGATGCCTGGTACCTTCCCTACAATAAACCTGTGTACGAAACTGGTTGGCAAAATAGATATTTCAACCATAATAGCGCAGGTTAAGATAATGCTCACCTGAAGTTAAAACCATTCCTGAAGATGCACAAGGTAATGGCTACATCCAGGTAAAAATACAGGATGGTCATTTAAATCTCCTGATGTACAAAGCATGTAGCTCTGTTGGACATAATCCAAAGATACGCCATAATTCCACAAGATCAAAAAGAAGTGTACTGCAAAAAATGATCATTCTGTAACGCCAATTGAAATTAAAACCTGAGACTGAAATTAACCTGAAGTAAAAACAAGCATTTGCAATGCAATGGGTCTCGCATTTGCTTGAGTTAGCGCTGTTAACGTTGTAAATTCCTAACTGGACTTTTCTTGCCACTTAAATTGAAAATGAAAAGTAAAACAGTTGACATAAGCGAGCCGACTCAAAGCGCCTCGGCCGCCATGAGCATGAGCGCAAAGGAGAGACATAAAAGGAATATGGAAGTTTGCTCGCAGTCAAATGTGTGATTATCCATGTAACGGGGCGATGTCCAAGGCGGTAACCAAAGTGCCCCAAGCAGGCACAAATGGAAAACATTTACCAAGGATAACAAAGGATTTTTTTAAGGCTAGCCCATGAACGAGTGATAGTGATGGGCGTGAGATGGGCGTGGTTAAGAGCCCACAGATAGATTACAACAGAAGTGTGCTATATCTAAAACTGCAGTTTAACCCTAACTGTCCTAGTCCACATCCAAAAGAAGCAAAAGAACTGCAGTGCAATGCTTCCTCTTAAGGAGATATGCAACAGAGGGGTGTGTGCCACCTGACCCACGCAGATCCTAGCGGCATGCATTCTAAAATCGCCCTTTTATTTTGTTGCAAGGGCCAACATGCATTTCTTTGTCGGTCATTAATTACATGATAAGTTGCTAAAGTGCAGTGTACTTCTCATTTGTCAAGTTTTAAATACTGGAGTTGGGAGATCAATCATGGAACTAGGTTATATAAGGACTCCATCATGATTCCTGAAGATTGAATTGTGGTTGGTTTCATAAGAGAATCTGCTTTTGAAAGAACTTTTGCAAAAACATGCCATGGTTTGTGGTGTCAGCCCTTCAGCCCTTTCATGCAGATCAGGATTGCTTGGTGACAAGACATGATGCTGTTTGAATTAAAGGTATTTCGAAGATAGATTTTGCGCCAATGTAAAAAAACTGGAGAGATGCATAATATATGCAGGAAGTCTTCCTGCGGATGTTGGCAAAGCCTGCACTCATTGATGTTTATAAGTTGGTACCATTCTGGAAGTGCTTTGAGTGATGGTAGGAGCCCAAATCTGGCTTGGAGCATTTTTCAAGAAAATTTGGTCACTTTGTTCAGTTTGATACCAGGATAACCCTTTGTTCTGCAAGAGGTGTGTGTCTGCCTGAGAGACAGAGGTTCAAATCTCACAGGGTATTTCATCCTTCCAGTGTTAATGCACTGAGAATAACATGTTGTTGTAGCGCATTGGTGATGTGATCCCCCGCTCTAGGAGCTACAGTGTGAGTAAAATGGGCTGCTAAACTAGCCCCCACTAAAATGCTAATTGTTTATTTATCGGTCTATTTTGACATCAGATCTATAGATAAAAGTTGAACTGAGGCACATAGGGGGTCAGCGCTGCCAGTGAGCCAAGTACAGTGAAGTAGATAAAGGGAATTTATGAAAATGTATAAAAAGGCAAGAGAGAGAGCAACAGGTGAAAAGTGAGAAAGGGCTAGGCAGGAAGAAAGAAAGAAAAAGAGAACAAGAACGGAAAAAGATTGAAAAGGACAGAGGGCTAAAAGGATGGAAGGGTGAAAAAGAGAAAGTGAAAAAAGGTGAAAGAATGGATAGGAGGATGGAAAAATCGATGGGGAAAGGGCGGATGGATGGAAAGATGTAAGGATGGATGGATGAAAGTTTGAATGGGTGGATGGCTGAAAAGATGCAAGGCAGACTAACAGAATGGATGGAAGGTAGGTGAAAGGATGGATGGATGATTGGATGGACTATTTGTTATACACATAGGTGAATGGCTGGTTGGCTGGATGGAGGAGTCAAAGGACGGATGATAGATTAACAGGTGAAAGGAGAGACGAACAGGTGAAAGAATGAGTGGGTGAAGAAATGGAAGGATGAATGGATGGATTAGTGAACGTCAAAGGATGGATGATAGATTAACATGTGAAAGGAAGGATGAAAGGGTGAAAGAATGATTGGGTGAACAAATGGAAGGATGAATGGATTAGTGAACGTGTGAATGCAGTGCTCAGCGGGCTGTCCTATAGAGAAAAAGACTGAGTTCTTGTACAGTCAAGCAGCATCAGGGCGGTATGACACATACTTTGTTAACTACGCCCATACTTCACATTCTGCTGCTCACACTTTCTGAGGCAGCGTTTCAGCTTTATTTTTCTCGCCCTCCTCAGCTACAGTTTTCACAGCGTGCCTGAAATAGATGTAGACTAATATCAGGGATCGAGGCTGGAAACTGAGGCCTGTCAGTGACCTGTTGCAAGGTGCTGCCATCTCTCTGGCTCTCACAACTTTAACAAGTTAATTGTCATGTTTTGACAGCAGCGCCCACGGGCAAAACAAAAAAAAAGCACCAACCTGGCCTCTCATCCTTCTGCAGCCAATAAAAAGGAACTCCACTTAGGCTGGAAATGGCAGACATTTAAAGTGCTACCAAACCCCTAGAACTGATTAGAAGGTGGCATAATTTGGGCACACACATTGAAGAAACCCTCTGGTAGCTGCACCTTCTTTCAGGCTCCTTCTCCAACAGTATGTTCCATGCAGGACTCACAAGCTCTTTCCCAACTGGTCACAAGCACCAACCCGCCATTTCATCCTTCCTGGGCCGATCCAAAAGGAGTTCTATTTAAGTTGCTAACAACACTTGTCTGAGACGCTACCAAGCCCCTGGGTTGAGTTTAAGGTCTGCGCAGGAGGAATATGTTATGATTTCTTTTAGAGTATAAAGGTTCCTTTGAAAAACCTGACCCCGCATGAAATCCCTGAGTTCTCATTTAAAACTTTTGTAATTTCAGGTGTTCTGGGGCCAGCAGCTCTTGCATTTTCCTGTCAATCCGAGAAATAGGGAACAAGACTTTCAGCTAGGCCAGGTCCCATGAAAGCAGAGAGCATCTGTAGTGCAAATTTGTGAAATTTAAAAAGGCATAAGCCCCAACTCGTCTCATCCTTTCAAAGCTGATAAAAAAAGGAGCTCCATTTAGGTTTCTATTCAGACTCGTGCACACAACAGAGAGGATGAGGGCTGGGTAGGACTGTCCAAACTGCAACAATATAGAATGGGCAAGCACCAACAACCACGTGGGCAAGCTACAGAAACGGGGGGAAGGGCAACTACAACAATGGCAAGCAGCAAGAAAGAAGGAGGCAAGGCGCAATGGCAGAAAAAACCCAAGTGGGACATTGCTGGGGTTCGCTCTGTGTGCACACAGAGGTGGGGGCAGGGTATCCTACACTTACCAGTAGCTGTGGATGGCGGCAGCAGCAGCCCATTTTCAGTCTCTATGTGCCGGGTGCACAGCAGCAGCAGGCATACCCCGTGCTGCAGCTCTTGGTCCCGATCGCAGCCATGCGCACAGCCCCACAGACTAGAAAGGGGGACATGCATTTAATGAGCACACGTCACAGGTAAAACAAGAATAGGGCAGAAGGAGGAGGGTGCAGTACAACGGGAAGAAATGGAATGCTAAAAAGATAAACAATCCTACTTCAAGACAGGAACCCTTCCGACCACAGTAGCGGGTTAACAATCATAGCCAAGAGAAAGGTTGTGCTGGCGCAAATTGCTTTACCCACGTGTGTCAATTGCTTCACTCCTTTGCTTTGATGAAGTGAAATCTCCGATAATAACCAGGATTTAAAGCAGTAGGGTGGAGGAGGCAGCTGCACGGGGTAGGAGGTGGCACAGACAGATGAAGGGGCTCATTCTGAGCCCGGCGGGCGGCGGGAGCCGCCAAATGACCGCACTGCGGTCAAAAGACCGCGGCGGCCATTCAGACATTTCCTCTGGGCCGGCAGGCGCTCTCCAAAAGAGCGCCCGCTGGCCCAGAGGAAATGCCCCTGCAACGAGGACGCCGGCTCAGAATTGAGCCGGCGTAGTTGCAGGGGTGCGACGGGTGCAGTTTGCACCCGTCGCGTATTTCAGTGTCTGCATTGCAGACACTGAAATACACAGTGGGGCCCTCTTACGGGGGCCCCGCGGCACCCCCTACCGCCATCCTGTTCCTGGCGGGAGACCCGCCAGGAACAGGATGGCGGTAGGGGGTGTCAGAATCCCCATGGCTGCGGAGCACGCTCCGCAGCCATGGAGGATTCACCAGAGCAGCGGGAAGTCGGCGGGAGACCGCCGACTTTCCGCTTCTGACCGCGGCTGAACCGCCGCGGTCAGAATGCTCGTGGGAGCACCACCAGCCTGTTGGTGGTGCTCCTGTGGTCGGTGGCCCTGGCGGCCACCGGCCGCCAGGGTCAGAATGACCCCCGAAGTGATTTACGAATATAATTAAAATTAAGAACTCGGCAGGCAGGGGATCACAACAAGCTTGGAGGAGATAACACCGTAGCCTCTGGCTCAAAAAACACCCAGAGCAACAAGGAAAAAATAGTCCCTGACACAGATGCTTTAATGAGACAAGTGGAAGGGCACAAGTACTGGTGTCGTGCTCCATGGGAGTAGACAAAGGAGGAGAAGGTGGGACAAATAGGAAAGATTAACCACTAAGAAGCAAGGATTTTTAAAGGACACTCACATACGCAAATGGGAAGTGGAGTTGAAGCCCACAAAGAAGTATATACTAAAGTATATACAAGAGGTCTCGAATGCTTGACCTAAAAAGGGGATGCACATTGTACCTGGAGAGGAGTACGAAAACCATGGTGGATTTATGAAAATGAACTTATAGTATTATCATAAAGAAGAAGGAGGAGGGAATAACTTGGGAGCGCTAAAAGAAATCTGATCTCCAGAGAGATACAGATCCTAGCATCATTATTCTCAGTCCTCATAGGACTGAGGCGCTAAAGGACATGACTCCATGGATGCTGAGTCTTCCAAACTATCTGACAAAATCCAGATGTTGTGGTTTGCACTTGGGGTTGGGCATCTCAAAAGGAGCAAAGTAATCTGGCAAAAAGAAAGGTGAAACATACAAGAATGGTCTGGACACTTGGTAGAAAAAAGCCTCCTGACTGATCGTTTAGTACTAGCTTCATTATAGAATAAAATGTATGGCACCAAACTGAGGAGTCAGTCTTTTCTGTAGGGAAAGATGACATAACAACAGATCTACCATTCGGAGAGAGGGAACAGAAGGGGATATGGTCCTGGACCAAGTCATCCCATAAAATAGAAGAGTGGAGATTTGAGAGTGGGCAGTGGCAATCCTAGACAGTACACAGGAAATCACTATAGCCCACCTAAAGCTCGAGCACCCTTGAGCATTCCAGAGGTTAATGACTATATTCAGGTGGAAACGTGGATGGGCATTGAAATTACCTTATCTTGATTTACAAAACCTTGATTCAAATTGAGGTGGGAATTGAGCAGATCATCTTCATGGTTTTCAGGACTCTACTGACAGATTCTTATAATATTATACAAAATAAGGAGGACTTGCCTCCACAAGGTATAACTGATGCTCCTTGTAGAAATTAATTTTAATGAGGTGATTCTTTTCACTAGTTCCAAATCCACTGGAGGACCAGTGATCCAGGAAGTGGGCATTACACATTTTTTCAGTGCTTTATTAAAAACTATCAGGTTGGTACAAAAAAAACAATTTATCATGTGATCCTCTTGTGAGATGAAACTCAAGTTCAGTATTGGTAGCCCATAAACAAACGGAGGGAAAGCAGGATTTGAATTTCATTTTGGACTGAGTGCAATATCACAGAATGCATCTTTCCCATCTGCCATTAACTTTTTTTTCAATTTAGAAACCAGATAGTCCTGTAGATGTAAAAGCAAGAAAATTCACTTTTTTACTCACTAAAGCACTTTTTCAGCACATTCACATTCAGGGAGGCACATTATGGATTAACCAGATTACCACAAGGGCAAAAAAAGAACCAAGGGTTTTCTCAGCCTGTATAGTTCCAGTGAAAAAAGAACTTGCAACGAAGCTCCTGGAGAAATGTGAAATCTTGGACTTCTCAAATATTCTTTAAATTTTGCTAGCATGAACATGAGTTCTGAATTTTGAATAAACATGTCCCGTACTATGTGGAGAGGGAGTGAAGCCATTGTGCCACTCAATTATCTATTTATTTACTGGCAAAGATTGGAAGGAAGAACACAGTCAAATTTTAAGGGTTTTGCAGAAAGGCATGATCTCAGTAGCACATTTACAAACATGGCATAATGTATTCAGTTTAACAATGAGAATAGCTCTCATTCCAGGCTGGGTTCACTTGCAAAATATATAATGAAGGCTATACTACACCAATTACATACATATCCTACTTATATTGAACATCAGAGGAGTTTTTCACTTTGATAGCAAAAGTCCTAACAGCAGTGGACACGGCCATCATTAAAAAGACCAATGCACAAGATAAGAAATGTCTTGAGCAGTGTGTTGGACCTGGCCCTTTTAGAGGCTCATTCCCTAAACTTTTTGCCTTTTTCCTCCTTATTTTTCTGACCCTTGTTGGCTGATGTTATGACTCTGAGCACTTTGTCACTGCTAATCAGTGCTAAAGTGCATGTGCTCTCCCTAGTAAACTTGGTATGACTGGCTTATACCTAATTGGCATGTTTAATTTACCTATAAATCCCTTGTGAGGTGCCTCCCTCTACCCAGGGCCTGTAAATTAAATGCTACTAGTGGGTCTGCAGCCCTGCTTGCGCCACCCACTGAAGTAGCTTTTCAAACCTGTCTCAGGCCTGCTAGCGCAGGGCCTGTGTGCACAGTTTTCTGCCACAGGGACCTGGCATCCAAATTTACTTGCCAGGCCCAGAACTCCCCTTTTACTAGATGTAAGTCACCCTTACAACCTAGCTAGCCCTATGGGTAGGGTGCCATGTATGCAGAGGGCAGGACATGTGCCTAGTAATGTAGCCTGTCCAGGTAGTGACAAACAGCCTATTTTGGTTCTCACTGCGATGAGTGCCGCCTGCTCATAGGATTGCAGTGGAAATGCCGTGCCTTAAGTTTAAGGGGTATTGTCTGATTTATGAGGGGTAGTATAGGCATGTTTGGCATGGTTGTAATGGAAGTGAGAAATGCTGCTTACTGGTGTAGGTAGACTTTATATTATCATTACAGAAATGCCACTTCTAGAAAGTGAGCATTTCTCTGTGCTTATGACTTTGCAGCTTGACTCCACTCCACATCTAAGCAGAGTGACAGTTAGGCTTTGTGCATACTTTTCAGACAGCCTGTACACAGGGAGGGTGCAGGTGTCACAGAGGTGCATCTCCATACTGAATAGTCTTCCTGGGCTGAGAGAAGGAAGAGGCGGGGCACACCTATATATGTAAAGGCTGTGCCCTGGCGCACACAATAGGGTTGTTTACCCCAACTGATGTTTGGAGCCTGGGCTGCAGGAGAGAGGGTGCACTCCCAGGACCAGTTGTAATTGGCTAGAACCTCCTCTCCCCTTCAGTTGTAAAACACACTGTAAACTGAGTAGAAGTACAGGGGAATTTTCCCTGCATGGGAAACATGAAGACCTGAAGAGACTTACTTTGAACTGGACACAGGAGACTGCTGAATAGAACTCACCAGGACCACCTCGACTGCTGCTGTTGTGCTGACCTGTGACCTGCCTAGAAGGAACTGCTATCATATGCACTCCTTGTGCTGGCCTGTTGTTGGGCCTGCTAGCCCTGTGCTTCCCCCCTCTTCTGTCTCCAGGGCCAGGGTGCTGTGGCCCCTGACCCCTGTTACTAACAGCACACGGAGTGTTCCTTTTCGTCTTATAACACTTGGTGTGCGCTTGGCTATGCCGATATATAGCCCGTGAGGATCGCTCTGCTGAATTGGCTTAAGGTGCCTTGAAAGCCCTTGTGGGGTGTGCGTTGCTGTGGAGGATCACTGCCGCAACCCGGGTGCTTCTAAATTGCCCCCGCGCTTGAAAGCGCTTTGCTGAGTGTAGGAAGGTAGCATCTTTCTAGCCTTGTTACCCCCACTTTTGGCCTGTTTGTGAGTATATGTCAGGGTGTTTTTACTGTCTCACTGGGATCCTGCTAGCCAGGGCCCAGTGCTCATAGTGAAAACCCTATGTTGTCAGTATGTTTGATATGTGTCACTGGGATCCTGCTAGCCAGGACCCCAGTGTTCATAAGTTGTGGCCTATATGTGTTCCCTGTGTGGTGCCTAGCTGTATCACTAAGGCTCTGCTAATCAGAACCTCAGTGTTTAGCTCTCTCTGCTTTTAAAATTGTCACTGCAGGTTAGTGACTAATTTTACCAATTCTTATTGGCACACTCGAACACCCTTATAATTCCCTAGTATATGGTACCTAGGTGCCCAGGGTATTGGGGTTCCAGGAGATCCCTATGGGCTGCAGCATTTCTTTTGCCACCCATAGGGAGCTCAGACAATGCTTACACAGGACTGTCACTGCTGAGTGAAATAATGGCCACGTTATTTCACAGCCATTTTACACTGCACTTAAGTAACTTATAAGTCACCTATATGTCTAACCCTCACTTAGTGAAGGTTAGGTGCAAAGTTACTTAGGGGGTCATTCTGACCCCGGCCGTCTCAGACCGCCGGGGCCAGGGTCGGCGGGAGTACCGCCGACAGACCGGCGGTGCCCCGCAGGGCATTCTGACCGCAGCGGTTCGGGCGCGGTCAGACTAGGAAAACCGGCGGTCTCCCGACGGTTTTCCGCTGCCCTACAGAATCCTCCATGGCGGCGGAGCGCGCTCCGCCGCCATGGGGATTCTGACACCCCCTACCGCCATCCTGTTCCTGGCGGGTCTCCCGCCAGGAACAGGATGGCGGTAGGGGGTGCCGCGGGGCCCCAAAAAGAATTTCAGTGTCTGCCTAGCAGACACTGAAATTCGCGACGGGTGCTACTGCACCCGTCGCACTCCAGCAACTCCGCCGGCTCCATTCGGAGCCGGCTTCATCGTTGCTGGGTCTTTCCCGCTGTGCTGGCGGGCGGCCTTTTGGCGGTCGCCCGCCAGCACAGCGGGAAAGCCAGAATGGCCGGTGCGGTCATTTGGCGGTAACCGCATGGCGGGCGGCGACCGCCGCCCGCCGCGGTTCGAATCACCGCCTTAGTGTGAGGGTACCCTGGCTCTAGCCAAGGTGCTCCCACATTGTTCAGGGCAATTTCCCTGGACTTTGTGAGTGCAGGGACACCATTACACGTGTGCACTACATTTAGGTCAATACCTATATGTAGCGTCACCATGGTAACTCCGAACATGGCCATGTAACATGTCTAGGATCATTTTTCACCCCAATACTATTCTGGTATTGGGGTGACAATTCCATGCATCCCCGGGGCTCCAGCATAGAGCCCGGGTACTGCCAAACTAACTCTCTGGGGTTTTTTCTGCAGCTACCGCTGCTGCAAAACCTCAGACAGGTTTCTGCCCCCTTGGGGCCTGGGCAGCCCAGTCCCAGGAAGGCAGAACAAAAGATTTCCTCTGAGAGAGGGTGTTGCACCCTCTCCCTTTGGAAATAGGTGTGAAGGGCTTGGGAGGAGTAGCCTCTCCTGGCCTCTGGAAATGCTTTGAAGAGCACAGATGGTGCCTTCATTGCATAGGCCAGTCTACACCGGTTCAGGGATCCCCCCCAGCCCTGCTCTGGCGTGAAACTGGACCAAGGAAAGGGGAGTGACCACTCCCCTGAGCAGCAACTCCTAGGTGAGGTGCCCAGAGCTCCTCCAGTGTGTCCCAGAACTCTGCCTTCTTGGATGCAGAGGTGTGAGGGCACAATGGACAGCTCTGAGTGGCCAGTGCCAGCAGGTGATGTCAGAGACCCCTCCTGATAGGCGCTTACCTTTCTCTGTATCCAATCCTCCTGATAGGCTATTTAGGGTCTCTCCTGTGGGTATCTCACCGGATAATGAATGTAAGAGCTCACCAGAGTTCCTCTGCACTTCCCTCTTCGACTTCTGCCAAGGATCGACAGCTGACTGTTTCAGGATGCCTGCAAAACTGCAACAAAGTAGCAAGAAGACTACAAGCAAC
This sequence comes from Pleurodeles waltl, assembly GCF_031143425.1. Taxonomy (NCBI): domain Eukaryota; kingdom Metazoa; phylum Chordata; class Amphibia; order Caudata; family Salamandridae; genus Pleurodeles; species Pleurodeles waltl. Next base: position 1,047,380,684 of record NC_090439.1, on the reverse strand, counting down.
ATTGTAGCACCTCATCCTGCCGGCATTCTCGACTGTTTCCTGGTGGTGCATGCTCTGAGGGCTGTCTGCCTTCACCCTGCACTGGAAGTCAAGAACAAATCTCTCTGTGGGTCGACAGAATCTTCCCCCTGTTAACGCAGGCACCAAACTTCTGCATTACCAGTCCTCTGGGTCCCCTCTCATCTTGACGAGCGTGGTGTCTGGAACACAGGAGCTGGATCCAAGTGTCCCTGACAGTCCAGTGGCTCTTCTGTCCAAATTTGGTGGAGGTAAGTGCTTGCCTCCGCACGCCAGACAGTAATCCTGTGTACTGTGTGAACTGCAGCTGCTAGGGCTTCTGTGCACTTTTGCAAGACTTCCTTCGTGCACAGCCTAGCCCAGGTCCCTAGCACTCTGTCCTGCATCGCCCAACTCACTGAATTGGACTCCAACTTTGTGGGACTCCCTTTTGTTGTGCTGAGTTGACTGTCATGCTCAGATCTTCTGAACGCCTGTTCAGGTACTTCTGCTGGTGCTGCATGCTTCTGTTTGGGCTCTCTGTGTTGCTGAGCGCCCCCTCTGTCTCCTCCTCCAAGGGGAGACCTCCTGGTCCTTCCTGGGCCCTGGCAGCACCCAAAACCTTAAACTATGACTTTTGCAACTAGCAAGGCTTGTTTGTGGTCTTTCTGCATGGAAACAACTCTGCGTCCTCCAGCACGCCGTGGGATATCTTCTGACCAAAGGAGAAGTTCCTGGCTCGTTCCTTTGTTGCAGAATCTTTGGCTTCTTCCACCCAAAGGCAGCCCTTTTGCACCCTTCTTCCAGGGTTTAGTGGGCTCCTGCCCCCCCCGGACACTTGCGTGACTCTTGGACTTGGTCCCCTTCCTTTACAGGTCCTCAGGTCCAGGAATCCGTCTTCAGTGCTTTGCAGTCAGTTGTTGTCTTTGCAGAATCCCCTATCTCGACTTTACTGTCTTTCTGGGGTAGTAGGGTAACTTTACTCCTACTTTTCAGGGTCTTGGGGTGGGGTATTTTGGACACCCTTAGTGTTTTCATACACTCCCAGCGACCCTCTACACACTACACTAGGTCTGGGGTCCATTTGTGGTTCGCATTCCACTTTTGGAGTATATGGTTTGTGTTGCCCCTAGGCCTTTTGTCTCCTATTGCATTCTATTGTGTTCTACAGTGTTTGCACTACTTTTCTAACTGTTTACTTACCTGATTTTGGTTTGTGTGTATATTTTGTGTGTTTTACTTACCTCCTAAGGGAGAATCCTCTGAGATACTTTTGGCATATTGTCACTAAAATAAAGTACCTTTATTTTTAGTAACTCTGAGTATTATGTTTCTTATGATATAGTGCTAAGTGATATAAGTGGTATAGTAGGAGCTTTGCTTGTCTCCTAGTTCAGCCTAAGCTGCTCTGCTATAGCTACCTCTATCAGCCTAAGCTGCCAGAACACTTCTAATCTACTAAAAAGGGATAACTGGACCTGGCACAAGGTGTAAGTACCAAAAGGTACCCACTATAAGCCAGGCCAGCCTCCTACACTAAGTCTGAGGACCTGGGCGTTATCTATTTTAAGCGCGCTGGAGACGCCCTGGCCTTGGGACCCCAGGAGCACCACCAAAAGTCAGGAAGGAGTGAGCGTGCTCCTGCCGTGCCCCAGGGGCACAGGCAGGCACCCAATGCCTGATGCTTACTACGGCCCGGGCGGGCCGCAGCCTGGATTGAGAAGCTGGGTGGGGGAAGGAAGCCTCATCAGAGGCTCCCCGTTCCCACCGGAGCCCCTATTTGGTTCTTTGAATGGGCAGGGGGGAAAAGGAAGCCTCATCGGAGGCTCCCCTGCCCCTGCCCCAACAAAGCCCTCATTTGGCCCCTAGAGATTGCGGTGGGGCAGAAGCCTCGACGGAGGCCCCCCGCACGGCAGGTCCCCTTTGTCGGCCCCCACTGTGGCCCTTGGTGCTCTCTAGGGCATTATTTTGCCACCCCTGTTGGAGGGCCAGTGAAGGCCCGGGGGAACCCCCCAGAGATTGCAGGCCCCAGGAGCGGCCTGTTTTAAACATCAGAGAGGGTGCAGACCAACCCTCTCCCACAGGAGCAACACGTGGCCCTCGTTTCGCCCTAGGAGCGCCAGGGGCCCCTATTCCTCTTCTTGGCACTGGAAGTGCCTCCTTCATCATAAAACAGGTAGGTACTTTTGGGGACAAATTCATTCTTATAATCTTAAGATGGACATTGGGGGGTTATATGTACCCTGCCTATTTCTATGATGTCACATATATGTGTTGATGATCCTTTTATGGGCAGAACAGGCTTATATGTGGTTTATGATGTGCCATATGCTCTCTAATGTTTCTTTTATTGATATTTATGTGTTTATGACAAGTACATATATTTCTTTACTATGATTCCTGACTACTGCTTATGTTGCAGAATCCTGAGTACTTACGTGTTCTAATGTGACTACTGCTTATTCTTGCAGACTATTAGTAACCTGTGTAACGTTCTGACAACTGCTAAGGTAGCAGGATATTTTGACTTGTAATGTTTGGTCTAATTATGTTTTGTGCAATACAGTTTATTTCTGCATAGCTCAGTGTTGTGTTTACTTTGTGGTGTACATATTGCGTCACATGTGTTGTGTGTGTTGTGCAAACACCTTACACATTGCCTCTGGGTTAGGCCTGACTGCTCGTGCCAAGCTACCAAGGGGGTGCGCTGGGGTTCTCTTGGATGTGTAACTCCCTTGCCCTGACTAGAGTGGATTTGATTCTGCCCGGCTTAGGTGCATACCCTAGCCAACCAGAAACCCCATTTCTAACACAGCATCTTTTAAATTGGGAAAAATATTGGTGTGGATTCAGGTGTCCAAGATCCAAGTATCCAAGTTCAGCAATGATAAGGTGAGACAAGCAGGAAAATCTGCACAGAATTACCAAGAGTGTGTTGAATGGGTCTCCTGTCAAGATAATAGCCATCCTGCTGCAAGATGGTGTCTATTTGGAGGAGTTCGGCTACCAAATCTGAGCACCCACAGAGACTGTAGATCCTATCACTAGGGCTCTTTCCCATTGGGTGGGATAGGAAGACTATATAAAACTTGTTTTCTGACCTACAGCTCTGTGCCTCAATTTATAAGGATGATCCTCATCTCACTGTTAATAATTACTAAGACATGTACTGCTGCAATCAGTACGTTGATCATTCTTTGTATATTTTGAAAGGATCACAATATCTTTTTAACCCTGACATTTATTCTTATAATCATAAACCTGACTTGTCTCTTTCTTTCTCAGCACAAAATGAGATATTCTCCTGTATTTTTAACCGACTAAACCAAAAAAGCATTTGTATTGTGGAAAACACAATTTACAGTAGATGTAGGAAACCGTGATATGGCAAATCCAGGAAACGGACAGTCTGTGGTTTGTAGCATGTTACTATCTTAAGGGTTTTACATTTCTAAATGACACTATCCAACAAACAATGTGGCTCAGTTTCACAGATTATAGAGAATAATTAATTCTTTCAGTTCCTTGACTGAAGTATTCACACTTCCAGAAATGGAATTGGAGAATGGCAAAGAATAGGGAGGAAATGGGTGTTTTGATTGCTAATTGCATTGAAGGAGAATAACAGATGATCTCTGGAAGATGTATAGGAATGAATGTCATCAGAGATTTGACATGAAGCTGTGGGACCACTGGTGAACAGGGTTGACACCTGGGGCCATGTTTATAGCAAAGTGGTACAGTGCAATGCAGCAAGTCACACCTGAATAGAAGACCTGATTTTGGTCGGGAGAAGCTCCCCGCACCGCACAGCTCCACTGTTGTGCCTGCGTCCCGCTCCCTGCCCTCACAGCTGCTACTGCGAGTTCGAGGCCCTCCTCCACCCGCAGGTCCACCTGCGCCTCATCCATGGTGGTCCAGTGGTGCTGTAAGTATCGTCTGTCTGTATGCCTTGTGTCTTTCACTTTCTTTTTCTCTTTTTTCTGTGTTTTTCTCTGTTTTCTCTGTTTCTCTCTGTTTTTGTGCTGTTTGTCTGTGCCTTTCCTCTTTTTTGTGCCATTTTCCTCTGCTAGACTTCCCCCGTGGTTGTCCCCTGCTGCTGCACCCATCTGCTCTTCCCTCCCGCCTCCCAGCTGCTCCTCCCTCCCACCTCCCCTTCTTAATGGCGGCTACTGGCACGCCAGAGGCAAGCCCGTCTGCGCCTGTGTGTGCCTGGACCATGCCATCGCCAGCCCCCCTGGCCGCCGAGACCCCCCAGCACCAGAAGCCGCTATGACGCCAACGCCGCCCATGCCCTCAACACCGGCCGCTCTTCCTCCTGATTCCAGGCCTCACCGAAGCTCGCCCACGGACCCTTCTCCTGCTGAAGGTGCAACTTCTTCACCCTCCAGGCCACCACCCCACGCGCAAGACCCAGACACAACCGCCTCAGGTGCATCCTTCTCAACACCCGCTCTGTCCACAAGCACTCCATCGAGCTCTGGGACCTTCTTGTTTCATCCTCCCAGACGTCGCATTCCTGACAGAGACCTGGCTGAACCCACCCTTGGCCCCCGACATCGCCATAGCCATCCCTGACTGCTACAAAATCACCTGCAGAGACGGCACCAACAGACAGGGAGGAGGGATAGCCATTGTCCAAGGAACACCATCAGAATCTAAACCAACACCGAAGACACCCTCAGCAGTGCCGAACACATGCACTTCCAAATCCACATCGACCCCAAGACTACCCTCAGGGGCACCTTCATCTACAGACCCCCCGGACCCTGACCTCAGTTCAGTGACTCCATTGCAGACATCGCCAGCGCTCAAGCCCTAGCTTCCACTGATTACATTCTCCTCGGGGACCTGAACTTCCACCTCAAAAACAACAATGACAGCAACTCGATCTCTCTGCTCGACAACCTCGCCAACCTCGGACTCAATGAACTCATCACATCTCCCACCCATTCCGCCGGACACACGCTCAATCCCATCTTCTCCGCCAACAGACACATCACCTTCAGCCACACCACCGAACTGCACTAGACTGACCACCGCTGCATCATCTTCACCTTCAATAAACCCACCACCCACTACCTCCCGCAACCGACCCCCCCGCCGCAGCTGGAACAAGATCACCAACGACCGACTGATCTCTGCCCTCATCCGAGCCCCACCAGCTGTCTCCACCGACACCGACTCATCCGCCCGCAACCTCAGGCAATGGATCAAAGACTGCGCCAACACTCTTGCCCTGGTCAAAAGACCTGCTCACAACCATACCATCAGTAAGGCCACCTGGTTCACCACTGACCTCCGGACCTCCAAACAGGCCTGCCGAAAACTCAAGAGGAAGTGGCACCAGGAAAAGACTCCATCCACCCACACAGCCCTCAAGAACGCCATCCACAAGCACCACTAGCTCATCCGAGCCACCAAGAGATTCTCCTTCAAGGAACACATCGATAATGCACACAACAGCAAAGAGCTCTTCAACATCGTAAAGGAACTCACCAACCCCAGCTCCAGCACCAACGACATCCCACCTTCTCAAGACCTCTGCGACTCCCTCGCCACCTTCTTTCACCGCAAGATCACCGACATCCATAACAGCTTCAACAACATGACCTCACCAACAGCCACCAACACATCCGACTCATCGCCCCCCAACCACACCAACCTTCTGCTCTCCTGGACACACGTCAATGATGCCAACACCATCAAAGTACTGAACAACATCCATTCCGGCTCTCCATCTGACCCCTGCCCGCACTACATTGTCGCAGGTCGAACAGTATGAAGACCACTGAGGCGTTAGTTAGTTAGGGGTAAGTGGTTTATTTTTAAGTATACGGAAAGAATAATATGTTTAATAAAGTCAAAAGTGTTATTGTCTTCCTTAGTCTCTGTGTTCTTCTTTTCGTATCCTTTTCTCAGGATAGTGATTGTATGTTCTGTGTTTCTTCTTTCACAGGTGACCCAGCTGTCTAGCTCGCTCGTCGTAGTCCAGGGTGGTGCCGGAAATAGAAGGGAAAACGCTAAGGTAAGTATTGTATGTTTAATTAGGGTTCTTCCCTTTCTTTAGCTCTGGACTGGGAGGTGGTACACACAAAAGGAGGGGGTTGGTGCCAGTGAGGAGTGTGCAGGGAACTAGTGTGCACACACCTAATCTTAGTGTGGGAATATGTGACACTAGTGAGTTTATTTACAGTGCCCTCCCTTCTACCTCCCTGTCCAACCCTCCTTTATGACCCCTCCCCAGTCCCTTCCCTTCAATTTCCCTTTTTCTTGTCCAAAAGGACCGTACCTTGTTAAGCCACGACCCTCCAGGGCCGTGGCTGGCTTGGTAGTGTTCCTCCTGCTGGTCTCCTGGTTCCTGGTTCTGGAGCTCTTCTTCTCTCTCTCCTTCCTCCAGTCCCTCGTCTGTTTCTTTCCTGGACCTTTTCTCCTCTCCGCTCTGTCCTTGCCTCGTGTCCTCCGTATTCCGTCCTCTCTCCTCGGTTTCTCCACTCTCCGCGTTCCTCTCTTCCCTCCGTCTCAGCGTGATCTCCTTTTGTCCCCCTGTAGCCCGGGAAACGCACGTCGTTTCCCGGGTAACACCGTCCTGGCTTCCGCTCCCGAGCCGCATCTCCCCGGCAACGGGAAGACGCGGAAATGACGTATCGGCCTCGGCTGATACGTCATCTGCCTCGTTCGTAGCCGGGATCGCCCGGCTACATCCCTCTCCCCATGAAAGGTCCTGCTCGAGGACCGTAGCAGCATCAGGGAAACGAGATAAATAGTCAGCCGGGGCCTGTTGGTGACCTGGTATGTGACGGACCTGAAAGGAAAATGGTTGCAGTTCAAGGAACCATCGTAATATCCGAGAATTGGTATCCTTATGGGCAGACAACCATATGAGGGGAGCATGATCCGTAAAAAGTATGAAGGGCCGACCTAGAAGGTAATATTGCAACGTATCAACGGCCCATTTTATGGCCAGACATTCCTTCTCAATGGTCCGGTAGTGTTGTTCCCGGGGAAACAGCTTCCTACTGACGTATACTACGGGATGCTCCCTACCTTCCTCGTCAGGTTGGGCCAATACTCCCCCTAAACCCACATCTGAAGCATCAGTATAGAGATGGAAAGGTTTCGAGAAATCCGGGCATCGGAGTATCGGGTCTTTGGTTAGGAAGGATTTTAGTTCTTCAAAGCTGGTTTGCTGTTGCTCTGAAAAGGGTGCTAGCCTATTAGGATGGGATTTAGACAGAAGGTCCGTGAGAGGGGCGGCCAATGTAGAATAATCAGGTATGAATCTTCTATAATAGCCCACTAACCCTAAAAACGATCGCAACTCTTTCTTTGTTGCCGGTTTAGGTGTGTTTAGTATGGCCTCTACTTTTTTTGATTGAGGTTTTAGGTTCCCTTGACTAATTTTGTAGCCTAAGTATGATATGTCGGGTGTACCTATGATGCACTTTTTAGGATTGGCAGTCAATCCTGCGGTGACAAGAGTATGGAAAATTTGGTATAAATGGCTTTGATGATCATTCCACGTTTCACTGAAGAGTACTACATCGTCTAGGTAGGCTGCTGCAAAAGACTGGAAGGGATTTAAAAGTGTATCCATTAACCTCTGGAATGTAGCTGGGGCTCCATGGAGACCAAAGGGTAGTACAGTAAACTGATACAGACCGGATGGGGTGGCGAACGCTGTTTTCTCTTTATCCTCTGAGGCTAAGGGAATCTGTCAATATCCTTTTGTCAAATCTAAGGTAGTCATATATTTGGCCTTTCCTAGTTTCTCTAATACGTCATCAACTCTGGGTATGGGATATGTGTCAAACTTGGAGTTTTCGTTAAGCTTCCTGAAATCAATACAGAATCTAATAGTACCATCGGGTTTTGGTACTAACACAACCGGGGAGCACCAGGGACTATTTGATGGTTCAATTACCCCTTGTTCTAACATTTTCTGTATTTCAGCCTCCATAATCTGCTTCCTCGCCTCAGGAATACGGTATGGCCGCAACCTCACAATTTTCCCTGGTATGGTTCTTATTTTATGGGTTATCAAAGTGGTTTTACCTGGTAATGCTGAAAAGAAATCCCGGAAGTGCTCTATTAACCTGTATACTTGTTCTTTTTCTGCTTGTGTTAAGGTTTCATTCACTGGGGGTAGATCTTTCCCGTTACTGTGTTCGGTTGGACAGAACTCAATGCTTGACTTATTATTTGTACATAGGAATCCCGTCAACACTCTAGCAGGGTTTGAGAGGTCTGGTTCCTCCCATTTTTTAAGGAGATTTATGTGATGAATCTGTGATTTTTGGGGAGTATTCGATAATTCAACCAGGTAGGTGACCGGAGAGACTGCTCTTATTATCTTATAGGGGCCCTGCCATTTGGCAATTAGTTTTTGTTCTGAGGTGGGACGCATAATTAAAACCTGATCTCCTGGTTGTAAAACCCGTAACTTGCTCCCTCGGTCATAATACTGTTTTTGAATATTTTGAGCTTGTTCCATATTCACTTTGACCGTGACCCATAGACTCTGTAGCTGTGACCTTAAATTGTGGGCATATTCTAGAAGAGGCTTTCCCCCTTCTTCTGCCTCTTCCTCCCATGTTTCGATGGCCATGTCAAGAAGAGATCTTGGCTGTCTTCCGAACACCAGCTTGAAGGGGCTGTGTCCTGTAGAGGAATGTTCATGTGTTCGAATAGCGTATAATACTAAGGGTAATTTTTTATCCCAGTCTCTCCCTGATTCTTCAATCACTTTTTTCAATAAGGTTTTTATGGTTCGGTTATATCGTTCCACTAGTCCATCCGTCTGTGGATGATATACCGAGGTACGGATTTGGGAGATACCTAAGGTTTTACATACTTGCTTCATAAGAGTGGATACAAAAGGAGTCCCCTGGTCCGTGAGTATTTCATGAGGGAATCCTACTCGGGAAAAATTTTTTATCATGGCCTGGGCCACTGTCTTAGTTGTCATACTTTTCAAGGGAACAGCCTTGGGGTATCTTGTGGCATAGTCAACCATGACTAGGATATACGTATAACCCTTTGAGGATGGTACTACAGGTCCTATTAGGTCCATTCCTATCCTACTGAAAGGGATATCTATAATAGGTAGGGGCATCAGAGGTGCTTTCTTAGGTCTGCCGGGTTCAGTGAGTTGGCATCTGGGGAATTGGGAACAATATTTACGTATGTGGGCAAATACTCCCGGCCAATAGAATCGTCTAAGAAGGTATTCTTCTGTTTTTTTCCCTCCCATAGTGACCTCCCCCAGGTTGACAATGTGCCATCGTTAGGACCTGATTTCTATAATGCTCGGGTACCACTAATTGTTGTTTACGTTCTCCGGTACCGGTAGTGGTTATACGATATAGGAGGTTTTTCTTAATGAGGAAGTAGGGACCCACCTCTTCAGTTTCTTCTTCCCTGGCCGACTTCCAGGCGTGGGCGAGAGAAGGATCTACTCTTTGTTGATGGGGAAAACTGACAGGGGCTTCAAGTGTCTCTGCTATATTGCCTGTGTTTGGTCTTGATCTCTCCTTTCCTAAGTAATTCAATTTTTCTATTCTTTTCTCTCGGCGCGATAACTTTCTCCGGATTGTGGGGCTTTCTATACTGCTATCGGAAAACGGAGCGTCTCTCCACCAATCCTGTGTCAGTTTGGGTTGTCGAACGTGGTCCAGAATTTCATGGAAATGTTCATAATCAGTTCCAATGATACACTCTTCAATCAGATTGGACATTACCCCCATCGGTAAGGTATCCCGGTGTTTTCCCCATTCTACTGTGAGGTCATATAAAGGGTATTGTTCTTTATCTCCGTGTATGCAACATATATTCACCCATTGTTCTGTTCTTTCATCTACTATGGGGACTATGTCTTTTCTCACCACCGACTGGCTACACCCTGAATCAACAAGGGCCCATATGGTGGTCCCATTGACTTTCAGAAGTTGTTTCAACTTTTGGTTACCTCTTCCGGTACACAGTACCCGTCGCCTAGTAACTCCGATTTCCATGGGCTCACTACTGTCCTGTTTTCTGGGGCACATGCGGGCAATGTGGCCCCATTCCCCACAGCTGTAACATTGGGGTCCTGCTACCGGTGGAGGATTAGGAAATCGGTGAGGTGCTGGTTCCTCCGAAAAGGCTCTTGTCGTAATTTTAGGAGTGGAAGGCCCTGGTTTTAAGGTGGGTCGAGTGGATATATTTCTTACATCAGTGGAGCGATGATAAGCACATGCTAGATGAATTGCCATGTCCGTCGTCACCTTTGGATGTTGGCGTATCCAGTGCTTAGTGGTGGTAGGCAGGGACTCTAAATATTGTTCAAGGACAATTGTTTGGATTACTTCCTCCCTACTATTTCCGGAAGAACCCAACCATTTTAATGCCAAATCCTTTACCCGATAAAAGGTTCGGGGATCTTCATTCGGTCCCCATTTGATTTTTCTAAATTTAACCCTATAGTATTCCGTGTCATGTCCCACACGTTCTAAGATACTAGTCTTTATTTCTTGGTACGGCGTGGTTCCACCCGGGTTTGCTGCTTGATATGCTGCTTGTAAGATCCCTGTAAGTAAGGGGGCGACATACTGACCCCATCTATCCTCAAGCCATTGGGCGGATGAAGCCACTCTCTCAAAATTAGTAAAAAAGGCTTCGGGGTCTTCTCCGTCTTGATATTTCTGTAACACAGAACTTGGGACATTGGGATGTGCTTTACTACTAGCAATGGTCTCAGTCAATTTTTTCATGGCCGTCTCATGGACCAGTTGATTATTCGCAAGAATGGTCGCCTGACTTTTCAAAGCTGACTGTAATGCTTCTCTGTCCTCTTTGGCCTCTCGCTGGTGGGCCTCCCACACCAGTTGAAGATGACGTTGGCCCTCGGCCAATTGCTTTATCATATCCTCTAATGAGGGTTGGTCACTCATGGTTATACTGTTCGATTACTGCGGGGAGGCTACGCAGGTAGAGATCCCACTTCTGACACCACTGTCGCAGGTCGAACAGTATGAAGACCACTGAGGCGTTAGTTAGTTAGGGGTAAGTGGTTTATTTTTAAGTATACGGAAAGAATAATATGTTTAATAAAGTCCCAAGTGTTATGGTCTTCCTTAGTCTCTGTGTTCTTCTTTTCGTATCCTTTTCCCAGGATAGTGATTGTATGTTCTGTGTTTCTTCAGGTGACCCAGCTGTCTAGCTCGCTCGTCGTAGTCCAGGGTGGTGCCGGAAATAGAAGGGAAAACGCTAAGGTAAGTATTGTATGTTTAATTAGGGTTCTTCCCTTTCTTTAGCTCTGGACTGGGAGGTGGTACACACAAAAGGAGGGGGTTGGTGCCAGTGAGGAGTGTGCAGGGAACTAGTGTGCACACACCTAATCTTAGTGTGGGAATACGTGACACTAGTGAGTTTATTTACAGTGCCCTCCCTTCTACCTCCCTGTCCAACCCTCCTTTATGACCCCTCCCCAGTCCCTTCCCTTCAATTTCCCTTTTTCTTGTCCAAAAGGACCGTACCTTGTTAAGCCACGACCCTCCAGGGCCGTGGCTGGCTTGGTAGTGTTCCTCCTGCTGGTCTCCTGGTTCCTGGTTCTGGAGCTCTTCTTCTCTCTCTCCTTCCTCCAGTCCCTCGTCTGTTTCTTTCCTGGGCCTTTTCTCCTCTCCGCTTTGTCCTTGCCTCGTGTCCTCCGTATTCCGTCCTCTCTCCTCGGTTTCTCCACTCTCCGCGTTCCTCTCTTCCCTCCGTCTCAGCGTGATCTCCTTTTGTCCCCCTGTAGCCCGGGAAACGCACGTCGTTTCCCGGGTAACACCGTCCTGGCTTCCGCTCCCGAGCCGCGTTTCCCCGGCAACGGGAAGACGCGGAAATGACATATCGGCCTCGGCCGATACGTCATCTGCCTCGTTCGTAGCCGGGATCGCCCGGCTACATACATCTACAACAGAGCAAGCTCCATTGTCGCCCGCCAACTCCGTTCGATCATTAATCGTTCCTTCGAGACCGCCACCTTCCCGGAAAACTAGAAGAATGCCGAGATCAATGTCTTACGCAAGAAACCCCAGACGGACCCCAAGGACCTCAGAAACTACCAGCCCATCTTGCTGCTCCCTTTCCCGGCAAAGCTACTCAAGAAGTTCGTCAACAGGCAACTATCCCACCATCTGGAGGAAAGCATCACTCTGGACCCGTCTCAATACTGCTTTCACAGCAATCACAGCACCAAGACTGCCCTCATCGCTGCAACCGACGACATCCGGACCCTCCTGGACAAAGACGAAACAGCAGCCCTCATCCTCCTGGACCTCTTGGCCGCCTTTGACACCCTCTGCCACCACATCCTGCGCACACGCCTCCATGACGCAGGGATCCGCAACAAGGCCCTGGACTGGATCACCTCCTTCCTCACCGACAGACCACAGAGAGTCCGCCTCCCACCATTCCTCTCTGAAGCCACCAAGACCATCTGCGGTGTACCACAGGGCTCCTCCCTCAGCACGACACTTTTCAATGTCTACCTGGCACAAATCACCAAAATCGACCGATCTCACAAACTCAACAACAGCTCTTACACCCATGACACCCAGCTGATCTTCTCCCTCACCAAGGACCCAGCCACGGCTGAAAACAACTTCCACGAGGGAATGAAGGCTGTAGCCAACTGGATGAAGAACAGTTGACTGAAACTTAACTCAGATAAGACGGAGGTCCTCATCTTCGGCCACACCCCTCCGCGTGGGATGCCTCCTGGTGGGCACCCTTACTGGGAGCTGCACCAACGCCCACCAACAACGCCTGCAACGTAGGTTTCATTCTTGACTCATCGCTCTCCATGACCCAGCAAGTCAACGCTGTTTCTTCCTCCTGCTTCAACACCCTTCGCATGCTCCGCAGAATTTACAGGTGGATCCCCACCGAAACCAGAAGGACGGTTACCCAGGCCCTCGTCAGCAGCAGAATGGACTAAGGCAACGCCTGTGTACGTGGGAACCAAGGCAGCTCTCCAGAAAAGACTGCAATGGGAAAAATATTGGTGTGGATTCAGGTGTCCAAGATCCAAGGATCCAAGTTCAGCAATGATAAGGTGAGACAAGCAAGAAAATCTGCACAGAATTACCAAGAGTGTGTTGAATGGGTCTCCTGTCAAGATAATAGCCATCCTGCTGCAAGATGGTGTCTATTTGGAGGAGTTCGGCTACCAAATCTTAGCACCCACAGAGACTGTAGATCCTATCACTAGGGCTCTTTCCCATTGGGTGGGATAGGAAGACTATGGGGGTCATTCCAACCCTGGCGGCTGGTGATAAAGCGGCGGCCAACCCGCCAACAGGCAGGCGGTCAAAAAAACGGTATTCTGACCCTGGCGGGAACCGTCAACACAGCCCGCCACTTTAACACTCTGCCCGCCACGGCGGGACAGACAAACAGCTCGGCGGTCACCGCCAACAGCCAGGCGGCAGACAATGTACCGCCCACCCTATCACAACTCACCAATCCGCCACCTTTTCCGGGGCGGGAGCCCCGCCGATAAAAACACGGCGGAAACAGACTACGAACGGGAAAACGCTCACCTATACACACTCCACGAGGAAGGAGGACAGCATGGAGCCCGAATTACACATCCTACCGGCTATTGTCTACCTGCTCATCTACCACGAGTACGAACGCCGGCGCAGACGACAACGGTGAGTACTGCACCTACGACACAGGGGAGGGGGGAGGAGGAAAGCTTACGGGCACACACATATGCGACCCCCCCCAACTATCTACACACCAATGCAGAGCACCAAGTCACAGTGACACCACCCAAACCCCCCGGAATAATGCAAAGACATAATTAAAGTGAGAAAAAACATTTATGTATATAAGAGGTTCTTTGAAGTCATGGTAAAATAGCAACATGAATAGTAAAAAATCAAGTAAGAAAATTTCGAAAACGATAAACATACGCAATAAGTCCTGCACAGTCACCTAAATTTCCAGTGTCCGTGGGCCAAAGTGTATCAACACATGGGCAAAGCCCACACAGGAGACCTGAGTCAGTTGGAGAGAACACTGCTGGGGCATCAGATGACAAAACTACAGGCACCTCAGGGGGAAGGGAAGGGGGGCCACCTCAGCCACATGAGTCCACGACGCCAGATCCACGAAGGGTCCACCATGCCCACTGTGCCATCCTGGGGAGTACAAAGCCACAGTCTCACAAGTCTCTACAGTGGGTGGATTGCCCATTGTTACATCCTGGGGAGTGCAAAGCCACAGTCCATCAGGTGGATTACAGAGACCACTGGTCATGGAGGAGGCATGGTGGGCAGAGTGCGTCGTGAAGGCCTGCCCGACACAGAACCGGGACTGCCAATGGGCCAGCGGTGCTTGACAGGAAGGGCCCAGCGGAGCGGTGCTTGACAGGAAGGGGGCCAGCGGAGCGGTGCTTGACAGGAAGGGCCCAGCGGAGCGGTGCTTGAGACGGCGGGGCCCAGCGGAGCGGTGCTTGACAGGAAGGGCCCAGCGGAGCGGTGCTTGAGACGGCGGGCCCAGCGGGGCGGTGCTTGAGACGGCGGGGCCCAGCGGAGCGGTGCTTGACAGGAGGGGCCCAGCGGAGCGGTGCTTGACAGGAAGGGGCCCAGCGGAGCGGTGCTTGACAGGAAGGGCCCAGCGGAGCGGTGCTTGAGACGGCGGGGCCCAGCGGAGCGGTGCCTGACAGGAAGGGGCCCAGCGGAGCGGTGCTTGACAGGAAGGGCCCAGCGGAGCGGTGCTTGAGACGGCGGGGCCCAGCGGAGCGGTGCTTGACAGGAAGGGCCCAGCGGAGCGGTGCTTGAGACGGCGGGGCCCAGCAGAGCGGTGCTTGACAGGAAGGGCCCAGCGGAGCGGTGCTTGAGACGGCGGGGCCCAGCGGAGCGGTGCTTGACAGGAAGGGGCCCAGCGGAGCGGTGCTTGACAGGAAGGGCCCAGCGGAGCGGTGCTTGAGACGGCGGGGCCCAGCGGAGCGGTGCTTGACAGGAGGGGCCCAGCGGAGCGGTGCTTGACAGGAAGGGGCCCAGCGGTGCTTGACAGGAAGGGCCCAGCGGAGCGGTGCTTGAGACGGCGGGGCCCAGCGGAGCGGTGCCTGACAGGAAGGGGCCTAGCGGAGCGGTGTTTGACAGGAAGGGCCCAGCGGAGCGGTGCTTGAGACGGCGGGGCCCAGCGGTGCTTGACAGGAAGGGCCCAGCGGAGCGGTGCTTGAGACGGCGGGGCCCAGCGGAGCGGTGCTTGAGACGGCGGGGCCCAGCGGAGCGGTGCTTGACAGGAAGGGGCCCAGCGGAGCGGTGCTTGAGACGGCGGGGCCCAGCGGAGCGGTGCTTGACAGGAGTGGCCCAGCGGAGCAGTGCTTGACAGGAAGGGGCCCAGCGGAGCGGTGCTTGACAGGAAGGGCCCAGCAGAGCGGTGCTTGAGACGGCGGGGCCCAGCGGAGGGGGTGCCTGACAGGAAGGGGCCCAGCGGAGCGGTGCTTGACAGGAAGGGCCCAGCGGAGCGGTGCTTGAGACGGCGGGGCCCAGCGGTGCTTGACAGGAAGGGCCCAGCGGAGTGGTGCTTGAGACGGCGGGGCCCAGCGGAGCGGTGCTTGAGACGGCGGGGCCCAGCGGAGCGGTGCTTGACAGGAAGGGCCCAGCGGAGCAGTGCTTGAGACGGCGGGGCCCTCTTCAGCGGTGCCTTTCTGCACGACGGGGCCCTCTTCAGCAGTGTCTTTCTGCACGGCGGGGCCCTCTTCAGCGGTGTCTTTCTGCACGGCGGGGCCCTCTTCAGCGGTGCCTTTCTGCACGGCGGGGCCCTCTTCAGCGGTGCCTTTCTGCACGGCGGGGCACTCTTCAGCGGTGTCTTTCTGCACGGCGGGGCCCTCTTCAGCGGTGTCTTTCTGCACGGCGGGGCCCTCTACAGCGGTGCCTTTCTGCACGGCGGGGCCCTCTTCAGCGGTGCCTTTCTGCACGGTGGGCCCTCTTCAGCGGTGCCTTTCTGCACGGCGGGGCCCTCTTCAGCGGTGCTTGTCCAGTCATCCAAGGGAGCCAGACCTGGCCAGGACTCCCTGCTTAGTCGCCCTCCGACCGTGCAGTTGCTGGACCCTTCTGTGATGGAGTCCTGGGCCCGTGGGTGTCCTCCCTCACACCCGGGATGGGGCTTGTGGGGCCCTCCTGGTCCGCGCCCCTGCTGGCTGACTTCTCCGCCCTGCTGCCCTTGCCCTCCTTCGATGAGGCTCTCTGGCCCTTGCCTCCCCTGGATGTTGTGGCAGGTGACGGCCCAGGACTTTGCTCCTTGGGGGCAGCCGTGTCAGTCTTCTCGCGGCGGCCCCTGATTTTACGGGTCCTCTTCCCAGGGGGGGGGCTGGCTGTTCCCTTGCTGCTGGCCGATGTATCTGTGCTGGGAAAGGGTGGACTTCAAAACCCGTGCACAATGGTGACACTTGAAGCAGGGCTGGTGGTGGCTGAGGTGCTCTTGGGACTCTTAGCAGATGGAGGGGGTGGGTCAGGTGGGGCAGAGAGGTTAAGTTTGGAGAGGTAAAGTTTTTTAGGACCAATGTAAAGGGTAGGTGTAGTGGGTATGGGAGTGGAGGAAGAGGATGTGGTTGTAGGAGAGTCAGGTGTGCTGTCTTTGGGTGCAGGTGCTTGTGACGTAGGCTGTCGTGAGGTGGTTGGCTGTTGGGTGGGTGGCTGCCTGCATTTGTGTGTCTTGGAAGAGGGGGTGACAGACACAGTGGGAGAGGACACAGGGGACGTGTAAATGGCAGTGGGGGTGGTGACTGCACTTGTGCGGACTGTACTGGAGGGTGTGCTGGTGATGGAAGTACTGGCTGATGGTGGTGTGCATGCAGGTGTGAGTGGAGACGTCACAGGGAGGGAGGAGGGAGACGAGGAGGAGGGGGACACAGGGGTGGTAGTGACTGTTGGCATGTCTGCATCTGGGTGTTGCTTGGGTGAATGCTTGTGTGATCTGTGGTGCTTATGTCTGGATGAGCTGCCCTTGGGTGTTGAGGTGTGTGCAGGCTGGTCTGATGGTGTGGATGGGATAGGCTGAGGAACAGGAGACAGAGACAGGGTGGAGGCAGTTAGAAGAGGGAGGCTGGAAACAGGGACAATGGCTGCCGTCAGTGCTGAGGCCAGAGCATTGTACGATCGTTGATAGGCAACCTGACCCGAATGAATGCCCTCCAGGTATGCATTGCTCCGATGCACCTCCCTCTCTACCCCCTGGATGGCATTCAAAAGGGTAGACTGCCCAACAATGATGGTCTGTAGGAGGTCAATGACCTCCGCACTGAGGGCAGCAGGGGTAACAGGGGCAGGGCCTGAGGTGCCTGGGGCGAAGGAGATGCCCGCCTTCTTGGGCAAGCGGGCACGGAGCGAAGGCTGAGGGGCTGCTGGGAGGGCGGAGCTGGTGCGCTGGGTGGCGGCTGTACCTGTAGAGGCGGGGGGCCCGGATGTTGCCGCCACCGCTAGGGAGCTCCCTTCCAAGGACGTGTCGGTGTCGCTGGTGTCACCACGGGTCCCCGTTGTGGTTCTCCCCTCGCCCTCCGTATCACTGGTGACCTCGGTGTCTGTACCATGGCCCACCGGGGCCTTGTGAGTTGCAGCTCCCTCGTGCTCCGATGCCAATTCTCCTCTGCCTGATGATGCTAATGCACACATGCACAAGAAGACAAAGAAAAAGGGTGGGGGGAGAAATAAAAACAGGTTGAGTGCATCCATTGTCAACACCGTTGGCGGAGAGGACAGACACAGGAGCCTCATGCACTACGCCGCGCAATCGGGGTACACTACTCAGTACTTGTGACTAGGCCAACAGGTCTATGGACAACATATGCGCACATGGGTGATGCTGGACCATGGATTGCTGTACTTGGCACCCTACAGAGGTGGGGGGCGGGGGCACAGGGCCATGCCTAAAGGAGGGGACTACACTACAGAAAGCGCCCTGGCCTAATGTCACCCACAGCCCTCCTCCCCCACCCAGGCACCTCCACTGCACGTAAAGATAGCAGTATGTGCTGGTACTCACCCCCTTGTGTCTGCTGTGATGTCCTCACGCGCCCATCCAATTCGGGGTAGGCCACCGCCAGGATCCGGGACATCAGGGGGGTCAAGGTACGACTAGCACCCCTCCTACGTTGGGAGGCCATCCCCAGCAGTGACTCTGCGGTCTTCCTGGTCCCGCGGCGGATGTCCTCCAACCTCTTTCGGCAGTGGGTGCCCCGTCTTGTGTGGACCCCCAGGGCCCGGACTTCCTTGGCGATGGCACGCCAAATGTCGACTTTCTGATGGGCGCTGACCTATTTGACATGTACAGGATGGGAAAGGAAATTTCAACATTTTTCTGCATGTTAGATGTGATTGCCCTCCCCTCCCCAACCCTGCCATGTGGCACATGCTCTCATCTGTCGTGCCTTGCACTCCTCATTCGCTCCCCACCCCACCATCTTACATCCACCATACACAACCCAGGCATAGCCCATTCAACGTGCACCCAGTGTACTTACCTGTTGGTCTGGAGGACCGTAGAGTAGCGCATACTGGGGTAGGACCTCATCCACAAGTTTCTCCAACTCTTCTGAAGTGAAGGCAGGGGCCCTTTCCCCAGTCGCAGCAGCCATTGTCTCTTCCAGACCGAAGTCACAGCAGCACTTGCAGTATAGGTCCTCTCCTGTGGATGATCAGGTCTCGAGTGATTAAGCAGATAGAAAATGGCGGTCACGCCCGCGGCGGTGCGTACCGCGACCACCGGTGCACATCGTCATTGGCTCCTGAGACCCATAGGGTTCAATGTTAACCAATGCTGCTTTGCGCCGCGGTCTTCGACCGCCTACCGCCACGGTGAGCCACGCCAGCGCAGTGACCTCACATCCCACTGTCACACTTCACAGGTCAGGCAGCCGCCATTTCAAGGGCCCACATGGCATGATTTCTACTGCGTCACACAGGCCTAGGCCTTGCATTGCCACTCATACAAGCCTTTCATTGCATAGCGATTCGTGTACTGTGCAAGCTGTGGGAACGAACCTGAGGGTTGCTTGACTCTGTGCTCCATGTTGTCCTTCCTAGGCACCGTCCGCTGGGACTTGCGAGGAGAAGGATGAATCCTCCCGTGGACCGACCACTGGTGGACCTGTCGACAATGGAAGAACGACATATTATACTTCGATACCGACTTGACCGAGCCACTATACATGAACTGTGTGCCCAGCTGGAGCTAGACCTGATGTCCCCCATCCGCCAACCCACAGGGATTCCCCCTCTGGTGCAGGTGCTGTCAGTACTCCATTTTTTGCAAGTGGGTCTTTTCAGACAACAGTGGCCATGTCATCAGGGATGTCTCAGCCTATGTTTTCTAAGGTTTTGTCCAGAGTGTTGTCTGCCCTGATGAAATACATGCGGAGATACATTGTTTTCCCTGAGGAGGGTGATTTGGCCACTGTGAAGGGTGATTTCTATGCCCTTGGACATATCCCCAACATCATTGGTGCCATTGATGGGACCCATGTGGCTTTAGTACCCCCAAAAGACAATGAGCAGGTGTACCAAAATAGAAAAAATTACCATTCGATGAATGTCCAGGTGGTCTGTTTGGCTGACCAGTACATCTCCCATCTAAATGCCAAGTTCCCTGGGTCAGTGCATGACGCGTATGTCATGCGAAATAGCAGCATCCCTTATGTGATGGAACAGCTACAGAGACACCGTGTGTGGCTAATAGGTGACTCTGGTTACCCCAACCTGCCTTGGCTATTGACCCCAGTGAGGAATCCCCGGACCAGGGCAGAGGAACGGTACAATGAGGCACATGGGCGAACTAGGAGGATTATAGAACGGACCTTCGGGGTCCTGAAGGCCAGGTTTAGGTGCCTGCATATGACAGGGGGATCCCTCATGTACTCACCAAGGAAGGTGTGTCATATCATCGTGGCCTGCTGTATGCTTCACAATCTTGCATTGCGACGCCAGGTGCCTTTCCTGCAGGAGGATGGTCCAGATGGTGGTGTTGTAGCAGCTGTGGAGCCTGTGGAGAGTGAAGAGGAGGAAGACGATGGGGACGACACGGACAACAGGGACACAGTTATACAACAGTATTTTCAGTAGCACCCAGGTAAGAATCACCCACGCCATTTTACATTTACTTCTGGCCTCCTGCATCTCTACTTTCTGTGTTTCCCCCCAGTTCCTTTTCACTGATTTTTGACTTTCCTTTCCCTTTTCAGAGCTGTATGACCCACAGCGTGACTTCTGCTTTGTTTGCCCATGGACTAATGCTTATTGACACTGGTATGTTGTCATCACAATGTAAATGAACATTATTGCACCGTTATGTGTAATACATTTGTAAAGAATACAAGCAGACTCCTGACATTTGAAGTGCAATTGGTGATTTATTTTAAGTGCTGCGTATAGGTCCATGATAGTAAAACGGTGATGGGTGGGGGTGGAGTAATGTCCATGGCAGAGTCCAGTTCTCAGTAGCACAGGTGCAATGTCCATATGCCTGTGGAAGGATGGAGCAGGGGCAGTTCAAGGTTGGACAGGGTGACAATGTGGGACAGTGGGATGACATCAGGGGGTATCTTAGGCTAGCGGGGGTCTTGGCATCCTACTCTGTCTTCTTGTGTGATCTCAGGTTCCGCTTGCGGGGTGGTTGATCTTCAGCAGGAGGTGGGGTTCTGGTGGCCTGTCGTGGTGTGGGGGCCTCCTGTCCACTAGCGCCAGCGGAGGTGGTAGGCTGTTCGTCGTCCGGGCTGGTGACAGGGGCCCTTTGGGGTGCCACATGGTCCCGCAATGTGGTGACTATCTGGTTGAGGGCCAGGACGATGGTCCCCATTGTGGTACCGATGTGCCGGAGTTCATCTCTGAACCCCATGTACCGTTCCTCCTGCTGTGCCTTGATCTCCTGGAACCTGGCCAGTACCGTCGCCATCGTCTCCTGGGAGCGGTGGTATGCTCCCATGATGGTGGTGAGGCCCTCTTGGAGAGTGGGTTCCCTGGGCCGGTCAACCCCCTCTCACACAGCAGCCCTCCCAGGTGCCCTGTTTTCCCGGGCCTCTGTCCCCTGGACGGTGTGCCCACTACCACTGCCCCCAGGTCCATGTTGTTGTTGGGGTGGTGGGTCAGCCTGGGTGCCCTGTAGTGGCGGACACACCGCTGATTGATGCATCCTGGAGACAGAGGCATGGGCCCGCTGGGTGGGAGCTGTGCTGGTATTCCCAGAGGGGGTTGGGTCTGCTGTGGCCTGTGTCTGTGTGTGGGGACCGACTGTCCAGAGGTCCCCAATGGTCCGGGCTGGTCATCAGGTTCTAGGTCGACAGAGCTGCTGTCATCACTGGGGGCCTGTTCTGGGGGCGTGATGGACAAATCTGGACCCTCCTGGCCGGTGTGTTGGCGTTCGGACCCTGCAGGGGTAAAAGAGTATGGTTATTGCTTCTGTGTGTGCCATGGCGTGCAATTTGTGGGTGCCCTTGTCCCCCAGTGCTGGCATTCCCTTGTGGGAGGAGTTGTGAGGGTGGTTTGTGGGGGGGATGGGTATGTGCAGTGGTCATGCTTGGGTGATGGTTGTCCATGGTTTGTGTTGGCATTCAGGGATTGGTGTTGTGTTGGGTGGGTTGTGCTGGTGAGACATTGGCAGGGAGGATGTGTGCTGGGGGGTTGGGGGTAAGGGTGGGGGTGCGGGTTGGCATGCTGGTGGTTGGGGGGGGTGAACTATTTGGGATTAGACTTACCAGAGTCCATTCCTCCGCCTACTCCAGCGAGGCCCGCAGGATGCAGGATGTTCAAGACCTCTTGCTCCCATGATGTGAATTCGGGTGGAGTGGGTGGAGGTCCGCCGCCAGTCTTCTGCACAGCGATGTTGTATCTTGACACCATCGACCGCACCTTCCCCCGTAGGTCGTTCCAGCGCTTTCGGATGTCTTCCTGGTTTCTGGGATGCTGTCCCACAGCGTTGACCCTGTCGACGATCCTTTGCCATAGCTCCGCCTTCCTGGCTATTGTGGTGTGCTGCACCTGTGTGCCGAATAGCTGGGGCTCTACCCTGATTATTTCCTCCACCATGACCCTGAGTTCTTGGTCCGAGTACCTGGGGTGTCTTTGGGGTGCCATGGGGTGGTGTGGGGTGGTGTTTGTGGTGATGAGTGTGGTGTGTGTGGTGGTGTGTGGTGTTTTGTGCGTGGATGTAGTGTGGGTGATGATGTTGTGTTCCTCTGTGTGCTGGGGTTTGCGATAGCTGTGCTCTCTCTCTCTCTCTCTCTCTCTCGCCTTCTCTCCTAATTTCTAGTAGTGGGGGTTGGTGGGTGATGTGGGTGTGTGTTTTATAGTTGATTGGATGTGTGGGTGTGGTGTGTGTATGTGTATCAGGTGTGTGTATTTCGAATTGTCCAATGTGGCTGTGTTTTGTAAAGGTGTGTGTATTTTGAGCGCGGCGGTGTGTAGCGCCAATGGAATACAGCGGTTGAAAGACCGCCGCGTGGATTCATGGGTCGTAATGGCACGGGCGTGTTTGTGTTGGCGTGACGGTGGAGATTTGGTCATCTCCAGTTTATCGCTGACCGCTGATGAGGCGGCCTTCCGTGGATGTCGGGTTTTTGGCGGTTTGGAAGTTGTGGGTCGGAATGGCCGCGGCGGTAGAATGGCGGACTTCTGACCGGCGGTAAGAGCCTTTTACCGCCGAGGTCAGAATGACCCCCTATATAAAACTTGTTTTCTGACCTACAGCTCTGTGCCTCAATTTATAATAATGATCCTCATCTCACTATTAATAATTACTAAGACTTGTACTGCTACAATCAGTACGTTGATCATTCTTTGTATATTTTGAAAGGATCACAATATCTTTTGAACCCTGACATTTATTCTTATAATCATAAACCTGACTTGTCTCTTTCTTTCTCAGCACAAAATGAGATATTCTCCTGTATTTTTAACCGACTAAACCAAAAAAGCATTTGTATTGTGGAAAACACTATTTACAGTAGATGTAGGAAACCGTGGTGTGGCAAATCCAGGAAACGGACAGTCTGTGGTTTGTAGCATGTTACTATCTTAAGAATTTTACATTTCTAAATGACACTATCAAACAAACAATGTGGCTCAGTTTCACAGATTATAGAGAATAATTCATTCTTTCAGTTCCTTGACTGAAGTATTCACACTTCCAGAAATGGAATTTGAGAATGGCAAAGAATAGGGAGGAAATGGGTGTTTTGATTGCTAATTGCATTGAAGGAGAATAACAGATGATCTTTGGAAGATGTATAGGAATGAATGTCATCAGAGATTTGACATGAAGCTGTGGGACCACTGGTGAACAGGGTTGACACTTGGGGCCATGTTTATAGCAAAGTGGTACAGTGCAATGCAGCAAGTCACACTTGAATAGAAGACCTGGTTTTGGTCGGGAGAAGCTCCCCGCACCGCACACCTCCACTGTTGTGCCTGCGTCCCTCTCCCTGCC
Organism: Pleurodeles waltl; assembly: GCF_031143425.1. Classification (NCBI taxonomy): domain Eukaryota; kingdom Metazoa; phylum Chordata; class Amphibia; order Caudata; family Salamandridae; genus Pleurodeles; species Pleurodeles waltl. The sequence goes on along the minus strand of NC_090439.1, from coordinate 1,047,357,233 downwards.
CTCACAGCTGCTACTGCGAGTTCGAGGCCCTCCTCCATCCGCAGGTCCACCTGCGCCTCATCCATGGTGGTCCAATGGTGCTGTAAGTATCATCTGTCTGTGTGCCTTGTGTCTTTCACTTTCTTTTTCTCTTTTTTCTTTGTTTTTCTCTGTTTTCTCTGTTTCTCTCTGTTTTTGTGCTGTGTTTCTGTGCCTTTCCTCTTTTTTGTGCCATTTTCCTCTGCTAGACTTCCCCCGTGGTTGTCCCCTGCTGCTGCACCCATCTGCCCTTCCCTCCCGCCTCCCAGCTGGTCGTCCCTCCCACCTCCCCTTCTTAATGGCGGCCACTGGCAAGCCAGAGGCAAGCCCGTCTGTGCCTGGACCATGCCATCGCCAGCCCCCCTGGCCGCCGAGACCCCCCAGCACCAGACGCCGCTATGACGCCAACGCCGTCCATGCCCTCAACACCGGCCGCTCTTCCTCCTGCTTCCAGGCCTCACCGAAGCTCGCCCATGGACCTTTCTCCTGCTGAAGGTGCAACTTCTCCACCCTCCAGGCCACCACCCCACACGCAAGACCCAGACACAATCACCTCAGGTGCATCCTTCTCAACACCCGCTCCATCCACAAGCACGCCATTGAGCTCTGGGACCTTCTTGTTTCATCCTCCCAGACGTCGCATTCCTGACAGAGACCTGGCTGAACCCATCCTTGGCCCCCGACATCGCCATAGCCATCCCTGACTGCTACAAAATCACCTGCAGAGAACGCACCAACAGACAGGGAGGAGGGATAGCCATCGTCCAAGGAACACCATCAGAATCTAAACCAACACTGAAGACACCCTCAGCAGTGCCGAACACATGCACTTCCAAATCCACATCGACCCCAAGACTACCCTCAGGGGCACCCTCATCTACAGACCCCCCGGACCCTGACCTCAGTTCAGTGACTCCATTGCCGACATCGCCAGCGCTCAAGCCCTAGCTTCCACAGATTACATTCTCCTCGGGGACCTGAACTTCCACCTTGAAAACAACAATGACAGCAACTCGATCTCCCTGCTCGACAACCTTGCCAACCTCGGACTCAATGAACTCATCACATCTCCCATACATTCCGCCAGACACACGCTCGATCCCATCTTCTCCGCCAACAGACACATCATCTTGAGCCACACCACCAAACAGCACTGGACTGACCACCGCTGCGTCCACTTCACCTTCAATAAACCCACCACCCACTACCTCCCGCAACCGACCCCCCGCCGCAGCTGGAACAAGATCACCAACGACCGACTGATCTCTGCCCTCATCTGAGCCCCACCAGCTGTCTCCACGGACACCGACTCATCCACCCGCAACCTCAGGCAATGGATCAAAGACTGCGCCAACACTCTCGCCCTGCTCAAAAGACCCGCTCACAACCATACCATCAGTAAGGCCACCTGGTTCACCACCGACCTCTGGACCTCCAAACAGGCCTGCCGAAAACTCGAGAGGAAGTGGCACCAGGTAAAGACTCCATCCACCCACACAGCCCTCAAGAACGCCATCCACAAGCACCACTAGCTCATCCGAGCCACCAAGAGATTCTCCTTCAAGGAACACATCGATAACAAAGCACAACAACAGCAAAGAGCTATTCAACATCGTAAAGGAACTCGCCAACCCCAGCTCCAGCACCAACGACATCCCACCTTCGCAAGACCTCTGCGACTCCCTCACCACCTTCTTTCACCGCAAAATCACCGACATCCATAACAGCTTCAACAACATGACCTCACCAACAGCCACCAACACATCCGACTCATCGCCCCCCAACCACACCAACCTTCTGCTCTCCTGGACACACGTCAATGACGCCAACACCATGAAAGTAATGAACAACATCCATCTGACCCCTGCCTGCACTACATCTACAACAGAGCAAGCTCCATCGTCGCCCGCCAACTCCGTTTGATCATCAATCGTTCCTTCGACACCGCCACCTTCCCGGAAAACTAGAAGCATGCCGAGATCAATGTCTTAAGCAAGAAACCCCAGGGGGACCCCAAGGACCTCAGAAACTACCAGCCCATCTTGCTGCTCCCTTTCCCGGCAAAGGTACTCAAGAAGATCGTCAACAGGCAACTGTCCCACCATCTGGAGGAAAGCATCACTCTGGACCCGTCTCAATCCGGCTTTCACAGCAATCACAGCACCAAGACTGCCCTCATCGCTGCAACCGACGACATCTGGACCCTCCTGGACAAAGGCGAAACAGCAGCCCTCATCCTCCTGGATCTCTCGGCCGCCTTTGACACCATCTGCCACCATATCCTTCGCACACGCCTCCATGACGCAGGGATCCGCAACAAGGCCCTGGACTGGATCACCTCCTTCCTCACCGACAGAACACAGAGAGTCCGCCTCCCACCATTCCTATCTGAAGCCACCAAGACCATCTGCGGTGTACCACAGGGCTCCTCCCCCAGCCCGACACCTTTCAACGTCTACCTGGCACAAATCAACAAAATCGACCGATCTCACAAACTCAACATCAGCCCCTACACCGATGACACCCAGCTGATCTTCTCCCTCACCAAGGACCCAGCCAAGGCTGAAACCAACTTCCACTAGGGAATGAAGGCCGTAGCCAACTGGATGAAGAACAGTTGACTGAAACTTAACTCAGATAAGACGGAGGTCCTCATCTTCGGCCACACCCCTCCGCGTGGGACGCCTCCTTGTGGGCACCCTCACTTGGAGCTGCACCAACGCCCACCAACAACGCCTGCAACGTAGGTTTCATCCTTGACTCATCGCTCTCCATGACCCAGCAAGTCAACGCTGTTTCTTCCTCCTTCTTCAACACCCTTCGCATGCTCTGCAGAATCTACAGGTGGATCCCCACCGAAACCAGAAGGATGGTTACCCAGGCCCTCGTCAGCAGCAGAATGGACTAAGGCAACGCCCTGTACGTGGGAACCAAGGCAGCTCTCCAGAAAAGACTGCAATGAATACAGAACACCTCCGTACGCCTCATCCTCAATATTCCCTGCCACAGTCACAGCACAGCCCAACTGAGGAACCTACACTGGCTTCCCGTCAACAAAAGGATCACATTCAAACTCCTAACCCATGCCCACAAAGCACTCCACAATGCCGGACCAGCATACCTCAACAATCGTCTCACCTTCTACACCCCAAACCATTGCCTCCATCCCTCGCATCCACAGGACAACATCCGGCAGCAGATCCTTCTCCTGCCTCACAGCCAAGACCTGGAACACCCTCCCGATCCACCTACGACAGACCAAGGACCTTCTGACGTTCAGGAGACTCCTCAAGACCTGGCTGTTCGAGCAGTAGCAGCCCCCCCTCAAAAGTGCCTTGAGACCCTCACGGGTGAGTAGCGCGCTCTACAAATACTATGATTAATTGATTGATTGAAGTAACCAGGAGAAATAAATATATTATTCCTTGTTATGCCTCTGCAGGGGAGGCATATATTTTTGGCACATTCCCATATTAACCAGGTTTGAAAAATCTGTGAATGGGACAAACACCATGAGAGTGCATGGGAACAACCTTGCAACCACAAAGGAATGCCTCCTTTGTGCACAATAATGCAACAAAGCGATTTTGTGCTGTGCTACATTATTCCAGATTTTTTAAGCAATTCTAAACCACGCAAAGGGGCTTTGCGTGGCTTACAAAATCTAACTTAGACGTTTGCGTCACACATGTGCCACGAGCAAAGCTCTCATAAATATTTCCCTAGGTATGGTAAGATCCATGTTAGCTCCGACAGTATTGAATTGTTCCTTATTCCTGTAATCACAATTACATAATCCTAATATGCGTGTTTCTTTCTAGGCACAAAATTACATTTTCAAGTTCTCATTCAGAAAATGATTTGCATAATGATGCAGCTGAGAAAAAGCTGATCCCCTCCTCACTTCCTTAAACACTATGAGTAGAACAGGTATCTGAGGTATTCATATAGAGACACGGTTGGACACAGTGACTGATTGGTGGAGGAGACGCTGTAGCATGTTCTGACTTCAAGCCTGAAGGCACCCAGTAGTATGTGTGGAGGCATTTCTTTCATATTAGCATTTTGATGTATACCTAAAACTAATTCAACTATGCTTTTAAACGTTTGGTTACAATCAATGGAAAACTTGTAATAAATGGAAGTGTGAAGAAATGATATTGGTGAATTTGACTTTGCTACTACGCTTTTTATAATATTTACTTTCCAATGCAGATCATTTTCAGACAAATAGTGATTAATAATTATGTAGTAAAATACCAACTATTGCATGTTTAGTGGGTTTAGCGCAGGATTATTACATACCATCTGTAAATGAGAGATTCTCTGACAGGTTTGAATGACACTAAACACTCCTTTCCACTCAAGCATACGTCAGTGAAGGTGGAGTGAGAGACACCTGCCATTTTCCTTTCCTCCAAAAAAGCTGTAATACCTTTTGGGGTCTAGGTGATTTACCATGTGTGAGTCTCTATATCTGATGTTTGGCCTGTTTCACATGATCTCTGTCACCCACCTGCTGCTGTTATCCGGCAACAGATTCTGTTGGTTTGTCCTTTTCTTGGCATTTTAGTTGGAAAGTGGATGGGAAATCTCTTCCCCTCCCTGTCCAGTGCTGATGCAGTTTCCATCCCCCAGGAGATCGAATGTGAATCACAATTTGCTGGATGAATCTATTGCACGAGATGTAGCATAATGCCCACAGGTCATTTTGGCTTGAGAATTGCTTCTTGTTTAGCATTGCACTCCTTTGTTCGGTGCATGACCTGCACTGCCGCTCTATACCAGCAGTTTTCTGATTGGTGGTTGCAGAGTTTTTATTAAAAAAATCTCTTTATTCATTTTGCACATACAACATGTAACACTGAACGTCTACTTTTGATGTGAGTTATGGTATTGAATCACAGGATATATACTAATTCACAGCTGGGGGGGTGGGGGAGAGAGACATTTACAATATGCTTTTGGACATGTTCAGTTGCAGTATAACATTTAGGGGGTCATTCTGACCCCCGCGGGCGGCGGCCGCCGCCCGCCTGGAGGGAGCCGCCATATGGCCGCTCCGCGGTCGAGAGACCGCGGAGGCCATTCTGGCTTTCCCGCTGGGCTGGCCGCCAGCCCAGCGGGAAAGCCCTCCCCACGAGGAAGCCGGCTCCGAATGGAGCCGGCGGAGTGGGTATGTGCGACGGGTGCAGTGGCACCCGTCGCGTATTTCAGTGTCTGCAAAGCAGACACTGAAATACAAAGTGGGGCCCTCTTACGGGGGCCCCTGCAGTGCCCATGCCATTGGCATGGGCACTGCAGGGGCCCCCAGGGGCCCCACGACACCCCTCACCGCCATCCTGTTCCTGGCGGCCGGAGCAAGCTGCGCCGCCATGGGGGATTCCCAGGGCAGCGGAAAACCGGCGGGAGACCGCCCGTTTTCCTCTTCTGACCGCGGCCAAACCGCCGCGGTCAGAATGCCCTGCGGGGAACTGCCAGCCTGTTGGCGGTGCTCCCGCATCCCCGGCCCCGGCGGTCCTTGACCGCTGGGGTCGGAATGACCCCCTTAGTGTATATTATTTTTAAACAAAGGTAGTATCTTGAGACTCAAGAAAGAATAAACATCTAGGTTTGTGACCTAAGCGTAGCTCAAAAACATTGGGTCGCGGCATCCCAGTGTCCGTGACCTGCGCTCCGCAAGTATACATTTTTAACTTACACTACTTCTATGTCTCCTGGTGGTGTGAGGGTAGCTGCATGTAGTGTGTAGATTGCCACTTATTGGTACATGTAATGCGAGTCAGTCTTGGGAGGGAAGATTTACTGCTGCTTCGGTGCAATTGCACTGAGAATTCCAATCTAGAGACATACCCACTCGTGTGCTTTACCTATTTACTATTAAATTTGACATTGTAATTTAATATTGTCCTGCCTAACTGTTGCTGTGTTTTCACAGATGGGTCAGGGTGGATATGTGTCATCTTTGGCCTCTAGCTGTGACATAATGTTGTCCCAGAACCGTAGTCCTTTGATCCCCAAGCCTTTGTCTTGGAAGGATTGAAGAGTATGTACTTCCGCTCTCATCCACTTTAATAGGTCACTTTGCCATCTACTTATGGTTGGTACCCCGGTCCTTTCCATTGCATTGCTATGAGACGTTTAAGTAGGACAAATGCTAGGTCTACACACCTTTGCTTCTGCTTATCTTGCATTGATCTGGGACGTATTCCCAATAAACAAATTCTGGTGTGGTGTGGAGTGTGTCTCGACCAGTTCACTCATTCGGGAAGTGATTTCATGCCAGGTTCTCTGCATGGGTGAACACGACCACACCATGTAATAGAAGTTGACAACAGGTTCCCCGCAATGTGGACATTCGTAATTAGTGTGGGGGAACATACAATGTAGGCGGTGCGGAGACAAGTAAGTCTGGTGCAGATAATTAAATTGAGTGAAGCGAAATCTGGAGTTCCGCAACACCTCCTTTGTCATTTGAATCACTGTGAACCATGCGGTTTGTGTTAATGGTGCTTGGAGGACCCTATCCCAACGTGCTCGAGCTCCCTCCTGAATTGAGTCAATACTCTCCAGCGGGGAGCCGTATAGCCGGGACACTATGTTGATCATAATGAACATGGCAGTCGAAACCGCTGTGGTCATGCTGGCGGTCAAAACACTGACTGCATGCATCCCCGGATCCCCGCTCGCTGAATTATGAACATTCCTGGGGGCCGGAGGGCAGAAACATTGTTTCTGCCCGCCGGCCCACAGGAATCCTTGGCCGGGACATTGAGCCGCCGCCAATGCCTCTGAGCGGCAGATGCAGCTGCACCTGTCGTGCAGATCACTGCCTGTGCGATCGGGCACTGCACAGGGGCCCCTGCTCTGCCCATGCTAAGTGCATGGGCAGTGCAGGGGCCTTCAGGGGTGCCCAGGTGCACCCCTTCCACCAGCCTTTCCCTGGCGGGAAAACCCACCAGGGAAAGGCTGGAGGCGGAGGAATCATTATCCGAGGGGCAGCATCGCTGCCCTGTTGGATAATGATTCCGACCGCCGCCAGGCTGCCTGACGGAGGCAGCCTGGCTGTGAGTGAGGGAGGCCGATGGCGGTTCTCATGGTGTTCTTTATGTGGTGTGTGGCCGCCATGCCGGCTGGTGGGTTTTCCCACCACCGCCAGCATGGTGGGCCACACCACCAACTTCATAATGACCACCAATGTGTTTGGTATCTGTGATAGACAGTATAGTGTGAAGTATAACCGAGGACAGGGACTCTATATCTCTACACTGCCAAGTGTTCTGTATGAGCTGTTTCAGCACGCTATAGGTCACAAATCACCCGAGCCCACAGCATAAGTTTCAGTTAGCTCTGAATGTGTTATCCACGGTTCTAGAGTATGTTGTGCATGCAGTTTCCTAACACCTGGTATATCAAGCAGCGGGATCTTGGGTGAGTAGGGGAGGGTTGGATTTTTCTTGCGGACATAGCCAAGTGTGTGCAACTGCCATAAGAATATTTCCATTTGCAGGAGGAGATGTATGGTCTAATTATCATGCAACGGTACTAGTTCTGCCGAGTGTGGATTGTACCGTCTGTGATTCTGCACTCAGAAGATTCATGAACCACTGGAGAGGCCACTGCAATTGTGCTGTGGCATAATATAGTTCATAGTTTGTCAGGGTTGATGTGTCATTGAAAGTGCCACTTGGCGGTTGCCATTGCCCCATATTAGAATAAGCATCAACCCATTCAGAGTGCGAAAAAAAGATCAAGGCACGGTCAATGGTAATGCAGTAAAGAAGTATAACAATCTTGGAAGTACTATCATTTTAGCAATGGCCACTCGTCCCAAAGGTGACAGTGGCAGTGACCCCAAAAGGGCAGTGATGCTTTAATCGTGCCCGTTGCCTGGCCTAGGTTGCCTTCTAGTAGGTCATCTTTTGTGCGATAGATTTGAATGCCAAGATATGAAAAAGTAGAGGGGCACCAGTGAAGCCCACAAAGAGGGAGGTCAGGTCACATGTTTTCCGGGGTTGGAGTGAGTGGGAATAAGCAGGATTTGACCAATTAAAATGTAGTCCAGACAGATTTCCAAAGTGTTCTTGTATATTTAGTAGCTTTGGTAGGGCCGATGTGCTGTCGCGTAAGTATATCAACGCATCATCGGCATAAAGAAAGACTACGGGCCTCATTCTGACTTTGGCGGGCGGCGGAGGCCGCCCGCCAAAGTACCGCCGTCAGAATACCGCTGCGCAGTCAAAAGACCGCCGCGGTAATTCTGAGTTTCCCGCTTGGCTGGCGGGCGACCGCCAGAAGGCCGCCCGCCAGCCCAGCGGGAAACTCCCTTCCATGAGGATGCCGGCTCCGAATGGAGCCAGCGGAGTGGAAGGGGTGCGACGGGTGCAGTTGCACCCATCGCGATTTTCAGTGTCAGACACTGAAAATCTTGGTGGGGCCCTGTTAGGGGGCCCCACGACACCCGTTACCGCCAGCCAGGTTCTGGCGGTCAAAACCGCCAGAACCAGGCTGGCGGTAAGGGGGTCGGGATCCCCATGGCGGCGCTGCCTGCAGCGCCGCCATGGAGGATTCCCTAGGGCGGCGGGAAACCGGAGGAACACCGCTGGTTTCCCATTTCTGACAGCGGCTGTACCGCCGCGGTCAGAATGCCCATGGATGCACCGCCAGCCTGTTGGCGGTGCATCCGCGGTCGTTGGCCTGGTGGTAGTCTACCGCCAGGGTCAGAATGACCCCCTACATGTTGTTTGTCACCCTCAGGTATCCCCCACAATAGTGCATGTGATCGGAGTTGAGCTGCTAGTGGTTCCATAGCTAGTGCAAATAGTAGGGGTGATAGGGGACATCCCTGTCTAGTGCCACAACCTATGGGGACACTTTGGGACATAATCTCGCCTGTTTAAACACAGGCCATGGGGTTAGAATATAATATGCTGATCCATTTTAGGAATTCTAGCCCAAAACCCATCCTACGTAGAGCTTCATTTAGGAAGGGCCATCCTAGGGTAACAAAGGCTTTTTCGATATCCAATGACACTGCTAGTCTATCATAGTCTCCCTCGTGAGTTTTCATCATTAATCTGAAAAGTTGCCTCAGGTTTAGGAAAGTATTCCTTCATGGAATAGAACCAGATTTGTCTTCATGAATTAGGTGTGTCATTAATGGAAGCAATCTATTTGCAAGGACCTTACTTAGTAGCTTGCAGTCTAAGTTAAGCAGTGAAAGAGGTCGTTAAGATCTTATGTCTAGGGCATTACAGCCTGGCTTAGGTAGAAGTACAATCAAAGCCTCACGTTGTGAGTCTGTAAGTCGTCCCTGTTACCGCGCTTCACGTAGCACCTCTAGGTATGGAGTTAGCAGCTGTTTTGCAAACATTGCACAATATTCTACCGGTAGTCTATCTACACCCTGAGTCTTGTTGCGGGCCAATTGTTGTAAGGCTGTGTAGATCTCGTCAGTTGTTATAGGTGTATCTAGTTCTGCACACTGTAATGGCATGAGGTGAGTGAGAGTGATTGAGTCAAAGAAGTCCCCTAGTTCCTTTGCTGGGGGGTCCGGCTTTGCTGCATAAAGTGTGCTACAGTAGTGTCTACAGGCATTGTTCATGGCCATTTGAGTGTGAACCACTTTTCCATCATCTAGCCTGTTCGCCCCAATGGGTGTTCTGTGTTGATCGGTCTTAGTCAGCAATGCCAACAGTCTACCAGAACAATCACCCTCTGCATGTGCTTTAGCAATATAGTGGCGATAGTCATAAAGACGCAGTTGCTTGTCTAGTTCTTTGTGACGTGCACAGTGTTGGTGAATGGTATCTAAGGCTATCAGTCCCTGTTCTGCCAAGTATTCCAACCTACGTAGTTCTGCCTCATTGCGTTTAGATCTCTCACTAGTGCATGTCGTACTCTCCCTATAGCAAAGAGACAGTGGCCTCTCACTACCGCTTTATGGGCATCCCATTCTGTCGCACGTGTCCAGCAGACCCCCCATTTGTAGCAAAGTAATCATAGATGCAGGTGAGCAGCTCCTTGTGGAAAGGGGGGTCGGTCAGCAAGTTGGCGCGCAGTCGCCAGGTAGGCACCGAAGTGCATGGTCGGCCTCAGCACATGCTAACCCTCAGTGGACAGTGGTCAGACAATGTCTTAGCCAGGTAATCCACCTTTGAGGCCCTGGAGGTCAGCCCTGTAGAGCCTAACATTAGGTCTATGCGAGTGTGTAGCGCATGGACTGGGGAGTAGAAAGAGTATTCTCTGTCTTGCGGTGTAATAAGCGCCATACATATTGAAGCCCACGCTCTGACATCCAATGGCGCAACTCACTCGCCATTGTACGGCTGGGAGCACCCGCCAACGACTGTCGAGATCTGTCTACATCCGATACGCAGTTAAATTCCCCCCCATATGCAGTTAGCAGTTGGGTCCCGAAAGAGCGCACGTGTGATCGATCGCAAAAAATCCCCTTGTTTTGAGTTAGGAGCATACATTTCACCTATGGATAGTGAGTGGCCATCTAGTGAACCATCCAGCAGCACATATCTACCATCTTTATCCGCCACTGTATGATCAACCACAAAGGCATCCTCCGGAGCTACCCACGTCAGTACCCCTTTTGCAAAAGCTGTTGTGGATGTGGCAAAAACCATACCTCACCACTTGGTTCTAACGTTATGGAGGTCTTTGTCGGTGATATGCGTTTCTTGCAGAATCGCCATATGGATATTGTGATGGTTTAAGTACGCATGCACCCTACTATGCTTTCCAGGATAGGCCATACCCCTAGAATTCCATGTAACTATGTTATAGCTGTGTGACTGCATGAGTACATAAGTCGGCCCAATTCCTTATTACCCCCCCAGCCCAAATACTCAACTTCGGCATCAAAGCTCTTGTGGAACAAGAAGAACAACTAGTAACAGAATGCCCAAAAGGGGGGAGTCACCTAAAGCTGAACTATTCATAGAACAATGGTTAAGGAGCTGTGGCCAATAGGTCCAGATATGCCCAATACCCGTTGGGCACAACAGGTGCTGTCATGGGCAACACTATTCATATTTTCCATACGGAAGTCCACTCAGGGGTAGGGGGCATTGGCTGAGGTCAGGCATCTCGTTCCTGTCAGCCCCCATCAATGACAACAGAGTCTACATCCACCCTTACCCCTTTGCTATCTGGAGGTGTTACTTGTTTCCAGTTTGCCAATTGCAGTGTACAGGTCTCAGTTGAGTAGGCGAGTGTGACTGCCAGCAGGGGAGCAGTGTCGCCATCTACAGCATATCTAGCGCAAAGTCAAGGAGTCAGCAGCCAAGTCCATTTCCATAGCTATTGCAACATCCAAATGATGGTGCACCATTGTTCACGTGTAGCGATAGAGGTCGTCTGCTGATTGCGGTGTTATCGCCTAGCCCGGCGGAAAAAGAGCTGTGGAGCCGCTAGCACGACCCATTGAGGACTCTGAGTCCGATCCTCTGGCTTCCTGCAGGGCAGCATAAGAGTTAGAAGAAAGTTGGGTCACTTCAAGCAATGCCTGTGCTTGGCCCATGATGCCTGTGCCCTAGAAGGACGCATCTTACTGCCGGTTTTCCTCTTATGTCGGGGTTGTGATGTCAGCCATGTTTCGTCTGGACTGTCATCGCCATGAGGTTCAACGAGGCCCTTGGCATGTGCCCATGTCCATGCATCCTCCGGAGTTGAAAAAATGTGGGTCTTTCCCTCGTCTACTACTCGTAAGTGCACTGGGAAGAGCAATCAGTATGCAATGTTGCGGTTGCGTAGAAGCTGTTTGACCTTTATATACGAAGTCCATTTGCATTGCACCTCCATGGTATAATCAGGGTAGGCCATGATGGCGGAATTTTCAAACTTCCAGGGGCCATGTGTGCAGAAGCGTTGAAGTATTAGGTCACGATCTCGGACGTTGAGGAGGCGAGCTATCAGTGGTCGTCGTGGAGCCCCTGGCCTGGGTGGCCTCCCTGGAATCCTGTTCACACATTCTATTGAGAAGAAAGGAGGCACATTGTTACTCAGAACTGTGCTCCTCAACCATTGTTCTATGAATAGTTCAGCTTTAGGTGACTCCCCCCTTTCCGGAAATCCCAAGAATCGAACATTGTTCCTGCGGGAACGTCCCTCCGCGTCTTCAGCCCTGCGTTACAAGAGTAAAACCTCCACCTTCAGCTGCGACACCTAGTTTTGGATGTCTGTAACTACTGGTTGTACTTGAGCTAGTGATGCCTCATTTGCAGACACTCTTTCGGCCAACTTACGATGCTCCACTCAAAGCAAGTTAACCTCCTGTGCTAGTGTCTATTTTACCGTCCAGAGCTGTTTTTGTGTCTAGCGCTGCCTGGAGCAGCTTGTCAAATTGAGCAGAGTGTACCTGCAGGGTCTCATTTAACTGCTGGAGGTTCACCAAAGCATCTTTAGGAGTGGCAGTCGATAGTGGCATACCTCCCTCAGCCAGTAGCGAGTGACGTATATTCTTAGGTTTGACCATGGGTGCGGCCGTACAAGCGAATATCTATGCAGCGTGTGTCTTCTCCCAGAAGTAGTTTAGTTGAGTCAATATTAGTGTGGAAGGATTATTTTCATTCTTATATACAGTGGTAGACCGCCTTTTCCTTGTTTATTGTGATTCTCAATATATGGTTGTGTTCATATGACATCTTTTAGTGGCATAGTACATATGGTATCTCAATTCAGCCACTTTTGCTGGAGCTTCAATAGCATACAGACAGTCTAATGCATTGGTTGTTGGTGAGACTAGGAGGCAAACTTGTTGCGAGACGGCTCCAGTCATGCAGCGCGTCCACCCCATGCCATCTCTTACCTCCTGTTCAGGAATGCCCAGAGCTCCCCGCCGCCTATTCTGATGAGAAGCAGCGGAGTGCCTGCCTGGGCACGCCACGTGTGACACCTTCCTTTGTTGTGGTGTAATCTGCTAGAGTGTCGGAAGGGAGGCCTCCCCGCAGCATTAAGAGGAGGTGCAGGAGCACTGGGTAGCACTCACCTCTGCTTCGGTGTGCCATGGGCGCAGTCCCCGGGTGCAGGTGCACGCCCCGTATGGCGTCCTCTTTGGAATCTCAGCCCGTCGGTGCTGTGCAGCTGCCTCCGGGTGCAGAGCCCCCAGCTCGCCGTCTCCGCTTGCGCCTCAGTCTGTCCCAATCCAGCCTGCCAGCTTGCCTCATCCTGCCGGCTGCCAGGCGCTAAGTTCATTACGAGGCTCCACCCTCATTCTGTACTCAGCTGCGCAGGCCACGCGAGTCGCACAGGTCTCCTGCTGTCGCGCTGCGGTTGCCGCCGTCAGGAGGCAAAGAACAGCATCACTCAGTCTGGGCACCATCTTTCAAGGCCCCCGGAGATTCAGTCCCGGCTTTTGTAAGGGTCCGGGTGGAGGAGAATAGCAGGATAATTTGGAGCCGAGAGCAGAGCTTATCAGTTAGCATCCGCTCCGGTCACCATCTTTGCCACACCCCAGTGGTTGCAGAGTTATATGGTGTCTAACACTCTGCCTGGATTTGATGCTTTGTTGCACTGGCCTACAGTAGATTTGAGATACTTATGTAAGTGACTGTTGGGAGGTTTCTGGGAGAAAATGGCTAGGGATAATGGAATATGCAGTGTCTTTTTGTTCAAATCTCCCTTCCTTACTGACCTTGTGCTTCTGCTGCTTCTGCATCTTCTTCCTATTTTTTAATCATGTTTACAAAAAGACCATAAGGCCTGACTCCATCTTAAGCAGGCCAAGGCTCCATTTCCTGTCTGACTTTGATGCAGATGTCGCCTGTCCTTATCTTTCCAAGAACCTGTCAAAGTGTGCAGTCACTTAGACTTAGAGATCAACAAGACACTTGATGCAATATCCTTCCAGAACAAGAACCTTGTCACCTATATTTCAAGGTTAAACAAGAACAATAGCCAAAACAGTGGAATCTGAATTCTCATATTTCTATCTTATTTGTTTGTGAGAATGTATCTTAGACTAGTATTTGATTCTCATTAGTTATACCGGACATTCTTAAGGTGATGTTGGAAATTGCATCTTAGATAAGATACAGTATAAAAGGGTTGCCACTTGACGGCTTGTTAGGAGAGGTTTGTCTCCCCAGATTATCACTCAAGTCCTGCCAGAGAACATTTTGGCTGCTAGAGATGCTGCTGTGTCACACCTTCTACTGAGACCCGATGTTAAGTCAGAGTCCGTAAGGAACTAATGCTAATGAGACATGTTTACAAAAACAATGTAAGCTGCTTCCAGCTTTTTGTATCTTCAGGAAGGCTCTGAATGCCATGTTGAACTGAGGATAATTAGTCAATATATGTACTCTCCCTTTCCATTTCTAAGGTGCAGCTCTCTCCTGTGAATTCTAATTCAACAACAGTCTCATCCTCATACAGGCATAACTCTTCTTTCTTGAGGAAGATCTAAATTCAGTTTCTGACAACCTTATTTCAAGACAGGTGCAGAAAGGCACAGCTCTTGATCCCTAACCTTACCTCCCCTTCATTTCTGCCTACTCTGAGGATATTCTTTATTTGGTAGGGGCCTTTTTTCTTTGCTGTAGTTGTCAGCCTAGGTGGCAGGTCACTAGCTCTTATGGGAGATTCACCAATGGTACTGACTTTCCTTCTTGGCAGCTTCTCTTTTTCCACTTTATGGACATAACTTTGGGGATATATTTAAAAGTCTACCATTATGGGCAATCCAGGGTGACCTCAGTCTGAGAAGGCAATCTGTCCAATTTATTTTGTAGACTGGAGAATGAGTGAGTCCTTTTGTAGGTAATTTGTCTAAAGGGGCACAGCAGGGTTCTGGTTTATAGTCAATCTCAGAGAGGTCACTCATTCTGTTGCTTACACACATCCTGCCACTAACACTTTAAGGGAAGTACATGGCTTGACTGGCTCTGGTGGGTGCCTACCGTAATATATCAAACCTTCAATTTGCAATTTCCACAGAGTCATCCCAAAGATATTGATATTGACACCGTTAATTGAAATTCAATATTAAACAGGAATTTTACTGATTGTAGCTGGCTGACTGGATAGTCCATATTTGGGTCTGCCACCTTTTTACAGTTGCTACCACATGGGCATGCATTGAGCCATTGTAACTCAAATTGTACAAGCACTTCATTCTAATGCACTTCTTCCTCTTTCACAAGGTTTCCAGTTCATTGTTTCTAGGTTAAAAACATCACTGATGCTGGTGTTCCAGAAGTGTGCAGTCAAGGAAAATCGGTCACCTACTTCATTTTGATTGTGAGTACAGGGTAGCCATGGAAAAAGTATTTGTCTACCTTTCTCCATGCCTGGCTGGCCTTTTGTAGTAGACTGTTCTTGGGGCTTTTTTTTGTTACCAGCTGCCACATTCTTTGTTTTACTTGGGCAAAGCTGGGTCTATGCTTGGTGTATAAATGGATTTTTCTGCCTTGGAATCCAGAAGGCTTCTTATTTGATGCCCTGATTCCTCGCACTCCCTTTATCTACATGGTTTGTTTGTTGTAGCTGAGTCTATGGTCCTTTCCTTAGTAGATGCTGCTGGTGCTCCCAGTGTCTGACCTCCTCATTTCTGCACTTTGGATCTGGACTGAGGGGTTAACCTGTGAGCCCTTTGTAACCCTACGGAGGCATTTATTGAGAGATGTGTTCCGGCAGTTAACTTTATTTGGGTAGACAGCTGTTCTCCTCTACAATTTTCTAGACAATGTGGACTGTCACTGGATCAAGGTCCTGAACTATATCTATGGTTGGGGTACTGATCTGATCTAGAGTGGACAGACATCTTTTTCCTTTTCTTGTTAATCTGGGATGTGAACAAAAAGGTGCCAAATTCAAGGAGTTGGGTCTTCCCACCAATTTTGGTTTTGTTTCTTTTGAGTGATGCTTGCAGACTAGTACGTGCACTTTGAGGTTCTGGGACTCTGTCCATTGATAGAAAAGGTTTTCCTGCCCATTGTCTGCATTTGCTCAGGGAACAGCAGGTGTGAGGGTTGGATTCTCTCCTGCACTCTTGGCCAATCAGTTTCTGCTACACCTTTCCTCTCTTTCCGCTCATCCATGGGCCTTGGATTTGATTCATGCCTGTGATAGCATTTTGTTTGCTGAGTGTGGCAATGAGACAGTCTTGCTTAAGGTTTTCACAGCTAGATGAAGATGTGGG
Organism: Pleurodeles waltl; assembly: GCF_031143425.1. Lineage (NCBI taxonomy): Eukaryota > Metazoa > Chordata > Amphibia > Caudata > Salamandridae > Pleurodeles > Pleurodeles waltl. The sequence continues at coordinate 1,047,341,062 of NC_090439.1, read as the reverse complement.
CCTCAAAGAACCTCAGATTTGGACCAGATGTGTGAAGCTTCTGAAAATGATTTTCAAATTGTGATTTTTGTGTGAATTACAATTTGTGGATCTCTATTTGGTATATACCATTGCACTCAAGTGTTTTTTTTGCAGTGCCCTAAACTGCAAATCAACACACTATTAGTGAACGCAGCTTTTTGTCTTTGAATAGTGACTTCACAACCAGGAAGTTTTGCTCACTTGAGAACTGGGGCGTATTCATGCTGGAGACTGATATCAGTAACCAACTGAAGTCTTCCAAAATATGTGTCATCCATCTTCAAACTTAAAAGGATGTCAAGAAAGGACACTGAGAAGGAGACTGGGGTAAGAAAAAGATAACAAACTTCAGAAAAAGAGCTAGAAATATTGACAGAGGTGTATGTTGAGCTCCATGTCCAGTAAATAATAACTTACAGTGCCTGAATCACAAAAGAAAAAAAACTATCAATGCAGGAAAACAACAAATCTGTTGAAGAGACACACAGATCCATCAAGGAAATATGAAAGAGATAGTATGTTCTCAGATGCAGGCCTAAAGGGAAGGTGGCAAGCAGCCAAAGTGAGACAAGAGCAAGTGGAGGAGGTCCACCCACCATCCTCCCACCAACTGAATTTGAAGAATTTTTACAAACTACTATGGAGCCTGAATTTGATTTTGGATTTAGTTCAATTGATACATATGACATTCCAGGAACCTCTCAAGGAAAGTTTACTATTGCATCACTAGTCGCAGTGCCATGCATTATTTTGAATGGAACCTTTCTCGCTCACAGTGGACTCTGTATCAATATGACATAATCACCAGAATAGAATGTAATGAAAGCTTAATTTAGAATGTTGAAGTTCACAGGAACACGCAGAGGAATAAAGATGTGTGATTTATAGCTCCAATTGTGGCCTTGGGCCATATGTACAAAAACATTTTCCCATAGACACAGAATGGGTAAAACCATTTGATACATGTGGCCCCTAGTCTTTGGCAGGTCTCCAGGCTCAGCAAGAAGCTAAACTAGCCACTAGCCAAACCATTTTTTGTTTATGCTTTGTGAAGAAGTATTTTAAGGCTTTGCGTCTCTGCTCTGCTAATGTATTCAGTATAGTAGTTTGTCATATAAACTTAGTATACTTTCATAGTGCATTATAGTAGATATAGTTTAAAAATACAAAAAGTAGGTTACGTTGAATTTTTTTTATTTCTGCCACCTAACCAAAGAATTTGAAACCATAGTTAACTACATTGTTAACTACATATGAAAAAGTAATTGTTACTCCATTTTCAAACTGATATCCCTGCTCACGGAAGTGATCCTTCAGAAGGGGAAGGTCATGGTGAATCTCAAATGAACCTTGGTGATCCAATTGAAATTGGCAGCCAAGACACTACCCCCATGCTGCAACTTTGAGTCCCTGAGTTACAGAGCGTACACAGTCATTTGAAGATGTTGAAATAGGCACACAGAGTGTTACAGAGGAACCTGCCCTGTATGTCACGTACTGCGCTGGACTTCTCACCTCTGGATTTCGGATTGGCGAATACACCAAGTCTTCTACAGGTCCTGGATACTCCCAGATAAGGGTGACCCCTTCTAGTAGCCACGGTACCGCTTGACAGGCTACGCCAAAGCAGACCGTACCCTCCAGAAGGAGTCCCAGAGGGAAAAAAACCCAACACTGGGGAAAAAACCTCTAACAGGAACTCCTGAAGGAAAACAAGAAAAAACAGGGCTTGACCACAGGAAACAAAAATAGACAGTATCCAGGGTAAAGGCAGGAAAAAAGGAACAGGCAAAAATATTCCAAGGCAAAAGCTGGAACAAAGAACAGGCAAAAATCTCCCAAGGCAAAAGCAGGAACAAAGAACAGGCAAAAATCTCCCAAGGCAAAAAAGCAGGAACAAAGAACAGGAGCGAACAGCACAACCAGAAGGAAGTGTTTGCAACGCAAGGAGGAACAAGACTGACTGACTTATATACTGAGAAAAGGGAAGTGACATCACAGGAAAGGGAAGTAACACCATCTTGGATTGGGAAAAGCCCATAGACCAGTATAGGAAAAAGGAAGTAGTATAAAAGAAAAACAGAGCATGCTGGGACAAAACACGAAGAAGACGAGATGGACACAACATGGATAGAGACAGGCAAAAGGACCAACAAAAAACCCACCACCAACAACAAAAGAAGAAAAAAGGCTACAAGTAAGTGTAGCGTGCCCGGAAGCGAAATATATGCTTCCCAGAAAGCATAGTCAAAAAACGCGGGGAACGGCGCTCCGAATATCGGTAGCGCGTTCCACCCGCGAGAACAGAAATAGACGCCGCGTCAGAGCGCGGCGTTACACTGTAGTGAAGCCAACACAACTGTGGGAAGATTTGGAGCTTTCACTCGCTGTGTTGTTGACACACAATCCCAAAAAACTTTGGGCCATATTTATACTTTTTGACGCTAAACTGCGATAACACAGTTTAGCGTCAAAAAAATTAGCGCCGTCTAACGCCATTCTGAAGCGCCATGCGGGCGCCGTATTTATAGAATGGCGTTAGCCGACCGGCGCTGCCTGGTGTGCGTGAAAAAAAAACACGTACACCAGGCAGCGCCGGCGTAGGGGAAAATGGCGTATGGGCGTCTCAAAATGGGGCAAGTCAGGTTGAGTCCAAAAAATCGCCTTAACCTGATTTGCGCCATTTTTTTACAATGCCCATCCCCCATTAACATGACTCCTGTCTTAGCAAAGACAGGAGTCATGCCCCCTTGCCCAATTGCCATGCCCAGGGGACTTCTGTCCCCTGGGCATGGTCATTGGGCATAGTGGCATGTAGGGGGGCACAAATCAGGCCCCCCTATGCCACAAAAAAAAAAAAAACTTACCTGAACTTACCTTAATGTCCCTGGGGTGGGTCCCTCCATCCTTGGGTGTCCTCCTGGGGTGGGCAAGGGTGGCAGGGGGTGTCCCTGGGGGCAGGGGAGGGCACCTCTGGGCTCATTCTGAGCCCACAGATCCCTTAACGCCTTCCCTGACCCAGGCGTTAAATTCAGGCGCAAATGCGTTTTTTTTTTGCCCTGCCTACTCCCGGGCGTGATTTTTGCCCGGGAGTATAAATACCACGCACATGCCTGGGAGTCATTTTTTAAGACGGGAACGCCTATCTTGCATCTCATTAACGCAAGGAAGGTGTTCACGCCAAAAAATGACGCTAACTCCATGAACTTTGGCGCTAGACGCGTCTAACGCCAAAGTATAAATATGGAGTTAGTTTTGCGTCGAATTTGCGTAGAAAAAAACGACGCAAATTCGGCGCAAACAGAGTATAAATATGCCCCTTTGTGTAATGGGAATAGTGTAGAAAATGTGCAACTTTTTGGTTGATTGTAAGCATCAATGCTGAAGGTTCAGCACTTGCAACAAAAATAGATACAAAATGTCAATCAGAAACTAATAACCATTGAGAAGAGTAAACAGCATTACAAATGTTACAAATACTCTTGCTGAAAACCAGGAATCGATGAATGATAAACGTGATGGGTTTACTGATACAATGAAGAGTTTATGCATGGGATTGCATCAGGATGAAATGAGTCAAAGATGTTGGAAATGTAAGTACTCAGCCCGTATTGAAGGCTTACTTCTGTCAATAAATCACCTTGTACATGCCACATACACATTGCCATGCCGCACTGTGAGCTTACTGGTAAAATGGGGTCCTAAAGCGCAGATGTAGCTAGAGACCTCATTCAAATAACAAATGCTATGATGCAGTGGAAAAAATGTAAACATCATGAATTGCAAGTAATTCATGTAGGAAGCTGGCTCTTCATATGACATATCAAAATGAGGTATATCGTACAAAGAGTCCATGGGTTATCTTGCTAGTGGACAGTGGCTTGTTCTAGCAATCCCAAGGTGCTCTTTTAGGGATTAGTATGGTCGAGCAGCATTAGGCTTATCAGAAAGGAGTGTTGGATATCTGCAACTAGATACACAGTCAATAAATGAGACACACATCTTAATAAGGAGATCCACACCAATTTACAAAAATGACAAGTATCTTTATATATGTTTTAACACCAGAATCAATACAATCAGGTAAATACATTATCCAAGAAAATCTTTAATTTAGAAAAGTTGACAATCAGTGCAATTCATGAAAGATGCACTGTTATCCTATGGAGGAAAAACAAATACTACATACAGGTACACTGCAGCAACTTGTGGGACTAATGTCCTGGACTTCAGGTACATATGGGGCAAGGTCCAAGGCTGCACCAACAGGTCACACGTGGTGGCACTGGGGTGGCCAGATGCAGAGGTGTAGTACAGCACTGGGTGCCCAATGTCAGTCAATGGAGATCAGTCTGGTTGGAAAGAAGCTGTAGGTGAGGACTGAAGATCCAGTCAGGGTGAACCACCAAGTGGGCTCAGTTTTTGCGATGCTCAGGTACGTAGGGTCACCAGTGGTCCTCTTCTCCTCAGTCTGGGGAGCAGAGGGTTCTCGGACAATCTGGTTTCTGTCAAAGTGGCAGTCATGGTGGAGGAGGGCCTGCACAAAGAGGCTGCAGGCATCCGTGTGAAGGTCGCAGTGTGGAGACCCACAATGCACTTTGTCTCTGGGGAAGCTGGGGACCACGCTGGCAACGTTGGCCCACTTCAATTCGGGCTAGGGGGTAAGGTGCAGTGATGCTGTCTGGTGTCAGATTTTGGTTGTCTGGAGTCCCGTTTAGTGTTTCTTGAGTGCCTGCAAAGGTGCAGGGAAGACGCTCCACTACTCCACAGGAGTTCCTTGTACTGCGGTGAAGGCCAGTAGTCTTTTGGGTTTTTTACATTTCAGCAGCTGGGGGATGAGGTGTTGTTATTGTGATGGTCAAAGTCAGCAAGCAGGCTGGCATGGTTGGCACCGAGTCAGTCACTGATCTTCAGTTCTTGCCTGTTGTATCTCTGGAGTGACCTTCTTATACAGGTAAGCAGGATCCAATTTTGTGGTGCCGGGGACTTCCCTAAATTTAGGGACGTTAGGGGAGTGTAGGCTAGATTCCAGTGGGCTAATTTCCCATGGGGTCACTACGTCCACTATATGACTACATCTTGTGTGAAGTGGGGATAACCCTGTCCCAGAGTTCCAAGTTCTATAATCACCAAGATGGCAGACTTTCAAAAGTTGTGTCCAAATCAGGCAGGTCACCTTAGGGGTGGGACTGACCTGGGAGGTGAGCACGCCTCTCTCACTATGAATTTTCCTGCCTGTCCAGGTGCCAAATGGGCCCTGGGCAGGGGGCTCAGCATCCGCTCCTTTGAAGGAAACCAGATTTACATATCAAGGGCGGTGGGCTTCTTTGAAGCCCCCGGCCTTGGAATGCAGATTTGTAGGTCATCCTGTTGGGAGAGGTAACACCACTGCCAGCACAGGCTTTGTTTCTCTCTGCCAGAGAGTAAATGCTGTCACTCCTGGGGGTCAGAAACATGGCTGGTGGTGGCAGGCCAGTTAGAACTAGTCAGCCAGCACACAGGTAAATGGTAGGTTTTTCAGAGAGGACTTGTATGGTGCCCTCTTGGTGCATGTATTTATATCCATCACTGGCATCAGTGGGAGTTTCTTAGTATCAGATGTTTGATACCAAATATCCCTACCTTCTGTGAAGCTGGGGACCTCATATTGACCACTGTCCAGCACATGTACTACAAATGGCTTCCCTGGAAACTCCCTATGTCTAAGAATCGACAAAGACATAGTAGAGGTATATCTGCTCATGCAGATATGCCCTCACATGTAATATAATGCACCCTGCCTTAGGGCTGTGGGGCCTGCTCTAGCGGTCATTCACATATATTGCATTCAGTGTTAGGGGGCATGAAACAAAAGCTAAGTGCCATGTTGTGTTTTCACTTTTAGCTACACCAAGCCATGTAGCCTACAAAGGCAGCCTGTATGTGCTAGGTGCAGGGTCCCTCATGGTGGCACAATACATGCTTCAGCCCTTGGGGACCCTCTTTTGTACCCATGCCTTACATACCAGGTGTACCATTTACTAGGGGCCCATAGGAAGATCAAAGGTATTGCCAATTGGGGAACAATTGCCCAGCTTTAGGGAAAGAGATCTGGCACTGGGGACCTGGTTAGCAGAAACCCAGTGCTCTTTCAGTCAAAATTGCTCAAAATACCAGGCAAAAAGTGTGGGGGGGGGTGGTGACTGTTGGAAATGGCCTTTCTGAAGGGTCATCCAAAGACTTTTTGGCTTCCTCCTCTTTTTCTGACCTCATTTTTGCTGGCTTTAGGACTCTGCACACTTTCCCACTGCTAATCAGTGCTAAAGTGCATATGCTCTCTCCTTAAAACATAGTAACATTGTATCATACCCAATTGGACTATTTAATTTACTTATAAGTCCCTAGTAGAGTGCACTATATCTGCCCAGGGTCTGTAGATTAAATGCTACTAGTGGGCCTTCAGCACTGGTTGTGCCACCCACTTAAGTAGCTCTTTAACATTGACCCAGGCCTGCCATTGCAGGGCATGTGTGTGCAGTTTCACTGCCAATTCAACTTGGCATTTAAAAGTACTTGCCAAGCCTAAAGCTCCCCTTTTTCTACATATAAGACACCCCTAAGGCATGCCCTACGTAGCCCATAGGGCAGGGTGTTGTGTAGTCAAAAGGCAGGACATGTACCTGTGTAGTTTACATGTACTGGTAGTGCAAAACTCCTAACTTCGTTTTTACACTGCTGTGAGGCCTGCTCCCTTCTTAGGCTAACATTGGGGCTGCCCTCATACATTGTTCGAGTGGTAGCAGCTGACCTGAAAGGAGTAGGAAAGTCATATTTAGTATGGACAGAATGGTGATACAAAATCATGCTGACTGGTGAAGTTAGATTTAATATTACTATTTTAGAAATGCCACTTTTAGAAAGTGAGCATTTCTCTGCACTTAAATCTTTCTGTGCCTTACAGTCCACGTCTGGCTGGATTTAGTTGACAGCTCCCTTGTGCATTCACTCAGACACACCCCAAACACAGGATACTCAGCCTCACTTGCATACATCTGCATTTTGAATGGGTCTTCCTGGGCTAGGAGTGTGGAGGGCCTGAAACTTGCATGTCAAAGGACAGAAGCCTGCCCTCACACAAAGGACTGCCACACCCCCTACTGGGACCCTGACAGATAGGATTGAACTGAAAGAGCTTGGATAGAGCTTGCCTCCTGTTCCCTGAAGTCTCAGGACCAAAAAGACTTCACTCCTGCAACTGGACTCCTTGTGCGGTGAAAATTCGATGCACAGCCTGCTAAAAACAACACACAGCCTACCCCACGGTGAGAAATTCACTGCACGCCTAACCGTAATGACGCAGCCCGACTTTGCAAGGAGAAGATCGACGTAGTGTAGCGACCGGAACGTCGACACAAAACCCACTTGATCGCTGCACAGCCGACCTGGAACGACGCAGCCCGACTTCCAGAGAGAAATCGACGCAGCACCTGCCATGCGGGAGAAATTTCCACACAACGCCTAGTGGATCGATGCAGCACTTGTGACTTCGCTCTGCAATTCCAGGATTCCAAGCACTGTCCCCAGGGCGCCAGAAAACCCCGCGACCCGAAGAGGAACCAAGTCCACGCGCCGGAATCCACGCAAAGGCTTCCCCTCTGTGGAAAATACCAACACAAGTCAGTGTGAGAAGAGGCAAAACTGATGCACACCTCCCCGTTTTCTACGCATCGCATCCTCTGTGGTCCCCTGCGGAGATTTTGAACGCAAACCAGGTACTTTCTGCTTGCAAGAGACCTTTATTGTTTTTAAGAGACATTAATTTGTTTTTGAAAGACTTAAGACACTTTGGGGGTCATTCTGACCCCGGCGGGCGGCGGGAGCCGCCCGCCTCGAGGGAACCGCCAGAATACCGCTGCGCGGTCAAAAGACCGCCGCGGTTATTCTGGGTTTCCCACTGGGCTGGCGGGCGACTGCCAAAAGGCCGCCCGCCAGCCCAGTGGGAAACACCCCTCCATGAGGATGCCGGCTCCGAATGGAGCCGGCGGAGTGGAGGATGTGCGACGGGTGCAGTAGCACCCGTCGCGAATTTCAGTGTCTGCTGAGCAGACACTAAAATTCAAAGTGGGGCCCTCTTACGGGGGCCCCTGCAGTGCCCATGCCATTGGGGGCACACTTGTTGCCCCCTTACTTGAGGCCATGAAACAGGTGGCAGAGTTGTCTTTTGTTTTTTCAGGTAAATTCTCATTTGAGCAACATCCACAATTGCCTCCCACGGGTAAATCATCATTGAAGTGTCGGTAATTTGTATTGCTCCATTATGTAACCCGCTCATTAACTATTTTCTATACTTATTGCTAATAGCACAGAAACCATCATTGCTATTCCACTATCAATGATCACCAGACATAAAAAAGCACCATAATGGAAAATGGAAAAATTGTCCCAGTAAGTAAGATTTCTGTGGGAATATTTTTCATTCCAGCAAAATCTACACCCTAGCAACACTGGAAAGTCAATCCTCTAAAGCAAACTTACCCATGCCTAGCTCCCAGATTGTGGAATCACACCGTGCTATAAATTAGACTCAGCTCTTATTTACATTATTATCTTTAAAAAAAATGGCTGAAGACTTATCTGTTCAGAGTATACTTCCAGCCTAAAGGGCTCAAACCTTCACCTCTACTACTTCCTTTCTCAGCATTGCACCAAATATATCTTCATTACAGCTGGCTGCAACATGCTCTTTTGCTCACAGAGATAGATTTGTGCCAAACACCAAAATAAAATAAAATAAATAACTGTCATAGGTTGAGTAGAGGGAATTAGGGGCCAGATCAACAAAGTATTTGTGAATTGGTAATCAGTCGCAAACTGGTTACCAATCACAAAAACAACATTTTTCTAAAAGTCATTCACATTGAGTTTTTTGTGCAATGCAATTTTGTTGCGATTCATTATTTTGCAACCCAAATTGCATTTAACAAGACTCTATTAGAGATTCGATATGCTTATCTTCAGACCACTAGGGAACTGTGAACAGTTGCAAAATGACCATTTTTTGAATGCAGGTTAGCACCAACTCGGAACATGTGGAAACTATTCTTGAATTCTGAAAGAAGCTGAAGACATGGCTTTTGAATTAAAAAACCTACCATAGGCCATCATGGCTCAGTGCCAGGATACTCTTGCAGGTGATAGTGCATTTTACATATAAAATGACGTACCCTAAACTAACCAAACCTAACCTAACATAACATAGCATAACTTAACATGCGCAAACTATAAAAACAGCACAAACATTGTTATGGTTTCAACAATGGCAGTCTTATATGTGACGGTGAGAAAAATGCTTCTAATGACTAGTTTTCAGAGGAGAAAAAGGAGTCAGGAGAGGATTTTTAGACCCAGAATAACTATTTTTTATCATATTGAGGAAGACATTATGCAAAGTACAGGCAGAATAACACTGTAATTGTGGATCACATACCTGATATAAAGTCACAGCTTGAGAGTAATACTCTGTGATGTCATTTAATCCATGTCCATGGCAGGTTTTATGTTATTTGCACCAGTTAGCCTCTTCTTGTTGCCAAGATGTAATAGTACCAGCTGGTGGAGTTCCCTAACTAGATTTTTTGAGCGTTACTGGATACAATGTTAATACAATGTTAATGCAAATAAATACAAATAAATACTCATATTTCGGTACACAAGAATTACTAAGTACGAACACAGGGCCAGATTTATTGAGGTTTTGCGTCACTCTTGTGCTACATAAGGGGGCACAAGGGGGAAGCAAAACCTAAGTGACATTTATCAAGCCATGCACCTTGCATGCACCTGCATGGCTTGATAAATCTGGAGTAACGCAAGGCTGTGCAAATCACTGCCCTGCGTTACTCTGCCCCAGGGTGGCGTGTGGGTGTTCTCACAAATTCACCCATGTATTTTGACCCCATTCCCAGGTTTACCATTAATGGTAGACCTGGGAATGTGTCAAAATCCTATGCCTCACCAGGGAAGGCGTAATGAGGAGAAATATGTGTAGTTACCCTTGTTCTTTCCTCTTTTTACGTGTTCTGCATTCTGCAGCACACATAGAAAGAGGAACATGCCTCTGATGATTGTTTTTGTGCAGGAAGGTGGCCCTTCCTGCTGAAAAACAATCCTGCCTACAACACAGGCACTCCTGCACCATGGTGTGTGATGCACAAAATGTGATTATGATATTGTATTGTGATTTCCAAAGAGAATCAATTTTTCTTTCATTTTTTAGATATGGTCACATTTACACCAGGCTATAAAAAGGCAGTTTTGATAATGGGTTTTCATGAGTTCATTTTTGTTTAAGTAATTCAAACATATTATTAGGGTATTGTTTCTTAAAATGCTATTTGATGTTGTAGGCTCCTGGATAATGGCTTCTACATGAAGTGAGAGATGTTACAATGTTATCAAAAGAAGAACAAGAGACATTACTGAATGTAAGGATGGACTTCTAAAAAGTAGATTCGGATGTCTCTATATGAGTGGTGGTGCCCTGCAGTATTCACTTGAAACCTGTTGCCAATTTATAGCAATATGTGCATTTCTGCACAATATAGTGACTAGAAAAGGACTGGAACTAAGGATGTCAGAGTCATAATCTGACACCCACATGATGAGCCAAGAGAAGCAGAAGCCCAAGTAAGATGTGTCAATGTAACCAATCATTATTTTTCTGGGTAAATTAATTTTAGGTATGGTAATGTATGTAAGGTAACAATTAATATTTCCTAAGCATTCAAATGTACAACAAAAGATATATCGTTTGTGTTGTTCAAGAACACAATACAAATTTCTTCTTTAACACAACTAGTTAAGGCTTGTGTTTGACTCAAGCAGATATTGTAGATCCTACATTTTTGCCAACTCCTCTGCCACTCCTGCTTATATGAAGACTCATACTATCTCTTGCAGAAGTAGTTCTTAGACTGGACTGAGTCTCACTTTCCGCCGCTCCTATTTGTGTGTTGTAGGAAAGTGCCCCTTTTTGACATGGTCACTTTTAGAAATAGGGTCTTTGGTTGGCAGTCAGGTTACCCCCTGTCCAAGCAAGGACCCTCACTCTAGTCAGGGTAAATCACACACAATCCAATTATCCTGCGCCCAACCTCTGGTAGCTTGGCACTGAGGGGTCATGCTTAACTTAGAAGGCAATGTGTAAAGTATTTGTATCATACAAAAACACCATATAGCACCACAAAAATACACCACACAAGAAAGATGTTCAGAAAAATATATAATATTTATCTGATAAGATGGAGGTCAAAACGATTAAAATGCAATAAGTATATGTTGGGATATCACCGTAAAAGTGATACAAAGGGGGTCATTCTGACCGCGGCATTCTGACCGCGGCGGTACAGCCGCGGGCAGAAACGGAAAGTCGGCGGTGTACCGCCGACTTTCCGCTGCCCATGGGAATCCGCCATGGGGATTCCGACCCCCTCACCGCCATCCTGTTCCGCCCGCCAGGAACAGGATGGCGGTGAGGCGTGTTGTGGGGCCCCTGGGGGCCCCTGCAGTGCCCATGCCAATGAGAATTTACCTGAAAAAACAAAAGTGCAACAAGTGTGCTGTAGTCAAAGACCCACTGCCAAACGTAGTTTCACAGGCATAAACCCTCTGCATACCCTTTTTTGTTTTTGGTGGTGGAATAGCTCTAATAGAGACTATGAGTTCTGGTATGATCCGTCGACCGGCTGCTGATATCAGTTGACACAGATAATTATCCTCATGTGGTTCGTACTGCATCTTCACCTTCTCTGCTTTGTTTCCTCCAACAGCAAGTGCAGTCAGGAGGGCTATCATGTCCTGATGACATAGGTCCTTTGAAAGACTGCATAGTAAGATGTTGTCAGAATACTGTATCAGGGTGCTAATTTGTTCAGAAGTTGCTGAGGTCCTTCCTCAGTATCCTATTGAAGATACTGCTGAATCCACAGTACCCCTGTGGTAGTCTCCGGTAAAGCTGCTGAATCCCTCAGAGTGAAGGCAGACAGGTACTGATTGTCAGGGTGCAACAGAATACTAAAGAATGCATTCTTGATGTCTACCACAGAGAAATAGTGGACTTCAATGGGCTTCAGTGGGCATGTTGGTTAGTATGATGGAGGGGTCTGGCACCATGGGAATTCTTTGACCACAAAGTCATTGAGGGGGCGCCGGTCCTGCACCAGGCACCAAATCCCTCCCTTACGCTCTTGACAGGGAAGATCTGTGTATTGCAGGGGGAAACCCCCATGTGGAGGACCCCCAATCAATTAGAGCTTGTATTGTGGGTGCTATACCCTCACCAGCTTCCTTGGATAGAGCATACTGATGCACCCAGGCTAGGATGACCCCTTCTTGCAATGTTACCTTTACCAGCTCAGCAGTTTCGATGAACCCATTTCATAGGGACCCCTCACCCACAGCTGTGGTGGAACTAATGACCAATCTTGCTCCTGCCCTGTTGTCAGTACCACCATAGGTGGCAGAGCCCCACTGCACAGCTCTACCCTAACCTTAACTGACTCTGCAAAGGCGATCTCTGATGCTCCTGGGCGCTCCCTGAACAGTTGTTCATCGGTTACCTCCCGTACACTAAAACCAGGTGTGACGAAGATGATGTATGCCCACGTAGCATCTGCTTGGTCAGTAGCCGTCAGGACCCCGTACTCTGACCACCCCTAGATAGTCTTTAAGCGAAGCAGCACTTCCTCTTGCAGTTCCGTATCAAGGTGACCCTCCCAGTGAAACAAGAATTTGCAAGGCAGCCGCAGCCGATGGCCCAGCAGTTCTGGCATGTTAGCTATGATAGTGAGGACTGTGTTAGTTAAGACTGTTGGGTGGACAGGCGCCGCTCTTTTTGGACAGTCAGCGCAGTGTGGGCATGTTATGGACATAAGTCTTGATGGGGTAGCCCCAGGGGTTTAACATGCCATTGTCCTATCTTCCGAGAAATGAATGATCATGTTTAGCTTAACCAACAAGCTTCTCCCTAGGAGGTTAGTTGGGGATGAGGGATGATACAGCAGCCATCCCTTTACACAGCTGCCTCCCACATCTAACTCCAGGAGTTCCATTGAGGAACTCATGACCATGTCCGAAAAACCCTGCACATCCATGGAGTATTTGGATGAGGGCACAATCCCTTCCTTCAAGCATGATTTTGTAGCCCCTGTTTCTATTAGGAAGTGATAGGGCATGTTATTTACCGGTACTGTCATTGTAGTTTCTGACTCAGGTAGTCTTGTTACTGACAGTACGGGGCATGCAAGAATGGGTGAGTGTGTGTAATCTATTGGACGTAGGGCTAGCCCTTGTTGGTCTCGCAACTTATCTGGCTCTGGAAGTAGAAGGGGAATTGTGACCCGGCCCCAGCCTTTGGAGTCGCTTGTATGACTTCCTTGAAACCTGCTACTACGTGCCTCTAGACATTTTCTCTAAACCTCTGCAGCGGTATAACCATTGGTGCAGTCACATCTGTTCTGACCAGGACGGTCTGCTTCCAGCTCAAGGATTTTGCAGTAATGATTTGGTTCCATCCTAAACACCGTTTGCCATCTTTCTCTTCCCTTCTTGCCTTAACTTGCCTTCCTTCCCACTGCTGCATGCAGTTTTAGTTTTTTACATTTTCAGGGGATATTTAGGTTAGACACATTCGAACTTTCTATTTTTATAGGATTGTCATTTCTAAGTTGCTAACTTTTCTGTTTGTATAGATTTCTAAATGTTACTCTGGTGACATGGAAATAGGTACAAGGGTATTACTGTATCTAATCCAGTAGTAGTGAATATATACACAAGAGGTTTACTGATCAAATCTGGTGGGGAAGGATAGACACACAGGGGTTCCTAGAGCTAATGAGCTCAACATTATTCACAGATTAATCAAAATAAACATTTCACAAACAAATGCATGAAGAATCACAATCCTAGGAAAAAGTGCAATTGTTAATTTACGGCAACTTGGAATCTGGCAACAAAATAGCAAGCCTTACTTTGGCATCAAACAACAATTTGAGAGAATCAGCAATATTTTCACATACATTAAAACATTGAAAAAAACACAACATTGTACATTTAAGACAAAAAAAGTCACATTGATCTATCAGCATCATAATATCAAATCAACACCATCTCAACTGGTAGGGAAGATCCCGACTAGGCCCCAAAAAATAAGGGGAACGGCATGCCTGTAATACCTTTGCTCTGCCCACTTCTAGGGCACGTTATCCTGTGACTAAGGGAAGCTCTGTGCTGCGTGGGACTAGGGGAGCCTGATAATCTTGTCAATACCAGATAAGGGGAAAAGATTGAAAAATGTATGTGGAGTAATAAAGGATTACTTCAGTGTCAATGACAATAGATCTTTCTTGGCAAAAACACAAGCTGTGCCTAATCTCCTGAATCTCAATCATTCTAGTACCCTAATGTCCAAATCCCCTCTATGTCACAGCCAGGGGTTCTGCGTACCATATGTGTCACACCCAGTGGTGCAAGCGAAGCACACCTCTCATTTCTTTCAAATACCACCAGTGTTAAGAAACCGGTGGCACTGAGAAAACTAGACATGAGTGGAGATTTCAGAGTTCCATGTAACGGAACTCCACAACCTCCCGAAAAAACTCCACTGCACTAAGTGTAGTTTGGGTAAGTTGTGCTGTTCGTGTTGATTTTCAGCACCAGGAATTTCTCCTGTGCTGCAAAATCAGCGCTAACAGCATCACGAGGAATGCCAGATGCTGCTAACGTCTTTCTGATACTCCTCAATGCGAGCAGTAGCGACCTTCCGTGACCGCCCGGGTTCAGGCCTGTGACTTCTGTCTATATTCAGTCACCTGGGGTAGAAAGGCTATTGCAATTAGGTCAGGGCAGATCATTTCTAGGGGTGGGTGGAACTCGTGCAGTTTTACTCCCTGGAATTTGAGGAGTTACAACAAAACTGACAGATTCCACAAAATGGACGTAAAATGGCATGTCACACCGCTTGCGCTGATTTTTAACACCAGGAGCTCATTCCGTGCTGAAAAAGCAGCATGGATGGTGCTGCGCTGTGTACCAGAGGGTACTACTTCTCGAGTTGGTTTTGCTGCAGCTCACATTGATTTTCAACCCAAGCAGCAGTTTTCTCACTGTGAATGGTTGTGACTCCCCAGTTTGGGAAAATCTCCCTCCTAGAGCCGAAATTCGCACTATGGGATTCCAATTCTTATGCATGCTCACCAACTCCTCCTCCAATTGGCAATTGGCGGAATCTGGCCAGAAATTCACATTAAAAGCATAACGTGGAGTTGCCTCAATTATGCCAACTCTGCTGGCAATGACATGTGCATTATAAGATTGGATTTTCTGTGAGCCTTGAGGATGTCTATTGGACCAGTGTATGATTAGAGGTTAAGGTTTCACAGCCAGGTTTTATCGAGCTGTGTCTTTTTGGCTCTAGAGTCTTTCATTACTGAGAATAATCACTCTGGGCTTCCCACTGTATTTCTTCTTTGAACCAATCATCTTCAGAAGACATTTAAAAGCCGCATATTCTGTCCCCTCTCACCCTATTTCGTTGCCTGTTCACCCTCCAGCTTAAATAGGCTTCCCTTTACCCAACTTCTGCTCTCTCATTGACACCATGCAAATGCTGAAATAACCTGCAGTTCAGCGATCTTCCAGGGAAAAATACATTACAAAAATCGAAGAAATATTTAAATACGCCAAGGGCACAGCACATCGAGTGTCACTGAACAAAAAAAAACAATGTGCTTTTCACCTGACGTTTTCTTTACTCTGCATTACTTTGAAATTGTACATATTTGTATCAATCCATTCGTATAAAAGTGAAGAAGAAAGCATGAATGTTGAGGAAGAAAGAATGTCATGTTGTTTATCACACATATTACTGTCGTGCTTTCTGTCCACAGTGGTCCTTATTTCACAAACTTAAACTTATACTTTTGTGTAAGTTTATGAATGGCTGCTATTCACAAAAGGATTTACAAGTAGTATCTTTGCAATTGCAGAGACTCCGCACTCGTAAAGTCACATCTTTGGATGTGCCGACTCTGCACTCCTAAAGATACTACTCAACATTCCCTGTGGGAATAGTAAGCTATCATAAACTCACACAAAAGGGTAAGCTTACCTTTTAAGAGTAAGCTTACCTTGGCGCTCCTGTTCATCAATTCATCTCTTGCAGGGTCTTCATGTTTCCACAATTGACATCAAAAAGAGTTAGCAGACAATTATCACATTTTTAACCCCTTCCCCGCCACGGACGTAATGGTTACGTCCATGGCAGCGCCCGTGTGGCGCCATGGACGTAACCATTACGTCCTGGGACTGGCAGTCGGGGGAAGCGCTAGCGCTTCCCCCGAGGGCCGCCCCCCAACACCCCCAGGCCAGGGCTGAAAGGGGAATCCCTTCCCCTTTCACGCCCACCCCCCCCACCCCCCCCCATGACGTCAGCGCGCGATCGCGCGCTGATTTCAGGGAAAGGGGGAAAGACGCGCTGGAAGCCATTTGCTTCCAGCGCGTCTAAGGGAGAAGGTGAGTTTTTCACCTTCGTGCGGGGTGGGGGTGCTCTCAGAGAGGCATCGAGGGAAAGGAAAGGGTTTTCCTTTCACTCGATGTCTCTTTGAGCATTCCTGCTGCCCGATCGCGATGCGATCGGGCAGCAGGAATGCCCACTAGACACCAGGGATTTCAGTATGTGTGTGTGGGGGTGTGCTTATTAGTGTAGGGGAGCGACCCCTTGGGCAAGGGTCGCTCCCCTTTGGGGGCACATGTATTTTACGTCGTTTCTGCCCCCCCTGGGGGCAGATTGGCCCTATTTTTAGGCTGATCTGCCCCCAAGGGGGGCAGAAAGCCACTAGACACCAGGGATTTTATTTTTGAT
This sequence comes from Pleurodeles waltl, assembly GCF_031143425.1. Classification (NCBI taxonomy): domain Eukaryota; kingdom Metazoa; phylum Chordata; class Amphibia; order Caudata; family Salamandridae; genus Pleurodeles; species Pleurodeles waltl. The sequence continues at coordinate 1,047,324,144 of NC_090439.1, read as the reverse complement.
TTGTATTTTTTGTGTTGGGGGGCGGCCCCTTGGGCAAGGGTCGCTCCCCTTTGGGGGCAAATGTATTTTACGTCGTTTCTGCCCCCCCTGGGGGCAGATTGGCCCTATTTTTAGGCCGATCTGCCCCCAAGGGGGGCAGAAAGCCACTAGACACCAGGGATTTTATTGTTGATGTGTATTTTTTGTGTTGGGGGGCGGCCCCTTGGGCAAGGGTCGCCCCCAGGGGCCCTCATGTATTTTTGAGCAGTTCTGCCCCCCTTGGGGGCAGAGAGGCCTATTTTTTTTAGGCCTTTCTGCCCCCAAGGGGGGCAGAATCCCAATAGCGCCAGAAATAGTATGTATGTATGTGTGCTTTGTGTTGGGGGGTGGCCCCTTGGGCAAGGGTCGCTCCACCCAGGGGCCCAATGTATTTATTGTCGTTTCTGCCCCCCTTGGGGGCAGATTGGCCCTATTTTTAGGCCGATCTGCCCCCAAGGGGGGCAGAAAGCCACTAGACACCAGGGATTTTATTGTTGATTTTTATTTTTTGTGTTGGGGGGTGGCCCCTTGGGCAAGGGTCGCCCCCATGGGCCCACATGTATTTTTGGGCAGTTCTGCCCCCCTTGGGGGCAGAGAGGCCTATTTTTTTTAGGCCTTTCTGCCCCCAAGGGGGGCAGAATCCCAATAGCACCAGAAAGATATGTTTGTATGTGTGCTTTGTGTTGGGGGGTGGCCCCTTGGGCAAGGGTCGCTCCCCCCGGGGACGCAATGTATTTATCGTCGTTTCTGCCCCCCTTGGGGGCAGATTGGCCCTATTTTTACGCCGATCTGCCCCCAAGGGGGGCAGAAAGCCACTAGACACCAGGGATTTTATTGTTGGTTTTTATTTTTTGTGTTGGGGGGCGGCCCCTTGGGCAAGGGTCGCCCCCAGGGGCCCACATGTATTTTTGGGCAGTTCTGCCCCCCTAGGGGGCAGATATGCCTATTTATTAGGCCTTTCTGTCCCCAAGGGGGGCAGAATCCCCATAGCGCCAGGGATACTATGTGTGTGTGTGTGCTTTGTGTGGGGGTGTGGCCCCTTGGGCAAGGGTGGCCCCCCCCCAAAGGGTGCAATGTAATCTGGGCGATTTCTGCCCCCTCCCCTTGGGGGTAGATTGGCCTATTTTTTTTTAGGCCCATCTTCCCCCAAGCAGAGAAGACTAGACACAGGGGAAAATGAAAAAATGGTTAGTGGCGGAGTGTTTGTCAACTGGCGAAGTATTTGCTTTTATGATAATAACAGTTTTTCTCCTTTTTGTTTTAGTTCAAAGCTTTTGCTGACTTTGCTGTGGCTTGTTGCAGTTTTGGCAGTAGTTGTCCTGCGGTTTGCGTAGTTGCATGTTTTAGGTAAGTAAATAAATTTACTCCAAGTGAGTATTGTTGCAATGCATGAATGACATGTTTGTAGGTGGTGTACTGAATGCAGGATTGTGTGTGAAATTGTCCTTAGAGTTAAGCACAATGATTATTGTGTTGTCTTATGTCTAATTTGCTTTCTTTTTTCTCTTTTTAGTGGGATATCGTTGGTGATTGCTGTGGCTGTGCAGAGTAGTTGCTGGTGAGTCAAGCTTTTTCAGGCAAGTGAGCAGTATAGTTTTTGAGTTTATAATTCTTAGTGATAAACCTATACTTTGTTACTTATCTTACACAGTGCTGGTTGTTGGTGGTGTATTTGTCCAGTTAATTTTAGTAGGAAGGATCATGGCCAGCCGTAGGATGACCGCTCAGCAGGTTGTTAGTGTGCTTTTTGAGTCATCTTCTGACCATGAATATGAGACTGACTCTGCATCTGAGGCAGAGGAGGAAGTGCAGGATTCTGGAAGTGAATTTTCTGTCAGAGATGAATCATCTGATGATGAAGCCACTCTCAGTGCTGATGAAGGGCCTGTTTTAGAGGAGGACAGTGATGTGCCAATGGTGCAGGAGCCAGCGGCTGAAAGGCTTCCCATTGGAAGACCTGACGCATGGGTTGCACCAAACATGGAGCAGCCACAGTTGCCTGCGTTTACTGGTTTTCCAGGGAGTCGAGTTAATACGGAAAACTTTTTGCCCGTCAACTTTTTTGAGTTGTTTATGGACGATATATTTTTGGAAGAGATTGTTGAGCAGACTAATTTGTATGCAGAGCAGTTTTTGAGGGACAACGCTGCCAGACTTAGGCCACACTCTAGAGCTAGCCGGTGGATTCCCACAAATCTGGAAGAGTTGAAAAAGTTCTTGGGTTTAACTTTTTTGATGGGGCTGATAAGGAAGCCGTCGCTGTCTTCATATTGGTCTACTAGTCCCTTGATGCCAACTGCTATATTTCCTGCCATCATGAGTCGTAACCGGTATGAGCTTCTTCTTCGGATGTTGCATTTTGTAGATAATGCTTTAGCCTTGCCACGAGATCATCCTGATTCTGACCGTCTTTTTAAGATTAGACCTGTCCTTGATCATTTGGTAGATCGGTTTTCAGAGATCTATGTTCCAGGGAAAGAAATATCTGTAGATGAGTCTTTGGTCCTGTTCAAGGGTCGTTTGGTTTTTAGGCAGTACATTCCTAGCAAGAGGGCACGGTATGGAATTAAATTGTATATGCTGTCAGAAAGTAGTACAGGATATGTTTATAATTTCCGGGTCTACACTGGTAGGGATTCCAATATTGACCCCCCTGGTTGTCCTCCCACTTTTGGAGTTAGTGAGAAAATTGTGTGGGAACTTGGTAGACGACTGTTTAACAAAGGTCACCATTTATATGTAGATAACTTCTACACTGGAGTTCGGTTGTTCAAGGAGTTGTTCAGAGTGGACACTGTTGCTTGTGGCACAATCCGCTCTAATCGGAAAGGCTATCCAAAAGAGCTTGTCTGTAAAAAACTTGAGAAGGGACAGTGCAGTGCCTTGCGGAATGATGAGCTGCTAGCTCTGAAATTTGTAGACAAGAGGGATGTATACATGCTAAGCACCATCCATGATGAGAGTACTTCACCTGTGGCTGTTTGGGGTCAGGTTGCCGAAGTGCGCAAACCTGTGTGCATCTTAGACTATAATAAGCACATGGGTGGTGTTGATAGAGTAGATCAGAGGTTAGAACCTTACACTGCTGCTCGTAAGTCTTATGTGTGGTATAAGAAATTAGCGCTTCACTTGTTCCACTTGGCAACTTTTAATGCTTTTGTTGTGTTTAAGGATAGTTCTCCAGAGTCAAGGATGACATTTGTGAAATTTCAGGAGTCTATCATAGCTAGCCTTGTTGTGCTGGAACAGGCAAGAGTTCCTAGAGAAGCAGTGGTGGAGGATGTGGCTAGATTGAAAGATCGTCACTTTGCTGAGCACATTCCTCCCACGGCCAAAAAAAACTTTCCTGCTAAGAGATGTAGAGTCTGTGCTCGAAGAGGTATCAGGAAGGAGACTAGGATGTACTGCCCTGATTGTCCTTCAAAGCCTGGGCTGTGTGTGGGTGGCTGTTTCAGGAGCTACCACACACAGAAGAATTATTGGGAAATTCCGTGAGCGTAAACTGGTGTTTTATATTTTTATATGTTCGGTTTCACGGTTGGCATTAGTCATGTATTCAGTTAGAGCTTTTGTGTTTGTAGTTTTGTACTAATTTATGATTAGTGGTTTCTTTGTTGTTTAAAAAAAAAAAAAAGGGGATGGCATGTGTAGAGTGGCGCTTGGCTGGCGGCGTGGGTGTGGTGGCGGTTGGCTGGCGGTGTGTGTGGGGTGGCGCTTGGCTGGCGGTGTGTGTGGGGTGGCGCTTGGCTGGCGGTGTGTGTGGGGTGGAACTTGGCTGGCGGTGTGTGTGGGGTGGCGCTGGGCTGGCGGTGTGTGTGGGGTGGCGCTTGGCTGGTGGTGTGGGTGGGGTGGCGCTTGGCTGGTGGTGTGGCGCTTGGCTGGCAGTGCCGGCCAAACGCCAGTCCACACACTCATCAGCTGGTGTGATTGCTGTATCAGGCATGTGGGCGTATGAAAGTGATGGGCCCTTGACTGGCGCTGTCTGTGTATGCGAGTCTTGTAATGTGCTGGGCCCGTGGCTGGTGGCGTGAATGGTCTAGTGCATGTCATGTATGAAAGGTGTGTGAATGGA